>NC_141694.1:1830908279-1832110779 GCF_964263255.1 Lissotriton vulgaris
GGATGCTTGATTCCGTTCTGGGAAGGACCCCTCCCCGACCAGCACTTTACCTACACAAAATATGTTGAAACAACTTCTTTATATTTCTAAGCGTGAAATTAACCAACGTCTACATGCAGGCACCTTATTCGTTATCACAAAGACCAGAGGATCCCGAGAGGACTAAGAATTGCGTTGAAACCCACACTTTGCAGGATCAATCCCAAGTTCTCAGACGATGGTATGCAAATTTAAATAAATGTTCCCTCGATTTAATATTGTTGATAGTAGAAGAACTATCTAAGGTGATTGAAGACCTGGAAAAAGATATCAAACAATTACAACACAATTTGAACAACAACTTACCCAAGTGTGAACTTGACAAGGCCCCCTGAACTACATTAACATACAATTAGACAAATCCGCCAAAGAAATCAACAAAAGAAAAATAAGGAAATACAAGCGCGACACGATTGATTATAAGCTAGGCGAAGTCTACAATTGGGCAGAAGTATACGCCTAACGAAATCAACAAAGACCTTTTAACAACCCTTTCTCGGATGAAGGGAGCACTACAGCTAATGAATCTTCACAAAGAGGTGGCCCCAGAAGTGACAGACAAAGAAGAGAAGTTCCAGGAAGAATTGAGACTACTCCAAGAACATCAACCAGCATCACTACAGGGTCCCATTTTTTAGAGAGTGGCCAAACTCCAGACGCCGAGCCCGGAGGGGCAAACGCAACTAAAGAGTCAAGTTTACCCATCGCCAAATCAACACAGAGTCAAAGGATTTGATCATTAACATTTGCAACAGCACTTTGTCTAACCTTCAAGTAGCAACACTACAAAAAGGCACGTCATTCGTACCTACGTACCATTCCAATGAATTGGAGACGGAAGTGAGCCTATATAAATTCATGACAAACCTCCGATTAAAACATTTTTTTAACAATATAGTTCCCCTAATGACCACTGATACAGAGGAACCCCTAATGGGTCCAAGGAATAAAAGTACATTCATGGCACCAACCAGTCATAACATTTTTGATTCCTATGAAACAATCACAACCAATGAAATCAAAGATCTGTTTGAAAGGAAGAACTCAACAAATACAAATTTCAGTATCAGAGAAAAACAAGCTGTTAACCAAATCATTAATAATCAACCCATCAGGTGTTTCAAAGCAGACAAAGGTGGTGCACTCGTAATAATGGACTCTACGTTTAATCAACAAAGTGTCTATGATCATGTTCACAACACCGTCCTTTATATGAAATTGACTTGAACCCAACGGAAGAGTTCGCTAAGACCTTGAAAACTATTACAGACAATGCCTGTGCAAACGGCGTAATCACAGAAAAAGACAAAAAATACTTGATACAGGAGAATCCCAAGAGTCCACATTTACACCTGCTCCAGTGAGGCTCCAGCAGAATGGCTCCAGTGAGGCTTCAGCAGGGTTCCAGTGAGGCTCCAGCAGGATGGCTCCAGTGAGGCTTCAGCAGGGCTCCAGTGAGGCTCCAGCAGAATGGCTCCAGTGAGGCTTCAGCAGTTCTCCAGTGAGGTTCCAGCACGATGGCGCCAGTGAGGCTCCAACAGGGCTCCAGCGAGGCTTCAGCCGGGCTCCAGTGAGGCTCCAGCAGGGCTCTAGTGAGGTTCCAGCAGGATGGCTCCAGTGAGGCTCCAGCAGGATGGCTCCAGTGAGGCTCCAGCAGAATGGCTCCAGTGAGGCTTCAGCAGGGTTCCAGTGAGGCTCCAGCAGGATGACTCCAGTGAGGCTTCAGCAGTTCTCCAGTGAGGTTCCAGCACGATGGCGCCAGTGAGGCTCCAACAGGGCTCCAGCGAGGCTTCAGCAGGGCTCCAGTGAGGCTCCAGCAGAATGGCTCCAGTGAGACTCCAGCAGGATGGCTCCAGTGAGGCTCCAGCAGGGCTCCAGTGAGGCTCCAGCAGAATGGCTCCAGTGAGGCTTCAGCAGGGCTCCAGTGAGGCTCCAGCAGGATGGCTCCAGTGAGGCTTCAGCAGGGCTCCAGTGAGGCTCCAGCAGGGCTCCAGTGAGGTTCCAGCAGAATGGCTCCAGTGAGGCTCCAGCAGGATGGCTCCAGTGAGGCTTCAGCAGGGCTCCAGTGAGGCTCCAGCAGGGCTCCAGTGAGGCTTCAGCAGGGCTCCAGTGAGGCTCCAGCAGGATGGCGCCAGTGAGGCTCCAACAGGGCTCCAGCGAGGCTTCAGCCGGGCTCCAGTGAGGCTCCAGCAGGGCTCTAGTGAGGTTCCAGCAGGATGGCTCCAGTGAGGCTCCAGCAGGGCTCCAGTGAGGCTCCAGCAGGGCTCCAGTGAGGCTTCAGCAAGGCTCTAGTGAGGCTTCAGCAGGACTCCAGTGAGGCTCCAACAGGGCTCCATCAGGATGGCTCTAGTGAGGCTCCAGCGAGCCTCCAGTGAGAGTCTAGTGAGGGATCAGCAGGGCTCCAGTAAGGCACCAGGGAGGCTCCGGCAGGGCTCCAGTGAAGCTCCAGCAGGGCTCTAGTGGGGCTCCAGCAGGGCTCCAGTGAGGCTCTAGCAGTGCTCCAGTGAGGCTCAAGCAGGATGGCTCTAGTGATGCTCCATCAAGGATCTAGTGAGGCTCCAGCAGGGCTTCAGTGAGGCTTCAGCAGGGCTGTAGTGAGGCTCCAGCAGGACTCCAATGAGGCTCTAGAAGGGCTTCAGTGAGGCTTCAGCAGGATGGCTCTAGTGAGGCTCCAGCAAGGCTCTAGTGAGGCTCCAGCAGGGCACCAGTGAGGCTCTAGCAGGGCTTCAGTGAGGCTTCAGCAGGGCTGTAGTGAGGCTCCAGCAGGGCTCCAGTGAGGCTCCAGCAGGGCTCCAGTGGCGTTCCAGCAGGATGACTCCAGTGAGGATCCAGCAGGGCTCCAGCAGGATGGCTCTAGTGAGGCTCCTACAGGGCTCCAGTGAGGGTCCAGCAGGGCTCCAGTGAGGCTCCATTGAGGCTCCAGCAGGCCTCTAGTGAGGCTCCAGCAATAATAATAATAAAAATAATAACAAAAGGGGTCTTATCATGCGCAAACATAGCCCAATGGGCGTCAAGGCGCCTAATTCAAATCCAGCTCATAGCAAAGCCCCTGCAGCTCAGTCTGTGTAGGCTCTAGAAAAGCACCACGTTTTTAGGGCCTTTTTAAACAGCGCTAGAGAGGGTAAGGTCTTCATCTCCATCGGCAGGGTGTTCCAGAGTTGTGGGGCAACGACTGAAAAAGCCCTGGCTCCCCATCTGGTGAGCTTAAAACGAGGGACAACAAGTTGGAGTAGTCCCGAAGAGCGCAAACACCTTGGGGGGTGGTAGCGGGTAAGCAGGGAGCTGATAGCGCCTTTAGATCCATCCTCGAGTGCTCTATAGGTCAAACACAGAATTTTGAAATAAATTCTGTGCTGAATAGGCAGCCAATGGAGGTCTCTCCTCGCAGCAGTAGCAGAAGAGGACCTGGGAAGATCCAGGACAAAGCGTGCAGCAGCGTTCTGCACGATTTGCAGTCGATGTATGAGGCCCTTGTTGGATCCCATGTAGAGAGAGTTGCAATAGTCCAACCTGGAACCAACAAGGGCGACTGCAATCTGCTTGCGTGCTTGAAGAGACAGATAGCTGCGAATTCTATTGAGCGTCCTGATCACGCCCCAGCAGGTCGAGACAGTCCTATTCACCTGTAAGGACATCGAGAGTGAAGTATCGAACATTACACCCAGGTTTCTGGCAGATTGAGAGGGAGTGGGGCAAGTGCCAAGAGAGGTGGGCCACCACTCACTCGACCAGATATCTTGGTCCTTCCCAAAGATCAAGACCTCAGTCTTGTCGCCATTTAGCTTCAGGGAGTTGGTAACCATCCAATCAGCAACGTGTTGCATACAGGACCTGAAGCTAAAGGCAGATGTTATGACAGAGGACTGAGTGAGTGAGACCATGATCTGGGTGTCATCGGCGTATGATACCACCTCCATCCCCTGCGATCTTACTAGCCTAGCAAGGGGGGCCACGTAGATGTTGAACAGGGTCGGACTTAATGCCGACCCCTGTGGCACCCCACATTGCAAAGACTTTGCTGGGGAGAGGTGGTTGCCGAGCATCACTCTCTGTTCCCTATCAAGGAGAAAGGAGTTGAGGAGATTCAGGGCCGGGCCAGTGACACCTGCCTCCCTAAGCCGAGATGTTAAAATGGCAGGGGACAGAGTGTCAAATGCGGCCGTGAGGTCCAATAGCACAAGAACAGTAGTTTGTCCCGCATCAACCTTGCGTCGGATGTTGTCGACTACAGAGGTGAGGGCAGATTCTGTACTGTGCTGTTTTCGAAATCCATGCTGGGTAATGTCAAGATACTCCGAGGCTTCAAGGAAAGAGGATAGATGGCGATTCAGGTGTGCCTCTAAAATTTTAGCAGGTGCAGGGAGCAGAGAGATAGGTCTAAAATTTTTCAGGAGGCCGGGATCGAGTGAAGGCTTCTTAAGGAGCGGCTTCACAATGGCCTTCTTCCAAATTGATGGAAAAGTACCTTGAGCAATTGCCTTGTTCATCACCTCAAGTAGGGGAGGAAGGAGACTGTCCCTACACTCTTTTAGCTTTTTGAGGGGCAATGGATCTAGTGGAGAGGAAGATTTCGTCTTATCTAGAAGAAGATTCAATCCCTCCAGAGACATAGAAGGAAAAACAGAAAGGAGGCTGGAAGGGACTATATCCAGTGTCTCAGAAGAACTTATGCCTGGAGGGAGATTCTCAGCCAAGGAGAGACGTTGAACTTCCAAGGAAGTATGAATATCAAGGATTTTTGTATGAAAAAAGTCTGCAATGTCGTCACAAAGACGTTGAGAGCTGACTACGGGATCAGGAAGTTGGAGGGAGCATAGTGAGTCAGCAATTTTAAAAAGCTCCCTAGAGGAGGTGAGTGAGCTGGTAAGGTTGGAGAAGTATTCCTGCTTCACCATTATCACCTTCTGCTTATACTCCCGTAGAGCAGACTTGTGAGCCTCCCTATCCTTGGGATCCCAGGATTTTCTCCATCTCCTCTCGCTGCTTCTGCAACCCTGTCTTAATACTCTAAGATGGTCCGAGAACCATGGCGCTGATGGTTTCTGCCGGGCTACATATCGCAGGGATGCAGGGGCAAGTTTTTCTACTGCATTAGTGATGGAATCATGCAGATCTTGTGCTGCCTCATCCGCGTCTTTTAAGGAGAGAGCCTCTGGTGTAGGAACAGCAAGGCTCTAGCGAAGCTCCAGGAGTGCTCCAGTAAGGCTCCAGCAAGGCTTTAGTGAGGCATCAGCAGAACTGCAGAGAGACTGCAGTAGAATGTCTCCAGTGTGGCTCCAGCAGGGCTCCAGTGAGGCTCCAGCAGGGCTCCAGTGAGGCTCCAGCAGGATGACTGCATTGAGGCTCCAGTAGGGCTCGAACAGGATGGCTCTAGTGAGGCTCCAGCAGTGCTCCTGTGAGGGTCCAGCAGGGCCCCAGTGAGGCTCCAGCAGGGCTCCAGTGAAGCTCCAGCAGGGCTCCAGTGAAGCTCCAGCAGGGCTCTTGTAAGTCTCCAGCAGGGCTCCAGTGAAGCTCCAGCAGGATGACTGCATTGAGGCTCCAGTAGGGCACCAGCAGGATGGCTCTAGTGAGGCTCCAGCAGTGCTCCTCTGAGGGTCCAGCAGGGCTCCAGTAAGGTTCCAGTGAGGCTCCAGCAGGGCTCCAGTGAGGCTCCAGCAGGATGACTGCATTGAGGCTCCAGTAGGGCACCAGCAGGATGGCTCTAGTGAGGCTCCAGCAGTGCTCCTGTGAGGGTCCAGCAGGGCTCCAGTAAGGCTCCAGTGAGGCTCCAGCAGGGCTCCAGTGAGGCTGCAGCAGGGCTCCAGTGAAGCTCCAGCAGAGCTCCAGTGAAGCTCCAGCAGGGCTCTAGTGAGGCTCCAGCAGTGCTCCAGTGAGGCTCCAGCAGGCTGGCTCCAGTGATGGTCCATCAGGGCTTCAGCAGGATGACTCCAGTGAGGCTCCGGCAGGGCTCCAGCAGGATGGCTCTAGTGAGGCTCCAGCAGTGCTCCTGTGAGGGTCCAGCAGGGCTCCAGCAGGGCTCTAGTGATGCTACAGCAGGGCTCTAGTGAGGCTTCAGCAGGGCTCTAGTGAGGCTCCAGCAGTGCTCCAGTGAGAGTCCAGCAGGATGGCTCCAGGGAGGCTCCAGCAGGGCTCTAGTGAGGCTCCAGCAGGGCTTCAGTGAGGCTTCAGCAGGGGTCTAGTGGGGCTACAGCAGTGCTCCAGTGAGGCTCCAGCAGGGCTCTAGTGAGGCTCAAGCAGTGCTCCAGTGAGGCTCCAGCAGGCTGGCTCCAGTGATGGTCCATCAGGGCTTAAGCAGGATGGCTCTAGTGAGGCTCCAGCAGGGCTCCAGTGAGGCTCCAGCAGGTCTCTAGTGAGGCTTCAGCAGGGCTCTAGTGAGGCTCCAGCAGCGCTCTAGTGAGGCTCCAGCAGGCTGGCTCCAGTGATGGTCCATCAGGGCTTCGGCAGGATGGCTCTAGTGAGGCTCCAGCAGGGCTCCAGTGAGGCTCCAACACGATGACTCCAGTGAGGCTCCGACAGGGCTCTAGCAGGATGGCTCTAGTGAGGCTCCAGCAGTTCTCCAGTGAGGGTCCAGCAGGGCTCCAGTGAGGCTCCAGCAGGGCTCTAGTGAGGCTCCAGCCGGACTCCAGCGAGCCTCCAGAGAGGGATCTGCAGGGCTCCAGTGAGGCTCCAGGGAGGCTCCAGCAGGGCTTCAGTGAAGCTCCAGCAGGGCTCTAGTGAGGCTCCAGCAGGGCTCCAGTGAGGCTCTAGCAGTGCTCCAGTGAGGCTCCAGCAGGATGGCTCTAGTGAGGCTCCAGCAAGGCTCTAGTGAGGCTCCAGCAGGGCTCCAGTGAGGCTCTAGCAGGGCTTCAGTGAGGCTTCAGCAGGGCTGTCGTGAGGCTCTTGCAGGGCTCCAATGAGGCTCTAGCAGGGCTTCAGTGAGGCTTCAGCAGGGCTGTAGTGAGGCTCCAGCAGGGCTCCAGCAAGGCTTTAGTGAGGCTTCAGCAGGACTCCAGTGGCGTTCCAGCAGGATGACTCCAGTGAGGGTCCAGCAGGGCTCCAGTGAGGCTCCATTGAGGCTCTAGCAGGCCTCTAGTGAGGCTCCAGCAAGGCTCTAGCGAAGCTCCAGGAGTGCTCCAGTAAGGCTCCAGCAAGGCTCTAGTGAGGCATCAGCAAAACTGCAGTGAGACTCCAGTAGAATGTCTCCAGTGAGGGTCCCGCAGGGCTCCAGTAAGGCTTCAGCAGGATAGCTCAGAAGGATAGCTCCAGTGAGGGTCCATCAGGGCTCCAGCAGGGCTCTAGTGATGCTTTAGCAGGATGAATGCATTGAGGCTCCAGTAGAGCTCCAGCAGGATGGCTCTAGTGAGGCTCCAGCAGTGCTCCTGTGAGGGTCCAGCAGGGCTCCAGTGAGGCTCCAGCAGGGCTCCAGTGAGGCTCCAGCAGGGCTCCAGTGAGGCTCCAGCAGGGCTCCAGTGAGGCTGCAGCAGGGCTCCAGTGAAGCTCCAGTAGAGCTCCAGTGAAGCTCCAGCAGGGCTCTATGAGGCTCCAGCAGTGCTCCAGTGAGGCTCCAGCAGGCTGGCTCCAGTAATGGTCCATCAGGGTTTCAGCAGGATGACTGCATTGAGGCTCCAGTAGGGCTCCAGCAGGATGGCTCTAGTGAGGCTCCAGCAGTGTTCCTGTGAGGGTCCAGCAGGGCTCCAGCAGAGCTCTAGTGAGGCTACAGCAGGGCTCTAGTGAGGCTTCAGCAGGGCTCTAGTGAGGCTACAGCAGTGCTCCAGTGAGGGTCCAGCAGGATGGCTCCAGGGAGGCTCCAGTAGGGCTCCAGTGAAGCTCCAGCATGGGTCTTATGAGGCTCCAGCAGGGCTCCAGTGAGTATCCAGCAGGGCTATAGTGAGGCTGCAGCAGGGCTCCAGTGAGGGTCCAGCAGGATGGCTCCAGGGAGGCTCCAGTAGGGCTCCAGTGAAGCTCCAGCATGGGTCTTATGAGGCTCCAGCAGGGCTCCAGTGAGTATCCAGCAGGGCTCTAGTGAGGCTCCAGCAGTGCTCCAGTGAGGCTCCAGCAGGCTGGCTCCAGTGATGGTCCATAAGGACTTCAGCAGGATGACTGCAGTGAGGCTCCGGCAGGGCTCCAGCAGGATGGCACTAGCGAGGCTCCAGCAGTGCTCCTGTGAGGGTCCAGCAGTGCTCCTGTGAGGGTCCAGCAGGACTTCAGTGAAGCTCCAGCAGGGCTCCAGTGAGGCTCCAGCAGGGCTCCAGTGAAGCTCCAGCAGGGCTCTTATGAGGCTCCAGCAGGGCTCCAGTGAGGCTCCAGCAGGATGGCTCCAGTGAGGCTTCAGCAGGGCTCCAGTGAGGCTCCAGCACAATGACTCCAGTGAGGCTCTGGCAGGGCTCCAGCAGGATTGCTCTAGTTAGGCTCCAGCAGTGCTCCAGTGAGGGTCCAGCAGGGCTCCAGTGAGGCTCCAGCAGGGCTCTAGTGAGGCTCCAGCAGGGCTCTAGTGAGGCTCCAGCCGGGCTCCAGTGAGCCTCCAGTGAGGCTCCAGTGAGGGTTCAGCAGGGCTCCAGTAAGGCTCCAGTGAAACTCCAGCAGGGCTCTAGTGAGGCTCCAGCAGGGCTCCAGTGAGGCTCTAGCAGTGCTCCAGTGAGGCTCTAGCAGTGCTCCATTGAGGCTCCAGCAGGATGGCTCTAGTGAGGCTCCAGCAGGGCTCTAGTGAGGCTCCGGCAGAATGGCTCCGGTGAGGCTCCAGCAGGGCTCCAGTGAGGCTCCAGCAGGGCTCCAGTGAGGCTCCAGCAGGGCTCCAGTGAGGCTTCAGCCAGGCTCCAGTGAGGCTCCAGCCAGGCTCCAGTGAGGCTCCAGTAGGGCTCCTGTGAGGCTCCAGTGATGCTCCAGCAGGGCTCCAGTGAGGCTAGAGCAAGGCTCTAGTGAGGCTCTGGCAGAATGGCTCCAGTGAGGCTCCAGCAGGACTCTAGCTAGGCTCCAGTGAAGTGTAGTTCCTATATTCCCAATAGGCTCTGCGCATTGGAATAATATATACTATAGATTTGACGTAGGACAGGTCGACTAGGTCTCTATCGAATATATTAGACTTAATTGTGAGTGCCAGCTAGCTCAGAGGTCACTAGAAACTTTCTCGAATAAACAAGAAGGGATTTGTTTCTGACAACCGCATAAACATGACAACTTTGTTTCCCAAGAATAAGAAATGTATCTCTAGAGTTGCGGAAACAATAGATAGTTATTTCTCTCAGTGAATCGTGCATGCTTCGTTTCACCAGAGGTGCAGAGAAATAGAGAGACGGGCGTTTTCAATAAAAGTATTTATTGAACAGTCTTCTTTGTCATGCAGAGGAAATTAACTGCTACAATCATAACACTGGTTGCAAAGTACAATGCGTACAGTACGAAGAGTATTATAAAATAATATTGTAAAAGCATGATATGGTTTCTAAGCCATAAGATACATAGCATACATACATTAATAAATAAAGACTAAAAGTACTCAACTGGTGCTTCTAAAATACGCCTATCCCGGTGTACCTAACTAGGTCTAGTACAAGGGAAGAAGTAAGTGAGGTGTAGCTTAGTTTCAGTATTCTTTTGCCAAGAACCTATCCAAGATTTCTCTACGGGTCTAATCAGCTCCGTACCTTGGTTTTAGAATGAAGGAGGTCTGGTATCTCTCTCTCAGGACTCAATAGTGATTCTAAAATAAAAGTAAAATCTAAGTCATAAAAAGTCCAAACAGGAATGTTAGTAAAATTAATAATAAAGTGAATTCCTCAGAGGCACCTTAATCTTATACGTGTCCACTCACTCAACCTTATCGGGGCGAGAGGACACAATTTAAGAATACATGAGTGAAAAAGAATTGAGGGTTATTATATTTAGAAAATAACATTGTGGAATGTTCAAAGCAAAACAAGAAGTGCAGAGGAACAGGACCAAGGACAGACTGAGGGACAGGTAACAAATTCAGAAAGAGAGAGCAGGTGCATGTGAAGCCGGGGGCGCATAGGAGAGGTACATTCACATAAGTGCAGGGGATACAGCGGTGTTGAAATGCCAGGAGAGATGCAAATTAGAATGTAGAGAGAACAGGTAGAGAGTGGTCAGGAGAGTGTTCGAGTAAATACAAGAGATGTAGCGAGAACATTCAGGGGAAGGATCAAAGTTTAACGATTGTGTAACGAGTGGCAAGTCTTGTGTCCATGAATGCAAGATTCGAACCAAGGGGCAAATTTACAATACCCTTGCGTAATTTTTGCACAACCGTTGCGTCACTTTTTTGTGACGCAGCGGCAGCTTAAAAATGCGGCCCATTTATATTGTGACGCATAATAATGTGATTTATAGAGCGCGAACAGCTACCTCACAGGAGGTGTCCCGGCGCTGTAAGAGCGTACCACAGCGAGGCTCCAGCAGGGCTCCAGCGAGGCTCCAGCAGGGCTCTAGTGAGGCTCAAGCAAGGCTCTAGTGAGGCTTCAGCAGGACTCCAGGGAGGCTCCAGCAGGATGATGGCTCCAGTGAGGCTTCAGCAGGGCTCCAGTGAGGCTCCAGCACAATGACTCCAGTGAGGCTCCGGAAGGGCTCCAGCAGGATGGCTCTAGTGAGGCTCCAGCAGTGCTCCAGTGAGGGTCCAGCAGGGCTCTAGTGAGGCTCCAGCAGGGCTCCAGCAAGGCTTTAGTGAGGCTTCAGCAGGACTCCAGTGGCGTTCCAGCAGGATGACTCCAGTGACGCTCCAATAGGACTCCAGTGAGGGTACTTTAGGGCTCCAGTGAGGCTCCATTGAGGCTCTAGCGAAGCTCCAGGAGTGCTCCAGTAAGGCTCTAGTGAGGCTCCAGCAGGGCTCTAGTAAGGCTCCAGCAGGATGACTGTATTGAGGCTCCAGCAGGATGGCTCTAGTGAGGCTCCAGCAGGGCTCCAGTGAGGCTTCAGCCGGGCTCTGGTGAGGCTCTGACTGAATGGCTCCGGTGAGGTTCCAGCAAGGGCTCCAGTGAGGCTCCAGCAGGGCTCCCGTGAGGCTAGAGCAAGGCTCTAGTGAGGCTTCAGCCAGGCTCCCATAGGCTCCAGCCAGGCTCCTGTGAGGCTCCAGTGATGCTCCAGCAGGACTCCAGTGAGACTCCAGCAGGGCTCCAGTGAGGCTAGAGCAAGGCTCTAGTGAGGCTCCGGCAGAATGGCTCCACTGAGGGTCCAGCAGGACTCTAGCGAGGCTCCAGTGTAGTGTAGTTCCTATATTTCCAATAGGCTCTGCGCATTGGAATAATATATACTATAGATTTGACGTAGGATAGGTCGATCTAGGGAGATGCGTCACATTGTAAAGCCTTACGTCACATTATACTGGCATCAGGTATAATGTATGCAGGGTGGGCATTCCCGAAAAAAAAAGCCTTGTAAAAGTTACGCAGTGAAATCTAGATTTCAATGTGGCACTTCTAGGACGCCACTGCGTCAAAACCTTACGCCTGCTTCAAGGTGGCATAAGGAGTGACGCAGCACAATGAGGATAGGCCTCCCAATGCATTGCTGGAGTTGCGTTGTGCTTGCAGTTGCGTTGTGCTTGCAACACAACTCCAGCAATGCATGACTTTTGCAGAAACAGATGCGTCAGAATTTGTGACACATCTGTCAATCCTTGCGCCATGGTGCACCGTATTTATTGTAAATACAGCGCATCCATGATGGTTCAAGGGTTTCTCAGGGTGGCGCAGGAAAAGTAACAAATGTTTACATGATGTCTTCTTTAACAGATATGTGCCTGATCTTTGATGGTAGGAAGTGCCTCTGTAGCAGATGGAAACTCCTGCGCCACCTCTTTGCCTCAAAGCGCCTCTTTCAGAAACCGCCGTCATTATGTACAGTGCGTCGTGTTTCACCGGGCTTCCTTAGCCTGAGACTCAATGTTGCAAGAATGTCAGACTCGTACATTGGGTTGCATCGCCATCTTCAGGCAAAAGTGTAGAATGCATCACAGAACACAAAAAGCAGCTGTTGAGTGACACTGAGGTATCTAACGGCATTGGTTGTAGTGCAAAAGTGTGTCAGGACAAATTCAGATTCAAATTCTGCTGATAATCTTGCATTAAATACCCCGTAGTCCTATTGGGACGGAGGGATAGGTTTTCTCAATTTCTTTTAGTTGTTTGTCTGGCGCCTTCAGATGTCCCTCTGCTTGATTCCCTGGTGGAGTGTACGCATTCACATACCCGGCCATCCCAAACAAATTCAGATCCGAATCTAATTCACTGTATTTGTATATACTATATAAAACCACTGTGAGGAATTTACACTGATTCAAGAATATTTTCTGCATCTTGTCATTTAGAGATGCAAAATCTAGGGTTATCAGCCCTCCGGAGGTAGGACCACAATTCCCTTTCACTGCATTTAGTTCCGACTTTATGCAGTTCTTAAAAGCCCTGGGTTCCCAAATTACTTTCAAGGCTATAATGGCTGTTCGGTTTTTTGGGCATAATGTATGCTCCAGCACCCCCCATTCTCCCCTCCCCACCAACCTATCACTTCTACGTTTCATGTCACTATCTTTAAGGGGCCTTCATCAGGGTGCTGTTTTTATGCGGGAAGAGGCACCTTCCTGCACAAAAACAATACTTGATTGCATTTTCCTCCTTCTACGTGTACTGCAGCACACATGGAAAGAGCAAAAAGCTAGGAGAAATAAAGGTATTTCTCCTTGTTGCAAAAATAACAGTTGATGGACAGAATACAGAACAATGTCATACATTCACCCCAGTACAGAGATCTGGGCCTAAATCCATCATTTTTTTGCACTCCACACCACCCCAGTTCAGGCATGGCCATATGCAAATCAGTCTTGAACCTGTGCCTCATGGGAACAGTCCAGCCCGAACTGCCAAGCCATGTCTTTCCTGGACCGGAATCAAGCCATAAGTTGGCAGGGTATGCTCAGACATTTATTGTTTCTCACTTGAACAACAATTTAACTGGATTCATGCTGTGTGAGCTATAGCTAACCGCCGGCTTTATTAATTTCCCCCCAGAATTTCATTATTCAGAGGACTCTCTGCCAAACAACAGGTAAATTCAGAGAGTTGTCATCTAGGTTTTACCGCTTTGTCACCGCTGTGAACTGCACATTAGTTAAAATTGAAAGTATGCCTCTACCTATAATTTTAGGAATGTGATTTCCAACCGAGTGACAAGATCGCCAAACATGATAAACGTCCATTCCCTGATCGGCTCTGGACGCATATATAAGGTAATCCCCAATCCATATCTGTACTTGAGCCCACGTAACTGCTACCATTGGTGAGACTCATGTGCTGAAAATTGTGGTATCCTGGTCATTTTAATTGAGTCACCCTTGGTATATTAATCAAACAAATCTTCCAGTACCCTTTTATTAATGTAGGGACAAGAAATTAATAGACTTAAGATTTAAAGTTGCCCTTCTTTATATCTAAGACTGCTCTGACTACCTTCGGATAGATTGATGTTATCAATTTCGGTTACTTCAGACAGCACCAACTTGTTCATTCCGCCCTAGAAATTCCACCAGACAGCAACTAGCCCGTTGCTCTGCACTCCGGTCCGAATGGACTAGAGTTGGGGACATACTAATGTATGATGCCAATTAATGTATCCCTGTGTGTATATAGCCTTCATTAAGTGAAATATTAGTAACCCCTTGTAAATATCTTCCCCTATAGGATTTGCCCACCCCCTTCTCCTTGTCCTGAAGAAGACCCGCCATGTAAGGGGCAACATCCCTACAACGAGGGTCGAAACGTTGACCGCCAACTGGAACACTTAATCAGAGTGTGATTTTGTACACCTGTGTAATTGGATGTCACTATAATGTCAACTTAATTTCGGATTAACTCCTGTAAGGCTCCACTGAGAAGCCATTTTTCAATTGTTTAAAGCAATATACAATTGATTTGTCACTTCACCTACCCACACCTATCCTGAACACTGCACAACCCCCCCCCCTACCTGTACAGTGGGCACTGTAAAAATGTTAATTTTATGTGTATATAAACCAAAAAATCAAAAAATACAGTGAAATATGTATTGACACTATGTGAATAAACAATAGTGTACTACCGATACAATTGTCAATGAATGTTTGTGATTATACGTATAGTTATTCCAAATTTGGTCAGGGACCACCTCTTCTATAGCACTTGTGGCGCAAAGGGCTTATAAATATGCCCCCTAGTGTTCATATTCTTAAATCTATTTGTTTGTTGTTGTACACCCAAACCGTCTTCACTTTTCAGTGACAGAAGTATCCTTCACAGAACAGCTCAGCTCAACTGAGTGTTATGGGTCAACTTCACTAAAAACATAGGGCCTAAAAAAGGTCAAAGGACACTAGAGAAAAACAATATTAACAAATGTTCTTAAAAGATAATGTGCTTTATTAGCCTCAGTTTTCAATTAGCGTACATTTGGAAATTTACTAGCATTCCCCATACAGTCATATCCATGACAGAACTTCCATGCCCTACTCACTCACGTGAAATTGTTCTAGAATTCTTCAGGAGACTTCTAGTCCTTAGCCACTGATGTAGGAAAATACTAGGAATACATTTTATAGACACATACACACAAGTATAAAATCCCAAACCCCAACACACACATTTCAGGTGAGGGGTAGTTTTAAACCAATGTTAGTAGTGAACCGACCTCAGCTAATACATGGATGTGCTGAAAAAGATAACTGTGGGTTCTGCAGAAATACTTTGGTCACAGTACACATTAGTTTTAGGAAACACACATAAAGGTTGCATGGTCGATTTAGCTGTGCTGAAACACATAAATAGCTTAGATTTCCTTGCAGACTCATACTTGACAGGACATCAGCAATTAGTACAGACATGACAGAAAAGGCCACCACATGTCTATATGTTAAACAAAGGGGGGCCGACAGTAGAACGTGTTTTTGCACTGTCATTGAACACAGGGTGTAAATAAGGGTGGATTCATCCTTCGAGCATGTCTGTTGAGAATATGTTAAAATCAGATAGGCTATGCAGAAAAACAAAAATGTGTTTCTATGTTATCTCACCCTTATTCTGAGAACTAACCGACAAGAGAGGGCTTCTGCTAAACATAGGCACATACACAATTATTGCAAATATTTACGTGTTTTGACAGTATCTTATCTGCTTAGCTTGTTATTTGTGAAATGTTGGAATTTGTAACCAGTATTTGTGTGCGTAGCTCTTGCAGTATATATACTGCTGCCTGTAATCCAGAACTTTGAACTTCAGACTTTAGTCTCTTTTTGAGACTAGCTAATTTTATCACTTGATTGATTACAACAATTATATTGTGTAAAATTGTTCTGTCTTACTTTATTAATAGATTTTCCCTCTAACACCACACTGGTCACCAACTTCTTTCCCTTCCATTGGGGTTTTCACTGAGTTCTACGGTTTTTTGTCTGTAATCCAGACAAATGAAGCTAGATGTCAGTTGCAAATCTGTTTTAATCCTCCAAAGAGATCAGGGGATTGTCCTGCTCATGTAGTGTGCCTCACTTTACTTCTCCTGACTTCTGCTCCACCTTCTACCTTCACGTAACTTACAGCACTTCAGTCCCAAATCCCGATATACCCACTTTGCCCCATCCTGAGTGGCTCTGTGGCTGAAGCAGTAACCTGGAGCTGGTGCTGGGCCTTCAGCAGCCAGGGAGCTGGCATCAAAACAGTGGTTTATCCCTTCCTGTTCCAAAGTAAGTCCAACAGGTCTGGTCCAGCTCAACCTTAACAGCAACTCTGTTCAATTTGTTGGGGGCAGGTCAAGCACGAATAGCAATGATTTGATTTGATTTATGAATTTGTAGAGCGCACGATTGGCCATGGGCGTCTTGGCGCTGTGTAGATTCAGAGAGGCTCGGGATCTTTGCAGGAACAAAATAGCTAACAATCAGTAAATAGCCACGTTTTTACTTCTTTCCTGCAGGAGAGTAGTGATGGGCTGTGTTTGACGGATAGTGGGAGGAGGTTCCAGGCCCTCGCTGCATGCCGCAGAAAGCTTCTCCCCCCATCTGGCCTTATTGTACTTAGGAACCTGAATCAGTTTAGCATGGCTGGATCGTAGATTCCTGAGAGGCTCGTATAGTTTTAAATGAGTCTTTAGAAACTGGGAGCCATACCCATGAATAGCTTTGTAGGCCAAACATACAGACTTCAACGTTATTCTTTGTGAATTGGGAGCCAATGAAGGGAACTTAGTTTGTGTGCAATTGGTTCATACTTGGGGTCATCCAGTACCAGCCTTGCTGCTGCGTTTTGCAGGCGCTGTAGCTTTGCTAGGTGATGGGCCTGAATTCCCGCATACAGGGCGTTCCCATAATGAGTCCCGCAAGGGATCTTGCTTGAACTTGTCAAAAAACACTAATAAAAAGATTTAAACAAAAAAAATACAGGGCGTTCCCATAATCTAGCCTTGATAGGGCCAGAGCTGTTACCACCGTTTTCCGGGACTCGAGGGGAATAAAAGGTAGGAGCTACCTTATCATTTTCAGAATGAATCACACTGAAGATGTCAGTTTGTTTGACTGGGCATCAAAAGAAAGTTTGTTGTCTGGTGTCACATCCAGGTGTTTCACCTTGTTGACTGGGGAAGGGCAGTCACCCAGACTGTCAGTCCACCATTCTGGGGACCAAATACCTGGACCTGCCCCTAGCAGCATTACTTCGCTTTTGTCTCCATTTAACTTTAGGCAGTTACTCTACATCCATTGACTGACTTGGGTCATACAGTTTTTAAATTTGTCAGCCGTCTCTTTTGCATTTTTGGCAATAGATACCACTATTTGAGTGTCGTCGGCGTATGAAACTGGAAGGAAACCCCAATTCCTTATAATTGCCGCTAGAGGTGCTACATACAAGTTGAAAAGTGTGGGGCTTAGGGTACACCACACGGGGAGTTAAATGGTTTAGATCTAGCCTACCCCAACTCAACTGTGAATGTTCTGTTAGACAAGTAGGATGCCAGTAGCTTTCCTGCAGAAGTGTGGACTCTGGCTTCGGCCAGTCTGGTCAATAGTGTTCCATGATTTACCATATCGAAGGCCGCCGAAAGGTCCAGAAGAACCAAGGCGGCCTTTCCCCCGGTATCCAGAACACTCCTGAGTTCTTCTGTTGCCCTGAGCAGAGCTGTTTCTGTTCCATGTCCCTCTCGGAAACCAAACTGCGAGTGGTCTAAGGTATTTCCATCCAAGAGAAATTGGGCCAGCTGTTTACTCAATAATTTCTCCAGAACTTTAGCCGCAAAAGGGATTCTTGTAATTGGTCTGTAGTTCCCAGGTTCTTGTGGGTCTAAATTTGTTTTTTTTAGTAGTGGCAGCACTGAGAGGGTTTTCCATGCATCTGGGAAGTGGCCTGAATTTACTATTTGTAGAAATAGCAATGGAGAGTGAGCGGGCTTTACGAGGATCCTAAATAAGATTCTGCAGAAATATTATCATGAGAAGGACAATTCTGAATGTACTCCCTGCAACAAGAGTTTCTGCACAAGTACTGCAACACCCCAGCCTCCACCGGAAACACTCACAGTTGCATGTTGTTAGACCAACCAGTTAAAGACCATTCCTCTGAGCCCAGTTGCACTTTGGGGTGAGATGTTCAGCTGACCAGGTCACAGCCCTCCACTGTCTTTGCAATGCACTGACCAATTCTAAGCTGCTGGTCTTATACGGTTCCTACTAATTTAGTAAGACTGTATGTAAACAACAAAACTTCATATTACAGTGACTGAGACTAATCAGTGATTGTTGGTCTGTTTTGGCTCGCTCACAGTTCTGGATCTAAACTCCTAAACCCAGAGAGGTGTAGATGTTGTCACTAACCTAGAACATGAGTCTCAGATTCCCAAGGAAATCATGGGAACAAATCTAACCCTTTTGTTTGTCACTCATCCATGCCCAAAGTGTCACAAAGATGTGATACAGTATTACATTTCCAAATGCTTGTTAAAAAGCTCAAATCTATGTAGATAAAACATGAAATGCTACTATGGAAAAGCTGAAACCTATCATTGCAATAATCATTATGAGAATGGTGAAAAGCACAAACAATTCAACCATGGTTGTTGTTCACAATGTTACTAACATTACTTCCATCTAAGCATAAAATCTCTATGCTAAAGGCAGCTTATTGGGAGAACCCTTCCTCCAGGGGGCCTAATTGAAAGACCCAACCCCATACCTTGGCATTGTATGGCAGGAAGCCAGCCTTAGTGCATTAAGGAATGCACCCTGTCTCTGGTGTGCAAGCATGCACAGTTTTTCAGCACAGCTATCTTCCTTCTTAGGATGAAGGTCAGGGGCAGGTGAACTGCATCTCAGTCACAGGTCACTACAGCATTCTACGACGGGTCTGGCATTAAAGTTCAGCAGGACGCTGTTTATATATTAAAATGGCAAGCTCATCACGCTGTGCCAGGGGTGCAGAGCAACATGATAACCAGACTGCAGCAGAGAAGTTGTATCCTTCCTGTACAGTAAAATGAAACAATTCCTCATATTATAAATTGTACGACCCTGAAACTGAAACGCGCAGACTACAAGGCGGCAATGTCTATCTAAAAGAAATGCGTGCAAAGGACATTTTCGCAAGAGGGAAAAGCATGTGCACAATACCACTAAAAAAATATGCAAATTCAAAATGGAGACTAAACACACAACACAGGTGTACGATTGACTGAGTCGCAGTGCTGCAATGTGTACACATCATTTGTGATGCGACCCAGACCACAACTGGAACAGCATGAAAAGGCCATTCACAAGGACTTGTGGAACAATTCCTGATTAATATTCAGGAGGCAGGATTCTCTCAGTGAATCCATGTGAATGGCGGGTAATGCAGAGACGGGACCTGCAAGGGACAGCAGACCTCCACCTTTGCATTCGTATTCACAAAGTGAGGGCACAGCCAGCACTGCCACTTAAAAGGACAGGAGATGCAATGACAAAGGCATATGTCTCAATGCAAAAGCGCCAACTGGATGGATTCCCTGTGCAGGTGACTCCTGTCTTCTCCATTTCATGCTGCCACCTGTTCTTCAAAGACAGTTCCCACCACGTGATTGGTCAGTTCAGTCAGCGTCGATTCAATGCGCTGTGACCATGGGAGCCATTGCAAGCTTTCTATGCATGTAACAAGAAGATGGGGCGTCACCTGTGCCTTGCGCCCCACAAATGTTACAATGTGTACATTACGGCCGTAAAGGCATTTCCACCTCGCAGTGCCACTTTTGGGTTTTGCAGTCACAGCGTTTGTCAGTTTCTGCAGTTTACGCTGTGAGACTGCAGGTCCAGGAAGCCTTTGAACATCTCACCTTTGTAAGAGATGAGGTGCTTTCACGTTCACAAGAGCACAGAGTGCTTTTCAGGGCTGCCCATACTTTCCTTTGGCAGCAACGTATACACTTCTTCTCACTAGTATTTTTATGTAAACATGTTTTATTGATTTTACAAGAATAAGTAGCAGATAAGTATTAAAGACCCAGCCAGTGTAGGGGTACTGTCGTACATGTTGTGTCAGCCATGGGACACCGGGTCATGTTAGTATGTTTACTATGTTTATTATGCAGCGTCACACCGCATCACCATGGCAACACCATTCTGTATATAGGTGACGTCACCGGTACTTGGTGACAGATGACAGCTGACACTCTTAACGCTAGTTGTTATCCCGCTACCGCGGGCCCTTGTTTGTTTAATAAATAATCTTAATTACACCATACTATCTGTCTTCATTGGTGTATGCTACAATTGGCGACGAGGGTTTGTTTCAACAAGGGCCAGCGGAAATAAATGATGATCGGCGATGATTTGTGATCGAGGTCTTATTCATGAGAATAATTGCGGGAGAGAAATTGAAGGCGTCTAAACGGAGTGAGTACGCGAAGGAAGAGCAAGCGCTGACAAAAGAAAGCATTTTGAAGAAACGCTATTGTTCGGCAGCGCGTAAATTAATAAGCTCTGACTAATGTGTACGAGATGATTGCGAAGAAGGAGTGCAGCGTAAATAATTGTGAATAAACTGAAGGCTATAAGTCAGGCCGCAGCGTTGAGGAAGAGTCTGACCAAAAGTATTTTGTAATCGACGCGCTTCGTGACATATCAGCTGAGGCGTCAGTCAGTTACCTCAGCTGAGTCGCGTGAAGCATGCCGGTAGTGCAATCTGATTGGTAGGTGGCTGCGCACGTCATCAACGTAAACAGCGTGCGGCCATCTTTGGAGTTTCCCAGTCAGGAGATCGAGTGCATGAAACACAAAGAGCGCGCTGAAAGGAAGAATCGCGCACAAGTTAAAAGGATATCTGAGGAGAAGTGTGCAAGTGTTACAAGTAAGCCACTGAAATAAATTGGAAATAAAGTAAAGAGGTCTACGATCTGTGCTTTGACAAAATAGTCGACAAAGGAGAAAATAAATAAGATTTGGCATGGCAGAGTGTAACAATATATGTGCCCCTCCTCGTTTTCTGGATGAGCCTGGAAAACCCACTATGAAGTGGAAGAAGTGGGTAAGGGCTTTCGAGAATTACATAATTTCCATAGATGGAAAAGCTTTCGATGCTGAAAGGAAATGTTCCTTGTTGTTTGGACTATTGGGTAAAGCGGGGCAAGACATTTTTGACAGTTTACCCGAGTATGAGAGTCCACCAGGAACATTCATACCAATGAATGAGTATCAGGAAGCGCTAAAAAGATTGGAGAGGCAATTTGATGAAGAAAATAATATAATGGTTGCCAGGCATAAGTTTGCTCAAAGGAAGCAGCAGGAGGGGGAGTCTGTCGAAGACTATGTTGCATGTCTAAGAGTTTTAGCCGTAGAATGCGAATATGAGGAAATGACTGATGTATACATAAGAGACCAGATAGTATTTTACTGCTACACGAGGAAGGTGCAGGAGAGATTGTTAGCTTGCAAAAGGCCAAGCTTGCAAGAAGTCGTTGATATTGCTAGAGGTATCGAAAGATCCTTGACTTCTACCAAAGAATTGTCTACTACAGGAAATAACGCTAATGTATTTTACTTGCAGGAGAAGAAGAAAGGGGATGGTAAGACAAATGAAAGAAATATGAATGAAAGAAAGGTGGGAGGTAAGCAGTTGTGCTGTTTTATATGTGGTTCTAGTGAACACCTAGCTGACTTTAAAAACTGTCCTGCAGTAGGTAAAAAAATGTATAAAATGCAAGAGGTATGGTCACTATTCCACTTTATGCAAAACCAAAAGGATTAGCAATAGCACAAGCATAAACACGGTAGGAAATTTTGATGAAGAAATGTGTGCGAATATCATGTTGTACATAGAAATGGAGGATGGGAAGATAAAGGGTCCCATTAGTGATGTAAAAATTGGGGAGGTTGAATTAAAGTTTACTGCTGATTCTGGTGCCCCAATAACTACTATATCTGATACCCTTTTCGAAGAAAAATGGAAAGACGTGCAGTTGACTGAATCTGATATGAACCCAAAAGCCTTTGGAGATAAGGATATAAATATGTTGGGGTATTTCATTGACACCGTAACCTTTAAGGGGAGAGTGATCGAGACAAAGGTCTATGTAGCAGAGAAGGGGAGAATACTTGTAGGATGGAGAGATTTAGCCCAGCTGGGGGTGGTATTGGTGCCGGGAGCAAAAGACCCTGTGATATTAAGAGAAGAATGGATGAACAGTATTTGTGTGGAGAGAGAAGAGAGTACATTGGGTACCATTTTGGAAAAGCATAAAGATGTGTTTAAAAATGTAATTGGATATGTAAAGGGATTCAGTCATGACATCAAACTAAAAGAAGGTGCGATTCCATGTAAGCACAAAGTAAGATCAGTGCCTTTGTCAGTGAAAAATGAGTTAAGGGAAGTGCTTGAACTAAAGAGGGAAGGTGTGATTGAAGAAGCAGAAGAATC
Organism: Lissotriton vulgaris; assembly: GCF_964263255.1. NCBI lineage: Eukaryota > Metazoa > Chordata > Amphibia > Caudata > Salamandridae > Lissotriton > Lissotriton vulgaris. The sequence continues at coordinate 1,830,930,206 of NC_141694.1, forward strand.
CGAATGGATTTCTGCTATAGTAGTATCAAAGAAGAAAAAGACAGGGGACATAAGGTTGTGTGTTGACCTGAGGTCGCTTAATAAAAATATTGTAATAAACTGTCATCCCTTGCCAAAAATTAAGGACATTCTTCAGTCGACGTCTGGATCAAAATATTTTTCACTTATAGACTTAAGAGCCGCTTACCATCAGGTGTGCTTGTCTGAAAGGCCTAAACAACTAACGACTTTCATTACGCCATTTGGAGCATTTAGGTATGTGAGACTTCCTTTTGGTCTAGCATCATCTTCAGGAGTTTTCCAGAAACTCATGGATGTATTGTTTGGGAAAATGAAAGGGGTGGAAGCCTTTCAGGACGACATTCTGCTACACTCTAAGACGGAAAGTGAGCACATACAGTTGATTGGTATAGTTCTGGATGTGTTGAAAAACAAAGGCATGACAGTCGCAAAGGACAAATGCAAATTCATGGCAAAAGAGATTGAATATTTAGGGCATGTTCTGTCTGCAGAGGGTATTTTGCCAAAAGACGATTTGGTTCGTGCAATAAGGGAGGCCCCTGGACCTAGAAATAAGGAGACCCTCAAGTCGTTCCTTGGCCTCAGTGAGTATTATGCGAAGTTTATCAAGAAATATGCAGAAAAGGTGGAACCACTCAGGAGACTGCTAAAGAAAAATGTGAAATATGAATGGGGAGAGGAACAAGTTGGTGCATTCAAATCTGTCAAAGAGGAAATAGCCAAAGCGCCAGCACTAAAACCATATGATCCGCAACTAGATAACATTGTAACTGTAGATGCTAGCAATGAGGGAATAGGTGCTGTGTTCTGCCAAAGGAAAGGAAATGAAGAGAACACAATAGCATTTATTTCCAGGAAGTTAAATGACACTGAGATCCATTACAGTACAATTGAACGTGAGCCTCTAGCCTGTGTGTGGGCTGTACACAAACTCAAAGATTATCTGTGGGGCAAGGGTTTCACGCTTGTAACCGACCATAAACCTCTTGTGTACATGATGGACGGCAAGGGGCGAGGCAATGGCAACGCAAGTTCTAGGCTGATCAGACTAATGTCAAAGCTTCAGGAGTTTAACTTAAAAATTGAACACATAAAAGGAGGAAAGAACTGTAGAGCGGATTGTCTATCCAGGTTACCGGTAAAGGGAAATATAGATGAGGAACTGGAAGACAACGAATGCGTGGTGGCACATATTGACGCAACAGTAATGTGTGAAGGATCCATAAATGATGAGGAAAGGGAAGAGTGTACAAAGAATGATACTGTTTTGGCCAAAGTGAAAGAGTATGTACAATCCAATTGGCCACATGTGAGGAATCTACCAAAGGAGCTTAAAAATTATCAGCAAGTGAGCGATGAATTAACTCTAGAAAATGGGTTCTTGAAAAGAGGTGAAGTATTTGTGCCGCCATTAGGACTCAGACAGAAGATAATCCAGATGGCTCATAGAGGGCATCCTGGCACAACAGCCACAAGAAATGTTCTAAGGATGTACTATTGGTGGCCAGGTGTGGACAGCGAAGTTAGGAACCTTGTAGATAAGTGTGAGCAATGTTTGAAGTCAGACAAACATTGGAGAATGGAAAAAAACGAGCTGCAGATAGTGCAAATCCCTGATGGACCCTGGGCCAAAGTAGCAATAGATTTTGCTGGACCCTTCAATCTGCTACAAGATGAATGCAAATATTTAAAAGTTTTAACGGACTACTACACTAAGTGGGTGTGTTACAAGTTTGTGAAGGTGGTTACAACCGAAGTTTTAATAAAATTTCTGGAGAAAACCTTTGAAAGAGACGGGCAACCAAAAATTATAGTGTCTGATAATGGATCACAACTGGTATCCCGAGTAATGGTAGAGTTCCTAGAAAAACGTGGTATAATACAGGAGAAAACACCTCTGTACAGCCCCAAGAGCAATGGTCAAGTAGAGAGAATCAACAGATTCTTTAAAGAAGGAATCCAGATGGCTATTGCGAATGACATGGATGTCAAGGAGTTTATTAAAGTAAAAATAAATGCATATAATAATACGCCCAAGGAAGCAACTGGGTTTACACCATTTTTCCTGATGAGAGGAAGAGTATGCAACAGTGTCATAACACCAAAAATAGGTGAATGGAAAGCAACAGCTGTTGAAGCAAGACAAGTATGTGAAAAGGAACTCAATGTGAGGGAGAGCATAATGTGTAAACAAATGAAGAATAAGGCGTATTCTGATAAAGTGAACAGAGCTAAAGATAAAGTCATAGCACCTGGCGATTGGTTGCTAGTAAGGAAGCCTGGGCTGGTTAGCAAAGGAGAGTCTAAGCTTAGCAGACCAATGAGAGTTGGCAGAGCGACTGGAGGAGCTGTGCTAGTTGAAGATGAAGGATGGCGCAATAAAGACGATGTGGTAAAACTGAAACTTGGTCAAGAACAGATCATAATGAGAAGTGCAGGAAAAGGGGAAGGAAGCCTAAATGACAGTGTTCTAGAGTGGGATGATACGTCTAGTAACCAAGATAGGTCACATACCAGTATCAGTCAAAGAGCATCTGATGTTTCAGATGAAGGTTTTACTAGATACTCTTCTGGTCCCAAGGACACTGCTTTGGTTCAGGATGAGCCAAGGAGAGACAACGATGTGGAAGACAATGAGAGTACTGTAACAGGCATGAGTGATGTTGATGGCAGCCTAACCGGGGGACAGCTTTCCAGAACGGGCAGAGTGGTCAAATTGCCTACCAGGTTTAAAGACTATATTATGGAATGAGTTTTCAGGTTAAATGTTCATGGAGGAAGGGAGATGTCGTGCATGTTGTGTCAGCCATGGGACACCGGGTCATGTTAGTATGTTTACTATGTTTATTATGCAGCGTCACACCGCATCACCATGGCAACACCATTCTGTATATAGGTGACGTCACCGGTACTTGGTGACAGATGACAGCTGACACTCTTAACGCTAGTTGTTATCCCGCTACCGCGGGCCCTTGTTTGTTTAATAAATAATCTTAATTACACCATACTATCTGTCTTCATTGGTGTATGCTACAGGTACCAATCAGAAATATCACATGGAATGCTGTCAGTGGGTAACACTCTACTAATGAAAAACTTTTGCACATACAAGGCCTCTAACAATCAATATAAAACAGTATAACCCGGGTGGGTCTCTATAACAATAGCTGTGAGTATCCACTGGCTCATGTCACTAGTGACAATACAAGTCTTACCACAAGTTGGGTTCTAGTTACAGTTGCATCAGCGCCTTGAAATCCAGACAGCACATTGGGGCACCCTTCACCGGTTCATTCCCACCACACCGTGCCACGGGCCCCTATCTAGAATCCCCGCTGCCGGTACACCGCCCGAGCATTGTCTGCGAAGCTGCTCCCAACATCTTTTCAAGGTGGTCATGTGCAATTCAGGTAAACTCTTTGCAAAATGCATATTAAGTAGCCTAGAGAATAGATAAAGTATTGGTCAGCTCGCCAAAATTCTAAGTAGGCTTTGGAATTAATCCTTCACCGTTGGATGGGTGTTTACTTCTGAAATTCCAGGTGGGAACATACTCCATAGAGAAGAAGGCTGCATTGTATGCGTCTTAAATTGGCTTATTTGACTTGATTGACAGAAACACTTATCGAGTGACATGTTGGCATGTGGAATCCTGATACTTTTATTATGATTCATATTTGGAGTCCACCCTGACCCTTAGATGCAAATACAACTTGTTTAGAAGGCGGGGTCTGGCAAAAGACAATGGCACAAATGCCCTAAGTCAGGGTTGGGTTTTGGCCTCTCTCCTACTCACAATGTATAGGTCTGATGCATCCAAGGCCTTATTGAAGGTGCTGCCCAAAGTACTGCAGGAGGCCGACCCAGAGTATGGGGTATATTATCAAGGCAGGCGAAATGAAATTATCGCCGCTTTTGCAGCCGTTTTTGGCTGCAAAGCGGCAATATATTCATCGCCCTATTAGCAAGCTGTCGCTAACATCAGTTAGCGACAGCTTTTAGGTGATAGCGAGCGGTTTGGGGCCTGCTTTCCATGTCAGCGATATTTATCGCTAATGAAATGCAAAGTGGGTGTACCCAACCAGTTAGCGACTAAAAGCATACGCTAACGCCGCTATTGCCTATTAGCAAGGCAGACGTAGCGATAAAAAAATTTGCGCTAAGCGCGAATATCGCTAAAACCTAACGCCTGCTCAGACCACTTCTTAGCCATTATATCCAATGGGAGGTGGATATTCTGGCTAAGAGACTATTGGCGATGATGCGTGAATATCGCTGGTTTTCCAGTGATATTCACGCATTTCGCCGCTATCGCCGGTTATTTTATCGCATTGGAGATAAACGTTGCTAATAGCACGTTATCTCTGCGATAAAATCCGGTAGTGCTTGGCGATAAAAAAAATGACGCTAAGCTTCTTTAGCGATAAATATAAATATCGCTAGTTGTTGATAATATGCCCCTTTGTTTTATGTTGATAAGACAATTCTGTGTGTTACAGTACTTAGGGGCATATTTACAAACCCCTATTGCCACAGGAACGTCACTTTTATCTACTTTCCTGTGGCGATAGGGACTTCGCCTTAATTACAAGGCGGCTTTAAGCCACTTAACGTGGCTTAACGCCGCCTTGTAAATAAGGCCCCGTGCACGCTACACTTAGTGTGAAAGGGGTGCGCAATGGGTGTTGTGGTGGGTGTTTAGCAGCAACACCTATTGATTTTGAAGTTGCCCTCTATTTACAAGGGTGGCATAAATAGGAGCCGTATACAAAACAATATCCCAAATGGTATTATTAAACACGTTAGTAAACAATACTTGGTAAGGATATCTATACAGTATTATCCTGAAAAGATTAAGAAGTCAGTTATTTTGTTCATGGTAGTGCTAAAAAGGATCATTTATATTTATAATTCAAAGAAAAGGGGGACAGATAAATACAAATGGTTACAGCACTGTGTGAACAAATAAACAAATAGCAAATATCAGCCCAAAAGGTAGTACAAGGTGCACGAGTGCAGTGGGTTGTGACACTACGGCAGCGCAAGTGACAGAGAATACAGTGTGAACGGCGCAAGGTGCAAGGTGCAAATATATATAGTGAAGGCACACAATGGTTTCCGGTTCAATAATGGTGTCTTAGTTCAGTATTTGTAAGGAGAACCGCTGTGGAGGGGCGCCTAGAGTCTGGCTGTTTGGTCGACGGCGTTTCGATCCGTGTAAATGAGGATCATTTTCAGGACAAGGTGGGCTGGGTACAGTGCATGGATCAGTAATTATCGGACCAGTATGAGAGGATTCAATTGGAGTCAAGCCTGTGGTGGTCCTGATCTGGGTAGCACGTGGAGAACAGCAGATTCCTGGGGTAGCGAGTAGTCCAGGAAGGGCAAGGGCCGTCAGGTGGTGTCGGAACGTCCACTTCGGCGGCAAGGAGATCGGTTATCTTCAAGCTGTCATATGAATCACACGGTGAAGGGATGAATCGTCTTCAATTCGGGCAGTGAGTTGAATCGAGTGGCCGCGCTCAGTCGCTATGGTGATGAAGATAACCGATCTCCTTGCCGCCGAAGTGGACGTTCCTACGCCACCTGACGGTCCTTGCCCTTCCTGGACTACTCGCTACCCCAGGAATCTGCTGTTCTCCACGTGCCACCCAGATCAGGACCACCACAGGCTTGACTCCAATTGAATCCTCTCATACTGGTCCGATAATTACTGATCCATGCACTGTACCCAGCCCACCTTGTCCTGAAGATGATCCTCATTTACACGGATCGAAACGCCGTCGACCAAACAGCCAAATTCTAGGCGCCCCTCCACAGTGGTTCTCCTTACAAATACTGAACTAAGACACCATTATTGAACCGGAAACCATTGTGTACCTTCACTATATATATTTGCACCTTGCACCTTGCGCCGTTCACACTGTATTCTCTGTCACTTGCGCTGCCGTAGTGTCACAACCCACTGCACTCGTGCACCTTGTACTACCTTTTGGGCTGATATTTGCTATTTGTTTATTTGTTCACACAGTGCTGTAACCATTTGTATTTATCTGTCCCCCTTTTCTTTGAATTATAAATATAAATGATCCTTTTTAGCACTACCATGAACAAAATAACTGACTCCTTGATCTTTTCAGGATAATACTGTATAGATATCCTTACCAAGTATTGTTTACTAACGTGTTTAATAATACCATTTGGGATATTGTTTTGTATACACTTCCTTAGACCCCAATCCCAATAGGTTGATGGGTTCATACTCCTGTTTCTCCACATATAAATAGGAGCCAGCGCCAAAACTGAGACCAGGGAAAACCTGGTCTTACCGAGGCGCAACAATGAGAAATTCTTTATTTTTCATTGTTTTTGCTGTTTCTATGTGTACTGCATTGTGCAGCAAACATAGAAGGAGCAAAACACCATGAATGATTGTTTATGTGCAGGAAGGGGTGCCTTCCTGCACGTAAACAATCCTTAAAAAAATGGCGATTTGCAACTCCTACTTGTGCTGCACAACGCAGCATACATAGGAGTTACATATCACCATTCTGAATTGTTTATACCTTCCTGCACATAAACAATCATTCCCTCAACGCCGGCACCCTTTTACTATGGTGCAAGCGTGCCTGCCAGGGCGCTAGGCAGCTGATTTTAGCACCAGTGCAGGGGGACAGGGGTGACCCGTATTATTGTAAAGACGGCGCATCCCTGCGTTTCAAAAAATGACGCAGCACGGTGTTAGCAATTTTGGAGCTCACCCGCGCTCCGCCACTTGCTTGTAAATATGTCCCTATATTTGTGCGAATGTTTGACGGTGCTCGGCATCAGAACATAGGGCCTGATGCATAAAGGGCATCCCCACTCTTGGCGGAGGCCGGCAGTCTTGTCGGGAGGTCCACACTGCAGTTTCTCATTGCAGAGGTCCTGTCATGAGTGCGGGCCCCGTCACGACTGCGGGGCCTTTGCCACGAGTGAAAAATCCCTTTGTGAATAGGGCCCACGACTCTTAGTACAGACACTTCTGTATGACACTCCACCACATGGTGCCACTCTCTGCCTATTTTCAGCTACACACATTAGTGTACCAATTCCGTAAGCACTGAAACAAAATATAGCAGAACATCCAGCCTCTAGAACTGGCATTTTGCATCAGTGGCAGAGGGTGGTAGAAGCTGCAGTTGCATCTGAGGTGGTACCTTGTGCCCTGGCACTTAATGTTTTAGAAATTAAGTGCTGCTTTACCCCATGTAAATCAAATTACTTAAACAGTGATATAGGAAGGACCACACAGTGATTATTAAAAGCAAGTGAAATAGAAGTTCACATGGTGCTTGGATACATGCCTACTAGAGGCAGTAAGAAGACACTGCTACTGAGGGGTAACCTTTTCAAGTAACTTGTCTTTTATCCATCATGTCAATGTGCCTATAGGTCTAGCCAGGGTGGTAACAGGAGAACTAAATAAATTAGATAAATGCATACCCCATAAATCAGTTGAAATGTTGGAGGAAATGTAAGTGCTGGAAATAAGTTAGTCTGCGGCTGCATGGAAGTGAACTGCAGGTTCAGAAAGAACTTCACAAAATCCAGAAAGTGTAAATGTCCATCTGGAAGAACTGACTGAGGTTACCTCAAGACACACAGAGATTTGCTCCTCCTATAGAGCTACATAAGACACAAATTGTACTTAAATAATGTGCAAGAATAATAACATATAGTTGTAGAATTTACTTAGGAAGGAAAGGCACCATGCGGTGTCTCATCAAAGAAACTCTTGATATTCCACCTAATGGTTTTATGCATTCCAAAGTGAAGTTGATATTATTATGAAAACCTGGAAGAGCAGAGTACAGCATATCACGAGGCAGGAAAGCTTTGAAATAGACTGTCAGAATTGGGATTATTAATTTGGGATGGAGCACTCAAGGTAACTCAATAAACTCAGCCTGGTTAAGTTAAAACACAATTCTAAAAAAAAACTCAGCTCAACGCCTGGTAACTATGGCAGGCAATCCCCAGAGAAGGGTTTGCTAAATTCAAACAGTACCAACAATTTTAAAGTAAAGAACACAACACAAAAAAAGTTTCAAAACCAAATTCGAAAAATTGTAAAAAAAAGATGAGCAGAATTATACTAAGTTCATCCAAAAAAAAATAGGTTAGGGGAAACTTGAGATATGAATGTTAAAAGTTTTAAGGCAAAAAGTGCCAGGAAAAATAGAAGCACTTAAAAAAAAAAGAAAGAACAACAAGAGTTTGTGGTGTACTGAGACCTAGGCCCTTGATGGAGAGGAGGTCGGATACACCACGCAGTTTGTCCCGGTCAAAGGTTTTACCTAGGGGTGTGTAATTATTTTTTGTAATTTGCATAATTACACAACATTTTGGGAACATTTCTAACTTTTGTGTTTTTACATGAAAAGAAAATTTGTCACATTTTAGTGTAAAATGTTTCCTTGCTAAAGTGAGTGTGCTCTCTCCTTTAAACATGGTAACGTTGGCTTGCACCCAATTGGCATATATAATTTGCATCTAAACCTCTAGTAAATTGGCACTACATGTACCCAGGTCCTGTATATTAAAGGCGACTAGTGGGCATGCAGCACTCATTCTGCCACCCACTTAAGTCGTTCAGCAAACAAGTATCAGGGCTGCCATTGCAGACTATGTGTGCAGATTTCAATTGTCATTTTGACCTGGCAATAAACCTCTTGCCAGGTCCAAACCTCCCTTTTTAATATATATAAATACCCCTAGGGTATGCCCTAAAAAGCCCAGAGGGCAGGGTGCAGTGTATTAAAAAAATTGGTAGCGTATTCTTACGTTTTACATTTCTTGGTAGTGAAAAGTTTTTACATTTGTTTTCCACTACTCTTTTGCCAACCTCTCTCATGGGATAACATAGGGTTAACGTATTACATTTAATAAGTAATAACTTTCGATTGGGATCATGTAGGAATGTTAAGTTTAGTGCCTAAAGAATTGTAATTGTAAGCCCTCTTAAAGGGTAAAGTTGGATTTTAAGTCACAATTCTGAAAATGCCACTTGAGAAAGGGGACAAAAGGCATGAGATGTCACTTCCGCCACCCCAAGCATTTTGGTGAATTGACGTCTAAGACAACCCTTCTAATCCATGCATACTAGCATCAGTTACAATGGGCCTGATTCACACAAGTAATCTGAGACAAAATCCTAACTCTACGACTTTCGGTATTCACAAAGGGCATTTAGGAGTAGTAAAGTTAGGATTCCTAACTTTACTATTCCTAAATGCCTTTTGTGAATACCAAAGGTCGTAAAGTTAGGATTTTGTCTCAGATTACTTTTGTGAATCGAGCCCAATGACTGTGGTATCTTTTGGATCATAAGGCTTAAGAACAACTGCCGCTGATGTATACATTTTAAGCTCCTTGAATGTGCTTCAGACCACACATTCCTTCTTCAACAACATCTTCATGTATCTTGCTTGGTCAGAAAAATGTCTATAAAATCAGCATAATATCTTTACAGCTCTATAAAAAGATCACAGTTGTTTTTTTATCAGTTGATTGGGTGTATCCTCAGTGGGTTTGACTAGCTTCAGCTTTGGCATAAAGGCTTTGTCAGAAATTATATTCCCAAATTGAATGCCTCAAGTAGTCATTCAATCAATCAATCAATCAGTACTTGTTGGGCGCGGCTACTCACCCACGTGGGTCTCAAGGCGCTTTGCATGTCCCCCTGGGTGCTGTGGTTCATTTGAAGAGCCAGGTCTCGAGATCCTTCCTGAATTGTGTCAGAGATGGGGAGAGACAGAGGTATAGAGGCATGGCGTTCCAGGATTCGGCGGTGAGGTAAGATTCCCCTTCCTTCACTCTCAAACGTACATTTCTTTCCTTCAACTGCAAACGTGTGTCCTTAAAATCATCTAGACATCTCTCATGATATTTTCCTGATATTCTTTATCTCCTCTCCAATCCTCCAAGTCAGTATATCATCTTAGAAATTCATGAATTGAGGTATCTACTCAAGCAATCTCTGCAGTGCTCATTGGAAACCTTACCAATCTTAGCCATCATCTCATTAATATTCGACAAGGGATGACTTTCAATCCAGATGCATTTATTCAAATCTCTCAGACCTACACACATTCTTATACTACCCTTTGACTTTTTTTAGCAGTACCACAGGACTTAACTAAGACAATGATTCCATTGGCTCAATGATGTTGGTATCACAGAGTCTTTATGCATAGGCAGAGGGGTATCCCTCACTTTGTGAGCTTTCTGCACACTTTCCTGCCATAAAGCAATACTGTGTAAAAAATAATGTTCAAACACCCTGGTTCTCTCAAGAAAACTCTAAGGAACTTTTTCCTCCCATGACACACTGTCCCCTTACTCATTACTAAACTCTGATCAGGATGGCTCTGGTTGAGTACAATTCCCTCTGCTCCCTCATCACCATATGCACCTTGCTCAATGTGTTGTATCACCTAAAGCTTGATTCAGTTTTAAAATACTCTTTTAACATACCTAGTGATTCGCTACGTATGGTGGCAGAACCTCACACCACAAATAAAATAGTCGTCCCCCACGCAGATGGCTGATCCAACAGACCTCGTTACTCAAGATTGTTACCATCAACACCAAAGGCCTCAATCATAGAGTGAAACGTAGGAAGTCCACGGTCTACAGCCACTAGCTTAGGGGAGACCTGGTCTTCCTCCAGCAAATCAGATGATAATGGCAGATGGCTGCTCACGCGGCTTCATAGCGGTGCGACGGGAATATATGCAGCAAAGATTTATGCACCTACTTTGGGCAAACCACAATTTTGGGACAATTTATCTGTGAATCCTTCACTTCTCCCCCCTAAAGCCCGGGTTGTCCTGGTTGGCAACATCAATCTCCCAATGCACATCACCTTGGATGGGCACTCTTACTTCAGGTATAGAGGGGCAGATTTACAAGCCTCCTGCGCCACTTTTTTGTCACCTTTAGCATGGGAAAAGTGGCGCAAAAGTGACGCAAGGGGTTTGTAAATCTACCCCAGAGTACCCAAGGCTCATAAAGCTATGCACTCTCTCTGTACAGCACAGTGCTAGTCGATGTCTGGAGACAGCATAACCTCTGCACCATGGCTGTGACGTACCTGGTTGTTATGAGGGTTCAATACAGCGACAGAAAAGAACTATAGAAACTTGTGAGGTTAAAGTATCTTACTTCCCTTCAAGGCAAAGCATGCTGATTACAGACAAGGTGACAGAAACATGCTTCGTGTTTAATTAGCCTTGCTCTCGTGCCAAGGTCACGGTCCCCCACCAGAACCCTCAGATAAGCATGTCGGTGCTTGGGTGTGGCGTGGGATATGCTGGGCGAATGGGAGTGAGGTGGAGCTAAAATAACAAAGGACGTCACAACGCAATCTGACAGGGAAGAGTTAGTGGGAGGGGATGAGAACTGATTATTTGGAAGGGTGGTAAGTTATACTGTTAGCACGCTGCTTTTTGTTTCCCACTGCTATTCGCTTTGTATTGGTTTTATTTTTCAATGCACTGAAAAAGAGGCTGCACGACTGATGGGAGAAGTTTGTGTACTTGTCTGGTGTATCGGCTAGAATACCAGACCCAAAGCTTCAGTGTGCCTGTGACTCAGTATGCCTGAGTGTGGGATCACGTGCTTCGGTGCACCCGTGCACCCGTCTGCCTCTATGTATTAGTGTGCCTGTCTCACAGGGTGCAGGTGTTTCTCAGCATGTGCATGCACGTGTGCCCGTTTGTAGTGCGGTTTCTATGTATGTCTGTATGCTGGGCTCAACAGGGGGTAAAATACATTGTTATTTACAGCGCCAGTACTTGACTAATGCTTCACAAAGGGAAAAAAAACAATAAAATTTTCAATGCCAATAGCTCAAAATAATGTATTTATTTATTGAATTTATAGGGCACGACAACTACCCAAAAAGGGTTTCTGGCGCCAACAATGTCATTGCGAGACCTATTGCATTGTAAATGCTTGTTTCATTTTCGAACAGGGCGAGGGGAGCTCTCTGGAGTGTTGCCGGGTGCAATTACATGGCCCCAAAAACAAGGTTGGGGTCTACAGGGACTATAGTGGGCAGTTCTTCTTCACAGGGGTGTTTTTTTTGTTGTTGTAGTCAGCACTATGGGGATTAGTTTTCGGGCGGGGGCAAGAGGACTTACGAAGGGGGGACAAGCTGCAAGAAAAAGAGCAGAGTCATCAAGAAACCCACAGTTTTAAGCACTTGGAATTTCAGAGTGTTAGGTTAAGTTGGGGCATTGGTGCAGGAAATATGGAGATCATTGAACGGGTAATAAGGTTAAGGTAATCTCTTGTAATACTAATGGAGTGTTAAACAAACAGAAATATGGGGCCATCATAAATTGGCTGTCTTCGTTTAACCCTGAAATATTTATTTTACAGGAGACACATCTAAAAGACAATAGTCCTCAGCTTTTTATCCCTAAGATATTTTCCAATGAATTTTTTAGCATCGGCTGGGGCCGCAACATATTTGGTATGGTCTGTTGATTGGCAGGTGAGAGGGGTGATAGAGGAGTGTTTGGATAAAGGTGATAAGGCAAGGCCTTGCCCTTAACCTTGTGAATTATTATGGTCTAATATAAGATAATGGGAGTTTTTTAAGGGATCTTCATAATCTTGCTATGGGGGCAGAAGGGCCCATGATTTTGAGGTTGGGGTTTAATTTTATCCAAGATTTATAAATGAGATATTCCAACAGGGCTAAAAAGTCGCGAAAATGAAAAACCGCCTGTGTTCTTGCCACCATTAAGCAGGATTTCCAATCTGATGATCCTTGGCATTTCGAACATCCTAGTATGGCCCACTTTACATGTTTTTCACACCAGATCAACACTGTGTCGCAGCTTGATTTTTTAAAATATCTCATACTCTTAGGTGGAGGAATACTGATATCTAGGCTAACACCTTTTCCGATCATTCTATAGTATCAGTACATCTTGAATTAGAAGTTCAAGGTGGCAGTTCCATAAGTCTCTGCTGGGAGATCAGGTTCGGCTGGAGGAAATGCAAATTTTTATAAGAGGATTCTTTTAAATAAATCGCAATTCGTTCCACGATTTTGTCTGGGAGGCTGTAAAACCTACTTTACGTGGTTGCATCATTGCATATAAATCAACCCAAAATAAGTTACGCGCTGCTAAAATACAGGAGCTACAATCAGCACTAACATAGCTCTAGGTGCTCTTGTAAGGGCAGAGGATAGGATTGGGTTAAAAGGCGGCTCCGCTGGCCCCGCGAAATCTCTGAGATTTCTTTATCATAGAGGAGATTGATAATCGCAGAACTCACCAGCAGAAAGTGTATGAGCATAACCAGTTAATAGGCAAATTCTTGACATGATCCACCCGGATTAAGCAGGATACACAACGTATTATTAAGTTCAAGAAACCAGGTTACTCATATGGTTCAGACAGATAATAACGAAATCACATAGGTATTTCTGCAACACTATAGGAACTTATATGGGAGAGCATATTCAGTTTCCACATCTAGTCTGAAACAATATTTCAGTCCAAACCAACTCCCTCAATTAACGAGTGATCAAAAAGACAGGATCTTAGAGCAAATTTCAGTTTCAAAAGATGCCCAATGCCAAAGCATCCAGGAGTGACGGTATACCAACGGAGGACTAGATGATATATGCAAAAGATCTGCTTCCGTTTATTACTGATCTATTCAAGTGATTAAGGGAAGGTAGGAGCATTTCTTCTTCATTTAAAGAATATGTGACAGTCAGCCTCCTTAAAAAAGATAAATCCCCCATTTATGTTCATTCATATAGCCCAATAAGTCTTCTTAATGCAGGCTATAAATTGTTCACCAAGCTATGGGCATCTCGAGTTATTCCCTCAGGTTGATTATTGAATCATAAGGATCAGAATGGTTTCTAACCAAATAGGCTGATGATCGCGAAAGTAAATTTCTTTACCCAAGCAATAGATTACTTCTCCAGTAATCAAGCGAGAGCAGTGATCGTGGTGATTGACACTGAGAAGGCTTTTGACTTAGTTAATTGCAATGCTTTATTTTTTATTTTGGAGTGCAAAAAAACGATGGATTTAGGCCCAGATCTTTGTACTGGGGTGAATGTGAGACATTGTTCTGCATTCTGTCCATCAACTGTGTTTTTTGCAATTTTCACCCCGAGTGGGCTGGGTATGCTCAGACGTGAGTCCCAGGCTCTCCACATCACTGGAGTCAAGCTATCCAGGCTGAAGATGGCTGATAGCCAGAAACCGGTCCTAGGATGCTTGATTCCGGTCCAGTAAAGACATGGCTTGGCAGTTCGGGCTGGACTGTTCCCATGAGGCACAGGGTCAAGGCTGATTTGCATATAGCCATTGTCTGACCTAGGGTGGTGTGGAGTGCAAAAAAACGATGGATTTAGGCCCAGATCTTTGTACTGGGGTGAATGTAAGACATTGTTCTGCAGTCTGTCCATCAACTGTGTTTTTTGCAATAAATCACTTAGGGCCACCAATTTTAAGAGGATGTTCTTTCTTTCTTGATGGATGGCATACTATACCCTTGTGCATTGCATAAGATGTTCCCGTTGATTCCAGAGTAGTGTTTCCACTGTCGGCAAATTTATATGGGTGATTAGCTACATATTTTCTTTTCATGCCCTAAACTTTATCAATTTTTGGAGGAACTATTTCAAACCATAAGTAAATCTCTGCAATTTACAATTATGCCTGAAGCAATTTTAGTTTTTTGGCACATGTTTTACTAGCCAGAAGTTGAACAAGTATTTGCAATATTTCCTTTCAGTCGCCCTAACAGTGGCTTGCTACCTGCTTCTTCAATATTGGCAATCGTTTAATATCCCCACAGTTAAAATTTGTAATGATAAAATGAGGAGGAACAAGGCCTTTGAAGAGGCACGTGCACATCGAATTGGGAATATCATTTGGTTTTCAGCTGTTTGGGAACAATTTGATCTTCAGGGATGTAACCCAATCTACCTTTTTATGTTTTGTGTGATGGTAGCCGTCTAGCCGACTGGTGCTAAAGGAGGAAAGCTATTTTTGCTTTGCTTAGCAACCCGAAATGTATCTTTTTTTTGTACTGCATGGGGAGCTCTCCAAATTTGAAGGATTATTTTTGTTGTTGTGGTTGTTGATCGTTTCTGCTCTTCGAGCTGGGAATTCCACAACATTACTTTTTTGGAGTGAAATGGGGCTTATCTGTATATTGCATTACGTGTTTTACCCAAACACGCACCTTGCGTACAAAAGTGCAACTAGATAGCGGCAGGACAGTGGCAGGAGACATTTTCTCTGCAAATTAGTCTCCTGCTAATATTTCACAGCGTTTTTTTATGCGAGTTCTCTCTCAGGAAGAAATATGTTAGGTGACATTGCAGAATACTACATTTCGAGAAATGTCTTTATTTCGTAAACGTAATTTAAATTCCACCTAGCCCTGGGAACTAGCCGCCTGATTAATTTTTTTTTTTTTTAAATCTGTTTTATTGAAACACTTGACATACAGTTACATTTCTTGTGTGTGTAATCCAAAGGGGAAACAACAATTTGAGTAGCTCGTACAATATCTGAGCCAATGTTGACGACGGTTGAAAACCCAATAAATGCACTCATTAGCAAATAACACCATCAGCTGTCATGGGGACAGTCACTGCATTCACCATAATGGACACTCCATCATTGTATTACAGCTTATTTCGCAGTGTCGATCCTACCAGAATATCTGGCCCTACCCTTCAAGACGGGCAGTCTGCTGGCCAGCTGTACCCCTGCTGCCTACAACCCTCCGGCCAGTGATGTAGCATGTTGTTCCTCAACAGTGTAAATAACCAACCAGGCCCAGTTCCGGGCGACGTATATGAGTGCCGTGGGCGGCTAGAATGTTCAGAGTGTTGTCGCAGTGTGGTAGAGGGTTGCGGCAGGGGCTGCCATGTGTGCTACAATCTCGTGTTTGGTCGTCGTGTGCAAAAAAGTAAAAAGTTTGCATGAGAAAGGCAGATCCAGCGTGGTCAACTGGGGGGCGACAGTTGCTGCAATTGCCTCTGACCCAACCGGGGGAAATAGGAAAGAAATTGGGGGTGTAATGAACCTTAACTCGGGGAGGGGGGAGGGGGTGCTGCAGTATGGGTCCTGACGTGTTAGGTCCGGGTAGAGTGGCCTCGCAGGGTGCTGGCGTCTAGTGTTCGCGGGGCGGCGGTTCGGGTGGTGTGTGGTAGCTCTAAGGCCTGGGGTGGGGCTGCACTGTTGGAGTCGGCTGTGTGTGTGGCCCCTTCCGGCCGGGGGGGGGGGGAGGAAGGAAGCCGGGGGGGGTGGTGGGGGGGGGGGTTGGGGTCGGGGGGCGAGAGAGGGGCTGCGGGGGTGGTAGCTCATGTCCGTATGTGTGCGGCTCTTGTTTCTCCCCATTGCTACGCATCTTTCTACCCAAACGTGTTCCTTCACTCCATTGGGGTGGAGGGGGGGCGAGCTGGCTATCATCTCACATCACCCCTTTATCGTGGCAGGCCCTGGTGAATGCTTGTAGGAAGCCCTCCCAAATCTGGGCTATCGGTATGGCCCTCCGCCCCGCTGTTTCTTCCCTGCGTAATACTGTGCCCTCTGCGGTCGCCCAGTAAATGAGGGAGGCACTCCAGTGTTTCGTCAGTGGTGGGTCCGCGGCTTTCCAGTGACGTGTTATGAGCCTTTTGGCGGTTATCAGTCCCAGATCCCAGAACCTCGTGTGGACTTTGT
Organism: Lissotriton vulgaris; assembly: GCF_964263255.1. Lineage (NCBI taxonomy): Eukaryota > Metazoa > Chordata > Amphibia > Caudata > Salamandridae > Lissotriton > Lissotriton vulgaris. The sequence continues at coordinate 1,830,946,990 of NC_141694.1, forward strand.
TGTGTTTTGTTCTGGTAAGGAGGCCCAGCACACAGGTGTCCCAGTCGTGACGAAGTTCCATTGCCGTCCCTTTCGTCAACAGTGTGGTGACATCGTGCCAGTATGTCCGTAGTTTGGGACATGCCCACAGCATATGTAGGAGATCCGCGTTTAGCAGCGCGCATCGTGGGCAGCTGGAGGTATCCAGGCCGAAATAGCGGTTGATCTTGTCCGGGGACAGGTATGCCCTGTGTGTGATGTAGAACTGTATTATTCTGAATCTCGAGTTGCGGGGAATGTGTTGTGGGCCTTCCAGGATCCTTTCCCACTCCTTGTCTGACCAGTTCCTCCCCCTGTCAGTTGTCCACCTGTCCCTAAGTGACTGTAGTGAGCTTGTAGTGTGGGACCTCAACGCTTGTGTTAGCCAGTGTATGACGTGCGACCCTGCCCCCATAACGTGTAAGTATTGTATCAAGAGGTGTGTCTTGGGCTCCTCAGACATGTCGCCCCAGTGTTTCGTTAGGACCCGGATCAGTGATGCATGGAACAGGAACTGTCCCGCTGGCAGTCCGGGATTCTCTACTAGCCCCTCGAACAGGACCAGGGCCCCTCGTCATATAGGTCCGCCATTGTCTCAAGTCCCACCTGCACCCAGTCGTGCAGGCGCGCTGCAGTTACCACACCCCCGGGCCTGGGCATTCCTTCCAGTGGAAGGGCTGGGGCGTAGGGCGTAGTCTCCTTGGTTAATTTTAGTGCACGTTTGTAGCACCGTAGTGCCACCGCGAGGTGCAGTTGCGTCTCGCGAGTTGCGCCGCTAAGGGGGTGGAACATTGCGAGAGCCTCCGCTTGAGTCAGGGCCGGGGTCGCTGAGGCCGTGTCGTGCAGGTTTCTACCCGCGAGCCAGGCCACCACCCACTGGAGCTGCGCGGCGAGGTAGTAATGTTCCTGGTTCGGGACCGCAAGTCCCCCCGAGGACGTCGGGGCATACAATTTCTTCAGGGCCACCCTTGGTCTCCCTGCATTCCATATGAGTGTTCGCACTAGGGTCTCCAGGTCTTTGAAGACCCGAGCAGGGACATACACCGGTATGTTCGAGTAACAGTAAAGGAGTCTAGGTAAGACTATCATTTTCGACAGGGTGATTCTGGCCGGGACATTAAGCGGGAGCGTGCTCCAGAAACGAATCTGGGCCCGCAGGGAGTTTATGGCCCGAATCAGGTTGCCATCCAAAATATCCGCCGTATTCCTGTAAATGTGAATGCCCAGGTACTTGAAGGTGCCGGCATACCATGCCAGCATCGTGTCCCCTAACTGCACTGCGCACTCCTGCATATCTGGGTGAAAGGGGTAAACCCCAGATTTCCCCCAGTTGACCCTCAGTCCCGAGTGGGTTGTGAATTCGCGGAGGGCACCGGTGAGCCCCGGGGGTATCCGCGTGAGGTCCCTGATGTAGAGGAGCAGGTCGTCGGCATACAGCGAGACCGCGTGTATGCCATCTGTCAATGGGATGCCCCACTCGGCACCCTACATCCTCAGCAACTCCGCCAGCGGCTCCATGGCCAACGAGAAGAGCAGAGGCGATAACGGGCAGCCCTGTCGCGTGCCCCGCCTTACCTGTATGGCGTCCAATAGGAGGCTCCCTATCCGGACACGAACGGTGGGTGTTTGGTATAGGAGTCCCACCATGTCCAAATATGCGTCACCCAGCATTGTGGCCAAGGTTCCCTCGCGTATTCCTGCACCCTGAACAATCGGCGGATATTGAGTGATGTGCTGCGTGTAGGTACGAACCCGTTCTGGTCAGGGTGGACCAGGGTAGGTGTATATTGGGCCAGTCTCCTCGCTAGCGTGGAGGCCAATATTTTATAGTCAGTGTTTAGGAGGGCGAGTGGTCTATACGAGCCCATTAGCGACCCCTCCTTTCCCGGTTTTAAGAGGGAGACCAAGGTGGCTTCACTCAGAGAAGGAGGCAGGGAGGAGTCGTCCAATGCCGTCTCATACAGTTTAATGAGTTCAGGGATCAGGAGGTCCTGGTATGCTTTATAGAACTCCGCTGGGAGTCCGTCGGGGCCAGGGGACTTTCCGTTGGAAAGCGCCGGTATGACCTCCCGGAGTTCCTCAGGGGCAATGGGCGCCGCCAGGGCAGCGCGTTGGGCATCGTTGAGTGACGGTAGCGGTACCTGGCTGAGATATTCCTCCGTGTCCGGCGTGGGGGCGGGCAGGCAAGAGCGATACAGTGTTTTATAATGTGCGGTAAATGCTCCATGTATCTCCGATTGTGTGTGTAAGGGCGTCCCATCTGCACCCAGCACTTTCGTGACTGGTTTCGTCCGGTCCTCTCTGGCGATGAGCCATGATAACAACTTACCGGGTTTGTCCCCCCTATCGTGTGTACGCGCCGCATGAGCCGCATAATTCAGACATCTGAGCCTCTCTAGTAATCTTTCGTGACTCGCCTGCGCATTTTAGAGCCCAGTGATGTTCCCTCTAATCGAGTCCCGTTCATGTCGGCTCAATTCCTCTTCTACCTTCTGTAGGTCCCTCTCCACCTGTCGTTTGAGATTCCCCTGCGTGCCCAGGCATTGTCCCCTTATGACCACCTTGAACGCCTCCCATTCTATTTGTGGAGAGGTAGCGGAGCCTGCATTTTCCTCGAAGTAATGCACTATATGTGTAAACAGTGAATCCCGGAAGGGTGCGTCCAGCAGGAGGTCTGGCTGCAGTCTCCAATTGGGGACAGGGGGGCGAGCGCTTGTCCATGAGATAGTCAGCATGTGTGGATTATGGTCGGAGTGTGTCCTACCCATGTAGTGTGCTTCTGTTACTAACGGGAGTAGGTCGTCAGTGAGCATGAATCTGTCTAATCGGGTGTGCAGGGTATGGGCTCCTGAATAGTACGAATATATCTTGGCTGTTGGATTCCGGTGGCGCCACACATCATGCAGGTTCCAGTGTGAGGCCCAGGCTACAAGAGCTTTCATGGCACCCACTACCGGTGCATTGGGTAGCGGTGGGAATGAGCGGTCCAGTGTGGTGTCCAATACGCAATTATAATCCCCCCCAATATCCAGGGGATCCCATGCCAATGTGCTAGGGTTGTGGACACTGTTTCGAGGAAACCCTGCTGATCTGTGTTGGGGGCGTAGAGCGACGCTAGTACCAGCGGTCGCCCATCTAGGCGTCCCTTCACTGCCACCAATCTCCCCTCCTTGTCTATGTGTGAGTCTTCAACTTCAAACGGGATCCCCGGTCTCACCCATATCAGTACCCCCCTGGCGTAAGAGGAGAACCCCGTCGAGTAGATCTGGCCACGCCACCGCCTGCGTAGGGTGTGTACCTCAGGGGCCGTTAGGTGTGTCTCCTGAAGAAGTGCTATCTGTACTTTGTGCCTCTTCAAGTATGAATATATCATGTACCTACGTGAGGGCGTATGTATTCCGCGTACATTCCAAGTACACATTATGACCTCAGCCATCAGTATTCAACAAGTCAATTACACCCGTTCTCCCCCCGTTCCGCACACCCCCTCAAGGAGCTCTCCACCATCCAATCCCAGAACATCCCCACACTTGTCTGTATAACACCGGAAAAAGTCTAGCGAGCACCTCTTCAGGCCATGTATGCAGCATATCACAATAGGGAGAAGGAGGGTGAACATTAACTGGGGAAAATACCATGGGGTCGGTTGCCAAACGTGCAGCCGTCCAAACATTCTACAAAAAGTACGAACAATCCATTCTGGGGGGTTGCTGCCCATCACGCAGGCTAGGTGGCTAATGAGTGTCAGCTGAATGTGAAAGTGTGAGTGCCCTTCCAGGGGGGGGGAGAAATATAGGTCCAAGTGGCCATCGGACGGGCCCACCGCCTGTTAAGTAGTGTGTCCATAAAGTCATGAGGTCACAACTCTGTCCAAGTTTGGAGCTAGTGACCACCGCCCACACAGAGGGTGCAATGTTGTGCCCCATGAGGTGTGAGTGCCACAGGGCGTCTGTACCGCAATAGGCTACTGCAAGTGTGGCATTGTCTTAACTTACTGCGTGTTCAGTGTCCGCCTCCACCGGGAGGAGCTGAGTCAATACTTCCGCCTCACTCGATCGTTCGATATCTCCCGGTCATCTCCCTCCAGTGCTTCAGGACTGTAGATTTGCAGGTGTCGGGGCAGTGGGTGGGAGGGAGAGTGGAGCAGGGCACTGAGAGTGCCGGGGTGTGGCACTCCATCAGCCATACAGGTCCGACGTTTGTGGGGTGATATCCAGCAGTCCACTCGAGATTTGTGAGTCCAGAAGACCATAGATCGCCTCGTCGTCGCTCGGTGACATCCTAGGGCTGGTGGCAGGCGGGGAGCGCTGGGACGGGGAGCCGCTGAGCTCCGAGACCATCCGTAAGGCCTCCTGTTGTTCCCGGCGCATTTCCTCCTCCGGCGGACTCGCGCTGTGCTGGGTGCCACTGGCCGCAGGGGAGGGTGACCTGGCGCCACGTCTCCTTTTGGACCTCCTGCGTCTCCTTGGCCTGTTCGGGTTTCCCGATCTCTCCGTGTTCTTGTCTGTCCCATTGTCCAGCCAGGCTTCCACGTCTTCCGAGGAGTCAAAGAAGTGTGTTTTTTCATTTGCTATCACTCTGAGCTTCGCAGGGAAGAGGAGGGAGTACGTGAGTCCTAGTTGGCGTAGCCTCCGCTTCACCATCAGGAAGGAGTGTCTTTGGCGCTGCACCTGAATCGTGTAGTCCGGAAAAAACATTATATTTGCATTTTCCACCTGTATGGTGCCGAGTTTGCGGGTTTCTCTCAGGACAGCATCCCGGTCCCTGTAGTTCAGGATGTGGATGAGAAAAGGGCGCGGGTTAGAGCCGGTTTGGAGTGGCCTGGTCGGGACTCTGTGCGCTCGTTCCACCACGAAGTGTGGCGAGAGGGTGTCTTCTGGCAACAGGGTGTGCAGCCATTCCTCCACATGTTTGGTCGGATCACTGCCTTCCCATTTTTCGGGCAAACCCACTATGCGGACGTTGTTGCGTCTCGCCTGTCCTTCTGCATCCTCCGCCCTGTCTTCCAGGAACTCCACCCTGTTAAGGAGGTCTTTTATCTGTTTGTCTGACTGGGCAACCCGAGGCTCCAGGCCAGTCACTGAGGTTTCCAGGGTTTTGGTGCGCTCAGCTAGCTTCTTGTGGTCCTCCTTCAGGTGCGTGAGGTCTATGGCGACTCCGTCTATTTTCGCCTCCAAGGACGTCCGAGTGGACTGGATGGAGTTTTCCAGGCGTTCCATGGCTGCCAGCACCGAGTCCAGTCTGGCCGTAACCGGGTCCGCGTCCGTCTGCTTCTGTGCCTTGTCCATTTTGCCCTTCTGGGACGTGCTCCCCACTCCTGTACGTTTCCCCGCGCCTCCAGACATGGGCGGGATCTGGCTCGTGAAAGATCCGGTTGGAGTGGTGGTCAGTGGTGGCGCTGATGGCCAGGGCCACTGGCAGGGACGTCGTCAGCGTTCCCAGAGTGAGAGGTGTGGGATGCGTCCTCCGTGGAGCCTCACGTGGGGTCTAGCGGCTTACGTCGCCGTGTGGTCCAGTGGTGGCTGCGATTCCGCCCAGTTCGGTTTTCGGCCAAGGTAATGCGCTATGTTGCTCTGCCCCCGCGGATGTATATAGCTCGGGATTTGTGTCGTCCCCTTGTCGTGCCGGGCACCCAGTGATGCCGTGACCTCAAGAGCGCTGGAGTCTGCAAGTGTCCAATTGTGGGTGTCGGTGGTGTATGCGGTATGCAGAAGGCAATGTCCCCCCTCGGCGCTCACCTCATTGGGTAGTCCGTATGGCTCTGTGGACGTAGTCAGCAGTGGAACCCCCTAGCAAGCCTCAGCGGTGGTGGTCGGCGCGGTCAGTCAATTCCCCGGCCTACCAGCCGGTTGATGGCGCCCCCTGGTGCTTCCCCACTGCTGGCTTATGGTGTAGGCTATGGACGCGGCCTCCGGGGCGCCCTGTCAGTGGCGGCTCAGCTGCCCAGCGGTTGGATCGGGCTTGCGGTGCTTTGAGAGCCGGGGCCCGTTGGCTCCGCTGTGTCAGGAGGGGGGAATCCACGCCCGGTGCCAACCGGACGGAGGGTCCTCTGGATATGCCCCGCGCCGCGTCACTCACCGCCCAGGGCCGCTGCAGGCGGTGCTGGGGGACCGATCTCCGACTCGGGGGGCGCCCGAGTCCTCCGGGTGCAGCTCTGTGGGATCCGGGCGGGCGGTCAGCGCATTGGGTGTCCAGACATCCCCCGGGTCCGCTCTCCTCAATGTCGATCTGCTTCGCAAGTGCAGGCCGAGGGGGGGAGGGGCTCCTCCTCGTGTCCGATTCGATCGTGGCAGCCCGGATGTCGACCCCAATCCGCTGCTGTTGCGCCACTCTAACGCTGTCTGGGAGCAGCCAGTCGGGTCGCCGCCACCTCTCCGTGTCTGCTGAGGACCGGTCACTGTTTGTGCGTCCCAGTGCCGCCACCTCCGTCTGGACCACCAGGGTGCCTCGTCCGTGCGGCCCTCACTTCCGGTTCCGACCCCGGACTTGCCTGGCGGGTCTCGCCGAGTCTATGATCTCTCCCTCGGCTACGGCGGATTCACAGGTGCCGGTGCGGTTCCGGGGCTAGTTGGACCTCAAGACTCGGTCCGATGCTGGGTCATCGCCCCATGGCCACTCGCTGCAAGTTTTGGCCGGCCAGGCGGTGATTTTGTCGGATAAATTAACCCCAGAGTGTGGGATCACGCCGGAGCTCCGCTAGAGTGCAGCCAGTCTCGCTGCGCGCGTAGCCACGCCCCCCACTAGCCGCCTGATTCATGAAGCAAAATTGCACCCGCAATCGCTGCGAAAATGCAATTGCGGGCGCAATAATCGTAATCGGGATTCAACATGAAAATTGCGAATTCGCAAACACATAATAGCGAATTTGCAATTAAATTCGCAGAATCCCAGTAGGAGAGCATTAGCGAATCTGAAAATGCGACAATCCACGGATTCTGTGAAATAAATAGCGAATTCGCAATACTATCGCAATCGGCATTCATGAAAAATCGCAAATAGCGAAAAACCCAAAAATCGCAGTTTGCGCGGCGCAAATTAAGGACAACTCAAAGCAGGTGGTAACCATAAAAGCCATTAAAAATTTTCTTTTAAAAAACCGTTGGCCAATCAGTAACAGGTTCAGTCCTGACCAATCACACATAAGGACAATCAGCAGCAGCATTAGGAGTTCCACAATGCCAGGAATGTACATGGTGGTCAGGCGTCGAAGGCTACAGCGAGCAGCACGGAGGAGACGCAGGATCCAGGACAGGATTTTCCGCCAGCGGGTCACCTTGCTGGGCCAAACCAGAGAGCAGATATATGCAAAATACAGGCTGAATGGGGAAATGATAATGCAGCTAATACAGAACCTTGACCCCCTGATGCAGCACCCAACAAGGCGTACCAATGCGGTGCCTACACATGTGCAGGTATTGTGTAGCCTGCACCTCCTGGCCTCCGGGAGCTTCCAGGGGATAGTAGCGGCTGCTGGGGGGATATCCCAGCCCACCATGTCACGCTGCCTCCAGACTTTTGTTGACACTATGCTCACCCAGCTACACCGTCACATCACATTTCCCACCAGCCAACAGGGTTTGAACTTGACCAAGCTACAATTCTACAATGTAGCCCATTTTCCACATGTACTCGGATGCATAGACTGTACCCACATCGCCATCTGCCCACCAGCTGCCACGGAGTATATGTTCCGCAATCGCAAGTCCTACCACTCCCTCAACATACAGATGGTCTGCAATGCTAAGACATACATCACTGACATTGTGGCCCAGTACCCAGGGAGTAGCCATGACTCCTTCATATTCCGGCACAGCGGCCTCCACACACGACTGGCCAGGGGAGACTTTGGGGAAGGACACCTACTTGGTAAGTACACTTTGTCGACAATGTCACATTGCTATTAGGTAGCAGCGCAGCACAGGCAATCACCCTCTGCTCCTCTCATTCAGGTGACAGTGGCTACGCCCTCCGTGAATACCTCCTCACCCCATACCTCAACCCTGCTACACCCCAGCAACGGCGCTACAATCTTGCACACATACGGACAAGGAATTGCATAGAAAGGACATTTGGGCTGCTCAAGAGCAGGTTCCGCATACTGCACAAGACAGGTGGGCCATGTATTACAGTCCTGCAGTGTGCTGCCGCATTGTGGCTGTCTGCGCAATACTATATAACATTGCAACCAAGCGCCGGATACCTGTCGACATCTCTGGCAGTGAATCTGAAGGGGACAACCGGCCACCTGCATATGGGCGCCATGCACGCGGGGAGAACCCAGCTGAAGGCCACAGACGTCGCAACCACATCACAGTGAACAGTTTCTAGTGCACCCTCTTCCCTCACCCCACAAATCACAAATGCATGCAAAATGTAATAATGACCCAACGCTAATGTGTGCTGCAAAAATAAATATAATTGTTTCAATCACAATAATGGTACCACTTCAACTTTCTTCTTTACTAACAGTATTACTGCATACTGCTGTGTCAAAGGACAGGGCAGGCTTATAGTCAGCCTGTGCCTGTAATAGTCATATGTAGTCAATTGCGCCTCCTGCGTGTTCCACCCAAGCGCCTCTGAGGCTCATCCTCTTCCGGGGCACCTGTACTTGCCGTGGGCCTGGTGCTGCGCCTGAGTGGCCCGACTTGTGAGGCAGAGTGGCTGCTCATGCTCGATGTCCCCCCACTGACATCATCACCCCCAACAGTGGCAGGTAGAGCAGGAGGGTGTAGTGCTGTCACCGCCGTGGTCAGGTGCTCCAGGACCCTGGTCATATCCTCACAGCACTGGATGAGTTGGTGCTGCTGTGCAAGGGACCGCAGCGACAACTGTGATGTTGCATTGCCTGCAACATAATTGGACCTGGTGTAGGCCGCCAGCCGGCTCAAAAGCTGATGGTGGCGCCGGCGTGCTGCGTTGCGCTGAGTTGTCATCGCTGCAGTGTTGGCCTCCATGGCTGCAGTCATGTGGTCCATGCGGTCCCCCACACCTGCCATGGCCGCCGTCATGCGGTCCATGCGGTCCCCCGCTCCGGCCACATTGCGCCCAATTTTGTACAGCTGTAGCTGTATGGCGCCTTGCTGCCGTGCCTGCCGCTGATGAATACGCAGCATGCGTCTTTCGACGCTCATTCGCGGCCGGCCGCTGTCCATTGCCCCTCCTGCTGATTGCTGCATTGGTGTTCTGGCGAGACCTGCCAAGCCTGCTCTGCTGGCCTGACAAAGTGGCTGGCCCCTGTGTTGCTGCTGTCACGGGCCCTGATGTAGTCGCAGCAGCTGCTGGTGGTGTCACAGCAGGCGTTGCTGGTGCGGCAGGGACTGGAGGCACACTAGTCGTGGGCCTGGCTGCGGCTGCAGTTGGTGCGGCTGAGGCTGGGGGCACACTAGTCGTGGGCCTGGCTGCAGTTGCAGTTGGTGCAGCTGAGGCTGGGGGCACACTAGTCGTGGGCCTGGCTGCGGCTGCAGTTGGTGCGGCTGAGGCTGGGGGCACACTAGTCGTGGGCCTGGCTGAAGCTGTAGTTTAGTTGGTGCGCCAGACGCAGGGGGCACACTGCTGGTGGACCTGGCTGCTGGTGTAGTTGCTGCGGCAGGGGCTGGTGCCTGTGTTCGTGGCGGCACCTCCTCCTCCTCCTGGGCCTCCTCATCTATTAGCAGCCTTTCGCTGTCGCTGCTTTCAGTGCCACCTGTGAGGGTAAGTGGACGATCATTAGTTGCATGTATCTGTCAGACGTGCAGTTGCTACATGCATGCTGGGTGACATTCCCTGACTGGCTGTGGCTTTGCGTACTTTGGAACCTGTCTGGCTGCATTGTGGTACTACTACATTGTGGCCACACTACATGTCCCACAATGCTTCAGGGCATTACCTGATGTGCAAAAATGGCATGACTATGGAACATTATGGGAGCCTATATGGTCATGGACATTCATAGGGGACAGGGTCGCAGCCGCATGCCACTTACCTTGGGTGTCTTGGGTGGGGCGGGATGAGTCCAGACGTGTGAATCCAATGCACGCCTCCCTCTCAAGCGTGTCTTCCACTTGGTCCTCCAAGGCTGTGTTTGGAGGGACTGTAGGTCCTCCCCCTCCAGTGCCCGATGCCTCTCCAAGGCGCTCCGCCACCTTCTCTTTGGCACGACCTCGGAGGTCGTACCATCTTTTTTTAAGTTCGTCGAGTGACCTATCGGCCACAGCCACGGAGTTGACAGTGGACGCTATTCCCTGCCAGATCCTCCTTTTTTCCTGCCCCGGCACCCTCCTGGAGTCTTTGCCAAACAGTTTGGAGTGGTTGGCCACCACCCCTTCAATCAAATGCTCCAGCTCCTGTTCTGAAAATTTCAGCTTCCTCTTCCGCCCTGTGGTGTTGCTGGGGCCAGGAACAGGTTCCTCAGACATGGCAGCACTGGTGTTGCAGAGTAGGAATCAACAATAGAATGGCAGGAGCTCTCCCACTTGCTCACTCGAGGTCTGCCTCACTGTGGTGAATGGGGGTGGGAACTGGCTGCTTCCTGGTTGTGATGTCATCACTATGCTCGAAATGCGACTTCCCGTTTTCCCGATCTCGCGATCTCGCGATCTCGCAATTAGCGATATCGCAAATAGCGATATCGCTATTTGCGATATCGCAATCCCGACGCGGGTAGCCGGAAATAGCGATTTTTCTGCGATTATCGTTAATCGCAAACGGAATTTGCGCCCGCGTGCGAATCGCATTTTTTTATCGCTAATCTTCATGAATTCAGATTTGCGATTTCTCAATAGCGAATCGCAATTTTTCGCTATTTGAGAATCGCAAATCCCGTTTTTCATGAATCAGGCTGTAGAATGCTAAATATAGCTTTACCCAGGCAGAGTTTAATTTGAGCCAGTGGTTTCCAGTGCTCGGCACCGGCACTTACAGTTTTCCACAGCACAGCAACAGCTGTTTAATCAGTCAATATACATTAAAAGTTAATATTACCTGCACGCACACCTTCCTAGTAACTTTGGGTGGCTGGTATAGTCTGATTTGTATCACTTTATGAGTATGGTGGTTAGTGGTTGTGTTTAGACTGTCACTGGCAGCACTGGCAGGGGCAATGGGTGGTGCAAGATGCAGTGGCTTCCAGAAAAGGGCACGGGCACTTCCCTTTTTGCAAATTAAGCACACTCATGCTTCAAAACTTCCTAACATGTGAATTCTCTGAAATAGAAATTGCCACTTAACAATAACCTTTGTACATTTTGGGGAAATAGATTAATTTAACACGTTTGTGGTGCTCATTGCACCAATGTTTTATTTGTGAACAAGAACTAGCACCCCCTAGCATAGGAGAAATAGTAGGTGGACACCCCAACCAGCTAAAGAACACAAATAATTGAAGACTTCCCCCCTTGTTGCTCAATGGAGTAGGGGGAATTGTGACTACTAAACAAACAAGCAAATCAATGTCCGAGTAAGGGGAAAGGCAAGCGTTTCTATGCGAGGGTGTGCGGTTCCGGACAGGTACGTCAGCGAAGAACCTCCTCTCGTGTGTAATCCGGGTGTGGTTACCACACCCGGATTACACACGAGAGGAGATTCTTTCCCCTTACTGATTTGCTGATTGCTAAAATTTTAAAAACCCTCGCCTTGTAACTTTTTAATTTCCTGACTCGGACGGAAAATTTAGTGTGCGAACATTTCATTTTGTTTTCACACAAGTAACCCGAAGACCCGAAGTGTACCATCATTTCAAATTATCCTCACAATCATTAGATTATCTCATGTTGGGAGATTATCCTTGAACAGACGATTTTATCCGGTCCAGGGCCTTGTCGGGTCGGAATTATCACCGACAGAGCGACCTCCCAACCATCACTCTATACTGTACAGCCCTGAAGAGTCGCAGGCAGACTGTGCCACACGCGACGAAACACGTGTCGGCTGGTCCTTTCCGTGTCTGAATATTAAAAGATACTGCACATCAACGATCAATTTGTCACATGATTACTACTATTGCTTTATGATTCTCCATGCTTTTGTCTCCCCAACGTTTTTTATATTAACACTGATTGCATTGCATTATTGATTCTTGGAGTGTGCATGGGTACTTGTTTGTTTTATAGATATAGTGTTAGCGACTGTTAACACTACATTTGGGGGGTTATAGGGTTCATCCTCTCACCCGTTTGCACCTCTACCTCACTGAGAATTACTACTACGAACTAGCTTTAACTCATAGCAGTGCGTCTTTTACCTAAGTCGAAAACCTTTCTTTGACCCTTAGAATGTATTGTGACTACTATTCAAGCAGAGCATGGGAACCAAGTAACATTGGCCAGGGCAAACAAGAACCAGGAGGGCACAAATCGAGGGTACACGCCAGTAGACGGCATCTACCCACCATTCTCCCAGGGTATGCACCGTCCCCATGCAAAGAAGTTGGGCCCCAGTGAGGTAAGCTGAAATTCCCCGGTGTCATTTCCTACACTGGGAAACACTCAGCAGCACCTGCACGTTGCATGCTTTCCGACGAGCAACAATGTGCAGGTGATGGAGGGGCTTTTTAGGGACAAGACTGCTAGAGCATGCACTAGTGCATGCGTCTCGCGTGCGAAACACTGTAGTTAACAAAAAGGGCTTGTAGACCCCCCCATTGCGCTTCCCATTTGGTAGCTTGCATGGCATTCTTCTTTACAGTCTCGCAATTCATCAAGGCAGGCCGAACATTATTTCCGTTCTCTGTGGAGTAGCGACCAAGCACTGAAGTCCCTGGCACTGCTCCTGATGTGACTGAGTTACTACTTTGTTCTGTTTAACTTTTAGTGCACTGCAAACAGAAGGCGTATTACTGGCAAAAATATGCTTAGCAGGACAAACAAAACTGCAAAGATTTATTTTCTATAGTTGACTTTCTTTTATTTTGCCAAGTCTTCCTTTCTCACTTCGCACTCATGTTTTCCTATGTGTTTGCTCTTGGCTGCTGTTCTCAAAAGATAAGGATTATCTTATTGCAAAGTGATACTGTTTCCTTCTTATGTGTAATTTGTGAAATGACGCTTGCTTTAACACATAATTGCACAGTACACCCCAATCCACCCACTCCAATCTGTCCCCACACCAATCCGTCCTACCTCACCCCATACCAATCTGCCCAACTTAATCCAATCCACCTAAATCTAATCCAATCCACTCCACACCAAACTAAAACACTCACCGCAACCCACTTCAATCCATCAGACTCCAGTCCTCCCAACCAACCCTACTCCATTCTGCCCCATTCCAATTCGCCCCACTCCAATCCAAAGCAATCTGCCTCATTCCAATCCAAAACAATCTGCCCACTCCAATGTGCCCAACTCCGGACCAAAACAATCTTCCTCCCTCCAATCTGCCCTACTTCAATCTGCCCCACTCCAATTTTCCCCAATCCAATTCACCCCAACCCCAATCCAATCCATTTTACTCCATTCCACCTCATCCCAATTTACCCCACTCCAATCTAACACAATCCACCACACCTCAATCCAGTCCAATCCAATCTACCCCACTCCAATCCAATCTGCGTCACCGCAATCCACCCACTTTTTCCCCAATCCAACCCACTCCAAAACAATCTGCCCCACTCAATCCAAAACCATATCTGCCCTACTCTAATTCAAAACAATCTGCCCCACTCAATCCAAAACAATCTGCCCTACTCTAATCCAAAACAGTTTGCCCCACTGCAATCCAAACAAAGCCACCACACTTCAATCTAACCCACTCCAATCCAAAATAATATGCACCACTCCATTCAAAAACAATCAGTCCCACTCCAATCTGACTCACTCCTATCCCAAAAAGGTGCCTCACTCCAATCTGCCCTACTTCAATCTGGAACAACTGCCCCACTCGAGTCCACCCCGCTCCAGTCCACCCCACTCCAATCTACCTCACCCCACTCCAATCTACCTCACCCCAATCCAATCCTCCTCACCCCAATCCATCGCCTCCAGTCCAGTCAAATCCACACTCTCCACCCTCATTCACCCCACTCCAAAGCAAAACAATGTGCACCACTCCAATCTAAAACAATCAGTCCCACTCCAATCTGCCCACTCCTATCCAAAAAATGTGCCTCATTCCAATCTGCCCCACTTCAATCCAAAACAACAGCCCCACTCCAGTCCACCCCACTCCAATCCATTCCACTGTACGACACTGCACACCACCAGCTTTTATCCATGTTGAACAGCAGGCACACTGGTGTACAACATGGCAAAAACACATTGTCAAACCCAATAACTCTTGTATAGAGGGGACCTATTGGCTTTGCCAATGCTTATTTATCCCCCCCCCCCCCCCCCCCAGCTGAGCCAAGACACAGGACTGAATTAAGAGCCATCAGCTTTGCAGTACAAAACTGAGAGAAATCTACAGCCTCACACCTATGTGCAAGAGCAGTGGGGGGAGGGGAACAGAACCACACCGCTTGTTCTCACTTCACAAGCATGTCAGAGAAGCTAGGATTTAGAAGCAAGTTATTTACTTTATTCAATCCCCATGAATAGCCATTTAAATACCCACTTTTTTAATGTATTTAACAGATACCACTTCATGTGATGCACATGTGATGTGACGTGCAGTAATGTCATTTGCATACTGCCTAACTTAGTCTCCTCACTTCTTTTTTTTAAGGACTTGAGCCCTGAAAGCCAGAAGTGAGAGTCACCCGTGTTTATCCTTGCTTGACGGATGACTGCGAGCTCACCAGGTACAGAAATAGATCACACATGCTCGCTCCAGGTGTGCTGTGGGCGCCCCACCTTCTATGTACGTGCAACATGTGAGGAGGAAATGCTTTCAACTGCAGAGGTCTGACTTACAGTTACCTCTTGGAAACTTGCTATCTGACTAGAAAGAGGAAGTTACAAAGATGACCTGCGCTTGACCCCAGATGTCCCTGCTTGAAGCCAGGGCTGGCTCAAGAGCGGTGCGATCGGTGCCACCGCACCGGGCGCTGACTTTGGGCGGGGCGTCATTTTTGCAAGTATATTGTCAATTGAAAAGCACCTGCTACCGCGCTCTTGGCCTCCAGCAATTATCAGACATCAATTAAAATGTCAAGATGACTCTGGTGATTAATGTCTTCCTGGAAAGAGATGGAGGTTTGTGTAGTGGAAGTTTTGGCTCATCCAAAGGTAGCGCAGTGGGTTAAAATGACTGCTGCTAAGAATGTGTACCATGCAGATAACAAAGTGCATATAATGTAAATAGGTCAGTGAGTTACTGCTTCTGTAAGAGCTCCCTTTGTCACTTGTCGTTTGTAAGTCAAAATCGTAATTCAGAACATTGAGCTATTAACTACCATCAAACAGCTGTGTGTAAACTGCAAGTATTATGTTAAAGCTATATGTTTTTTGCCCAGTCTTTCATTATCCTAATCTTTCCAAAAGGGTTCATTTGGGTAGAAAACAATTTTTGTTATTAAAGAAACCCCCTAACAATGGTGTTACATTTTACATTCAGAATATGTGCTTTTCTAGAAAATGGCTCTTAAACGATATTGCTTAACAGTATCGCTAACATGTCACCCCTACAGTACACCTTGTAGTCCTGTCTGATGCAACACTTCCTTTACACTGACTTACGCACCTAGGATTGTCTCTGTGCAATGTGTGTGTGTGAGATGTAAAGTGTTCTGACACCTTACACAGGTGTGAGTGAGGCTATAAAACTAAATGAATCAGAGACAGAGGTTATGGTGACTTGAGGGGCCCTGTTAAAGGGCCGTGGTGAGGGAATCCGTGGCAGAGGTGGTAATTGGGGGCGCTACCAGTGTTAAAGCCAGCCCTGCTTGAAGCCCTCGTGTTAGCCAATAATGAATCCACCCATCCTTTTATTTGTAGGTCCAACAGTTTCAAGTAGCGGCCAAGCCCTGCTTCCCATCTCGGCGACACTGCTTGGCCGCTCACTTTCACTTCCTGCGGAACAGAAACTACTGACCTTTGCAAAGAAATCCCAAAGAGAGAAGTGGTCGCAGGAATGACGCGCAAGTCAGCAAAAAATACTGCCAACAACATTGCACGTGCCTGCCTGGGGTCATGTCATGTCTTCCCTCTCGGCGCCAGCAGAGGGTGCACCAGGACCACAGATCAGGGCCTCGCGCCGGAAGGCGCATGCAAAGAAAGGCATTGTACCTTCAGGCCAGGGTGTGGCACCAGAATATGGTTCTCAGAATATTGTCTGAGATAAATGTCATGTCCCAAGTATCTCCTACAAAAAAAATCACTTCTTTAGGGTGAATAATAAAAAAATGCATATCGAAAGGTACAACAATTTTCTAATTCGAATTTAAGGCGCCGTATTCATCATGCCTTTTCTGTTAACAATATTGTGCCGTACAACTGAGGTCAAACGGGTGCGGTCCGTGAATATTTCTACTAAGGAAGCAGATAATGCAAAGTAAAGTGCTTTGGGTTCCAAGAAATGTGGGCACACAGCATCTCTTGGGCACAGTGAATCACTCTTCTCTTTCCTGATAGTCTTTGTTTTTTTCTGGTTATGGTTTGACTTCTTAAAGTATTTTAAGGTGGCTCAAAAAAGCCACTGCTCTCTGAAATATTTCCAAGTAGTTTCAACTTGTCAGTTCAAGGTTAAATTCTTTTTGCACTTCTTCAACTGCAGCAACTTTCAAAAGTGGAATGGAATAAGCTGGAGGTCTGGGGTCTCTGCTTCTTGTGTTTCTTGTTAGTGTAGACAACCAACATACAGATTCACTGACAAGCAAATTCACAACTTGCCATTAAAGTAACTTTAGAATGCAGCCAACAGCAATTTCCAAAAACGAATCCATGTAAAGTCACTCGCCTTACAACAGAACCAGTAGGCTGTGTTCCAATCGTGTTTGCTTGCCATACCACTGTCATGTTATTTGTCTTTGCCAAAGCTTGTTGTAGCTTCTTGGTTACCAAGTCTAGCATGTGGCTCGTTCTGCATCCGAGACTTGAGGTGTGGGTTTGTGTTGAGTTATCCGAAGCACGGTTGCTGCAGGCAGACTTTCCGCTTCTCCTCGTGGGCCTTAGACAGATGCTCTTATGAAGACACCGACTCGCAGAGTCATAGCGGGACAAGACTTCTCTCTGACCCCCCACCCCCTCACGCCAACTGATGGAGCAGGGTTTCGAAAAAAACGAAACCTGCTCGGGTCATGTATCCCCTAAGTGTAAGTAGAGGTAGTAAGTCTAACGTGCACCCACATAAACACAGGGGAATTGCTTTGCACATGTTTTAAAACTAACCCGTAATCTCACGGTATTGTAATAATTGTTGTGTTATTGAAGAAACAAGAAATTGCATGAATAGGCCGTAAGTGCTTCAATGTTTGCACGTCGCATTTCGCTTCTAAATTAATGACTAAGGCAGCTTGCTTGCATTTGGCAAATGCTGGGTAACATTAACGGGAAATAGTGGGTGGTGGGAGGTAACCGGTGAAGGTTTCATTACCGTATAATTAAAAAATGTTCATTTTTATCCACTTTAGTGTGCTGAATGAAGACTCCATTTTATTTTAACTTGGCAATGGAGGGAGGAGGGATTGAGTTTGTCCTGCCATGAGGACAGAAGGCTGTGCCGTGTAATATAGATGACAAATGGAGTGAAGGCAAGTGTGGGCATCGCCTGCCAACTACTGTACGTGAGCGCGGAACCGGAGGTGTCCTCAGCAAAAGAACTATATTTCGCTAATAAAGAAATATATATTTGTAACTAATTTGTGAACATGTGAATAAAGTTGAAATTCAGACCCTGGGAGCACTTGTGAACAAAAAAGTTATGAAGAAAATGTAAAGTCATGGTGGTGTCACAGTACCTCTCCTGCCCACCAATCACAGTGCGAGATAGAACATAAATGCAACATTTTAAGGGATGAACTTGTCGAATTAGACTATGTATATTTGGGGCTTTTGGGGCAGGGTTTAGAGAGTAGAAGGGGACTGCCGCTAGGAGAGAGAAGAGGGATACGCAGCTGTTCGTCGGGTTTCCTGAAAGGCCTAGCTGTCCCATCTTGTCCTGAATCTCGGCGTCACCCTGATTATTCTTTGGGAACCTTGGTCATCTCTTGGGACCAGGGGTGGTCTTCCCAGTTTCCCTACTGACCGATAGGTTCTTATGTAGCTTAGGTGTCCTCTAAAATTCTTAGGGGCAGATTTACAAGCCCCTTGCGCCTCTTTTGCGCCGCCGTTGCGTCACTCCTAAAAGTGGCTGAGTGAAATCTACAAGATTTCACTCAGTCACTTTTAGGCCAATGCTGCGTCAAAACCCTGCGTCTGCTTGAAGCAGGCGTAAGGCTTGAGGCAGCATTGAAAGAATAGGCCCCCCAGAGCATTGATGGAGCTGTGTTGCGCTTGTGCCGCAACTCCAGCAATGCGCCGCTTTTACGGCACAGATGCGTGACGCATCTGTGCCGTTTTGGCCCCTTGGTACTCCACATTGTAAATGCGGCGCATCATGGGTGGCGGAGCTGCGGCGCACAATTACTGGCGCATCCCTGCTAATTTGCAGGGATGCGCCAGTAGTTGTAAATCTGCCCCTTAGTATTAATGTATCTGTTTGAACCTTTGTCACTCCATCAACAATGACTGGTTATGTATAGTTCTAGATGAATCTATTGTCTCTTCATCTGTGCTTCCATTGGTATTACATATATTTTTTGGCTTATTCATTTATGCTGAACCCTTCTGTCTCTTACTCTATCCACTCCTTCAGTGTATTTTGTCATTCAATATGAAGTCTGTAATCAATAGACAAGAATTTCTTTCATGAGAATTCATGTTTATGTAATTGTGACCTGAACATTAAGAGCATTCTTCCTTTGAATTGAGATAAAACCTATATATTAATCTTACCAAGCGTCTGAAGTTTATTGAATAAATGTTTAGTAAAATTAGTCTTTATCATTACCATCAACTATTCAACTAATTGAACCATCGATCAAGTAGAGATAAAGTTGATTAATCAAATAGATTGTTAAGAAATGATTTAACCAACATGGACGAACTTTCTAAACAAATGGACCCCGGCGCAATCAGGGATTTCTGGGTTGAATGTGTATGGGCCATTGGAGTGATTTGTTGTGTATTGATCTCTGATCAATGGGTAGCATTGGCAGGGGATTAAAAACGTTTCCAGTTCCGCCACACTTGGATAATATTCTCCCCATATCGGAATTAGGAAAAATAGTCTTTCGATCTTGATGTTTTCAATTCTCCATTGCCTTCTTACAGCGGGTATAGAGCCTGTTGAGTGTCCCGTATGTTAATTTTGCGCCCATTAAGTTAACAATCCAGAGGGGGGCATTAATTTGTGGGTGCAGAATTAACAGGGATTCTGCATTGAACAGTGAGAATCCCCCGGGAGAAGAAGAGTTATTGGAGGTATCAGTAATTCTGAGTTAAATTCACCCGCTAATACCTCAGTTACCCAGACTTTCACTTGGAGATTTCATCTATTTCAACACACAAAATGTCCAAGTGAGGGTAAACAGATCGGATGTGTTCCTATGGATCTCATAATTCAGATAGGATAGAGTTAAAAGTGACGTCAGAATGAGGTTCTTTATGTTGCAGTCTTTCTTTCTGTGGTATTTTTGCAAGGTGGAAGTAGTATATGATATTGCTGGGGGCCTTATCGTGTGATACTAACACAGTACACAAAAGTGGACCTCAGGTTCGCCCTTAGCAGCCTTACCTCGGTCCTAGTGGAGTTGGTTGAGCAGTCAGGTAAAATCAGAGTAGACGTCCTTGGGGGTCCCAACAGCTGGATTTCTTCTACCTTGTTCGGCAGCGCCAGGTGCAGAGGGTAGCTGTCAGTCACCAGGGCAGGTCGTGCCAAAGAGGCTTTGCTGCACACTCAAAGGCACCAACATCAAAATGTTTCCTTTGTACGCCTTTGTAACCTGCACACGCCACATTTTGCTCATGTAATGCACCGTTTGCTAGCTCTTGTATTTTGTTGGCTCACGATTCTCACTTTTGTAATGCACTCACTTTTGTAATGCAAGGTTTGCTACCTCTTTTGCTTCATTTAATGCTCACCGCTCCTCCCCGCCTGTATTTCACCTACGCTCACCGCTCCTCCCCGCCTGTATTTCACCTACGCTCACTGCTCCTCCCCACCTGTAGCTTTTGTATTTCACTTGATGTCAAGAGTGATGTCACTGACCATGTCATGAGTGATGTAATATGTGACGTCATCAGCAGTGCATTGCAGGCGCGCAAGTTATAGTGCGTCCAACAAACTATAACGTGGGGATTTCAATGGTTTTATGTCAGTAAAATTTCCAGCTAACTATAACTGGAGTCAAACCCATGGTTTTTTCAGTGAATATATATATATATATATATGTGTATATATATATATATATATATATATATATATATATATATATATATATATATATATATATATTCACTGAAAAAACCATAGGTTTCACACCAGTTATAGTTAGCTGGAAATTTTACTGATATAAAACCATTGAAATTCCCATGTTATAGTTAGATGGACTCACTATAACTTGCGCGCCTGCAATGCACTGCTGATGACATCACATATTACATCACTCATGACATGGTCAGTGACATCACTCATGACATCACTGATGACACCATCCAGTGAATGTGTGTCTTTCTGAAAAATAAATATATTTTATATATGTATATGTAAAAGTTGATGGAAGAATAAATGTTTAAATAAGTGTCTAAATGGATGGTTTTTAAAAATTGATTGGTTAACTGGCTTAATAAGACATCATCAGCAGTGCATTGCACGCGCAAGTTATAGTGAGTCCATCTAACTATAACGTGGGAATTTCAATGGTTTTATATCAGTAAAATTTCCAGCTAACTATAACTGGTGTGAAACCTATGGTTTTTTCAGTGAATTTAATAGGTTTTTTAAATGCTAATTCCTAACTATAACTGGTGTGAAACCTATGTTTTTTCAGTGAATTTCATAGGTTTTTTAAATGCTAATTCCTTTGTATATTGAGTTTCTAACCTTTTTTTTTTTTTACAATTTGCTGGTTTTTTTTAAGTATTCATTTTTTTTATATAATTTTTTTCTTTTGCGCTCTGGGTGCGCGCTCCGGGCAGCTTTCAGCTAAGCTCTCCGGTAAGCTTTTCCGAGAGCTCATCTGAAAGCGCACCCAGAGCGCAACTGTCGTTCGTGAAAAAAAATATGAATGAAAAGTTAATAATAATGCAAAACATTTCGTACCATACAAATAAAATTAGTTTTTTTTAAAAAGGAAAATGATTATGCATTTCTATAAAAGATTGATGACGTCACTTCGGCGCGCAACGTAAGTGCCCTCGGAAGCGCCTACGTTCGCGGCGCATAAACGCACGCAAAAGCGCCTACGATCGCGCCACGTTTGCGCCCCGGAAGCGCCTACGATCGCGCTGCGTAAACGCACCGGAAGTGCTCCGGAGCGCGCAGCGTAAACGCGTCGGGTCATGTGACCCTAAAATAACACTTTTCATTGGTTGCTAACAGTTTTTTTTACAATGAATGAAATCCCCACCCATTTCCTTCACTTCTTCTTTCACTTTTGTGACTGAAAGACCTGCCTTTTTTGCTGTTCCATATTCCTTGATTAATCATGGCTGCCAGACCATCCAGCAGTGAAGATGACTCCAATGATTTCATTGATGAAGAGCCTCCTCAGCCGAAGGTCAAAGAACATTTCATCTGGAAATTTTTTAAGTTTCCAGCAGACCAGAAGAAGGTGAATGCGCCAAAAGTAGAGTGCAGGATCTGCAAACAGGTCCTGTCACGGGGTAACCCCCAAAAAAAATACTCTTTTGGCAACTTCACCATGATTCGCCATGTGGAGAGGAGGCACCCCCAGAATTTTGCCCGGGAAAGTGTCAGGGCTCTGGCACAAGAGGTTCCCAGAGATGGGGCCTCTACATCAACAGGAGGAGCAACTTCTTCTGGAAGAGAACAATCACAGGAGCAGGTAGCAAACATACAACCTGCATTTAACCATGGGGTCGTCAAATGCAGATACTGCAATCAACTCCTCACCTATGGGGAGCAAAGTGTCCTGCTCATGGTTCGAGCATTGGAGAACCATCGCTGCCCTTCCCACCCCTAATTTTTTTCTTTTCTTTTTGCTCCTGTTGAGCAGTTTCCATTCCCTCTTTTTGTTCCTGTTCAGTTAAAAGAAGAAAACCAAAAGTTCTTTTCAGAACTACCTCCAATTCTCATCAAAGAGCTATATTCTTAAAAAATGAAGAGTAAGTGAAATATAGTGCATTGATAATTGAAAGGAGAATGAGTAAGAAAGAACAGAAAGGTATGAGAGGTGAAAGGAAGTGAAGTAGGAGGAATGAAAGAAGGTGAGTGTTAGAAAAGAAAGTTATGACACAGTGAATAAACTGGAGGCCTCATTTCTGAAAAGTGACGCATCGCTACGTGAAAACAGCGATGCGTCACTTTTCTGGACGCACTCCTTATGACATTCCAGATATGTCATATTTAATATATGACTAATCAATTCGCAAGGAGTTACAGATATGTCAATATTTCTGACATATCTGTAAACACAAAAGTAACGCATTGCAGGAGTGCGTCACAAAAGTGACGCAACTCCAGTAATGTGTCCTTTCACATGGAAAAAGCACCATGTGAAAGGTTTGCTGTGAAGCAGGCGCAAGATTTTGGCGCAACAGCATCCTAAAAGTGACGCACTGCGTCATTATTACCAAGCTTTTTGCAAGGAACACCCCCTCTGCATGCATTATACCTGACACTATTTTTTAAAAAGTGACGCATCTAGGTACATGGGTCACTTTTTAAAACTCTGCGCCACATTGTATCTGCATCAGGTATAATGTATGCAGAGGGGGCAATCCCTCGCAAAAAGCTTGGTAATAACGACGTACTGAAATCTATGAGATTTCTCTGCGTCACTTTTAGGATGCTGTTGCGTCAAAATCTTGCGCCTGCCTCGCGTCACTTTCATGTTTACAGATATGTGAGAAATACTGACGTATCTGTAACTCCTTGCAACATGATTCATCATACATTAAATATGACACATCTGGAATGTCATAAGGACTGTGGACAGAAAAGTGACGCATCACACCAGCAGTGTAATAAAATGTGCCTCGTTGCACTATATTTAAAGGATGCAACAGCATCCTAAAAGTGACGCAGTGAAATCTCAAACATTTCACTGCGTCGCTATTACAAAGCTTTTTGTGGGGGAACACCCCCTCTGCATGCATTATACCTCACGCAGATATAATGTGGCGCTTGATTTTAAAAAGTGACCCATCTACCTAGATACGTCACTTTTTAAATATAACGCAACGAGGCACATTTTTTTACACCACTGGTGCGATGCGTCACTTTTCTGTGCGCACTCCTTATGACATTCCAAGTAACGCATTGCTGGAGTGCATCACAAAAGTGACGCAACTCCAGTAATGCGTCCTTTCAAATGGGGAAAGCAGCATGTGAAAGGTCTTGCCTCAGTCTAACACCTTGCTGTAAAGCAGGCACAAGATTTTGACGCAACAGCATCCTAAAACTGACGCAGTGAAATCTCAAAGATTTCACTGCGTCGCTATTACAAAGCTTTTTGCGGGAGAACACCCCCTCTGCATGCATTATACCTGACGCTATTTTTAAAAAGTGACGCATCTAGGTACATGGGTCACTTTTTAAAACTCTGCGCCACATTATATCTGCGTCAGGTATAATGTATGCAAAGGGGGCATTCCCCCGCAAAAAGCTTGGTAATAACGACGTACTGAAATCTATAAGATTTCTCTGCGTCACTTTTAGGATGCTGTTGCGTCAAAATCTTGCACCTGCCTCGCATCACTTTTATGTTTACAGATATGTCAGAAATACTGACGTATCTGTAACTCCTTGCAACATGATTCCTCATACATTAAATATGACACATCTGGAATGTCATAAGGAGTGCGCACAGAAAAGTGACGCATAACACCAGCAGTGTAATAAAATGTGCCTCGTTGCACTATATTTAAAAAGTGACGCATCTAGATAGATGCGTCACTTTTTAAATATTGCATAACAATGCGCATTTTTTTACACCGCTGGTGCGTCACAAAAATTGACGCACAGGAGGCGCAAAACTAACAGCGCAAGGCCTTCATAAATATGGTCCTGGATTTTCCCCGTGCTTCGCCGGTGCGCGTACCATGCGCTTCCCCCGCGCAAAACGAAAAAAAAAATTTAATGCCCTGCAGGACCCTATTTTAGTCAAACCTAGGGGGTCAGAGGGGGTCTACTCTTCCCCCTTATGGTCATTTGCCCCTTTTTTTTTTCAAACCCCTTGTGTCTCGATTTTACCGAGACACAAGATGGCGGCCGCTCCAGACTGTTTAGAATGTTTACAGACACCCAAGAGCCAATCAGCTTTCTGCGCGCAAGTCGCGTGTCGCGCCAGGAGCGCACTCCGGTGCGCGCACCAGAGAGCGCCTATAGATATATATATTTTTTGGCACCTAAATTACTCAAAATCCACTGGAGCACATATCTTGAGACATAGCAAAGGCACATCATGCTACCAGTCCCTACAATTTTGCCAAGTTTGGTGTAAATCCATTCAGCCGTTCGGGCTAAAAGTGAAATTGACCGCCCTATGGAAATTAACATGGGGAAAATGCGTTTTGGGACCCCCCTTTTATCTCGGCCCCCGCTTGACGTATCCCCCCCAAACTTTCAGGGAAGGACCGGAGCTCGACGAGGCCATTTTCAGGAAATTTTCAGGCAGATTCGTCAGCCTGTGCCAAAGTTATTCCAAATAAATTTTTGATATTTAACATTGAAAAAAATCCTAACTATAACTACCTACTGGCGACCGCCAGTAGGTAATATATATATATATATATATATATATATATATATATATATATATATATATATATATATATATATATATATATATATATATATATACATATATATACACACACACATACACACACAACATTAACATAATGCACTCTACCCCTGGGCTAAGGAGGACAACCTTAAGAGTAACTTACTTCTATTACTTCTATTAAGGGGGTGGGGTGGCTCTGTGACAACTGGAGCAGCCCCACACTGCTCCAGTTCAGGAAAGACCTCAAGACCTGCCACTTCAGATGACCCCAACGGAACTTCACACATCACCCCCTACCGCATTGAGGCCCTAACTGGTGAGTAGTGCGCTTTACAAACCCCTGATTGATTCATTGATTGATTGATTGTTGGTGTGCGCAGATCTCTTCTCGAGCAGACAGGCTGCTCGTGCAGGGCTTTAATGGCGCACCTGCAGACACACTTTTACTCAGATCATCCAGGGTGGCACAATAAAGTGCTGCAGCCCTGGTGACCCCTCTTATCACCCTTGCCCTGAGTATGACTGGTACCATCTACTGGAGACTTACAAGTGGTGATAGTGCTTGCCAATTGGGCGCATCAATTCACAGGTATAGGGGAAAAACACTGGCACTGGAGCCAGAATAATCCAGACCTAAAAATCCAGAATCTAGAGCAAAATGTGGGAGGTGACCTAGTCAAAAAGGGCACCTTCTGACAGGTATGGAGGAAAGAATATAGGGGAATTGTTTTGTGATGTATAAAGTGTTCATGTATGCCCTTGTTTTCTTTTGACACCTTTGTGTCATTATGTTCTGTATTTTAGATTCAACTGTTGCCAAGGTGGGCATTCCTGACCAGACTCCGGACTCAGCAGCAGCCTTCCCAACTGCTCTTCGTGGGCTCTTTATCTTCAGATCTTAAATCAATAAATCTCTTTTATTGGGTTTTACCATGTCTGCCTGGCAGCTTCTTTTACCTGCTCACACTACAACATTTTTTGACAACGAGGAGAATACCTTAATTACTTGGCCCACTTAAGGATACTTTCTGCATTTATCTATTGTGAGTGCCTTGTGAGCAGCTCAGATGAGATGTTAATCAGTAACATTTTTAATAATACTTAAATGATCTACTTCAATCTTAATAGGTTCTATTACCTAGAGCTAGAGCAGCTTTTAAAGGTCGTGGCTCGCCTCAGCATTCCATTTCTCCACTAGACTCTCTCCATTCTGGATTCTTTAAGTGCTGTGGGTGGAAATCGTGCTGGGAATTCTGGGAAGCAATTATCAGTCGTCATGTGTGTGAACCGCACAGTGTATACTGGGAGCACTGTTTATGTATTGTGAGTGTGAACCGCGCAGTGACTTTTGGAAGTTTCAGCAATGCAATATTTTTCGCATGTGATGCGCTTGCTAGAACCATATCTACAGGCATAACACGTTAAATTACAGGGCCTGGTCTTCAGCATTAAAAAAATATATATATATATATATTTTTATTTTTTTTAAAGGCGTAGTTGATACCTCAGCTTTACAGACAGCCT
This sequence comes from Lissotriton vulgaris, assembly GCF_964263255.1. NCBI lineage: Eukaryota > Metazoa > Chordata > Amphibia > Caudata > Salamandridae > Lissotriton > Lissotriton vulgaris. Next base: position 1,830,973,400 of record NC_141694.1, read on the forward strand.
TAAGTCACCTATTTCATCAGAACAAATGCTGAACTAGTGCTGTTATTTTATTAATTGTTATTTATTGTTATATTTTTTGTTCTTTTTCATTTTTCTGTCAAGCTATCAACCTTTTGCTTCTTTGCGGCTAATCAATCGTGTTAGTGCCAAATCAGTCAATTTTGACAAAATCCCGGAAAACCGAAGATAAAATGGCAGCAATTGTGGAGTGCTTTTGAGAATTATATTGTTGCAATCGACTGAAAGAATTACTCAGCTAAAAGGAAAAAGGTCATATTATTTAGTTTGCTGGGTAATGCAGGACAAGAAATATTTGACAACGCACCCGAGACTGATCTCCCAGCTGCGCAGTTCATACCATGGGATGTGTACACTGAGGCAATTAAACACTTACAAAAAAAAGATTCAAGGAACAACCATGCGTATTGCTTGAAAGACATAGCTTCTTTCAGAGGAAACAGTGAGCTGATGAGTGTTGAGGAGTACACATCAGATTCACAAATCTCGATTTCAAAATGTGAATTTGGTGAAAATATAAATACTTACCTGAGAGAGCAGTTTTTTTAGCTGTGCCTGTAAAACAAGTCCACGAATGCTTGCAGGGATCTGTAGGAGCAGAAATGCGATATTGAACACCCATTCTTTAGGTCTCGCCTATCCCATTCCGCAAGGAATGGATAGGGGAGAATTATAGTGGGCAAAATAACTTCTCAAACCATCGGCGGATTTCAAACAGTTCACGAGAACACAAGCACGCGCTTTTCCCTCGCTCCCGAGCCGTCTGACTCCGAGAGCTTCACTTCAAAGGGCTCCGCTCCCCCGCCCACTGCTTCACACTTCACGGCCGCCAGGCCGTATCTCCCATTTCTCCTCCCTCCCTCCCCACAGCAATGCCAAGATCTTGTTTATGTTATTGTCTTCACTGTGACCTCATGAACCCTGCAGCTGTACAGTCCCTGGCTTGTGCAGTTAGGCCGAGGAGGGGACAAGTACATGAACTGTTTATTCTTGTTAGCTTTTCCTTTGTTTTTACAAACTAAAGGATCAGGTAGATAAGAAAGGATGACAAACAAACCACACTGGTCCTCAGCACTGTGAGAATGTATTCATTCTTTGAGAAGATTCGTATTACTGTTTTTTTCAGCTTAGCTTGCGTATTTTATTTTGTGCACATGTCTGACTCAGCTATTTTAATATATGTCAATGTTGTTTAAACAGTAGAAATGGATTGCACCAACTGCATCTGGCAGAGTATACTTGGAAGCTGAATGCTTTGTGTCTCCCAGGTTTAAGCTTAAATAAATACACCTACAAGACTATGTTTTTTTGCTGTCTCTCATTAACAGACAAGTATACCAGATCCTACATTTAACAAAGTGCTAGACATGGCCAAAAGAATTTAACAATCCTCAATGTCCTCTAAAGTTAGAACTGGCGTAGACTGGAATACAAAAGTGGTTTGTGCTGTTTCTAGCAAAGGAAAGTTCTCTGAAACTGTTAAACGAAGGAATACATCATTCTTGTGGAATAAGAAAGTGACATGTTTTAGATGTGGATCGAAATCGCATCTAGGAAATAATCCAAACTGTCCTGCTATGGGCAAGAAATGAAACAAGTTAAAAAAATAGGCAATTCTGAAAGTGTGCATATCTGTTAGAGGCAATCAATGTAATTTATCCATCAGGGTTTGTGTTGTGGATGAATTGAAAGAAGATATGGTCAAAAATCTGGTCTTGACTATTGATAATTAATTTGTCTACACCGTTTAGAGCACCTCTTTGTATGGCACAAATTGGTGAAATTACTCTGGAAGTTGTGGCAGACTCAAGTTCACCCATAACCATTTTGTCTGATGTTTCTTTTTAAATTAAGAATTTGAATAAAGAGTTAGGAGATACGGATATTCACCCCAAAGCTTTTGGTGGTCAAACCATTGATGTGTTATGTTTTTTCAGGATGCATTGAGTCTATAAGACAGGACTGTGTTTACCAAAATATATGTGGTCATCAGAGGGCGAGATATTGTGGGGTGGCGCGATGTAGGAAGATTGGGCATCATGTTGAAACCAGGGCGTGCCAACCCCATATTGTTAGATGACATGCCTGCTGCCACAGTGGAAGTCATGTGGGCCAAATCTGTGGGAGAGGTTAACGTTATACTGAACAAATACCCAGAGATCTTTGCTACTAAAGTGAGGTGTATGCAGGGTGTAGAACATTAAATACATTTGAAAGCTGGTGCTGTACCTGTGAAACACAAGATCAGGACAAACTAGCCACTTACAGCCTGATTCATGAAAAATGGGATTTGCGATTCTGTAATAGCGAAAAAATGCGAATCGCTATTGAGAAATCGCAAATCTGAATTCATGAAGATTAGCGATAAAAAAATGTGATTCGCACGCGGGCGCAAATTCCGTTTGCGATTACCGATAATCGCAGAAAAATCGCTATTTCCGGCTACCCGCGCCGGGATTGCGAACTTGCAAATAGCGATATCGCTATTTGCGATATCGCTATTTGCGAGATCGCAAAATCGCGAGATCGGGAAAACGGGAAATCGCATTTCGAGCACAGTGATGACATCACAACCAGGAAGCAGCCAGTTCCCACCCCCATTCACCACAGTGAGGCAGACCTCGAGGGAGCAAGTGGGAGAGCTGCTGCTACTCCGGTGATTTGTACTCATCTACTACATTGCTGCCATGTCAGAGGAACCTGTTCCTGGCCCCAGCAACACCACAGGGCAGAAAAGGAAGCTCAAATTTTCTGAGCAGGAGCTCGAACATTTGATTGAAGGGGTGGTGGCCAACCACGACAAACTCTTTGGTAAAGACTCCAGGAGGGTCCCGGAGCAAGAAAAACGGAGGATCTGGCAGGGGATTGCCTCCACTGTCAACTCCGTGGGAGTGGCCGATAGGTCACTAGAGGAGCTGAAAAAACGATGGTACGACCTCCGAGGTCGTGCCAAAGAGAAGGTGGCGGAGCGCCTTGGAGAGTCGTCGGGCACTGGAGGTGGCGGACCTACAGTCCCTCCCAACACAGCCATGGAGGACCAGGTGGAGGACACCCTTGAGAGGGTGGCGTGCATTGGCTTCACACGTCTCGACTCATCCCGCACCACCCAAGACACCCAAGGTAAATGGCATGCGACTGCGACCCTGTCCCCTATGAATGTCCATGACCAAATAGGCTCCCCTAATGTCCCATAGTCATGCCATTGTTGCACATCGGGGAATGCCCTGAAGCATTGTGGGAGATGTAGTGTGGCCACAATGTAGTAGTACCACAATGCAGCCAGACAGGTTCCAAAGTACGCAAAGCCACAGCCATTCAGGGAATGTCACCCAGCATGCATGTAGCAACTGCACGTCTGCCAGATACATGCAACTAATGATCGTCCACTTACCCTCACAGGTGGCGCTGAAAGCAGCGACAGTGAAAGGCTGCAAATTGATGAGGAGGTCCAGGAGGAGGAGGTGCCACCACCAACCCAGGCACTAGCCCCTGCCGCTGCAACAACACCAGCAGCCAGGTCCACCAGCAGTGTTCCCCCTGCGACTGGTGCACCACCTAGAGCCGCAGCCAGGCCAGCGACTATTGTGCCCCCTGCAACTGGCGCACCACCTAGAGCCGCAGCCAGGCCAGCGACTAGTGTGCCTCCAGTCCCTGCCCCACCAGCAACGCCTGCTGTGACACCACCAGCAGCTGTTGCTACAACATCTGGGCCCGCGACAGTTGCGACACAGCGGCCAGCCACAGTGTCAGGCCAGCAGAGCAGGTGTGGCAGGTCTCGCCAGCACACCACTGCAGCAAGCAGGAGGGGCAATGGGCAGGGGCTGGCGCGTATGAGCGTCGAAAGATGCATGTTGAGAATCCATCAGCGCCAGGCACGGCAGCAAGGTGCCATTCAGCTCCAGCTCCACAAGATTGGGCGCAATGTGGCCGGAGTCGCTGACCGCATGGACCGCATGATGGCGGCCATGGCAGGTATGGGAGACCGCATGGACAACATGACTGCAGCCATGGCAGGTGTGGGTGAGGGAATGGCCCGCATGACTGCAGCCATGGAGGCCAACACTGCTGCGATGACCACACAGCGCAGTGCAGCACGCCGCCGCCACCATCAGCTCATGAGCCGGCTGGCCTCCTACAGCAGGTCGAATTATGTTGCTGCCAATGCAACTTCACAGTTGTCGCGGCGGTCACTAGCACAGCAGCACCAACTTGTCCAGTGCTGTGAGGACATGACCAGGGTCCTGGAGCACCTGACCACGGCGGTTACGGCACTACACCCTCCTGCTATCCCTGCCACTGTTGGGGGTGATGATGTTAGTGAGGGGGCATCCAGCATCAGCAGCCACTCTGCCTCACAAATTCCGCCACTGAGCCGCAGCACCAGGCCCACGCCAGGTCCAGAAGCCCCGGAAGACGACGCGCCTCAGAGGCAATTGGGCGGAACGTACATTAGACAATAACAGGCACAGGCTGACTTTAAGCCTGCCCTGTCCTTTGACACTGCAGTATGCAGTAATACTGTTAGTGGAAGATAGTTGAACTGGTACCTTTTTTGTGATTTAAACAAATACATTTATTTTACTACACACATTAGCGTTGTGTCATTATTACATTTAGCATGCATTATTGATTTGTGGGGTGAGGGAAGAGGGTGCACTAGAAACTGTTCACTGTGATGTGGTTGCGACGTATGTGTCCTTCAGCTGGGTTCTACCCGCGTGCATGGCGCGCATGTGCAGGTGGCCTGTTGTCCCCTTCAGATTCACTGCCAGAGATGTCGACAGGTATCCGGCGCTTGGTTGCTATGTTATGTAGTATTGCGCAGACAGCCACAATGCGGCAGCACACTGCAGGACTGTAATACATGGCCCCACCTGTCTTGTGCAGTATGCGGAACCTGCTCTTGAGCAGGCAAAATGTCCTTTCTATGCAATTCCTTGTCCGTATGTGTGCAATATTGTAGCGCCATTGCTGGGGTGTAGCAGGGTTGAGGTATGGGGTCAGGAGGTATTCACGGAGGGCGTAGCCACTGTCACCTGAATTAGAGGAGCAGATGGTGATTGCCTGTGCTGCGCTGTTACTTCTTAGCAATGTGACATTGTCGACAAAGTGTACTTACCAAGTAGGTGTCCTTACCCAAACTCTCCCCTGACCAGTCGTGTGTGGAGGCCGCTGTGCCGGAATATGAAGGAGTCATGGCTACTCCCTGGGTACTGTGCAACAATGTCAGTGATGTATGTCTTAGCATTGCAGACCATCTGGATGTTGAGGGAGTGGTAGGACTTTCTATTGTGGAACATATACTCCGTGGCAGCTGGTGGGCAGATGGTGACATGGGTACAGTCTATGCATCTGAGTACATGTGGAAAATGGGCTACATTGTAGAATTGTAGCTTGATCATGTCCAATTCTTGTTGGCTGGCGGGGAATTTGATGTGACGGTGTAGCTGGGTGAGCATGGCGTCAACAAAAGTGTGGAGGCAGCGTGACATGGTGGGCTGGGATATCCCCCCAGCAGCCGCTACTATCCCCTGGAAACTCCCGGAGGCCAGGAGGTGCAGGCTACACAATACCTGCACATGTGTAGGCACCGCATTGGTACGGCTTGTTGGGTGCTGCATCAGGGGGTCAGGGTCCTGTATTAGCTGCATTATCATTTCCCCATTCAGCCTGTATTTTGCATATATCTGCTCTCTGGTTTGGCCCAGCAAGGTGACCCGCTGGCGGAAAATCCTGTCCTGGTCCTGCGTCTCCTCCGTGCTAATCGCTGTAGCCTTCGACGCCTCACCACCATGTACATTCCTGGCATTGTGGAACTCCTTATGCTGCTGATGATGATTGTCCTTATGTGTGATTGGTCAGGCCTGAACCTGTTGGTGATTGGCCAACGGTTTTTTAAATGTAATTTTTGCATGGCTTTTATGGTTACCACCTGCTTTGAGTTGTCCTTAATTTGCGCGGCGCAAACTGCGATTTTTGGGTTTTTCGCTATTAGCGATTTTTCTTGAATACCGATTGCGATTGTATAGCAAAATCGCTATTTATTTCGCAGAATCCGTGGTTTGTCGCATTTTCCGATTCGCTAATGCTCTCCTACCGGGATTCTGCGAATATAATAGCGAATTCGCTATTATGTGTTTGCGAGTTCGCAATTTTGATGTTGAATTCTGATTACGGAAATTGCGCCCGCAATTGCATTTTCGCAGCGATTGTGGGCGCAATTTTACTTCATGAATCAGGCTGTTAGTGTCAAGGATGATTTAAAGAAGCTATTGAATGATGTGTAAGATGGCATCATTCAACCCACTTGTGGTAAATAAAAAGCTAGTTATTTACGCCGTTCGGAATTTCTATAATTACCCAAGAAAATGGTAATGCATAAAATGAGGAGCAGAGTCTGTGGTCTTCGAGTTGAAAGGGTTTTATTCCAGAACTCGAGTTAAGGGAGAGCTCCTTCACCAAGCGGGTTCAGGAGTAGTCTGCTTTGCTTGAAACATATCAGCACTTTTATACAATACGAGTACAATCAGAAAGAAGGAGTTTCCCTTAGACTTGATTCAATCATTCATGATGTAATCATACAGAAGACATAGCATACTTGTTCTCGTTTAAAGAATAACCTGAATAGCATTTACGCATAGACAAACATATTGCATCGGGGTGATTGAGGTAACAAGTTACAGGGTTGCTAGTATCTGAGGACAGAGAATCGAGGCATTGTCACAGGGTCATTTCTGTCGGAAAGGTAGAGAGGACGAGGCATTGTGCGTTCTTTGCTTCGTACACAAGGACGGGGATGTCTCACAATTGTATGTGTGTGCAGTGGTGAAGAGGGAGAATGGGCTGTAGTAAACAATTCTTCTTCGTGGCTGTCTCGTGTGCTTGATTAGGTCTCCCCTTGGTTGTTAACCCAACCCGTGGCTGTCCTCGCAAACTAGGAAATCATTGACGAGCGAGAGCTGCTCGTTCAGTGACAGGGTTAGGGAGGGGGTTTTCCGAGTCAACCATCCGGCTGACTCTGTTCTGGTCTAAAGGAAAATATCGAACGGAACGGAAACCCGTAGGTTACATGGTAGCTGGACATTATTCTTTGCATGTATCAGCTTTATGAGAAAGAGAGCAGGCAAGAGGGGGTACAACGGGATTTGTGCTTGTAGTAGGAGGATCGGCTTGCCTGGTCGATGTCAGGGTGGATAGGGTGCATGATGGGACACCAGGGGAAAAAGGGAGTTTTTTTTAGTCAAATTCCACATTCCCTCCTTGTCCCATAGAAACCCTATTACAGAAATTCTTAATCAATTTCTATATTCATCAGGTCGTATACTTGCTCCTGCAACATAATTATTTCATTTTTCTTTCCTCTGTTTCGTGGACGAGGAGTACAGGAAGTGGCACACAGTCCACAAAGGGCGGGGCCACACTGGACACAGAGGCAACAGGTGAAGATATTGGCCAAAACAAGGCCCAGGACTGTTAGTGCCTTCCACCCCCAGGTGGACAGGAGATCCCACAACCAGCCGGTCAGGGACCATGTGCCGGTGTCCATATCCAATTTGTCGGATAGAACATGAAGGCGGGAGATAGCAGAATAAACTGATGGGGCGTTGTCTGGAATAAATACACAACAACTGGACCCTATTACCTTACACACACCACCACGGTCGGCTAACAGGACATTTAAAACTATACGGTGCTGCAGTGTCATGAGCCTGTCTGCAGCTACCTCAGCTGTAATGTTATTTAAGGCGCCAGTTGTTTCATCTATGGCGGCCTGAACTACACGGGTTAGTTGCCGGATGTGGCGACTATTTGCCATAGGTCCCCAGAAAGGGAGAAGACCTTTAAAGAAGTCTCCAGCTTCTTGTCCTGTAGTATCTTCTGCATCTATGACCCCCCTTCGTTGTCTTCAAACTTGAGTCAGAGGGTCAATCAGGTGGTAATTGGCAGGGGCTGTGTAAGTTGGTGGTAATAGGAATGCGATGTAGCACTTTCCAGACCAGCCTTGAGGCAACCAGGTGCGCGCATGGGGTCCACAAATGTAATAAGTGTTTGGGGCAGTTACTATGGTCGGAAAATCGGGAGCAGGCAGTGTGTATGTCCTGTCACACTCGCTGTTCCCCATTACTTCCCCTTTTCCTTTTCCCCTTATGCAAAACCGGCCGTTTTGCGGTACTACCCAACCTCCTTGATCTGTCCGTCTTTGATCGACGGAAAACATTTCCCTGAAGGAAGCAGTGTCATGGAACTGAGAGTAACTGATATTTTCGTGATCTTCGGCCCTCCCCCAGGTGATAGTGAGATCCACCATTTTAGAAATAGCCTTTACTATTTTGGTCTTTACCTCGTTCCAATTACTTTCGTTTTTCAATTTGGTCGGGGGAATGTTTCTGACTGAGGCAGAGAATATCATGGCTAAGGCATAGGCGGATCCTGAATAACCAAACGGGAGGGAGAAAAAGGGCATTCCCTTATGCACCGAATGTGGCATCAAGCCACAAACCCAACAGTTTGTCTTGGTGACTATGAGCTGGTGTTTATGGAGGGTGAAAATTAATGTATTATTTATAAATTCCTTTCTTCTGTCCTCGAGGTGTGGGGGGAGATCAATATAGGAATGCATAGAGGTATTCTTTACAAACGTGGAAGAATGTGGAGGGAAAACTGTACATAAGATCCATCCTAGACAGGCTGCTACACAGCAAACAAGCAACATTGTAAACAGAAAAATCGGGAACCTGCTATGCAGTAATTTTACATATTTAGTCTTTTTCCATTGACGCACTGCGTCATTTCTCCTCATGATGTCTATGGATTTGGTATCAAGATGTCTCTGGACACGAGATCAAAACGTCTCCCAGCAGCCGCTTCACCAAGAGCTTGTTCCTGGGCTTAATTAGCCACCGGTGCGTTATGATCAGGTGCAATGTCTTTAGTCTGTTTTTGGTGAGATCGCAGCCGCAATCGGTATTCCTGTTGAGGAGTGAGTTCTGGAATTGGTGAAATCATATCCGGGGCGTTTGTAGCTGTTGAACAGGGCACAGTGTCTGTGGGTGTAGGTCCAAAAAATTTCCGACAGTGGCTAGCGTGGAGCCATCCTTTACGTCCTTCTACTTTGACGGCTGTTCTCGTGGTCAGTAGGACCAGCTTAGGAGCTGTCCATCTCTTCTCCAGGGGGCTGGTACGTTCGAAATTTCGGATTAATATCCAGTCGCCGGGCCTGATGGCATGGTCTCCAGGCGTGGTGTGGTCTGGAAATGCTGCTGTAACCTGTAAACGACAAGATTGGAGTGCAGACATCAAGGAAGCCAGGTAATCTGTCAACATATTAGAATCAATGTCAGTCAGTTTTCTAGGAGAAGGGACACCCCAGATGTTAGGAGGTCTCTCGAATGTTACTTCGAAAGGGGACAGTCCCGTCCGGGAATGTGCCACCGTTCGCATATAAAAGAGAGCGACCGGGAGGGCAGTGATCCAGTCTATCCCTTTTTCTGCACATATTTTGGCTAGTTTTGATTTCAAGGTCTGGTTGTGCCTTTCTACCAGGCCAGCTGCCTAAGGGTGTCGGACACAATGGAATCTCCAGGAATATCCCAATAAAAGAGAAACAGCCTCCAATAATTTGGAGGAGAAAGGCTGTCCGTTGTTTGAGTAGACGACCCTTGGTAACCCATACCTGGGGAAGAATTCTCTCACTAATTGTCTGGGACGGGGTATGCTTCAGTCCATCGTGTCAGTGTACACAATACCACTAGCACATATTTGTACCCTCTGCATCTGTCCATCTGGATATAATCCATTTGGAGGACTTCGTAAGGGTGATCAGGAGGCTGGAATCCACCTTGTTCTACTGGTACACCTTTACCAGGATTGAATTGGCAACATATCCTGCAAGTTTTTACTTTTTGTTTGGCTGCAGCTCTCAGATGTTTGTTAAACCAGATATTCCGTAAACTATCCAGCATACCTTTCTCGCCTAGGTGGGCGGGGCTATGAACCGTGTCAATTATGACTTGTACCATGGAATCAGGGAGAAACCACACTGTTCTGTCTTTGGTCATCCAACCCTGATCGGTCTGGCCCCCTCCTTGTTCAGTCCATTTCTTTATTTCCTCTGCGGTGGCATGTGTCTGAATGTCTAGCACATCCTTCAAGGGGTCCCTCACTATTATAGTGGCAGTCTGTGTGGGTAACTGAGAGTCTGATGTGTTCACTGGATTCTGGGCTGTCTGTTTAGCAGTCTGGTCCGCTAAGTCATTTCCTTTGGATATGGTGTCTGTAGCTTTGGTATGTGCTTTGCATTTCAGAATAGCTATGGCTGTAGGTAGGTGTATGGCATCTAGTAGGGCTTGAATCAGGGGACCATGCTGTATCTTGGCCCCATGTGAGGTAAGAAAACCTCTTCCCTGCCATAACACTCCAAAATTGTGAACTACACCGAATGCATATTGGGAATCTGTATAGATGTTCACTTTCAATCGTTTTGCCCATATGCAGGCCTGTGTCAGAGAGATGAGCTCTGCTGCTTGAGCTGACAGAATGTCAATTCTTTGGGTCTCTATAACTTTACAGTCCATTGTTACTGCATAGGCTGCTACTAACTCTCCAGCACTTGTCCTCATGAATGATCCATCCACATAGAGTGTTACATCAGGATCTGGGAGTGCGACATCTGTTAGGTCTTGTCTTGGTTTTGTCACTACGTCGATCATTTCCACACAGTCATGTTGTGTCGTGTCATCTGAGCTTGAGGGCAAAAGGGTAGCAGGATTCAATACATTGCATCAGCTGATCTCTATGTGTGGCTGAAAGAGCGTTAGTTCGTATCCTGTCAGTCTTGCTACAGTCAGGTGTTGGGTCTGTGTTCTGTTCAGAAGGACTTCCACAACATGTGGCACTTGTACTATCAGGGGATGTCCTAACACTATTGAATCGCTTTGTCTTATGGCCAGGGCTGTAGCCGCAACGGATTTCAGACATGCAGACAAAGCTTGTGCTACGGGGTCCAATGTGCTAGAAAAATAAGCACAGGGTCTGTTTCTTCCTGCTTGGTCTTGTGTGAGGACGGATAGTGCTGTTCCGTCACGTTCTGTCACAAACAGGGTAAAAGGCTTGCTATAGTTCGGGGTTGCCAGAACTGGTGCTTGACACAGGGCTAGTTTCAGAGCTTCAAATGCTTGGGAGTGTTCTGATGTTCAAGGGAGAGTTGTATGAGTGGCTGCTTCCACTGTGGTTAACTGTATAAGTGGCTTGACTATGTGGGCATACTGAGGGATCCATTGTCTGCAATATGAAGTGAGACCAATGAATGAGCGAACTTCTTTCTGTGACTTTGGCTGTGAAATTGTCGAAATCAGTTGGATTCATTCTTGTGTTAGTTGCCTACCCTCTTTCGACAGCAAATGTCCTAAGTAAGCTACTTGCTGTGCGCAGAACTGTAATTTTGAGGGAGACACCTTGTGACCTTTGTCTGTCAGGAAATGTAGGACTGTGAGAGATGCTTTTTCACATTCTGGTTCTGTCCTAGCTGTGACGAGAATGTCATTTACGTACTGTATCAATGCTGTGTTGGCAGGCATATTGATACTGTCAAGTTGTCTTTTAAGTGCTTGGCTGTAGATGCTTGGACTTTCTGTAAAGCCTTGGGGAGCTCTAGTGAACCTGAAGCTTCGTCCTTTTAAACTGAATCCGAATAGATATTGACTGTCGGGATGTATAGGAATGCTAAAAAACGCATTCTTCAAGTCGATGACTGTGAAAAATGCAGCTTCGGGATCTATGGCAGTCAATAATGAAGAAATATCTGGGACCACCGGATATTGTGGGATTACACATTTGTTCAGTTCTCGGAGATCAACCACCAGTTGGTAGACCGGGTGTGCCTGAGGGTCAGTCCTTTTGAAGACTGGAAGAACTGGAGAATTACAAACATTTGAATCGGTCTCTATCACCACACCATGCTCTATGAGTTCTTGGAATATTTTTAGTAAGGCTTGTTCAGCCTCGGGTGGAATCTTATATTGTCGTATACGGGGTAGGACTACACCCTCCTTGAGCGTGACTTGATGTGGGGTGATGTCCATATATCCGACATCAGTCGAGCTTTTTGCCCACAAATGTTGTGGAATGTCTTTCAGTCTGGGGTCAAATTCTTTGACTGTGAAATGTCCTTTGAAATCTCGTAGGAACAATTTTACTCCTTCCGGTGAACAGCTTATCACTGCCCCTAGTTCTTTAAGTGTTTTAATTCCTAGTAAATTCTCTGGGCACGTTTCTTAAGGACTAGATCAGTAGTACATGTCAGAGGACCCACTCCTAAAGAGACTTGTTCAGATACTTTGTTTATGATCGGTTTTCCTGAAAAGCCCAGAGATATATTATGTGAGCCAGAGAGAGGAACCTCTGGGACTTCCTTATGACTTATGGTAGTCCTACTCGCCCCCGTATCTATGAGGAATTTTCTGTCTTGTCCCAGTAAGTGAGCTTGTACATATGGACCTTTCTGATCTCCTGGAACTGGAATAAGGGGCAAGTCACTTTCTCTCTCAAGGCTGTCTCATGCACATGGTTCGAACTTGGGGTAATCTGACTGTGCGTACTGGTACATCTGTGTGGCAGCAGTAGCGGGCTTCTGAACCTGTGGCGGCGTAATGGTTTGAGGCTGCTGAGTGTTACCTGGTCTAGGAGTATGTGGGCGTTCTTTCGTCCTTCCTGTCGCTATGTTATGTTTCAGAACTGGACATTCTTTCACAAAATGGCCCGGCTGCTTGCAGTAGTTGCAAGTACCTTTATTGGCCCCCACATTACCTTTGGGGCCCGTATTTACTGGTGCCGTCTGTGCAACCAGTACCTTCATTTTTGTGTCTTTCACTCTTTTCTTTTCCTGTTCCTGTTCCTCCCTTATTCTGTTGTGGTGGTACTGTAACATCTGTAACATTTGTGAAGGACTATTTGCTTGCCAGGTACTTTCAATTTTCAACACTCTATTTCTGATGGGGGGTAAGGCGTTGTCCACCAATTTGGACACAAAAAGATGAGGATATGCCTCGCTGCTATGTGCGAGTCCACTATTTATAGAGAAACATTTCTCTAATCTGGTGTAGTAATTACCCGTGTCCTCGTCTGGCTTTTGTTTACAGGCAGAAATGGCATCCCAATCTTCCTTTTTCGTTGTCAACAACAGAGGCAAGACCTGTATGAGGAGACTGGGCAGTTCTCTTACACACTCACCTAAACCTTCACCTGGTTTTCTGTCTGTCTCTTCTTGTTCTAGCGCAAAAAGAAACAATTCCCAACTGGTCTTAATGAAAGTCAATTAAATGCAGTATGCAATTAGCATTACAAAGAACAGGACAGAACCAAGGAGTCTCAAAAACTTTTTTTTAGGAAAAGCTTATTATTTAGCAGGTTTTTAGGGGTCTTTCACATGGCTAAATACAGTTAAACAGCACTGTGTCGAGCAAATCATGTGACAACCGAAAAGGCACTTGGTGAATGGTGATATTTACAATAAGTGAAAGTGCAAGTGCTAGAGTGAGCAGCGTGAATGGCGCATAGTGACAAGAATTATATACAGTGATGGCTCCACAGTTTCAAGTTGCAGTTACTTTGAAGCAAAATTCAATAAATTATTTGGAGCACAAAACGTAAAATGCGTCAACAAATAATGCTGCAATGTCGACGGCGTTTCGATCCCCGTCAGTCGGGATCGTCTTCAGGACAAGGTTGTCGATGAGGGCAGTGCCGCGCACGCGTACATAGATAGATGCAGTCGCTCCTGCATCTATTGCGAGCCCACCACGCCAGGAGAGCACTCACCGCTTGCTCCAGCCCTGAAATAACACAGGCTTCCCCGCCGTTGACTCCTAGAAGCAACGATCAGCCCGCCCCTCCGCAGACCCAGACCGAAGGACCTACCTCACGCAATCTATGTACGCGTGCGCGGCACTGCCCTCATCGACAACCTTGTCCTGAAGACGATCCCGACTGACGGGGATCGAAACGCCGTCGACATTGCAGCATTATTTGTTGACGCATTTTACGTTTTGTGCTCCAAATAATTTATTGAATTTTGCTTCAAAGTAACTGCAACTTGAAACTGTGGAGCCATCACTGTATATAATTCTTGTCACTATGCGCCGTTCACGCTGCTCACTCTAGCACTTGCACTTTCACTTATTGTAAATATCACCATTCACCAAGTGCCTTTTCGGTTGTCACATGATTTGCTCGACACAGTGCTGTTTAACTGTATTTAGCCATGTGAAAGACCCCTAAAAACCTGCTAAATAATAAGCTTTTCCTAAAAAAACGTTTTTGACACTCCTTGGTTCTGTCCTGTTCTTTGTAATGCTAATTGCATACTGCATTTAATTGACTTTCATTAAGACCAGTTGGGAATTGTTTCTTTTTGCATTACTCACCCATCCCAACGTGGTTCATGGGTTTACTCCTGTTTATCTAATACAATCTTCTTGTTCTAGGGCAGTCCACGTGATCTTTTTACCACCCACCTCCCAATCCTTTTCCTTCAATTTGTCAAATATGCCTGTAGGTAGAATTACTTTAAGGAGTATTATTATATCTGGATATGTAAAACTACCCATTTGGAGGATATCTTTCAACTCCCTATGAAATCCTCCGGGATCTTTTTCGTGAGAGGGCACCATCTTTTTCATTTCCATTACCTCTAACTTGGTTAGGGGAGTATACACAAGTATTTGTTGCAGTGTACCATATGGCTGGGGTATGGGGTGGACTTCTCGTAAAGGATATTGGCCTATACTGTAAGGTTCATGATCTGATGAAGCTAAAGTAAGTTGCAGGAAACGGAGGCGCAGGTCCAGAATGGTATTAATCAATTCAATTCAATTCAAATAATCTTTATTTCGATCGTAAAAGATCATAAAAGATATACAAACGATTTTCATCATTAAAAACATTATAAAAAATAGTTTAAGAAAAATACCCCCGACTCATGATTACAATCAAATTACTAGGAAATGCATTTTGATTAATAATAAAAAAGGGGGAGATATTCATAGAGCTTTAGAGTTCCTGAGAATTATTGCACGTAAACGCCACATTGCCTTCAGGAATTTCGCCATTGCGAACACGGTTGGTGCCGATAAGTCTGTCTTTAGGACTCTGTAAGCCGGGGCATAGGTGCGAAAGCCCAAATTCCTCAAATAAGAGACCAACCAGTATCTTCTGATTCTGCTATAAGCTCTGCAGAACAGGACCACGTGGAGATCGCTTTCCAGTTTATACTTGCATGCTGGGCACTCCCCTGTTTCCAGATTGCCAGCCCAGGATTTAGTAATGGACCTCAGGGGGAGAGAACCGTATCTCCATTGCATGAAAATCTTCCGAACAGACACAGGCATCATAGTGTCTAGTACATATTCGGGACTATAGGAGTCTTTTGTTTTGATAAATTTGTCCGTTAGGGATCCATCCCATGCAGAGTTGATGGTTTTCTGGAGCTTAGCGCTATAAAACAGGTTTGAAAGTTCCTTTCTGGAATGCCTCATAGCCGCTGCTTCCGGGTTGGACCATAACTCTGGGACTCCGAGGAACGTACACATGTCCCTAATGTACTTTATCCACAGGATTTTGGTGGCATAGGTTGATCTTAATAATTCCTGGAGTTCATTTCTGTAGTGTACTAGTTCTTGACTACTCCACAGGCGCCTCCAATAGGTCAGTGGTTTAAGACCCAATTCCTCTGTAATTGGTCACAATGCCAGGTCCATTCTTAGGGGGAGTAATGGAGTGCTCGGGGGAAGTGCAGCCAATTGTCTTATGAAATTGTTTTCTGCAACCTGTACGGTATGCAATGGTATATGTCCCCATAGCTCGCCTCCGTTAATGATGCCCCCCCGGGCTTGGGCTTTATAGATTTGAATGGCGGGTGCCAGTGGACGGAGAGGTGATTTTTTGGCGATTCTTGTGATGGCACCTGCCCTCTGGGCTAGTTTTGTGGTTGCTTTTATTTTGTGTGGCAGCCAAGTCAGGTTGTGGTTGAGAGTTATGCCGAGATATTCTATTACGTGTACTCTTTCTAGGGTTATGGAACCTAGATGGGGATTTGGGCAGCTTTTGGGTCTGGGATTAAGGATCATAAATTTGGTTTTCGAAGGGTTTATTTCTAGGCCCCTTTCATTGCAAAACCCCAGAAACCCATTCAGAATCCTCTGCAGCCCCATTGGTGTTTTTGACAGCAGCAGGGTGTCATCCGCGAACATAATCGCAGGCACCCTGCTGCTGTTCAATTGTGGCGCATCGATGTTAGGGATCCTATTCAGATACTCTATCACCCCGTTCACAAATAAGCAAAACAGGGTCGTGCCAAAACGCAACCCTGCCTTACCCCTCTGCGAACGGGGAATTTATCTGTCAATTTGCCGCCCTTTCCGTATCTCACACGGGCATAATTGTTGGTATGCAGCCTGACTAACACATGGAGAATATCTCCTGGGATACCCAGTTCGGCCAGCACCGCCCACAATTTAGCCCTAGGAAATAAATCGAAGGCGGTGCGAAGGTCCACAAAAACCGCATACAAAGTCCCACCTTCTGAAAGCACCGTCTTCCAATATATGATATTCAGTCTTAATATTTGGTCGAATGTTGAAAATCCTTTTCTAAAACCCGCCTGGAGAGGGCTCAAAATGTCCGTCTCCTCCATCCAGCCTAACAACCTGTCAAGAACTAATCTACCAAATAGTTTTTGGGGCACATCAATGAGGCTGATTGGGCGATAGTTGGCTGGGAGCAGAGGCGACCCCTTTTTAAATATCGGGACCACCTCCGCTCCCAGCCAAGTATCTGGTATTTTCATTCCCCCCAGCACTGCATTGAATAAAACCATGAGGTAGGGTGCCCAGATTCCAGGTTCATGTTTAAATAGGTCGCCCGGCACCCCATCCAAACCAGGTGCCTTTCCAGCGGTAAGTCCTGCTATCGCCTTCTTGATGTCATTTATGGTGAAAGGATCAGAAGTCTGTCTAAGAGGGGCGATTGGCATTTCTACTTCTGTGTCCTCGTTCTCTATGAAGTATAGCTGCTGAAAATGTTTTTGCCAGACATTTGCAGGAATATTGGGTTCGATTGCGGTGGGTAAGTCCCCACAACCGCGGTTAATTATTCTCCAGAATTTATGGGAGTCTCTTGTTGCTAAAGACTCCGATAAATTCTCCCAGTGCTGTACATCCCACTCTATCTTAGCGTTAGCTATGAGTGTTTTGTAGGCCTTCCTTCTGACGGTGATCTCTTCCCTCGGGCTTCCTGCTTTTATACTGGATAGTAGGTTGCGTTTTGCATCTCGGCAAGCACTATTAAACCACACGCATTTAATCAGGCCCTGGGATCTAGGTGCTCTGGTACTGAAGAGGTCGGCTTCAAGCTTTCTAATCAAATGTTCATGAACCTGTGCTAAGTCCTCACTAGTCTCCCTTGTAGAACCTAAGTTCCATAACTCAAAGGCCTCTTCCAGGGTTGGAAT
Organism: Lissotriton vulgaris; assembly: GCF_964263255.1. Lineage (NCBI taxonomy): Eukaryota > Metazoa > Chordata > Amphibia > Caudata > Salamandridae > Lissotriton > Lissotriton vulgaris. Next base: position 1,830,990,921 of record NC_141694.1, read on the forward strand.
GATTCCAGCATATAGGGTGGCTATCTTGTCTTCGCTAGAGGCAAGGTTTTCCCATTTGATCCTCTTCCTATTATTGTCCAGGAGGTATCCTTCTCCATGCTTTTGCTCACATGAGGGACTCTCTTCCAGACAGGAGGTGGCAAAATCTAGTTCTAAAGCATTATGGTCGCTATCCTGTCTGGGCAATACTCTGAAGTCCAGAACCCTTTTCCACGCATGCAACTGAACTAGGAAGTAATCCAGTCTGGATTCTCTACCCGCCCTGTTGAACGTGCATTTACTCGGGATGTCAGACCTAGTGCGGCCGTTACAGGCTCCCAAGCCGTAGGTTAGATTGAGTGTGTTTATTTGAACAGCCAGCGGTGTCCATGCTCTGGGAGGGGGGCTTCTGTTGGAGGGACCTGCCAACTTGAATCCTCCTCTAGGGAGGGTCCATCAAATAGCCCAGGTAACGGTTCAAAATGGGAATTAAAATCCCCCCCTACTAGATATGGTACACCGGCTGGAATGGTTTCTAGGAGCCGGGACAGTGCCTCGATGCTTTTGGAGGTGGCGGCTATTGGAACTGGCCTGGAGTAGATGTTTATTACAAGTAATTTATGAAGTTCCGGCCATTCAAGTAGAACTGCCAATATGTCCTCCGAGTCCACGGTGTATCGTGAAGCTGAGCAACCTAAGTCAGTAGCCACCCAGGTCGCCAGACCTCCGGACAGTCGGCCTCTCCCACCCCAACTAGCTTGTATCGAGAAGGTCTTGAAACCCCTATACGTAGTCTCTTCTCTTGCCCAAGTCTCTTGGAAGAGACAGATGCTTTTTGAGTTTATTAGCTCACCCCACAAATCCGAGTCTATTTTGTTGGCCATGCCTGCCAAGTTCCAAGAAAGCAATTTTAGTGATTGAGAGTCCTGGAGCCCAGCCCGCAGCGTTATTCGGTTAGTCATTTGTGTTATGTATACTGATTGAGGTGGCCTCTGAGTCTGCTCATGGCCCATGAATGCGCCCTCCAGGTTAGTTCCCCTTTCTTCTCTCTGTAAGCCTAGCCCCGAGTTACTGACGGCAGAGATCTCCTCCCAATTGGTGGAGTTTGGGGTTTTGTGGGTGCCTTCATCATAACCTGATAATCGCCTGTGTACCCTTTCAGGGGTCAATTGTCAATCTACCATTTTGAGACAGTCGTATCGATTATAAAGTGGTAGAGGCGGTGGCTAGAATGATCTGGGGGGCCAAAGTGCTTCTCTTCCAAATCCTCCATTGCCCACTCCTCTACCATTTACAGTCTCCCACCCTTGAGGATCATCATAAATTGGCGGGTATTCAGGCGATGTTCGCATTTGGTTGTAGGGGATTCTATTCCCTCCCTGATTACCCCCCGCCCCAGTTTCCCTGTCGGTTCTCTAGGTACCCTCGTCTCTGATTGTTAGTTGTGTGGGTATTTACTGGATAGAAGAAAGAAAGGGGGAGTGGGTGGATGTTATTTCCCTCATACTCTAGAAAGGAGCCACAAATGTAGGAGACTGTTCCTGGTTCTTTAAAGCTCACCATTATACAGTCACCACTAATTGTTTTGGGTCTCTTTCCTACCCATGAGACTCTTCTAACCATGCAAATTTCGCTTGACATGCCTCTAGGAAGTGGTGTATGTGTAGATAACCAGTTTATTACTTTGTTTTTTAAAGAGACCCCTGTCTCGTATGTATCCGATTTTAATTCGGGCACCCCAGCTAAAATAGCAGTGTATGGAGCTACCTCGGGTGGAAGATTAACGGTAACTGTCTTTTGCTTTGTTTTGTTAGAGTCCTGAGAGTTTTATTTGTTAGTTAGTGACGATTTAGGTGGACTTTTATGTTGTAAGTGAGAATTTATAGTATCAGTAACTGTATGTGTTTGTTGTGCACTAGATGATTGATTGTCATGGGTTCCTGCTGGGGTCGCTGGGGTAACTGGATTGGCTTTCTGGTTTAGTCGTTGGTTGTTAAGTGGTTTAGAATTTTTGGTGCCGATTGTTGTTATTACGGCATCAATACCATTGGCCGGTCTCAAAGAATTAGAGTTGTTTTTGGGCTTCGGGTCCGTGTTAGGGGCTGTAGGACAAGGAACCCCAGGTTTACAAGAGTCCATGAACTGTAATGCAGTTTTCTCTATTTTGATTAATCTTGCTTCCATTTTTATCAAACGGGCTTCCAAGGGATTTAGGATTGATTTGAGGAGGTTTCCTATGTCTGCTAGTGTTATGTCCCCTTCAGCTGACTCAGTACTTTGTTATGGTAAGGGGACTGGCAGATCAGTAGAAATATTTCTGGCTGGTTCTGGGGGAGGGCCATCTGATGTCGCCGATGGAGGTCTATCCTGTATAGAACTGGCAGTACTGGGAGCATTGTGTGTTAGCCCTGTCTTAGATTTTTTGGCCTTCCTTTCCTTGGAGCTCTGTTTCCCTGTTTTTCTTTTCTGAATTGCACCCTCCCTTAGGCCCCGGTCGGTATTTTTTGGCCCTGTAGAATTTGGAACATTTGTTATGAGAGGAGGTTCTTCCCTCAGTAGGATAGGTATTTGAGTGACTAGCTCAGTGTCCTCTCCCCTATTTGGTGTGTTTGGTGGTTGCGTAATTTGTGTCAACGGCAGCGAGAGGAGACTCATATCTTCAGGGTCGCTTATGGTTCCCTCTGAGAGATCTATGCTAGTATGCAGGTGAGCCCCTCCACAGGCTCCAAGTTGAGAATTATCAATATTCCGCCTATCCTCTGGGGTTTTTGCCGTCGCTATGATACCCATCGAGGACCTTAGAACCCACTTTATTTCTTGCGAAATACGTCTTTCTAAGAGGGTAATGTCCTCAATTAAGAGAGATCCCGCTTTAAGAAAATAGTTATCTATTTTACCTTGAATAGGAGCAGTTGTTATAGGTCCCGCAGCCGCCACATTAGCTTTACTCCTTGTCTCCATTTTGTTCTTTGTAAGCAGAGTAGTTTGAGGATTGGGGAGAGGCTGAGTAAGCAAATGAGGTGGAAGATTGTAATGTAAAGGGGGTGGCCCGTTCCGTTCTCTAACGTTCTCGAACGGCCTCAAACGGCCCGCTCTTTGCCCGGTCTTCGCCCCGTGCTGCGTCCCGCGCTGCGGGAGATTAGTGCTAAGATGTAGGGGGCATAATGGGCGGTGGGCGGGCCAGCAGGGAGAGCGGACCGGAAGCTGGCAGTCGGTCATACAGGGACTCCTGGTTGATGGAGTCCCTGCTACGCTCGCAGCCCCACTGGATGCCTCTTGCCCAGGTCCGCCTTTCCTCTTCTCCCTTCCGGTATGCAGCCCCTGTTACACCGAGGCGATGCGGCACCCGCGGAGCGGGTGCGGCGAGGTACAGGTCCGGTGGCAGAAACTTCACGGAAGTTTACTCCTGGCAGGCATTCCTTGCAGGTAGAGTCTGTGAGCAATAATGATCCCACGATGGCAGGGTGGGCGAAGTTTTTGTAATCCTCAGGTGGGCGGTGGGCGGGCCAGCAGGGAGGGCGGACCGGAAGCTGGCAGTTGGTCACGCAGGGACTCCTGGTTGATGGAGTCCCTGCTACGCTCGCAGCCCCACTGGATACCTCTTGCCCGGGTCCGCCTTTCCTCTTCTCCCTTCCGGTATGCAGCCCCTGTTACACCGAGGCGATGCGGCACCCGCGGAGCGGGTGTGGCGAGGTACAGGTCCGGCGGCAGAAACGTCACGGAAGTTTACTCATGGCAGGCGTTCCTTGCAGGTAGAGTCTGTGAGCAATAATGATCCCACGATGGCAGGGTGGGCGAAGTTTTTGTAATCCTCAGGTGGGCGGTGGGCGGGCCAGCAGGGAGAGTGGACCGGAAGCTGGCAGTCGGACACGCAGGGACTCCTGGTTGATGGAGTCCCTGCTACGCTCGCAGCCCCACTGGATGCCTCTTGCCCAGGTCCGCCTTTCCTCTTCTCCCTTCCGGTATGCAGCGCCTGTTACACCGAGGCGATGCGGCACCTGCAGAGCGGGTGCGGCGAGGTACAGGTCCGGTGCAAGAAACGTCACGGAAGTTTACTCCTGGCAGGCATTCCTTGCAGGTAGAGTCTGTGAGCAATAATGATCCCACGATGGCAGGGTGGGCGAAGTTTTTGTAATCCTCAGGTGGGCGGTAGGCGGGCCAGCAGGGAGGGCGGACCGGAAGCTGGCAGTTGGTCACGCAGGGACTCCTGGTTGATGGAGTCCCTGCTACGCTCGCAGCCCCACTGGATGCCTCTTGCCCGGGTCCGCCTTTCCTCTTCTCCCTTCCGGTATGCAGCCCCTGTTACACCGAGGCGATGCGGCACCCGCTGAGCGGGTGCGGCGAGGTACAGGTCCGGTGGCAGAAACGTCACGGAAGTTTACTCCTGGCAGGCATTCCTTGCAGGTAGAGTCTGTGAGCAATAATGATCCCACAATGGCAGGGTGGGCGAAGTTTTTGTAATCCTCAGGGGGGCGGTGGGCGGGCCAGCAGGGAGGGCGGACCGGAAGCTGGCAGTTGGTCACGCAGGGACTCCTGGTTGATGGAGTCCCTGCTTCGCTCGCAGCCCCACTGGATACCTCTTGCCCGGGTCCGCCTTTCCTCTTCTCCCTTCCGGTATGCAGCCCCTGTTACACCGAGGCGATGCGGCACCCGCGGAGCGGGCGCGGCGAGGTACAGGTCCGGTGGCAGAAACGTCACGGAAGTTTACTCATGGCAGGCGTTCCTTGCAGGTAGAGTCTGTGAGCAATAATGATCCCACGATGGCAGGGTGGGCGAAGTTTTTGTAATCCTCAGGTGGGCGGTGGGCGGGCCAGCAGGGAGAGTGGACCGGAAGCTGGCAGTCGGACACGCAGGGACTCCTGGTTGATGGAGTCCCTGCTACGCTCGCAGCCCCACTGGATGCCTCTTGCCCAGGTCCGCCTTTCCTCTTCTCCCTTCCGGTATGCAGCGCCTGTTACACCGAGGCGATGCGGCACCCGCAGAGCGGGTGCGGCGAGGTACAGGTCCGGTGCAAGAAACGTCACGGAAGTTTACTCCTGGCAGGCATTCCTTGCAGGTAGAGTCTGTGAGCAATAATGATCCCACGATGGCAGGGTGGGCGAAGTTTTTGTAATCCTCAGGTGGGCGGTAGGCGGGCCAGCAGGGAGGGCGGACCGGAAGCTGGCAGTTGGTCACGCAGGGACTCCTGGTTGATGGAGTCCCTGCTGCGCTCGCAGCCCCACTGGATGCCTCTTGCCCGGGTCCGCCTTTCCTCTTCTCCCTTTCGGTATGCAGCCCCTGTTACACCGAGGCGATGTGGCACCCGCGGAGCGGGTGCGGCGAGGTACAGGTCCGGTGGCAGAAACGTCACGGAAGTTTACTCATGGCATGCGTTCCTTGCAGGTAGAGTCTGTGAGCAATAATGATCCCACGATGGCAGGGTGGGCGAAGTTTTTGTAATCCTCAGGTGGGCGGTGGGCGGGCCAGCAGGGAGAGCGGACCGGAAGCTGGCAGTCGGACACGCAGGGACTCCTGGTTGATGGAGTCCCTGCTACGCTCGCAGCCCCACTGGATACCTCTTGCCCAGGTCCGCCTTTCCTCTTCTCCCTTCCGGTATGTAGCCCCTGTTACACCGAGGCGATGCGGCACCCGCGGAGCGGGTGCGGCGAGGTACAGGTCCGGTGGCAGAAACGTCACGGAAGTTTACTCCTGGCAGGTGTTCCTTGCAGGTAGAGTCTGTGAGCAATAATGATCCCACGATGGCAGGGTGGGCGAAGTTTTTGTAATCCTCAGGTGGGCGGTGGGCTGGCCAGCAGGGAGAGCGGACCGGAAGCTGGCAGTCGGTCAAGCAGGGACTCCTGGTTGATGGAATCCCTGCTATGCTCGCAGCCCCACTGGATGCCTCTTGCCCGGGTCCGCCTTTCCTCTTCTCCCTTCCGGTATGCAGCCCCTGTTACACCGAGGCGATGCGGCACCTGCGGAGCGGGTACGGCGAGGTACAGGTCCGGTGGCAGAAACGTCACGGAAGTTTACTCCTGGCAGGCGTTCCTTGCAGGTAGAGTCTGTGAGCAATAATGATCCCACGATAGCAGGGTTGGCGAAGTTTTTGTAATGCTCAGGTGGGCGGTGGGCGGGCCAGCAGGGAGAGCGGACCGGAAGCTGGCAGTCAGTCACGCAGGGACTCCTGGTTGATGGAGTCCCTGCTACGCTCGCAGCCCCACTGGATGCCTCTTGCCCGGGTCCGCCTTTCCTCTTCTCCCTTCCGGTATGCAGCCCCTGTTACACCGAGGCGATGCGGCACCCGCGGAGCGGGTGCGGCGAGGTACAGGTCCGGTGGCAGAAACGTCACGGAAGTTTACTCCTGGCAGGCGTTCCTTGCAGGTAGAGTCTGTGAGCAATAATGAAACGGTCCCCGAGACCTTCATCTATCTGTCACTACTTCTTGTAACAATTTGTATAGTTTGTCTGGTCGGTGGAAGTTATTCTCGTGTAAGGTAGCCAGGTGTTGGACCATATAAATACCTGCTAGTCGTTGTTCTGCTCGGGGGAGAGCCAAAAACATTTGCGCTACTATATCTGGGCCGTATACCCGGTGCTGTGATATCCAATGGGTGGCAGACCGGGCCAATTCTTTTTCTTGTTGGGTAAGGGGAGGCTCATTGTCCATCCATTCATCTAGGGCTCTTTCCGTGGACTGGAAAAGATCTTCCGAAGAAGGATCTAATCTTTTAATTTTCTGCGACACTCGCGGGGTTTGCCACTTGGGGCCAGGACAATGTCGCGCTACACCCAGGAAATTCATTCTATCTAGTGTCGGACTATCATCTTCCTCAAAGTCGTCCTCTTGTGTGACTTTTTCAGAGTGAATAGTGACAATTTTCTTAACCAGTCTTTTAGTTACTTTGTCGATCTGATGTCCCAGATCGTGTGCTCCTCTGTGTATCTGATCGCTAAGATCTATTAACTCAGAGTCTACGCTTCCATTACCCGGGTCTAGTTCCCGGATCAGACAATTTATGATGAACCGCAGGAGCAGTCCTCTGATGGGAACTTTTCTGTTTTTCATGACCTGGACCAGAGTATCCGGACCTTCACCTGTCCGTATGAATTCGTAAACTCTATCCAAATGCTTCGTTATATCAGGGACCTTTTGGAGTTGACCCACGGCTAGTCTTAATCTCTCTGATATCGTGGCCATTGGGCCATTACCGGGTTCGGGGTCGTAAGGACACTCAAGAGGCGGGACATCGTCTTTATCCTCAGCCCCGTTCCTGGATACTCCTAAATCAGAGGTGGAACCATCGGCCACTAGTTCAGGAGCACGTGTGGACGGGCGTGTACTAGGCATGTTAACATAAGCGGGAGGTGGTTCGGACAGATAGGCAGGGAGGAAATTTTCGGGAGCAGTGGGAATTACTTTAACTGGGGACTTGGGGTGTTCTTCTACAATTTCTTCAGACAAAACGGGATAAATACCAGTAACAAGAGCATTTCTCTCTCTCTCTACCTGTTCAGCTAGTACTTTCTCACCTTCTTCCTGTAATTGCTTTTCTTTAGCCTGTTCTGACATTCTCTTACTTTTCTCGACTTTCCCTAGTTCTTTCTGGGTCCTCCTATGAGCTTCCTTACGCCATAACTCAATGGCCTCTGTCTGTGAGGGCCTCGCCTTTCTTTTCCATAACTCTTCCTCCACTCTCATAATGCATTCTATATCCCATGTACCTGTGGCAGGCCACCTATACGCCATCTCTAATTTCTCGGTATAGTCTACCCAAAGGTCTAAAAATAATATGGCACTCAATCCATGTTTGTTGTACATGAAATATCCAGGTGTATCTCTAGGCGGAACTTTAACTGGTTTTTCTAACAGATTCTTTTTGGTGCCTATAGTACGTAATTTGGAAAACAGAGGCATCCTTAAACTCAACAAATTACGATTTGTAAGACTTGGAATGTACAAAAACAAAACGAACAGTTTATACACTAGAATATAGTGCAACCGTACCGGTTTCACAAATGAAACACGTCTTTACCCGTTTTCCAAAAATGGAACCCGTCTTTATACTATCTCAGTGGTACTCACCAAGAAGCAAAACTTAAAGACCTGGTCATCGGACTCTTGACGCTTGCGCAGGAATTCGGGGCTCCAAAGACCTCGGACTCGGCGTTCTCACTGGTCAGGCTCTGGGTTGGGACGCTCCGCAATCTTCTTCACCGCCTCGTGTGGATGATCAGTCGCAGTCTGCCTCCTCCTCGTCTCGAGGGAGTTAGCGGGAACACCCCGCTGTTGTGCACTTGAAGTCCGTCGAAAGTATGGAAGGGACAAGGACCCGACTTACATCGCCGGCGCGTAGGGAAGAGGGAGCGTCCCTGTTCAGGCGCCAATTAATGTGGTAAATAAAAAGCTAGTTATTTAGGCGGTTCGTAATTTCTATAATTACCCAAGAAAATGGTAATGCATAAAATGAGGAGCAGAGTCCGTGGTCTTCGAGTTGAAAGGGTTTTATTCCAGAACTCGAGTTAAGGGAGAGCTCCTTCACCAAGCGGGTTCAGGAGTAGTCTGCTTTGCTTGAAACATATCAGCACTTTTATACAATACGAGTACAATCAGAAAGAAGGAGTTTCCCTTAGACTTGATTCAATCATTCATGATGTAATCATACAGAAGACATAGCATCCTTGTTCTTGTTTAAAGAATAACCTGAATAGCATTTACACATAGACAAACATATTGCATCGGGGTGATTGAGGTAACAAGTTACAGGGTTGCTAGTATCTGAGGACAGAGAATCGAGGCATTGTCACAGGGTCATTTCTGTCGGAAAGGTAGAGAGGACGAGGCATTATGCGTTCTTTGCTTCGTACACAAGGGCGGGGATGCCTCACAATGGTATGTGTGTGCAGCGGGGAAGAGGGAGAATGGGCTGTAGTAAACCATTCTTCTTCGTGGCTGTCTCGTGTGCTTGATTAGGTCTCCCCTTGGTTGTTAACCCAACCCGTGGCTGTCCTCGCAAACTAGGAAATCATTGACGAGCGAGAGCTGCTCGTTCGGTGACAGGGTTAGGGAGGGGTATTTCCGAGTCAACCATCCGGCTGACTCTGTTCTGGTCTAAAGGAAAATATCGAACGGAACGGAAACACGTAGGTTACATGGTAGCTGGACATTATTCTTTGCATGTATCAGCTTTATGAGAAAGAGAGCAGGCAAGAGGGGGTACAACGGGATTTGTGCTTGTAGTAGGAGGATCGGCTTGCCTGGTCGATGTCAGGGTGGATAGGGTGCATGATGGGACACCAGGGGAAAAAGGGAGTTTTTTTAGTCAAATTCCACACACTGATTCTTCGGAATGGATGTCGGCAAATGGTTTGGCAAAGAAAATACTGTCAGTTTAAGTGTGTGTGCTAATTTGCGATCTTTAAATAAGAACCTTGCAGTTGACTGTCATCCCTTGCCTTAAATACAGGAAATGTTAATGGCTCTAGTAGGTAATACTCATTTCTCTATTATAGGTCTCAAATCAGCATGGCACCAAGTTTCTTTGTCTAAAACATAGCAATAGATAACAACATTTGTGACCCATTTTGGCTCCTCTAAATACTTGAGACTACCTTTCAGATTCGCATCCACTGCATGTTTGTTAAAAAAACTCATGGATACATTATTTAAAGACATCAAGGGTGTTTTTTAGAAGAGTGTTGACGAACACAATATGATCTTTGAATGAGTTATGACTGGGTCCAAAGAAATGTTAGTTCTTAGTGAAAGAATCACTGCTGATGGTATTAAAACCCAAGAAGGAATGCATTGACGCCATTGTGAATGCTCCACCTCCTAGTGACAAGGATTCTTTGAGGTTATTCTTTGGGTTGAGTGAATATTATACTAAATTTGTCAAAGGATATGACATTTATCTGGAGCTGTTAAGATGTTTAATCAGAAAGAAAGAGAAGTTTGTGTCGACAAAAGAGCAAGATGAGGCATTTCAGGTCATCAAGGACATGATCAAGACTGCACCTGCATGATAGCCTTTTCGCAGCTCTGACAAATGTGCAGCTATTGTGGACATCAGCAAAAAAGGATCGGGTGCCGTCCTTACTCAATCTCATATTGGCAAGGAACACACCATAGCCTTTTCTCACACACTCTCAAAATACCTGAATTTCAGTATAGCACTATCAAAAGAGAGGCGCTGGCATGTACATGGGCTGCCGAAAAATTCAAAATGTAACTTTGAGGTAATCGTTTTCATGTGTTTACTGACCATAAACCACTTTTGTATCTCATGAGTGGTAATGGTACCGGGTTGGCTTCTTCAAGACTGGTATGATTACTATCAATTGTACAAGAATATAACTTTGAGATTTAGTATATTTCAGGCAAAAAAATCGCCCGTGTATGCCTGTGAATTTTAAATCAGAATCCAGTGCATGCCATGAGCATGAGTGTGTTGTTTCTGCAGTGGATGCTGCTCTTCTGCAACTACTGTGAGATGTATCACTGAGAAGAAGTAATGGACAGAGGCATACAAGAACGACGTGGTGCTGAGTACCATTATTACATTTGTTACAAATAGTTGTCCACCTGTTAAGAATTTGTTGAAGGGTTTTGTTCTTTTCCAGCAAATTTCATCTGAATTGCAGTTAGAGAACGGTATCTTAACCAGACATAAGCTGTTTGTTCCTACGGAAGTGTTAAGACAAAAACGTATCCAAGTAGCACATAAGGGACATTCAGGCATATCTGGCAGAAAGAAATTGTTGAGAAAGTACAATTGGTGGCCGGGCGTGAATGGATGTGTTGAACGGTACCTCCACAAGTGTCCTGAATGTTTGTTATCCGCCAAACATTGGAAAATAAACAAGGTAAAAGCAGCAGTCAATCTGTTACCTGTTCCACCACGTGCCAAATTAGCAATTGTTTTTTAGGATCATTTAAAATTGTACAACATGATATGAAATATTTTATTACACTCGCTGACTATTAATCTAAATGTATCTATTATGACCAGGGCCACTGGAGTTATGCGGCAGGAGAGGGCCAAATTATGCGGCACATTTGAGAATAGTATAACTTTTTTTTGGCATTTTTAATCTAGGTAACACAGTCTGGGCATTGATTGGACCTCATTAGTTCTAATGTAACACCCAAATTTAGCAATAAGTAACCAAAAGGTGACCAGTCTAGCTTTGTAAAGGGCCTTCCACCATGCTGCAACACATTACTGAATGGTTTGTAACTTTTGAACCGTTTAAGCTAGAAACACATTTTTTTGTTAAAATCTGCAGATTGTGCAGCAGAGGATGGAGTAAATGGCAAATGCGGCAAATCTATAACTATGTGGAAATTGCCGTGGCTGCGAAATCGCATAATTCCAGTGGCCTTTTTATGACTTTATGACCATGACAACAACTGATATAGTGATTAATCACTTAGAGAAAGTATTTGCAGTTGAGGGAGTTCCTCAGATACTAATATCTGACAATGGCACTCATTTCACTTCAAGGAAATGTTGGCTTTTTTAAGTAACCATGGCATAAAGCATGAAAGTCACCCCTTTATTTTCCAGCTGCCAATGGTTTAGTGGGATGCTCTATCACACAGTTTTTTAAAAAGGCATACAGAATGCTTTAGCATCTAAGATTGATGTGAGAAAACATTTGAAAGAGAACGTGTGGGGCTACCTACACCTCACTTTATTATTGGTTTTTCACCTTTTCCCCTGTTGAAGGATAGAGATGCCAGATCTAGCCTAACTCCGCAGTGGTATAATGAAAATGCAAGTGAACGCTGTGCTGGAAAGGGATTTCAAAGACATTCCAGTGTGAAAGGGTGTGTTAAGAGAACATTTTTAACATAAGTATAAATCCACAAATTGGAGTCTACTGAAATGTTTGGCGGGAGAATCAGACAAATAAATGTTGGAAATTGGGTTCTAGTAAAGAAACCTAAGAAGGTTTGCAAAGGAGAGTCACATTTTTCAGAGCCCGTAAAAGTAGTGACAGTGGTCTGTATAAAACCTTTCAAAAAGGAGTTAATTGAGAGGAATGTTAAAGTACATGTCGAGAATGACTATACTGTTTGGGAATTGAGTATTGGGTTCTGATTAAAAAAAAAACAATTAACTTGATTCTGAGATTGATATGTCGCAAATGCAAATTACTAAGGAAATATCAGACTATATCAGCAAAAACGCACTACATGAAGGAACCACACCTTAAATGTCTCCTGGTTTTGATCCAAATGTAAATGTGCCTCGTGAAAATACAACATATTCCTTATGTAGTGATGGTGTCTCAAAATGACTACTTCAGATGCTGTTTCCAGGAGGAAAATCAATTGACCCGCCAGGTTCAGGGATTATGTTCTGTATTGATTTTTCACTGTTGGTATTTGCTTCTTTTTGATTATATACAAAAGGAAGACGTATTGCGCTTTATAAATTGTAGATGCATGCTCTTTTTTCTGCATTGATTTTTTTATTCACTTTTAGTTTATGCTTTCTTGTGATTATATAGAAAAAGGGAGATGTTGTATTGTGATGCAGAAAGTGTTCATGCATGCTCTTGTTGTCATTTGACACCTTTGTGTCATCACGTTCGGGATTTCGTATTTGACTGATGTCAAGCCGGGCATGGCTTATCAGACCTGGAATCAGTCTTTTCGACAATTCCTCAAATTCTCTTCATGGGCTGTTTTTCGTCGAATCTTAAATCAATAAATCTCTTTCATTGGATTCACCACATCTGCCTGGCAAGCTTCTTCTACCTGCGTATGCTACAACAAGGGGAGGCGTAATTTCACTATTTAAAGCTTACCAGCAGTATTTGTATCAAATATTGGGCCGTCTTACTTCATTGCATGCCCCTGATATGTGCATTTAACTACTCCTGGGTGCTTCACGCCGCCTCTTACCTCCCCTCCCCCTCTACCCCTCATCTGGTGGTTGGGGGGAGGCATTAGGAGTCTGATATTGCTAACTCAGTCCAGGTATTTTGGTTCAACACCACCAGTGCCTTTCCATCTCACAGTCCTTGAGGTTAAGGTGCAGTGTTTTCTGTTCATTTTCAGGCGATTGTCATTAATGCCTTCCTCTGGCCCATACCTGCTGTATTGTCTCAATGATTCATTCCCCTGTGGGTTAAAGGTGCATTTGCAGTCCTTGGAGCAGTAGCAGGTAAGTAGGTCTGGTGGGTCAGTAGGGGAGGTGCGGTCTTGACACACCATGCCCATGGAGTTATTAAAGTGGCCAATGTTGCTACCTCTCCTAGGCCCCATGTTAGGACTGTTTAGAATTGCATTTGCCATTTTCCAGTTACACGTGTGTATGCACCATGCAAGATGCTGTTTATGGTTTTTGATGGGGGGGGAGGAATGCCTCAGAAAGGGAAGCCTCAAGAGGCTCATTTAACCCCTCCCCCCAATACTGATGACAATCAGACTAATGCTCGCTGCAAATCTTCATGTACGTTTATGCCAGGCTGTTTTTACCAAAAGCAGAAGTTTTAAAAGAGGCATTTGAAGACAACCAGGCCAAGCACAACGCATGTTATCGGACAATAGTTTACTTTGGCCTTCTGAATTTTGACCTTGATGTTTTCTTACAGAAATGTGAATGAGGTTTTGTACACTTGTTTTTAATGCATGGTTTACTGGGTAACATATTTTCACCTACAGGGCATAAAAGCGGGCACACTTTTTTTCTGCGGGTCTAGCAGGGTCTACCCTTGAATGGTGAAACTTGCCTTTGCTGTCTGTCACTCAGCAAGTCCATGCACCCCCTGATGGGCCATACCTGCTCTTGTTGAGTTCAATATATACCAAAGCTTGGCCTTCCCACTCCTCCAGCATAGGGGCTTGGAGGCCAATAGCTGCTATGATCTTAAAGTACACTGTTTTGAACCCAGATATGTCTGTAAGAAATAGTATAGAGGGCAACCATGCAGAACACTCTGCTTATAATCACAATGATGACTCTTGATTTCAGGTAACCTATCGCTTTAAGTTAGTACTAAGATGTGTCGGCTGTTGGTACACTCGCTGAAGCCTCCACGAGAAGAAATAGTTCTTGGGTTTCCGTTGTGGTGTTGGTCGGTTAACAGCGTCTTGAGATCTGTGTAGGCGTTAATCAGGAATGGTCACTAAGCCTATATTTGGGACAAGGTTTCATCAAATAAGCTTTGTCAAGTGGAACAGCTTTATTCATGTTACTTATATGAATGTACTCCACCTGCACCTTTCTCTTTTACCTTCTGGCTACTGGCTAGATCAGAAATAGTTAAGAATTTGGCTTTTCTTTCCTGTCTTCTTCTATTTTGATAGTCCATCCATTCTTTCTTCCTTCCATGTTTCAGGCATATTCTCTGTACCTAGTTCTTGAATTTACTTTTGCAAGTAACTTTTCGTTTGCTCCCTCCCTGCCTGATTTCACAGCACTGATGCTTCTTTTTCCATCAGTCCAAGTCCATTCCATATCAGGGATACGAATAGATGTTTGCACCTCATTAGAATCTGATAGCAGCACAAAAATGGTTAATGGCAAGCATGTATTTATTTTTGGGGACTTATAAAGGGCATTGTACACTCAAATTGAGTTTAATGGTGCTGGGCCGATCAGATGACGAAGGTGGACTGTATGAAGATGTTCTACTAAGGACATGATATGTACTGGGGGTGCTCAATGCTTTTATTTCAGGCCTGTGCTTGGACACGTGGCTTTACTGATGCTGGGTACTTACCTACTGAGGGGGACGCTACAGTTTCTGCTGAAGATTTCGCTTTGGTCTCCCCCAATTTTGGGTCGGTGTGTCCCCAGTGCACTCTATGCTGGTTGGCAACCCTGGACTGGTAAAAGAGGAGACCCATTTTGCTGCATGGTCTTGCCTGGTGTGCCTCACTTTATTTTTTTCACTTTAGTATTTTCCACAATTAATCAGATGGTCGAAATTGAATGATGAATTCAATATCTCTAAGTATTTCCAAACGTAAGGCCCCTCTTGCCCCTGTTCATCTATTTGACTTGTATATTTCAAATTACGTTTCATTATCTTTTATCTACTTGTATGCCATGTTTGGCCCAATTATTATTGGAGGTCCCAACCTGTGACCTGCACCTGATCTCAAATCACCATTTGAGATTTGTCCATTTCTCGAACATCATCTACCTAATTACTTGAAATGTATAGCTCTTGAACCTGTATATCTATTTTGATTTGTATATTTCACGTGATGTTTCATTATCTTTTATCTACTTGTATGCCATGTTTGCTTTATATTATCTTCTCATGTAAAGCGCTCTGGTAACTCTGGGTCTAGCCAGCGCTATATAAAACTTAAATAAAAAAAATATATAATGGCAAACAAGTCAGCAGCTAAAATGGATTTCAAGGCGACACCACAAACAGAGCATGTCAGTGTGGTATTCCTATTGCTATTCTCTATTATCAGAATTGTATGTGTGCTTAAGTTCCATCCTAGCATAGTATGGAATGTTCTGATGACAGTAGGGGTTTGAAGGATGCTGCTCAGTTGAAGCTTACTCTGGCAGCTGTTGGATGGGATCCTTTGTACCTGAATAAACTTCTGATGAAGTTTACAATGTTTCCTCATTTTTATGGAAATTCTACACTGGCGTAGTCGGCAGGATATCCAAAGGATCTCAACTCAGGAACTGTCTTCTATATGATGTTGTTACAATTTCATATTTGCATTTAAAGTGAGAATTTTAAAGTTCGCCTTTCATTTGACTTTGTGGTTACTTATTTCAAAGGATATTAAGCTACTTGAGTCTAGTGGGATTAGAGCTTCGCCACATATTGCTTTATATGGGATGTATGTCATTAGGGGTTTGAAGGATGCTGCTCAGTTGATGCTTACTCTGGCATCTGTTGGATGGGATCCTTTGTACCTGAATAAACTCCTGATGAAGTCTGCAATGTTTCCTCATTTTTATGGAAATTCTACAGTCAGCTTTTTAAGGTTTACTTCCCACAGAAAGGGTACGTCACAAACAATGAAGCCACCCTGTCCTTTTGGACCAATCAGATAAACAAATTCAGTCTTTTAGAATGGACAACTGAGAAAAGCATTGCAGGTCCTCCTTTCAGTGAGAATGTACTGTTTATCTCACTAGTTTTAGGGAACAAAAAGTTCTCCTTATGAAGTGCTTGGGGTTGCCACACACAGATGAAGCTATTTCGAGTTAAAACGGTGAAGATCTCTCCATGGAAAATAGTCTGTGCTCTACTTCCATAAGAATTTAGGAGGCAAGCTACTTGTTGCCATGGCAACATCTCATCTGGTCAAAGCATTTGAAATCTAGCTTACATTGCATGGTGTTGGCCTTTGTATTGAAACAATGTTACTGAGCCATGCATACATTTCCTTAATGTACTGCAGGAGGCCGCCTGGCATAGGTGTGGTCTTTGTGTGCCATTTTACCTTAACACTCGTTTCTGGCAATTAGAGGACAGTCTGTACCTAGATTCCAAAGGATGTTCTCCAGCTGAGCATTCATACGTAAATACAGTCTACGCCTGGTGTGATGTTTGAAGAGGGAGCATGTTTCTTCTTCTCAGCTTTCTTCTGTATATGGAAAGTGCAAGTATGGAAAGAAGGGCTCTGGTCTGTCCTGAAGTCTTTCCCACTTTGAATCACAGGAAACTCTTGATCAGGACATGAAAGTAAGATTCTTCTAGATCCCAGTCACACTTCAAGTCCCATTGATGAAGACCTTGACAAAATCCAGTGAAATGTATCCTGAAGCTTTTCTTTTGACTATTATTTTGCTCTTTTGGAGATACAAGTTAGGATGCAATTTCCCTAGTTATTGGTGTTTACCAGGACCTGAGTTTGAGCCTCTTCAAGAGACCCACACAGAATTCCAGAAAAGTATCATTTTGGTGGAATCTGAGGCAAGGAAATCAAAATCAATATTTTGTACCCCTGTCTTCAGAACATTTAGTTCTCATGGATCGTTTGTAATACTCTGCCAAGCTAAAAATGGTTGGAAAGACTCCCACTGACTTGGCGACATGGGGTATGTAAAGAGGGTGGGATGGAGGATGCAGAACAGTTCTCATCTTGCAAGAATCCTCCCAGGCACTAGCTAAAGGTTGCTCATTGGTGCCTTTGCCTCGGGAAGTCTTTTGGCCCACAAAGCTCTGCTGTTGTGTCTTTTGTTCTTAAAGTTTCTTCTTCCACCATCAAATGTGATGCTTCCCTCTTGCATACCCTCTCAACCAATCATTTGGAAAATTGTTTCTTGAGCTCAAATCCTACAGATTTAAAATGATAAGATCCCGTTTTCAGTGATTGAATGTCATTACCCACATGAGCCAAGGGCAGACATCCACACGAAGGGCAGGTCCAGCATCTCCTATTGAGCCTGTACCGATAGAGGCGAGTCAACCTTGTGTCTGTTGGGAGGACAAGGCCGCGGTTGGAGAACCCTTCAATTGCCACAAAAGGGGTTTAAGGCAGATTGGGATTCGCAAGGGGCCATAGACAAGCACAAATACTTGGCCATAGCTCTGCTGTTCTTAAAGCACTCCAGCCCTGAATCAGCCTCGTGTCCAAAGGTCGATGGCCATCAAAGGCCATGGCCATGAGGAAAAGAGGACATCCCCCCAAAAAACAGTTGTCTGCCAGGCATGGTTCCACAAGGCCTCTGATGAAGAAATTGCTCTGCCCATTGAATCACTTGAGTCAAGTCAACACCTTATGGTGAAATTTGCTGCATCTCGCCCATCAGCAATAGCCTGGGTGAATATGGTTTGGGCCTCCTCAGAGACCATAGGCAGCAATGCACAACCAAGTCCCGAATCACATGGAAACAACAGCCTAAAAGACACACACTACTCACTGACTACAGTGCTAGGCTGGCGGGAGAGAACATTCTCTTGCCAAATTTTTCAAGCCTCTTGGATTCCCTATCCGGTGGAGTGGGAGGGAACACACCGGGGCTAATCCTGTACATTGAGGCTTCGACTATCAACCACTGGTGGGTGCTGGGTGAGGAAAACGGGAACCCCAGGAGTGGGGCACAGGAGGCAGGCAACCATCCTATGCACAGGAGCTCCTGTGCGGGGCTTGGACCAGACCCCCAAGTAGAACATGTGTAAGGGCTTCATTGCATCGGAGAAAGGGTTCATAGGAGAGACTCTCAGCTGAAGATGTTCTTCTTGACTGCCGCTGTCAACAAGTGAAAGTCTAAAACCCTAGCAGTCCATCACACCACCAATGCAAAAGAGGCTACCCCCTCAGTAGCCAATGTCAGGTGAGGTATTTAACACACTGGCCTCTGCCAGCTCCTCATACCAGAAGGTCTGTTTATCGCTCACAACTCCACTCCGGATCCAGCAAGGGATCCGTGGGGTCCGACTGCTGCCGAGGGCGAATACGCCTGCATGGATGCAATAGGGGCCCAGACTGCAGCTGTGTGAACCTAAGGCACTTAAAAAGAGCCAGTCCACCCGAATAAGTGGCAAATGGCCACATAAAAGCCTTTCAGTTGGGCGGGTGTCGCTCCTGCAAAATCTGGGAAGCAGACCCGCGTTTGCCTGGACAGGCCCCCCTCATAATATAAAACCAGCCAGCTTCTTGGGTAACATCCTACACACCAGGAGAAAATCTCAAAAAAGAATTGACAAAAAGTTGAAAAGGGCCAGTCAAAAAGTGACTGAGGGGGTAGCTCAGACTGGATAAGCTCTATCTGGTGTGGAAAGGGATGAACTAACATCAGGGTGCCGAGGTGGCATCTGTATAGGTTCCGTGCACGTCACTTTCAGCATGGACAATGCCACCACCAGAGCCATATGATGCCCCCTACCCGTGGCAGGGATAATGCTCAAAATAAATACCACATCCAGTCTGACGCCTGGGAATAATTTTTGACATCAGGGAGGGGTGGGGGTTAAATAGTTTGCAACATTCACTCCTTTAGCCGCTTAACCGCGGCGACCGTGCGGCGGTTTAGCACATTGGGCGGCCCGCGACTGGCAATGTCGTTCATTGCACTACGGAGGTAGTGCGCGCGATGGCGGTTGGCCGTCAGAAGCAGCGAAGGGGTTAAAGAGGAATAAAATAAAAGAATCCAGAATCCTGCAGGTGGGTAGAGATGTTTTACCTTTTAGGGATGATGGAGAAAACAGCATTTTTTTCCTCAGAGTTTTATATAGCGCAAACTTGACCCAAAGTTAGAGCGCTTTACAAGAGCACCAATTGCGTCACAAAAGCACAAATTCATTTTTTGTTCTTGTTAGGCACAGGGAAATTAGGTGATTTGCCAGACTCACAGGATGTTGAGTGTTGTTGCCGAGAATCAAACCCAGTTCCCCAGATTTAAGTTCGAAAGCCCTAGCCATTAGACCAGATCCTCTCCCCTCATTGTGAAGTATATATTTTTATTTCACTACTCTGTTCAGACACAAGCCAGTGATATGTTGGGACTGTTCCCATGAGGCACAAGGTTAAGACTGATTTGCATATGGCCATGTCTGAACTGGGGTGGCTTGGTGAGCAAAATAACAATGGATTAAACCCATATCTGACTGGGGGTGAATGCTTTGCCATTGTGCAACATTCCGTCCATCAATTGTTGTTTCTGCATTTGTCAGCCCGAGTGGAACGGGTATGCTCAGACATGAGTCCTGTGCTCTCCATGGCACTGGAATCAAGCTATCCTGGCTGATGAAGGCGGACCGCCAGAAACAGGTCCTAGGATGCTTGATTCCGGTCCAGGGAAGACATGGCTTGGCAGTTCGGGCTGGACTGTTCCCATGAGGCACAAGGTAAAGACTGATTTGCATATGGCCATGTCTGAACTGGGGTGGCTTGGTGAGCAAAATAATGATGGACTAAACCCAGATCTGTGACTGGGGTTGAATGTTTTGCCATTGTGCAACATTCCATCCATCAATTGTTGTTTTTGCGTAAGGTTACAAGTAGCGCAACAATTGGAGACTGACAGCCGCAGACAAGCCGCGCGAATTGCCAAAGATTACTAAAGCTTATACAACCCTAGGGTGCAATAGTCTGGGAGGCAAACCTTTTAGTCAACCACAAACTCAAAGTCAAAAAAAGGCCCAGATTGATAAAGACGGGCGCCAGTTCTTTCCTAAAAGGGACTGGAGAAATAAAAAACAGGGGCAGCAACAAGAGAAGCAGGCTTCGCATGCTTAACACCCGAGTCTTCTGAGCAAACTAATGACTTGCGAAAATTAAGACTCCGGATAGATTTCAGGTCCCTGATCTGCGCTCTCCTCATTTTTTACAGGACACATCGGACTCTCAAGTCGGTAGAGGGGACCGCCAGGATCATGGGAAAGGTCAGACCACACAACAGGGACGAGATCAACCTCGACAGTTTGACTTTAAAGCCAAACAAGAGGATCTACCTCGTTTTAGATCATTGTATCGGAAGAAGAAAGTTGCTGCTTTAACAGTAAAATATGCCTCAGATGGTGGGAACACGTCTTCTAGACTGGACATGGACGGTGACTCTGCTCGACAGCGTAGCTGAGGTTACCATAGTGCGGGAGGAACTGCGTCCCTGTCTAGAGGCTAGAACAACTGCGATAAAATCCTATAAAAAAGAGCTCCGCAGCATCAAAACTAGTTTCTACGAGGATAGAATTAAAAACGGGGCCTGTTCGGCTCATGAAACCTACTCAGTTCTAAAAGAACTACTCCACGCCCCCGACCCCCCACTCAAACCCCTCGATCCCAAAGCAGCTGAAACCAAATGTCGAAAACTAGCCACTTTCTTCGATGAGAAGATTCAAAACATTCTCCTAACCATACCCCCCCCGAACAGGACCCCACACAGCCGGATCCTACCATCACTATCGCCAATCCTCCACTGCCGCCAGCCCCCCAACCCTCCCTGGACACCTTCGGGCCAGTAACAACGGAAGAAGTAGGAGCTACGCTGGCCGCAATTAAAAGTGGTTCTCCCCTTGACCCTGCCCCCCTCCGTTTCCTAAAAAAAGTGTCAAATACCATCATCCCCCCTCTCACGGCCCTGATCAATTCCTCTTTCTCAGAGGGCATTGTCCCCCCCAGCTGGAAAGCGGCAGCAGTCAAAGGTCTGCTGAAAAAACCCTCTTTAGACCCGCAGGACTTCGCCAACTACAGGCCCATATCCCTTCTCCCTGGAAACAGCAAGATCGCAGAGAAGCTGGTAAATAAACAACTATCGCTTTACCTAGAAAGCAACAACCTCTTAGCGGCCTCCCAGACAGGGTTCCGTCCAGGTCAGGGCACTGACATCGCCCTCCTGACAGCAGTGGAGAAGGCCAGAAGCATTCTGGACACAGGAGGATCAGTGGCAGTGATCCTCCTAGACCTCAGTGCGGCCTTCGACACTGTAGATCATCCCACCCTAATCCACCGACTGGGAGAGATCGGACTAAAGGGTCTGGCCTTGAAATGGCTTGAATCCTTTTTGACTGGACGCTCCTTCCAGGTGCGGGAAAACGACAGCTGCTCATCCATCATCCCCCCCCGGTGTGGAGTGCCACAGGGCTCATCTTTGAGCCCTACACTTTTCAACGTGTACATGGCCCCACTGGAGAAGAGGGTCAGCTCGTACGGCGTGTCAGTCATCAACTACGCCGACGACACTCAGCTGGTCGTTACCCTCTCCCACCCTCACCACGCCCCATCCGACCTCCACAGCTGCCTTTCCGAAGTCCACCGATGGATGAATCTCTCCTCATTAAAACTGAACGGGTCCAAGACTGAGATTCTCCTGATGGGCCACAATGGGCCCTCTCTACCATCTCACCTTTGGCCCAGGTGCCTAGGGGATCCTCCCGCACCCAAGGAAGAGGTCAAGAGCCTTGGTGTGTGGATTGAGAAAGACATGAGTTTTAGAACCCAGGCAAAGAGAACCGCAGGGACATGCTTTGGACTACTCAGAGCCTGCAGGAAGATCTTTCCCCTGCTCCCAGAGACCGCAAGGAGGCTCCTCATCCAGGGTCTAATCCTGGCAAGATTAGACTACTGTAACGCTATATACTTGGGAGCCCCTGAAGCCACCTTGAACTCACTGCAGAAAGTCCAAAATGCCGCAGCCCGCCTACTCACGGGCACACCTGCAAGATCCTCCGCCAGGCCAGCCCTTAACTCTCTCCACTGGCTCCCAGTCAGAGAAAGGGTCTTGTTCAAAGCCCTCTGTCTGGCCCACAAAACACTCAACAACAACGGTCCCCCTCTTCTGAAAGAACTTTTAATCCCATACAGGGCAGAGAGGGATCTCCGGTCCAATGCAGAAAATCTCATTGTAGTCCCTAGAGTGAGAAAAGCCAAGACCGGTGGCCGTCGCTTCTCGGTTCACACGGCGAAGCGATGGAACCAGTTACCCCGAAAACTTAGGACAGAACCGAACTATCTCCAGTTCAGAAAGACCTTAAAGACCTTCCTTTTCCCGCAAATATAATCTCACTAGTTGGCTAAAACCCCTGGAGAAGCAGATCAGCGCTGGGATGCTCTTCGGAGTTACTACGCGCTTTACAAAACCATTAAATTAAATTAAATTAAATTAAACTGACACATTCATTACAGTAGAAACAGCAGATACACGAGTTGCCCCCTACCCTGCGGATAGACTATGAAATAGTCTTCCAAATTGAAGGTGATATACAGAGTACAATTACAGCGATTTTCTGGGAAAATCTCACCTCTTCATATGACATTTTGTTAGCAGAGGCGATTGGCCACCACCATTTGTGCTAGCAGCTCCTAAAGGGGAAGACATGATACTTCCGAGTTTTTCGCATTACGTCCCTGAGGAACATACAAAGGCTTTTGCAGCTGAGTGGGCATTGGCCCTTGATCCGGCAGTGTACTGTAATCAGGTGGGCTGGGATAGAGATTCCCCAGCACAAGAAATCCCGTTACGGTCTATGCCACAGCCACGACCGCAATATCCAATCAAACGTGAAGCTAAGGCTTCTGTTTGTGATATTCTGACTCAGTTGGAGTATCAAGGCGTGATTAAATCCTGCGTATCACTGATGAATAATCCTCTTTTTCTGGTATTTAAACCTTACAAAACTTATTGCATTGTGTTATATTATCGAAATTTGAATAGTCATTGTCGTACATTTGCGGTACAAAACATACACAGCTCTACGCTAGTAAATAGTCTTATCCGTAAGAAATACAAAACTACACTGGACATATCAAATGATTTCTATAGTCACAACTTCGCTCCTGAGAGCAATGACTTGACAGCATTCACCGCTGTCGAAAATCAGAAAAATTGACAAGCTTGCCTATGGGGTAAAAGAATAGCCCCAGGGCTTTTGCGGAGTGTGTTGTATGTTTGTTAGACAGCATTGACCCTAATGCGTTCTCGTACTTTGATGATAGTTATCCGACGGACAATGAACTGATGCCACATCTTGTCCAAGTCGACCACAGTATTTTGCTATTTGCAGACTATGGATACAAATGAAATTTTGCAAAATCACACATTGCACATTTTGCGGTGCCCTTTTTGGTCTACGAGCTCAATAATGAAGATGGGAGGTTGGCCCCCCACTTTCTGGAAAAATGTATACAGGTGCGACCTCCTTCTACACTGAATATGATTCAGTCTTTGCTGGGATTTGGAATTTCGGGAGGACATACATTCCCGATTAAGCCGAGTGTATCAAACCGCTATATGCGTTGATACAGCCAACATTTTCTTCGGCCAGCTGGCTTCCGGAACATACCTCTATTCTGAAATCTTTGCAATCAGATTTGCTTGTAACTACTTGCTGAGGCGTGACAATACCACGAACCTGGTAATACGTATAGTACCTGGGACGGTGGGTTTCACTTACTTGATGTTCAATGAGGGAGACACAGTACCTATTGCAAACAAATCACATTTATAAACATTGGCTGAAATGCGATTTTCGAATATTGAAAAAGTTTTTAAAGCGGTCCAAATGGCAATTCTGAAAGAACGGGCGCTGGCGCAGGAAAAATACATTCTTATGGTCACGCCTCTCCCTGCTTTAGAAGCAGTGACTAAGGCAAGTGTACCAAATTCTAAAGCATTACATCCCCATTGGACTCAATGGGCTACTTCTTCGATATCACCTGATTTCAAATTTATCTTTGATCTTGCTCTTCAGATTGTTTTTACAGTATGAACACGTTAATCCTCCTCCACTGTTGTTGCTTCCTTTGGATGAGTACAAATGTATCATCTACACCGATGGCTCGGCTCAACCGGCCGCCAATTCCAAACACACTTATTAAGCGGCTTGCGCTATTGTGGCTGGTGCAATTGTAAATGGAGATTTTACGTCTTCCAAAGTGCATACATAGGCACTTGAGGACTGTACAGCATAATTGGGAGAGCTGCGTGCTCTAGTTCTTGCTGATCCTAATGTGAATACTCTTATTGTATGCACTTTTTACTACTGTGTTCAGTCTTTTAATGTCAACTTATTCTTTTGGTCACAAAAGGACTATAGAGACTCTAATGGCAATGCAATGAAGCATAAAATGCTTTGGGTTCGAGTGGCAGAACTTAAAAAATGTCTACCACTCACAGGTTATCCACACTCTTGACCATCAGCGTGTGGGGGCACATGCTGTTGGTAATTCTTTGTCTGATGAAGTGGCCAAATCTAGAGTAGCCACATGCTCCGTAACAGCAGTTACAAGGTCCATGACTAAGATTGATAATGACATTTTGGCAGCTATTACTGCTACAAAGGATGGAACTGCTCCTCCGCAGCGCTTCCCTTCGAAGTATTCGTATAATTTATCTCTCAAACAAGTTGCTTATGCAACAATTCCATCAGTGGGGGATCGGCTGATTCCCAAAAAGGACCGCAGACCTACTTTGATCGTTGCCGCACACGAAGGCATGGCTGCTGCACATGCCGGTGCGTCTGCGACAGTCTCCATTTTACAACGTTACTGGCGGCATGGTTTATATGAACAGACCCGTAAATATGTACTTTTGTGTGACATTTATCAGCAAATTAAGCTGTATAAGGTCTCACATCCACCACAAACACAGATGTGTATATCCAATCAGCCATTTGGTTGTGTGTATCTTGATCACTGTGGTCCGTTCTCTTCAGATACGGCATATAAATATATCTTGGTTGCATTTGATTCATGCACTAGATTCCTTTGGGTCTGCCCACAATGAAGTGCTGACGCTCAATACGTCATTAGAGATTTGTGTGTCTTTGTCGGGACGTTTGCCTGTGGCGTCTTCCATTCTGGCCAAGGTCCAGAGTTCACCTCTAAGGAGCACAAGGACGCAATGATGTCAATGGGGGTGCAGGTACAATTTTCGTCTCCATATAGGCCTGAGGGCAATTCCGTAGTGGAGCGAATGAACCGGGACTTAAAGCAATCTTTGACAGCTAGGGTCTTAGGTACTGGCAGTAAATGGCTGGCCCACTTGTATGGGGTTCAACGTGCACTAAATAATCTCCCTAGAAGATCTCTGGTGGGGCGGACCCCAAACGAAATGCTCTTTGCCATTAAAATGTTTGTGCCAGACCTTGATGGTCTAGAGTTGTGGTGGCTGCCGCAACATTTGACTTAGATAATCATTCTACTATGTTACAGGACCTACAAAAGACATGTGACAGATACGCAACTGAACATTTACCCTCTTTCAAAGATGCAGCACTGCTGATTCTGGTTGCCAGCTGGCTTCCTAAGATTGGAGATATGGTACGAGAAAAGCTGAAGCACATAAAATAATCTGGTCCCTCTTATCGTGCACCAGTACCAGTACTTGGATTTAAGGATACACATACAGTCATTTTACCACCTTTACCTGGTATCAAAGACAACAGATACATCTCAGTGGACAATATCAAGTTATGTCTGGCCGATTCGGAAGTGTCATGCCTGCAGTTTCGTGCATCGCAATTTCATCAAATCCGCTGACTTCATCCTCTTCCACTAGTGCCTGTGGGGTTGAGGGAGAGATGGAAACTACTATTGACCTTTCACCTGTTCTGCCTCCATCGTCTTCCAATAAAGACATCAAGTATACTTACCCAACAGATGAGTCTAATAGTGAGGTGCCGAACAGTCCTCGACAACATCACGCTGATCCGGCACTACCACCTCTAATTAACAGGACTGCAAGCGGGTATTTTGGAGATCATGCCAGCTTCTCTTCTGACTCATCCTCCTCATCTTCCACTTTGACACTTCCACCAACAAAATTGTGTATTTTCATGTCTTGTTTCAAAAAGACTTACCTGGTCCCACTCTAGACCTACATCTGATTGGTACTTATCCTGATTTTCCTCTTCATGTCGGTTGGATTTGTGACAATGTTTTTCTTACTGGTCAATGGTCATTATTTGCCAGAACGCTCTGCTGTGAACTTGGTCGACGGAGTTCTGGCACATCATACATTGTACCATATCATGAAACATGATCAGCTTTCCCAGTTGCAGATGGAATTGTTTGGGATAAAGTAGCTTTTGAAATTCACAGCCCGATGGAAGTCCTTAAGATACCATACGTGTTTCGTGTCTCCTTAGGAGATGTGGTAACACAGGACATACATTCTGATGATTGGGCTGTGCAAGCTGTACATTCATTGTTTTCGGATTTAAAATATTATGCTGCTTTTGATGCTGAAGATTTATATTTAAATTCTGCCAATTATGCATATTTATTCTGTTACCATTATGGGCATTATTACGAACGAAAAACGAACACTTTAAGACCTGTCTTTAATTATACTCAATGGGAACAATGTCCAACTCCCATCCATGGGAGTTCTAAAACACTACAGGATAAATTAGCTTACTTTACCAATTATAACACGTCTAATCCAGAATCCTATTTTTTCAAATTGCATTTCTCATTGCAGCCCAAATTTATTCTTACCCATACTAACTTGATCTATTCCAATTCCTTTAGAACTGGCCAAACAGGGTTATGATCACTAGAAAGATAGCATTGATTTAAAATCAATTTGGGGCACAAAAGCTTGGCATGGTCAGGGTGCTGCAGCTCTACATCTTGTCTGCCTGATTCCGAATTACATTTTATTTTTCAATGGTACAGTGCACCAAACCACTTATTTTGGCTTAGCGACTGCAAAAATTTGAATATCCCTTCCATCCCCTCCTTGCAGAATATGAAAATTGGCGCACACATACTAATTATACAATGGATGTATTACAAGCTTTATATCGAAATGACACTTTCAATATTTTGGAGATGGACCAATCCAGTTGGTTGGTCTGGCAAATTAGCTCAAATGCATGTCAACTGCGTTTTTATAATGAAACACTAGGTTTCACAAAGGCTAGACCAGATACTCTATTTCTAAATTCACATCCAGTCACCACTTACTCTGTGGGTAAATTGTGCAAACAATGGTTGGAACATTCCACTTTGTCGTCAGTAAAACAACACTTATCACCCTTATCGAGCGACATCAATTTGGCTGATTTATCTTAGGTTCTAGAGCTCCTAGAAATAAAAGGTTTATCTATTTCCATTTACAATGAAATTTGGAAACTTTCACAAACGGAAGCAGCTTTTCGTCTGTGTCAAGGCACATTTGGAAAACGTCCTTGCGGTAGTCGACAATAGTATCAATACACTGCCTTCATGCATTTATACCTTGGATAATATTGTTTTGTCTGTTATTGATATTGTTCAGAATGATGTAACTGTGTTATATCATGGTCAAAAGATCAGTACTGCAGTTTGCATGGACATTACAAACTCTAAAAATGGGAAAAGTCCCTTGGGATTATTTAAATGCTTCAGCTTTGTTTTCACCCTTTAATCTGACTGATATGCAGAGATTCATGTCCATGAAAGATGCTACATACACGCTATTACAAATTGAACAGTTAGAACTCTTGCCATTCTCTGTGGCGGGGACAGCCTCAGCTGTTTGGTTGATTCATGGGGTTATATTTCTCTCATTCTTGCTGTTTCAATTTAAATCATGTATAAAATCTTTTTCCGATAGGCCGCTTTGAACCCCTGGGTAATGCATTTCTCCATGAACTGTGGCCCCTTTCTTTCACTTAGATGTCAACGGGAGGATAAGGAAGATTTCCTAACAGGGGAGGACTGCGATTCCACAGTAGGACATTCCCTGGTTTGTAAACATGTTAAATTGCATGGAGCTTGTAATGTATCTGCGCCTAATCTTACTTGTTTTTTAAAAGGTACTCCCGTCCCATCAATAATTCCGGCTTTTACATTGCTTATTAACGGCAGTTATCTTATTCTGAACAAGCAAGACTGCTATGGTTTACGGGCAGGGATCCCGTATTTAGTAACAGTTTCACAACGTGTTACTTGTTGTATGTAGCAATGTGCTTTTTGCAGCCCCGCATGGGAAAGTAGATAGTTCCATTTGGCCTTCCATTCCTACTTTAAAAACAGATTTCAACAAATTAAGCAGGCTCAAAGCGCTTTTGTTTCAACAAGTGGCCCTCAAAGCTTGAGATATCTTTGAGTTGCAGTTGGCTAGAACATCTAGCGAGATTCCGTCACTTCTGAACACTTACCTTTCACTTTGGGGAGCTAATACATCAAATATTTAATGCGTCCGATACCAAAGGCCTTACTCGTTTTTTTTAAACTTGTGGGATCCGGCCTTGTGACTTCTTTTCAGATGTCATTTGGAGTAATACCAGCTTTTATTCATTCTATCTTTTCTAGCGACTTCAGGGAGTTTCCTTTGTTACTGGTGCTTGCAGGTGGAATACGGATCCTTCTGCTTCTACTACGCAATGGCTGCTCATCTTGTGGTAATGCACAGTCCAGCCCAATTGCAACTGTACCGTCCTCGAATGCAACAACTTTTTGGATGCTTGCTATTAGCAACGCTTAGCGTTTATGTTTATGCTTTTTAGATTTGTATGGCGCGCAAATACCCAGAGGTGTCTCGGCGCCTAGGATTTAGCAATATTTGAAAAATACTGAAGGAGATCATTGGTCAAAGAGCCAGGTCTTCAATTGTTTCCGAAAAATGATAAGCGTAGGGCTGGACTTGATGAAGAGAGTCTCGCCGTGGCCACTTGAAAACGTCTGTCTCCCCAGGAAGCTGTCCTGGTGCGCGGAACTGGTAGGAGACAGGTCAGAGATAGACAAAGGGGTCTGTTGGGGGTATAGGTTGCAAATGTTTTCCTCAAGTAATGAGGTCCTGAGATGTGCATTGCCTTATAGGCGGTGCAAAGCGCCTTGAATTTGATACGGAATCTGACGCGCAGCCAGTGCAATTGCCGGATTCCCGCAGCAATTGAGTGATGCTTGGGGATGGACAGTAAAACCCTGGCTGCAGCATTTTGGATGGACTGTAATTTATTTAGGACCTGTTCCTGGGCGTTAAGCAGGAGAGAGTTACAGTAATCTAATTTGGAAAAGACCAGAGTGGAAATAAGAGTTTTGCCAGCATCTGCTGGCAGGTATGGAAGAAGCTTTTTGATTTTCCTTAGAACCAGGAAGGAGGAGGAGGAGCAGGAGATCACTGTATTGACGTGGTGGTGAAATGTCAGTTTATTGTCAAATATGACTCCAAGGTTTCTGACCTTGGTGACTGGTTCTGGAGGGGGGCCCATATCGTTTGGCCACCAGTTGTCAGACCATCCCGGGGAGAGGTTGCCAAAGATCATAACCTCGGTCTTATTAGAGTTTAATTTTAGGCAGTTCCTCGACATCCAGTGGCTGATGGCTCGCATGCTGTAGTGGAATCTCGAGGCGACCGCTACTCCATCCTTGTGCACGGCCAACACCAATTGGGTGTCATCTGCATAGGTGGTTAAACTCAGGCCATAAGATTTTATGACCCTCGCCAAGTCCGACACGTAGATGTTAAATAGTGTCGGACTTCGCGATGATCCCTGGGGTACTCCGCACAGCAAGGTGAAAGTAGGTGAGTAGAATATGCCCAGTTTAACCGATTGTGTGCGATTGGCTAAGAAGGAGGCTAAAAGATCCTTGGCTCGGTGGTGGACCCCCAAGGTGGAGACACGGTCGATCAAGATGGAGTGATTGACCGTGTCAAATGCGGCAGATAGGTCCAACACTATAAGGACCGCCGCCCCGCCTTGGTCTAATATTGTCCTGATTTCATCGGCTGCTTTTATTAGTGCTGTTTCGGTGCCGTGGCCCTGTCTGAACCCAAACTGGGTATCATCCAGTAAATGGTGATGGTTGACATATTCCGAAAGCTGATGGTTCATAAGGGATTCAAAGATCTTAGCAGGGAAAGGGAGGCAAGCTGTAGGTCTATAGTTTGCTAACTGCGATGGATCCAAAGATGTTTTTTTAATAGGGGTTTAATCACTGCTTTTCCATATCTCCGCGTAAACCCCTGTGTGGAACATGGAGTTGCAGATGTCTTTAAGCGGTAAGGTAATGGCATCTGGAAGGAGATTTAATACCGAGGGTGGACATGGATCTAGAGGGGAGCCTGATCTGATAGTAGACACATATCTGCCGATGGTTTCCACCGTGGCGGGAAGAAAAAGGGGAAAGGATGGAGTGGAAGGGGTAGGCATGGACCGAGGGGAAGGTCCTTCTGTTTGGGATAGAGAGGAAAAAGACGAGAAGATATTAGTGACCTTGGTGGCAAAGTAGTCAGCTAAGGAGTCGCATAGCTCTTGAGATGACTCTATTGAGGGGGCTGCTGGAGGTGTGGAGAGGATATTAACCACTTGAAACAACTTTTTGGCGGAGTTTTGGGCAGACTCGATTTGAGATCGAAAAAACGCGCGTGAGTGAAGGATTAACTTTTCGCTTTGCCTACTTCACTTGCGTGCCACCTGTGTTCGGTCAGCGATGCCCCTTCTATTGGGCTTTGGATTTATGCCTCTCCAATACGTCATGTACAGTCCTGGATTGTAACCACCTAATGGGTCCCTTAGAGGCCCATGAGCAGGAGGCCTGTTCTGGGAATGGTCATGCTGCTGCATTCGGGATCTTGGCTGAAGGGGATATCTGCGCGACTGTGCAGTACCTCCTACAACAAAGTTTGATCGAATATCACACAAGTTGTCCAGATATGCTCTTTGAAGCATCACAATACGAAGAGCAGGTCTGTTCCTTCGACATACTTCATTTGATGACATCCCTTTTTTTTTCTACTAACGATAGGGATGACTTTTTTGGAACGAATTGCATACTTAAGTTCACGTACTTTAATGGATTTTCCAACTCCTTCTTAATCTGGTTTACGCTGAAATGACACATTTTTAAACAGCATGAATTGTTTTTTTAACATTTTTTCCAATCTGTTTTTTTAAAAGCTTCTGAACTCTGTTTGGTTTTGAACTCTATTTTGGCCTTTTGTCTATATACTATGGCCTTGCCAAGGGGAGGGTGTTATATGGTTGTTAGGGTCATTCTTGACATTGCTAAGTTAGCATGAGCTTTGCTGCCATGATGCTGCTTTTGCGAACGTTACTGCATAACTTTATTTTGAAGACTCGGTTTGTGCCTTTCACATGAGAATTGTCTGCTTTCTGCATTCTCTGCTTATTCCTGGAATTTAGTCTGAACAAGATGAGCAAGGTCGATAAACATGCCCCTTGTTTTTCTGTTCTGGTAAGTCCCTAGCACCTAGACAAAACATACTCAACACTGTTGTACTGTTGGAGACTCGTGCTTTGGTATTACAGCGATGCATGTTCACACCCTTGGAGAAGGACCGTTCCTTGGAGAAGAGCTATGCTGTTCCTATGAAGTAAATCTTCCATCTAGGCTCTAAGGTATGGGGTCTGACACAAAAGCCCAGAGAGCTACCTTTATATATTAAACCTTAACTTATCATGGGAAGGGTGGTTAGGCCGTATTGTTCTTTTTCCACTGTCTGTATATGATGACGTCCCCCTTTTTATTCTATGGTATTGTAACAAAGCTAACTGTTTTAGGTTTAAGCATTTTGCTGCTGGTAGTGGCTCGTGTACTTCATTATAGAGCACAATAGATAGAGTAACCATTTTGAACTATACAGCGACTGACAATCCTTATTGTTGACAAGTACGAGGGAGTAAGCGAAAGGGTATGTATTGCTACTGCGATTCCTGAGAGAGTCAGGAGTGTTGTATTCTGGGTTGACTAATAATTTGTAGCTTCGTGATTATGTAGAACAAATGAGACACTATAGCTAGTCTATTTTGGGTACTAAGGTGGTAGGAAGGTACAACCCCTATACACTGAGGTTCTGTTTTCCTGTGTATAGTTCTGTGTATGTGCAGAATCCCTGCAACAGTGTGTGATCGTTTGTGGGATGGAGTGGCAAGTCAATGTTTGGCTGGGGTAGCTCCCTTGAGGGAACTACTTGTGCCTATACCTTTGGCGCTATTTCCATGATAGGAATCGCCAAAGTAGTCCCTCGCAGAAGTTGGTTGGGAAGGCTGGCGTTAAGATGTGGCAGCTTCGTGGGATGTGGTCTAGAAGCCGCCAAAAAAATTAAGAGGCAAAAGGACCCTGGGGGAGATGTGTACAAGGAGACTGTTGAAAAGTGGGTTATTGGTAGGGGGCAAGTGTAGGTCTGCCACTGGCAATAAGGCCACTAACACGAAAGGACTCAGCATAGGTCTTAGAAAATTATTCCTATGCTCAACCCTTGGTAATGTGACTGCGAGCAGACAGGCTTAACTTCAAAGACAGGTATGTAAAGCATTTAAAAACACAATTTCAGTAAATAATTAAGACAACACAGAATAAAAATCCCACACGAATTTATAAAAATAGGTAAAGTTTTTATCTTTTAAATGACACCAAAACGAGAAAAAAAATCCACTGTAGGGAACAAGAGGTATGAATTTGTCAAGATTAGTCACTTTCTAGTGCTTAGTAGCTAACAGTGCCCCTTTTAGTCATTTTTTTTTCTCTGTCAGGGACACACCTTTATAAATTGTTCTGAAGAATTTTCTCACCACTGTGGTGGGCCGCTTTCTTCAGCAAGCGGGGTCCAGTTAGAACACCTTCCTGGAGTTCTGCTTGCAGGTCTCAAAGTATCCAACACACAATCCAAGGTTCTGGCATCTCCAAGAGGGTCCTTGAAAGTGTGAAACTTCAATTCCGCAATCCACTTGAACAAAACCATTACAAATCTACTGGTAATCCAGGCTTTAAATTCTTAGTGGGGCTGTCCAGGTGAGCTCTGTCAACCTGTAGCTTGCAGGGAATCCACTGAGTCCTTTTGCAGCAAGGTAAGCCACAGGGCTGCAGTTTCACTTGGTGCAGTCTTCAGAGGTCAGGCCTTAGAGTTCCTTGCACAGCAAAATCTTTCCAGCAGGGCACTTCTAGTTTCATTCAGTTTCAAGCAGCAGATCTGGAGGGCTCTCCCCCTCTCCGATACTTACTCAAAATTCTCTGGGTCAAGCACCAGGTCACTTCTGACCAATGAGAGCAGGGCAACTCCTCATAGTTATGACCACATCCTGTAGAGTGTGGCATTAATTTGTCCCAGAGTGCATCATGCTTCCAAATCCATAATGGCTGATTTTCCAGCAAGGAGGTAAGAGCTGGCTAAACACACCCCCTGGGATGGCTTATTTCCATGGACTCTCCCCCTACCATCTGCACATACCTTCCTTAAGCCTAGCCCTGACACTGGGACAAGAGTGTCCGAGTGAAACTGAAACCCAGGCCTCCCCTCTGCCTTTGAAGAGGATGGTTTACGACTCCACCCCCCTGGCCTTCCTACAGACGTGCAAACTGCCCTCCCAGCAGAGGGGTTCTTTATCACCTCTTCAAAGCAGCCTGACTAATCCACTTAACTCTGACCAATCAAGGCAGACCACTGAAAGGCTGAATTTGGACTTACAAACAAGAAAGTCTTATAACTTCTTGTATGTACACTTTAGGAGAAATTCAACAATATAATATTGTTGGATTTACTACTACCATTCTGGGAAGTACTCCCCTATCAATATTTATTAATCAATAACTTCCTACCATGTTAACCTATGGGCCATGGGGTTTGCAAGGGGGAAAATGACTTGGGCCACTTTTCTAACAACAGGGCTTATAAAACCATATTTTATAAGTATTTCCCTAATTTCTACAGGAACCCCACCCCCTGTGCAACTAGGGGAGACTTCAGGGGTTCTGAATCAGCAGAAATATTGAAAATCTTCCATACCCACTTCTTCTAGCATCAAAGTCGAATTTGAACAGCTCTTTAATACAATGTGGGGAGTGAAATGTAAAATTTCACTTTACCCAGGCATATAAAAACTCATTTTATAAGGGCGTACCTTATAGATAACTGACCCCCCAACCCTGGGATACCTAGGGGTGACCCTGGGGGTTCCTAATATGCAAAAACATAGTAGGCTTTTTAGTTTTAAGGGCTCTATCCCCAAAGTTGAGTTTGGGCACAATATAAGGTTTAAAAGCTGTCCTGGCAACCATGCTGCTTTTAAACTGACCTCAGGCTTCAGCACTGCACACATGCTGGTGCAGAAAATCTGCTGGTCTCTAAACTGCCATGGCCCGGGATACTGGAGACTTCTAGGTAGTTTCAATCCCTTGCCCTATTACATACTAGGGGCTTATGGGGTAGGTCATGCCAATTACAGGAGTACCCCACCATACCACAGTGTACCCTAGTGTATGTTGGGTTTCTTAACTGTATTCTAATGTGTTCCTTTTAGCTTCTCACTGGCCCAGGTTAAACAGAGCCTAGGGTCAGTCAGAGTCAGTTAGCAGCAGTTCCAGTCAGCAAAACGTGTGGGGGGGGGGGGGGGGGGAGCCCAGGGCACAGGATGACTTTTCCACATAAGCCCCCTCCCTTAACAAAAGGTGATGGGTTACTAACCTACACCTTGGCAGTCCCCATCAGCTAAGTGGAAAAACCGGGAAAGTCCATCTACATTGGCATGGGTAACCCCAGGTCTGTGATCCACTGTAAAGTCCATTCCCTGTAGGGAAATGGACCACCCTAACAGCTTGGGATTCTCCCCTCTCATCTGCATGAGCCACCTGAGAGGCCTGTGGTCAGTTTGAACACGAAAGTGAGTCCCAAACAAATACGGTCTCAACTTTTTCAGGGACCACACCACAGCAAAAGCCTCTCTCTCTCAATGGCACTCTACCTCTGCTCTCTGGGAAGAAGTCTCCTGCTAATAAAGGCAACTGGATGATCAAGGCCCCCTTCATTTAGCTGTGACAAAACTGCTCCAATCCCTTGCTCTGAAGCATCAGTCTGAACTACAAATTCTTTTGTGTAGTCAGGGGCCAGTAACACTGGTGCTGAACATATAGCAGCTTTCAGAGTGTTGAAAGCCTTCTGACACTCTGGGGTCCAAATCACCTTTTTGGGCCTCTTTTTAGAAGTCAGTTCAGTTAGGGGCCCCACAATGGTCCCACAATTTTGAACAAACCTTCTATGGTACCCTGTCAGTCCAAACAATGCCCTGACCCGAGTCTGGGTAACAGGAGCTGTCCAATCCAAAATAGATTTTAGCTTGGAGAGGCTGTACATGGCCCCCACCTACCAGGTGGCCCAGTTACACAACAGAACTCTGCCCTATTTGGCACTTGCTTGCCTTAATAGTCAGGCCTGCCTGCTGCATAGCCTGAAACACTTCCTTTAGGTGGTTTAAGTGATCCCCCAGGTAGAACTGTATACAGCTATATCATCCAGGTAAGCTGCACTGAACTGTTCCAACCCAGACAAGACTCTGTTCACCAACCTTTGGAAGGTGGCAGGCGCATGCTTTAATCCAAAGGGCATTACCATGAACTGATAATGTCCCTCTGGTGTGGAGAATGCTGACCTCTCCTTTGCTCCATCAGTGAGGGCAATCTGCCAGTAACCTGAAGTCAAATCAAAAGTACTCAGGTACTTAGCAGCCCCTAACCTATCGATGAGCTCATCAGTTCTAGGTATAGGGTGAGCATCAGTCTTTGTGACTGTATTCAAACCTCTGTAGTCCACACAGAACCTTAACTCCTTGGGTCCCCCCCCTGAGGATTAGGTTTAGGTACCAGTACCACTGGACTGGCCCATGGACTCTCAGATGGTTCAATTACCCCCAGCTCCAGCATCTTAGCAACCTCAGCTTTAATGCTGGATCTAACGTGGTCAGACGACCTGTACAGTTTATTTTTGACAGGAGGGCTGTCACCAGTGTCAATGTGGTGCACACATCACTCAGTGATGCCTGGGTCAGAGT
Organism: Lissotriton vulgaris; assembly: GCF_964263255.1. Classification (NCBI taxonomy): domain Eukaryota; kingdom Metazoa; phylum Chordata; class Amphibia; order Caudata; family Salamandridae; genus Lissotriton; species Lissotriton vulgaris. The sequence goes on from NC_141694.1 coordinate 1,831,027,032, forward strand.
GAACAGGCCAGCAAACTGCTGCAGCACCTGCTTACAGTCTCTGTGCTGCTGGTCTATCAACTTGGGAGAGAGCACAAATCCCTCCACTGACCCATCTTGCACATTAGTGGAGAGCAGGTCGGGCACAGGCTCAGTTTCCTCCTCCACACTTTCATCAGTGACCAGTAACATGGTCATGTCTGCCCTGTCATGGTGGGGTTTCAATCTATTCACATGCAGGACCCTTCGAGGGTTCCTGGGGGTGCCAAGGTCAACCAAATAGGTAACCGCACCCTTCTTTTCTAAGATTTGATAGGGCCCACGCCACTTGTCATAGAGGGCCTTGGGAGCCACAGGCTCCAACACCCACACCAACTGTCCTGGAATATACTCCGGCATAGTAGCCTTTTGATCATACCAGTGCTTCATGAGCTCCTGGCTGGCCTCCAGTTTCCTGTTTGCCTTGTACATGTACTTTGCCATTCTAGATCTCAGGTCTAGCACAATCAAGCACATTGTCCTTATCTTCTTTAAGAGGCTTCTATAAAGACTCTTAGCAGTCTCAATGGCCCCCTCACAGGGTGTCCAAACACCAGCTCAAAAGGACTGAAACCAACCCCTTTCTGTGGCACCTCCCTGTATGCAAACAGTAAGCATGGGAGGAGAACATCCCATCTCCTCCCGAGTTTCTCTGACAACCCATTTATCATGCCCTTCAGGGTTTTGTTGAATCTCTCAACCAGACCATTTCCTTGTGGGTGATAGGGGGTGGTGAACTTGTAATTGACACCACACTCATCCCACATAGCAACCAGTTAACAACCTCTCTGGGGGCACCAGTTAATCCAGGACCATAGTCACACTGGCCCATGTGTCTGATACCCTCAACCTCAGTCCCATTCACTTTAGACCTCTGCCTGTACTTGTCCATGTTTGGAGGCAAGGCAGCAAGGGTGGCAATACTCACCACACCCAGGTACACTAAATTTGCTTCCACCACCTGCCTGTTCTGTACACCACCCTCCACTCCTACACCGACACTGGCAATCCCTGTGGACGGCCCCTTAGGGGGCAGCTTCTTGGTGCAGACAGCACCTTGCTTATGGCCTTGCTGGTTCCAGTCAAAGCACTTACCCACCTTTGAGGGATCAAAAAACCCATCAGGCTTTCCCTGAAACCCCCTCCCTTTGAATTTGGGTTGGCTCTGCCCCCTCCTCCCCTCCTTGTGAAGGTTGTTGTGGGTCTTTGGAGGACTCCTTAGGTTTTTGACCTTCATTTCCCTGGGCTTTCCTCTGGGGAGGGACCTGTCCTCCTTTCTTCTGGTCACCTCCCTGATGCTGAATGGAAACCCGGGTTCTCACCCACTCATCAGCTGATTCCCCCAGCTCTCTGGGGTCTGTCAGCTTAAAGTCCACTAGATACTGGCATAACTTCTCTTCTGCAAAATGAGCCAAAATGTGTTCTTTCAAAAACAAATTATACAATCCCTCATATGTGTCAACTTTGTTACCAACAATCCAGCTTTCCAGTGCCTTTACTGAAACGTCCACAAAGTCTACCCAAGACTTTAAACTCAATTTCTGGGTGCCTCTAAACTTCACCCTGTACTGTTCTGGAGTCAGACCAAATCTCTTGACTAAGCATGCCTTCCTCTGCTGGTATGATTCTGCATCCTCTCCCTTCAGGGTCAGGAGCATATCCCTCCCAGCTATTGGAATCAACTCCCAAAGGAGTGCACCCCAATACCTAGAGTGGATCCTACTCATTTTAAAGCCCTCTCAAAAGCTGCTAGCCACTTGTCAGTGTCATCCCCCTCAGTGTACTTGGGTACTATGCCCTTGGGAAGTTTAGGTTCAAATCTACCACTCCTGGGCATCTCAGCATCTTCTTCACTTTCGCTGCCACCATTCCTTTTCTCCACCTCCCGCTCCCATTTTCTCTTAGCCAATTCGAATTTCTCCTTCTCCAAGGCAATCAACTCTAATTGAGCCTGAAGCTGTCTCTCTGCAAGGGCCAGCAGTGGTACCCGAATAAGGGACCACTCCCACCATCAACTTGCTTCACCTGGCTAACACTAGTCACAATGGGAAAGGTCTCATCCTCACCCCTCTCTAGTGTGATGTTGGGGGGGGAACATCTTCCCACCCCCTTGGGTTCTCCTCCGCTGCCCTGGCCCAGGCCTTTAGGGACTCAAGCAATCCTGCCTTCCTCATCTTCTTGGTAGCACACATCCCCCTAAGCCTACACTGTTCCTTAAGTTCAGCCATCTTAAACTGGGACAGTTTAGCCAGGTCCAGCTCCATGGTTCCCTAGTTTTGGGTCACAAATAACTGGGCACAATAGACTTAGAACAATTTGGAAAAATCAAAACAATGGACTAAAAACAGTTTAGTCCAAATTCCAAAAATAAAACTCAAAAGTTTTGTTCTAAGGCAATTTAAAGGATTTTTATAATCTTAAATTATTCACTCAATGGTGTACTTTTTAAACACAAGTCCTCATCCACACCGCTGAGCACCAAATGTTGGAAAGTGGGTTATTGGTAGAGGGTAATGTAGGTCTGCCCCTGGCAATAAGGCCACTAACACATAATAGGACTCAGCATAGGTCTTAGAAAATTATTCCTATGCTTAACCCTTGGTAACGTGGCTGCGAGCAGACAGGCTTTACTTCAAAGACCGGTATGTAAAGCAGTTAAAAACATAATTTCAGTAAATAATTAAGAAACACCACAAAATAAAAATCCCACACCAATTGATAAAAATAGGTAATGTTTTTATCTTTTAAATGACACCAAAACTAAAAAAGTCCACTGTAGGGAACCAGAGATATGATTTTTTTTAAAGATTAGTCACTTTCTAGTGCTTAGAAACCAACAGTGCCCCTTTTAGTCATTTTTATTTTCTCGGTCAGGGACACACCTTTATAAATTGTTCTGAAGAATATTCTCACCACTGTGGTGGGCCGCCTTCTTCAGCAAGCGGGGTCCAGTTAGAACACCTTCCTGGAGTTCTGCTTGCGGTCCCAAAGTATCCAACACACAATCCAAGGTTCTGGAATCTCCAAGAGGGTACTTGAAAGTGTGAAACTTCAATTCCGCAATCCACTTGAACAAAACCCTTACAAATCCACTGGTACTCCAGGCTTTGAATTCTTTGTGGGGCTGTCCATGTGAGCTCTGTTAACCTGTAGCTTGCAGGGAGTCCACAGAGTCCTTTTGCAGCAAGGTAATTCACAGGGCTGCAGTTTCACTTGGTGCAGTCTTCTTCGGTCAGGCCTTAGAGTTTCTTGCACAGCAAAATCTTTTCAGCAGGGTACTTCTTGCTTCATTCAGTTTCAAGCAGCAGATCTGGAGGGCTATGCCCCTCTCGGATACTTATTCAAAAATCTCTGGGTCAAGCACCAGGTCACTTCTGACCAATGAGAGCAGGGCAACTCCTCATAGTTATGACCACATCCTGTAGAGTGTGGCATTAGTTTGTCCCAAAGTGCATCATTCTTCCAAATCCATAATGGCTGATTTTCCAGCAAGGAGGTAAGAGCTGGCTGAACGCACCCCCTGGGATGGCTTATTTCCATGGACTCTCCCCCTACCATCTGCACATACCTTCATTCATCGTAGCCCTGGCTCTGGGTCAAGAGTGTCAGAGTGAAACTGAAACCCAGGCCTCCCGTCTGCCTTTGAAGAGGATGGTTTACGACTCCACCCCCCTGGCCTGGCCTTCCTATAGACCAGCAAATTGCCCTCCCAGCAGAGGGGCTCTTTATCACCTCTTCAATGCAGCCTGGCCAATCCACTTAAATCTGACCAATCAGGGCAGACCACCGAAAGGCTGAATTTGGACTTACAAACAAGAAAGTCTTATAACTTCTTGTATGTACACTGTAGAAGAAATTCAACAATATAATATTGTTGGATTTACTACTACCATTCTGGGAAGGCTTTGAATGGTCCGGCTAGTCCTCTCCGATCAATAGTTATTAATCAATAACGTCCTACCATGTTAACCTATGGGCCATGGCATTTGCAAGGGGGAAAATGATGTGGGCCACTTTTCTAACACCGGGGCTTATAAAACCATATTTTAGGGATTCTGAATCAGCAGAAATATTGAAAATCTTCCATACCCACGTTTTCTAGCATCAAAGTTGAATTTAAGCAGCTCTTTAATACAATGTGGGGAGTGAAATCTAAAATTTCACTTTACCCAGGCATATAAAAACTAATTTTATAAGGGCGTACCTTATAGATAACTGACCCCCCACCCCTGGGATACCTAGGGGGGACCCTGGGGGTCCCTAATATGCAAAAACATAGTAGGTTTTTTAGTTTTGAGGGCCCTTACCCCCAAAGTCGAGTTTGGGCACAATTTAAGGTTTAAAAGCCGCCCTGGCAACCATGCTGCTTTTAAACTGACCTCAGGCTTCAGCACTGCACACATGCTGGTGCAGAAATTCTGCTGGCCTCTAAATAACCATGCCCCAGGATACTGGAGACTTCTAGGTATTTTCAATCCCCTGCCCTATTACATACTAGGAGCTTATGGGGTAGGTCATGCCAATTACAGGAATACCCCACCATACCACAGTGTACCCTAGTGTATGTTAGGTGTCTTAACTGTATTCTAAGGTGTTCCTTTTAGCTTGGCACTGGCCCTGGTTAAACAGAGCCCAGGGTCAGTCCGAGTCGGTTACCACCAGTTCCAGTCAGCAAAAAGTTGGGTGGGGCACAGGATGACTTTGCAACAGAGCCCATGACTTTCACCGTTTCCAATTTTTTTATGATTTTCTCCAGCATCTCAAACATGTGGCCCAGATGTTCCCAAACGAAGGGCACGATAAGAAGATATGTGTAGTAAGCTGTGATGTAGTATTTCTTTAAGACCATTCTGGTGGTGCTTAGTTACTTTAGAATGCATGAGGGTCTTTCATGAGCTGAAGACTGTTGGAGCCAGATGATCTGATACTGGCTCTTTTATCCATGTAACCTACAATAAATACATCAAGACATCCGCGTGCCTATCTGCAACTGCACCTCTGCGTGTATTGTCAACGTTGATCTGAAATCACTCAAGACATCGTCTGTCTCAGGTCTCAACACTCAGACAACTTTCTGCGGTCTATCTCTTTGAAATCTTCGTGCTACATGCCATTTTTTTTCTCAGAGGGTTTGTGCGACCAAACGGTGGGACTGTTTAATTTTTATACTTTCATCAGCTTATTTCAACCTTCCTCCACATTTCTATACACTCGAGTGATATCGTTTACTGTTTTGGATGTCGGATATCATTTTAACTCAAACTATGCCATATTACAGCGCTTTGACTTAGCGCGCGTTTTAAAAATATCAACTGTCTTTATTGTACCTGTGACGTTCTCCTTGACAGTCTTCTGCATTCTGCTTCCTACGTATCGCCATTCTTCTGTTTAACCATGGCATCGTCCTACATTGCTGCCTTCGTCATCTTCACTGTGATTGGTTGTCTCCATATCGTCATTACATTTAACACTATTGGCCAATATGCAATAGTGTCATCGTCTTTCTCTTCATGCTATTGGTTCCTGTTTCCCTAACAACCAGTTCGTCATTTTCCTTGTTGCTTTGTTCCTAGCAACCGTCACAGCCTGCTACGCATCTTGTACGTGGCAGAGAGACTTCACGGGGTATCGCGCTGACACACTCGGCAGTATTCTACATAACATCTGACTTGTGTAAAAGTAATTTTCTTCACGCCATATCTCTTCACTGATACGCACAGCTCATTTTGTGTGTCAGTAGTTATTTTGCCCTCGTGATAGTTTATTTATGCGCTAATGCGCACAGCTCAACAGTCTACTTCAAAGACACAGTATCTTCACGTAACGGTTTGCTACATGCTACACGCGGATACGCACAGCTCTCTTGTGTGTCATGTTATGTATAAAAGAAATAGTTAATTCAATGTACTTTAAATTAATTAACTGTTTATATCACTTTTATAACTGTTTATTTGCATACAGCTAAATGGTGTTTTATAACTAGTTACAGCTATTTTTAGTCTCTTTCAAAGCACACATTCTATTTTTTTTATACTTTTTTTTTCTTTGCATTGTAGGTGATCTGACAATATCAATAACTTACTTACATTTCACTCTATAGTTCTTTATATTGTGTTACTATGTGTGCTTTACAATCTGTTAATCCTCCTCCTTCCTTTCTCGATACCCCTGGTGAACCTACAATAAGGTGGGAAGTATGGCATGACGCCTTTGAAACTTACCTTGGAGTAATTGGTGCATCTCCATTTGCAGCGGATAGGAAGAAATATTTGTTACTACACTCTCTGGGTTTTGAGGGGAGGTCAGTCTTTAAACATCTTCCTGAACTTCCAGTTGGTGATCCAGCCTTGAATGATGTGCATCTTGAAACTGTGCAGAAACTCAAATTACGCTTTGACAAGCAACCCAGTCTCATGGTGCTCAGGCATAAGTTCTTGAAGAGGAAACAGCCTGATAACAAGGATGTCGACTCTTATATTTCTGCCCTAAGAAAGTTAGCTGTTGACTGTAGGTTTGAAGACTTCACCGACCAACTCATTAGAGACCAATATGTGTGGCATTGTAAGGACAAAAATATAAGGCAGAAATTACTTTCTATGGGAGATCCTTCTCTTGATAAAACCATAAAGTTAGCCAAGAGCATCGAGATATCTATGGTTTCCCTAAAAGAGTTGGAAGAAAATATTATTGAACCTGTAAACACTATCAACCTTAATTCCTCTGTCAAGACAACTAAGAAACCTTTCAAGTCTAACCATTTCAACCCATCCAAGTCATCTAAGCCTTCCAAGTACAGCGCTACTGATGCAAAAGTTTGTATAAGATGTGGTAATTTACCTCATTCCAAAGGTTCCCGTTGCCCTGCTTCCAATGTAACATGTAACTATTGCAAAAAGGTTGGGCACTTTGCTAAGGTTTGTCTCAAATTGAAGGGGCAGAAGAGTTTCAAAAAGCCTACTGTATGTATTATTGATTCAGATTCCTCTTCAGATAGTGAAATAGTTTCTGTGGTCACTGATTTTATGCATGATGAGGTTATTGAAGGGGATCCTAAAGATTGTGTGGATCCTACAGTAGATATTCAAGTTGGGTCTAAATGTATCAAACTTCTAGTTGATTCGGGTGCTAAAATAACTAGGATTACGCAAAAACTTTTTGATGAAACATGGAAAGGTACACAACCTCTTCTTCTACCTGACCGCACACCGGTATCTTATGAAGGCCGTAAGATCGACCTTCTGGGCTATTTTGAAGAAGAAATGTGTTTCAAAGGGAGGAGAATCAGGGGTAAAATCTATGTTGCCATTAAAGCTCTCAATATACTAGGGTGATTCCACCAGGGTCTTTTCAATATTATTTTGAGACCGGGTACTAAAGATAAAGTTCTTGTTGTCGATTGCCCTAATGAGGTTCATTCTCTTCAAAAGGAGTTCGTCTGTTTTTAGCGGGAAACTAGGTAAAATAAAGGGGTATAAACACAAAATAATTGTTAAGGAAGGGTCGTTACCAGTAAAACATAAAATGAGAGGTGTACCTTATAATGTAAGAGAAGATTTAGACAATGAGTTAAAACAACTATGTGAGAAAGGTGTTATCGCACCAGCAGTCATCCTTATAGCTTTCACCCTTGGTCGTGGCGAGGAAGAGATGTGGACAACTTCGTTTTTGTGTTGATTTAAGGTCAGCAAAGAAAGAAATTTGGGTTGATTCGCATCCTCTTCCCAAAATCCACGATTTGTTCGCATCTACCAAGGGTGCCAAGTTTTTTACAAAACTCGATCTGGCTAGCATCTATCACCAGGTCGAACTTCATCGGGAGTCGCATCATCTCACAGCTTTCGTCTCTCCTCTGGGGAAGTTTCAATATTGACGTATGCCATTTGGCTTAGCTTCCGCTGTGTCGGTGTTTCAACAAATAATGAGTAACATCCTCAGAGGAGTTGACAGAGTGTTGGTTTTCCAGGATGACGTGCTCATTTTTGCAAAAGATTCTCATGACTTAATATTACGTAAGGTGTTAGGTCTTTTTCAAGAGTATGGTGTTGTTCTTAAATTGGAAAAGTGTACATGTTTTTGCACAGAAGTGGAATATTTAGGACACATCCTCACAGAAGACTGTATCAAGACCAGGCCGGGACTCTTAGAGGCCATTTCCAATGCTGCCACTCCAACAGATAAAACTGGTGTGGTCTCTTTTAGGACTTTGTGAGTATTACTCAAAGTTCATACCCCATTACGCTACTATTGTTCGTCCCATCAGCAATTTATTAAAAAAGGGAAGCAAGTTTGTGTGGAGTGACGAATGTGTGTTGGCTTTCCAAGAAGTTAAGGATAGATAAAGTGAAAGTTCTTTACTGAAACCTTTTGACCCGAGCCTACCTTTTTATTGACAGTCTATGCCAGTCATGTGGGTTTGGGGGCCACTTTGACTCAAGTAGAGGATGGTGTTGAAAGGACTATAGGATTTGCTTCTAGAGTTCTAAGAGCTCCAGAATTACAGTATTCTGTCATAGAAAAGAAACTCTTGGCATTTGCATGGGCTATTGATAAATTTAGTTTTTATGTGTGGGGTAAGCGGTTTTTGTTACAAACAGATCATAAACCGTTGGTCAATATTTTGGGTGGGACAGTTACCAAATGTTACACACCCAGATTTATGCGAATGGTTAGTAGGTTATTACAATATCATTTTCACGTTGAGCACATTTCTGGAGGTAAGAATGGGAGAGCTGATTTACTTTCCAGGTTTTCGTCTGTAAATTCCCATGATGATGATGTTTCCTTTGCGGACCTCATTGATGAAGATTGCGAAGATTGTCTTGTTGCAGGCGTAGACATTCCTGAGTTGAAATTCTGCTCTGAAGAGGAGTGGAGGTTAGCTTTTGGTAATGATAGCATCCTTCAAGAGGTTTGCAACTTTATCAGTTCTGGATAGCCCAGGGAAAAGGTTCTTTCTCCTGCTCTTCAACCATGTTCAAAGGTTGAAGATGAATTGTCTGTGGAGGATGAAATTCTTCTAAGTAGTGATAAACGTATTTCACCTCATCTATTTAGGAATGATATTTTAATAAGAGCTCACGAAGATCATTTAGGGTCTTCCTTTACCAAACGTCATATCCGTGAGACGTTTTGGTGGCCGCATATGGACACGGAGATTGATGAGTTTGTCATGGATTGTTGCATCTGCAAGTCATCTGATAAATCTTTCAAAACCTCCATTAATTCCAGTGGAGTGTCCAGACTATCCTTGGCAAAAAGTGGATGTAATGGGACCCTATATGACTCTCAGTGGGGGTTCTAGATTTATATATGTTGTGAAGCACAGTAGAAGTTCTCTCTATCATCCTCAGGGAAATGGACTTGTTGAGAGAATGAATAGGGTGGTTGGCGATTGTGTAAAATGGGCCAAGGCCAGTAATTGTGATATTGTTAAATCCCTCATTAGCATGATGTGGTTCTATAGAACTACTTCACATTCCTCCACAAAGGTAACTCCCTTTGAATTGATGAGATGAAGGAAGCCTAATACTTCTTTTCGTCCAGGATGGATGTCTATGTGGGTTAAGAATGAGTCTGATGTGGAAAAGTTGATGTCTTTGGTTAAAGAAGTTGCTTCTATCACCCAAGAGAAACAATAGTTGAGTTTTGACACTAAAAAAGGTTCAAAATTAACCCCTTTGAAGGTTGGGGACTGTATTAAAATAAGAAAATCTACCTATGTCAACAAAGGTGAAAGTAAATGTGGGCCTCCTGTCAGAGTTGTGAAAATTGTTGGAAACACTATTCAAATTGAAGGTGGTTTCTGGTGGAACTTGAGCAGCCGCTAAGGTTAATTGTTCTAACCAGAAGCTATCACCCAAGATCAACAATGAGCATCTTTCTAACAAGAGGATTGTCCCTGATTCCATCAGGAAGAGTTCACGTTCAATTGTTAAACCCATAAGGTTCAGAGAATAATTATTTATGTTCTATTGCTAAACCTATAAGGTTAATACTTATGTTCTGTTCAATAGTTAAACCCATAGGGTTCAGAGAATATTTATTCATGTTCTATTGTTAAACCTATAAGGTTCAGAATACTTATGTTTTGTGCTTGTTTTCTTTCTTTTTTCTTTTTTTTATGTTTGAGAAGGGAAGGTAATGTAGTAAGCTGTGATGAAGTATTTCTTTAAGAGCATTCTAGTGGTGCTTAGTTACTTTAGAATGTATGAGGGTCTTTCTTGAGCTGAAGACTGTTGGAGCCAAATTATCTGATACTGGCTCTTTTATCCATGTAACCTAAAATAAATACATCAAGACATCTTGCTGCTTCCAGGCTGTTTACCACAATATGTTTAACATCCGGCTTGAAGCAGGAGTCACGGAGCCAGGCATGCCTGTGGAGGAAGACGCAAGAATTAATCAGACAAGCAGCGGTGTTATGTTAATGGAACTTTTTGAGTGCATGAATATCTGGAGGTGACGTGGTGCTAGCTCACAAGTAGGCTAAGATTTGGCAACTAAGTTAAACAAAAAGCCATGTTTTAAGTGCCTTTCTAAATGCTAATAAACAAGGCATGGTATGGATATTGAAGGGCATTCCATTCCGGAGTCTTGCACTGCAAAGCACAAAGCTTCTAACTCCCCAGCTCGTTCCTTTGATCCTGGGAAAAGGGAGATTGTTTACTCTGGAGGATCGCAGACAACTGAATGGCTCATATTTTTTTTTTTAACTATACCTAAATTAGGATGGCCCATTTCCATGCAGTGCACTGTAAGCAATGCAAAGAGCCTTGAATTTGGTGCATTGACTGATAGGAACCAATGTCGATTATGGATAGCTTGTGAGGCAGACTTGAATTTGGGGATTCTGGTGAGCAATCTAGCTCAGTTCTGGGATTTGTAATTTATTCAGGTGTTGGTTCTGAATATTAAGGTTCAAGCATTACAGTAGTCAATTTTTGATAAAATGAAAGCTGTGGCCCAGTTTTCTTAGCTTCTTCTGGGATAAAAGGGATGGCTTTCTTAATCTTCCTCAGTATGTGAAAGGCAGATGATATCACAGTACTCACCTGTTCTCTAAAAGTAAGTGTATTGTCCATAATGACTAATAGATTTTTTGGCTTTATTTACTCGAACCGGGAGGTAACCCAACTACTTCGGCCACCATGACAGGGTCGAGACAGTAGGTTGGTTCCCAAACAAGATGACCTAAGTTTTAACCGATTTGATTCTTTGACAGTTGTCCTTCATCCACGTACTTATCGCTATCATCCGTTCATGACATTTTTCTCCAGTGCCCAAGTCATTGGTTGCCACGGATACCACAATTTGTGTATCATCCGCATAAGAAGTGAAGTCAAAACAGAATGATCTAACTAAGGAGGCAAGTGAGGCGACACATATTTAACAGCATCTGGCTGATTTAGGAGCCCTGCAGGATTTTAATAGTGAAAAGGGTGGATCCTTCAATTTCTATGGCCCGAAGACAGACGATAAGCAAAGCAGTTGACCGTATCAAAGGCAGCCAATAGGTCAATAAGACCAGAGCAGCATTACCTCTACATCCTTATCTCCCCAGAGGTTTTAATAAAGGCTGTCTCAGTACTAGGATTGAGTGGTGTCTAATGACAGATTATTCACAATAAATTGTGCTGGTTGTCGGTTCATTTCTTTTTCCACTGATTTTGCTGGAAGAGGCAACCGGAAGATGTGTCACTAGTCAGAACCTGTTGGATTTAAACTCTTTTTCAGTAAGGGGAGGATAGAGGTAATATTACATTGCTAAGGAAAGTAATCTTTCTTAAACATGGCATTGAAGAAGTCAGTAAGCTAGACAGCAATTGTTTCAGAAGCTGCTTTCAGCAGCATCTAGAGCACACCTGATGGTTGTATTGGAAATCAGTTTGCCTCCTGAGACCAACTCCCATATCCTTTTACAGTGTTCCTCATGGAGGTGTAGGAGGAGCTCCTCCATTTCGTCCCAGTGGGCCCAGTCATATCCTCCATTTCGTCCCAGTGGTCAGTCATAACTAGAAAGGAAATCAATGTAATTGGCTATGCGCAAGTGGCTGGCAGACTGTGCCACGATTCATTTGCCAGTCATGTCCATCCTTCTACTCTTTGTCTGGCATAGGCACATCGCGAGTGCCCTAAGCATTCACCCACTTATGAGCAATATGAACCACTAGGGAATCTGATGGGAGTTGGCCATTAACATAGATGGAGTCTGAAATGGAGGCTTTGAGCTTGGTCAACCCAGGTGGTAAAAATCCAGGCTCTGACCAGCTCCTTCAAGATATCTTGAGCAGGCATGAGCATCCCTTCAGCAAGGGACAGGTACTGCATAAAGATATAAGCTCAAGGAAGTCTCAGAGAAAATCCTACTCAACTGGCTCTTTATGCATCTGCATATTGTGTTAAGCAGCAGCCCTATGTAGAACCTCATGGTAAGGTGTCATCTGGCAGGGAAGGTCAATCGAGGACAGGTCAGGATCAGTATCACCAGACGGATCTACATCATATTAGTCTCAAAGGTCTCCCTGTGGGGGTACATTATAAGCATATCCCCACTGTGCTCACCCATGTCAGAATGTGGTGACCCCTCTGGAGTGTAAGATAGTGGGTCAGTCAAAGGAGGTGGGAAAGGTGATGGTGGGGTTCTGAGTGGAAGAGGGTGTTGGCAGTCTAGGAATCAAAAATAGGACAAGTGGCTTTCCCCTGCTTCTTCCACTGCTTTGGATGAGGGGGCTGTAGAGCTTCAGCTGAGCTGTGTCTTAAGAGGCCGAAGATCCGACGCTGGAGGCTGTCAGTATCTGGCCTGTTTGGGGTGAAAGAATTGGTTTCTGGTAGGTATCAAGCTGCTCCTGTGGCTTCCGGAGGAACAGTTTGATTGGTTTGTAGGCTGGTCTTCCGGTCAGCACCCAATGTTTCAGCACTGGTGCAGACCTGTGCTTCGAGGCCAATGGTTTCGGATGAGACAGGTGGGTCAGCGTCAAGGATGGCAGTTTTTGAATTTTCTTTGGTGCCGAGCTGAAGCTGGGTGTGGTGCCAACCATGTCATTAAGGCAGTGGCAGCCCTAAAGCCTGCTCCTGTGGGTCCTGTGGCTGAATGGCCCTTGTGGGGTAGAAGCTCAGAGTAGTGTTGAGGGGGGAGTTGTACTCATGAACTGTTGAGTCGGCAGAAGTTATTCGATCTCCAAGTAGGAGCCAAAACTCTGTAGGCGAAAAACCTAGTCAGCAGCCAATGGCTCGGTATGATGTTCTTCCTTGAGGTCCTCTGTGCCTTAGAGGTCTGGAGTATCTTTGGCGCTCCTGAGCAGCATTGCAAGTCGCAGGCCCGGTGGTCTCGAATGGTCTTCTTTGACCGAAAAGATTGCCACATATTGGAAGAGCAAGTGTTGGGTAACAGGCAGAGTTTACAGACCTGGTAGAGACCAGGCCAGGGGTACTTTGCACAACAGAGCTGTATCGAAAGGGTCTTCGTTCCATCACAGGCAAGGCATGGTGAGAGCCGAACAAATGAGAGAGGCAGGCCCCACCAGGGGCTGGAGTTAACCGGCAAACTATTCAAGATAGTAACTGGAAGCATCAACCAGATATGATAGAAAAAAAGGAAACGCGATCTGATACAATATAGACTTAGATGGGGACCGTGAGAACAGAAAAGATCACTGCAACAGCATAGATACGGAGCATTTAAGCACACGTCCGAACCAGATATTAGGTTAAAAAAATAAATTTAAAAAAAACACAATTTAACAATGGAGCCAATGACTACATGCATTGCAAGCAAGAGGTGGAGTCACACTACCTAGTGATTCAAGGAGAATTCTTCAAAGAAAAACAAGCACACATCCGAGTGCAACACTAGATTGCAAGAGTATGCACAGCATGCGTCTCTAAACCCACACATGACTCACACTGATTGTTTCTTAACAAATTTGTTTCACAGCTGTAGGTTGAGTATCTGTCTCCACTCACCTTTTTTTATTACTTTCGAAGTAAAACTGGAAGAGAAACTGGTGTCCCTCAGTGCGTAAGGTACCTGTTCTATTGCTCTTTTGAAAGCAGCAAATTTGACACTAATTGCAACTGATGGAGATGTTGGAATGGCCTCCTTTTGTGTGGGTTTGTGGGAGTTATATGGATGAATAATTTGGTGTGTCCCTCGTCCACCAACCCCAGAACTCAACAATCTGTTGTAAAAGATTGCCAATGTCAGTAGGAGTTGGAAATTAATTATTGTTTTCCCCTAAAATTGAATATAGCGCAAGCCTGACCCAAAGGTATCAGAGCGGTTTACATGCACACCAGTTTCGCTACTACAGACATTCGGTTTTTTGGGCACAGGGAGATTAAATGATTTGCCCAGAATCACAGGATGTTGAGCGTCCCTGCAGAGACTCGAACTTCGTTCCCCAGCTTCGGCGTCGAACGCTCTTGCTACAAGGCCACATCCTCTCCCCTACAGAAAGTGTGACCGGTGCCAGGAAAACACCACTGCATCTAGTGGACTTGTGTGATCTTTTTTGTGCAGTAGTCTTCTTACAAATGGTCTGTCTAAAGTAGGTTGACGGTGAATGAGTTTTATATTGCTAGGAGAAGTTTTGATGGTAACCCAGTCGGGTTGGTTGGCAAGGCTTAGGGTTAAATTGGTAACCGCCTCTGTAGTGGAACTGCTCTCTTCATCTAGCACAACAAAAGTGCTGGGGTCCATGTTGTCTGATAACTCCAACAGATCTCGTAGAATCAGTATCCGGTTTTATGGTGTAATGAGCATGCTTCCTATACAATGCTTCGCCATCATAATGCATGTGGAGAATTTTTGCTTCCACCTCGGATCTAAAACAGGTTGCTTTAAGCCAGCCTGGTCTTCTAAGGACTGTCGCCCCAGCAGGTTGATGAAACCCAATTGAAACTATGTCCATGGTTGTGCCTATGATTTTTTAGGATGTTCATCCTTACCTGAAAATGTTGTTTGCCTCTCTTTCCTGGTCTTCTGGAAGGAAATAAAGTATTGTACTTAAGTCAGCCAACATTTGTCTATCATACCTTCTGAGGATTGCCATGAACTCGGATGCTCTTACAGTAGTAGCAGCCATTGCAGAGTAAAGTTTTCCTACATTTTCTAACCTTATATCTTCTATGTCTGCTGGAGTAGAAAAAAGATCAGGTGGACTACTTTAACCTCTGTGCCGCAACAATTTATATAGTCGGGTCGATCGTAGCCTGCGAGACAGGCTGGGGGGTGGTCAGGGACCTTGAATTTCTTGCCCAGGCATGGGATAACAGCAGCAAACTTTGCTGGATTTTTCATTATTTGTAGACCTTCTGTTCAGACAATCAATTATCAGGATCCAATTTACAAGCTGGGTCCCTAAAGTGAACTTTCTGATCGTTTTGTGGGTAGAGGTGGATCACATCTATGGAATGCTCTCTCAAGCAAAGTGTGAAATCCCCTGATGCAGCATGAAAGACAATTTGTCCTTGCACACTGTGCCCATGGATTGAAGCTAGCCTGTCTGATGACGAGTGATACCCCGAAACCAGCCCCAGATTGCCAGTTTCTGATCCAGGGAGGACCTGGCCTGGCAGTTCAGGTTTCTGAACTTTTCCAAGGAGAAACAGGGTAAAAACGGATTTGAATATGGCTGGGTCCAAACTCTGGTGGCACAGTGAGCAATATAGATTAAACGCAGATCTCTTGACTGTTGGGCGAGTGGTTGAAAGGTTTCAGCACTATCATCTAGTTGCGTTTGCTAGCCCTCTTCAAAAGCCTCATAGGCATATTTCTCTTGAGAGTTCCTGACTGGAAAACAGGTTGTTCATGAAAAGCATGTGAAGTGTGCCTGGGAAACAGAGACACAAATGCCTTTGTCTGGTATTAGAATGACCATGTGACCTAAGATGGTCACATGGACGGATCACTCTAGGACAGTTTTGTCAATGTCTTTAGAGATGTTTGCCGAACTGTAGTCCACAATTTCACATGGACAATATGGTTGATGATGCAGTTGATTTAGGAACAGTCGCAGACTGATTGTATTCAGTGTGTCTAGACAAACAAGTTACTTACCTTCGGTAACGATATATCTTTAAGAAACATTAGTTAGTAATAGATTCCTTACCTTAGAATTACCCCCAGATGTCAGACTAGATCCGGAAAGTTTTTTGTCAGCAGTACCTCTGAGCGTCGGAAGGTGGAGTCTGTCGGCTCCGCGTTCCCCGTTGGCGTCGTGTCGCCGGGATGACATTGCAGTAGCTACTTACACGCCGGCCTCGTGCGCTGACGTCAGTTCTGTATACAATTTTCTGCGCCAGAAACGCAGAGCCATGCAAGAGACTGCCCACTGTTGCACAAAACTAGGGCCCTGAAAGGAGAACCCTAGAAATCAGTTCGCAGAACAGGGAGGATGGGTGGAGCATTAAGGAATCTATAACCAACTGATGTTTCTTACAGATATAGAGTTACCGAAGGTAAGTAACTTGTTCATCTGAAATTAACACGTTAGTAATAGATTCATTACCTTAGAATAGATACCCCAGCAATACCAACTCCGAAGGTGGGTCTGCGAACCAAGATCACACCAGGAAGCCCTGGAGAACCGAACAGCCAAAGAAGCAGTCTCTCCAGACTTGACTTTCCAGGCAGTAGTGTTTGGTGAACGTGTGCAGCGATGCACACGAAGCAGCCTGACACATCATTCAGAGGAACACCTCGTCCCAGAGCAGTAGTTGCCTTGTGGAATGGGCACGCAGCCCCACTGGAGGCTCCTTCTTTGTCAGAAAATAGCAATCTTTGATACACAAAACGACCCATCAGGAGATAGTCCGCTTGTGTACAGCCTGACTTTCTTGGCACCCACGTACCCAACAAAGAGCTTTTCATCCACCTGGAACTGTTTTGTGCGATCCTGATAAAAAGAAAGCAGAGGTTTTGGGTTCAGACGGTGGACCCTCTCTTCCTCCTTTGAAGGATTTGGAGGAGGAAAGAAGGTGAGCAAAGTGATGGTCTGCCTGGTGTGAAAGGCAGTGACAACCTTGGGCAGGAAGGATGGACAGGTCCTAAGGACAACTTTGTCTGGATGTACAGATAGAAAAGGAGGCTTTGAAGAAAGCACCTGGAGCTCAATCACTCGTCTGCCAGACGTGATAGCCACCAGGAATTCAGTTTTGAGTGTTAAGCGCCTCAAAGGACAGTTGTGAAGCAGCAAAAAGGGAGCACACATTAAAAAAGTAAAAACCAGGTTCAAGTCCCACTGATGCATAACAAAGGAAATAGGAGGAAAGAGATAAGTTCTGCCTTTCAAGAAGCGATTTACAAACGGGGACTTGAAAAGGGAAGGCTGATCTGGAAGCCAAAGAAAAGCAGAGATGGCTGAGAGATAGCCCTTGATAGTGCCCTGCAGAGCCAAAGAAAGGAGGAACAAGAGAACCACAGAAAGAGGGGCAGAAAGTGGATCCACAGCCTTTGCTGTGCACCATGCCACAAATGTGTTGACAGGCGTATACAGTCTTAGTGGAAGGACACCTAGCTGCCAAAGATACATCGCAGACTTTGGGAGGCAGGTCGAATGACATCAACTGCTGCTGCTCCATCCCCACGCAAGGAGGTGGGGGCCGGACAGGTTCCGGTGGAGGACCGTCCCCTGCTGCTGCGACAGAAGATCCTCCGGCAGACAGGTTGGAGGATCGATGGCCATGTTGAGCAGCTCAGGATACCAGACTCTTCGTGCCCAAACCAGAGCCACAGGATGACTTGGGCCTGTTCGTGCCTGATCTTCAGCACTGTGGGCAGAAGTGGTATAGGCGGAAAGGCGTACAACAGACCGCAACTCCACTTGCAACGATAAGCGTCGCCGAGCAAGTGCCACCATGGAAATTCGAATGTGCAGAATTGCTGTCATTGCATCTTCTCTTCGGTGGCGAACAGATCTAACCAAGGCTCTCCCCACTGTTGAAAGAGACCCTGCACCACCTCAGAGTGAAGACGCCATTCGTAATCCATCATGAATCTGCGGCTGAGTTTGTCAGCCCTGGCGAACGCGCCAGGTGTTGAACCACACTGATGTTCCAGCCATGTCCAGAGGCGGAGGGACTCCTGAAATAGGGTACACGACCCCTCCCTGCCCTGTTTGTTGCAGTACCACTTGGCGGTGGTGATGCCCATGAACACCTGCGCGACTCTTCCCCCTTACAGAGGGAAGGAATGCCTTTAGTGCAAAACAGATCGCCCAGAGCTCCAGAAGGTTGATATGGAGCCCAGACTCAGCCAGAGACTAGAGGCCTCTGATCTGAGCCTCTCCCATGTGGCCACCCCATCCAAGAAGGGATGAGTCTGTCACTACTGTGTGTTCTGGTTGGGAAAGGGAGAGGGATATGTCATTGACTCAATCCTGGTTCGAGAGCCACCACTGCAGTGGTCGCGCAGTGCCCTCCGAGATCTGAACGCAATCAGACAGATTGCCCTGATGCTGCGCCCCCTGGAACTTCAGGTCCCACTGCAGAGCCCGCATATGCCACCTGGCATGATCGACCAGCAGGATGCAGGAGGCCATGAGGCCCAGCAGCCTCAGGGTCAGTCTGACCGAAACCCACAATAGAGGCTGAAAGATTGGATTCATAGCCCGAATATCCCTGACTCGTTGTTCGGGAGGATAGACCTGAACCCGCGTTGTGACCAGAACCGCTACGATGAAGACGAGCTTCTGAGAGGGACTCAGGTGTGACTTCGGCACATTGATCGAGAACCCCAGCGAATGCAGGAGGTCCACTGTAGTTTGGAGATGGGCGACGACTGCCTGGGGTGAGCCCGCCTTCAACAACCAGTCGTCAAGATAGGGGAAGACTGAAACCCCTAATCTGCGCAGCTGAGTTTGCGACGACCACCATCACTTTCGTTAACACCCAAGGGGTGCTGGTAAGGCCAAAGGGGAGCTCGGTGAACTGAAAATGCTCGTGGCCTACGTGAACCTCTGGTAACGCTGGTGGGCCGGCAGGACGGGGATGTGAAAATAGGCATCCTGCATGTCAACGCCACCATCCAGTCTTCCGGATCGAGGGCAGACAAGACCTGAGCAAGCAACAAGACCTGAGCAAGCGTTAACATCTTGAACTTCTCCTTCCGGAGGAAACGGTTGGCGTTCCTGAGATCCAAGATAGGACGCAGGCCCTTGTCCTGATTGGGGACCAGAAAGTAGGGGAAACCACAACCTACTTCTGGGACAGGAGCGCGGTCGATGAATCCCTTGGCCAGGAGATCCGTAACTTCCTGAGGGAGAAGACCCAGATAATCCTCCGCAATGCAGTGGTATTGCGGTAGCATGGCTGAAGGGGTAGCCTTGAAAGGGAGGGAGTAGCCCCTTCGGACTATCTGCAAAACCCACCCGTCAGATGTGAAAGTAACGCCATTGGGGAAGGTGATGGCGAATCCTGCCGCCCACTGGCGTTTGATGGGACTGAAATGACAGACTAGGAAGGTTTAGAGTCTGCTGCAGAGGGGGGCTTGGTGGACTGGCCCGCCCACTGAAACCCCAACGGTTGTTTCCACGTCCCCGGCCGCGCGAAGGTTGGGTAACTTCCTGCGGCCTGTGACTCTGGGCGGGACATAGCAGGGCACCCATTCCGTAGCCACGAAAGGGGCGAAAAGCAGACTGCGTGGGTGGCTGGAGAGGCCCAAGGACTTGGCCGTAGCTTGTGAGTCCTTGAAAAGCTCTAAAGCGTTGTCCGCTTTGTCGCCGAAAAGGCGATGGTCATCAAAGGGCACGTCTATGAGGGTATTCTGGACATCCCCAGAAAAGCCAGTGGATCTCATACAGGCTTAGCGTCGAAGAGCTACTTACGTAGAAATTGTTCTTCCCAGAGTCGGCAGCATCCAGTCCACAACGGATGGTAAACTTGGCCGCATCCCTCCCGGCAGCAATAGCCTGGGAGAGCACTCTCCGGGCCTCCTCCGGACAGAGGCAGCACATGCGCATCTAAGTCCCACACAGAGTGGGAATAACTGCCCAATAGACATGCGGTGCTTACCAACCGCTGTTCCAAGCTAGCAGACGAGAAAATCTTCTTTACAATATGATCCCGCTTCTTGGATTCCCTTTCCGGTGGAGTGGTAGGGAATGCGCTTTGGAAGTAGAGGCATGGACCACCAAGCTCTCAGGGGGTGGGGTGTTGAGAAAGAAAAGTGGGGTCGCCTGGAGCCGGCGTCTGGCAATCATCATATCCATGGGAGCCCCAGCGTTGGGCATTGACCAGTTGCCCAAAAGGACGTCAGGAAGGGCCTCGTTGAATGTAAGCAGAGGCTCCGAAGAGCTCGCCCCCGGCTGAAGCACCTCTGTCAGGAGGTTAGTCCTGACTTCCACTGTAGGGAGTTATAGGTTGAGCGCCTCGGCTGCTCTACGCAACACCACTGAGTATGAAGCTCCCTCCTCCGTAGCCAAGGTTGGAGGAGACAACATGCCAAGGTCAGGGGAGGTGTCCAGACCACTGGCATCCTTCAGTTCCTCTCTCCAGTCCTGTTCACTGTCTAACTGGTCAGTCAGAGGGTCACCTGACACCTCCCAGTCCTCCTTCACATCCTCTGGGTGAGATTCTGGCTGAAAAGGGACCCAGGAGCGAACAGGGGCACAAAAATCCCTCTCAGCACCGGACGACGCCGGTCCAGTTCCACGTCAGGATGGAGGCCAGGGTAGACGCCGGCCGGGGGGCTGACCGGCATCGAATGCGGTAATGGTGCCGGAGGAAGCGCCGCAGGTGGAGTTGTATTCAGGTCAACTGGCGCCGATCCGGATCCGGGCCTGGACCCAAGGGGGGCCTGCAGCGCCAGAGCTGTAGGCGGAGAAGGCCTAGGCCCCCACAACCGAATCGGTGGGGTCAGAAGGCAAGCCGGCGTGTTCGGGTCACCCAAAGATGGCATGCATTGCCTCCTAGAACGTACGAAGCTGAGCAGGAGTCGCTCTGGGTCCCTGGAAGGGAGGCAACGCAGAGTCGACTCTTCAGGCTCGGCACGCAGAGCTGCGGGAGGGGGACCAACCGTATCCCACGTCGGGTCGGCCGACCGACAAGTCCAAGAACGACAATGCTTCTTAGACTTCTTATGCTTTGACTTAACCAACCCAGAGTACGAAGACTTTGATGACTTGGACGAATGGTGTTGGCTCCGCGACCGGTCCCTCGACCTCCCTCGCGACCAGGGCCTCTAACGGAGTACAGCCAAGTACCGGAGCTCAAGCAGCTTTCGGAGCCGCTCACGCAAAGCCTTCGGCGCCATCGACTGCCAGTCAGAGCACGACTTGGGGTTGTGGTCGCACTCCAGGCAAAAGAGGCACACACAGTGTGGATCCGTCACCAACAGTCAGTTACAGGAACCGCATGCCTTGAAGACTGGCATCCCTTGTACACCAGGAGTCGATAGACTAAAAAAGAAGACAAAAGTCGAGAAAAAGTCATTCAAAAGTGACTGGAGGTACCGCTCTCTCCGGATCTGCGCTGGCTGGTGCGGAAGAAAGAACCAACGTCAGAGCGCGAGTCCAGCGCCTAAGTAGCTACTGCAACATCATCCCAGCGGCATGACCCCAGCGGCATGACGCCAACGACAAACGCAGAGCCGACTGACGCCACCTTCTGACATGCAGAGGTACTGCTGACAAAAAACTTTCCGGATCCAGTCGGACGCCTGGGGGTAATTCTAAGGTAAGGAATCTATAACTAACGTGTTTCTTTCAGATTTTCTTTTTTTTTTTTGCCGACAAAGAATCCTTTGTTGATGGTGATTTGACTCAGTCTTAGATGAGGCTAGAGAGTGAACCTTTAGAGATGTGTGGAAGGTTTAGATTATGGTCTTTCTGGATCTGAAGACATCTTTTTATAGTGCAGAAAGTCTGAAGCAGAGCTTGGAGGTCTAGGTGTTATCAGCTCTATGTTTTTGCATCTTCCTCCTAGGTTAACCAGAAAATTATCTATGTACGGAATGCTTTGAGAAATGTTCAGAAGACGACCTCTTGTGGTCCTTTGTGGAGGGTTTTGACATACCTTCATGATCATCTTATGAAGATCGCGTCTCCTTGGCCTTGATCTGTGGTAGTCATAGAAGTGATCTACTTCCCCTGTCATTCAGGGTATTCGTTAGGAAGGTGCGTCACATCTTGAATTCCTTTGTCTTGTGTCTACGATGTAGGCAGTAGATACATTCCTTACGAGGGCTTTCATAATGTAGACTATTTCCCACAGAGGGCCAAATGGCCTGAACACTTGTTTTTACACATCTGCAAGGTCAGGAAAAACAGTAAATAGTGCTCAAAATGGACTTTGTCATGAGGAAAATGTCTCTTTCTGAGGGGAAAAAACTGAGCATTAAAGGAGACTCCTTTCTCATGACTTGGGGTAAATAATTTAGGGTGTGAGGGCCCTTTAGAGGCGTGTTTTTTATCAGTCTGCAAGCTAATGGAAGTTTGGTTCCTTTTAACTTATGTGAATAGGTTAATAAAGTAGTCATTTTAAGCTTTCAAAGCTCAATCAAGCATTGCATTTCTTACTTAAGCCATTACTGTGAGACTCCCATCAAGACAACTGGGATGATTGAAGCATGCAAGTCTATTAAAGAACGAAGACTGGACAACAGAAGATTCAGCAACTGATGTCTCTTTTGAATTTCATGGGTAACAACTTATATATTTGTGGGCAACAGATCAAGTTAACAAAAAGAAAAAAGGAGGTGAAACGCACGTTTTCATATTAACATAAGTAGGAAGTAGACGATCTCAGAAATATTAGTTTATTGAACTTGTTAGAATTTGAAACAAGACTTCGAGGCAACTAGCCCCAGTGGCGTGGTTTGTTTCTTCTATCCAAGAGGAAGGGTTGCAAAAGTAGTTTGTACAAAGAAACCCATTGGGTTTGCAGAGAGGGCTGCTGGTAATAAGCAAATTAACCAAGCTTTAAACAAAGTTTACACAAAAAGGTAACACACTGCAATTTCCCTTTTTCTTTAACAAAACATCAAAGTATAAAGCAGATAGCAACAGTCTACAGAGCAGGCCTACCTGCTTCATACCTTAACAGAAACGTAACCGTGTCAGTTAATTTCTTGGGAGCCCTTGGGTTTCATTTTTCTCACTCAGCTGGGGTCACATCAACAGATACAAAACTTAAACTCTGCACAACATCAGCAACATAAACACTAGAAACAGCAGTGACTTGCTGACATGGCAAAGATGGAGCTCATCAGTAAAAGTAAAGGGGAAAAAAAGAAAAATACAATTTTATAATGAAAGTGCAAGACAGGCAGTTTGTAGATGAAAGGTTAACATTAAAAGTTTCACAGAGCAGGTGGGCCTGGGAGCATCCTCCTAATTACAGGGGGCTGAAGATGTGAGCCAGGTGTACAAATTAATAAATACTCATCAAAATAGAACATGGCTCCAGACGGAGGTTAGGTGGAGCGGGGAGGAGGGGAGAACCAGAATTCCAAACATCGGACCAATATGGCCTACATTCAGAATTCGGCAATCGTAGGAACTTTCTGACTGATGCAGTCACTTCATCAATGCACTCAAATGGCCTGCGTCCATTCCAGGAGAATCTGGCAGGAGATCGGTTGCCATATTTTGGATGGCAACCAGAGTACTTATAGTGAGTGAACAGAAATTAAAAAGTACATGGTATGCACTGGAACTGTATTATTGATACACATCAGTCCTCCACTCTGTATTGAACGTGAATACTTCAGGCACACAAGGAAGCTGCACACTGGCTAATACAATGTTGAATTGGTCACAGAAGACAATAGGCACCCCTCCTTGTGACATCTTCTGTGCTTGCTTCCCATATGTCCACAGATAAGAAAACACATCAGCTTGTAACACTGAAAACCTACATTTTAATAAGGCAAACTAAGCTGAGGCTTTACTATAAAAGATAAAAAGGAAAATCCTTAACACTAGTTCTCTCAACTGTACAGTGCTATATTGATTTGATATGCTTTGTTTTTAACAGTTAATTCATAATTACATTATATACCGCTTTTCTACTCATCCCCACCCACCTTTTCACACCCAAGACAGGATGCATTTTGTTAAACATTTAGTGCATCATTCACAAGTGAAAACAACGCACGTGCCTAATATTTTTAAGATGCAGATCTGCAGTACTTAATGCAGAGAATGCAGATAGGTTAACCTAACGAAACATTGTCACATTGATTTAGTTATGCCCTACAAAAAACAAAAATTTGCAAACACAAGCAGTGAATAATTCGATCTTTGAAAAACCACCTCAGCAACCAACTTTAGTTTACATATAGCACCCCAACATACAATAGGATGTACAGATCCAAGTCTAGTTCCTGCCCCGAAGAGCTTACAGTCTCCCATGATTTTCCATTACAGCAGCATCTAAGAAAGCACCAAAAAGGGGCTAACCTCATAGCAGTGTTTAGAAAGAAGGGGATGGAGGGAGATTCCCAAAAGTTTAAGTGGAGAGGATATTGATCAGTGCATAACACTTCCTCCCTAAAACAGAAATCTAAGTATTCACTGGGTGCAGTTCCGGAGTGGTAATTGAAACTCAATTACGATGAGCAGAACATATATAGGTTAAGCACAGCATTCATTCTTTGGAGCACAGACACTCACCCACCAATTGGTGACATGCTTAATCACTGGGCTGTGCTCCTCAACGGGCTCTTACTGCAGTGCCCAATGGACCCCTCATGGGGCTTCCTTTAATTATTTTATGTTCCTCCTCTCTCACTCTTGGGCAGATCTATACTGCATACACATTAGGTCCGAAATTTCAGACTTGACGACTGATTTTGAAAAAGATCTCTGTCAAAGAGTCCCTTTGAGGGGGCTGATCGTGCATCGCAGCACCAGCCAGATGAGGAGCACAGCCCAATGATGAAGCATGCTACCAATAGGTGGTGGGGGGCTTATGCCGTAAAACACTACTGCTGTGTTTGACCTCCATATGTTCCACTCATAACAGAGCTCCAACTACCATTCAGGAACTGCACAGTGTAACCCTAGGGAGAATTCCGTATCCATTAATTATATCCTTCCAATGGATGGACACCAAGAAAAAAATGGCTCATCTCACTCTGGCCCTTTGCCTGCATTTTCTTATTCTTACATGCCAGCAGTCAATGGGTAATCGGAAACGCTTGAAACTGCAGCTAGGACAGTGACTTGAACCATGCTCAGAATAGTATGTGCAGACCCTGGGACTGTGAAACACTTATGACTCTCCCAGATTTCTCAGACAGAGCTTTGAAGCAGGCACTCCTACATTTTCAAGAAACGCAGTGTGTGCTAAGCCTAACCTAACCCTACTAAATGTAAAAGAGGGGGCAGGGAACAAACGATTGTCAGTTAAATGACAATGAATTAATCTCTGAAATATTTACAGAACGTTTGGAGAAGATCTCAAATATTAAGAGGCCAGAAACAGAACTTTATTTAAAAGCCGAAAAGTCAGGTCACCATTGTAAGGCAATCAACATTCTCCACCATGGAAACAAATGTCCTCGTTCCAATACTAATGGTGCTGAAAAATCAAGAATTCAAACTAATCTATTTTTAAAAAAAACAGGGCAGAACTCT
This sequence comes from Lissotriton vulgaris, assembly GCF_964263255.1. NCBI lineage: Eukaryota > Metazoa > Chordata > Amphibia > Caudata > Salamandridae > Lissotriton > Lissotriton vulgaris. The sequence continues at coordinate 1,831,052,627 of NC_141694.1, forward strand.
TCAACTTTTTACAGTTTATTAACAGGGGATGTTGCATATTTTACTGCACAGATTATTTCGAGTTTTCTGAGAGTTAAGAAACTTTTCAGTTCGTTACAAAATCTGGCCATCACCAAATGAAGAAAATGAACGCCACCAGTCACACGACCCTTCACAGTAAACCACCTTCACCACATGCAACAAAACTATCGCCCCCTAAAATAACCAGAGGCAGGCAGAAGCAAGATGGTGTGTTAGTAGGATGCACTTTGGTGAAATCAGTTTCGGTCCAACACCAGCCCCATTCAGAGCAATATTCTGCTTAAACTGCTAGTGTAAAACACACACGACAACAGAAAACGGAAGTTGGAATGCAGCATGCTGAAACACAAAAAAGCCATGAAGTGAAGAAAAAGCATCAGGGACATCCCTGGATTAATTGATCAGAGCAAAGGGTGCAGAAAGTTACTACAATTGTAATGTGTGTATAACAACCACCACCAGCTCTTCAACCTTCAGTTCACTACATCACGACAACTGCAGTAAAGCAACAACAAAAGGAGGTTTTCATTTGTTTTTTAATGGGATATATCTGTTTGGCATGTCTCCCCCTACCCCCTCCACAAAGGCGTCTATCACCTTTTACCCCCTTAATCCCCAAAATAGGGGTTTACACATATTCATAATTGTCAATTGATGGATTAACACATACACACATATATCTTAAGATATATATTTATATGTTTAAAGTTGAACTCCCATAAGGCACAGCACAAAATAAACGTTTGACATAATCGTGCTTAAAAAAACGGACTAGAAAGTGGGTGGTATTTTGCAACTTTTTTGCCAATGCATTTTCACGGATCCAGACGACCCGAATAAACACTGGTAAAAACACCACCTTTGTGCAAATACAAAATAAGTAAATCTAGCTTTTACCCTCTTACACTGTCTGCAGAAGAAAGTTGAAATGATGGATGTAAATCGTGTACTCAGTTTTAATATGGAAAAGAACCGGGCTACGGTACAACAAAAACATGTAGTGGTGAGCTGAAGAGGTACATTTAAAATGAGTTAGACATGATTTCTCTCGTCATCTTAACGCGTCGTGAAGAAAATGATATAGTCGGCAAGCAGTCAAATGGAAGAACAGTGAGTTTTTGTTAAGATGATAGGGTTGAAATATTTGCTTTCAGGGTTAAAAATAGGGGCGGAGTGGTTTCTTTAGAAGCAAGAAGAGAGGGAAGGAGGAGAGGGCAGTGGAAGGTTACAGCAGGACAAGGGACGCTCAACAGCATTTGCTCTTCCAGCCCGTGACGCCGCCTCCGCTGCTGATATCTACATTTTCACTGTTGGGCTCTTTCACAGGGGTCTGCAAAGCAAACAACAACATTAGCATCAACAAATCTGAACAGCAGAGTTCAGAATACAAACATGAACCAGCAACTGCGAAATGTAACTTCCCATTCAAACATTCTTGGCTCTACAACTTTGCAATTCTACAGCCGTCTGCACTCTCGCCATTATGTTTAACTTTGTATTCTACTTGTACCCATCAAACCTTAAACAATATTTGATTCACTATCACGAATTTGTAAACTGCGTGTCTTGAACCAGCCACAGAAAATTGTCAAATACATCTATGTAATGCAGGGTGTAGACCCTGGCCAACTGCTTAACTTCACATTAGAGTAATCTGCCATCTTGGAAAAGCAGTAACAGAGATTTTACCAGTCTAACGTAAGTGCCCTTAAGTATGAACTTTATTACGCAGCTGCGAAATTGCAATGGCACATGAAGTGACTGGCAGGGACTGTAGACCCAGAAACATGTGAAGTCAGGAATCAATTGGGTGGGACCCCAATCCTAGTCTGGTTGTTGGGAACGGACCGTAGTGGAGCTACCACTTGTGTACTATTGAAAGCAGCCCTCTGGTCCATGCATAGGGAAGCAGCTCACCTGCCTTCTTGAACTGCCCTTCTGGTCCTCACACGGATGCGCAACATTGAGACAATACAAGACCCTGGTCGGACACAGACATTCGGGTGTTGGGAAGCATCTCCGCACAAGGGACACTGTAGTCTTGGACAACTTGCATGAGATGCACAATCTAGGCACAGGTACATTTTTGGTACATAATAAGCTGGTGCGCCGGGTTGCAGGCGGCTGGAGGCTGGGCACCAAGGAGCTTGCAACCTTGCGGCTTCTCCAGGTATTACAGACGCACAGTCTTTGCAGAAAGCGGTCACCTTCTTGTATGCGGCACTCACAGCATTCGGACACAAAAACAGAGTATCTCACAGATTGGTGGGAACAACTGGTGGGGTCTTTACTACCTGAAGAACGGGCGACATCTTTAAACAATGCTAACTTGATGTCTAAGATCTCAAGACTCCATGTGTACAGTTTAACTACCAACACCACACCAGACTAGGAAATTTGTACCGGGAATCACTAACAAATGCTCTAGATGTAGGGAGGGAGGACAAATCAGATATCCTGCATAAAGTGTACAGCACTGTATGGTTATTTTACGATTGTCGGAAGAACTTCAATGTGAAAATTGTACACATAAGAAATCTGACATCTTGGCAGCTATGAAATGCGTCTCTGAGCTAATGGGCTGGATAACACTGAACAATATAAATAACTAGGTGTCCACTCTGGCTGATGGTCCAGTCCAAGTAGTCCAAGCATGTGTAAATTCACAGAATGTCCTAGATTCCTTACCTTAAAATTACCCCCAGGTGTCAGATTGGATCTGGGAAATGTATTCGTAGCAGTACCTCTGTGCGTCTGTAGGTGGTGTCTGTCAACTCCGCATTAGTCGGCGTCGGGATGACATTGCGGTATCTACTTAGACACAGCCTTTGCGCGCTGACGTCCGTTTCGACACGACTTTCCACGCCAGAAGCGCAAAGCCATGCAAGACACTGACCATTGGTGCACAAAACGAGGGTCCTGTAAGGGAGTCCCTATCCCTAGAAGTCAGTTTGCAGAACGGGGAGGATGGGTGGAGCAGTACGGAATCTATAATGTATGTCTTACAGATACGTTGTTACCGAAGGTAAGTAACTTGCTCAGTTGAAAGAGACCATTAGTTATAGATTCCTTACCTTAAATAGATACCCCAACAATACCAACCCCGGAAGGTGGGTCAGCGTACTTAGTTCACAACAGGAAGTCCTGGAGAACAGAACGGCCGTAAAAGCAGTTTCTCTGTACTTGACTGTCCAGACAGTAATGCTTAGTAAACGTGTGCAGGGTATGTCCATGTGGCTGCCTGGCGATGTCAACCTGCAGAACTCCACTTCCCAAACCAGTTGTAGCGGCTGTCGCCCTGGTAGAGTGGGCACGCAGTCCTACTGGAGGTTCCTTTTTAGCCAAAGAATAACAGATCTTCATGCATAGGACGACCCATCGAGAGATGGTACGCTTGTGCACCGCCCAACCTTTCTTGGTACCCACAAAACGTTGATCATCCACCCAGAAATCTTTAGTGCGGTCAAGGTAGAAAGACGGCGCACGTTTTGGGTCCAGTCGGTGGAGTCTTCCTCCTCTTTGGAAGGGTGTGGAGGCAGGAAGGTGGTGGGCAATGTGATGGTCTGACCTATGTGAAAAGAGGTAACCACTTTGGGCAGAAAAGAGGGCCTAGTACGAAGGACTACTTTGTCCGGATGGACAGCAAGAAAGGGAAGTTTGTAAGATGAGGCTTGAGGCTCAACCACCCTGCGAGCAGAGGTGATGGCAAGCAAGAAACAGTCTTCAAAGAAAAGCGACGGAGAGGACAATTATTTAGAGGCTCAAAGGGAGCACACATAAAATAAGTGAGGACAAGATTCAAGTCCCACTGAGGCATTACAAAAGCAGACGGAGGAAAGAGATGAGTAATACCTTTCAGAAACCTGTTAACAATAGGGGACTTGTAAAGAGAAGGCTGATCAAGAAGGCGAAGAAAGGCCAAAAGATAGCCTTTATGGGTGCCCAGAGCAGAGCCCTGCTGGGCCAAAGAAAGAATGAAGAGGATAACTTCTGAAAGAGGGGCAGAAAGGGGATCCACAGCCTTTGCTGTGCACCATGCCAGAAATTTGTTCCATCTACAGGTGTCTACCATTTTAGTGGAGGGACGCCTAGCTGATCAGATTACAGACTTCAGCAGGAAGGTCGAAAGCGGTCAACGGTCACTGCTCAATATCCACGCAAAGGGGTGGAGACTGGACAGGTTCGTGTTGAGGACCGTCCCCTGCTGCTGCAACAGAAAATCCTCCCGAAGAGGCAGTCCAATCGGAGGATCGATGGCCATGCTCAGGAGCTCGGGGTACCAGACTATGGACAGGACTGGTCGTGCTTGATCTTCAGCACTCTGGGTAGTAGAGGTACAGGAGGAAACTCATACAGGAGGGCGCAATTCCACTTTGGACGAAAGGCGTAGCTGAGCTGGTGCCGCCTTAGAAACTCCAATGCGCAGAACTGCTGACATTGCACATTCTCTTCGGGGGTGAATAGATCTAACCAAGGCTCTACCCACTGCTGGCGGAACCTTGCACCACCGTCATCCATCATGCATTGGCTGCTGAGTTTTTCCGCCCTGGCATTCAAGAAAACTGCCAGGCTTTGAACCACCAGGTCTGTGCCCTGATGTTACAGCTATGTCCATAGGCAAAGAGCCTCTTGACATTGCGTCCACAACCCCACCCTGCCCTAATCTTTGCAGTACCACATGGCAGTGATGTTGTCCGTGAACACCTGCACCACTCTTCCTTTGACAGAAGGAAGGAATGCCTTCAGTGCAAGACGAATCGCCAAGAGCTCCAGAAGGTTGATGTGGAGCCCGGACTCCGCCGGGGACCAGTGGCCTCTGATCTCCGCCTCCCCCATGTGGCTGCCCCATTCCAGAAGTGACGCATCTGTCATTACTGTTATCTCTGGTTGGGGAAGAGAAAGGGATCTGCTGCTGGCCCCATCCGGATTCCTGAGCCACCACTGCAACTAACTTGAAGTCTCCTCCGAGATCTGCACGACCTCGGAAAGATTCCCCTGCGCCCACTGGAACTTCAGGTCCCACTGCAGATCCCGTAGGGACCAGAGGCCTCTGATCTCCGCCTCCCCCATGTGGCTGCCCCATTCCAGAAGTGACGCATCTGTCATTACTGTTATCTCTGGTTGGGGGAAGAGAGAGGGATATGCTGCTGGCCCCATCCGGATTCCTGAGCCACCACTGCAACTAACTTGAAGTCTCCTCCGAGATCTGCACGACCTCGGAAAGATTCCCCTGCGCACACTGGAACTTCAGGTCCCACTGCAGATCCCGTAAGTGTCATCTGGCATGATCCACTAGCAGGATGTAGGAGGCAATGAGGCCCAGCAGCCTCCGGGTTATTCTCACCAAAATCCGGGTTTGAGGCTGATCCGGGTGTTGTTGATCCGGGTTTGAGGCTGAAACATTGGCATCATAGCCCGAATATCCCGGACTAGCTGCTCGGGAGGATAGACCCGAAATTGCGCTGTGTCCTGAACCACTCAGCTGAAAAGAAGCTTCTGAGAGGGAATCAGGAGCAACTTCGGCATGTTGATAGTGGACCCCAGTGAATGCAGGAGGTACGCTGTAGGGGCGCTGGTAAGGCCAAAGGAGAGCACAGTAAACTGAAAAAGTTTGTGGCATACCGTAAACCGTAGGTAGCGTCAGTGGGCAGGAAAGACGGGGATGTGAAAATAAGCATCCTGCAAGTCCAACGCTACCATCCAGTCTCCAGGATTGAGGGCAGACAAGACCTGAGCCAAGGTGAACATCTTGAGCTTCCGGAGGAAGCGGGTGACATCCCTGAGGTCTAAGATAGGACGCAGGCCTTTGTCCTTCTTGGGTACCAGAAAGTAGTGGGAGTAGCAACCACAACCTACTTCTGGCACTGGGATGCGTTCAATAGCTATATTGGGTAAGAGAGCTGTAACTTCCTGGCAGAGAAATGATCCTCTGACATAAGATGGAGTGTAGGTGGCATGGAGGGAGGGGTAGTCTTGAAAAGGAGGGGGTAGCCCCTTCAGACTATTTGCAAAACCCATCTGTCTGACGTGATAATGCGCCATTGGGGGAGGTGATGGCGGATGCTGCTGCCCACTGGCAACTGGTGGACCTGAAAGGTCAGACTAGGAAGGCTTGGAGGGTGGTGCTGAAGGGGGGGCATTGGTGAACTGGCCTGCCTACTGTCCCCAGACCCACGACACTGGGTCCCACATCCCCGGCCACGCATATGCTGGGAAGCTCGCGCAGACCTGTGGCTCGGGTGGGGGGGGGTTGGACGTGGTACGGTACCTCTTACGTAGCCACGAAAGGCAGACTGCAGGGGCGAGAGGTGGCAGCGAGGCCCAAGGATCTCGCCTTTGCCCTAAAGTTCTTGAATCGATCGAGCGCGTTGAATGCCTTGTCGGAAAACAGACAACGGGCATCAAAAAGCATGTCCAAAAGAGTCGATTGGACAATATAAATGGCTATATAAATCGCAATACATTTACAACCCCAGAGAAGCCAGTGGACCTCAGCCAGGCATAGCGCGGTATCCAGCCCACATCGGATGTTGAACTTTGCTGCGTCTCGACCCGCAACAGACGCGGGTGAGCACAGCCCGGTCCTCGTCCGGACACTGTGGCACGACTTGCACAACTGTGTCCCATACAGTGTGTGTGTGTAACGGCCCAAGAGACATGCAGTGTTCACCGACCGCAGTCCTAAGCTGGCGGAAATAACATCTTCCCAAGATGGTCCAGCTTCTTGGATTCCCTATCTGGGGAACTGTAGGGAATGCACCTTTTGAGGCGGAGGCTTGGACCACCAAGCTTTCGGGGTAGGGTGTTGAGAGGAAAAGTGGGTTGCCCGAAGCGGTGGTGTTGGGCAATCATCCTGTCCACAAGAGTTCCTGTGCTGGGCTTGGACCAAGTGCCTAGAAGGAGGTCAGTGAGGGCCTCATTAAAAGGCAGCAGGGGCTCTGAAGAGGCTGCTGCCGGCTGAAAAACCTCAGTGCGGAGGTTAGTCCTGACCGACACCGAAGGAAGGTCGATGCACAGGGCCTCCTAAGCACTACGCAACATCACCGCGTAGGAGGCTCCCTCCTACCTAGCCACGAACGTGGTAGAAAGCATACCAAGGTCTGGGGAGGTATCCAGACCACTGGCATCACCAAACTACTCTCTCCAGTACAGCTCTTCAAGTTGGTCTTCAGGAGGGTGAACAGACAGTGGGACAAAAGTACCCTCCGGTGCCAGTCGATGTCTGTCTGGCGGCGTGTCCAAGTTGGGAGTGAGGCTGTGGTCAACGCTAGCTGGGTACACAGCAGAAGTCGGGGGCATAGCCATTGGAATCGGCACCAGGAAAGGTACTGTGAGGTCAACCGGCACCAATCCAGATCCAGGCCTGGTTCCATGGGGGTCCTGCGGCGCCGGAGCCAAGGGAATCAAAGGCCTAGAGCCCCCAGCAGAGTCCACAGGACCCAAAGGCCCGCCGGCAGTGTCAGGCAGCCCAAAGATGGAATGGAGGGCTTCGTAAAATGCACAAAGCTGGGCAGGGAATGCTCTGGTTCCTGGAAAGGGAGGGAGGTGCGGAGTCATCCCAGCGGGCTCCGAGGACGGAGCAGTGGAGCGGCAACGCTAGAGGTCCAACGTTGCATTGGCCGACGGACGGGGAGAAGCCGAATAGAGTGTTTCTTCGCCTTCTTCTTGTGCTTCGACTTACCTGATGAGTGCGAAGACGTCGATGACGAATGACGATGGCTCCGCGACCGGTCCTGCGACCTTACCCTCGATTGGCACAGAGCGGACTGCCAGGCCTCCAAAAGCTTACAGAGCTCTCCGGAAAAGACTTTAGGTCCGGCGCCCAGCAGAGCACGAATTCGGGTCGTTGTTGCTCTCCAGGCACCAAAGGCACACAAAATGTTGACGTCTGTCACAGATCTGCTTGTGACCGGATTCACAGGGCTTGAAACCAGGCTGACAACTGGACATCCCTCGTGCACCAGGAGTCGCAAGACTCAAAAAAAGATGTCGACAAAAGTCGAAAAAGAGTTAGTCATAAAGTGACTAGGGACACGCTCTCTCCAGATCTGCACTGTCAGGCACGGAAAAGGAAGAACTGACAGCGCGCGGGGTGGCGTCCATGTAGACACCGGACATCAACCCGGCGACCACGACGCCAAACGCGGAGTCTATCGACGCGAAGGGGTACTACTACGAAAAAATATTTCTGCGAATCCAGTCTGACGCCTGGGAGTAATTCTGAGGTAAGGAATCTATAACTAATGGTCTCTTTCTGTACTGTACTGATCTGTACTGCCAATCTGAGATTGGTTAAAGGACATCTACAAGTGGGCGTACGCAGAGATTGATAGATTCTCGGGCTCTCTGAACAAAGGCAGGAGGGGCCCACAATATATCACCTGGAATAGCTACCTGGAAAAACTGGAAGTCAAATCAGATATTCAGCCTCCGTGAACTAGTGGGTATTATGCACTTTGAAATCACAGTTACACAGCAGGGTGATTGCATGGAAGTACCGGGAGAGGGGAATCTTACTGGGGCGTTTATGTTGCCTCACCAACTAGCTTTGAAATCTGCACTGTAAGCACATCTGTCACCTTTCAATTAGAGACTGACAGGTTTCATAGCTATGTCTCTCTGCTTGTAAGGAAAGCTTTATGCTTATTTGGTTATGTGTCAACCTCCAGGCTGAGCTCTGTTCATAACTAGTTTTCTGATGTGATACGATTGTAGTCTTCTTTCACAAACTATGGCAGCCACTCCGTACATTGCTTAAGATGTCAAACGTCGTGGCTGTGATACTATTTATCGTTTATGTGATTTGTTAATCTTGTAAAACTAATTAACATTTACTAAGGGGAAAAAATCTGTCTAGATTTACCATAGAAAGTAATATCAATAAAGTAATGTCACGCTAAAGTGAAAAATTAGCAGGTTGCTTAGCAGCAGTATAAATTATGTGTGTGTAAGTGATCTAGAGCATTACTGTTTATTTGGTTTATCAAAAAGCATAAAGATACATTAAATCAATGAATAAATACGCATGCAATTTGAAGATTCTTATATAAGATTTAACATATGAAAAAAATTTAAAGACTGACAATTTATAGCTATTTCTCCTTATTGAAATTTGGCAACCGAGTGCTTTTGCAAGGAAAGTCATTCTTGCTGCATGCAAACTAGGTGCTCAGAAGTTTAGATTTTATTAAAACAGACAATATTAATAAAACCTTTTACCCAATTACTTATCGACTATAGCTCTTCTACACAGAGTAAAAGAAAAATATGCCTTTGCCGTAGAAAAACGCTGTGTTGTAGCTGCCAAAGCTTACATGGGTGCAACTTGTAGAACGTTTGAGTTTTCGTATACTCTATAATTTATGAAGCTGCAGTTTTAAAATAAAGCCTTCAAATTCTTACTCCTATGACGTCATCACAAAAAAATGCCAATTTAACCTACCAACCCAAGAGGAACTACAGGATAGCGAAGAAAATTATGGGATTTGTTTGGAAATGCAATAGACAACTGATGTCAAAATCATTACCTCTGCAGAGAAGAGACAATTGAAGTCTTCTTGAATGATAGGGCACAGTTTCACATACATTTAACAAGTCTTTACTCATAATGTGCTCTCTCTTGTCATGCTCTAAACAACCATCATGTCACAAAGTTGGAGACGTCTACCTCACTTTAGGAAATGCTATAGGCGATCCTTTCCCTAATAAAAGAGAATGTCCAAATAATTTGTTTACTGAAACATTGAATAGCTCTTTATGACCTCAGTTTGGTTCTTGATCAATTTAAGGTTAATTTTGGGGAGCCACAAAACAAGTGTATATGCTTTTGATGTCCAATGGTCCTTGATTATACCAGCCAATATATTCTTTTTAATTACAAAAATTAAACATGTATTCACCGGAGACTTCACTGTTTTATATGTCCTGACTCTACCCACTGTTTGACAGTGCTTGATCCTTCAGTATTACAACTGATATTTTAGCTTTCTTTATTTATCCCCTTTGCTCTTTAATATTGTAAAGCATGATACCTATATCCGGTATTTTTCTTCGCCATATATGATTTTATTTCCTGCAAGGGCAACGTTCACGCTATAAAAAAACCTATCAACTAACGTAAATGAATAAATACTCTTACTTGTGTTTATATCACAATATTTTATAACCTTGTAGCGATAGTGAAGTATCCCAACCGCCATCAAACAGCTGGCAACGCTATCAGCCAATGGTCATTTAAAGATCTCAATGAATAATTGAAGCCAGCAATGAAAATATTAAAGATTTGAATCAAATAAACAACTCTGATTCACCCATCACTGTGTCTCGATTTTCATAAAACATACTTGGAGAGGTATCACAAGACAAAGGGGAGTTTCCGCTTCATTATTAAATTCCACCCCAGTAGGAAACACGACCAAGCAAGCAGAGACACCACTACAACTGCTGTTAAAGTTCTATTAATCACATTCCAGCATCACTGGATTCCCAACCCAGAATCCAGACAACACATCTTCCCCTTTGTACTGATTGCAACAAAATGAATTAAAAACATATTAACCATAAAAGAAACTTGCAAAATAAACACAAAATGAAACACCCCTCAATTGTTATGAAACAGCAGTTTGGACATGGACATGGAATTCTGAAATAAAAATGCATTTTAACAGACTGCACACAGTCCTAAAATCCTGAAAAGGACACGTTAATAAACTACACAGTACTGAAACAGTGTGAGAGGCCATCTCATACAGGATGACCTTAACGTACAAGTTACTTACCTTCGGTAACGATGTATCTGGTACAGACTATTCTAGCCGCAGATTCCTTAACGTAGAATTATCCCCAGGCGTGAGACTGGATCCAGAAAATATTTCTTTTCCCCAGCATCTTTACGCGCCTGGGGGCAGCACCGCGTGACTCGCCCTGAGGTCACATAAGCCCCACCCCGGCGCTCCGACATCAGTTTTATTAGGAGAACTTTTCCGCGCCACAACGCGGAGCCATCAGAAACAAAAACTGAGAATATGGGAACAGTCTACGAAACAGCAGATAAACAGAAAGGAAAGAAGCGAATGGAGGGGGAACAGCCCATATGGGAAAGTGGCAGGCACTGTGGCACTGAAAACCATAGAAGGGAAGAGCACAGCACAGCCACTGCAAAGCAAACCTGCAAGCAAATACAACATCCTCCCTGGAGACAGAATAAAACATGAAAAACTGTGCAGCAGACCAAAGAAGCCGCCAACCACAGTCCATTAACAGTGAAGGACAGAAGAGTAACGACAATTTACCCCAAGACATCACCAAGGAGAGTCGCGTCCCCTGAAAGGAGCCAAGGCTGAGGCCCAGTCAGGAGACTCCAACTCAGAGGACTGCACATGAGTCAGAAACTCCAGCCAGGAAAAAGGGGTGTTGGACTTGGCCCTTTTGGCAGGTTCACCCCTAAACGTTTTGCTTTTAATTGTGACCTGATACTAGTTGTTGTTGGCTTCAGCACGCTTTAACTCTGTCCCAGCGTAAAGTGTGTGCGCAGTCTGAGTGCGTGTGGTGAGATTGGTCTGCCCGCTCATAGGAATGCATGGGAAATGTGTGTGTCCATGGTAGATCCTGATGTGTGGGGGGTGCAGGGGCGAGTTTGGTATGTGCAAACTCGTGAGATTAAATTCTGCGCGACGGTGTGCGCAGATGTGTCTAGTGTAGAAGTTCCACTTCTATAAGTTAGCATGTCTGTGTAGTAAATGTGAATTGACTGTCTGCCTTGTGATTGGCTGGTGTGCCTGGCTCCAGGAGTCAGGATGGGTCTGCCCCGGTGGTGAATGGAGAGATCTGCATGTTGATGGGAGGGAGGAGTGCACCTGGGACCTGAATAGGGCTGGGCCTTCCCTCCACAATGCTGGGTCCACCCCCTGTGGTCCGTCTGATGTCCCTAGGCTGTCCTGTGAATGGGGAGAGGGGCTGAGCAAAACAAAGTGCTCAAGAACCAGTTGTCACTGGTTCTTCCCTTGCCCTACAGCTCCAGACAAAAGAAACGTGTGTATAAAAAAGGGGGTGTGACACCATGCAAAATGTTCACTCTGATCCTAACTTGAGGGGGGGCCTGCTTCTGGGTGCCAGGAGGACCGCCACTGGGGATTGCCCCCGTGCCTACTGAGAGACTTGCTTTGGACTTGCAATCCTAGCGCCTTGAAAGTGCTTTATTTTTGGTGCACAGCGCTTTATTTCTACTTATCGAAGAGTGCTTTATGCTTCACCTTGAAGAAACGCTTTGTTCCTGCCCCCAAAGGACCTGCAGCGCGAAGCTGCACCGCATAGGGATTCCCCCGCCTTGCCTGCACTCCGAAGGAGCAGGTGCCCACCCTGCAGAATTACCGCTTTCTATTATTTAAATTGCGCTGGTGCCTACCCGCGACTTTGCCACACATTACAGTGGGTGCCCACACCGCTGTCTATTTCTACACTTGAGGGTGCCTACCCCTCATTTTGCCGACAACCAGAGAACACCGCCGAGGGCCGGGGAAACTGGAAGTCAGGCGGCGCATTGCCTGACGCAGCAAAACCCGGAAGCCGACGAGAGCCCAAGCCCAACCCGCGCTCCGGTGCGGGAGAGAAAAGTGAAGAGGAAGCCAGCGTCCCCTCCCCCCCGGACTCCCTGGAGCGAGGGGGAGCCCGGACCACCTGCTTGTTAAGGCGGGATTGACCTGGAGCCTCGGAGGCCTTGCCAGAGAAGACCGCCCTCTATAAGAAGCGGAGGGGGCACAAGGCACATTGCCGGTGTCTGCCCCCACCGTGAGCCAAGTACAGAGACCGCTGCCTCGGGAGATCCCGCCCCCACCAGCGAGCAGCCCGGTGAGTGACAAAGGGCTGGGGGGCTCCACTGGGACTATCGGTGCTGACTGATAAAGACACGCCCCCCCCCCCCCCCCCGAGAGGTAGTTCAAGCGGCCCCGGCATACAGAGGGCCGCTCCCACATTTGGGACAGGTTCTGGCACTTTGGGGGTCTTCAGTATTTACCTGGCCAGAGGGGCCCTGGTGGTCCCCAGCTTTAGTCCTTCGAGTCAGAGCGCTCCTACGTGGCCCTAATTGTTTAAAGGGCAAAAGGGGCCCGTGTCCTCTCCCCGTGTTGGGCCCCCCAGTGGTTGAGGGCCAGAGCTACCTCCAGAGCCGGTACAGGGCTCCAACGTTTGGCAATTGTTTCAGAGTCTACGTGGCTCCACCGAGGGGACACATGATTATTGGTAGAGCCCTGTGGCTACCACATCTGGCGCAATTTGTTCTAAAGAGTCACACTGGTGCCCATGCCCCCTGCCACAGCTGCCCAGCAATTAGTTGGCAGCTGCAACGTTTAGGCTGTGCACATCTTGGTGATCTTACAGCTGCCCAGCAAGTAGTGGGCAGCTGCTACGTTTAGACCCCTGCTGCGCACTCTTTGGCTGCCTGCGCAGCATGCCCTGACTTTGGACATAGGGCGTGGTGCCCTTTGAGAGACCAGTTGGCCAGGGGTCAGTATCCCATGTGAAATTGGGGCAAGGCGATTGCCTAGTGTGTTTGTGATAATTGCCTAATGTGGTTTATGCGTAATGTGCAATGCCTTTATTATGCCTGTGATACCTCTGTGTTTTTATGCTTAGGAGGTTGTTTTGCCTAGTATAGGTTATACTAGTGAGTTTGTGTCCCTGCGTGACCTATGCCTATGATGATTAGTATTGTATGTGTGTATCTACCTTTTACCAGTGGTTACTGGTTGTGTTCTACAACTGTTAATTTGTGCTACAATTATTCTATTGCTACTAAGTGCTATTCCTACTAAGTGCTATTCCTACTAAGTGCTATTCCTACTAAGTGCTATTCCTACTAAGTGCTATTCCTACTAAGTGCTATTCCTACTAAGTGCTATTCCTACTAAGTGCTATTCCTACTAAGTGCTATTCCTACTAAGTGCTATTTCTGACAGTGGCCCATGTGGCCCTGTCCTGTGTATATAATCCCTCGTAAATATTGCCTAGTGCCAGTTGGCACAGTATCTGTGTGATTATGATCTAATGGGTTTATGGTAATACAAAGGCTATTTTTATATATAACCTTGTGTAGAGTTCTTTTTTGGTGTGCCCAGTGTGTTGCTGTTGTGTGTGTGTTGCGCAAACGCTTTACACATTGCCTCCGGGATAAGCCTGACTGCTCGTGCCAAGCTACCAAGGAGGTGAGCACGGGTTATCTTGGCGTGTAACTCTCTTGCCCCGACTAGAGTGGAGGTTTCTGCCTGGCTTTGGCGCAAGCCTTAGCCAACCAGAAATCCCATTTCCAACAAGGGGGAATATGAGAAGGCCCCACACTGGAAACACCAGAGTGTAGGGATGCAGTAGCACCCATGAACCCACCAGTTAAGGACCAAAAAGGGGGTAGAGGATGCAAACCCACCAAACCAGCATCCCGGTAGGGAGGAGTGAAGGAGGATACTCGCAGAAAACAAAGCACCCAGAGGCAGGCGAGTGCAGAAGAGCAAGCTAAGGGCCCTCGCAGAACGGGGAGGAAGGGCGGGACGTGAAGGAATCTGCGGCTAGAATCGTCTCTACCAGATACATCGTTGCCGAAGGTAAGTAACTTGTACATTTGATAGAGACTACTAGCAGCAAATTTCTTAACGTAGAATAGATACCCTAGCCATACCCATGGGGAAGGAGGATCTATGAGAGGACCCCACTAGCCTGGACATAACAGAGGGTCCCATAGGGGAGCTCTGTCCCCCCAGGCAAGGAGAACCCCTACAGTCAGAACACCACCGATCCCAAGGGGGATGAGGGAAGAAGAAAGGAAGAAGAAGCCAGTTCACACTCCACAGAGGAAACAGGGGCAAGGCAAGAGGAGGCCAAAGCACCCCACACCTATATCAGGCAACAAAAACCTCCATCCAGGAGCGAGGAAGATCAACCTATAGGCACCAAGGAGACGAGGCAGAAAGAAGGCAAGTCCCCCCTACCGGGAACACACCCCGCAAAGAGGGCAGCTGCTCCAACCACAGCTAGAAGGCAATAGACCAGACAGAACAGCGCCTACAGCAATAAAGCAGGCGGAAGCAGAAAGAGCAGCTCGGGGACACCCAGGAAGACCGGGCAGGGTGCCCTGAAGGAACAAAATCCATCTCAGCCCCCAAAACAGAAAGCAAGAAGGCAAAGGAGGCCCCGGACATACCTCAGGAAGGGGTCCGCGCACACGACACCAAAAGACGTGGAGCCAGAGCCCCACGCCAGGCCGCAGACAGCAGGATAGCCCAGGCTAACAGCACAACGACCCCGGAGAAGGATACACCAGGCGCCGCCAAAGCATTCCAACCACCTAGAAGGGAATTGCACCTGCAACGTACTTAAACGCCACGGAGAGCAGAGGCCCGAAGGTGACCACAACTTCCAGGCATAGAACAAGCTATTTAACAGCTACCACTACCCCACCTGGGGTATGTTAAGTCCCAAGACATGGGAACCCTCTTAGGAAGAAACTTCCGCAGCAGAGGACAACAGAAAGAATCGCAGGATAAAAAAAGCCCAGCGGAAGGCTTGTTAAGCAGCCAAAGAGAAAAAGACAAAAGGCCTAATCTCAGGGACAAACTGGTGCAGATAACCCAAGCAAAAACACACAGTCAAAAAGGGCCGGCCAGCAGCCAACAGAGCCACAATCCAAACAAAAGAGGACTCACAGGCACATGAATCACACAGATCACACAACTGGGGCGACCCACCCCAACTAAAGAACAGCTCCCAAGAACCAGATCAACGCACAGGTCACTGAGGGGGGAGGAGGCGGCGCCCCGCCAAGAACCGCCGGATGGCCCAGTCTGCCGGGGCGTGGAACAAAAGGGAAAATCCACCAGCTGTTCCTGAAAATATTCCAGGATCACACAGTCCCGAAGCCATGCATGACGGCGAAGGGCAACAGAGGAAGCCATGGCCCTGCTAATCACCTCCGAGATGTCCTGAGCGGAGCGAAGAATAAACACTGCCAGCTCCCTGCCATCTAACGCATGGTGCTGCAAAGCAACACCAGCACCCTCCTGAGCAGTTGCAGATCCAAGGGACTCCGCTGAATCCGACAAGCAAGAGGTGGCCCTAGACAACATACAAAGTGTTAAGGGCCGGCAGAGCTGCACTGGTTGAAGCGAACATATTGCGCCCCCAAGAGTCCAGCCAGCGGGCCTCCGGTGATGGTGAAGACAACAGCGACGGCAGGGAGGGAAAGGCAGTTTGCAAAAGGGGCCCGCTAGCAGAGGGGTGGAGGGAAAAACACACCGGGTCACGTGGTCCT
The DNA here is from genome assembly GCF_964263255.1 of Lissotriton vulgaris. Taxonomy (NCBI): domain Eukaryota; kingdom Metazoa; phylum Chordata; class Amphibia; order Caudata; family Salamandridae; genus Lissotriton; species Lissotriton vulgaris. Next base: position 1,831,068,942 of record NC_141694.1, read on the forward strand.
GGAAGGTGCCGGTGCAGAAGGTGTTGGGGCGCCCCCAAGCCCCCATCAGAGAAAAACTGAGAAAACCCTCAAAGGGAAGAGCAGCTCCCTTCCACCAGAGCCCTGGGGAAGAACCTTCAAAAGGTGATCTGCGAGGAAATAAGCAGCCAGATCAACCATGCGCAAAATTCCCACAGCCGTGGAAACAGCGCATTCAAAGGCGGCACCCGCCTCCGTAGGGCCCGCGGAGGGGAACGCAGCTCCTCTGTTGGCGACGGCTGCATGCTAAGGCGGCCATCCCCATAGCCAGTGGTTACCAAACTTTGACCTGTGGCTCCTTTGACCTAATCGGCAGTTGGCCGTAGCGTCCCACCATTTTTTTACCGGTGGGGGGTATGTACTTCCTGTTGTCTTCCTTAAAGTAATTGGGACGCAATTAAGGTATTATAATGGCTGGAATGCTTGAATTATTAATCTTATCTTTCACTTCACTCATCTATCCATTCTTTTGTCCCTCTACCCCCTTTCACTCACTCATTAATCCTTACATCCACCCTTTCACTCATCCATCCATTCATTCACCATTTCAAGGATCAATTCATCCATCCACCCATTCACTTGCCCATCATCTACCCTTTCAGTCATCCATCTATCCATCCATCCTTCACACCCATCCACCAATTTACTCGCCCATCAGCTGCCCTTTTACTTATCCATCCATACACCCATCCACCCTTTCACCCATCCATCCACCCTTCCACCCATACATACATCTATTTACCTTTTCTCTCATCCATACTTCCACTCATCCATCCATCCATCCATCCATTCTTTCATTATCTATCCATTCCCCCCTTTCATTCATCCTTTCAGTAATCCATCCAGCCATTAAGACATTTCTTCACTTATTTACTCACCCACCTTTTCACATTATGAGCTGAGCCTTTGTCTGCAGAGTTGCAGGCAGAAGAGGCCTATCAAGAACGACTACAGCAGGGGGTGGGGTGGTGGAGAGTTCACTATGCCCCGGCACATAGGCAGACTGAAAACGTAGAAGTCATGAGTCACACATGATGCAGTGCCAGGATGTGAGGTGACTGTAACATGGTGTTTCCAGGGCATTAAGTGGTATAGAAAAACTGGGGGGGTCTCTTCAAAGGGGGTGTTGGATGTAATTAAGAGCATAGTTTAAAGCACCTAGGCTAAAAATCTGCTCTTAGCATAGTGTTGCGCCCGACTGGTATTGTTATTTCTGTCATTGCATCCAGATATATAATACAGCAAGTATCATTACATTAACAACAAGCCAGGACTATTGGCTTTGTCAATGGTTGCTAGTTCCTTAAAATAAAAAAGCAGAAACCATGGCTTTGATGGCTTTGTTGAATAGAATATTGAAAATACTGCAGTTCTAAAATGACCTGACAGAAAAAGAACGATAACCTGTTCTTTTTTACTTTTTACAGGCTTCTTTAAATGAAGTGTTCTCTAACCTTGCAGCTTGGGCGTTTTACTTCTTATCTGACAGAATTCCCTTCTGTATACTGAGGCAGGATGAGGCCGCCACATGTGTGGAATTTTGACTTGCGATCTAAACATCATCTGCGCCAGCTTGTCACCTATGTACTACATGCACGGCAGCTATTCTAGGTCACCTATGTATTACGTGCATGGCAGCCATTTTAGGTATCATGGTCTCCCTGTCCACGATCGATCGCCAGCACGTCCCTCTGACCCAGCAAGCATCCTCTGCGCACCCCGGCTCCCCCTCCCTCCTCCTTCTGAGCACGACCCTTCTGCATGACCCTGTCCTTGAGAGTCACGCCAGCGCCTGACCAGCACCTCCTCCCCTCCCATGAATGCCCCTCTGTTGCTAAACCTCCCTCCTGCACTGGATTGTCCACACAGCATGAATACCTCTCCATTGATGGCCCCTCACCCCGTGTCCGACTGTCCACACAGGTCCGAGGCCATTGCCTAAGCCGGAAGATATCATTTACTGCTCTTTATTGTATGAGGTCGCTCTCCTTCAAAGGTCCCTCTATTTGATCCAGGCCTCCCCACCCCCTGTGACATGATCAGGCGCACACATCCTAAGACTCGACAACACACTCAGCTGCGAGATGACTCTCTCTCTTATCAGCAGGTTGAGGACCTCTATTGTGAATGTATATGGGGGTGGGATTAACACGAGGATTACGGGGATGTCTTTCCCATGCTCTACAAAGTTGTGATTGTATTAAAGGAAGGTCACATGCCATAAACCAGTGTATAAGAGGCCAGGCCTCCGAGTGGCTGTTAGAGCACCTCGACATGATACCTTGTTGTCTGTTCTGATGTGTTCTGCTCCGTCGGAATAAACTTCTGTTTCCTGCCTTCTGGTCTCCGGCGCCTGCCTCATTGCTTGGTAAACTTGAACGGTACAAGGGCGGTTAGCGCCGGGCAAATCTTGAGAAAGGTCCTAGCCCTACCTTTTTCCACAATTGGCGTCCCAAAGCGTGGGGCCCATCAGCGACACGTGGATCCAGTGGGAGAGGTCCCGATGACAGAGTGAACGACTGCAACGATCGGGAAGAGCTCATGTCCGATAGACCCTCGTCTGACAGCCGATCATCCGACCTTCACTAGTTCTGAACAGACCTCTCTCGAGTGATCTACGGTCCTGACTGGGAACCATCAGGAGTGCCGCGAACAACACGAAGGAGAGAGGACGATCGGGCGCTGGATCCAGAGGACAGGAAACCGTCCATGCGGTCCGGGTAAGGTCGTGTAAACACGACGAATTGAGGAAATTGTTTTTGGATAATACTAGTATTACGCTTTGTTGAAACCCTCTGGAGATTCACTGTCTGCAAACGGGGAAAAGCAAACAGGCTCTCTCTTTGCAAGCAGTGAAGGATAGGTAACGCAGACTTTTGTCCCCATTGTAATCCGTCGTACCTATCTTCCTCCCCCACTGTTTCCCGAACTATCGTTCGTGGATTATTGTCTGGAGATTCTTTGTCTGCAAACAGGGAAGAACAAGGCCTCTCTTTGCAGGTAGAGAAAGAGTGGGTAGCGATAATTTTTCGTGCCCACTTATTCTCCCCACTGGATTGTTTGATTGGCCGATTATTCGGTATTGGTTCTTTTGAGGTATTCACGGCCTCCAAACAACGTAGAATAGAAATATTCTGTCTAGTCTTTGTCCGCCGTGATAAGATAGGTAGTGCAGACTTTTGTCCCCGTTGTAATCCGTCATGCCTGTCTTCTCCCCACTGGTTGGTAGCCTGTTTAGCCCGGACCGCTTATTAGAGATGAACCATCCAGCTCCACTGGAGGGCACCCCTAATAAGGACATGTTCACTAAGTATGGACTAGTCGCTATAGCTTACACTAAACTATGGCATAAATATACGAAAAAGAACCTTGAAAGTCAGTGGCCACTGATAGGTTCCTTTGACGAAAATAAAATAAAAACATTAGAAATAGCGCTCCAGAAGAATAAGACCACGCCCAATATGCTCGACAGTATCGGCATGTGGCGCAAAGAAACGGAACAGCGAAAGAAAAGAGAAGAAGCAAAAATAGGGAAAGAATTACGAAAGGCAGCCCACCTAGCCGCAAAGCAACTAGAAGAAGAAATAAAAGAAAGAAAGGAAACTATGCAAAATCAAGAATCAGGGTCGACAGGCCAATGTCCTGTTAGGACCCCCTCTGCGCTCTACCCTGAATTGCCCTCCAAACAACGAGCGAACGACGAGCTACTACTAGGTCCCCCAACCATCTACATGCCCCCTCCATATGCCCCCTGCCGACAAAGCTTCCACGCTCCGAGTGTGAGCGAAAGCGATCTCAGCGCTAGTGCACCAGCCCTCACGGCCTTTGCACCAGCCACATTAACAACCTCATCAGACGACCCCGAGTCTAGCAAACAATCATCGGCCAGATTAAATAGATTAAGCAAAGATGAGCGGGACGGGATCGACAAAATAGCAAAGACCTTGGTAGAACGAAGGGAGAGCGAAGAGTACACAATGAACATATATAATTCACATGCCGAAAGCCACAGACGGCATTTTATTTTGCGATTCAGCTACCACACCCTGAACGCATATGAAGATAGGTATCAAAGTAAGGGTCCCGCCAGGCTGACAACGCTGTATAGGAAGATTGACGTTGGAGATGGGACTGAATGTGAAGCGACGGAACTCTTCATGCAGATGCTCGAGGTCTTCCGCCACCTTACAGAACAAAAACCAGAAACCAAGGTTACAGTCCCTGAAACGACCTCAGTAGAAGTAGTCAATACTATGATGCCTATCAGAGAAGCGGCTCCTTACTGGATCCCGCCACGGGGCCAGGGAACGAGCGATGATATTAATAATGAAAATGCAAAAGGGAGGGTTGTGTACAATTGGGTTTACCAACCATGGGACCGACAAGATATCCTAACCTTCAAGCAAACCCTGCCCGACTTAAGAAAGAACCCGACAGCATTTTACACCGAATTAGGCACAGCCTTGGGTTCGACAATAATGACCTTAGCAGATATTGACTTGTTCTTTGGGCTATGTCTGCCGGCTGACGTGTGGAAGCAAATCCGGAAGGCTGACCACACGGATCTGTTTGGACATACCTGGGACCAACTCGGTAAACTAGATAGACAGCGAGAACCGGGGAGCAAACCAGTGAAAGACATACTGGAACTCCCAGATAAAATAGTCCAGAAATTAAAAACACTGGTCCCGGAAAGAAAGGTAGACTGGTCGATAGTCACGGCCTGTCGACAGAAACCCCAGGAAGATGTGTCAGAATACTTCTCCCGATTCGAGACAGTGTTCTCCGACTACAGTGGCCAGGACATGACCACTGCAACCGGACAGCACCTGTTCGTACAAAATTACGTAAAGGGTCTAACACAAGAGGTCTCCCAAAAACTGCAGACGAGTGAGAGTAGTTGGGGGGCCTCCAAACCCGCAGCTATCCTTCAGATGGCTCAGTATTACGAGCACCAAAAGAATGAGAATGATAGGGCATCCGAGAAAAAGAAGAAAGATTTAAAGGAAAGGGTAATGATAGCCCAGATACAGGGTATAGCGCTAGGACGGGAACATCAAAGGGGGAACTACCAATCAAACACCCCCAGAGATCTACCTCCTAAGGATCACACCCCGACATCTCACCCTGGACGGAGAGACGTTAGCAATGACCAATGCGCTTTCTGCAAAGGGCTCGGCCATTGGAAATTCCAGTGTCCGGTTTTGCTAGAGATGAATAGAAATAGGGATTCCAGGGATGTGGCAGGTGGTCCGAGGAATAGAGTACAGGGCCGAGGGAACTCCAACGACACTAACAATGACAGATCAGGAAGACTGAATACATTTGACCGTCCCCGACAGAATCAATATCAGCTATCCGAAGGTGAAAATGCCCCCGATTTTGCATAGGACTGCCAGGGGCAAGGGAGGGATCCAGTCGAGCTCTGTGTTGACCAGCAAGGTCCTTATGTCACCGCTAAGGTCTTGGGTACAGAGTCTCCATTCTTGGTAGACACTGGGGCGACACGTAGTGTGTTATCAAAACGACTGATTCCAAGGGCACCCTTGTCTGGCTCACACATAACGTCGATAGGTTTCGATGGGACGCCCTCCACTAACCCCCTGTCCGTACCTATTACCTTTGACCTAGAAAGCAACACTGCTGACACGACATTTCTACTCTCCTCCAACTCCCCTGACGCCATTATGGGCATTGACTTACTGAAGCATTTTCGAGCTACCATTAGGTGTTCCCCAGATGGAATACGAGTCATCCTGTACGACAACCCAGACATGCCCAGATCCCGTCCCCCACGACACATGTGCTGCATAACTGACGCTGACATGTCCTTGCTTGACACCCTGCCTCCGTACCTGTGGGCCAAAAATGACTCTGATGTGGGGCGAATGATGATTGATCCTATTCACATAACTGTACGACAGGACGCCATACTCCCGAAGCTTCCACAGTATCGGATATCCCCCGAGGGTGAGAAAGCACTGGTAGCGATTATTCAGTCTCTGGTAGATGCAGGAGTGGTTGAAGAGGTGGTTAGCAACGTCTGCAACAGCCCAATCCTACCCATTGTTAAGAAGCAAGGTGAAGGAGATGAGAAAGCGTACCGCTTCATCATCGACTTACGAGAGATTAACAAAGTAGTTGTACCCCAATATCCTGTGGTCTCTGATATCACCACCATTCTGACCCTCATCCCGTCCACTGCCACCACCTTCTCTGTTATCGACCTTAAAAACGCATTTTTCTCTATCCCCATCCATCCAGACAGCCGTTATCTTTTCGGCTTCACTTTAAAATCTCGCTCATACCGATTCTGTAGAGCTCCCCAGGGGTACACTGAAAGTCCCAGCATTTACAGCCAGGCCCTCAAAAGACAGCTGGATGCTTTCCAGCTACCAGAGGGAGTGGTGTTGATCCAATATGTCGATGATATCCTTTTGGCGGCCGACACCACCCCGCTGGCAACGACAGCCACCGTCCAACTCCTACACTTCCTTGCAGAAAATGGCCATAAAGTCTCCAAAAAGAAACTACAGTTCTGCCAGCCACAAGTAACTTACCTAGGCCATCTTCTGTCCAAGGAAGGGAGGAAACTTACCCCTGACCGAATCCAAACTATCCTAGACACCCCCATCCCAAAAATGCAAAAGCAGGTCCGCTCTTTGGTTGGCCTAACCTCTTTTTGTAGACAGTGGTTGCCTAATTACAGCCTCATTGTGAAACCATTACTTGCCCTACTGACCAAGGATGCCCCCTCCCCGTTCCCTTGGACCGCTGAGTGTCAAGCCTCCTTTAAGGAATTACGGGATGCACTCTGCTCAGCACCCGTCCTCGGAACGCCGGATTACTCCAAACCCTTCTCCCTCTTCACCCACGAAAGGGAGGGATGCGCATTGTCTGTCCTGACTCAATCGATTGGCCCTAAGCAGCGCCCTTGTGCCTACTTCTCCGCCACTCTTGATCCTGTAGCCAGAGCCTTACCTGCCTGCCTTCGAGCGGTAGCTGCCGCTGCTGTCTCCATCCGTCAGAGCGAGGGAATCGTACTTTCCAACTCCCTCACTGTATTAGTGCCCCATGCAGTTGACACCCTTTTGAACCAAACAAAGACCCAACACCTGACTAGCGCACGACTGACAGGGTACGAGTTGACTCTGCTTGCACCCCACATCACACTTAAGAGATGCACGACTTTGAATCCTGCCACATTGTTACCCCTGCCTGAAAACGACCCCGACGTTCCTCCCATACACGACTGTGTGACCCTCACGGACGAACAGACTAGGAGTAGGGTTGACCTCCGAGACACTGCTTTTCCTGACCCCGATGGAGAGCTATGGGTAGACGGCTCATGCATAAAACTCCCAGATGGCACCACTTCAGCTGCCTATGCAGTGACTACAGCCCAAACAGTAGTTGAGACAGCCTGCATCACACAACGATCTGCCCAGGCAGCGGAGCTGATAGCCCTCACCCGAGCATGCATCATAGCCGCAGGGACCACCGCGAACGTATATACGGACAGCCAGTATGCCTTCGGGGTGGTCCACCATTTTGGGCTCCTGTGGAGGGAGAGGGGATTCCTGACGTCCCACGGCACCCCAATCCTCCACGGAGATTTAGTGTCCGCTCTGATTGAGGCAGTTCTCCTCCCCAAACGATTAGCGGTGATCAAATGTCAGGCACACAAAAGAGTGACAGACTTAGTCGGACAAGGGAATGCATTAGCCGACATCACTGCACGAACCACAGCTGAGAATAGGACAGTGACACGCATATATGTGACTAGGTCACAAGCAGAAAAATGGAGTGACACAAGGGAAATGATCAGAGACATACAGTCGGCCAGCACCCCTCACGAATTGACTAAATGGGCAAGGGTGGGTTTGAAGGATGAGGAGGGCTGTTGGCGAACGAAGGATGCAAGCAAATGGTTGCTGCCCGACTCATATCTGATTCCCATTCTGACAATGGCTCACTCTCCCGCACACATAGGATCTGCACCCATGATCGAACTCATTTCCAAAGTCTGGCATAACGATAAAATCCCCGACTCAGCCAGACGCCTGGTTCAGCAGTGCCTTATTTGTCTGCAACACAACCCCGGGAAAGGAACTGTAGTACCCCGGGGAGGGTTCGGGACCCCCAATCATCCCTTTGAGGTCCTTCAGATGGACTACATCCAATTAGAGAGATGCCAAAGCCTGAAGTACGTACTAGTCATCGTGTGTGCCTTCAGCAAATGGGTAGAAGCCTATCCAACCCGTGACAACACTGCCATGACTACTGCCAAAGTACTACTGAAGGAATTCTTCCCTCGCTATGGCCTTTGTCGAATTTTATGGAGCGACAATGGCCCCCACTTCATAGCTGAGGTTATCCAATTAATCCTAAAGGGGTTAGGGGTGAAGCAACGATTTCATGCGGTCTTCCACCCCCAATCCGCTGGTCTAGTGGAACGCCATAATGCCACGCTGAAGCTGAAACTGGCAAAAATAGTGGCCACCACTGGACTCAACTGGCCGGATGCCCTCCCACTGGCCTTGTTATCGATGCGTTCCACCCCCACCAAGCACCATTTGACCCCCTACGAGGTCGTGTTTGGGCGTCCGATGAATCTCTGGACTGCTCCCAAACCGGCCTCCATTCATGACGTCCCGGACGTCCTACTATCTGATTATTTGTGCAAGTTAACTAAAACGTTGTCTGTCATTCATCAACAGGTGCAGCAGGCCATCCCCGATGCTTCCAGGGGCCCCGGCCACGACATCCAACCGGGAGATTTCGTATTAATACGAAATTTCCAGCGAACCAAGAGTCTGGAACCTCGGTGGACGGGCCCCTGGCAAGTGCTGATCACCACCCGAACAGCACTCCGAGTGGAGGGGAAGAAGCACTGGCTGCACGCGCATCATTGCCGGAAGGTCTCTGCGAACCAGGCCACGACAGAAAACGTCAGCACCCAAGAAGAGCTCCTGAGCAAAGACCGACCGATATTGGACTGTTATCCCGATACTGAGGCACTCGAACTTGCAAAATTCTCTGATCCCACCGTGCCATCCAGAGAAGGGTATTTCCTGCGTCGAAAGGAGGGAGTTTCGGCTAAGTAGGCCACGGACTAAGTTAAAATCTCAGAACGGTGACCTAAACACAATCAAGGGTTGCCGGGAGAGAAGCTAAACGAAGTCTGTGGTTCTGCCCGCTACCGAGCCCCCTTGAAGGTGATGGAAGCGCCAGATAAGAAGATGATGGAAGCGCCAGATAAGAAGATGATGGAAGCAACAGGAAATACCCAGTATAGAAATCCAAAGACTGACAACTTGCACAAATCAAAGACAATCGCACTCTTCATTGTCTTCCTCTTCTGCCTCCTCCTCATGACCTCCTTCTGGATTCTGGAGGAAAGCACACCGGCTCATGAGACATTGCTACCTACTGCACAGCCAACACCCCTGAAAGAGCATCACCTAATATCTCTGTCGCCTCAGCTCCGAGAAAGGCGCAGGGAATTCTGGAACAATTCCTTCGTGCAACTGTTGCACCAACACAACCTTGCTGCAAATGCTACAAACTGTTGGATCTGCGGGTTGCTCCCGCATGCCACTGGACACTCCATTCCCTTCATCCCTTCACCCTTCTCAGTTCACGGCTGGTATCCTCGCCAACAACACTGCGGAGCTTCAGGCGGTCCGCCTCGTGACCCTCCAAAATCGTCTTGTCTTAGACGTGGTCCTGGCCGACCGAGGAGGAGCATGCCGCATCATCGGATCCAGCTGCTGCACCTACGTGCCTGACAACTCGCCTTCAGTCTACAAGGCTATTGAACACCTCCACAGACTTTCCTCGGAGGTTCACCAAGAACAGGAAGGATGGTCGCTTGGGAGCTGGTTTTGGGACACTTTGAAGAACTGGGGTTGGAGGTTGTTTTCCTTTGTGTTGATACCTGTTGTGATCTTATGTGGGTGTTGTTTAGGTATCCAATGTCTGCCACCCTTGTGCGGCCTTGTTTCTAACTGTATGTGCCCAAAGACTTTGGACTTCCGAAATGAGCACATGAGCCCCCTCTATGAAGTAGAAATACGTGGCCTTATGGGGATAAATTCAAACTGACAAGTTGGCGAGATATGTTAAAAGGGAGGACTGTGGAATTTTGACTTGCGATCTAAACATCATCTGCGCCAGCTTGTCACCTATGTACTACATGCACGGCAGCTATTCTAGGTCACCTATGTATTACGTGCATGGCAGCCATTTTAGGTATCATGGTCTCCCTGTCCACGATCGATCGCCAGCACGTCCCTCTGACCCAGCAAGCATCCTCTGCGCACCCCGGCTCCCCCTCCCTCCTCCTTCTGAGCACGACCCTTCTGCATGACCCTGTCCTTGAGAGTCACGCCAGCGCCTGACCAGCACCTCCTCCCCTCCCATGAATGCCCCTCTGTTGCTAAACCTCCCTCCTGCACTGGATTGTCCACACAGCATGAATACCTCTCCATTGATGGCCCCTCACCCCGTGTCCGACTGTCCACACAGGTCCGAGGCCATTGCCTAAGCCGGAAGATATCATTTACTGCTCTTTATTGTATGAGGTCGCTCTCCTTCAAAGGTCCCTCTATTTGATCCAGGCCTCCCCACCCCCTGTGACATGATCAGGCGCACACATCCTAAGACTCGACAACACACTCAGCTGCGAGATGACTCTCTCTCTTATCAGCAGGTTGAGGACCTCTATTGTGAATGTATATGGGGGTGGGATTAACACGAGGATTACGGGGATGTCTTTCCCATGCTCTACAAAGTTGTGATTGTATTAAAGGAAGGTCACATGCCATAAACCAGTGTATAAGAGGCCAGGCCTCCGAGTGGCTGTTAGAGCACCTCGACATGATACCTTGTTGTCTGTTCTGATGTGTTCTGCTCCGTCGGAATAAACTTCTGTTTCCTGCCTTCTGGTCTCCGGCGCCTGCCTCATTGCTTGGTAAACTTGAACGGTACAAGGGCGGTTAGCGCCGGGCAAATCTTGAGAAAGGTCCTAGCCCTACCTTTTTCCACACATGCTTCAACACCCCAGACTGCCCCATTGTCATTCTGTGTGTGGCAATCAGCGGCATACTGAATGACAATGGGCGGGGTCGTGTGCTCTAGGAGGAGTGCGAGGCAGCTCCATCAGCGGGGGTGAGGCCTCTCACAGGGGAGCAGCGCTGCTCCCTGTGATAGCTAAAATTACAGACAAAAGACTGTGTGAAATTTACGGACGGTTGGTCACCCTAGACTGTGTGCGGCACCCCTGGCACCTCATTACGGCGCACCGGGGTGCCGCAGCGCACAGTTTGGGAACCACTGCCCTAAGCCAATCTGAGTGGGGAAGGGCCAGGTCCTGAAGGGAGAAAAAGGCGCAGAGGAGTGGGTGACCTGTGGTTCCTCTGGTGAAAACTGCAGTGACTGAGGGACCGGCCTTTGATAACGTCAGGGAAAAAGCCATGACGCGGCGGTCCGTCTACGGCGAGGACAACACCAGCAGGCTCCCATCCTCCGGGGAAGAGGTGACGTCCGAAGCATAGTCCGCGATTTGACACCTGTTGAGTGCCTTAGAATCGGCAACCTGGAGCAGGGCATCGTCGTCCAGCACCACCGGAAACGCCGGACAGGCCTCCGCTGCAAAGAGCAAGGATCCGCTACCGTCCGAGGAGGGGAAAGGAGGAGGAAGGAGGAGGAGAAGCCCGCGGAGCCTGTAAAGCCGCCGCCTATGTCTCCATCTAGGCTCTCGACGCACCCTCACCGGGAAACGGTGCTGCATCACCCGCGGAGAGCCTACGCCCCCAACAGGCCGGAAACCAGCCCTCGGGGACCAACTGCAACACTGACCGACAGGGGAGCGACGCTCTTGCGGCACAGGAGATGATTAGGACGGCGACGGAGAGTGACGCTTCGAATACCTTTCGCAGAGGTGACTAAGCCGACCTGGACATGCGAGCCGAGAAAATTTTCATCCGGCGTTCCCGCGGCGGCTTCAACCGTTGGTACGCCTCGCAATCAGTAGAGCCATGATCTTCCTTAAACACCACATGCAAATGAGATGAGGGTCCGTCGCCGACATCAGGTGTCCACAAGACAAACACGTTTTAAAGCCCGAAGGCATCCGCACACTGTTCCGACAAAACCCACGCAATAGTGAAGGTAGAGGCCTAAACAGGCCCAGAGCACGAACTGGATCCGCGTTGCACCCGGAAAAGGAAAACACTGATGTTGGCGCGCCGGGGTGGGGCTTATGTGACAACGCGGACGTCACGCCCGCGGAGGACGTCAGGGTGGAGTCACGCGGTACCGCCCCTACGGCGCGCAGTGATGCTGGGAAAAAGAAAATGTTTCCGGATCCAGTCTCACGCCGGAGGATAATTCTACGTTAGGAATCTGCAGCTAGTAGTCTCTATCAGATACATGCATACTCCCAGCACACCCCACACCACCACTTGTTACATCCTCACTCCACGGAGGCGATTATCTTTCCTTTGGTTCCATCCCTTATCCAGAACTTTTGTAGCCCAAAAAGTATACACACACCACTACAAACTTGCATTTATCTGCTCTCAATGTGATGCCTTTGTCTTTTGAAGCAGCCAAGACCATGGCCAATGACTTGTCATGGGAGGATAGGTCTTGACCAAAAATCAGGATATCGTCCTGAAAATATCAGACGTTGGGTATAGGTACACCCTTAAACAGCGCCTCTACTGCTCTTTGAAAAACAGAAGCAGTCAAAGCCTAACCAAAAGTTATGTGTTTAAATCTAATCAAAACCTCTGGAGTGACAAAGGAAGTTAATGGCCTCGATTCACGTTGAGTGCAAATGTGGTGATATGCAGCTGTCATATCGAAGGTTGTAAACACCTTGGCACCCTTAAGAGAAGTCAAAATCTCATTTATATTGGGCAGGGGATGCCCATCTACCCAGATTCTATTGTTGAGGTCCCTCAAGTCAATGCACAATCTCCACGCCCCATTAGCCTTCCTCGCTAACACAACGAAGGACAACCATTCAGAACTTTAAATGGCTTCAATAATGGCTTGCTCACACTAATTGTTTAGTTCCTTACTGAGTTGCTCCCTCATAGTTAATGGCACACGCCTCACTTTGTGCACCACCGGAATCGCCCCAGCCTTTAATATGATTTGATGAAAGAAACCCTTTAGTTTTCCAAGAAAAATCTTCAGGAATGCTTTGACCCACAGACAACCGCTAACAGCTGGCAGTCACTCATCGGTCAACACCACCTGCTCTGGGTTATTGGGATCAAGGATTATTTCTAACTTCCTCTGCTCCAACCACCTCAATAGACACAATCGATCTTTGGGCACACATACAGTGAAAAGCGCTTTGTTCCCTTGAAAATCCTACACTGTATCAAATTCACCCACGACCTCTATGGTTCCCTCCAAACACAATTGGTTGCACATTGGACTTCCTTAAACTAATATTGTTGAACCATTCCCACTCTTTCGTACCAATCAAAAAGATCCTGAATCAGCAACCATATTGACCGCAACGTGCTACACTCACTAAGCAAAATGATCTATTGGCCTTTTCAGATTCAATTTGCATCACACCTTTGTCCGGATCGTCACCACCCTTTTGTACACAAAATAAAATATTCTCATCATCCAATTCCTCAGACAAATCACTCTTGCCGATAGTGGTTTCAATTTCATGAATTTGTTTAGATTGAACGGATTCACCAGACAAGTGTTGCCTAACATAAAAAGTATGCCTTTGCAGAATAACGTTTTTTTTTCTTCTTGAAACTGGCATCCAAGGTTTTGATGTCAGTAGCATATTCATCCATAACATCCCATTCTCCCAACACGCTAATGCTAGGTAGATGTTTTAACACCTTCCTTATTCCCTCTGGACCTAAGGAATAGCTTAAAAAAGCGAATTTCTTCAGTGTAAACACCGTTTATATGGCCTCCAAATACTTTTCGAAACCCTCCTTTCTTTGTCCCCACTCCCTGAGTAGAGATCCAGAGGTTGCTAAACAAGCAGAAGGAGGAAGTATGGTATGCTGCAGGTTATCCTTTGTTCTACAATAAATCAACTTCTGAAATACAGTATGCTTACATATACAGTTACAGACGCAAAGTATGAATTGTAAACACTAACAGAAAACACCTGTGCGAACTCCAACAATGCCTCCGACACGGAAGGTGTGCAAATAACATGCACATACACAACTCCCAGTTCAAAGGTGAGCAAATCACTGAAATCCACCCGAGTTCATCAAATCGAGATTACAGAACCAAAAAGAGCAGCAAAATGGTGGAAGACAGAAAATAGCAGTAAAATGGTGTGCAAGTCACCGTTTTGCCCCACTGAAAGGAGGAATAGTTGAGTATATACGTAAAGAAATTGTGTACGGATCACTGTGATCAGCTGCCAAAGTTACCTTTTTCCTCTTTTTGAAACTTGTAGACCACTGCAGCGTTATGGCCACACCAGTTAAAAATAATCAACAAAGGTGTGGGGATCACCTTTGCCGCTTGAAGACAGCTGCAGTGTTGTGACCCCACCGGTTAAAAATACCAAAACAAAGGTGTGCCGATTACTGAGATCCGCAAATAAAGACCGACAAACGGAACGTGCACCAGCGTCTCCTGTGCGCCACATTGCCAATCATGGATGCCACAAAACGTCACGGTATTCCCTGCAAGCCAAGCTGTCAAGCAACTCAGAGCGTCACATGTTCCTGAAAGTGCAGACTCAGACGTGGAAAATCACAAACCCTGGTGCAGGGCTCCTCCAGGCGCATGCACTTCCTATTTTGTAGGGCTCTGGCTGAGCCCAAATATCAAGAATCTTCACGGCAACGAAACCATAAAGTCAGGAATGGCACAAGAAACCATCCGCCTTGCAGTGCCTCACAGTATCACGCGCGGAGGATGCGAAAATCCCAGAAAATCCAGAAAGGCTCCAAAATCCTTGAGCATCAGCAGTGCCTCGGTAATGTACCACTTCTCCTGCTTATTGCCACTGAAGAGAGGTACCACAAGCCAGTACACAATTTGCCTCTTCCGGAGTAGGCTGAGAAGACGCTCCACTCAGGGAGTGTGTGGGGGTTTCTCCAGCCTGGCTGCTCAATGAAGCCGGGTTGGATAAACACTGGTGGGCATGTGTGTTTGGCCGGCCTGAGATGGCCGGCCAAACACACAAGCGAACTTAAAAGTGCATGTATGTAATCCTCCTCGTCCCTCCCATGCCCCGCCACACCCCTTGGTGCACAAGCTGGCTGGAAGCCGGCAAATTAAAACTAAAACAATATTACGATATCATTTGATTTTTCACTTGCTGGCTCTGAGCCAGTGGAGCGACATTCCTCCATCATTGCCGAGGAGCAACCCCTGCAGGAAACTTTTCATTCCACTGTGTGGCAGCTGCCACAGAAAAGGCACTCACAAAACGTTGCATTAGGCTTTTTAGGGAATGCTAAAAGTGAATGGTTCACAGGTCAGAAGATGCAGGGTAAATCTATGGACTAGAAAATCTAGAGTTTTTGCATAAAATGCAGTGTGAATGTTGGTCATGGCCGTAAACATCATCCTTAAATGAACGTGGAGCCAGTCCAGGTGATGTCAGTGTATTATAAAAGAACTGAGGTAGCTCTTACTGCTCAAAGGGCGAGTTACTAGAATCCCTAAAAAACACCATTTGATATGAAGTTTTGTAATGCGCGAATGCCTGAGGCGTCTTGGTGCTGGCAGAGCTGCAAAGGAAAGAGCAGAAGGAGGAACTTCAGACAGAGTGAGAAGGAAAAGGGAGCTACATAGTTATTGCTTTAGTAACACAAGTAAATATTCATGCTAACTTCCATACCTGCATTCTAGCAAAAAGTGAAATGAAAGTCCCTGTATTTAACTATAGCTTAAGATTCATACCAGAGACATTGTGCTGGTTTGTCACAACTTATTTCAAAACATACAGGTATTAAACTAGAAGACATCTAGAATGCTTCTGTACACCATTAAAATGCTGGAGTACGAGCT
Source organism: Lissotriton vulgaris (assembly GCF_964263255.1). Taxonomy (NCBI): domain Eukaryota; kingdom Metazoa; phylum Chordata; class Amphibia; order Caudata; family Salamandridae; genus Lissotriton; species Lissotriton vulgaris. The sequence goes on from NC_141694.1 coordinate 1,831,084,992, forward strand.
TCCGCTCTGGAGACCAGAAGCAATTTGAACAAAAAAAGGATAGTGAGGAAAGACAGCCACTCTCACTGAGCAACCTAATAACTCAAACAGAACAATTTCACCAAGACGGAAGGAACCCTGTACAAATGCTTCCCTTGTGGCTGTGCCTCAAATCCGCAGGCCAGCATGAGACATGAAACGAAGTAAAACGCAGCCAAAATCCAATTCCCTACATCCAGCCTTGTAGTCAGAACACTCAGAAGGCAGAAACTGAAGCTTAACTGATCCTGTTTTGGTGCGTATCAACGTACAGATTACTATTACCACATAGGATAACATTCATCTTAAAGGAAATCCATCAAGAGACATGCCAAAGAGACCTCCACTGTCTAAAGGCTCTCTTAGACTAGCACTCAGACCCAAACAGGAGTGACAGAAAATTGAAGCCACGTAAACACTCCTTATGAATAATGGGGTTTAACAATAACTAAATCAAGTCAGACAAGGGTAGGAGTCCATCTCCGTTTATAATCCAAAGGTGGTTTTGAAAGCAATTTGTTGGTTCCTGCAGCTGTCGACTCAAAATTAATTTAAACCTCACATCAATAATTATGACTAACTATCTAAAAAAAAACTGTCTTTCTCGAAGTCTATTACAAATGAGAAACTGCAGAAGCAGTACAATTGTGCTCAGAGAGGGATTCTTTGCTTCCCCCCAGCAAATACAGGTCTAGAAATGACTCGGGAAATATTTAACCGACAGATAATTGGTCTGGCGTATCCTAAAGGACAGTCAATTTATTTTGGTGCAGAAAATACAATGTTCAGGTTGAAAACTTACAACTTTAGCCTACCAGTATGAGGTCCTTCAGAACTGAAATCAGACAAAAACTCCAGACTGGGATTGGGAGGCAGGAGAGATTGAAAGGATGGGTGGGGGCGCCTTGCTATAACCTTATGTCTGAAAGGAAAATCAAAAGTACCACTTTGTACAATTTGCTTTCGCTGCTGCATAAATGTTTGCAAAACGATGAGTGATCCTCACATAACCTTAAAGACATGCTGAACCTCTTCAAGAACAGCCAGCTGAATCTGGTAACACTGCCGGAACCTGTGTGACCGCAGGATCCCGAGTTCGAATACAGACGGCTCCACTCAGCCTTTCAACCTCCGAGGTTGATAAAAGGATTGTCATTGACCTGGGTTAACATAAAACATATGTTTTTTTCAGTCGGTACAAAGATGACCCCTGCTGAGGTGAACACGCACTCTACAAATATGCATTATTTTACTATAAGAGGAAGCAATGTGCATAGCATTTGCCGGATTTGTTCCCTTCTAGTAAAGAATACCGAGAACTTTCCAACATTAGATAACAGGAATGTACACACTATACGGATCTAGAAACACTCAAGATGAAACTGTACATCAATTTCCAGGTCCCTTCTCAGGTAGGGTCCTGTGTGGTTGGCTCTCACATTCTGCACAGAAAGATTACCTGGCATAGCAGCATGGGGAGGCGGTGATTTGAGATCGACCCCTCCATCAGCCATTTGGATAAGGAATCAGTCAGCATTGTAACAGTTAGCTGTGAGGAGGCGCTATAATCCGGAGGGTAACACTGGTTCATACATAAACATGCATTTTAATCTAAGCATAGACACTTGACCAGGATCTTGGCCTTCATCCCAGTCAGAATCACGGATAGTGCTCCTTAGACCAGGTTCCATACTACAGATCTGGGAATGGAATGCGAGGGAAGCACTGGAGTGTGGAGTTTACGGCACAGGTGGAGCCAGTCTCAGCTTTAAGGGAAATCAATGTTGAGGATCAAACATTTTCACAGATTCAAGTGAATTTTCGAAAAAAGTCTTTCAGACTAAGATGTATTTTTCACATCTGTTAATGGCAGCATCTACTCCGAAAGTGGGGAGGGGTTGAAACTGGGCTGTCACCTAGGGCAAGCAAAGCAACAAGCCCCATCTTTGTCCTGTTTCTCGGAGTAGGTGAATTTGGTCGCATCAATTTTGGCCTAAAACTGCTCCAGTCTTTAAACATCAAGGGTATGTGTAGTGTTTTGCTGAGTATCATGACATTTTAAGTCATGCAACATTTTTGTTTCTAGGGTTGTTTCTTTCACATCTTCAGTGTAACATGTGAAGCATGTCTGGGGCAGTTGTCCTCACTGTAAACCATTCTCAGTATTTTTTCATGGGTTTCAAAATGGCGGGAAAAAAACGTACTCTATTGTGCGAAGTCTGTTATTTTTAACTTGGTAACCCATAAACAATGCATTTTGCAACCAATAATCTTCAGAGTCCAAATGTTGATTCTGAAAAGCTAAAAAACAAAAACAAAAAAACAGCTCGACAATCAAGGCAGTTTTTCCATAACATCTCCACTTATATAAAAGAGAAAAAAAAAAATATTTCACATGGGCATGGTGTACTGTATGGTTCTGATTTAGGTCATACTGGCGGTCTCATTGCTGATGCTACGAGAAAAGTTATTGACTTTGAGTAACAATATTCCTGGTGGACATAAAACCTTCCATCAGATTCCTTAACAATACTGCTTCCAGGCTACAGACTGGTACAGAAAGCTTTTTGACCGAAATGACTCTCGCATGCCACTGGGTGGCATCACATGTCTCCAGGCACGACTGCTTCTGGATGTGGCATCACCGGAGTGCGCCAACATCAGTCATGATATTTTTTTTCTCATCATCAATTAATGCAGCGAGGAACAGAAGGAGTGATAAACAGTACACAATACAGTTCCATAAACTGGGATCTTACAAATCACAGTAAGAGCTTAATGGCAATAGAAAGTGAGAAGTATAGAGCCACCAGAAATTCTGTTACCAAATGTAACATTTTCTTCTGATGAACACATCTTCCTGTCATTTCTTCGCCTTATAAATGATGGAAAGCACACAACCTGTGAGGTGGGACTGAATACGGACTATTAACGAAGGAAATCATGCAACATAGCTGGGGCAAAGTACTAATCATTGTGACACTCAGAATGCAAGGATGGCCACGTCCAGCTGAGCTTTCCAAAGTTGTCACAGGTGCTGACACTTGCTATGAAAGCAGCCATGGTCCAACTTAAATGAGCAAGAATGCCCTCTTGGGGCAAAGCTAATCTTTGTAAAAGGATGACCTAACATGAAATAACCGATTTGCTCACTGCCTTGCCATTTTCAAGTCCAGCGACCCCCATGAAAAGCAGATCATCAATTGTTTCATCATGGGGGGAGGGCGGGGGGGGAGGGGGCGGGGGAGAGGTGTACTGATACCTCAAGCCTGGCATCCAGCCAATGCAGACATTTCCCCTCCTTGGTTGGATGTGGAGGAGGCAGAAAGATGGAAGAGTAATAGCATGGGCCATATGGAATGAATAACCACTTTTGTCAAAAAGTTCTGTTTCACCAGCTTATCTGGGTAGAAAACTGAAGAATGGACAAAGAGTAGAAGTAATCGCCACCGACAGAACTGTTTTTAGAGTAAGGTGCTGAATAAAGAAACATTACCTTCAACGGAGATGCCATCAAGAAGATAAACAAGCATCACATACGATTTAGGAGCAATAAACAGAATAAGAGGGAACAAGTAAAGGAAACCTTTCAGAAAATGTGCCACTACTAGCAATCTCACCAGTTAAGATTGAGCATGCATGCACCATCAAAGTAGACAGGGCCACCAGATATCTCTTAACTATAGCCAGTTCCAGGCCATACTGCGAGAGAGAACGCAAGTCTTAAGGCATTGGAAAGGACCTAAAGGTGTTGATGACAACTTGCACTACTAACAGAACTGCAGACTACGGAGATAGATTCAGCATTAGGGTTCCGGGCCACCAAGATGTCTGAACTCATCAGATGGCAAAAAGACATAACTGGAATTGCTCCATCCCCTTGCCTGCAGCCACAGCATGTTGGGCTGGACTACTTGACAGCACTACTCTGTACAAGAGAGGAAGAGCAGCAATATGGTGTGTAACTACAAATCAGCACAACCCTTTGATTCCATGTCTCAGAGTCTCTGTTCAGGGTTCGATTCGCAACAAGACTTACCTTCTTGATGTTCCTTGAATTTTTTGACAATGTTTGTTCTCTCTTTAAACTGCCTCAAGCACTCATGCCTATAAATTCACTTTAGCTCCTTAGCGACCTCTCCTCATTGACCGCAGCCTGAACAATCCAGTGCCGGTCCATGCACACCTAATCCTCGCATTATATGGTTTACCGCGAAGCTGCATCATGCTATAGTTTAGCACTAACCTTTGATTCCATGTCTCTGAGAGGTCACACCCCAGAGAGGTGCCGTTCAGAATTTGGTTCCCGACGGGTTAAACGTTCTTGACATTGTGAATTTTAATTGAATTTTTTTGCTGTCCCTTTTTTAACATTATTGCTTCTAGTCACTGCACTATGCAAACCACACATCCTGTTTAGAATGTTTGAAATTTGTGTTGCATTCAAATGGGGCCTCCCGCAGTACATCGCGATGACTTCGCCAAGTCACAGGCCCCTTGGAAACCGGCCTGAAGTACGCTACGTGGCTCTCCTGCTGCTTCTTTATCTCCCAGCTGTCACTTCGGGAACTGCTCCCCCTGCAGGCGTTCTCTGATCTGAAGTCCACCCCAAGAGGCCATTATTAACCCGTATTACGTGTAAGGAAGGACTACGATTAACCTTGTAGTAAGCAACGTCCTCATACGGGGTCGCTCGTTTTCATCTAATTTATGCAGGGATCAGCACTCCAGACTGACACTATAAATCTGCAGACGTCCGCCCAACGTGGCCCCCACCACCCCTATATTTATGAGCAAGTGATCACCAGACCAATCCTTTATCATATTTTTATTCTTTAAAAACTCCTTCTAATGCGCTACTCTTATAATCCAACAGGGTCTAGTGCGGCAAGTTGACATCCATGCCCCGCCAAAATTCACCATTGGTTGTCCTGTGGCCTTCATGAAAGCACAAGACCACCTCAATTCGACCATCTTTATTGCACTTTCTTATGAATAATCCGAGTTGAGACCAGTAATTGCTATAAATCTCCTTAGCTCCCCAGGCTCATCTCTGTTCTGATGAGACCCTGATAAAGAGTCGAAATGCAGTCGACACCCTTAAAACAGACCTTATTCCTGTGTGAATCAACACTGGGATTTTACCAGCTGTGTTAGAAAAATATGCAATGCATTTTCGCGGTCTTTCAAAGTAATCAGCAATATACCATCTATGTTTATTCACATCGTCACTAACACCTTTTTGATGGTTTTGGTTCTAAGCACTTGGGGTTCTTGCATAATCTCTTTACTACTCACTTGACTGTTAAATTTGGGACTCAGTATCTGTTATGTATTAAATGGTAAACTTCGATTCGGCTGAATCTAATTTATTTTGAGTACTGTCCGGTTTTCTTTAGCATTAAACCGAACACAATAAGTCTATCAAGGATTTCCTGTATTATATTTTGTTTTAGAAATGGAGTTCCACGTGAACACTTAAGTTATACATGTGTACCAAAAGATCAGCATAAAAGATTTTCACCCATGTCTGAGGCAATCAACACTGGCTGTCCTTGATCCTTCCGCACATTTTCATAAGATGCTGGACAACAGCAGGATCGGCAAAAATGCATATAGCAAGCCAAAGACCAATCAAACCTGAAGGCATCACGAGGGAACTATTTAAAGGACATTTCCTCTTCTGAACCTTGACCAAGAGACATAAAAATGGAAAGACCAATCTGTAGATGAAAACCTGTCACTTTAGGGTGTAGCTCCCGCTCGTGCTACTCCAGTGAGAGATGCCAGAGCATCCATATTTACTGAGAGGACCTACCACATGAGCTGCTACCAGGAAGAATGTCACTGTGCCCACGTCCACATGCAACAGTTTCCAAATATTGGGGTCTACACAGCTATGCATGTAGGTATAATGGATGGTGTGGAGCTGTCGGACATTTTTTGGACGTTGCTCCGTGAAATGAAATGGATGAAGGATTTCAGGGAAAAATGGACCACATGCAGCTAAAGAACATTTGTTACAGGTGTTGGTCCAAGACAGACCAGAGGTCCGACACCACCATGATATCCAGATGAGGACCCCAGTCCAGTGAGGTGTCCATAACAGTCGCCTGAGCCTTTATAGGGCTGAACGTGCATTCCCTTATACATTTTGAGAGGTTCATCCGCCAGGACAGATCCACATGCAGAGAATTCAAAGACCAGGTCAGCAAAACCACAATTTGAATAATTAAGGAATCAGACTGGACAAGTGAGTCTTTTATACTGCTGCTCCTTAGGACAGCCAACATTTCAAAACGTGGAGCACAGTCACTGCATCCTGAAATAAAACGTCAAAAAAGAGCAAGGAGATCACGCTCTAATCACCAGGTCCTAGTGAGAGAGCCCTCAAAGGGCCACTAAGGTTCAAATAAAAATAAATGTGAGCCGTCACTGGTCCGTGGAGGCTTTTTCTGGAATCATCGAATCCTAAGACCTAAAATGGAGCCTTTGTCTGCGGTACCACTGTTGTGATGGCAAGACCAGGCCAGTGGGTTTTTGTTCTCAGCCATGCGGTGCAAAGTGGTGGTGGTTTTGACTGAGCAGGGTAGATGAAGACAGCTGGGGTAGTGGTTGCTGCAGCACCCCTGCTGTGCAGGAGGATGCATGCCGGGTGCAGCAACTGCCTGTGGCACTACACAAGGCAGTGGGTTTGGTATCTCAGTGTTGTCAGACCATGTAATCTTGGTCCCAGAACACTGGGCTTTTCAGGAGATATCGCTCTAGCTACGTATAACAAACATATGTTACAAATGTCTTAAGAGCTTAAACAGCGCACTCATTCAGAGGGGACTGATAAAAACATGAATGTTGAGGGACAGTCAGTCAAGGTCAAGATGGTCACTCCACCGGTGAGGGTCATCCTGCAGGTTCTTCTGCCATCCTGCAGGGATATACAGCACTTTCTGGCACTGAAAGCGTGGGGCAGCACTACCCATCCTCATGATCCGGTTTGAAATACCTGTACAATGCAACCCTGCAGCTGCTGTGGAGACAGCTTCCATCCATCCACAGGTACCGAGGAAAATAGCTTGGCCCGATAAGAGGACCTGCCAGATCCCTGTTGCTACTTCTCTGTGTACATACCACAACGTGGCGAAAGAGCTGAACTGTGCCAAATTCTGTGCAGCTGCTGATGCAGTTCAGCAACCAAAAGAAACACTGCCTTGCTGAAGAACCTGGATATCTGCTAACATTGATAACCTGAACGCTTAGCACGAACCAAAATGAAAAGGGGGAGTTTGGGAGGAGATGGAGCAGAACTATGGTTATTACGAATAGACTGTAGTTTCTCACAGGAGTCCATGGACGTATGACTGCGCAGAGCTGAGACACACAACCTGGGAGACATTGCTGCATTTAGCTACATATGTTGCCCGGAGGAACCAAGGGTGCAACATTGACCATGTGTGGTGATTTTGTGTCTACCACCCATCCTGCCCCTGATATTTTCCTTGTGGTGCATGAAGTTCTCCCTCACAGGAACACTGGATCTCGCTCCCCAACTCTTCCTTTCCATGGGGCATACAGACTCCAGCACAGCACCCCAATTTTCTTGCTGCAATAGAACTGTTTCATCACCAACAGTGATGTAGTTCTGCTTACCAGACAGCACTGACCCTCTGCTGGACATTTCAGTACCGCCCCCCCCACGAGTCCAGACGCACATGTAGATGGCTTGAGAAGAGATTAAGGAAATGCAAAATTACGGATGCCCACGCATACTTCACAGCCGCTGTCACATTATGCCACCTCCTACACAAAACCACAAAAAACAGCCCTCTAACATAGAATCTTCACCAACGCACACAACAGCAAAGAACTCTTTGCCATTGTCAAGGAATTCGCCAAACCCAAAAGCAAGACCACACAAGTCCCAGGCTCCCAAGGCCTCTGCAACAAACTCAGCCCCTACTTCCACCACAAGATCAAGCTGATCTACGACAGTTTCGACACACAAGACCCACCCATCAATCCTGCCGCCACCACACGCAAATATAATGCCCCCTCCCCCTAAAAACAGATCCTGCTAAAGTTTATTAAGATACAAAACAATGAAAACTAAGGTGGTGTTGATTAAACTGGGCCAGGTCAATAGGATATCCACGCTATTCACTAGCAGCCTCCATGTTACAATGAACGGAGGACTGAAGCGGTAACAATGGCACTTACTGTAGGAGCAGTACCAGTCACAGTACGGGTCAGTCCTCTGCGGTGAGGACTCCACCCCCACCCCCCCCATTCCCCCTGCACGACTGGCCCGGCTGCGGTCAAGGAGTAGTCGACGACTCGCTGCAGCCCACCACAGTATTCTCAAATTACGGTTGCTTCACAGCCTCACAGTGCTGCCAGATTGCACTGAGGCACCACCACTGCCGCAGTCCGTTCGGGCCACCAATGTGGGCCGATAGTGTCATATAAATTGGTTGCAATGTCAAAATTGCCCGGTCGGCGATGCTAGTAGAGGCAGTCGCGCTGACTAGCTTAAACTTAGTGTTTGCGCAGCCGGGCCGACCCGCCAATTTTTCAATTACACACAAGTGTCTGTCAGGTCCTGGCTGTCTCGGAAGTAGAAATTGGCAATTGTGCATATGGCCCACTCGTCATGTGACAAGAACAGTCACAGAGAATCGGAATGCCCCGGCACGGAGCCGGTGGGTCAATTAACTTATTTTGTTACACTGTAGCTTCAGCCTGCCTAAGCCAGTCCAGAGCGCGCCCTTAATACTGGCGCAAGGAGCATGGATCGCATGCTGCAGTCAAGCTTTCTGACAAAGGTGCTAACAGAGCTCCAGCATGACAGATGAGGAGGTGCTATAAATGTGCGACTTTGCATTTCAGTGCGGTGATGCGGACCACCACACTGAAATGGGTCAGTCTAACGCCTGAAGCGTGGTACTTGGCAGGACTGCTGGTGGAAACAGATCGTCAAGAAGTACAAGCTCCCTCCTATTCAAGCTGCAAAAATTAGAGAAAAAGAAGACATCCAATCAATCCTTATCCGGAACTGCTCTCAGATTCTGGAAAGCTCTCCCTCCAGAGATTAGATGCAACCCTGAGAAAATTCTTTGAGGAAATTCAAAATGTTCTCGAATATTTTCTACTGGCCCACTATGCTTCAAGATTCAATGGTGGAAAAAAGGATATCAAAATGACAGCCATGCAACAGAGCAGGCAGACATCACAGAACGATGGCCAGAAGATCAAAATGTCGCCAATGTCCAGGCAAAAAAACTAAAGAAAACGAGCATTACAAATACAATGCAGGAACAAAACAATGGGAGGCGGAATAATGATGCACAATGTGTGAATTCAGAAAAGACAGGCAGTGGCAAAACTACGTCTTTGCAATCCTGTCCCTCAGAGCACAAACTGATCTCAATATTCTTTGAGCATGCCACTGTATCTTTTGTCAGAGGTGACATGACCGAGGTTGAAGTCTTCAGAGTAGAGTGGCCTCAGTCTGCTCAAATGGAGTATTGCCCATCATCTTTCCACAACTAATATTCCTGAATCGAACGATCCCTCATCTGCCCCAGTGGATAGGCAAGAGTGGAAAATACAGAGTTGCCAATTCAGTTTAAAAAGTGCTCAATCATTGACTGCAAACAACTGATAATATGGTCACAGTAACAAATAGTTTACCTGTCGGTGTAGTTTTGCAGCTTGAAGATCTTTCTGGATTCACTATGCGGTGCATTATTCCGCGGTCTAGTGGTTGGGTCCAGAATAGTAGTCTTTTCTTTTCTTTTTTTTTTTTTTAGCCCAGGTGGGCGTCGACGTCCCACCTTTTGGTATCCTTCCTGTGACGTCGGCATGCTTCCTGCGGATGCTCCCACCCTGGGGCGCCATCTTCGGATTCTTTTACGTTTGTGTTTTGTTTCCTAATTCTATGGCAATGTTTTTATCTTTTCTCTTTTAGCGCTGTTTTCCTTGAAGTTCTATGAAGTCCTTTAAAAAAAAAATATATATATATATATATATATATATATATATATATTTTAGTTTACCACCTACTTTCTCCAGCCTCATCTTTCTGGTGGAGGTGGGTGGGTTCGCTAGTGAATCCAGAAAGATCTTCAAGCTGCAAAACTACACCGACAGGTAAGAAACTATTCGTTTAGCAGCGTGAATCTTTCTGGATTCACTATGCTGTGCATAGACTTCGTAGCAGTTTGTTGTTATTGTGGCAGCTGGGTGGAAGATGAGCTTGTGTTCTTGAATATGTGCTGGTCCCACTTGTGCTTCTTTGTTCATTTGTATGTCCACACAGTAGTGTTTCGTAAACGTGTGCACAGAAGCCCATGTTGCTGCCAGGCATATGTCCAGAATGGGAGTATTTGCCAAGAAGGCTATTGTTGCTCCCTTCTTTCTTGTTGAATGGGCCCTTGGCCCCTCTACTAGTTCTTGTCCAGCTTGTTTATGGCAGAATTGTATAGTTTGCGCGATCCATCGTGCAATTGTCCTTTAGTAACAGCTTTTCCCATGAAACTTTCAGCAAAGGAGACAGAAAACTGTTTTGTTTTCCTGTGATCTTTAGTTCTTTCTATGTAATGTATGACTGCACGTCTCGCATCCAGAGTGTGCAGTGCCCTTTCTGCTTTTGTTGTTGGTTTCTGAAAGAAACTTGGTATTTGGATCGTTTGGTTTATGTGGAACTTGGACACCACCTTTGGCATAAAGTGTGGGTCCGTTCTCATCACCACCCTATAGTTGTGAATTTGTATGTAGGGTTCCTGTAGTGTTAACGCCTGCAGCTCGCTTACTCTGCGTAGCGAGGGGATTGCCACTAGGAATGCTGTTTTTAACGTTAGCATCTGTAGTGAGGCTTTATGCATTGGTTCGAAAGGTGCCTTCATGAGTTCTGTCAGCACTACATTGAGGTTCCATGCCGGTGCTGGTAACCTTTTAGGTGGTGCGATCCTTTTTGCACCTTCCAAGAATCTTTTTACAATCATAGAAGTAAAAAAGCTTTTGCCTGTTTCCCCTCTAGTCAAGGCGACAATGGCTGCTAGGTGTACCCTTAGCGATGTTGAGCTCATGTTTGTCTAGAGCAGGTGTGTGAGGTACTTAAGGACTGTAGAGTCTCTTGTCATCTTGTTGTGCAGACCCTCCTTTTTGCACCATAATGTGAACCTCTTCCATTTGGCCACGTAGCACTTACGTGTGCTTGGTCTTCTTGCCTCTCGAAGTACCCTCAGTGTGCTCTCAGGTAGCTTTAGGTGTGCGAACTCTATGTCCTCAGGAGCCAGGCTGCTAGGCTGAGACTTTCCGGCTCTGGATGCAACACCTCTCCGTTTTGCATGGAGAGTAGGTCTTTCCTCCTCCCAAATTTGTGTGGTGCACTCTTGTGTCATTTCCATAATCTGTGAGTACCAGGTTTGTCTGGCCCACTGGGGTGCAACCAGTATGAGGGTCATGCTGCTTGTCCTGCACTTGCTGAGTACCCTGTGAATCAGGGGAATCGGCGGAAAAGCGTAGGCAAATGTCTTTGACGAGCTTATCCATAGGGCATTCCCCAGGGACCCCTCCCCTGGTTGTCTCGATGCGAAGTGTTGGCATTTTGCATTCTGGCGTGTTGCAAACAGGTCTATTGACGGTGTTCCCCACCTGTTGAACAGTCTCCTTGTTTCTTGAGCATTCAGCTCCCACTCATGCGAGGCCGATGTCTGTCTGCTGAGCCAGTCCGTTTCCACGTTGTCCTTTCCTGGCAGATGTATCGCCAGTAGATCTATTTTTAATGGTATTGCCCATTTCCATATTTCTTGCGCTAGCTCTGACAGTGGTGCCGATTGTGTTCCTCCCTGTTTGTTTATGTAGAACATCGTAGTTGTGTTTGTCCGTCTGGATCAGCACTGTTTGATTGTACAACTTCGTCTGGAAGGCTTTCATAGCTAGGAGAACGGTCTTTAGTTCTAGGTAATTGATGTGTCTTATGGCATCTGCTTGTGTCCACAAGCCCCTCACGCGTAGTTTTTCCATGTGTGCTCCCTATCCCTTCTGGGATGCGTCCGTGGTGATGGTCACCGTTGATGTTGGTGGTGTTAGAAGTTTCCCTTGTGTTATGTTTCCTTTGTCCCACCATGATATCTCCTCTTGCACTGCGTGCGTTACAACCACTAGGTCCTCCCAAAACCCCGTCGCTTGTGACCATTGGTCCTGCAGCCAGTCCTGGAGTGGTCTCATGTGTAGTCGGACATTGGTATTATGTGGATGCATAAGGCCATCATGCCCATCATCTTGCTCACCGTCGTCACGGTCAGAGCTTGCCCCTTCTGGTAGAGGCGCGTCTCCTTCAACAGTGCCGTCGTTCTCTTCTCGCTGGGGAACACCTTCCTCTGAACGGTGTCGATTTGTGCTCCCAGAAATATCTTGACTTGTTGAGGTTTTATGGAGGATTTCTTCCAGTGAATGTAGAAACCTAGGGCTATTAGTGTGTCTGTCACTCTCTGAGCGTGCTGTTTGCACGTGTTGTATGACTTTGCCTTTATGAGCCAATCGTCTAGGTAAGGGTATATGTGTATCCCCTCCCTCCTTAAGTGCGTTGCGACTGCTGCCAGACACTTTGTGAACACCCTTGGAGCTGATTTTAGTCCGAAGGCCAATGCCGTGAATTGATAGTGGTCTGAGTGGATTGCAAATCGTAGCAGATGCTTGTGCCGTCTGTTCATTGGGATGTGCAGGTAGGCATCCTTTAGGTCTATGCTGCCCATGAAGTCGCCTGTTTGGATCTGAGGGAGTACTTCTTGCAGGGATGTCATTTTGAATTTTTGTGTCTTTATGAATTTGTTGAGGAACCTTAGGTCCAGGATAGGTCTCATTGTTCCGTCTACTTTGGGTACTAGGAAGTACGTAGAGTACACCCCCTTGTTCCTTGCCATGGGAGGTACAGGCTCGATAGCCTCCTTTAGTAGCAGTTCCTCTGCTTCCCTCTGAAGAAGCTCTAGTTCCTTCTTTGCTAGTGCTCTTTTCTTTGGTCTTCTGCTTGGTGGTGTTTTTTCTAACTCTATGCAGTACCCGTACTGTATTGTGTTGATGATCCATTTGTCCGTTGTAATTTTTCTCCACTCTTGGAGGAAGAGTCGTAATCTTCCTCCCACTGGTGTTACGTGGTCGCGGTCTTTCGGTGCGTGAGACTCCTGTTTTTTGTTTTTGTGCTCCACCCTTGGAGTTTTTTGTAGGGTGTGCACTGTCAATGTGGCCGAGTCACTTGGAGGTGGTTTGCTGACCACCCCTCCTGGTGTTTCCACGTCCACTCGCTCTCCCATGAAAGGACTGGCCCCTATGTTGATATTGCCATTGCTGTTTTTGATGGCCATGTTGTGTATGGGTGTCGCCTTTGTGGGAAAGTTGGAAGGACTGATGCGACATTCCCGGCTGGTTCCCCCCTCTCCCGTGTGGTCTCCTTGAGGGGGTCCCTCTCTTTGCTCCCCTGAATTGCAAGGCCCCCATGGATCTTGCGGTGTCATCATCCTTTTTGAGCTGTGAGAGCTTGTCGTCTACTATTGGACGAACAGTGTCTCACCCTTGAACGGAGTGTTCAGGATGTTTTGCTGCACCTCCGGTTTAAAGCCTGATATTCTGAGCCAGGCTTGTCTTCTTTCCGTGATGCCCAGCATCATAAGCCTGCTGGCCGTGTCTGCCCCGTCCAGTGCAGTTTTTAGGCAAGAGTTTGCCAAGTTCTTCCCTTCCTCTACTAGGTGCGAAGCCCTTTGTTGGTGCTCCTGAGGGAGGTGTTTCACCAATTGCCCCAGTTCCTCCATGATCTGGTAATGGTGTCTGTTGAGTAGTGCATTTGAATTAGCCATGCACGAGTGCATAGCGGCATTCCTTTCGATTTTCCTTCCTGTTAGGTCCATCCTTCTGCTCTCTTTATCCGGGGGTGGACCCGAAGTTAGTTGGCACATTGGCCCTTCTTCTTGCTGTTGCCGTGATGATAGAGTCAGCAGCGACCTTCCCCTGTATGTAGGCTGGGTCCTTTGAGGAGTGCTTGTATTTTGTCTCCGTCCTTGGCGTGACGGGTTTACACGTAGCAGGTTCCTTGAATGCCTCTCTTCCTTGCCCCTTGATGCTTTCAAGCATTGGCAGGTACTGGCACCTAGCGTGCATTGGAAGTAGTGTCTCTACTAGGAAGTCCCCTTTCGGCACCACCTCTTCGAGCTTGACCCTGAACGCTGTAGCAGCGTTCTTGATGCATTCATTATAGAGCCCAATGTCGTCGGGTGGCGAGGGCCTGGCTGGATATGTGTCCACTCCCTCTTCAGGACTTTCGGCGTCGACGTCCTGCCACTCTACCTCCTCCGAGTATGTTGATTCTTGGTCCACTCTCGGTTCGTCATCTCTCTCCTCCTCGTAATAGGCATCATCATCTTCCTGATATGCCAGATCTTCCAAGATCTCCGACGCTTGTTCTACTTCGAAATCTTCCTCTTCGACCACCTGTACCTCTGGTGACTTTGGCCTCGAAGGAATTGTGTAAGATGTCATTTTTTCTTCGAAATCTTTCTTTCGCTGCAGGATGTTCTCCATCTCTGCCTCGAGTCTCCTTTCTTTCCATCTCCGCCGCCTGTTCGGCGTCGTGTGGTTGTGCCGGTCTCTTTAGCGCGCTAGATGGCGTTGAGATGGGTTTCGGCGTCGAGATGGGTTTCGGCGTCGAGATGGGTTTCGGCGTCGACGCGGGTTTCGGCGTCGACGCGGGTTTCGGCGTCTGGGCTGGTCTGGAGTCTTTCGTCGTAGACTTCGAAGATGTTTGCTTAGTCGAGCGCTCCTTTTCTTGGAGGCCTTTCGACGACTTTGGTTGGTCGCCGTCCTTCGGCGCCAGGGAGTCCTTCTGAGAGGATCCGCTGGGCCTGGATGTCGCTGCTGACGCCGAAGTTTTCGGCGTCGGCGCTTTCGGGGTCTTGCCCTCGTTTTTTCGAGAGTCTTGGGTAGACTGTCGAGAGTCTTTCGGGCCTTTTTGGGGCATCGATTCTCCTACCTTTTCAGTAGTCTTATTATTATCGGTCTCTGCGACCGTGTAGCCGATGTCTTCTTCGGCGACGTAATCCTCCTAGTCGGTCGAGAGTCCCAGGTCTCGAAGGGATGGAGGTAGGCCCTTGCCTTGCATGGCGTAGTTTGCAATCCTTTGCCTCTCTCTCACTCGAAGGGTCTTCGGGGTGAATGCGGAGCAGGCGTTGCAGTCTCTGCTTTCCTGGTCGATCGGCAGGCAGAGGTTACAGACTGGGTGTTGGTCCTTCTGCGCGTGCTTATGATGGCAGTTGCGGCAGAATTTGAATGGTGTGTTGTCCATGTCTTGCGTTCAGGGGGCCCCTTGATTGCGCATTCTCCTCTGGACGTCGAAGAATCTCGAAACTTCTCCCTTCTTCGTCGTTCTTTTGATGGTGTAGTCTTCCTTCGTCTTCTCCAATGTTTTTTCTCCAAAAACTCGAGTCTTGCTTCTTCTTTTCTCCCAATCCCTGGAGATCTCTCGGGAACGATCCAGACCCAACGGCGGAAAAAAGAATCTGAAGATGGCGCCCAAGGGTGGGAGCTTCCGCAGGAAGCATGCCGACGTCACAGGAAGGACACCAAAAGGTGGGACGTAGACGCCCACCTGGGCTACGGAAAAAAAAAAAAAACACAGACTACGATTCCGGACCCAACCACTAGACCGCGGAATAAACAACAGCATAGTGAATCCAGAAAGATTCACGCTGCAAAACCAAGGTACTGGCTAGGAAACTTGTGCGTCGACTTAAGACTGATCCGTGATTGGACTCCTCAGACGCTTGTGGCAAATGCAAGCCTGATCATAGGAGGCTTTTATGCGACATATGGGAATCAGTTGGCATTACTCGGGTGGGCCATCTTTTTGAAGTAGGTCATTTAAACCATTTTTCAACCTCAAATCTGAATCTGGCCTCAATCCGTCACAATGATGCGATACAACAGATAACACCATGCATCCATAGCCATTCCAACCACTATTGAAGACTTGCATAGAAAAATTGTGGAGATTCAAAAGGGGGTGTCTTGTTTAACCCGTTAACCGCGGCGGTAATTCCGCCGCGGTGCAGTCGTTTTCGTGCGGGCCGCATCGGCCATTGGCCGACGACAGCACTGGGGAGGTAGTGCTGCCGTCGGAAGGAAAGGGTTAAATGGGCTACTGACTGATCAAATATAGTCAACGCCTTCATGAAAGGGAAGCAATTCAATGAAAGCTCGGAAGAGGACACCAAACTGGTTTACAAATAGGAAATCTGCTAAAACACCCAGCTATCTCAAGTAATTGCTAAATAGACAGCTGCGTCGAGCCATTGCTATCTCAAGAAACTCACTAAGTCTACCAATAAATAAATTTATAGAATTTGAAAAATTAAAATCTTTCCAAATTTAGGCTACACAAAGCAGCACCAAAGGCAATGTGGAAACTAATACAAGTAAAGGCGCCATTGTAAAGTCCTATTATCAAACATGCCAACAGATGCGATTCAGGCGAAGACTCCCTTTTGTTGAAACCAATGTCTGCAGTCTGCCTTAATAGAAGTCAATCAGGGAAATGAATTCACCCGAATTTTTTATTCTCAAAATCTCCCACGTTCCTGCTCTGAAACGTTGGCATGTATGGATCCTTATGACACACTATGCAGTGCAGTTGTTTTATATGGTAAGTAAATATAACAAAAGGAGGGAGGGAGAGAGACAAGTGGATTCAGTCTCCCCTGGTAATTCGTTTAAACAAAATGGAATCCACTCAGGTGGTAGTGATCCCTAAAGTGATGGGTTTTGACAGCTGTTACAGTTGCCACAAGGGTGGTGGCCATGTACTCCTTGTAACAGTACCAGCCGAGGACATAATAAATAATTTTTTCCTACGAGCCAGGTATTTTTTAACCTTCACTTTTTCACCTCACTACTCACACTCACTACTCACACTCCTTCCCTCACACACACAAACACATAGTTCACTATCAGTGCTCCTACGTATCCGTAAGTCGTAGCACGCCGCATCCCGTAGAGGGGTGCGAAGGCCCCGATGATGAAGCATGACACCAAGGGGCCTGTTGGTGTCTGAGGGGCATTTACTACCACCTTCTGAGTTGTTTTATATGGGGCAGGCCAGACTTTTTAATGGGAAGATTTGAGGGGTGGTATTACACAATCATTATATGCATTTTTTGCCTAGCTGTTTCAGGCACCAGCAGCCAATCTTAGACTTTGAGAGGTTTTTTTCTTAGTACAGATAACAGTAAATGGTAAGTGGTGCAAGACTCAGCACTTAATACTAACAATTTCAGTTACCACCTACTGTTACTATAACATGGCTGTATGCCAGCCAGCCACCCCCACCACTCCAATACACACCAAACTGTCAGTGGTAGCTTTCATTTGTTAAGTATTATTTTTCATTTGAAGCAATATTGAGAAAACAGAATACATAATGGGTCATCTATTTTTGCAATTGTTACTTTTGAATTCATAAATACTACTGCATAGCAGAACAAACATAGTCTAGCTCTTCTAGGCAAGGGTGCTTCATAATAGGAATACATTTTGTATGGAAGGGGGATTACGTATTCTTAAACTGATTAAAGCAAAAAACATCTTTTATCATATTCGTATTATCAAACCATTGGAGAGATGAACAAAAGTATATATTGCAAGAAATGTTTTTCCGACGATTACTGAAATAGATGAACCAATCGGCATAAATACTTGGAAATTCAGTTAATTACGTATGTTAGGGAGTGCTAATGACCTACACACATTTTAGGTCGAGACTACGAGAGAGCAAGCTGTCCGACTGAAAAAGACTTACTGTGGAGTTTAAGAGCTTAGGGGGCTTACAGCCAGCACATTGCTTCCGACTGGTGGGCTTTAGTGTCACTCACTTGCCAATTGTTTTTTTCAGTGGCTTTCCTTGTACATGTTTGGTCTGCCCCTCTCCAGGATCATAGCATTTGTACCAACCTTTGACTTGAATGACAAGTATCCTTCCACTGCTCACTTATAGAGAATTGCTTTTTTTCTTTTTGTTAAAGCACTAAATGAGAGCATGTATTTTCCATCTCTATCATGTGCTTATCCATCTCCCATATGTCGCCACTTCACTTTGTAATTCTGTCTCCCAAATGTTGCAAGCTCTCCGTCGTGTGCTCCTTCCTGCCAAACTAACCCTCCAACAAGTTCCTTGTTGCTTTATCAGTGGTGTGCTTCTCCCCGTCCCATGTGGCTCTCCCTTGTGTGTGCTTTTCCTCTCTACTCGCCACATGCCCCATTGCTTCTACGACACTTTACTGTGTGTTTTTCCCCCCATTTTATTTATATTTGGGGGTAGAGGTGGCCAATTTGCTGCCGGCACATCCACCTTAAGAGTAGTGCTTTCGCACTACTTTTAGTACAATTGTTTTAGCTTACCAATCTAATGTGAGGGGATACACTGTTACTTGCAGAGACGGACTATATAAAGGTCATCCAAGATGACTGCCGGTGGTATAATAGTCAGTTTATCATACTTTGCTGCACCGGTGAGTTATAAGTGACACATTTGTGTATTGGCGCGTCTGTAGGTATCAGGTGGATTGTTTGAGAGTTGAAGGTAGTTGTCTATGGCTTTACGGATTACAGGTTTCATTGGTATTATGGTTTCAGGGGTTCCAATCTGGGGCAGGAGATCGGTTTTGTTCTTCTCTGGTTACAGGCCACCGGTAAAGATTTTGTTATTAGGATTGCCCAGAGGAGTGTAAGGTTAGTCCAAACCTGCAGTGGGAAGTCAGCAGTGGTGGTTCATAATTTGGGCAGTTTGAGGGTTTGCCTGGAACTGGTCATACTCTTGTGTCAGACTTGGGAGGGTTCAGAGCAAAGTGTTCTTCTCTGGCTTCTGTTTGCTAGGAAGAGCCAGCGCTTTATTTTCTTCCTTCGGTTCAGATGGTGTTCCATACATCACATATGGTAAAGGGAGTTCCAGAGGATACAGTTATGCTGGCCACACTACAACTATTATAGCAGAAACTAATATCAATGCAAAGATCAGTCCCCTGCCCCTGATGGTATTAAAGGGCCCATACAAAAATATCTCGTGGCTAATAGGAAGAACATCTGCACCCACGTCTCAATTATATATTGCGAAGGGCCAGTTTATGTCCAACAGTCATCTGCAAGTATATTGTGTATCTTCTACATCACTGAAGACAAAGCTAAAGGCTTCAGAATAAAGAAACTCAAATAAAATAGTTCAACTAATGTGTGACTAAATGCGAATAACTTAGACTTACCTTTCGAAGAATATCTTCTGCTAACGTGAGGAATGCCTTCTCAATGTTTACGTTTGCTTTTGCGCTAGTCTCGAAAAACCTAATCCCATGCTCCCTGGCAATCTAAAAGAAATAACATGATTTTTCATCAGCGATCATCAAAATCCATTTCAAGATAACATGCTTTTTATTTCTACACAAAGTACAAAGATAAAATAAAAAGGCTGCATTTCTAAACACAGAATGGGCAAAGCCATTAGAAATATTCACTTCTGCAAAAAATGGCATTTGTACAAGGTGTTACCCCAGTTTTTCGGACCTCATGATTTTTACCCATTGCAGTTTATCTTGACAATACATACTTTTCAAACGCTACAGCGTCTTCAATATCACCAGTGTATGATGCAGTGATTGAGACTTCAGACACTGGCTTTCTGATATTCACACCTTCCATTTTATGTGGAGATTATCTTCAACTGCGAGAACCAGTAATCCACCACCGTTTTTAGATTCCAAGCGGTTTCCCGCTCTGTGTGAAAGCACCCACCTCGATTTCTTTATCCGTACGGCTCTGCCGTGAGGGGAACGGCTTACCCTGTGTTGGCTGATATGGGAGCGACCGGTCAGCGAGGCATTCCAGCGAGGCATTCCGATGCCGTGAGGGGAACGGCCCCTGGAAACTACAACCCCCCAGAATCCCTTGCGAGGCGCAGGACACCGACGCTGTAACTGCGACGACCTGCAGCAACAAAAGCGATCCTGCCCCACGCAACGCGGGGACGGCGCCCGGGACAAGGGTGGGCCCGTCTTCGACAAGAGAAGGCAGGGCAGGGCCCCCCCTCTAACACCGGGAATACAACACAAGGACAAAAGGTACTGTTTGGCCATTGAAGGGGCTTGTGGACTGTAAACAGGGAACATTGACCCTCTGACTGAATTGTTCTTCTGCCGGTGTGTGACCATGGGTTTTAATCTGTGGAAGAGTTATTTGACACCATAAATTTGGCGCAAAATGGGAAAAAGGAAGTCCATGGAGGGGGGAGCGCCAACTTTATTAGCTAATAAAGGGAAAAAAGCAAAAAAGGTGCCGCACGCTGCCACTAATTGCGTCCTTACAAGAATTGAAGCCATTGTTAATGAGTGTGAAGATGTTCTAGTTGGGAACACTAGTAGTAATCTAGTGGAAAATATTGATACTCTTTCCAAGGTCTTAAAGCATTCTCGGAAAAAGGTGACCCCTGCCATTTTTAGTAAGAAAACATCACCTAATCTACCCACTTGTGAAGTGCATAGCTCTCTAGAAGGCTCTGTGGAGATATTTACCTTGACGGAAACCCCCAATAAGATACTAGAGCATTCCAATCAAGTGGCCCTGCAGGGGGTACAAACAGAGAGGTATTACTTGCTCAAACAGATTTGCTGTTTTAGAAGGAATTTTAGGCGATTTAACAGCAGACTCAGTGCATGGAAATAGGGAATCAGAGACCCCTAATGATGGCCCTTTAGCATGTACCAAATGCACCCTTTCTAATAAGGTATTATTGCAGAAAGTTGAAAATCTTGAAAGGGATTTGGCCTCCGTAATAAAAGATGATGGAGGAATTAATACTGAAAGTGGACTTGTCTAGGGTCACAGATCCCCAGTCATCAACATCTTCCCAAGGGGCTATAGCAATCAGGGGATTCCCATCTACTAAATTAATTGCAGGAGAGAGTTCATCCTCGAGGGGGATCATGGCTCAAGGCCTCTTAGCACATTTATTCCATCACGGCATACTAGTGCTAGCTCATATGCAGAAATCATTAAATTACGGGGAGAGAGAGACAAGTGCACAAGTCCGCACCCTGTGGGCAATAGAAGCCCCCCCCCCCCCTCCCCAGTTAGAGAAAGACAGAGTGTGAGAGACGTCCCCGGCATGCCATCGAATAGCACCTCCCTTAGAAATCCAGCGACAATAGTGTAGATGACCAAGGTCCCTAAACTCAGCAGTAATTCTGGCCATGAAAGTAGCGAATCAATTCATAATAAAGCAATCCACTGGCTGCGTCATGTGAGGGGTTGAAGGTCAATCATTAGGGAAGATATGATTAGGGTAAAAAGGATTTCCTTGTTTAGCTCCTATACAGATTGTATTGAGTTGCAACTAAACAACCTAGTAATTGCAGAGAATCTATTAGCCCTTGAGTTCCGTATCTCCCCCCCTAAGCATTCGGATATCCAAATTAGACGCTTGACACTCTGGTCCATAGACAGGGAACGGGACGAATCTGCCCTTAATAGAATAGATTGACTATTTGAGGCCAACCACCTGTATTGCCCTCTAGAACTACAAGATATGGGAGAGCAAGGCCGCACTCCATGTGCAAATAAATTAACTTTAAGATCCCATAGCGGGGAAGGGAAGGGACAGATTAATCATGGTACTGCAGCAATAGAGGTTACAAACTCTAGGGTGATTCAGCTCCTCTCCTGGAACATAGCAAGTCTCCAAAAAAAACTGGCCATCCCGGAATGGAATGAATTCATCGACAAGTATGAAGTCTGCCTGTTCCAGGAGACTTGGAGCATGACTCCCCTACATAAGTCAGGGTACACCACCTTTTTCATCCCCGCCACAAGCACAGGGAAGGGCCGGCCATCGGGGGGTCTTCACATATGGGTTAATATTGCATTGAATTGGGCTATCAACATGGATAATTCACCTTTGGAGGACATTTTACATCTGACAATCAAAGGTCCTCATAATGGTAATAACGTGGAGCTATTCAATGTGTAAGCAAGAGGGTCTGCGGGAGCCCAAGTCTCACCTACCATAGCAACCTTGGAGATGGAACTAGCTGGCATCCCCCTCCTTGCTAACATCGTGGCAGGAGATCTAAACTGTACATATGAACCCCTAAGTGGGGAAGACTTCCTGGGAACTAATGATGACGATGTTAAACAGGATATTCCCATTTTGACTCTGGCCCCAATTAGGAAATGGTCACCTAGGGCGATCCAAATCAATGCTCTAACATTAGAATACAACTTGCGAGCATTGAATGGTAGGACACGCACTGATTCAAGAGGGGCCAATACTTATAATAGGCTTTGTTGTCCATCGCGCATAGATTAAATATTGCTCGACACCCGTCTTTGGGGCAATCTATTGGACATGGAGGTAAAGCAGTCCCAGGATAGCGATCACAACCCCCTATTTATGAAAATTAGGTGGGAAATCACCGAAAAGTCGTCTAATGCCCCGCTATTACAAACAAATGAGGTAGTCCCATCTAATTGTAATCGCAGACTGAAATGGCATAAGGTAGCAAGCCAGGAGGATAAATTATCCAGTATTAGGGAGCTCATAGAGCAGAAGAGTATAGAGCTGGAATTGTTTATTACAGCCCAGGAAAAAATGCAGGATTTGCATCTGAATATATTTTATAAAAATGCAATAGTGAAGCTGGGATCGTTTTTTTATTATTAAGAAGTCCAAAATGCATAAAAATAAACCAGTAAAATCTAGTAATCTCTGGTACACAGCTTTGTGCAGAGAAAAGAGGAAGGCATTAACCATAGCCCTCCGCAAAAAAGATGTGATATTAGTAAGACTAGCCAGAAAGGAGTACACCAAAACTATAGCCCTAGCGAAGCGGAATTGGGAGGAACACTGGCAGGAGCTCAAATCCGCGGCCCAAATGAAAGATTCAACTTTATTCTGGGAATTATAAACCCAACAGAAGGGGAGTGGACGTTCCGAGTTTAGAGTCCCTTGTTCGTGTCTACGGCCTTCGGAGCAGACTTCTTTGGGTCGACGTCCTTTACCATTTTCTTCGGCGCCCCGGCCTTCGGCTCGACACCCTTTAGCGACCTCACCGGGTCGATACACACTTCTGTTTCGTCGGTGCCGATGGTTCAGAAGCCTTCGATCCGACCAAAGTAATATGCACTTTCGGTTTCGATTTCATTTCTGGTGCTTTCGGTTGTGTAGACACCCATGCTTTCGGTTTCGATCGGTCAACCGACGGCTCTTTGGAAATGTCCGTAACCGGGCCTTGAGGCGAGGCTGTAGAACCAAGCGTTTGATCTCGGGTAAGGCCATGTGGCGATCCCTCGACCTGAGCCTTATCGAGTGTTTTTGTTTCGGCCCCCGTACCAACGGTTGGGCTTAGCTCCTCGCTCGAGCCATCTTCCACGGCCCGAAGGCCTCATCGTCGTCTCCTACCTAGTCGACGACTTCTTCATTATCGACCATTTCCACATCTGCGTCGTAACTTGAGTCGATCTCCGATGCGGGATCAGACAGGTTCTCTTGAACTTCTTGCTCGGCTCCCTCATCTTCCTCGGCATCAAAGATGTTCACAGGGTCAGGTGCCGTCTGCTGGGCCTCCTTCTGCTCTGCGAATTGTCTTCTTGGAGCGGAACCGAGAACAAGCCATACAGCTGGCTTCATCATGATCCGGAGACAGGCACCTGTTGCACACCGGGTGGACATCGATGTGGGGATACTTGGAGTTGCAGACGGGGCATCTTTTGAACTGGCTCCGTACCATGATGGATCGTCGATAAGGCCTCTGGCGTCGACCGGGCCTTGGTGCTGAAAAGCCACGCGGCTCTTCTTGACGTCCGGCTCGAGGATAGAGCCGGAACAAGTACTGGGCACCTATCGCAAAGACAATACCGACGATAACTAAAGGCCTTTTGGCCAAATGTCAAGTTTTTTTCGATTCCGAACTGGAGTTAACAAATAGACATCCGAACCAAATGGCGGAAAAAAACAATTTGAGGATGGAGTCGATGCCCATGCCCACTGTAGTCCAGGGGAGGAGCCACCTATCTCGTGATACTTTGAAGACTCTTCCAGGACAACAATATGCAATCATCCGGACCCAACACTAGGCGGTGATCTATGCACAGATATGAAATCAGCAGCCCACATGCCTCGAACCTGGAGTTACACGACAGAAACTACTCCTTCTGTAGTAGGGGATCTCTGTGTATAGTCATAATCTAGTGAAAAGAATGGCAAGCCCATCCCCACACCAAAGCGGCGGTGGAGAACCAAGAAATAACACTACTACTGTGCGAACAGATTTTGCAGCGAAGCCTGCCCAACCTGAGCGTCTGTCCTGGCATCAGTGTCCAGACAGTAATGCTTAGCAAAGGTATGGACCGACTTCCAAGTGGCCGCCTTGCAGATTTCTGCAATTGGAACATACGTAGCAAAGCAGTCGTGGCAGCTTTGCCCCTGGTGGTATGAGCCTTAGGTTTACCTCCTATGGTCTTATTATTAGCTTTTTGGTAACACAATTGTATACAGGACACAATCCACCTAGAAATGGACTTTTTGGAGGTAGTAAGACCGGTCCTGACTGATCCATAATTGATAAACAATTGGTCTGACCTACGAATATCTTTGGTTTTATCCAGATACAATTTCAACACCCTCCTAACATCCAGGGAATGCAAACACCTTTCCACTGGAGATGAAGGATTCTGAAAAAACGAAGGCAAAGTTATGGTCTGGTTGACATGAAAATCAGAAATAACCTTGGGAAGAAATTTAGGGTGAGTACCCATAACAACCTTAGCAGCATGAAATACAGTATAAGGTTCTTGGCAACACAGCGCCTGAATTTCACTCACCCTGCGGGCCGATGTAATGGCCACGAGGAACGCCGCCTTCCAGGACAGGTGCTGCAACAAAGCCTTATAAATAGGTTCAAAAGGCTCCTTCATTAATCTGAACAGCACCACATTCAATTCCCATGAAGGCGAAGGAAGCCGGACAGGAGGGAATACTTTCTTCAAGCCTTCCAAAAAATCTTTGATCACAGGGATCTGGAAGAAGGAAGTCTGTGAAGGGCATTTCCTGTAGGCAGTCAATGCATCGAGATGAACCTTAATGGAATGAAAATTAAGGCCAGACTGCGCCAAATGTAGAAGATAAGGAAGGATGACATCCTCCTTACACGTCGTAGGGTCATAGTTCCTGGACTTGCCCCAGATGCAGAATCTCTTCCACTTGTAAGCATAAGAAGTCCTAGTGGAAGGTCGCTTAGCCTCCTTCAGTATGTCCATACAATATTCGGGCAGATTCAAATGGCCCTATTGCACTATATCAGGAGCCATGCCGCCAAACTCAAAAACAAGAGGTTCGGGTGCACCATCTGTCCCCCGAACTTCGTGAAAAGGTCCGGCCTGCACGGCAACCGTATGTGAGGAAGGAGAGACCGGTGAAGCAGGTCCGTGAACCACCACTGTCTGGGCCATTCCGGGGCGATCAGTATCATCCGCGCCCTGGACCAGGACAGCTTGATGAGCACCGCCGGAATCAGGGGAATGGGTGGAAAAGCGTACAGAAAGCTGTTCGACTAGTCGATCCATAGGGCATTCCCCAACGTCCCCTGTTGGTAGTACCTGGAGGCGAAGTCTCGGCATGTGCTGTTTTCGGCGGTGGCAAACAGATCTACGTCTGGAGTCCCCCACCTTGCGAAGACTTCTCCTAGCACTTCGTCGTTTATGACCCATTCGTGGTTTTCCTGAATCAGTCTGCTCAGTGCGTCCGCCTGAACATTCTGCACACCTGGCAGATGGGTAGCCGTTCTAGTCAGTCCTCTGGCCAGAATCCAGTGCCAGATCGCCTGCGCCTCCTGCGACAGAGTGCGTGATCGAGCCCCCTGCTTGTTGAGGTAATACATCGTGGTCGTATTGTCCGTCTGTACAAGCAGAGAGTTGGTCTGAAAGGACGAATGAAAGACCTTCAGTGCCAAGTGAACAGCTCTGAGTTCCAGGAAATTGATGTGGTACGTGGACTCCAACGGAGACCACGTCCCTTGAATCTGTAAGTCTCCGGAGTGCGCCCCCCCAGCCGTGAAGAGACGCATCCGTCACGATCGTCTGTGCGGGAATGTCCTTGTGGAAGGGAACCCCTGAGGAGATTCTCCGCTGAACACCACCACTTCAGAGACTGAAGAGCATGCAGAGAAAGTCGTATCTTGTCGTCCCAAGAACCAGTCCTCTGATCCCACTCATCCTCCAAGCACTCCTGCAGTGGTCTCATGTGCAGCAGTGCGTGAGGAAGATACAAGAGGCCATCGACCCAAGTAGAGAAGACACCATCCTCACTGTTGTAGATGGAGCGGTCATAATAGCCTGAGCCTTCCGAAGGAGTGATAACCGTCGCTCCTCCGAAGGAGACACACTTGCTCACAGCGTATTGATGGAGGCTCCCAAGTACTGTATGCATTGGACCGGAGTCGGGACAGACTTGGACATGTTGATGTGCAACCCCAGCTTGTTCAGTAGAACGCACGTCTTCTGGAAGTGTGCTTGAGCTTCCGAGAAGGAGGCCTTGATCAACCAGTCGTCCAAGGACGGGTCGACAAACACCTTGATTTTCCGCAGGTGTGCCGCTACCACTGCCATGCACTTAGAGAACGTCCTGGGCGAAGACTTCAGCCCAAATGGCAGTACTGTGTATTTATGATTGGCGCCGACTTGGAATCGCAGGAACTTCCTGTGTTTCTGTGCAATGGGCACATGGAAGTACGCATCCTGTAGGTCTATAGCACAAAGCCAGTCTCCCTGCAGCAGCGGAGGGTAAATCTGCTGCAACAACAGCATGCAAAATTTCTCTGTGAATCCACTTGTTTGCTTGCCGCAAGTCCAGAATGGGCCTGAACTCGTTCTTGTCCTTCTTGCGGACCAGAAAGAACCGTGAGTACAGACCTCTTCCCCTTTGAGGCAGAGGTACGTCTTCTATAGCCCTTTTCCTTAATAGGATGTCGGCCTCTGCCTGGAGCTTGCGCAGCTGAAACTACGAGCTCACCGGCGGAATAGCTGGAGGCGGGCTGGTGAACTGAAGACTATATCCATTGCAAACAATATTCAGCACCCACTTGTCCTGAGTAATTTTTCTCCACTCTGCCAGAAAAAATTGAACGCTTCCCCCCACTGGAGTGGGTAACGGATGTAGGGGAAGTAAACACTCAGGGCCTAGACCCGGCCGGGCCTTTGGTTGCTGTTGCGGACTGTTGGCCTCCTCTGCCCCTCTGGAAGGGCTTCCGGAACTGCTGTTAAGGTCCGGAAGTCTGCCCTCGCCCTATGCCTGAAGCTCCGAACCGTTTTTTGAATGGGCGCCAGTTCTTCTCAGGCTTTTCTAACCCGACAGCCGCCAGGGTTTCGGCTTCTGCTTTCATACGGGCCATTTCATCGTCCGCATGCTTACAGAACAGGGTTTCCCCCGAGAAAGGCAGGTTGGCCACCCGCTGTTGCGCCTCCAGTTTGAGTGAGGTGAGGCGAAGCCAAGCATGACGCAGTTGATTGATGCCGCAGCAGTATCCGTGCGCCGCCAGAAGAGATACATCAGCCGCCGTACTGATGATCTGGTTGGACACCATCATCCCCTCACTTAATATCTCCAGAAAGTCCTCTTTCTTGTCACGAGGGAGGAGCTCAGCGTACTGCTGGAGGGACTCCCATAGGGCACGATCATATCGCCCCTGCAGAGCCCCGGCACTTGCAGCCTTCATGGTGGTAGACGCCATCCCACAGACCTTCCTGCCCGCCGAATCCAGCCAACGGCTGTCCTTATCAGGCGGTACTGTCGAAGGAGTGGTGGCGTGCTGCTTCTTAGCCGCTATTACAATAACGGAGTCTGGTGTTGGGTCCATTCGAAGAAAAGGCGGGTCAGATTATGGAGCCCAGTATTTCTTGATGAGCCTGGAGGGAGCTGCTTTCATCACCGCCGGAGTGAGAAACAACTCCTTGGCGGGCTCCTCCAATCCTGGTACCAACGGAAGCAGCGGTCGAGACAAATGCTTCTTGTGAAGCGTCTTGAAGATCACGGACGTTGTAGGTGTTGGCACAGTCATCGTGATCCCTAGCTTAGCCGCACCCCTCAGCAGCACTTGCTGAAAGGAGACGATATCGTCAACAGGCGAGACCCTCGTCCCTGGAGACTCCGCCAGCGTTGGTGAATAATCCCTGGTGGAAGAGCCTGTGCAGGATCTGGATCTGCGCCTCCTGTGGCTTCGTCTAGATAGAGATGATGGCCGGCCACGGCTCCGCGACCTCCCTCTCCAGCCCGAGCGGGAGCGCGATCTTCTCTTGCCGATCCGCAGGCCTCGCAGGAGCAGGCGATGTCGGCCTAGCCAGGACTCTTGGCTGAGGGGTCCCCTTAGGTGGCGTTGGATAACGTGGCAACGAGGCCGTCTTGGGTGGAGGCACCGGTGGAGGGACGGAGGGAAGAGGTGGTGGGAGTTGAGGCGGCGGTGACTGGCAAGGAGGCGGTCCACGAGGCGGTGGTGGAGGTGGAGGCGGGGTGGGGTTCCGCAGAGGCGGACCCTTCG
Source organism: Lissotriton vulgaris (assembly GCF_964263255.1). Taxonomy (NCBI): domain Eukaryota; kingdom Metazoa; phylum Chordata; class Amphibia; order Caudata; family Salamandridae; genus Lissotriton; species Lissotriton vulgaris. The sequence continues at coordinate 1,831,113,620 of NC_141694.1, forward strand.
GCAAAGGAGGAGGGGTAGGCATCCTAGGTTTAGTAGGCGTATACACCACTGAGTACACCGAGCCCGGTGACTTTGTCTTCTTCCTTGGAGACGATGGCGAACCAATCGGCGACCTTCTAGTGTCAGGACTCCTCCTGTGCTTCCTTGGCGTCAAAGAACGTTGCCTCGACGTCAAGGAACGTCTTCGACGTCGACCGGTGGCGCCTCCTAGACGGTGAGCACCTCAACTGCGAGCGCCTCCTTGACGGCGAGGATCCCCTAGACGCCGATCTTCTCCTTTTCGCCGACGGCGAACAGCGGTGTCGCCTCGACGGCGAGCGCTGACGCCGGGCCTTTTCCTGACGTCGATGACTTGACTAGGACGTAGACGATGTCGACGACGATGCTGTTGACGGAGGTCTGTTCCAGCTCCCTCGACGCCGAACGATGACGCTGTTTCTCCCCGGAGCCCTGGGGAGATGGGGAACAGACCGTTGTCATCCCCCCTCGACGCCGCAGACGACGCAATCGATGCTGGCGGAGTATGGGTGCGCTTGCTGGTCTTTCTGCCCCTGGGGAGCCCCCCAGAGGCCTCAGCATGGGCAGAAAAAGCATGCCCTGACCCACCTTGTGCCTTCTGACGTCTTTCCTCGAGGCCTTGGTGCCTGATCTTCATCCTCTCTCTCAGGGTCCTGGCAGAGAGGGTTTTGCAGATTTCACACTCCTCTGGGATGTGAGAAGAGGGGAGGCAGACGATGCACACTCCATGTGGGTCGGATTTGGCCTTTTTTCTATCACACTCTGGGCAATTGTCAAATAAGCCAGGCATTTTGACAATATAGAGAAGAAAAAAAGAGGCTTAAGTACTTAACCACAAGCACTACACACAAAAAAAGTGAAAAATCACCAAATAAACCCTTGAAAGGGAGAGCTCAATGCTCCAGGGTCCTGCTTGCAGGAGCCGGAAAAAAGAACTGAAAGTAAAAGGGACCTGCTGTGCATTCTGGGATACTGAGAGAGTTCTGGAAAGTTTTCTTAAAGGCACAGTTTGAGCCACATAATGGCAGCCTATCGGGCTTGTCTGTCCATAGCTTCCTCTCTATCATTCCAGAGGCTTTTGCTGGTAGAGGCAAGTTTCTCTGTGGAGGAAACTGAGCAGGCTGTGCTGTTTGTGTGGTTTTTTTGGTGGAATTTCTAGTTTAAGCACTGGACAGTGTAGCCTATGGATATAGGCTGAATTATCTGTCTTTAAATTCTGTCTTAAGTGTCTTTGCAGTTCTGCAATTTTTTGACAACTTAAGAGATTATTTTTGATTGCTCCGGGGTCCACGCACATGGGCGGGACTATTCACTAGATTAGGACTATACACAGAGATACCCTACTACAGAAGCTCCTTTCCCCCCTCGTAGGTACAAATTTAGGACAGGCCACTAAATGCTGCTGTCCACTCCTTAGTTTCTCCATAGCTAGCAGCCATGGTTTACCCAAAGTAGGATCCGCTTTGTGGAAATGGATTTTCAGTAAAAGTCAATCATCATTAAAAGCTAGTTAGTTTGGCAGTCAAACTAGACCATGAACAACAAATTTAATGATCAAAATCCACAGATGATTCGGTCTTTAAATCAAACTGGATGCTTAGCACGAGAGATGCCTCTTCAGTGTGAAGGGCTGCACTTTCAATTGCACTGAAAACGGTGAAGTAGTAAATGAAGTGAAAGGTAGGTTTCCATGAGTAACTGCAATTAGAAAATCCTGAAAATAGCAGTTCGGACAGTTTAATATAATACACAAAGCTTTCTAGAGCAGAGAAGCATTTTCTATGCACGAAATCCCATATTTGCAAACCATGGAAGATTATATCAAATACTAGGGCACCAAAACACTTCATTCCACCATCAGGATACGAGCGGACACTGAAACCTGTACTGCTGCATAACAATACACAGTCTTTGCTTGGAATTCACAAGAGTAAGTAAGCGCTTGGAATTCACAAGAGTAAGTAAGCACTTGGCAATGACACCTGGGTAATGAAAACTTTTCAGCCAGGTATTTGTCCATGGCAGGTTTGGACCCATGAACAGCTCCTAGGCACAGAGATGTTACAAGGTACGCAATTTATAATTTCCTAACACATGCCTGCCTGCAAACTAGGCATATTCCATCGGGACCGCATTACATTCTATTACTTCGTCCCAGGTTTTCGTGTATTATTACTCTAGGTGGATTATTTCTGACAGAAAACTATAAAATAGTTCACTGGTACTCACTGATGTTCACATGTACAAGGGGAGAGTAAAGAACTCCTTGACTAAACCCGTGCAGACCGTTCTGATTAACTATGACAGGAAAAGAGATTGTACTGATCCCATCACAACAGTAGTCTGGTCTGCCAGTGTGCTTTACATTTGAGAAAGGGTAGAGCACAAACTAAAATATTTCTTCAACTGTCACTCGCTAACCTTTGATGTGAATGCACCAGTCAGCACAATATTTTTCATAATACCAAGTAGATTCCAGGAAATAAATTAAAATCTAGAAGAAAAGGGCAGATATAGGGTCTTTAGTGCAGTGGCGCCCTGGAAAAAGTCCAAAAGAAATTATGCACTTTTTTTGGAAGCATGGCAATTCGTCAGTATATATCAGATTACGATCCACCCATGTGCCACAAAGAGTCCATCTGGATGTACTAACACTGCCTGTTTAGCATGTCCTTAGTCAGGGTACTAACCTTGTGCCCTGGTGCTCCAGGGATTGTAATAATTTTGTGCTCCTGTGTCGTGATTTTTTAGTTTTTCTGACCACACATGTGCAATTCTTCCACTAGTGCACACTCTTTAAAATATCTATTGCAAGCACTCTTTCAAGTTTGATCCTTGCCTTGATGGAAACGCTTTTACCTGGGTGCAGGCCTCCTTTCATTCTCACACAGTGATCCCAAATATCTTCTTCCCAGAGTCGTCTACCTTTCAATGCTATTTTTTTTTTTACTTGTATCCCTTAAGGGCCTTGTTGAGCTGGGATACAAATATGTGCCAGGCCAAAAGGTAATATTGACTATATGGGGGGGGGGGGGGGGGGGGGGGGGGGGGGTTGAGCTTCGAGCTTCAGTTAAGTGCTGGACATCCAGGCCTGGATGAGACGCAGGCAGTGGTTCAGGAGCTGGTTTCTAGAACAGAGAAAACTTTGAGGCCAAATTGTGCATCAATGTCATATTAATGAATCTTGATGTTTAGATCTGTGAACAGAGCTCCAAGGGCATTTAGATGGTGAAAAAGACAGGACCTGGTATGGAATTTAGGGGACTCAGCAGGTAATAGGGATTCTTTTGGGACCAGGCGGTGACCATGTACATAAATTGGTGCAGAGTGAAAAGGAAGGTGGAAACAGAGGGAAAGACATTGCAAGTGAACCCCATTCAAGATTTTAGGGTCTGGTAGAAATTTGGATGTACAATATCCAGACCGGGAGCCTCCTCTATCCATTACCAGGGAATGTAACTGAGCATTACTCCCCTATTTCTTCCAAATTTTAGTTTTTTTCCAAAATCAATTGGATAAGTTTCCTGCAGCAATGCTTTTCCTGGCAAGTGTCTTCAAAGGAATGAAAGCCTCCCGTCTCTTGACCAAACGATTAAGGCCCACACACTCCATTAAGTCTTTCGTCGTCATTAAATAGGAATACTAAACTGCTCTGTGGAACAGACATAGCACATGCATTACAAATATATGATGCTAAAAACATATGGAGACTAGAATGGTTACACAATTTAATTTGACCAAACTCATACATAACTCTCACTCTGGGTAAACGCCGCACAATTGATGCATTACTACCTTCAAGAAAGGGGCAGACTGTGACCCAAAGCAAATTTAGGATCTATCCCTACCTTGCTGCACCCCGTATGGACAAATATGGGCTCCGCCGATGATAGCAGATGTGTCACCTTCGATATGACTTCAAGTCTTCAAGATGCAATAAGTGCATACAATGTAGGGGATGGGAGGCACCTAAACTCCCCATACATGCAGATTCCATCAGTTTCACCATCTCCTCAGTACTTCTTCATGGTGCTTCTGCTGCAGTTGTCCCATTCTCAGGGCCAGGCAGATCCAAAGCCCCATCTAATCTGCCAAGCCTCGGCCTGAGAGACCAAAAAGCATGGGGAGCCCAGAACGCTAGTGCCAACTTAAATATCACAGGAGCAAAATGGACTGCAATTGAGGGCAGCACGAAGCACAAGCGCTCCTACTTCCAGGGTCAGGCCAAGGAGTAGCAAAGCCTGCAGTCTGTTAACTGGGGAATTCATACAGTAGGACACGTAACAATGCACAGCTCAGGACATCCACAGGGCATCCGCATGAAGGGGGGTTGGGAGGACACCCTAGTACCAAATAATCTTCATTGTCATTTGTAGAATGCATTGTTACACCCAAATGTGTGTCCCCGCGCCAAAATAAGACAAACGGGAGGAGAACGGAACTTGGCAAGAGTGGACAGATTAAGAGAGGGACCTGAAAAGCCATGTTTTCAGATCTGTGCGAAAGGCTCGTTCAGTAGAGCAAGCCTTCAGGGAGAGCAGAAGAGAATTTCATGTTTTTGCAGCTGGGTATCTGAGCGAGCGCCCGTTCTAGCCCTGCAGACTCTGGGAACACCTGTGTGCAGGGTTCCAGCAGGGCAGTAAGGTGTAATGAGACCTCCGGTAGCTGGGTTCCTTGTCCCACCACATTTTATAGCAGTAACACATTGCCTTAAAATAACTTTTCCACTGGAACCCAATGTAAATCCTCCAGAGCTTTTGAGGCACACAATCTCTTGGGAAGCCTTAAAACCAGACGAGCTGCAGCGTTCTGAATACGCTGCAATCTCGTCAGGCTTTCTTTGTTGGTGCCTAAATAAAGGACATTTTCGTAGTCCAAATGTGATGTGACCAGAGCATGGACAATGGTCTTTCTGGCAGGTGTTGTCAAAAGATCAATTAATTTCCTTAGCATTTTAAGAATGCCGAAGCACTTTTCAACAACTACTCTGATCTGATGATTGAAGGAGAGATATGAATCAAACCAAATCCCCAAGATTTTTTGTTGCATTTTTGGGCGTGGGGACCTGACTCAATGCATTGGGAGAAGGTTTTCTGCCCAGAAAGCTGAAAGAGGTCTGTTCCCGCGACCTCCTCTTCTCTATTTCACTCACGGTGATCCGGGAGCCACGTTGCGTTTACGGAGGCCCAAACAGCAATATCACGCCCTGCAGCACAGGGCAAAACTGTTCCGGATGATATCGGAGGAGCCGTACACACCTAGGGTACAGTTACTGTCACTTATCTGTAAAGATCCAGGGTTGCAAAGTTTTTGTCTGGGGTGTTAGGATCTCTGGTCGAATGAGTGTTGCTGGCCATGCTGCCTGGCAAAGCCATCTAGGAACTATGCTTCATTGATAGTAAATAGGTGCAAGTCTATCATATGAATTGGTGTGAAGGTGAACAATGGTCTTTACTTGGTTTTTTCCATTGGTAGCCTTCTTTATCTACATTGCAAAGAGAATCATCCGTCATTTCACAACTTTGTTGTATGAGGTAAAAATAGAAACCTTCTAAAAAACAGATTAACAAAAGTTCGACTACAATGCTGAAATATATCACTCCACCAAAACATAAGGAAGAGATCACATGCTAGACACGGACATGAAGCTGAAGTGATATTATATGCATTACATGTGAGAAGCAAGGCACAACTGGTTGTCAAAAGCAGGAGAATTCAACGAGTCAAGGGTACTTGGTGAATATCACGGCACAGAAAAAAGATTGGGAAATCGCTGCCTAATCAACTTCAGAAAGTGCTTGTGTTGACAGTTAAAGTTTTTAATAGTGGTCACACAATACAGTAGCGAAATGAATGCATTAGACTCATCACAAATGTAAGGGGAGTGCTGTGCAATTTACCATGCATAGTTAATTGAAAAGATAAAGAATGTATGCCTCACCTGCTCTCCCTTTGCTTTTGGTACAATTCGCTTGTCCTCCATGTCACACTTGTTTCCTAGCAGCATTCTTTCTACGTCTTCATTAGCATGCTACAAAAAGTAGTAAAGTATTTACTTTAAGGAAAACAAATCAATTTAAAGTTATTCAGAACATTTATACAATTTTATTCAAATTGAACGTTGATTCTCCAAACACTAATTGTCACCCACACAAGCTTGATTTAACAGGAATCTTTGAAAGCTAGTCTTTCAACCGACGCACCGCATGTGGTCAGTACCCACAACAGCCACTAACAAATCTCGAGCACTTTTTCTTAGAGGCTAAAGTAGGAACAAGTAATCATTCCAATGAAGACCTCATTGTATCAGACACCACACAGCTAGTTCTGAAGCACGCCTGACCCCCTACTTGATAAGATAACCAGCACTTTCATATACCCTTTTCACAAGATTTGCAAATAAAACATTTGAGATAAATTAAAAACCAATCACTTTCCCGTAAAAAAAAAATACATTTGAGCTTGAAGAATTCTGGATTCACATGCTGTGCATTATTGCAGCAAGTGGTTGAGCCCAGAAACAATGGTCTCTAAAACCACTTTCTTTCAGATATCAAACATACAAGAAGTCTTGCTGACTCACTGTAAAGTCTGGTGTAAGCCATCAATCACAGTATGTAGACACCCTCTTCAGATTATTTGTATGTCCCTTAGTGTTTGTTAGCCTCTCTACTTTTCATCAACTCCCCCACCTATGTGGGAGGAGCACAAGTCAATCTAGATGAGCTTCAAACGCCATACTATTGTTACAGGTATGTAAACAGTTTCTTTTGCAACATGAATATCTCCAGGATTGATATGCTCTGCATAGATTACATCTCAATTTTAATTTTAGGTGGAGCAGGAGGGTGAAATGCAGGTAGCTGTACGTGTTTTAGTACATCCATTCCACCTGGGACTCTTCGAGTGTACATACATAGTGCTTGGTAAAGGTATGTTCAGTTGCCTATGTTGTTGCCATACACTTATTCTTTAAATAAGCATTAGTAATGCATGCTAGTGTAGCCCCTTTTTCCTCGTATACAGTGCCCTTGGTCTTCCTTCTACTGCATAGCACAGCTGTATGGCCTGTACTATTCATCTCGCTATAGATCCCTAAGAAATGGGGATGGTTTGCCGTGTAGAGTGTGCAATAAAGAACTGATCTGTTTTCTTACTGGTTTAGTATTTTGTATGTAGATTATTATTGCTCCCATGCATTAATGTTTGAAGCACTCTTTTGGCCGGTCCCTTTCCTGTTGAAAGAATGTAGGTAGATCAACAAACTGAGTGACATGGGCAGCTTTGGAGCACATGATGATTTGTTCTCTTTATCACGTTCTCCTAGAGTATTTGGAGACACGTTGTCCTTGAGTATTTGGAGAAATGGTTCTTGAATAGAGAGGATTGCTGTGAGGAATACAGTCTTAAATGAGAGATGATTTGGTCATTAGTCAAAGGGCTACCTCATCAGTTCTAACAGCACTAGGTTGAGTTTTCAGCTTGTAATAAAACAGACTGGGTGAGTGTCAAGTCGGTGGGTGGGAGCGGTTGGTATCTTTATACTTATGTTTTCAGCACGGGAAAAGGATTCTTGCCTGTAGTGCCCATAGTGTGCACCACAATAACAGGCAGGTGGTCTCCTGGAGAAGCACATGAATGCTTATAATTTCTCAAAGACATTGGAAATGTTAACCCTTCCTAAATTTGCTTGATAGTGCCGCACATAAAGCCAATTTTGCAGTGTAGCACTTACAAGTAGTTAGCCTTCTTTCTTCTGATCACCTCCATGCACTCACTAGGTACATGCAAGCAAGCATTTTCTATGTCATCAGCAGCAATGCTGCCGGCTGACAAACCTTTCATGCTGCATTGTTGGCATATCTGGCATCTTTGCAATAGTTATTCTATCTAACGGTTTTCCCATTAGTGAATGTCTAAGTGAAGACTTGTTAATGGTATGGAAGGAAAGCATGATGCCATTGTGCTTACTGGAAAAAAAAATTGATTGACGGAATGCTGGACAATGCAAACATTTCACCCCCAGTCACAAGGATCTGGGTTTAATCCACCATTCTTTTGCTCACCACACCACCCAGTTTGGGCCCAGCCATTTGCAAATCATTCTTGACCCTGTTCCTTGTGGGAACAGTCCAGCCCGAACTGCCAAGCCAGGTCCTCACTGGACCAGAAACAACCGTAGATTAAGACTGATTTGCATATGGCTGGGTTCAAACTGGAATGGCATGGTGAGCAGAAAAACGATGGATTTAGGCCCAGATCTGTACTTGGGTGAATGTATGACATTGTTCTGCATTCTGTCCATCAATTGTTTTTGCATACCCAGAGTGGGATGGGTATGCCCAGACGTGGTTCCCGTGCTCTCCATGCCACTGGAGTCAAGCTACCCTGCCTGAAGAGGGGTAAAACCCCGAAACCGGTCCTAGGATGCAGGTTTCCTGTCCAGGGAGTACCTGGCCTGGCAGTTCGGGCTGAACTGTTCCCATTGGGCACAGGGTCAAGACTGATTTGCATATGGCTGGGTTCAAACTGGAATGGCATGGTGAGCAAAAAAATACGATGGATTTAGGCCCAGATCTCTGTACTGGGGGGGTGGAGCTTGCTCGAGACCAAGATGGACGCTTGAGTCTCGAGCTCTGCAACACCGGCATATTATACTGCAACAATGCTTCAGCCTGAAGCCATAGAAACTACTGCCTGTTCGAGAACTAGCCGTCGGAAGGCAACCGCAGCCCAACAATGCGATCCTGACCTCCCCAGCTCCAGGGACTTCGGAGATAAGGAAGGGATATGGGGGAACAGCGCCGGGCCACAGAGCCCCGGCCTGGAGCACTGGCGGAGGTGGAGTCGCGTCAGAGTACGGGCTGTGCAGAGCTCAGACTGACGCCCGGTCTCTTGAGCCTGTGAGGTCCGATCGCGGCCGTGAACAGTGTGGACCTGACAGAGCTTGAAGGGCTGTGGAGTTTCTATAGGAGCTGCGCCTGCCCGAATGCACTGATGTAACGCGGGGTTATCTGGCCGCGACATCGACGAGCGGACCTGAGGCGCTGCGGGGGCTCTTTGAGCGGCGCCCCACCTGGTCTGCTGAGGGCGTGGAGAACGGCGGTGAGTGGGAGCATATCCCGCCGCAATTATCAAAAACCAGGCTGCCGATGTAATGTGCTGTGGGTCCGGGCGTACATGACCGGCTGAGTGGGACCGCCATTTTGTCAGTTTTTGGGAGCGCGGTGAGGAGCAGCAGCGGCGCGAGAGAGGGGACACGAGACTGAGCTGGCAGTAATTGAGGCGGCGGAGGGAACTAAAGGGCAGCTGCATCAGGAGTCACTGGGGCACGGAGCTCAGGCCCCTGGGGGCACAGCAATACAGTGACTGGCTGGGGGTGCTGTGGCAAGACCCAACTGCATGCGCGTCAAAGCAGTGCATTTATCACTGATCACGCCGCCGGGCAGGATATTATATACTGTGGAGGGAGTAGCCAGGGCTGTGAAGAGCTGACTGCACACAAGCCCCTCATGGGGCGCCAGAGTTGAATCCGGACACTGGAACCACAGGTCTTACTGACCCTGCGTGGAGAGGCAACTACTGGTTCAGGGGCGATCGGGGGCTTTCAAAGCCGAGTGGAACACACCCTGGTTGTTAAATTGGACTCCACCCTGCCGACGCCGCATTTCCCCAGATAGTGAGCTTCACTGCTGAGGGTAATCTCAGAAGAGGTGAACCTTTGTTTAGCCGCTATTGGACCACCACCAGCAGGGGAGCTACATATTGAACCAACAAAGTGACTACACTAGGCTACAATGGGCAGTGCAGATAGGACACAAGCTAAGCTGACATTCGAACAAAAATGCTCTAAATCACACGACACTGCGACGGAGGAAACCAGTAGGACTTCTGCCCCCATAGAAGATGAGGCTGACATCCGGAGCATGCTGCGAACCCTGGAAAAAGGCCTGCAAGGTGGCATCACTTCCTTGGGCACGAAGATATACATACCTGATGGATAGAATGGGGGAAAGACTGGATAAACACATGGAGTGGCACGGCAGCTCACGGAGGTAGAGGAGGCGCAAACAACACTGGACTCTGACCACAAACAGCTTGGAAGGGTTATCAGTGTTTTGCAAGATAAAACAGAGGACGTGGAAGCGCGCTCACGACTGCAATCTGTGAATAACGGGCCTGCCAGAGACTACGCAAACCAGCAACATGGAGCATTTCGTGGAGAAGCTGTTGGTTACTCTCAGGGGCGGCTGGTGAAATTTTCAAGTGGTGAGGCGCAAACTGATTTGAGAGTGCGGGCCCCAGGCCACTCAGGCCGGCGGCGACCCCCCCCCCCCCCATACACAACACTCAAAGAAATGTATTCACACACGCATACACACAAACACATCCATTCGCAACACTCTCCACCAAACATTCATGCAAACACGCACGCTCGCACCAAACACTTTAAAATAAAAGAAAAACACACACTTACCTTGCTGCCGGTCCCGGTCCGCGCCACCTCTGGGCTCTGCTCCCCCACACGTACAGGCTCACAGCGCCCCCTGGCCAATCCTGGCGCCAGGGGCACAGGTACCTTCTCGCCCGCAGCACGCCCATTAAGGCTCCAAATGGGCATGCACAACGTCGCAAAAACACAAGTGCGCATGCGTGGGCACGGGTAAAAATTCACCCTCCGTCCCCACGCATGCGCACTTGTGTTGCCACCTGTACAATCATGTCAATCAATCAACATGACGCCAGACCGCCCACCCCTTCAGACTCTAAAGGGGCAGGGCGGTCTGCCGTCATGTTGATTCATTGACATGATTGACGCCGAGGGAGCTGCGGGGGGGCTACGCCCCCACACCCCAATGGACGAACCGCCCCTGGTTACTCTCCTGGGAGCCGAGGTTTTCTCAAACAGGTTTGTAGTGGAGAGGGCACACTGCTCCTTGGGGCCCAGGCCACAGCCGGGGCCCCCCCGCGCCCGATCATAGCCAAACTGTTAAATTACCGTGACAGATGCAGCTTTGCGGGCGGCAAGGGACAAACAATCGTTGGCATATGAAGATTCGAACATCTCTCTATATCCGGATTTCACCGCCCGCGTGCAGAAAGCGCACAGACAATTTGTGCCCATGAAAAAACGTCTGTGAATTAGGCCTGGACTACGCCATGCTCTATCCAGCAAAACTGCGAGTGAATAAACAAGGACGCTCCCACCTATTCACCGACCAAAAGGCTCTACAGAAGTCTCTAAAAGACTGGTTCAAAGAACAGCGACAGAGCCCGGAACAGCAGCTCCTGGATGAGGCGACCGGAGGATCACTTGAGGAGCAGGACTGAGGCTGACCACCTAAGGCAAAACTGATAAGTAACGGGGAATTGGGGGTGGGGGTGAGGATAGCGAGGAGTTAGGGTGAGACGTTAATTGCTAAATAGACCCAGCGGTATCCCAAAGTCATCTCTGCTCCTATGCCAATGCGATAATTGACAGATAGTGACTACATACAGTGTTGAATGAGAACCTGAGGCACAGCGCTAGGCGCAGGGTCTAGACTGGTGGCTGCGTAACATGAGCACTGGGGAAAGTGCTGGGCTGCGGGGTGTATTTGTCGGCTCTAATAGCTGTGAAGCAGTGTATGGTGGGGGCTGTGTGTGCGGGGGTCGGGGCGAGAGAGTGTCTGCGTTTGACAGATAGCTACATACAGAGCGACCTCTGCCCACGAGCGTTAAGCGCCACCACAGTTTCTAGAGTTCAAGGGGGTTGGGGGGAATGGGATGATGCTCACGGGGTTATCGCGCGACCGAGTTGTGGGTGGTCTGCTGTGGGGGGGGGGGGGGGGGGGGGGGGAGTGAGGGGATGGGTCGAAGCTGTTGTTTTTGTTCTTGAAGAGGTCTGCTAAAGTGTTACAAGATACTTACATCATACATAACCCACTAGAGTCCGGAAACACTGATAATTGACGGACATGATGGTGGGGGCTGATATGACCACCACCCTGAGAGCTAAAGATTCCCTTAGAGCCTTATAATGGAACGTCAGAAGCCTAAACGATCATCGCAAACTACGCAAGGTGTTTAACTACCTTACTAGACATGATGTAGACGTAGCCTTACTTCAAGAGACTCACCTCCCACCACATGGCTCAATGTTGCGCTCCAGGGGCCTTTTGGGTAATATCAACTCCTCCGGCTTTACCACCCATGCTAGAGGGGTACTGACAAGGGTTAATCCCAGGTCGGAATACACCTATTCAACAACTGGCTGCAGATGAGGAGGGACGGTTTGTTCTATCTAAGTGTCAGGGGAGGGGAATGGACCTACTCCTAGTTAATGTTTATGGCCCCAATTACGACTGCCCGAAGTTCTTTGCTAATTTGGCTGGTACGATAACTGGTTGCGCAACGACACAAATACTCTGGGGCGGAGATTTTAATTTAGTAGGTAATCCTGAATTAGACAGGTCAGGGGGCCCAGCAAGAAGACCAGCACTGGCAGCTAGAGCCATAGAAAGAGCTATAATCAGTATTGACCTGTCAGATGTTTGGAGGGAGACACACCCGGCAGACAGAGGTTTCACGCATATCACAACCTACATACATGAATAGACTTTTGGCTAGCGTCGACGCCCCTACTGTCTTAGATTCGTTCTTGTCAGGTCCTGCCGCGCTCTTGGTCAGATCACTGGCCCCTATTACTGGTCCAATCCACGCCTAAGAAAACAATTCCACCTTTTACATGGTGTTTCCCCCCTTTCTCACTGCTAGACCCTCTCTTCAAGGAGGAGATAGAGTCGATAGATTCATATTTTGCTACAAACATTGGGTCAGTGGACAGCTTCCAGACGGTGTGGGGGGCTTTCAAGCTATATATCCGAGGGGTGGCTATGGTTAAGCATTCGGGGGTACTGCGCTCTATAAGACAGAGGTCGTCAAATATGGAACGGGATTTGGCTGCTCTGGAAGCTAGACAGACGGCCGGGGACGACGAGGAAGTCACAGGAGCGATCCTGAATCTATTATCAGAATACCACGAGGCGGCGGACAGTGAGGTGAAACACTTCGGCAAGTATGCCACAGCGCGAACATATGGTGAGAGAGACAGGCCGGGATCGGTACTGGCTAACATGTTAAAGATTAAATGCTGCAAAACACTCATCACTGAAATTAGATCGGATGGGGGCGAACTGCTAACGGTCGACGGGGACATTGCCAACAGGTTCAGAGATTACTACGTGAGGCTATATGCCTCCCGCTCCTAAGGAATGGATGACGAAATTTTTGACTATCAAGAGCACATCAAGCTCCTCTTCCTGTCAGACACACAGAAGATTTCTAATGCTCCCCAAAGAAAGAGACGAGATAGTGGAGGCTCTTGCAAGCATGAGGACAGCCAGCGTCCTAGGTACGGACGGCCTCACAGTGGGCTTTTACCAAGCTTTTATAGAACTACTGCTCCCACACATCTCAGCGTTATTCGACAACCTATGTGTGACAGGCACGATGCCGCAATCTAGGAGGGAAGCGATTTTAGTGGCTATTCCCGAACCGGGTAAACCTGCTGAGGAGTGCGGCTCTTACAGACCGCTTTATGTGGACACAAAATTGTTTGCGAATATTTTGGCTAATAGCTTGGCCCTGTTGACCCCAGAACTCGTCGCCCCGGAACAGGAAGGGTTCATACCAGAGAGGAGCCTACAATCTTAGTACGGTACTTGGAAAAATGCAACATGTCCGACAAGACAAGAGCCATCGGAGAAGGCTTTCGACTCGGTGGAGTGGCCCTTCATGCGACAGGTGCTAACTAGAATGGGACTTGGCCCCGCATTCCTCCAAATGATAGGAGTGTTGTACAACGCCCCCTCGGCTCGTATACGGCTGGGGAATCTTATCACAGAGGCCATTTCCATCTCCAGGGGAACCCGGCAGGGATGCCCCCTGTCACCAACGTTATACGCACTAGTCACAGAGCCCCTTGCTTGTGCGCTAAGGGAATACCATGGACACAGAGGGGTCAGGTTCCCTACCTATGAGATTGTGGACTCTACGTATGCTGATGACACTTTGTTATACGTGAGAGACCCGGAAAATAATTTCTCTCCCCGGTCCTCCGAGAGGTGGTGCACTTTGGCGCTTTATCAGGGTTACGGGTCAATTGGACGAAATCCATAGCATTCCCACTCACCTCGGCTATGGTGCATTTTCGAGATGGATTACCTATTGCAATGGTCTGACGACTCAGTCAGGTACCTCAGCATTAGATTGCACACAGACTCGGACATTGAGTTCCGTGAAAATTACGGTACAGCTGTCGCACAATTAGAGGATGACGTTGAGGTCTGGATAGGACTGCCTTTATCACGGATTGGCAGGGTCTCCATCATGAAGATGGTGGTGTTGCGCAGGTTGCTGTACTTGTTCGTCAACATACCGATAGTGTTGCCGCGCTCTGTCTTTGCCAGAATCAATAGGTCATTGTTACGATTGGCATGGGTAGGCAAGCAGGCACGAGTGCAATGGCGAGTGCTAACCCTGCCATATCACCTGGGAAGACTGGGTGCGCCTGATTTGGAGTTATGTTACAGAGTGGCGCAGGGAGCCCACTCACATGGATGGGTTCATGGGGCGGATACTATCCCATATCTTCGGCTTTAAAAGCTTTATGCTGGTCCTCTCCCTCTTCCACCGGTTATTCTGTAGCCGGTCGATCACAGGATGGGCATACTGGACTCGCTTAACTCGACGAGGCACGCATGGCACTGCCTGTTACAGCAACAGGCGGGGGCACTATTATACTTCCCGGACTTGTCAATAGATTGGACGGTCTGGTTGGCCCCTTGCAGGGACGGAGGGGTCGTACGAGTGCTGCGAGTTGCAAAAACATGGGACGATGTCATAGTCCCCATAGTCCCCACTGAAGCACCCACCTTGCTTCAACGCTTTCAGTTCCACAGGGTACGCAGGGCTCTATAACAACAACTGGGGGACGACCTAAGTGAATCCCCCGAAATTAAAGAACTGTCGTATCTCATTAAAACTAAATCCCCCCATAGGCTTGTCTCTAATTTATACAAGTTAGCAATGTCACAGAGCAAATCAGTATACAAAAGCAAGGTTGGCCTAGCAGCGTGATCTGGACATGCCCATAGACGACGCAATGTGGTCTTATTGCTGCACTAACACAAAATGCATATCGCTTCACGGCAGACACAGACTTCTACATTTCAAATATATTAGAGTTTACCACACACCGGATAGATTACAGAGATGCGGGCTAAGGGAGGAGGCAACCTGTGAAAGGTGCCACTCACCAGTGGCGGATTTCATTCACTTGGCGTGGAGCTTCCCGGGCGTCTACTAGTATTGGGACAAGGTATTCCAGGAACGGAGCATCATAGCTGGGTTCGAGATCGCCCCTTACCCTGCCGTGGCGCTGCTAGGATACTCTAAACAATTACAGAAAGCAGCCCGCAGACTGGTAGACAAGGGCCTCTTGATGGCAAAACGGAGGGTGGCAATGTGCTGGATGATGGGCCCCTTGCCTACAATGACACAGTGGCCGCGAGACGCAGTGGCGTCACTAGGGTTGGTGTCACCCAGTGCGGGTAACTCATGGTGTCACCCCCTCACGACTTACCCCATGAATCCATGATGGACCTCCTCGAGGAGATGTATTCATCTGTGCAGCACCCACAGAGGTCCTCCTTCTGGGGCCTTTCCAAGCCCACTCCTCTACACCGGAGTCTAAAGCACTGCAGAGGTATTACCCATCCTTTCATAACTCCTACCAGTGTGTTTATCTTACTGTGCCGGTTTATCTTCTTCTGGTTTAGGGTTTAGTATTACAGCGACATTGTTTGTGGCACCAAACAATATGCAGAGAGGTCTGCGTGTTTTCAGTGGCCCAGGTGCAAGGAAAGAAGTGCTCCCTCCGCCGTTTGAACTGTGTTGTACAGCATTAATCAGGGCTCCGGTGCAACTGCACCCTCTGCACCAAGGGAAGCTGCGCCACTGCAGGTTTTCTTTTCTGTACAGATCTCGCCCTGTTTTGTATTTCGCACAGTGAGTTCAGAGTGTGTTTGCCTGCTTTTGGTGTGTGTGTCGCCAGTTCATATTTGGGTTGGAGTCTTTCTGCGTTTGACGCAGTCTCCCTATGGGGTCTCCTGACAGACGGGCCCCCCAGTGGTCTTTGCATCGGGCAGTGTGTGCGTGCCTGCATTTACTGCATGCAGGTTTCTCATAAACACGTGTCTCTGGCATGTACTGGTCTCTGGCTACCAGCATTAAAGACAGCACTTGCCTGCTGTGGGGTCTGTTGTATTGTGTGTGCAGCTGCACCCGGGTCTGTGCAGTCAGGAGCGTGTTCGAGCGGGCAGAGTTCCCAGAGCCCCAAGCCTACGTGCCGCACACAGAAGTGCTGTGAGCCGTGTCATATTCACCCTGCTCTGCAGGCAGACGGCGGCAGGAGGAGGAGGTCAATTATGCATTACAAAACACAAGGGTAGATTTATAAGCCCCTTGCGCCACTTTTGCAGACTTGTAAATCTGCCCCACAGTTTTTAAAGCCCCAACATTAGGCCCTCGTTGTGATTAGTTTTGATTAAAGGACAGACCGGGCTTGGATCTGAAAGAATTCTCAACTCCCTTCAGAGAGGAAAGCCTCATACTTATGGAAAGCAGCCAGAATAAAATGCAATTAAAGTGCATTTCGTACTTAGCAGCATCGGTTAGTGGGCTCTGGCATTTACTGAAGTAATTCTTCCACATTTTTTCACATTAGTCAACAGGTGATTGCACTTCAATGACGCCCAAGACTCTTTTTTCAAATAATTTGTCAGCCCTTTTCCCTTTTAAAAAGTATTTTTTGCTTTCAGTGAAAGGGGAAGTCTTTCTTTTCTTTTCGTGCGCGCACCCGAATAGATGCCTTTAAGGTTCCGCCTGTGCCTTTATGGAGCAGCAGGATAATGTCACCGTTTTGCGATCACTTCAGAGGCTTGGGTAGAAAAAATTCACAAAAGCTGGCTGGTCCAGTGTGAAGTGTGAGATGTGTGATAACACATTTCTAGCGCTTCTAATGCACTGTAATTCCAGCCCGGGGAAAGGAGAGCTCGCCCGGGGATAATGAGTCAGTATTGGTGTCACCCCATGTGATGGTGTCACCCGGTGCAGTCCGCACCTCCCGCCCCCCCCCCCTAGTGACGCCACTGGTAAGACGTACTATTTTTGTACGCAATCATAGAATTTTAGCGAGCTGCCCCCTCCGCGGAGCAGACCAAAAAACTTCTGGGGTTTTTACACAACATACTTGAACAGTAAAAATGTGACTTCGGCGCAAGGGGTAACAACAGAACCTGTAGCAGACACCCCCCCCCCCCCCCCCCCCCAACATAAGGGACAAGTATCCACATGACATAGGGCACATACACCTCAAGAGGGAAGCAGTTGATCCCTAATCTATATAGGGCACAGAGGGTGAGGAGGAGAAATATACTGGTGCCAGGGACAATCAGTGGGAGGGACCGGTCATAGATTTGCAGTTGGATGGTGGTTTCGGGGGTTACATGTTAATATACACAGATAGGGTCCCAACAATGGGACATGAAGCCGACATCTTGTAGGTTAACTTTTTCTTCTCCAAGGAATAGTTATATTCACTGATTAGCAGCAGGCACCCTAAGTAGTATCAAGTGCCAATATTACTGCATGTGATGCTGCCCGGCCTCCGGGATGTGGGCAATAATGCTGTGTAAAGAGTCTTGGTCTCATAAGCTGCCGGCTCCAGGGTTGTAGGCATACGGCTGTGTATTTCAGTGACATTTATATTTACAACAAAACACTTAAAAAAATAGATCTCTGTACTGGGGTGAATGTATGACATTGTTCTGTATTCTGTCCATCAAATGTTGTTTTTGCCATTCTACTTACTATCTTCATGACTGTGCCTAAGAAGCTGACATGCGGTTGAGGCAAACATGTTCCCATCTACATCAAAAGCTATTGCTTTCCCCAAATCCAGCTTTGGCACAGAAACACTTCCTGTGACATGGCTGGGGTGGGGGTGCTTGAGGGGGAGTTGTTCAGTGAGCTTTTCACAAATTGACTAAATATTCTTGTGAGATAGTATGTGCTTAGAGAGGACAATGCTTGAACAAGTTACTCTTTAAGCATGGGAACATATATCATTTGGCATCTTAAGTGTGCTGCAAATATTGCCAAGGATTTTATGAACACTCATGATGATTACTTTATTCAGAAAGGTCCAACTCTTACTCATTCCTCTACCTCCGATTGCTAGTTCCTTCCTGTCGTATCCTTTTTGGATAACCGCTCCCAACAGGTGTGGATGCCCCCTTTCTCTTCATCAGATACCATGGTAGCCACAGGTGTCCCTCAAGGGTCTACATTGAGCCCCCTTTTGTTCAATGCCTACCTTACCCCCCTGATCGGTCTAGCGGAGAAGCTGGGTGCCAAAATTATGGCTTATGCTGACGACACCCAGCTTCTCTTTACCTGGAAGGGGGATGATCTGCAAACGGAGGGGGATGATTTGCAAACGGAGGTGGCTCATCGCTGCCTGTCAGCGGTCTTTTCATGGCTGGCCCAGGCCAGCCTGAAATGTAATGAAGAGAAATCCGAGGTGCTCCTCTATGGTCATTTTCCACCTGCCTTTAGAGAGTCTCTCTGGCCTCCTGGATTTCCTTGCCCCTCAGGAGATTGCGGTGTAGCAAAAAACCTGGGAATTTGGTTTGGGGCGGACTTAGGCTTCCATGAACAAATCATGCGTTTGTCAGGGATGTGCTTTGGCACACTGAAAGCCCTGAGAAGATTTTTTCCCTTGCTTCCCCGCGCTGCCAGGGAGACGGTGGTCAGGGCACTAGTACTGGCACGCCTGGATTATGCCAATGCCCTCCCTTGGCATTCCAGGGTACCGTCTGGGAAAATTACAGGTCATCCAGAACGCAGCAGTTAGGCTTGTATTTAACATCCCCAGATGCCTTAGCGTGCGTAAGCAGCTGAGCAATCTACACTGGTTACCTGTTGCTCAGCGTGTGCATTTTAAAGCACTTACTATGACTCATAAGGCACTTCATGGTCAGGGCCCTGTCTATATCAGTTCCAGGCTCTCCCTCTACATTCCCAATCGTCCCTTGCGTTCAGCTTTGCAAAGACGGCTGGTGATCCCTAGATTTCAGAGAGCTCGTCTGGGGGGGGATGTCCTTTACAATCAAGACCTCCACTCTCTGGAATGCGCTCCCTGATGATCTTCGGCATATCAAGGAATTGACTACATTTAAAAAAAGGCTAAAAACTCATCTGTTTAAACAGTCCATTTAGTCCTTCCTGCCTCCCATGTTTACTGTTTCCCCTATGCACCAGGACACTCTCGAGTAGCAGTGCGCGATATATAAATACCTTTATAACATAACTGTGCAGCCCCATTTTCATTAGTAGACTGTGCCCGGGAGAGGGGGATAGGTGATGTTGAGAGGTAGGGCGGGGGCGAGTATGAAGTATTCTTTTGATCTTGAGGTAGCAAGTTTGTGTACATTTGACAATCCATTTGGCAATGCCAGCTTTGGAAATGGCCGGTCCCTTGTGAGGTTTGGTAAATGAGAATAATAACTCGCCTGACTTGCGTAATGGTTTAGTCCTATTTATGTAATTTAAATGTCTTTTTAACATCTAAATTACACAACACCTTTTTTAGCCGCAGAATCAGGCTGTGGAAAGATATCTGGCACTTCAATAGTTTTACTGAGATGGAAAAGTGATCCCACTTTGGGAAGAAATGTAGGGTTAGTTCTAAGAATCACACTATCCTAGTGGACCCCTATAAGGGGTTCTTGGATAGTAAGGGTGTGTAGCTCACTAAGGGAGGTACTGGCTACTTTCAATGAAAGGAATCTAAAGGGACACAAGTACAAAGGTTCAAATGGTTGTCCCATATGTGTGGTAAGGACAATATTGAGGCTCTAGACAGAGGCTGAGGGTGACTCGAGAGCCTATTACCCTATTTAGTTCCTCCGTAAATGTTTTAGCCACTGGTATCCTGAACAGAAAGGTGTGTGGTCTGTTCTGCATGTAAGAAGCAAATGTAGTTAGATCAAGACTGATAGATGTGTAAGACAGCCAAGACTTTTATAGGTGAAGTAATCCGCTCTTGTATTGTAAGGTTTTAGGGGTCAGATTTATTTGTGATGTAGTAATGGGCATATCTTTTCCACTTTGATGCATAACAAGCTAGAGTTGCAGGATACCTAGCCTCCTTAAGGATGGGCATGCATTCCAGCGGTAGGTGCAGGTATCCCAGCTATGATCTCAGGTGCCAAATCGCAATATTGAGCTGTGCTGGTTCTCGGAGTCTGACTGGTCCGTGTCTCTTAGTGAGAAAAACCTTGTATGAGAGGAAAACTTGTGGGGGCTGATGGAGATTATAGTAGGGTGAAACAAGGTTCCCAGGTTGGAGCCTCTAAAATGAGGATGACAAGCTTCCGTATGGCAAATGGAAGCAGTGGGAGAGGTGGAAAAGGATAAGTAAAAATTCCTGACCAATCCATCCACAGAGCATTCTCTCTGGACTGTGGGAATCTGGGGACAGAGCTTGATCATTCTGCATTTTTTACTGTAGCGAACAGGTCCATTTGTGGAGTGCCCCACGACTGGAAGTATGTGTGAAGAACTTGGGGAGGAGATTACAATCATGGACTTGTTAATGCATCCTGCAGAGTACATCTGCAAAGTTTTGGCTGATCTTTCCGCCATCAGGTTAACCCTGTGCCAGATAGTTTATGCTAGGTGAGAGCTCCAGTGAATGAATACCTCCTTGCTTTTGTATGAAACATATTGTAGTTATGTTGTCGGATTGTATTAGAACCACTTTACGACAAATGAGTTGAGTAAAGTTTTGGGAGCAAGTTGTATGGCCAGGTACTCTAGGAAACTGATGTGACGCCCGATATTGTGTGGTGTTGCGCTCCTGCGCACTAATTGAAGTTTGGGGATAAAAGAAATCTCAAAAAGACAGCCAAAGCTGGCAAGCAGGCATTAACAATTCAATTAAGCCTAGGAAAGTCTGGCGTTCATGAAGAAACTATTCGTTATTTGGTGCCAGCTACTACTTAGTAGTCAAGTAAACATCCTGTAAAGGGCCTGTGAATCTTATGTCCTTCCTGAAAGGAATAGAAGGAGCAAGGGGGGCAGGGGGGCAGACATGTTTAATGGGGCAATGAAAACACTTTGATTAGTCACATGGTTACTACACAGATGGTGTTGCCTCCAAGTGTAGGAAGGAGTTAGAGTATTACGCGGGGCATGGCTCAACAGTTAAATGGATGCATTGGCTTTGTCTGCTGTTTCCATTTGCTTGCCTGCTATTATTGTTGAAGGTATCCAAAACATTGAAATTAAAACGTAATAAGAGATGCAGAAAGCACATTCTTGTCCGACAGTCACGTACAAGTAGTGGGCACAAACTCAGTAACTTTAAGCCAGGATACCAGGGAGCATAAGGGAAGTACACCCTAGTGATCTATTGTATTGTAATTAGTACAGATCCCAGAGAGCATCAAGCTAACCCTGATACATCCCGATAGTTCTGCTAGCATTGCCATGGCAGCCTACGCACCTTCACAGTAAAGACCTCACTTAAAGGTGAATGTGGCTGATGAGATATAGATATAGTGCAAGCCCCCTCCTTTCCCTGGATGTGAGAAGCTGATCCAAGCTGTTGCACCCATGTTTGTGATGATGAACCCAGAACAACCAGACTTCGTCTGGCAGGGTCCTTGTGTACCTCCACCCTCCAACTTTTAGCCAACATGTGATTCTGGGACCCAAACTATTGCAGTTTCAAAGTAACAGGGATTTTGATGTATGTGCATTTATTAAAACTGAGCATTATTAATGTGCAGAATATGGTTCTACACTCAAATTAATGTGTATACACGTGTTTGATGCCCTTGAAACAATTTTACTACGCCCTGTTTAAGTGCCTTTGTGGCTTATGCTAAATAGGCAATGACACCATCTTGTTAACAAGCATTTACAATGCAATGGTCTCGGCATTAAAGGTAGAGCTATTGGCATTGCTCATGACATTTTTTTTTTTTAAATCATAATTAAATGGCAGTCATTAATACTGCCAATAGCCTAATCATTAAATACATGGCATTGTCATTTACAATGCCAATAGCTTAATCGCTTGCAAATGCATGACCTATTGCATTTAGACCCACACAGAGCCACACACACAAAGCCACCCACACACACACAAACAGAGCCACCCACACAGAGCCAGCACTAAGTTGAAGGCTGTATGATGTATCAGGGTGGGGGGGCGAGAAGGGGGCCACTCCTTGGCTAGGTACCTAAAGCAATAAAATGTTATTGTCGCTCTTTGTAGGGCATTTGAGAGCAGGGTTTGGCAGTGTAATACTAGGGAGAGGGGGAAGCAGTTATCAGTCACTTAAGTAAATGTGTACTGGTGCGAACATTCACATTCACATACGAAGCCAAACGCTTGCTTCTTGTCTCTCTGGAGTCGGGCATCATTGGTGTACACCTGGCTAACCTAAAGTCCAATCACAAGCAGTCTCCTGAATGTCTGGAACTCGCTAGTGCAACAAAACTAAAGACAAATCTATCACCTCACACCCCCATACACTGTAGCTCGGGCTGCATTCAGCCTGCGAGGCTTAAAGGAGGTGGAGAACTGTAGAACCCCAAGCCACCTTTTCGATTACGAGCTGCAAGAGAACCTAGAACATACCCAGAGAGATTTAGATATTACCAATTTAGGTAATGGGCAATACAATTCACTAGCAGGTCTATGGCAAGTAGATAAGGGATCCTATTTAAAATACAGGTAAAACCTTTGCAAGCACCAGGGGCCACATATCCACGTTATACAAACCGTTGATCCAACCCTTAGTCACACACAAAAATGAAAGTACTTATCCAGATTTCGGAGGAGGCCATAGGCAGGAGGAGACATGGTGCAGGAAATAAATTGATGCTACACAGAGAACACTCCATAACTAGCTACTTCCCTTTGTATGTGCGATCTAATTATCACCAGGATAGCTACTAGGAAACAGCTGAGAACTGCATAAAAACGCACAGTTCTTTAAGGAGTTGGCAAACAAATGTTGGCAAATGACGACGACGAGCACCAAATGTTTAAATAAAAAAACAAGTCGACGAAACAAACACACTCTCCCAGGTAGATACTGGACCCTACAAATCGTTCACCCTTTAAAGTAGCGACTTTAACAGAAAACACCTGGTCAACAAATAAACTCACTCCTTCAGGAGGACGCAGGGGGTGAACGTCCCACAATTCATGAGGAGTCTACTGGAATAATATGACGTGTGCCTCATGTAAACTTCGCCGGGTGTATCAAGGCGCTATAAAATACAACAACCAACACCTCTAGAAAGGATTGAAAAATATACATGAGGAGTCATGCGATTCTGTAATGTGAGAAATGGAAGATGACCTCTGTGGGAGCACAAGTCTATTCATCTACTGGTTGAAAAATAAAACCCGGAAGCACAACAAAATGGATATGCTTGATCACCTAAACCACTATTAACGCTAATTTAGCTAGTATTTCTAGCATGTCAACCGGTACAAAATACACAATATGCCAGTATAGGACAGATCTTAAAATAGGATGCTCACTAAAATCACAAATGGCCAGGTAACATTGCACGGCAGCTTCAATCACTATATGCATTTAATAGCGGTTACTCTACAAGCATAACATGTTTCCAAATTACAGATGTTCCTCCGAAAAGTATTGCTATATTTAACCAGCTTTAAGGAAAATACATCCTTACATTAAGAATATGGAGGCTAGGCACCGTGCCCCTCAAATCTTTCCCCTGCAAATGGACAATGAGGGATGATAAAATTTGTCCTGGGTGCAGTAACTATGATGAGGAAGAAATTAATGTTCTGTTTTTTTGCCCGGCCTACACTAGACCAAGGAAATACTGGCTAGTGCCATTGTGTAGGAACTTGGGCATAAGGAACCATTCACATTCGTACAGAATACTGAAGACCAGTACCCTGCCCCACATAGTCTTTGCAGTTGCCAAGTTTATAACGGCCATGTGGCAGATAAGGGGAAAAATATTAAAACACTGATATGAATTGTAATGAAATTGCTACCCATGTCCAGATTCCTCAAGGAAATGAACCTCCTATGAAATGTACCAGGTCATGTTTTTATTGTATGTGGATGTCTTTTAGATGTTTTAATGTTTTTATTGAATCTTTTATGGTCTCAAATGGCCGAAATAAAGAATTTTTGGATTTGGAATATGAGATAAAATCCCATACTCGGGATAGATTTTCCTTTCCTTATTTGAGAAGAATAAAAATTGTTCCTTAGTTACAGTAGGTAATAAATGCTCTGCAAGGAATAAACCAAGGCTGGTGCACAATAACTAATTTTCAGGCAATACTCTATGCACAAGAGGAGTCTTTGCAACATGCACCCATTATGCAAGCTTTAATAACTTAAATGGCACCAGCAAGTAGGATTTATTTACAACAGCAAATTTTAACTTTGAGGGCAAGCTTAAGATGTTGGTGTCGCTTGAGGCAATGGCAGATCCTCAAATATCATTCTCCGTTAACACGCACACAAGAGAGCTGCAGGACTTCGCACCGGTTTATGAAGGTTTAGAAACTGAACCGAGCTAAATAAGGAGATCGATGAAACTACTTAAAGAAAGAGCCAATACAGCAGCAGGTGCCCTTCTAAATAAAGCCCACACTGAGGCGGGTCACAGATGATTAAAAAGACGAGGTCGAAGGCTTTCACGTTCAAAGCAAAAAATTAGACCACAAACCTGTCCTGGAATGTGTTCTTAACAGGGGAGGGGTAGATACATTACAAAGCTACAATATTTGGAGATGTGAACAGTAATCTAAAATGTCTCATTTAAAAGTGTTACAAGGAATAATACAATTTTTGCAATTAACTTACAAACACTAACCTCTAAACTGAGCATAGTAGTTTCCAATTAACATGGTAGTTTAACCGCATGCGCGCTAGCGGGTTTTCCCGCTACGCGCTGAAATTTAAAAAATCGCAGCTTTTGTGACAAAGCCAGCTCGTCATGCGCGCAGCGCAGGTAACACCCATGACGAGCTGGCTTTGTCATCCGCATCGAAGGGGTTAAGACACTATACTGAAAAATAAAAATTAGGCAAGAAACACTACGGCTCTTTTGATATTTAAGGCAAGTTTGGCTGTCAAATAACTGGACAGTCATGTATCACTTCTAGCTAGTGCAAATCTAGCCATGCCAAAAAACAGAATCTGAAGAGTACATAAATATTAAAATCATCCTGGGTAAACCCAAATTAAGACTATTGAGATTTCCATTTCAGAAAATCAACTAGGTTCTTACTAATAAAATATTAGTGGGATCACGTGACATGTTTTGCAACTACAGTAAAGGTCTGTGGAAGACTGGGTAGTCTGCAAAGCATTTTGCTTCTGACATCTGTTTAACTTTTGTGTTAATTCGGTAATGCCTTATCTGTAGAGACTATCTAGCTAGATTCCTTACTTTAGAATAAATCTTTGGTGAGCAATACCCTTGCACGCCAGAAGATGGCATCGGTAAAGCTCCACGTGGTGTCATCCGCCACAAAAGTGACGTGACGACGAGGTACCAACCGTCCAGGCAGTAGTGCTTTGTAAATTTGCGCAGGGAAGCCCACATTGCTGCCTGACTGATATCCAGGACATGAACTCTACGAGCTAACGCAGTGGTCACAGCCTTGGCTCCGGTAGAATGAGCTCACAAACCTTCAGGAGATGTTCTAGCCCAATGCGTAGCTGATCTTCATGCAGAGCACCAATCATTGTGAGTTGGCCCATTTCTGCACCTCCTTTCCTTCCTTTGCTCTGACGTACCCCATGCGGAGTGCATCCCATTTGCATACCCATGCATTCTGCAGTCAAAATGGAAAAATCAGAAACTGTGCTGCTGGAGAGGTGCGGTTTGTCTTCAGATGCCTGCAGTACTGCTCAAATGGTGGAGGATACGATCAAGATGTTGCACACTACTTGAGGTTCAGCAGATCATCCTGCCAAACTACTCCAATATCACAAAAGGAGTGCAACCCAGATAATGCAAAGTACTATGCCTGCCTTAGTTTCCAGTGATCATCAACACACTGCAATGCCATTCATATGTTCACCAATTAATACATTGTCCAAAATGATGCAAACAGTGGTTCTCAGCAGTATTATTCAGTGGTACACATGCATGCATAAAGAGAAGTTATTTGGAGAGGGTGACTAACTGGCATATCAATGTGTTTTTGAAGCTGGGCCATTATGGAAATAGTACTATATGAGGATTATTCTGGGCAGTATGCCAATTGGAGCACATGTGAATTTGGCGAGCAAAACTATGGTTCGATCAATGGATTTTCTTAAACCAAGGGATTCGTTACATGAAAGAAGTGGTCATCAAATTTCACACCCTGTGACTCTCACCATGTCAGGCAAGCCATGGAGCAGCAGGACTAGTGCACTGGGAGAAGGTAAGACAAATTGATCTACAATTCACCAACTTCACTTACCTCATGGATGGTCTTCATCAAACAGACTGCTGTAATTTTAGTCTGCTATAAGGCCTACTGGATCTACCCTGATTTTGTCTCAGGCATTGAAATTAGCTTCTCCCTTTACCAGCAGTCATTCCAGCTGTATGAAGAAATTCTGTTCACTTTGAAGTCTTTCTTGCTCAGATCACACATTCTTTTACACAACATTCTACGGCAGAAGCGCAGAGCCATGCAAGACACTGACCACTGGTTCATAAAACTAGGGCCCTGAAAGGGAGCCCCTTACTCTAGAAGTCAGTTCACAGAACGGGAAGTATAGGTGGGGCAGTAAGGCATCCATAACTAATATAGGTCTTCTACAGATATATTGTTACCAAAGGTAAGTAACTTGTTCATCTGAAAGAGATTAGCTATGGATTCCTTACCTTAGACTAGATACCCCAGCAATACAAACCCTGGAGGCGAGTCGGCGAACCAAGTTCACACTAGGGAAGTCCTGAAGAACGGAGCGGCCAAAGTAGCCGTCTCTCCTGACTTGGCTGTCCAGGCAGTAATGCTTAGTGAATGTGTGCAATGAAGCCCAGTTGGCTGTCTGGCAGATGTCATGAAAGGGGACGCCACGTCCCAAAGTAATAGTGGCTGCAGTCACCCTGGTAGAATGGGCGCGCAACACCACTGAAGGTTCCATTTTGCCAAGGAATAATAAGTTATTTTTTAATTCAAATCATTTTTATTGAAAGGAAGAAAAGTAAATTAAAGACACTAACTCGACAAATACATATACTGAATTACATGCGTTGTCGTAAATAACAGAAAATAAAGCCATCGTGATGTTACATGGAATCAGATACACAAATACAAAGCAAATAAATATACAAATACAAAGCAAATAAAAAACAGCTGTCAGTTCCAAGAGATCCAAGGTCTGATCCAAGAGAAACAAGGACTCCGTTGATACATATAGAAGGAATGTTATATAGGTTGTCTTTGACAGCATCCCTAGATCGTCAGTAAGACCAGTGATCTGTACAAACATGCTTACACTGATTTACCTGGGAATAGGTGTTGCCGCTTCCAGTGGGCCAAAGAGTGATACATAGGATGTCACAAAATAGTATGCAGTATTAGATTACACTCTAGGGATAGACAGCATATCACGGGGGGTCAAATGTGAATGAAGACGCATCAAGAGATTTCCAGAGTTTCTTATGCGAAGAGCGCCAGGGGGAAGAATGCAACGCCAGGTTATCAGCTCCTCTCAAAAAAGATAACCAATCTTGCCAGATTTTAAAACATACCTCTGATGTATTCTTCCACTTACATAAAACTACCTTGCAGGCCAGTGTGAGCATTAGGTCCAGTAGTTGGCAGTCATGTGCATTAGGTAGGTTTGAGTCAAGGACTCTAATATGACATATATGAATTCCCTTGTATGCTTAAAACTGAATAGGTGTTCTATGCAGTCAAATATTTTCCCCCAGTATAGTTTTGGAGATGGACAGTTAAAAAGCATATGGGCCACGTCCCCGACTTCTGAGGGCCAGTTCCAGCAGTTGGGACTATCTCTCAAGCGGAGTTTAAAAAGTCTATCTGGTGTCCAAATGTCCTATTTAGCAACATATACTTGGTCTGGGAAAAGATTGGGGAGATTTAATTCAAGAAGGCAGTGTTAAGAATCATGTCCCAGTCAAGCATTAGGCCCGTAAAGTTGGGTTCCACTTCCCATTTAAGTTCACTTTGTCTATGTGACATGTGACTTCCTGGGTAGAGGAAGAAGGAGTTTATATACTTTAGAGACAAAATGACCAGGAGCCAGGAAGCGTGGTGTTTGGGTCAGAAGCCACGGAACATAGGGTTTGAGATGGCGCGTCGAGATAAGGACTTTCAACTTCAGGAAGTCATAAAAGTCCATAGGTGTTAAATTATGTAGAGCCTGGAGCGAGGAGAACGTTAAGGGGTGTGCCCCATCAAATAGATCACTCACTAAGTTGATGCCTTTCGCTGACCAAGATTCCCAGTAAAGAGGTTTCCCTTCGCTCTTAAGGGAAGGGTTCCATCACAGGGCCACCATTGTGGATTTTATAATTTTTAAATTGGATTTGTGGGATTGTTCAAGTCTTAAAAGGGCGAGTCTTGTGTTCTGCATAATGTATTTAGAATGGGGCAAGTGGGAGAGGTCAATGGTAAGCAAGGCCGGGAGTGGGACATTATCGATGAGAGATTTCTCAATGTCTAACCATAATGGGGTATAGGTTGGGTTCGCAATAAGCCATTGTGCTCCTTGTTTGCAGAGGAACGCGGTCTGGTAATTTATAAGTTGGGGAGACCCAGGCCGCCTTTGTCTTTAGCTAGCTGTAGCTTTTTCATTGATATCATGGGTTTCTTCCCCTGCCAGAGAAAAGTACCAAAAAGCTTATCCACCTTATTTAGAAAGTCTTCCGTGAATGTCATTGGTAACATACTTGCAAAGCAGTTAACCAGCGGAGTCACCATCATTTTCAGGGTTTCCACCCTGCCCCACCATGAAAGGTACTTGGGTGACCACCCCTCTAACAGTTTGGAGATTTTTTAGTATCAGATTTTCGTTGATTTTTAACGTGGAAATTAAGTCCTCAAAGTCTAGCCCTAGGTATCTGAAGCAGTCCGGTTGCCAAGTTAGGCCAAGTTAGGCCGGAATCTCCAATTATATCCTTGTTGCCCATATTGTTCAATAGTTTACCTTCGGTTTTGTCTTTATTTAATTTATACCCTGAGACCCGCGAGAACTCCTCAATAGTGGACATGAGGGCAGGTATAGCCTCCTCCGCCTTCTCTGAAACAACCAGAACATCGTCTGCGTATGAGGTCAGCTTTATCATGCATCCATTAAAGGCTATACCAGAAATGGCATTGGTGTTGAAGGAAGGGTTCAATTGCTAATCAAAACAATGAGGGGGAGAGGGGGCACCCCTGTCTTGTTCCTTGTTGGAGTCGGAAAGAGGAGGAGAATGATCCCCCCCGCTCTCACTCTGGCCGAAGGGCAGAAATATAGGGACATTACCAATCTCGTAAAGGTTTTCCCCAGATTAAATTTATTTAGCAACGCCTCCAGGTACGTCCAATCCACTTTATCGAACGCCTTTTCGGCGTCCAGCGTTATCGCAGCTGTGGGAGTTTTAAGGAGTTTCGCCTTTTCAAGTACATGCGCTAATATTCAGGTGTGGTCACTGGACAACCGGTGTTTCAAAAAGCCTGCTTGTGAGGGTGAATAAGTTTGGGAAGGACTTGTTGATGGCGATTGGGCAGGATCTTGACTAGAAGTTTACAATGAAGGTTAATAAGGGAAATAGGCCTATAATTTTTAGGGAGTGTCGGGTCTTTCCCTTCCTTGGGCAGGACGGCAATAAAAGCTTCAGTGTACCCTTTAGTTCCCCCGTGTCGTTGAGTTCCTGGAACAGATTTAATAGCGGTTGTGATAAGAGAGAAGGGAAGCACTTGTAGAATCTAGCACTAAACCAATCAGGGCCGGGGGCCTTCCCACACTTCATTGATTTAATTGCTTTCTCAATTTCCAAGATCGAGATTGGGCTATTAAGGTCCGATTGTTCATCAGTGGAGAGTGATGGAAGGTCACAATCATTTAAGTAGTCTTGAATTTTGGCCTCTTCTACGGTTTTATTTTTCGCGTA
The DNA here is from genome assembly GCF_964263255.1 of Lissotriton vulgaris. Lineage (NCBI taxonomy): Eukaryota > Metazoa > Chordata > Amphibia > Caudata > Salamandridae > Lissotriton > Lissotriton vulgaris. The sequence goes on from NC_141694.1 coordinate 1,831,143,890, forward strand.
CAGAGTTTCATAGAAGTACTTAAATATATCGGCAATCTTGTCTGGGTCTGAGTGGGTCGCCCCGGCATGGTCTTTAATGGAGTTAATAGTGTTCCTCTGCACCTTGAATTTTAGGTATGAGGCTAGGCTCTTGCCCGCTTTGTTCGATTCACAGAGTTTACACTTCTTTCTCTTATCTAGCCAGACCCCTGCTCTTTTACTTATGATTTTATTGTATTCATATTTGTTATTAGCCAACTCATTCAGTATAGCTCCATCTTGATCTGTCTGATGTTTGTTTTCTAGAGTTGATATCTCTCTTTCGAGAGTTTCTAGGGCCTTATTGTGGTCTTTATTCATAGCTGACCTGATTTTGATAATGACTCCCCTGATTGTGCTTTTCAAGGCTTCCCAGCGGGTAAGGTCCGAAGTATCCTCCCTCTTATTTAGGACCAGGTACGTTTTGATAGCAGATTCTATGGCTGCCCGATGCTGTTCTTTCTCTAATATCTCCTCATTTAGCCGCCAAACCGATTGACAGGTAGACGGTTTCACATTAGAAATGGATAATGAGATGCACGAATGATCAGATATGACCCTTGGTTCTATCGTTGTTTCGTCTATTCTGGGGATGCCATTCTGTGTGATAAGGAGATAATCGATACGTGAATACGAATCGTGAGGAGAGGAGTAGAATGTATATTCTCTCCCGGTGGGGTTCTGCAGTCACCACGAGTCTACTAAGTGAAAGCCAGTGCAGAGGTTAGTGAAGGCTTTGTGGGATTTATTAGTACGGAAAGTACATCTGGAGTCTCTATCGAGAGTCGGATCAAGGGGAAGATTAAAATCACCAGCCAGGACATGTACAGCCGAATCGGTAATTATTTCAATTTGTTTAGAGAGATCTTCCCAGAAGCTTAAGTCACTGGTATTAGGGGCATAGACATTTGTGACATAGAATTCCGTGCAATCTTTGATCAACCTAGTTGTGACCCACCACCCTCTAGTATCAGCTGTAAAAGAAAGCAGAACATTTGATTTTTTCGCTATCAGTGTTAAGACGCCATTCTTTTTGCCTATGGCTTCAGACCCTACCACCTCAACGTAGAATTTGTTCTTAAGCGTGTTGAATTGTTTAGCATCAATCTTAGTTTCCTGCAACAGGACATTATCTCCTTTCTGTCTACGTAGGTAGTCCAGGATCTTCTGCCTTTTAATTGGCTGTTTAAGACCCTTGACATTAAGGGAAAGTATTTTCAGTTTGTCCACTTTTGTGGTACCAAGTGGTGTGTTAATTGTGGAGTGTGTCATCAGGTTGTGTTGAGGGATCATGACTGGCTATAGATATGGCTCTTGTCAGAGCAGCAGACCTTCCCATATATAGGCGATAATTAAAGACAATAGGGAACCTGAGATGCATACACATCAAGCCATACGTAACAAGGTCTATAAAGCGGAGATTACAATATCTGAGTCTGTATGAACAAGGGGTATTAACCCCATATAGTGACATTGAAGTATCTACGGACCTGAGGTAAATATCACTTGTGTAGCAATTAACAGTGTCACATAAGCAATTGACAAGTAAGTTGTCAGACCACACTAGTGAATCTAGTAGGCATGGTGACTAGGGAAAACGGCTGCCCTCCCATGGCTTTGAACAAAAGTCATTGTGAAATTTGAAACTTGACCAACCTATAAAACATTAGGTGCATAAGTCAATACAACCTTAAACTAGAACAGACTAATGGAGTCTAGTCGAGATACATAAAGCAATACGACATTCCAGTATTTTGCAGGAATACTTCCAGCATATCAATGTCAATCTCTGTTGCATCATCTCTGTGGTGTTTACTCTAGTCGTAGACCCACATGTAATGAATAGATTTAGGTCAGGCTATTACAATACCATTTAGCACAGAGATGTGTACAAGCATACTTCAGTACTGTCTGGCTGAAACAAACCTGACTAAATAAGGTGAATCATCTCCCAATTACATTGCCTCTAATGTGAAGAACGCATGAATGGGTCAATATCAGTAACATAATATACAGTGACCAATTAGCGACTTTGATGTCTATATATAATAAACATTGAACTCGGATGGCAGATATATGATGAAACAAGACCTGCCCAAAACAGCAAACAGAGTTGACCTTCGAACTATCGAGTAGCCTAAGGTGGTGGAAGTATTGCTACTACAACGTTTAGCTAGTGAACAATCCTGATATCTTCAATAGACAGTCAGCAGTCCTTGAGGCAAGCATGGCAGGCACAACAAGGATTACCCTAAGTGTAATTCCTGGAAGCGGAAACATAGTCAAAAAGCTATGGACCAAAAGCTGACATATCTGAAAGGATACTTATGAAGAAACAGGTACGGGATCCGGCGCCATAGTGTCCATGTTGGCTTCCTCCGAGCCATCAAGGAGTCTCTTTAGCTTCAGTGGATCAAAAAAAATCTGAGGGGAACCTTGAATGACCACTCGAAACTTTGCGGGGCCTAAAAAACCAAACTGGTGGCCCAGCGTGCGTAGTCTCGGTCGAAGAGCAAGAAAGGCCTTTCTTATGTCCACTGTTTCCTTGCTGTAATCCTGTGAGATGCAGACCTTACTTGACTTCCATAAAATATGGTTATTTTTACGTACAAAGGACAGTACCTGCTCTACATGTTGATATCGCAAGGGTTTGCAGACTATCGGCCAAGGGCCTTTTTGGTTTGGAGTTATTCTACCGGGAACCCTGTGGGCCCTGTCGAATTCAAGCGGTTTATGGAACTTGAGATGAGTTGCTTGCGAAAACCATGATTCTAGGAAGGAAACATAAGACCCGTAGGATTCCTCTGAGCCTTCCGGTATGCCAAAGAGGCGTAGGTTTCCCCTACGGTTCCGGTCCTCCAACTCAGACAGCCTTCTTGACATGTGATCTGAGGACACAGTGAGGTTTTTGAGAGTTTTGCAGACGTTTTTCTCAGAGTCTTCTAGATGGCTTATCCTCGATTCTGTCTCAGTGAGTCTGGAGTTGGTGTCGCGAATGTCTTGTCTAATAGCTGTAATTTCCTCCTTTGTGGATTTTGCTAGATCATGCACCTCTGCCAATTTGTTTAAAATTATGTCCATTGTGTCATTGATATCTTCCCTGTCTTTGATAGGCGAGATCGGCGCTGGCAGCTCTGCCTTGAGTCTCTTAAGATTTTTCCCTTCCTTCTCGCCCATGATGCTTAATGTGAAGAGCCGGGGTAACTACTACAAGGCCTTCAGATTAGGACCGTTCGAAAGCCAATTGTATGGTTCCAGAAGTTTGCGGAGATTCATTGGTGTGTAGTGGTAGAGGTATGTAAGCTATAGTATATGCTATGGTAACAGAGGATCAGTGTCAAGGCGCTAACAAGCACTCAGCTATTATAGAGGACACGATTTGCCACAAGGTGATCCGGTGGTCAGCAATAATACCCTGCATCCAATAAATAGTAGTCCTAGCTGGCTGAGTGGGACTTTGTGTTATGCCTTATATCAGAGATTAGATTCTTGTTAACTCAGCATGGGCCACTTTTATATTCGGTCGGCCACTGAGGGTATGTGAAGCAGCTAACTCTGGGTTGTTGAGGTCTCAAGTGGTGCCCTGAACATTTGCGCATGGGACCTGAACTTGTTCACAGGTTATGCTTCCTAGCTGTTCCGCCGAGCAATGACCTTTTAAGTGAGATAGACATCAGGGAGTATCTTCAGACAATGTAGGCAGTTCAGTTAGTGTTACTTGAACATTGTTTAAGCATTCTCAACCTTACCCCAATATCAGCGTAGGCACCTCTGTCCGCAACCTCTGGCCTTGTCTGGTGTGACAGCAGCTGGTATTTGCTGACCACTACCAGTCAGTTTCAGCGGGATTACTGTATTGAACCAGTATATTGAGATTACACTCCAGCGCTGCCCCAACGAGTGCTGTGTTGCCAGTGAGCGTTAAATATTAGAGGGCAGTTTTATCATGTGGGTCATTTCCAGCATTATGACATTCCACACGCGCCAGGTCTCTTTTGGCTCTACGTTTACCACCACTGGGTCTCTGTATCACTAGCTCTTTACACCGAGCACACACCTCCTACGTGCCCAGCCTTGCCTCATGTATGCCTTCGTTGCTTCCTTCGCAATAGACAGTATTTTTGCGCAGTATATTTGCTCAGTTACGCCGTGTTCGTTGTGTTTTGGGACGCTCCCTTCACTTCCTACACTTCCCACCGCCGACCGCTAAGCCGCTAGACTCACTTGCGCGCTCGGAGATTCGGCGCGCCCGCCATTTTCTTCATGTTAGTCTTCCCCGTGTGAGCGCCCTTCAGTAGCCACTGTGTGCCCCAGCGCGGACATTTGACCACCCGCTCAGTTGAGCAATCTTAATTAGGGGGAGCGATCGTGTAGGGGCAGCTCTCAAGTCATGCGGCACACACTAGTTCATTGAGGTCTCCCCTTCAGGGTTCAGCCGCCATTTCACGAGAGTGAATGTGCGGTTGGTGGGTGCTGTTACCAAGGTCTCCGGGAAGAATGGTGTGTGGTGGGAAGTGCCTCCTCTGTAACATGCGTTTCACTTACTGGTCGTATAGTTGTCCTGTGCGCAGCAATCACCTTTTTCTGTCAGGCGTCCACCGGGCTCCAGCACCTCATGAGCCCCGCTGCCTCATCTCTGCCGGCCGCGCTCCGGAACTTGCTGAGTCGCGGTTTTCTCCGTGGCGGGACCTCAAAACCCTCCCAAAAGCCTGCAGCTGGGAGACTGCACTTTCCGATTGCTCAATCCGTCGTTTGATACCTCTCTGCACCCGGGTTACCGCACCAAAAGCATAGGGAACTCTTCGCCACGGGAGGAGGTGAATCCCTAAGCCGCCATTTTCCACGGCGTCCAAACCACGTCCCCAGAAATAATAAGTTTTAGTGCAAAGAGCGACCCATCGAGCGATGGTTAGTTTTTGCACAGCCGACCTTTCTTGGCGCCCACATAGCAAACTAAGAGCTGACCATCCACCCAGAAATGTTTTGTGCGATCCAGATAAAATGAGTGCGCACGTTTTGGATCCAGACAGTGGAGCCTCTCCTCCGCATTAGAAGGATGCGGGGTTGGAAGAAGGTGGGCAAAGTGATGGTCTGTGCTATGTGGAAAGAGGTAACCACTTTGGGAAGAAAAAAAGGTGGAGTTCGAAGGACAACCTTGTCAGGATGAACAGCAAGGAAAGGAGGTTTAGAAGAAAGAGCCTGAAGCTCACTCACCCTGTGAGCAGAGGTGATGGCAACCAGAAAAGCAGTTTTTCAGGTTAAGAGTCTGAGAGGACAACTATGTTGAGGCTCGAAGGGAGTGCACATAAGGTAAGTAGGAACGAGGTTCAAGTCCTACTTGGGTATTACAAAACGAATAGGAGGAAAGAGGTGAGATTGATTGATTGATTGATTGATAGAAGGAATATGCTACTTACCAGTATGCATATGTTCTTGGCATGTAGGGCTGCTGACATTCATATCTGTGCATAGATAGCCGCCTAGTGTTGGGTCCAGATGATTGCACATTGTTGTCCTGGAAGAGTCTTCGAAGTATCACGAGATAGGTGGCTCCTCCCCTGGACTACAGTGCGCATGGGCATCCCCTCCATCTTCAGATTGTTTTTCGCCATTGGGGCAGAGATGGAGTGTAATACAATAAGTGATGGCCATGCCTGAGAATGATTCTGAGTGCTGCAGCTGCGACAGGCACCGGGGAGGAGGGCGGGCGATATGAATGTCAGCAGCCCTACATGCCAAGAACAGATGCAAACTGGTAAGTAGCATATTCCGTTCGAGGCATGTGGGCTGCTGAATTCATATCTTTGCATAGAATAAATAGCAGTTACCTCCTTAGCGGTGGTTGCCCGTGCCAGCTGTAGCAGTCTGAAAAGAGTTTTGAGAACAGCCTGTCCTACAGCAGCTTACTGTTTGGAGTGTACATCTACGCAGTAGTGTTTGGTAAATGTATGTATGGTGGTCCATGTGGCTGCTCTACATATATCCTCTAGAGGAATGTTACCTAGGAAAGCCATGGATGCCCCTAACTTGTGTGTGGAATGCGCTCGTGGGGGAACTGTTAAAGTGAGTTTAGCCTTTTGATAACATATCTGTATGCACTTAACAATCCATCTGGCTATACCCGATTTGGAAATGGGGTTGCCTTTGTGTTTTGGAGAGAAGGCAACAAACAGTTGCTTAGTTTTTCTGAAATCTTTGTCCTGTCAACGTAATACAGGAGAGCTCTTTTAACATCTAAAGTGCGCAGTGCTCGTTCTGCCACTGAATCTGGATTTGGGAAGAAAACGGGCAGCTCTATGGTTTGGTTAATGTGGAACTGCGACACCACTTTAGGCATGAATTTAGGGTTGGTACGCAGCACTACCCTATTAGCATGAACCTGCATGAAAGGCTCTTGAATAGTTAGTGCTTGTAGCTCACTAACTCTTCGTAGCGATGTGATTGCTACTAGAAAAGCCACTTTCCATGTCAGAAACTGTATCTCACAAGAGTGAAGAGGTTCAAAGGGTGGTCCTATTAATCTGTTGAGAACCACGTTCAGATTCCAGACAGGTGAAGGAGGGTGTCTGGGAGAAATCACTCTTTTGAGTCCTTCCATAAAAGCTTTAATGGCTGGCACCCTGAAAAGAAAAAGATGCTGTCTGTTTTGAAGATAAGCTGCCATGGCAGCCAAATGTATCCTAATGGAACTATATGCCAGATTGTATCTGTATAGATGCAGCAAATAACAGATAATGTTTTGTGTGGACGCATCCAGTGGATTTATGTCATTATTGGAACAGTAAATGACAAATTGCTTCAATTTAGCCGCATAGCATGCCCTGGTTGTAGGTCTCCTGGCCTCTTTGATGATGTTCATACAATCAGGGTGCAAGTTGAGGTAGCCAAACTCTATGACCTCAGGAGCCATATTGCAAGGCTCAACTGTTGTGGATCTGGGTGCTGAATGTCTCCATGGCTCTGAGTGAGGAGACTGTGAGTGAGGAGACTGAGGCGCAGTCGTTGTTGAGGCACCACTGAAAGTTCTAGGAACGCGGTGTACCACGCCTGCCTTACCCACGTTGGAGCAATCAGGATGAGCGTCATGGAGTTTTGCAGCAGTTTGCGTGCCACTAGCGGGATGAGCGGTGCTGGAGGAAAAGCGTACGCAAATCTACCTGACCAGTTCATCCATATCGCATTGCCCTGAGACTGCGGGTGTGGGAACCTGGCAGCGAAGGTTTGGCATTTTGCGTTTTACTTTGTTGGGAATAGGTCTATCTCTGGATGACCACACTGCTGGAAATATGGTTGGAGCACCGAGGGGTGTATCTCCCACTCGTGCATTTGGTGGCTGTGCCTGCTGAGCAGGTCCGCCATCTGGTTGTCCTTGCCTGGGAGATGTTCCGCCATGAGGAACATGTTCCTCTGAATGGCCCACTTCCACATGCTCTGGACTAGATGAGACAATTGTGGAGAGTGTGTGCCTCCCTGCTTCTGGATGTAATACATGGCAGTCATGTTGTCCGTCCGGATTTGCACGACTTTGTTGCACAAATGCAATTTGAATGCCTTCATTGCCATGAAGATTACCATCAGCTCCAACAGGTTGATATGCATCCTTTGCTGTTGCGTCGTCCATAGTCCCTGCACGGTATAATGGAGGACATGCGCTCCCCAGCCCTGGAGAGATGCGTCCGTTGTCAGCACTATTTGTGGGACAGGCTCTTGGAACGGTCGTCCCCTGCAAAGGTTTTGTGTGTTCCACCAATGCAGAGAGTTGTATGCACGACCGGTCACCAACACTAGGTCTTATAGATGTCCATGAGCCTGGTTCCACTGTCGTGCTAAGCACTAATGAAGGGGACGCATGTGTAGAAGGTGTGATTTTGGATAATTTAGTGTAAATCACAGACTGTGTAGGAGGTTAATTGTGCGGGACATGTGGCTGGCACACTGTTGGGCTGACTTTGCTTGAACAAGCCGGTTGTCCAGATAAGGATAGACATGGATGTGTTGTCTCCGAAGGTGCGCAGCCACTGTTGCTAAGCACTTTGTGAACACCCGGGGGGGCAGTAGTGACCCCGAAAGGCAGGACCTTTAACTGGTAACGCTGGTTGTTTATGGTGAACCTGAGATATTTCCTGTGTCTTGGATGAATGGGGATGTGGAAATATGCGTCCTTTAGGTCTAGGATTGCTAGGAAGTCCCCCTGCCTAAGCAATGGTAGAACCTGCTGTAAAGTTAGCATGTGAAAGTGTTCTGACAAGATGTACTGGTTTAGGGGTCTGAGGTCTGAGGTCTAGAATGGGCCAGAGAGACCCCGTCCTTTGAGATTAAGAAGTACAGTGAGTACACTCCTATACCCTGCTGTTCTAAAGGCACAAGTTCTATGGCCCCTTTTTGCAGCATGCAGAGTACTTCTTGCTGCAATATGTGTATGTGCTCTGCGGACATAGGACGGTGCCTTGGGGGTATGTTGGGTGGAGTGGAGGTTAGTTCCAGACAATAGCCGTATTGTATAAGTTGTCTCACCCACCTGTGGTATAGCCTTCCCAGACTGGCAGGAACTGCTGAAGTCTTCCCCCGACCGGTGTTATATGGTCTAGGGGCAGTGACAAGGCGTCACTGTTTATTGGTGGCGGAGGATCTGGCATTATTATTTCCACGTCCTCTGCACTTGGTGCTGTTCCCACGATATCCACCCCTGTTCTTGATATAGGTGGCCTGCGTGCTCCCCTTGTTGTATTGGGCTTGCTGTGATGCTTGACCTCTAGATGCTCCCCTGTTACCAGAGCGACAAAAGGAACCGCCCCTGAACTGTTGTGACTGTAGAGCCTCCATGGATTTTGCTGTCTCAGTGTCTTTCTTAATCTTTTCAAGGGTTGTGTCTACATCAGGACCAAAAAGAAAGTCAGGGTTTACCGGCTGATTGAGCAGAGTTGTTGTTATCTCTGGTTTAAAACCAGAGATGCGGAGCCAGGCATGCAGTCTTAGCATCACACTAGTGTTGATGGCCCTACCTGCTGTGTCTGCTGCATCGAGCGCACACTTGATGGATGCATTGGAAATTAAATTCCCCTCCTGTATGAGCATTTCTGCTCCCTCTTTATAAGCATCAGGCAGGTGTTGTAGTAGCTGCTCTAACGTGTCGTAGTGAGCCCTATCATATCTGGCTAATAGGGCCTGTGTGTTTGAGATCCTCCAAATATTAGCCGCTTGAGCCGCTACACGTTTGCCAGAAGCTTCCAAGATTTTAGATTCTTTGTCCGGAGGAGGAGCATCACCACTTGTTTGAGAGTTCGCTCTCTTGCGAGCATTAGCCACCACTAAGGAGTCCAATGGGAGTTGGTCCCTAATATAAGTAGGGTCCACAGGCGCAGGCCGGTATTTCCTCTCAATCCTTGGGTTTACAACCCTTGCCCTGGTGGTCTCCTTAAAAATGTCAGTAGCGTGTTTAAGGACACCCTTTAGCATAGGTAATGTTTTTACTGATCTTTCTGAAGTTGAGAAAGTATCAAACAGAAAGTCTTCCTCCACTGGGTCAGCGTGCATTTCCACGTCATGGTTATTGGCTGCCCTTTCAATCAGTGCGTTAAACGCCGCCGTATTTTCAGTAGGCGAGGTTTTGACAGTGTAAGACTGAGTGTCAGGAGTGGTTTGTGGCTCATCCGGGTCAATCCAGGTTTGAGGTTCCTCCTGATCTGTCAGCGGGATAAGTGAATTCATCCTCATTGTATCCCTCCCCCACATCCTCATTGATGCGTGTGGGAGAATAGGCATAGTCTTGTGCATAGGACTCCACAGGTTCAAAAAGAACAGGCGAGGTGGCAGAATCCCTTTTCCTTTTGAGAGGGATTTTGTATGACTCTAAAGGATGTTCTGGAGCGATCTTCCTTTTGTGAATGGGGAGTGTGCCAGAATCCGAGTCAATGAACAGCTTCGACTGATTGTCATAGGAGGGTGGCTGGAACACTACATCCTCTGTAATGGACTGAGACCTTGAAGCTACCGACACCTTTTTGGACGTCTCGGTGCTCTTTTGTGGTTCGAACGCTTTGGGTCGAGCGGTCGGGGATAGTCCGAATTTAATTGTTGGCGCAAGCATTGGAGACGAACCGATCTTCGAGGGTGGAGCCGTCGTCGATCGGACCGACTTTGCCTGATCACTAGATGGATTGCGACCTTGCGTCGACTCGAGCTCCTTGTGCGCAGCAGTCACACTTTGTTGCTTCGATGAGATATGCTCTTTCGGGTCGGGTCTGCTTTTCGACTCGAAGGCCTTGCTCAACATAGGCTTGGAGGCTGTAAGCTTGGAATCGACAGTCTGTTTAGCCTAGAGTCCTTCAACGCAACGTGCTTGACTGTAGAGACAGGCTTTGGCGCCCCACTCTTCGGGTCGACGCCCCCTTGTGACCCTGACGGGTCGATGACACTTTTAGACTTGATCGGCGCCGACGAATCCGAGGCAGTCATTCAGAGTACAGTCTATAGCAGTTTCGGTTTCGATTACGCCATTGAGATTGGGTGATCGACCGATGGCTCTTTAAAAGTATTCTTAGCCGGACCTTGACGCAGGGCTATAGAATGTGGGTTAAGGTCTTGGCTAAGGCCTTCCGGCGATGCCGAGACCTGAGCCGTAGAGTACAGTGTCAGTTTTGGGCCCCGCAGTTGCGGGTGGGCCGTGCTCATCGCTCGAGTTGTCATCGACAGCTATGATGGCCTCTGCGTCGTCTCCTACCTCGACGAAGTCTTCCTCATGGACGTAGTCTTCTTCCTCGTCCACATCGTGGTTTGATTCGTGCTCCGACTGCTGGTCAGGATCCTCTTCATAGACGCCCTCCCTCATCGTCTTCGGCCTCGAAGATATTCTCCGGGTCGGGCGTAGTTTTCTGTGCCGACTGTTGTGCGGCGCGTCGAAGCTGAAGTGTCTTCTTGGACCGGAACTTGGAACAGGCCATGCAGCTGGCCTCGTCGTGGTCCTGAGATACATTTATTGCACACCGGGTGCACATCGATGTGAGGGTATTTGGAGTTGCAGACGGGGCATCTCTTGAACGGGCTCCGTTCCATCGTCGATCGTTGTTGGGACCTTTGGTGTCGAAAAGGCAAACGGCCTTCGACGTCCTGTTCGAAGAACTGGATCGAGTACTAGGCACCGAACGAGACAATACCGACGCCCCGAAGGCCTTTTGGCCTTGCGAAAAGAATATATATTGATTCCGAACTTGAGTCAAGAAAGTACATCCGAACCCAATGGCGGAAAAAAACAATCTGAAGATGGAGAGGATGCCCATGCGCACTGTAGTCCAGGGGAGGAGCCACCTATCGTGATACTTCGAAGACTCTTCCAGGACAACAATGTGCAATCATCCGGACCCAACAATAGGTGGCGATCTATGCACAGATATGAATTCAGCAGCCCACATGCCTCGAACACCTATTTAGAATAGGGGACTTGAAAAGAGAAGGCTGATCAGGCAGGCTAAGGTAGACCGAAATGGCCACAAGATAGCCTTTGAGGGTACCCAGAGCAGAGCCCTCATGTGCCTAAGAATGTAGAAAGAGGAGAACCTCCGAAAGGGGGCATAAACAGGATCCACAGCCTTGGCTCCGCACCATGCCACAAATTTGTTCCATCTACAGGCGTATGAACAATTGTTACTTACCTGTAAACGGGTGGTTCTCTAGTATTGGTGTCTTTCATAGATTCACATGCTTGAATATTCCCCGTTGACGAAGTGGGAGTCCCACGGTAAATAAAATAGCAATACCATACCAATAACATATGTATGTAATACATAACACATGAAATAGTAGTAAATACATAAAGGCTCAAAAACCAATTCCTACATAGGAATACATGATAGAGAGAAAAAACACTTGTAACATTCCTGTCATTATGTTAGTCCAAACTACAGCCAATCAGGCGCCAGCAACCTTCCAGAACCTTTTCCTCAGAGCTCAGACCCTCAGATTTTCTACCGCACGTCATGTGAAGGGAGTCTCCCTGAGCTCTGCTCAGTTTTCTCTATTTCTTCCAAGTTATTGCTGTCTTCTCAACATGTCAAGTAAGAAGTCTTTATTTAGACACTTTGACGACGAGGAATATTCAAGCATGTGAATCTATGAAAGACACTCTAATACTGGAGAAACCATTTTAGTGGAGGGACGCCTGGCTGACAAGATAACCTTACAGACTTCGGGAGGAAAGTCCAAAGCTGTCAACTGCCGCTGCTCAATCTCCACGCAAGGCGGTGCAGGCTCGAAAGGTTCGGGTGAAGGACCGTCTCCTGCTGCAGCAACAGAAGATCCTACCGAAGAGGCAGTATGATCGTAGGACCGATGGCCATGTGCAAGAGCTCGGGATACCAGACTCTTCGTGCCCAATCCGGATCCACAGGAATGACTTGGGCCCGGTTGCGATTGATCTTCAGCAATCTGAGCAGAAGTGGTACAGGCGGAAAAGCGTATAGAAGACCGCAACTCCAGTCGAGACAAAAAGCGTCGCCAAACGAGTGCCGCCTTGGAAATTCCAACGCGCTGAAATGCTGACATTTCGCTTTCTCCTCGATGGCGAACAGATCTAACCAAGGCTGTCCCCACTGCTGAAAGAGACCTCGCACCACCTCAGAGTGAAGTCACAAATCGGGATCCATCATGCACCTGCGGCTGAGTTCGTCCGCCCTGGCCTTCAGGGAACCTGACAGGTGTTGAACCACCAGGGACACACCCTGATGTTCCAGCCATGTCCAAAGGCGAAAAGACTCTTGACATAGGGTCCACGACCCCCACCCTGCCCTGTTTGTTGCAGTACCACATGGTGGCTGCGTTGTCTGTGAACACTACTCTTCCCCGGACAGAGGGAAGGAATGCTTTCAGTGCAAGACTAATCACCCGGAGCTACAGAAGGTTAATGAGGAGCCCACTCTCTGCCGGAGACCATGGGCCTCTGATCGCCGCCGCCCCCATGTGGCCACTCCACCCCAGAAGTTAAGCATCTTTCACCACTGTAAACTCTGGTTGGGGAAGGGAGAGGGATCTGCTGTTGACCCAATCCAAGTTCACTATTGGTGTGCAGTGCCCTCTGAGATCTGGACGTAATAGGAAAGATTCCCCTGAGGATGTGCCCACTGGAACTTCAGGTCTCACTGAAGAGCCTGCATATGCCACCTAGCATGATCCACCAGCAGGATGCAGGAAGCCATGAGACCCAGCAGCCTCAAGGTCATTCGCACCGAAACCCGGGATAGAGGCTGAAACATCAGAATCATAGCTCGAATATCCCAGACTTGCTGCTCGGGAGGAAAAGCCCAAAACTGCACTGTGTCCAGAACCGCTCCAATGAAAAGGAGCTTCTGAGAGGGAATCGGGTGCGACTTCAGCACGTTGATAGTGAACCTCAGCAAATGCAGGAGGTCAGCTGTAGTCTTTAAGTGGGAGGAGACAACCTGGGGGGATCCCGCCTTCAACAGCCAGTCATCGAGATAGGGGAAGACTGGAACCCCTGATCTGCACAGATGAGCTGCGAGCACCACCATCACTTTCGTGAACACCCAAAGGGTGCTGCTAAGACCAAAGGGGAGCACGGTAAACAAAATGCTTTTTGTGAAAATAGGCGTCCTGCAAGTCCAACGCTACCATCCAGTGTGCAGGGTCGTGGGCAGATAGGACCAGAGCCAATGCCAACATTTTGAACTTCTCCTTCCAGGGGAAGCGGTTGACATCCTAGGACCAGAGCCAATGCCAACATTTTGAACTTCTCCTTCCAGGGGAAGCGGTTGACATCCCTGAGATCCAAGATAGGAAGCAGGTTTTTGTCCTTCTTGGGGACCAGAAAGTAGTGAAAGAAACCACCACGACATACTTCTGGGGTAGGGACTCGCTCGATAGCTCCCTTGGCAAAGATCGCTGTAACTTCCTGGCGGAGACGGACCAAGTGATCCTCCGACATGCGATAGAGCGTAGGTGGCATGGGTGGAGGGGTAGTCTCAAAGGGGAGGGAATAGCCCCTTCGGACTATCTGCAAAACCCACCTGACCTGATCGCTTGCCAGTGGGGGAGATGATGGCGGATCATGCCACCCACTGGCAACTGGTGGCCCTGAAAGGTCAGACTAGGAGGGTTTGGAGGCTGCTGCAGAGGGGGCACTGGTGGGCTGGCCCCTTAGACCCACAGAGCTGCATCCCACTTCCCCGGCTGCGCAAAGGTTGGTGAGCTTGGCCAGGTCTGTGGCTCTGGGTGGAACGTGGTGGGGTACCCCTTTCGTATCCACAAAAGAGGAAAAAAGCAGGCTGCGCTGGGCGGGAGGTGGTAGCTAGGCCCAGGGATCTGGCCGTAGCCCTAGAATCCTTGAAGAGCTTGAGCGCGTTATCTGCTTTGTAGCCAAACACGCGACGGCCATCAAAGGTCTGACTTCTGACATTGAAATCGTCCTGCTTAGCGAGTCTGCAGTGTCCAGCCCACATCGTATGGCTAACTTTGCTTCATCTCTTCTGTCTGCAACCGCACAGGAGAACGACCCGGGCCTTCTCCAGGCAATGTGGCAGCACCTGCCCAACTGTGTCCCACACGGATTGGGTCTAACGGCCCAAGAGAGATGTGGCGATCACCGACCGCAGTCCTAAGCTGGCAGAAGAGAACATTATCTTCCCAAGATGACCCAGCTTCTTGGATTACCTATCTGGGGGAGCAATAGTGAAAGCGCCATTGGATGTCGAGGCCCCGTCGACCAAGCTCTATGGGGTAGGGTATTGGGAGAGTAAAGTGGGGTCGCCCGGAGCTAGGCGGTGGCGTCTGGCAATCATCCTGTCCACAGGAGCCCCTGTGCTGGGCTTGGACCAAGTGCCCAGTAGGAAGTCTGTGAGGGCGTCACTGAACAGCACCAGGGGCTCCGAAGAGGCTGCTGCTGGTTGAAGCACCTCAGTCAGGAAGTTAATCCTGACTGCCACCATAAGTGGCTCACGGTCCAAGTCCTCAGCTGCCCTACGCTACACCACAGCATAGGAGGCTTCCCTCCTCCATAGCCACGGTAGGGGTAGAAAGCATACCAAGGACTGGAGAAGTATCCAGACCACTGGCCTCACTCAGTTCCTCTCTCCAGTCCGACTCTTCCAGCTGCTCTGCTAGAGGGTCAACAGACCCCTCTAAGTCCTCCACACCCTCCTCTGGCTGCCACTCAGGACGATAAGGAACGCCTCAATAGAACAGGGGAACAAAAGTAACAGCCGGTACCGGCGTCGGTTCAGCTCCGTGTTCATGACGAAGGGGAGGCAGAGGTAGACGCTGGGTGGGGACACTGGCGTTGGAGGTGTCGCCAATGGATTCGGAGCCGGAGAAAGCATTATAAGGTCGACCGACGCCGATTTGGATCCTGGACTGGATCCCTGCGGGCCCTGTGACGTCAAAATCGAAGGCCTAGAACCCCCAGCAGAGTCCGTGGGCTTTGTAAAAGCTATGAAGTTGGGCAGGGGTTGCCTCCACTCCCGGGAAGTAAGAGGCTCGGAGTGGACCCAATGGGCTTCACAGACGGAGCCGGATGACTACCTTCTGCATCCCGCTTTGGCCGATGGACCGGGCTTAGGCGAAGAGCAACGGTGCTTCTTCGCCTTCTTCTTGTGCTTCAAATTACCTGAAGACGAAGACTTTGAAGAGGAGTGATGGTGGTGGCTTCACGACCAGTCCCGTAACCGTCTCGCTCTGGACCTCGAGCGGCTCGGGGTGGACTGCCGAGCCTCGAGAAGCTTTCGGGACCACTCCCGCAAAGAATTGGGGTTCATGGCCCGGCAGCCTGAGCAAAACTTTGGATCGTGGTCGAGCTTCAGCCACCAGGAGTCACAAGGCTTGAAGCCGGTCTGTTGATGTGACATGCCTCATACCAGGAGTCGAACGACAAAAAATGATGTAGACAAAAAGTCGAAAAAACTCTAGAAAAAAAAAAAAAAGACAGGGTACCACTTTCTCCGGATCTGCGCTGGCTGGCGCGGAAAAAGAAAGAACGGACATCAGCGCATAGGGTCGGCGTCTAAGTAGATACCACGACTTCCTTCTAGCGATCACAACACCAACGACGACCACAGAGTTGACAGGTGCCACCTATGGACACGCAGGGGTACTGCTGAAGAAAAATTCTTCGGATGCAGTCGAACACCTGGGGGAATCCATAACTAATAGCCTCTTTCAGATACACAACCCACTGCACAGACAATACTGGCACAGTGAAATACATTTGCTTGCAGTCACGGGCGAGTAGTGTTACAGACAAGATGATGCGCTGAGCCTCAAATAGACGTCAACATCTTATCAATATGTATCCAGCAAATACTGGCTGGGTTAGGCTGCACTACGTGTGTAAGGATCTCATCTGCTGATTGACGGTTGGAACCTTGTTGGTAGAGAGTGGCAGTACTTTTCCTCATTTCTCTATATTAGCATCTCTAAAGATAAAGCTAGGTTTCTTAAGCTTCACCGAGTAGTAAACATCAACTCTCAAACAAGCTACCTCACAGATACCTCTACATATTTTTTTCATGGTGTGTAGTTGTGTGGGACATCTCACCCTGCCCACTCAAGGCATTACAGTATGCCTTTGCCAGTTCCTGAAGCGATTTTAAGCAGAAGCAGTCAAACATCATTCAGACTGAGAAAATTACAGACCGGCTGGAACTCACAAGCCACAACATAGCCAAAGTCATTCATGCACCATACATGGACTGTCTGACTCAACGCTCTGCATAACATGTGCCCAACTTTCGATTAAATGGAGCAGAGACATTGGCCTAGAAATCAACAGATTATCAATAAAACACAGAAGCGGTCATGCATTTTCCAGTCTAAAGAGGGGCCATTCAAAAAATATACGATAAGAAAACTGTCATCCAAGTAACTTGCAGAAGGTAAATTGTTTCAAGGGGGTTGAGACACAAATATCCATGAAGACAGGTAAGGACCCATGTCAAACATTCATGATAACCAGTGACTAAGCAAATGAGCTATAATGAGATTACTAGCATGTACATTTATTTTATGTGATAAGCACGAAAATCTGGCATGAATGTGGCTCTTTTGGACCTATGTTGGGCCGCTGCTAGCTGGGCTGATTATTCTTTTAATAACAATGTTGTACAAATTGCCATGCCTGAATAGCACAGAGCAGTTAAATATGATCAACGTAATTGCAGCTTCTGGTCTTTGAATGCATTTTCACCTCTGATATTTCCATTAATCTGGGTGATGTTACTCAATTGTCGCTCTCTTGGCATGAAATGGACTTACTCATGCAAACATCCTCTCTGTGGCGCCCTCCTTGCTGTTGTGAGGGGTTAGCAAAAAATAAAGTCTCCACAGTACTGCTTAAAACGGACAGCCTTGGGACATACACACATCAGAATGCAGGAACAAAGATATTTCTAGGCATAAATTTGGCACCATATTACAGGTGCCTAGCTTTTCTCAACACATCAGCTGTGCTTCAATACAGTTTGGGCAAATACTGACCTGGATACCAATGCACTCTCAACTGTCAATGTCTAAGCATCTAATACCCTGCTTGAAACAAAAGAGACAGCAAATTGTGATAGCCAAAGACCAGACACTTCACATTTTGAAATGCTGTGTGGCATGGGGAAGAGTGGCGACCACCTAATTTCCCAGAGGGTGGGCTTGGACAGTTTGATCTCAGAGATGAAAACACAATGCCTTCCAGCCCCAGCACCTCTTTCTGCACGGCTTTTTCACAAAAGTGACAAATGACAGCTTCCACCAGTTTAAACAGCTGCAGAACCAGGGCAGACATGCAAACCTTGAAGAGTTGAGATGCACTTACAGTATATTCCTATTTTGATTTCCAAACCAATATAAATTTAATCTAAACCTCTGCTGCATTAAAGGACTCCGCTTCCTGCTATTTTATGGGCCTCCAGTTTGTGCACTGATGTTATCAGCTCTCCAAAGCACAAAACATGTGTGGTGATAAGGTTTTCTGTCTTGTGTAGTGGTCCCTTCCCCTCCCAGTCACGTTGGCACTTCATTACTGTAACTAGTCGTAAACTGTCAAGGCCTGGATTCATTCAAAGTTCCACAGTCGGAGAAAAAGTGAGGTTCGGAGCCCGGGAGAGGAGGGAGTTGATGAAAGGACCAGAAAGGACAGGGAATAAAGGCCTGTTTGACGGCACCCACTCCTACACACTAAGGGGCAGCGTGACCGGTGTGGGGGGAAAAAGCTATCCTGATTGCTTGAGAGCACTAAAGTTCTACTTGGCGACCTGTTCACTTTCTCTAGAAGCGCTTAGAGACCGGTGGGTGATTTGCGCTATATAAAAGGAAAATGCTACTTACCAGTATGCATCTGTTCTTGGCATGTAGTGCTGCAGAGTTGCACACTGCAAACATCCGGGCCCAACACTAGGTGGCCATGTATGCACAGTTTGTTTTTGTTGTAGAAAAGTATTTGGAAGTCACGGGATAGGTGACTCCTCCTTTGGATGATACTGTGCATGGGCATCGGCTCCATCCCCAGATTGTTTTTCGCCATTAGAGAAGTGATGGAGCTGTACAAGAAGTAGTGATGTCCATTTGGTTTGTATCTAAGATAATACTGGAACAGATAAACTTAGCCGGGGAGGCGGGTGGGCGTGTGTAACTCTGCAGCTCTACATGCCAAGAACAGATGCATACTGGTAAGTAGCATTTTCCGTTCGAGGCATAGGAGCTGCAGAATACACACTGTGCATAGATTGTATAGCAGTACCCACCTTAGCGGCGACCATCCGTATCTGTTGCAGTTGCTTGAAACTGAGTTTTTAGTACAGCGTGGCCCACAGTGGCTTGTTGCTTAGTTTGCACATCTACACAATAGTGTTTTGTGACTGTGTGCGGTGTAGACCATGTAGCTGCTTTGCATATATCATCTAGGGGAATGTTCCCTAATAATGCCATTGAAGCCCACATTTTTCTTGTAGAATGGGCTTTTGAAGGAATTGTTAACTTAAGTTTGGCTTTATGGTAACATATTTGTATGCATTTAACAATCCACCTAGCTACCCCCGATTTGGATATGGGGTTGCCTTTATGTGGTGGTGAAAAAGAAGCAAAAGGCTGTTTAGTTTTACGAAAATGTTGTGTTCTTTCAATGTAGTACAGTAACGCTCTTTTGACATCTAAGGTGTGTAGAGCTCTTTCTGCGACTGTTTGTGGCTGCGAGAAAAATACGGGCAGCTCAACAGATTGATTTAGATGGAATGGTGAAAAGACTTTTGGAAGGAATTTAGGATTAGTACGGAGAACCACTTTGTTATGATGCATTTGCAGAAAAGGTTCTTGAATGGTAAATGCTTGCAGTTCACTAACTCTTCTGAGAGAAGTAATGGCTACTAGGTAAGCTACTTTCCAAGTTCGGAATTGCAATTCACATTTATGTAAGGGTTCAAAGGGAGGTCCCATTAACCGTGGGAGAACAATTTTTAAGTTCCACACTGGTGAAGGTGGTGTTCTGGGAGGGATTATTCTTTTAAGTCCTTCCATGAAAGCCTTTATAGATCGATGTTGTCTATTCTGTAAGTATGCTGCAATGGCAGCAAGGTCTAGTCTGATAGACGTGTAGGCTAAATTACACTTTTGAAGGTGTAAGGTATCCTATGATGTGTTGAATAGACATATCTAAGGGACTTACGTGGTTGTTTTGACAGTATATTACAAACAGTTTCCACTTAGCAGCATACCATGCTCTAGTAGTGAGACGTCTAGCTTCTTTGATAACGTTCATACATTCTTGAGGAAGGTTGAGGTAACCAAACTCTAGGACTTCAGGAGCCAGATCGCTAGGTTGTGCTGAGCTGGGTCAGGGTGTCTGATCTCTCCATGGTTCTGTGTTAACCACATGGGTGCGGTGGCTTTTCTCACGCTGTGCGGCTTTTTTCAAAAAGCTGCTTTACATAACGAGCTGAGCTCGTCATGAGCATGCGAGCGGCACAACTCATGACGAGCTGAGCTCGTCATGAGCACGGAAGGGGTTAATAGGCATGGAGATAGGCTTAGTTTTTGGTGTGGTACCACAGATAGTTGCAGCAGTGTGGTGTACCACGGTTGTCTGGCCCAAGTTGGAGTAACTAGAATGAATGTCTGGGAATGTTGCTGTAGTTTGCGTACCACTAACAGAAGTAGTGGGAAAGGAGGAAAAGCGTACGCAAATTGCCATGACGAGTTCATCCATATCGCATTGCCTTTGGACAATGGGTGTGGGTATCTGGTGGCGAAGTTTGGGCATTTTGCATTTTCGTGGGTGGCGAAGAGGTCTATCTGAGGTTGTCCCCACGTTTGAAAGAACGGTTGAAGAACTTGCGGATGAAGTTCCCACTCGTGGATCTGCTGTGTTTGTCGACTTAGCAGATATGCCATGGTGTTTTGTATACAAGGAACATGTTTGACTAAGAGGAAGATCTTTAGTGGTAAAGCCCATTTTCATATCTGCTGTGCTAACTGGGAATGCTGCAAAGAGCGTGTCCCCTCCTTGTTTGTTTATGTAGTACATGGCTGTCATTGTCTGTGCGGACTAAGACAGCTTTGCCTGATATTGGTTTTTGGAATGCTTTTAGGGCTAGAAAAACTACTAGCAACTCCAAGTGGTTTATGTGGAGTAACTTTTGTTGCGGTGTCCACCTGCCTTGCATTGTGTGATGCAGTAGGTGAGCTCCCCAGCTGGAGAGAGACGAGTCCACTGTCATGATTATTTGAGAACTGCCTCTGGAAACGGTCGGCCCTTTGCAAGGTTTTTGGTGCACCACCATTGCAGAGAGATGAGTCTGACTGTCTACCAACACTAGGTCTGTTCATTGACCTTGAGCCTGGTTCCATTGGTGCGATAGGCACTCTTGAAGTGGACGCATTTGCAGTCTTGCGTGAGGTACTATAAATATGCAAGATGCCATCATTCCTATGAGCTGCATGAACACTCTAACTGGAAGCGAGTGTTGCAGTTGAATCTTGTTAGGAGAGTTTGTACACTTGCTATCCTGGCTGGAGAGGGATAGGCTAGTGTTAATTGGGTGTTTATTGTAGCGCCGAGGTATTATTGTATGTGTGAGGGTTGCAGATGTGACTTGGTGTGATTCACTGTGAATCCCAAGTTGTGGAGTAGTTGAATTGTAGCGTGAGTGTGTTGTACACACTGTTTGTATGAGCTGGCTTTTATGAGCCAGTCGTCTAGGTATGGGAAGACATGAATATGCTGTCTTCTTAAGTGTGCTGCTACCACTCCGAGGCATTTGGTAAACACCCTTGGTGCTGTTGTGACTCCGAATGGGAGCACTTTGAACTGGTAGTGCTCCCAGTCTAGCACAAATCTGAGATTTTCTGTGCGCTGTGTGGATGTGAATGTGGAAGTAGTCGTCCTTGAGATCTAGAGTGACAAGGAAGTCGTTTTGCAACAGGAGCGGAAGGACTTGTTCAAGTGTGATCATATGAAAATTATCAGACTACGTAAATGTTTAGAGGTCTGAGGTCTAGGATAGGTCTTCGAGATCCGTCCTTCTTTGGGATGAAGAAATATAGGGAGTATACTCCTTTGTTTTGCTGATGCTTTGGAACTATTTCTATTGCATTTTTCTGCAGGAGAGATACCACTTCCTGTCTGAGCAGTGTCAAATGTTCCTGTGACATTGGACGCTGTCTTGGTGGTATTGGGAGGGGGGAGGTGGGGTGGGGGGGGGGGGGGTGGATGTTCGTTCTAGACAGTAACCTGACTGAATTATTTGAAGCACCCACCTGTCTGATGTGATGTTTTCCCAGGCCGGTAGATATTGTTGTAGTCTTCCCCTGACAGGAGTGGAATGAGGCCGGGGAAGGGGAGGGGAGTCATTGGGCAGGGGTGGAGGCAGAGCGGGAGGAGTTGTTTTTCCCTCTGCCCTTGTTGTGGTTACCTCTGTAACCACCCCTTTGGTAGCCCCTACTATAGGTGGATTGTGTGGGGGCTTTGTACGAGGTGGAAGGTGTATCTGAAGAGTATCCCCTGTTGGCGCCTCTAAGATGAGCGTAGAAATGAACGTTTGGGAGCCTGCGACTGCAGGGCTTCCATAGATTTGGCTGTATCTGTAACTTTTTTCATTTTACCAAGGGATACATCTGCATTGAGTCCGAATAAGTGTTGCTCATCGAAGGGTTGGTTGAGTATAGCACTTTGGACCTCAGGTTTGAACCCAGATATGCGTAGCCAGGCGTGTCTAAGCAACAGAACACTAGTGTTAACTGCTCTCGAGGCAGTGTCTGCTGCATCAACTGCACTAGAAATGGAGGTGT
Source organism: Lissotriton vulgaris (assembly GCF_964263255.1). Taxonomy (NCBI): domain Eukaryota; kingdom Metazoa; phylum Chordata; class Amphibia; order Caudata; family Salamandridae; genus Lissotriton; species Lissotriton vulgaris. The sequence goes on from NC_141694.1 coordinate 1,831,166,177, forward strand.
TTGTAATATTTTTCCCTTCTTAGATAAGCTCATTTGCTCTCTCTTTATACTTATCAGGGAGGTGCTGCATTAATGATTCCAATTAGTCATAATGTGCCCAGTCATATCTTGCCAATAATGTTTGTGTGTTGGCAATATGCCACATGTTTGCTGCTTGGGAGACAGGTCTCTTTCCAAGGAGTTTAGACTATCTGGTGGGGGAGCCTCACCTGACGTTTTTGAGTTCTCTTTTGCGTGCATTGGGAACCACAAGCGAGTCTAGTGGAACTGGGCCTTTAATATAAGCTGGATCCGAAGAGGCAGCTTTATATTTCTTCTCTATTCGTGGGTAAATGACCAGAGTTCTAACTGGGTCTTTGAAGACTTCAGGAGCATGCTTAATCATTCCTTTGAGCATGGGTAAAATGGATGAGGACCGTTGTGCATTATCAAAGGTATCCATTAGGAAGTATTCATCCACCGGGTCTGTATGCATGTCCACCCCATGATACTGCGCAGCTCGGTGTACTAACTGATTAAAGCCCCTAGTGTCTTCTGGTGGGGAAGGCCTAGAGGGGTATATGTCGTCCTGAGGGACATCTGGGGTGTTGTAATCATTCCACGGGTCAGGTGAGCCTGGAGGAATATATGGATCAGCTGTATTACCCCCTATGTCATCAGAGCCATCATCCCTGTTGTCATCATGTGGTACGATAGAGGATGTAGGGGAATGTTGTGGTAGAGGAACATGTGGTGATGGCATAGGTGGAGGAGAAGGGGAAGATCCTCTGAGGAAGGATGTAGCCATGTCCTTCTTTGGATGAGGAGCCGGTGCAGGTTTATCCAGTGGCCGCTTTTTTGTCAACCAGTGGATGGACCTTTAACCAGAGTCTTTGTGCAGGGTCTGGTTGAAATAAGTCCTCTGCAGGAGGCTGATATTTTGGTGCGGAGGAAGGTTTCGGCACCGAAGTGGCATCTTTTGTTTTTTTGGTAATGTCTTTAACAGGAGAAGCAGGAGTCTTTTTCGGCTCCGATTGTTTTTTCGGCTCCAATGATTTTCTCGGTTCCAAAGAAGTTTTCGGATCTGGTTGTTTATTCGGAACCGAAGCGTGTTTGCTTGATTCCTACCTTGGTTTCGGTGCAGAGGGGGTATCGGTATGCTTCGGCGCTGATTGTTTAGATGTCAACGTTGCAGCTGATGTAGTCTTTCGGTGCGGGTAGGTGTGGGCCGGCACCGTAGGGAGGTCCACTCGAGCCAGAGTCACCTAAAGGCTTGGGTAGCTTCTTAGCCGGGCCCGAAGGTGGGGCAGTAGAAGCAGTGTCTCGGTGTGCAGGCGAGGGTGTGACCGGAGCCTTTTTTGGCGGTGTAGAGGAAGGGTCGGGTCGACGGTCTTACTTACGACCCGGGGTGCTGGAGTGACGTCCTAGACATCGTAATCTTATGCCTCGGAGTTGCTGTCGACGCCATGTTGCTCTGGGACGTCGACTCCCTCTGCAAAGATGTTGTCTGGAATCGGAGCTGAAGATCGAGCCATTGTTCTCCTAGCTCTTCGGTCCCGGATCGTCTTCTTGGAGCGGAAGGTGGCACAAGCGGAACAGTCTTTGGCCTCGTGCTCCGGGGAGATGCAAAGGTTACACACCTCATGAAGGTCAGTGTGGGGAAACTTCGACCCACATTGAGGACACTTTTTAAATGGTGTCCTTTCCATGAGCTGGAGTCGAGGCCTGGTTAGGCCCGAAGGCTGTCGTCGACGACCGGAATCGAAGTCCTCATTGTTGAGTAGCGTCGACTGGAAACGCGTTTGAAACTAAATTATAGAAGCTGGTGAGGATTGCGCACCTAAGGAAATCGGTTCCAACACTGAGCACTAGAAACATATCAGAGCCCGGTGGCGGAAAAAAACAATCTGGGGATGGAGCCAGTGCCCATGCGCAGTATCATCCAAAGGAGGAGTCACCTATCCCGTGACTTCCAAAGACTTTTCTACAACAAAAACAAACTGCAAACATCCGGGCCCATCACAAGGTGGCCATCTATGCAGTGTGTAATCTGCAGCTCATATGCCTCGAACATAATATAACGTAACATAACAACTCTGTCCATTTTCTGTGACTAGGTCTACTTGCCCAACGGAAAAAACAGACATCAAATCTTCTTGCCCCTGACAAAAATGAACTTTTCTCTGGCGCTGGACAATATATATATTGTCAAACCCTGGGAGGTGAGCTGGGACCACCGCCATCACGTTAGTGAACACTCGAGGGGCAGTGGTACAGGCAAAGGGGCGCACGCTAAGTAAAAGTACTCTTGGCCATCCATGAACCGCAGGAAATACCTGTGGGCAGGCAAGACGGGAATGGGAAAGTATGCATCCTGCAAGTCCAATTATATCATTCAGTCTCTTTAGTCCAGGGCAGAGAGGACTTGCACAAATGTGAGCAGGCTGAATTTTTCCATCAGGAAGAGATTGAGAAGCTGCAGATCTAGGATAGGATTATGGCCTCAGTCCTCCTTGGGCACCGGAAAGTAGCGTGAATAGTAACCACGGCCTACTTCTGATGCCAGCACCTTTTCTACAGTCCCCTTAGCCAATAGAGCTAACACTTCCTGACATAGCAAGGAGAGGTGGTTCTTCGTCATGTCATAAGAGGGTGGAGAGGGGGCGGGGGTAGTCACAAAGGAGAGGGAGTAGCTGGAAACCCATCGGTCTGACGTTATTGACCACCAATGGAGCAGGTGGATGCAGTATCCTGCAACTACCATTCCCACACAATGGCTATGATGGTCGGAGGGCAAACCAAAGAGGTTTTCAATGATGATGGGGTGTGGGTGAGGGGAGTAAGGGTTTGACAGGTTTGATTCTGTCCACCTGTTCCACGTGCCCTAGCTTAACGCACCAGTGGTCAGTGTGCTGCGTGGCTCTGCACTTCTGGCGTGAAATGCGGCAAAAAGAAACTGACATGTAGCTGGGGTGGCACGTTACTTCCGGCTCAGAGAACGCCACGCAAAACTACGCCACCTGCAGCCCGCTCACCAAAAAGTTCTAGATCCAGTCCAGTGCCTACGGAATACTCTATGGTAAGGAATCTGTGGCTAGAAGTTTCTATCACATAGAAGAAACTCTGGGGAGATAATTGTACACTCATTTTCCAGCATGGAATGATTTGTATTGAACAGTATCGGGCACCACAGTATTCTATAGTTGAGTAGCAGAAATGGAAGCAGCATAAATCTCACTTTGCGTGCTGTTTCAGTTGGCTGAGCTCCGTTAGTGTCAATTATCTGGCTATGCAAAAAGAATCTTCAAGTAGGCAAGTGAAAACCCGGAAACACTGCAAACTAAAAAGCTACTTTGTAAAACGTATAAAATAACTAGTTGCTCTGGACAAAAACATTTCAACTCTTAAAACCCAATTCGCCCTCCAATCACTCATTGTGTGTAGATCATTACCCTCTGCCTTGAAAAGCGTGTGACTGCCTTTTTGGGTATGTTTGTGCTATGTAAATCACACACATAATGTAAAACAGTGGTGACAGGACAACAGCTACAAATTCTGTGCTTGAAATCAACTTACCTCGTCTATGTTTCGGAGCCATTTGCTTATGTTTTCAAAGCTTTTGGCATTTGTGATGTCATACACCAACATGATTCCCATGGCACCTCTGTAGTACGAGGTTGTGATGGTGTGGAACCGCTCCTGTCCTGCTGTGTCCCTGTAAAGAGATTATACACAGTATTAATAACCGTGTCCACACAATAGGCTGTACTGACAAAAAAAAAAGTCAGAACTGCTAACAAATTTGGTTACAAAAATATGAATAGGCAACTGTCACAGGACAATTCTGCCCCCCCCCCCCCCCCCCCCCCCCCCAAAAATGAATTCAATAAATGGCCGGGCACCGAGAACTAAGACATAAGGTCGTTAAGGAAACTTCGCTTCTCCAGGAAGAGTATGATGGAAGATTCAATTTACAGAAAAGAATTAAAAGTTGTAGAAAAACATGTAACCCTAGGTCTTTATCATAGGTAACCTCCTTGAATTCTTTAATAGTGAATGTAGCGCTCTCTTAAGAACTAAAGAGGGAAAAGGGAAACCTTCATAAAGGCAGAGGATCAGATCGCTGAATTAGCAAGCTCAGATACTATTGGGTACAATATAGTCTAGAACCCGGGTCAGTGCTGTTCCGAGTCAAAAGGAAGACTCGATGATGCAAGTGGATGCACAAAATACAACTCATGAGCAGTAGCGGGTTCACACTTCTAGATTTGAAATCATTGGATTCTAAAGTCTACTTCTAGAACGGCATTTCGTTCTCTTGAGAAGAATCACAATAGTGTCGCTAAAAAATGTCCTTGAGGAATGACAAGATCGCAATACGCTTGTATGACATAATTCCAATGTTATATTGAGATTGATTTTATTTATATGTGTATGTTACACAAACCACAGACTACCCTGCCTTGGCACCCAAATAAATAGTCATTAATAAAATCTCCTTTTGCAAAACGTAGGTATTTAGTGTAAAGGTATTTTGTAGGGTGCCGGAAAAGGATAAGGGTCCGGCTCCATTTTTAAATTCCATTATTTAGGGCCAATAAAGCAGTTTGTCTGCCGTGCAGCATCGTGCATTCGGTTTTACAGTGCTTTACTGGAGCGGACTCGGGTTTGCTGGCAATCGCTAGGCAGTGATGTGCTTTCGGAAATCAACAGCTTATGATCTGGTTTTCACAAAGCAAAGGAACATCTTTGCACTCCTGCAAAGAGTTGATGGACCAACTGTTCAATTATAAAATAAATACATATGCAGGACAATCCACTTGATCCGCAGTAAGGCATGCCATGCAGATACGTCCAGAATACTGATTCCCTTTCACACCCCAGGTATGGCATCAAATCCAGGGTGAGGGAGAAGGCGATTGATGGGGCATGACAGCTGGCATAATGAAGGGTGCAACACGAAAAAAATGCTAGTCATTCGCACCAAGACACCAGCAGACGAAAGGGACCCAAACTGTCCACAGCAGTCTTTCAGTCAATAAAGAAAGCAGTGCAGGATATCCTTTTGTGACCTTGTCCAGGATCACTGCAAACAGCTCGGACTGCAACAAACAAGAGGCTTACGTTGGCGGGCTCAAAGACCATGGCACACAGACAGGAGCAGTGTCTGACTTCAGGGAAGTAGCAGCAGGAAAATGAAAGGACGGTCTTGCAACAGACGAGTCATACATGTAGGCAGACTACAAATTGTGTGCCCCTCAAATCAGATCCTCACGTGAGACAGTAGCCACCAACGGTTGGCACACTACGTCCCTGCAACTATATTGACCATGGTCAACCGAACCCTAAAGAATTAAAAAGACCCCCTGGAAAGTCATGCAACAAACATTACTCTGGAAATCGTGCTGAAGTTGCAATTAAAATTTTTAACGCAGGGTGACTACTGGGGGAACCTCAGATGTGTGGCCCACGTGTCACCACTGTAGGCGTCAATATTTTTTAAGAGTTCTGCCAGAAGAATAAGATAACCCAATTCCAGGACTGCTTGGTTTCGATTTATTTGAAAACACCCACTTTAGGGTGGACCGTTTCAAACCTAGAACCTACGGTTGATGTGCATCAGTAGGGTTCTCTAGATTGTATGAAGTAGACTAAGTAGTATTAAATATCCAAACCATTGGAGGCACTGCTCTCCTACTATGTCATTGCTGTAACACATCTACCCAGGAAAGTAGAAGGGCAAGATTGTTGGAGAACTGTTAAGCCTCCAATGGATTGCTATATGGGGTTTACCCAGGAGAGATGGAGGCACTGTGAAATCATCAAATTGTTGCTCTATGGCTCGCACCCAAGAGTGACAGAGGGTATTTCCTAATAGACAATGTTGAACCGCCAACGCCAAGAGTGCTATATTGACTCCATCTGGAAGTGATAGAGGACCAGCTTGCAAAGGAAACAAAGAACTGATTTGCTTTTCTGTGCTCCTTGGTTCTTTCTATGTAGTGCATTACTGCCCTTCTAGTGCCCTCTCTGCGCTTATGGACGGTTTCTGAAAGAAGCTCGGTATTTGCACTGTCTGGTTGATGTGGAACCTTGACATCACCTTTGGAATAAAGTGTGGGTCAGTTCTCATCACCACCCTATCATTGTGTATTTCGATGTAGGGTTCTTGTAGCGTTAGCACCTGTAGTTTGCTTACCCTGCGCAGTGAGGTGATCACCACCAAGAAGGCTGTTTTCATTGTCAGCATTTGTAAGGAGGCCTTATGGATAGGTTCAAAGGGCGCTTTCATGAGCTCTGTTAGGACTAAATTAAGGTTCCATGCCGGTGGCGGCATCCTCTTTGGTGGTGCGATCCTCTTTGCCCCTTCCAGGAATCTCTTTACTATATATGATGTAAAGAAATTCCGTTTCTCCTCTTGTGTAGGCTACGATCACTGCTAGAGGTACTCTTAGCGAGGATGAACTTCGTTTTGCCTTTAGCAGGTGTGTGAGATATCTTAGCACTGTTGATTCCCTTGTCATCTTCTTGTGTAGCTTTTTCTTGCTGCACCATTGTGTAAACTTCTTCCATTTTGCCACATAGCAACTTCGTGTGCTAGGTCTCCTTGCCTCTCGTAGTACCCGTAGGGTGCTCTCAGGTAACTTTAGGTGTGCAAAATATGTCTTCAGGAGCCATGCTGCTAGGCTGAGGCTCTCTGGTTCTGGGTGTAGTACTTCTCCATTTTGCATGGAGAGTAAGTCCTTCCTTTTCCCGAACTTGTGGGGTGCACCCTGTGCCATTTCCATAATCTGTGAGTACCAGGTCTGCCTGGCCCACCGGGGTGCCACCAGGATCAGTCATGTTGCAGTTCTGCACTTGCCAAGTACTCTGTATCAGTGGTATCGGGGGGGAAAAGCGTAAGCAAAGGTTTTTGACCAGCTTATCCATAGGGAATTCCCCAGGGATCCTTCCCCTGGTTGCCTGGATGCGAAATGTTGGCATTATGCATTCTGGTGTGTTGCAAATAGGTCTATTGTCGGTGTTCTCCACCTTCTGAATAGCCTTTGCGTTTCCTGTGTATTGAGCTCCCACTCGTGGAATGCCGATGTCTGTCTGCTCAGCCAGTCCGCTTCCACATTGTCCTTCCCTGGTAGGGGTATGGCTAGCAGGTCTATTTTGAGTGGGATTGCCCATCTCCATATCTCCTGTGCTAGGTTCGATAGCGAGGCTGATTGTGTTCCTCCCTGCTTGTTGATGTAGAACATTGTTGTTGTGTTGTCTGTCTGGTTCAACACTCTCTGGTTGTACAGTTTTGTCTGGAAGGCTTTTAGGGCGAGGAACACGGTCTTCAGTTCCAGGTAGTTGATGTGTTTGACCGCATCCGCTGGAGTCCACAGAACCCTCACCCTGAGCTTGCTCATGTGTGCTCCCCATTCCTTCTGGGATGCGTCAGTGGTGATGGTCACCGTTGGGGTAGGTGGTGTTAAAGGCTTCCCTTCTGTTATGTTCTCCTTGTTCCACCACAACATCTCCTCCTGTACTGCGTGCGTTACAACTACTAGATCTTCCCAACTTCCTGTAGCTTGTGACTATTGTTCTTGCAGCCATTCCTGGAATGGTCTCATGTGGAGCCGTACATTTGGTACCAGATGTATTCAGGAGGCCATCATGCCCATGACCTTGCTCGCTGTCCTCACTGTCTGAGCTCACCCCTTCTGGAAGAGGCGCGTCTCCTTCAGCAGGGCCAGTGCTCTCTTGTCACTGGGGAACACCTTGCTCTGTATGGTGTTGATCTGTGCTCCTAGGAAGATTTTTACTTGCTCTGGCTCCATTGAGGATTTCCCCCAGTGAATGGAGAATCCCAGGTCCACCAGTGTACTTGTCACACGTTGTGCATGTTCTTTGCATGTCCTGTGTGAACTTGCCTTTATTAGCCAGTCGTCCAGTTAAGGGTATACATGGATCCCTTCCCTCCTTAGGTGCGCTGCCACTGCTGCGAGGCACTTGGTGAAGACCCTTGGTGCGGATTTTAGTCCGAATGCTAGGGTTGTGAACTGGTAGTGATCTTTGCTGATGGTAAATCTCAGTAATGTTTGTGCTGCCTGTTCATTGGGATGTGTCGGTAGGCATCTTTGAGGTCTATGGTGGCCATGAAGTCTCCGTCCCTTATCTGAGGAATGCCCTCTTGTAGTAACGTCATCTTGAACTTTTGTGTTTTTATATACTTGTTTAGGAACCTTAGGTCCAGGATGGGTCTCAGTGTTTCGTCCACCTTTGGTACCAGGAAGTAGGTTGAGTACACTCCCTTGTTCCTTTCTCCGTATGGTACTGGTTCGATGGCCTCCTTTTGGAGGAGTTCCTTCGCTTCCTTTTGAAGTAGCTCTAGCTCCTTTCCTGACTGCGCCCTAATTTTAGTTTCCTGTTTGGCGGTGTCTTTTCCAGTTCTATGTAGTATCTGTACTGTATGATGTTGAGTATCCATTTGTCTGTGGGTATCTTCTTCCACTCCCGGAAGAAATGACTTAGCCTGTCTCCTACTGGTGTTACATGTTAGTTGATGCTTGGTCCGTGTAACCCTCTGTTGGTCTTGTTGTGCTCCACCCTGGGAGGAGTTGCGTGGGTGAAAACGTATTGCATGACGGAGTCACTTTGAGGTGGGTTGTTGGCCCCCTCTTATTTTGTCCATGTCCGTTTGCCCTCCCGCGAAAGGACTGGCCCCTTTGCTGGTACTACCAGGTTTGTTTTTGATGCCCCTGTTGTGTTTGGCTGTCGCCCTGGTGGGACTGTTGGAATGTCTGGTGTGACGTTCCTGGCTGGTTTCCCCCTCTTCTGTTTGGTCTCCGTGACAGGGTACCCCTTTTCATCACCCTGAATTGTAAGGCCCACATGGACCTTGCAGTTTCGTTTTCTTTTTTGGAGCTGGGTGAGCTTTTTATCCACCGGCGTACCAAACAGGGTCTCCCCATTGAGCGGGGTGCTTAGAATGTTGTGCTGTACCTCTGGTTTGAAGCCTGAGATCCTGAGCCAGGCCTGCCTTCTCTCCGTGATTCTTAACATCATCAGTCTGCTGGACGTGTCAGCTCCATCCAAGGCTGTTTTGAGGCAAGAATTTGCCACATTTTCCCCCTCCTCAATAAGGTGTGAAGCTCTTTGTTGGTACTCGTCTGGGAGGTGCTTGATCAGCTGTCCGATCTCATCCAGAATTTGGTACTGGTGCCTGTTCAGCAGGGCGTTTGTTTGCCATGCGCCAGTGCATTGCAGCATTTCTTTCTATCTTTCTCCCAGTTAGGTCCATCCTCCTGCTCTCCTTGTCTGGTGGTGGCCCTGATGTTTGCACATTTGCCCTTTTCCTGACGGTCGCCGCAATAATGGAGTCCGGTGTAACTGATCCTCGGATGTAGGGAGGATCCTTAGAAGAGTGTTTATATTTCTACTCCGTCCTAGGCGGGACGGACCTGCATGTTGCCGGTTCCTTGAACGCCTCTTTCCCCTGGGCCATAACACTCTCCAGCATGGGGAGATACTGGCTCGTAGTTTGTGTAGGGAGCAGGGTCTGCTTTCGGCTTTTCCTCATCTAGCTTGACTCCAAAGGCTGTTGCCGCGTACTTGATGACCATATTGTAGACCCCAATGTCATCTGGCAGCGAAGGCCTCAAAGGGTACTTGTCCACGGCCTCTTCTGGGCTTTTGGTGGCTAGGTCCTGTGTCCCAGAGGATGCCGACGGTCGTCCGCTGATAGTCGTCGCCCTCCTCCTCGTAGAAGGCTTCTTCCTCTGTATGGTCTTGGGACTTTTCGGCAGCCCTTCGGTGTCTAAGTCCTCGTCCTCCTCCTCCTCCTCTATTTCAACGATCACGGTCTTTGGCTGCGACGGAATCACGAACCTCTTCATCTTTTCGTCAAACTCCTTTCTTTGCAGGATGTTATCCATTTTGGCCTCGAGCAGTCTTTTCTTTCTCTCCAGTTAGGCAGCCTGTTCGGCGTCAAACGGTTGGGCTGATCTCTTTGACGTATAAGTCTACGTCGAAATGGCCTTCGGGTCCTTCTCTTTCGAAGTCGTTCGATCCCTTTCAGGGACGTGCTTCGACGACCTTAGCTTTTCGCCGGTCTTCGTTGCCTGGGAGTCCTTTTTCGAAGGATCCGCTGGGCTGTTTGTCCTTGGATGAAGCTACGGCCATCGAGACTTTCAGCACCAGTGCTCCCTTCGAGGACTTCGACTCTGTTTTTCGAGAGTCTGACTCAGACTTTCGAGGGTGTGTCGGGGCTTTAGGGGTCGTCTACTCTCTTACCTCTTTAGAAGCCTTATCGGTCTCTACGACTGTGTAGTCGTCGTCCTCTCCGGCGACGTTGTCCTCCTCGTCGCTAGAGAGCCCCAGGTCCCGAACGGACGGCGGTTGTCCCTTGCCTTGCATGTTGTAGTTGGCTCTTCTCTGTCCCTCTCCAACCCGGAGCAGGCATTGCAGTCCTTGCTCTAGTGGTCGACCGGTAGGCAGAGGTTACAAACCGGGTGCTGGTCCTTCTGCGCGTATTTGTAGTGGCAGTTATGGCAGAATTTAAAAGGTGTCTTGTCCATTTCTTAAGCTCAGGGGGCCCCCTGTGTGCGCATTCTCCGTTGGGCGTCGAAGTTTTCAAAGTTCTCCTTCTTCGTCATCCCGGTTCGATGGTGTTGTTCCTCATCATCTTCTCAATCTTTTCCGTGCAGAATTAGTCTTTTCTGCGTCTTCTTTCCTCCAAAACTCTGGAGCCCCTTGGGGAACAATCCAGACCCAACAACGGAAAAAGAATCTGAAGATGGCGCCCAAAGGTAGGAGCTTCCGCAGGAAGCGTGCCGACGTCAAAGGAAGTACACCAAAAGGTGAGACATCGACGCCCACCCGGGCTACGAGAAAAAAAAAAAAAAAAAAGAAAGAAAAGACTACGATTCCGGACCCAACCACTAGACTGCGGAATAATGCACAGCATAGTGAATCCAGAAAGATTCACGCTGCAAAACGTTCCTAATGATCTTTATCTCCACAGTATCCGTTTCTTACTTTGTTGGAATGGGATTTAGTAGTAAAACTAGGGTTGAGGTTCAGCGAGGAAATGCAAGGCTATTTTATACAAGTTTAGGTAGTGTCTGAAATTTGTGTACGACAAAGAAAAACACTAATTACAGTAAAACTGCCAAACTACTTTATTATGTGCAATATGTGTAGACAAGCGTGAGCAGAAACTATTTAAGGAAATATAGGCATAATTCTAGCCTAAATTATTTTTTACGACGATTAAAATACTCTGAATGCGGTTTGTGCCCTGTCCAGGCATGGACAAAGTAGGCATAAGGAGCTGGGAGTAAGGGGACAAAAATGGATTGTAGGAAGAAATCAGTCAAAGGTCCAGAATTCTTCCACACAAATAATGAGAACTGCAGTAGCAATAGTATGGTACATTTTCACGTCCTTTCTAGAGTTTGAGGAAAACCGCTAAGTCAGCTAGTATTAAATATTAAAACATTAATAAAGAAAATGGATTAGATATCCAATCGCTGCTTTGACACATTTAGACATCAGCATACTAAACGAAAAAATCTGAACAGATGTATCGTAATAAACAACTGCTGCTTAATGAAACATTACAGAATAGTCTCTCTCTCTGACAAAGAAATAAAGATAAATGTGAGTAGCAAAAACTATCTTTTGAGCACTGGGGAAAAACATGGATCTAGTAAGTCAAGGAGGTCTTGGAATGGTCAGGCTTATGAAGTAGGTTATGATTTGGAAAATGGGGCTACTGCTTTAATCCCTTCGATGCTTGATGACGGAGCGGTTCCGTCATCAGCATCGGTTGGGCTGTGCTGATGACGGAACCGCTCCTTCATCAGTACAGCCCTGGGGGGGTGGAGGGGGCCGAGCGCTGGCGCTCCCCCCCCTTGTGCAGCGATCTTGGTTATTTTTGCAGGGGTGGCAGCGGAAGACTTTCCGCTGCCACCCCCTGGCCCCCCACGCTTCCTGGTGACCTCAGCGCACACAGTGTGCGCCGACGTCATCAGGAAGCGCTGGACGCGCTGGAAGCCATTTGTTTCCAGCGCGTCCAGCAGACAGGTCGGTGTTTGGTGCTCCGGTGGGGCGGGGGCCGTTTTTCGGTGCCTTGAGGCATCGGGGGGAGGAAACTGTTTCCTCTCCCCTGATGTCCCAATGCAGGGCATTCCTGGTGCACGATCGCGCACAGTGTCGCGATCGTGCACCAGGAATGCCCCACTAGACACCAGGGATTGTATTTGGGCATATGAATTTGGGCAAGGGTCGCTTCCTTTGGGGTCCATAATGTGTTTCAGACATTTCTCCCCCCACCCCCACCCCCACCCCCCGCGGCTGATCGGCCGTTTTTTTGGCCGATCTGCACCCAGGGAGGGGGGGGGGGGGGGAGTGTGTACATAATTAGGGCAACTAGGAAGCGAACCTTTCAAAGGTAAACAAATCCCTGATGACTAGTGGGCTTTTCTGATTTTTGGGCCGCATCTGGACCCGGGGGGGGGGGGGGGGCAGAAAAGCCCACTAGACACCAGGGATTGGATTTTATTTATAAAGGAAGCGACCCCTTGGGCAAGGGTCTCTTCCAGGGGGCATTATAAATATTGTAGACTGTTCTGCCCCCCCCTCCCCCCTGGGGGCCGATCGGCTGGTTTTTTTTACCGTTTCTGGACCCAGGGGGGGGGGATAGAAAAGCCCACTAGACTCCAGGGTTTTTTTTTTTATAGGGGAGACCCCTTGGCCAAGGGTTGCTTCCTTGGGCCCATTTGTTTTCAAAAGTATGTTCTGCCGTGTCTTTATTTGGCCTCTCTGCCCTCCGTTGGGTTGCTTCCAGGGGGCCAACGTTTATAATGATTTATAATCTTCCCCCCTTGGGGACAAGCACCCCATTTGTGACATACCCTGTGACATAGCCTGTTGTAATGTGTGTTTTTGTTTCTTCTAATGTGTATTGTTATTTTTCTCTTTAGATTGTTGCAGTGTGCGGTTCCGTTACTGGTGGTTCTGTTCTGCTGTTTCTGTAGTTGCATGTGTTTGGGAAGAGACCTCTTTTTTGTTCAATTGTAATGTAATTGGTTTTTTTTTGCAAAGTGTGTAGTAATACGAGTATGTTTGGTTTCTGTTTGTTGTGATTGTAAAACAAGTTTTGCATTTGTTATTGATGTGTCCTTCTGTAGATGTAAGTTTTTTTTTCCTCTTTCTAGTGGGATATCGTGGTTGCGGAGGACATTGCTGTGCCTGTGGTTGCGGTATTGCTGTGCCAATAGTGCGGCAAGAGACATCTGGGCTGCAGCCTGGGGCTGCTGGACTTCCAGTTGGTGTGTTGAGACGAGAGGCAGCTGGGCGGCAGCCTGCGGCTGCAAGACTTGACGCTGAAAGTTCTGACCTCTGGGTTGCACCAGGCATGGTGCAGCCGGCATTGCCTGAATTTACTGGTGTTCCAGGGTGTAGGGTGAATACTGAAAACTTTTTGCCTATTGATTTTTTCAAGTTGTTTATGGATGATGTGTTTTTGGCAGAGATTGTAGAGCAGACTAATTTGTATGCTGAACATTTTTTGAGGGTGAACAGTGCCAGCCTTAAGCCCCACGCTAGAGCTACCCGGTGGACTCCCACAAATTTGGAGGAGATGAAAAAGTTTTTGGGTTTAACTTTTTTGATGGGCTTGCTTAGGAAACCATCAATGGCTTCATATTGGTCTACTAGTCCCTTGATGGCAACAGCTATATTTACGGCAGTCATGAGTCGTGATAGGTATTTGCTTCCGCTTCGGATGATGCATTTTGTTGACAATAGTCTTGCTTTGCCACGCGATCACCCTGATTGTGACCGTCTTTTCACGATTCGGCCTGTCATTGATCATTTTGTTGATCGATTTTCTGAGATCTTTTATCCTGGCAAAGAAATTGAAGTGGATGAGTCTTTGCTGTTGTTCAAAGGCCGCTTGGTATTTTGGCAATACATTCCTAGTAAGAGGGCACGCTATGGAATCAAACTGTATATGCTGTGTGACAGTGAGATTGGATATGTCTCTAATTTCAGGTTGTACACTGGTAAGGAATCCAGGATTAACCCCCCTGGTTGTCCGTCGACTTTTGGAGTGACTGAGAAAATTGTGTGGGAACTTGGTCGTGGATTTTTTAACAAAGGCCATCATTTGTATGTCGATAACTTCTACACTGGTGTGCGGTTGTTCAGGGAATTGGCCAAAGTGGACATTGTTGCACAATCCGCTCAAACCGTAAAGGTTTCCCAAAAGAACTTGTTTGTCGAAAGCTTGCTCGGGGACAGTGCAGTGCATTGCGTTGTGAGGAGCTTCTAGCTGTGAAGTTTTCAGACAGGAGAGATGTCTACATGTTGACTACAATACATGATGAAAGCACTGAACCGGTGACTGTTTGGGGTCAGGTTGCAGAAGTGCGCAAACCTGCGTGCATAATGCACTACAATAAGTACATGGGTGGTGTTGACAGAGTAGATCAGAGGTTGGAACCGTATGCTGCTCTTCGTAAGGCTTACATTTGGTACAAGAAGTTGGCTATCCATCTCTTCCACTTGGCAACCTTTAATGCTTTTGTTGTGTTCCAGCAATCTTGTCCCCAGTCAAAGATGACTTTTGAAAAGTTTCAGGAGTCTGTAATAGGCAGCCTTGTTTTAGCGGAACAGGCAAGTGTTCCTAGAGTTGGAGTGGTGGAGGATGTTGCCAGATTGAAAGATCGCCACTTTCCTGATACAATTCCTCCTACAATCTCAAAAGACTTTCCCAGTCGGAGATGTAGAGTCTGTTGGCGAAGAGGTTTGCGGAAGGAGGTTCGTATGTACTGCCCCGACTGCCCTTCAAACCCCGGGCTGTGTGTACCTGCTTGTTTTAGATTGTACCACATGCAAAAGAATTTTTGGGAGTATCAATGAGTGGTAAAGTGAACTGGTTGGTCTTATTGTTCAGTTTCAAAGTTTTTATTTGTGTAGTCTTTTTAGTTTAGTTGTTGAGTTAGTAGATTTGTATCAATTTGCAATTTGTTTTTGTTTTATTTAAAAAAAAAAAAACCCTTAAGTATGATGTTGGTTTGCGTGTAGTGTCCATTGTCTGACGGTGTGCATGGTTTGGCGCTTGTCTGGCGGTGTCTGGGGACTGGTGCTTGTCTGGCGGTGTCTGTGGACTGGTGCTTGGCTGGCGGTGTGCGTGGTCTTGCGCTTGCCTGGTGTTGTGTTTGGATTTGTCCTTGGCTGGTGGTGTGCGTGGAGTGGCGCTTTGCTGGTGGTGTGTGTGTGGAGTGGCGCTTTGCTGGTGGTGTGTGTGTGGAGTGGCGCTAGGCTGGTGGTGTGTGTGGAGTGGCGATAGGCTGTTGGTGTGCGTGGAGTGGTACTTGGTTGTGTGCACGGAGTGGTGCTTGGCTGGTGGTGTGTGGAGTGGCGCTTGGCTGGTGGTGTGTGTGTGGAGTGGCGCTTGGCTGGTGGTGTGTGTGTGGAGTGGCGCTTGGCTGGTGGTGTGCGTGGAGTGGTACTTGACTGTGCACTGAGTGGCGCTTGGCTTGCGGTGTGCGTGGAGTGGCGCTTGGCTGGTGGTGTGTGTGGAGTGGTACTTAGCTGTCGGTGTGCGCTGAGTGGTGTGTGGCTGGCGGTGTGCATGGTCTGGTGCTTGGATGGTGGTGTGCGTGGAGTGGCGCTTGGCTGGCGGTGTGTGTGGAGTGGCGCTTGGCTGGCGGTGTGTGTGGAGTGGCGCTTGGCTGGATGGTGTGTGTGGAGTGGTACTTGGCTGCCTGTGCATGGAATGGTGCTTGGCTGGCGGTGTGTGTGGAGTGGCGCTTGGCTTGCAGTGTGCATGGTCTGGTGCTTGGATGGTGGTGTGCGTGGAGTGGCGCTTGGCTGGCGGTGTGTGTGGAGTGGCGCTTGGCTGGATGGTGTGTGTGGAGTGGTACTTGGCTGTCTGTGCACGGAGTGGTGCTTGGCTGGCGGTGTGTGTGGATGGCGCTTGGCTTGCAGTGTGCGTGGAGTGGTGCTTGGCTGGTGGTGTGTGTGGAGTGATACTTGGCTGTCAGTGTGCGCTGAGTGGTGTTTGGCTGGCGGTGTGCATGGTCTGGTGTTTGGATGGTGGTGTGCGTGGAGTGGTGCTTGGCTGGCGGTGTGTGGAGTGGCGCTTGGCTTGCAGTGTGCATGGAGTGGCGCTTGGCTTGCAGTGTGCGTGGAGTGGTACTTGGCTGGTGGTGTGTGTGGAGTGGTACTTGGATGGTGGTGTGTGTGGACTGGCGCTCGGCTGGCGGTGTGTGAGTAGTTACTTTCTGTTGGTCACTACACACACTGCTAGTTGAGTGACACTCCACGCAGTCCATCATTTTGTGTTGTTGCAATGTCAGAAATGTGGGCGTGTGAAAGTGATGGGCCCTTGAATGGTGCTGTCTGCTGGTGTGAGTGTTGAAATGGGATGGGTCCACGGCTGGCGGTGTGAATGTTTTGTATGTGTCACACGTACGAAAGGTGTATGAATGCCTGTAAAGAGGTAGGTGCCTTGACGTGGCTTTACAGCTCACGAGCTGTGAGTCAGTGGTTCTGTTTCATACTTTCAATTATACGCAGTGCATTTCATTTTTGTGAAATTACTTGCGAATAAAATTGTATGTACTGAATCATCACTCACCCTCGTGCCAAATCCAACCAGAATGTGCGTGTGCTTGCGGATTAGATGGCTGTGCAGTAATGTTTGTCTTTTATCTCTTTCTGAAGTAGGGTGTACCTTGTCCCTTTATTGTGATTGTTGTAATGTGTTGCTGTTCCTTCCGGATGGTGTCAATGGTCTGGTTTGTAACAGGTATGAAAGGTGCGTGAATGGCCTGTAAAACGGTTGGTGCCTTGTCGTGGCTTTACAGCTCACGAGTTGCGAGTCACTGGTTCGGTTTTTATGCATTTATTTATTGACAGAGCATTTCATTTTTTGAAATATCTTGTTAATAAAATTTTATGTATTGAACCATCACTCGCCCTCTTGCCAAATCCAACCTGTATGTGTGTGTCTTTGAGGAATAGATAGCCGTGCTTGAATGTTTGACTTTTGAGTAACTCTGTTGAGGTGTACATTATAGCTATAAATACTCGGGAGAACAAGGGAAACGCTAGGTGGTAGGACATTTTTGCCGGTACGGAGATCTCACGCAAAAAAGTTTGGAAAAGTGATTTTTTTACCTAATTGTAAGGTTTGCAAGGTGTTCTGGGAAGGAAAACGTTGGGGGACCCACGCATACCATACCTCCCTGGACTCCCCCGGGTGTCTAGTTTTCAGAACTGTTTGGGTTTGGTAGTTTCCAAAGATGCCCGCCGAGCCCCGGTCCAAAAACTCAGTCCCCCCCCCCCAAAAAGAAGGTAATGTTGCTATTGGTTATTTAAATTTCTCCACCGTACGATTTGGACCTGTTGCAGCCACTATGCCTACCCACGCAAGTGAGGTACCATTTCTATTGGGAGACCTGGGGGAACGCTGGGTGCGTGGAAATTTGTTGATCCAAACAGATTCCAGAACTTTCCACCACAGAAATGTGAGGAAAATGTGTTTTTTTTGGGTCAAATTCTTAGCTTTGCAAGGGATTCTGGGTAACAAAACCTGGGGGTAGGCAGTCGAGTCACCCCATCCTGAATTCCCCTGGGTGTCTACTTTTCAAAAATGTATAGGTTTGCTTTGTTTCCCTAGGTGCTGGCAGAGCTAGGGCTCAAAAACAAAAGGTAGTCTTTTTGCCCAAAAAGGGCAAGATTTCACTGGGAAATAGAGGTGCGACCACGTTGCGTTTTGCGCTGTTTCATGTCGCAGCCACTATGCCTACCCACGCAAGTGAGGTACAATTTTTTTTGGGAGACCTAGGGGAACGCTGGGTGGGTGGAAATGTGTTGATCCACGCAGATTCCAGAACTTTACACCACAGAAATGTGAGGAAAATGTGTTTTTTTTGTCAAATTCTTAGCTTTGCAAGGGATTCTGGGTAACAAAACCTGGTGGCAGGCAGTCGAGTCACCCCAT
The DNA here is from genome assembly GCF_964263255.1 of Lissotriton vulgaris. Lineage (NCBI taxonomy): Eukaryota > Metazoa > Chordata > Amphibia > Caudata > Salamandridae > Lissotriton > Lissotriton vulgaris. The sequence goes on from NC_141694.1 coordinate 1,831,184,151, forward strand.
TCTGAATTCCTCTGGGTGTCTACTTTTCAAAAATGTATAGGTTTGCTAGGTTTCCCTAGGTGCCGGCAGAGCTAGGGTGCAAAAACTACAGGTAGGCACTTTGCCATAAAAGGGTCAATTTGTAACTGCAAAATTGAGGTGTGACCACGTTGCATTTTGCACCGTTTCCTGTCGCAGGCACAAGGCCGACCCACACAAGTGAGGTACCGTTTTTATCGGGAGACTTCGGATAATTCAGATTTGTAAATCAACTATTACCAATTGAGCTTTCATGCATTTCTCCCTTTCAATGAAAGACATTGTGTAAAAAAGAAATGTTTTTGAAAAATGACCAATAATTCTCATACTAGTATGAGTATTCCCAATTTTGAAAATGTGCAATTATATACTGTTTCTGAACTCTATATTTTGTACCCAATTCAGAAATACATAGGTGTCTTTCATACAGATTTTTCCATGTATACATTTTCCAAGACAAAGTGCTCTATACCCAGTAAATGAAAAAATACCATTGCAAGTTGCTGCTCAGTTTTTGGATCTGGGTTCGTCGGTTCTTGGTGAAACTACAAGTTCTATATATCCCCACAACCAGGAAGGTCTAACGGATGTAACTGTATATTGCTTTCCAAGAGCTGTCAAGATTAGAAAAAGTTATAGGTGAAAACGTTGAGACAAAAGGCAGTTTTTTCCAACAAATTTTTAATTACTCCAATATTTAACTGTTAGTTTCTATAAAGAAACCTTCATGGATTTAGACAAATGACCCCTTTCTGAATTCAGAATTTTGTCTACTATTCGTAAATGTACAGCTTTCTAGGATCCATTATTGCTTTCAAACTAATTTCTACCATTAACTGGAAGGAGGTGGAAAGCTCTAAAAATAGCAAAAATAGGCTATGTCCCAGAAAAATGCCAAAACTGTGAAAAATGTCGGTTCTCTGACTAAAGACTGTCATTCCCTAAAAGCTGAGAAAATGGAGATTTCTGCCTCACAAACTTTCTTTTGATAACATTTTCAGGGAAAAACCCAGAGGGTTTCATTTGCAGCCCGTTTTTCCCATTTTTCTGAAAAAAACAAAAATTTCACTATATTTTGGTTAGTTTCTGGGACCCCTCCAAGGGAATCCACAAACCCTGGGCGCCTTTGCAATCCACATGATGGTGGAAGAAAAGGACGCAAATTTGGCGTGGATACCTTATGTGGTCAAAAAGTTACAGGGGCCTAAGCGCGCACTACCCCCAAATCGCCAAAAAAAGGCTTAGCACAGGAGGGGAAAAGGCCTAGCAGCGAAGGCGTTAAGTTCAGACCGGTAAAGGGACGAAGCAAAATAGAAATTAGTCTAACGCCTGCAAAGAGATTAGACATTGGTGAGCTAGTTTTGTTTCAGTATACTGGAAAGCTGGAATGGCTCTCTCCAGTTAGAGAAAAAAAAACGGCTTGCTTGTCAAGCTCAGATTCTCAGGCCAGCTGCAGTTTTCAAAATGGTATAAATAAAGTTTTATCTGGGTTTTCTTCGAGTGCCAATCATGCTGTTCTGTGGTGCACAAAAGTAGAAGTTACCTTGCCACAGATCATTAATGAACCCAGCAGTAAGGGTAACCGAAGGAGGCCCACACAACAGCTGTCCACGTGGGTCACCACGAAATGCAGCACAATCTGCATTTCTTAGAAGCCAGTCCTCTATGGCAAGCAAAACAAGCATCTGCAATGCAATAGGTCTGGCATTCACAAAAGTTTGAGCTATTGGCATTGTAAATGACAATGTCTTTTATTTATGTTTTTTTGGTTTTAAAACAGAGACCGGACGACAACGACGAGGAGCGGCAGTGGTATCGGTGGTGGTATTGGTGGTGGTGGTAGTATAGGTAGTGGTGGTAGTATAGGTAGTGGTGGTGGTAGTATAGGTAGTGGTGGCGGTATTGGTGGTGGTATTGGTATTGGTGGTATTGGTATTGGTGGTGGTGGTATTGCTGAAACAGACACAAGAATGCCGGGTTAAAGTGATTGAAAGCAGGCACCCGTCTTACGAGGGCAGCCGTGCTGCTTAAAGAAACACAAGTGGTTTCAGCTGAAGCGGTGCATGTCCGGCATGCAGTAAGAGAAACTCAAAGTAAATAGTGCTTACAGACTAAATAACAGGTCCTGTGTTACAACCAACGTAAAGTGGCCAGTCGCCATGGAAGGTTACAAATGGAGACAAGGCAGTAGTAAGGAGGGTCTAACAAGCCTATTAATGAATCGGAAGGCAGCATTTACGAAAGATAATTACACAAGCCAATGAAAAATATGAGGGGGGTGGGGAGAGTGGGCGCTGGCTTCTCTCTTATACTCTACTACAGAAGTCTCGCAGTGCGAGTAGCGCATGCGCGCTGCCGCTAGGCTTGACCAAAAAATACTACATGAGAGGACAGAATGGAGGGTCGAAGGTCCACAGTGTAGCTCGATTGACACTTTACAAATAATTTTATAATGTGGGCTCTACATGGATATAAGGGCCAAGCTGCCACTGCCACTGCGAGACCAAACACAAAATAGCACAGGGTAGCCAGGAATCCCCACACTAGAGTTTAGCCCCTCTTCATTACCCTCAAGTGTAAAGGTCTGGCTGGCCCCCTATGAGAAGGTGACAGGTTGCTGACAGACACATGGTAAAAGGAAGCAGATGAGGGAGCCAAAAGGAGGGAAGAAAATGCATCAAGTGAAGAGGCAGAGTAGAGAAATGAGCGTTGTGTTGGTGTACCTAGTCCTGAGCATGGGGGAGATCTGGATTTCACTCATAGTAGTGTGTAGAGTTGATAAAGTGCAGCTGACCAGTCTTTCAGGCACACCGATTGTGCCGATTAACTACAGGTTTTATCCTGTGCGGAATCCTGACCCAGCCAACTCGGCAGCACAATCCGAAAGTCTGCTGAGAAACGGCTTGATTGGCAAGAGAAATTTTGCAGCAGAGACAGGCTCTCTGCACCCATTGGGGTCCACCAATCATATCACGACATGGGACAGCTGAGAAATGAGAAGTAACATAATAGAGATGTGGAAAAGCAACGATACTAAAATGTGTGGAGGCAGTCTTGATTTAACATATTGGGGGAGGAGGATGTATCTGAGCACCGAACGATAAAGCTACAAGACACTGTGCCACCTCGCTGTGTGTTAGCAACACCTGCCTGCAGAGTAATGAACAATCAAACTCCAGCTTTAGTAGAAGCAGGAGCATCGTTAAATCATTTAGCTTCCATAGTTAATTTGCAAAGGAAGCCTCAGTTGATGCTACTGCAGTACAATTATATATAAAACAAGAGCAGCATTAAATGCTATGCACAAATAATTACTAATACTTAAGAACTGATGCATTTATTAGCAGGCAATAATCGTACATACACCTAAATTCTGTCATACATATGCAGAACCAACTTAATAGCAGCAGGGGCGGCTCCTCCACTAAGGCTGAGTAGGGTCTCCCCACTGTTCTGTGAGCAGTGTAAAAAAGTAAACTAAATCTATAAAAACCAACGTTATTATCATTGTAGTTTTCCTTCCTACTCTGGAGAGGTGCGAGTGGCCCAGGCTGGCCAGTGCAGGGGGCAAGGGAGGAGTGTAAAGCACACTATAAAGTGTGCATGGCGGTTTGACCGGCCCAAGAGAGCAGGTCTAACAGGCATGCGCTCTTTGCAAACATGCGAAGCCTCCAAGACCCTGTCTGAGCGCCGATCCACTGAGCTAAGACCAATCACAACGCTGCTTAAGGCAGCGTTGTGATTGGACAGGGGATTCCTGGAGGCTGGGAGCTTCCTGTTGCGGCGCAGAGGAGACAGAGCAGAGGCAGCACCCAGCAGCACCCAGGTAAGTCAGTTTATTTTTATTTTTTTCATTTCCCCCCTCTGACAACAACAGACCACTGGACGGAGAGAGGTGGTTGAAAGCCTGTAAGTATATTATACGTACAAAAAAATATAAAAAAATGTCCCGACTAGGGCCAGACCTAAAAAAAATAATTTTAAAAAGTCAATGGAACTCAAGAAAAACTGACAAATGAAAACTTGAGTGTTGTGAGGGAGGCCCAAATGGGAACAATATCACAAATGTCACAGGACCAAAGAGTGGCCACTTGAAAAAGTTCAGACTCATTCCACCTTTGCCAGCACCATTTAAGATGCTTCTACACGTGCCTGCATTGCAAAATAAATAAATCCAAAAATGTATCCTAAATAAACTTGCAGCGTGAGAAATGTGTTGTTCCCATTTTAATCCCTGGATTTTTCGCTGTTAAGACTCTCTGGTTTATGTTCTTCAGCCATGAATGGGTTTCACTACAATTATCTCACTTTCTGTATGCTCTGGTACCATGGATTGGGAGTGCTAACAACCAGGAAGTGTGCCCTTAAAGATACCTGGAAGACAACAACATCTTGGACCCATCCCAGTCCGGATTCAGACGAAACCACAGCAACGAGACAGACCTCATCGCAGCCACAGACGACATTAGGCGCCAACTAGACATTGGCGAAATATCAGCCCTCATCCTCCTGGACCTGTCGGCCGCCTTCGACATGGTCTGCCATCGCACTCTAAAGACACGCCTCCTAGAAGCCGGAATCCAAGAGAAGGCCCTTGACTGGACCACGTCCTTCCTCTCCGGCAGAGCCCAGAGTGTCCGCCTCCCACCCTTCCGATCCGAAGCCTCTGACATCATCTGCAGCGTCCCCCAGGGCTCATTCCTCAGCCCGACGCGGTTTAACATCAACATGGGCCCCCTCGCACAAGAGGCCCGCCCGCTCGACCTCAACATCATCTCCTATGCCGACCACACCCAGCTCATCCTCCTTCCTCACAAGGACCCACACACCGCCAAAACCAACCTCCATGAGGGAACAAAGGCCATCGCCGACTGGATGAGAAGCGACCGTCTGCAGCTGAACTCTGACAAGACTGAGGTACTCATCCTTGGACCCACCCCCTCTGCCTGGGACGACTACTGGTGGCCGAACACACTGGGAACAGCACCAATACCCACTGACCATGCACGCAACCTAGGATTCATCCTGGACTCCTTCCTCTCCATGGCTAAGCAGGTCAACTTTGTTTCCTCCTCCTGCTACAACACCCTCCGCAGGATCTACAAGTGGATACCGAATGAAACAAGAAGAACGGTGAGACAAGCCTTCGTCAGGAACAGACTGGACTACGGCAACACACTCTACGCAGGAATCCCAGCCAAACACCTACGACGACTACAACGCATCCAAAACGCCTCCGCCCGACTGATAGTCAACGTCCCCGCCGCAGCAACATCACCCCCCACCTGAGACCTACACTGGCTCCCCGTCGACAAGAGGATCACCTTCAAGCTCCTCACCCACGCACACAAAGCACTCCACAACGCCGAACCAGCTTACCTTAACAGCAGACTCAGCTTCTACACCCCCACCAGCCTCCTCCGCCAGCCTCGCCCCTGTCCCCGCATCCAACTAACGACCTACGGCGGCAGATCGTTCACCTACCTCGCCGCCAAGACCTGGAACACAATCCCTACCCACATACGGCAGACCCAAGACCTACTCGCCTTCAGAAGAATCCTCAAGACTTGGCTCTTCGAGCAGTAGCAGCACCCCCACCCCTCAGTGCCTTGAGACCCTCACGGGTAAGTAGCACGCTCTACAAGTACTCTGATTGATTGATAAGGTAGGGCGATGCGCAGTTTGGGCAAGAGGCCTTAGGCTTAATGCACATGAACATGTGTGCATTCCTGTGTGGGCGGACAGTGTGAAACCACTATCTCACTTAGCCGGGTTTCTGTGCACAGCTAGACTGTCGCACAAAGGACCCTTCATGGATTGCTACTTACCTGTGCAGACTTTATAAGTGGCAATATTAGTGTGAGTATGTACATAGAGTGCTTTACGGTATTCTACACTATGGGTGAAAACTGAACAAAATTACAGTTTCATTATAGGTAGGCCTATGTACCAATATTATGATAAATCGAGCTACCGAATGCACATCGACATTAATTTCTACATATAATTAAGTCCTTTTGGCACGTCAATATTTGTTTTTTTCTGACTCGGCTCTTGATTGGAATGTAACAGGCCAAAGACGTTCCAGATTGTTTTTATGCTGAGTGAGCTCCTGAATAAGAACTGCAAGGAGACTGATGTATTTTAATCTCCAGCTAACACAGATGCACCTAGGTCTTGGAACAACCTGCTGGTACAAGTTGATTACCCTGCCTGACATCTGGATGATCATAGACCTCCCCCATTCAATAGGGCCGTTAGTCTGTAATCCGGTCTACTTTTCAGAGAGGAGAGGGTGGAGATGGACTATCCATGTGTTTCACACTGCACCATGTCTGGGCAATCTCAATCCCACAGAAAGAAAGCAGGATAGCCAGCCGTGGGAGATGCTGCTCTCTGACGTTTTAGAGGCAAATGAGGAGGCAGCTGTGGCAGTCAGGGGGCAAGGCTTAGGCTCGCAGAGAAGGTCTTTCAAGAGTTAAATTAACAGCGCCAATTTGGAAATTCACAAAATACTGTTCGGAGGGTTGTGGTACAGGAGTGAGGTGACTTCGTAGGACTGGGCAGTGGTGCCTAGCTTCTAGAACTTTCCACCTACACTTTTAAAGTCCCTGCACACACAAGGGAGAGACTTGGTTGAACAGTCTGGACCTTGGTAAAGCCACGGTCAGCCCAGCTGGAGGTGGGAAGATTCCAGACACCAATGCAAAGACACCAATGCAAAGACTTCAGTTTTTAGTTCGCACCCAGGGACTAGGACTTTTTTTTTATCAAGGGCCAGTTGCACTCCTACTCCTTCTACACTGCCCTCCCTCCCCCCACTCAAAAACACTGGGGGCAGTAAAGGAATGGTCTTGTTGGGGAGACTCTGGAGGGTTCTCCTGGATAGTATATTGACTGGCCTTGCAAAGTGTGATTTCCAGAAGAACGCCCCTCCTCGGACTACCACTGGCCAAGGCACTCTGCAAGTGGTCAAAGGAGGCAGTAGGACCTGGAGGGTTCAGGCAGAAAGGACACACTGCCTTGGAGCCATGGGGCGGAGGACCTTGGACCAAGGAGCAGTGTCAGGTGCCCAGAGAGTTCTGTACGAGTGAAGAGCAAACATCAGGCACCACAACAATTGCAAAATTTAGAGGCGATGGTGAGGCCTTGAGGAACCGCTCCTGGTGGCTGGAGCGAGCCACCAAGAGCAAAATGCACCTTTCTCTGTGCAGGGTATGTATATGTATGTGGATTTTATTTGTGTTGCATAGTTACGTGTCATACTTCTGCTTTTATTAATGTGGTGACACTACATGAAGTGTGGGAAAAACATTGAAAACATCTCCTACAATGCTAGGCTGCAGCAAATTCAATTCTCTCAAGAGCAGAGGGCCTATACATCCCCCTATGTGGTCTGTAAGATAAAATCGAATGGGCAGTGTAATGTCCCCCCCCCACCAGGTCACAAAGTAAGACTTTTTCCATCTGATGTGGGAACACTATTCTGGAAAGAGATCCTTTAAACAAGTAACCTGCAAAGAATTCCACCCAAATCCAGAAGCCTGTCTTGTGTCCCTAAACGAGGTAAGGAAGGGACCAGATTTGTGGATCTACTATTCATTCAAGCTAAACGAACTATCACAACTATGGATTGAAGAAAGAAATCAAACTATTTACAGCCAATGACAGCATACACTACACAGAAGCACGTGGTCTGCGCAACTATCAGATTGCCAGTGAATCTAATGAGCTACATGTAGCATTTTTAGAAAACCCGAAAGACAACACCCCGGCCCGCCTAAACCCTGGGCTAAATCTCTTTACCGATGGTGACAAAAGATCTCATAATAACTACACCAAGGTTTAACAGCGAGATGACTGAACTCTGTATATACAGGACCCTCATTTCACAATTAGCAATGTATTCCGTTGTGAATATAGAAAGCCTTGGACATGCCAGTTACCTGCTCTAACGTGATCTCTTTTTCTGACATTAGCTGGAGAGAAGGCCCCAGTTTCATAGCTACACTTAGACATCATGCATACTCGACATAAGCAATTATGTAATTGCTACTTTTCTTTCCCCATTACGCTATTTTTATTTCATGTTTGATTAATCCAACCTTAAAATGGATTTCTTTTAGGGAACGGCGATTCATAGATTTAAATGGTCAACTCTCAATCTCATAAATAATTATGACTCTGCAGAAGGGATTTATGTAAAGTTACCTATGATGAACATACATAAATGTACATATATTGAGTTTATGTATGACTTTTGCAACATATGTAATTATGTATTGCATAAATGATGTAATTGCTGTTCAAACAATTCCGGATGTCAGGCCAACAAAAATAAATGTAAAAAAATGTGTTGCCACCCTTATAAAGCCAGAGGGCCTGCCTCTTAATAACTGCACCCCATTATATTGTGTCTAGTGTGTGTAGGATATTATGGTTTTAGGGTTCAGGGCGCTCACTAAGTGGTGTGAACTGTTAAGGTGTCACAATAGGTCTTTCCACCGGTCATTTTGTCTATATTTGCAAACTTATTTTTGTATTTATTATTGTGTGTGTGATAAAGTACTTTTCCTTTTTATAAGTAAAAGCACGGACTAGACTTGATTTACTGAATATTGTTTGTGCGCCAGTGTACGAAGTTACTAGCCCACACCATCTCCACTGAGAAGGCTTTTACTCCGGGGTCCCGCTACCCTGAGAAAGTGCTTGGTTTCCATTAGCCAGAAAATTGTGAACTAAGTACTTGAGAGGGACCCATATCCTTCCCAACTGATAAACAGCCTCATGATTAATTTACCACTGCATCCCCACCAAGGACTAAACCTTATAGCAATGCTTAATATTTGCATAGAGAGCTCTTTTCTCCTTGCCATGGTCTGAAGTCTTTTCCAACAATCAGGCAGTCACACGGTTTAATTTGTGACGAACAAACTCTAGCAGCTTGGATGTAAGGGCATTAAGCATCACCACCTGCAGTGCAACTACACCTACCTAAAACCTGGCACATGCAAAGGGGCTACTTCAATGTTCCTTTCTAACCATAAATGAACACAACGCGAGGCATCATCGTTTGTCCTGACAAGAGATTGGGGATGTCCAAAACATGAGGAACATTCCAGAGGCCTTAGCCCCGAAAGAACCATATCATCAACTTAAAGGAAGATTGTGGTCTGGCATACAGCACTTGGAGGTAACAAAATAGTTATCTTTTTCCATTACAAATTTTATTAGGTTCTAGCAACTGGACAAGGCAGTGTTGGACATGAATGATGGCACTATATTATTTGGCCAGGACTGTGTCAGTCTTGTAATGTTGGAGGACCTGGGCCGTGGAGGGACCAGAAAGGCTATTCAATTAAACAGGAAAGTGAGAAATGTCTCCATAGTCTCCAAGTTTGAGGTTCAAAGACTTTAGCCAATCCTACCGTGACATAATGGGGTTGCATTTTCTGGTGGCAGTGTCAAAGTCCTGGGACATCTTTAGTTTACACTTCTGACTCCTGCCTAGATTAAGCATTAATGGACACTCTCTCTTGGCAACAACTAAGGCAGTAGACCCATCAAATTCATGCCACAAAGTTTACCCACTACTTGCTACAGTGTCACTGGACGGTCTCAAAGAAAAAGAATCAGACTCAGATTGTTTCCCCTTACATTCAAGCTAAATAGTTCTCTGGAGGCCTTAGTAGAAGATGCTTGACAGAGTTCCACAGATGGTCGAAGGAGCGGTAGAAAAATAAAAGAAAGATGAAATCTCTTAGAATATAAAGTTCCAGTTTATGGCACTGAGCCCACCAGGTACTAAGAGGGTTGAACCTGTAAATTAGGAGAAGTGCAGACACTGATGAGTGCAATGAGCCTGGTCCTCTAATGACTACAAGAGAGTGTTTTTCATAAACTGCATTTTGCGTTTCAGGAGCTAGAAATAGGAACATAATTATAAGCTGATTTCACAAATAACTTTTGTCTTGAAGTTAACTATTTCAGTAGTTAGAGTTTATCCACAGAAATGGGTAGAATTGAAATCCCTGTTCTAGGATCGCTAGTCAGGGCATGAAGGGCGCACAGAAACAGTTTTTGATATCCAAAACCAGTTGCAAGAGCTCAAGAACAAGGAGCAGGCAGCAGTGCCGATCATCTCTAGGTCTATGCTCAGCAGCATCTGGCACAATGGACAATGAGCTTCTCCTCACCAGAATTAACCCTGTTTTGGGAAAAAGTGGTAGGGCTTTGGATAGGATCTTTTTACCAAATCACTATCAAGTTCGCTTAACCAATGTATTTTTTTTAAATCACCCCTGAAAAGTGATGTGGTCAGGTTTTGGCCCTATCTATTTCAACTTCTGTGTAATACAACAATTCTTTTGGCCGGTGTCCTGTCTGTGCTTAAAGGCCACGACTCAAGTGCCCCACAATCTACCCTTTTAGGCATTAGACATGGGAAATCTCTATTTCAAACTATTCCCAGACGTTTCTACGGAATGCAAATGTCTCAATGCGCCAAAGGTATTGCATGGAAAATATACAAACATTTCAAAATGAGATTTATGAATTTTGTATAGATTAGCAAAGTTTGATTATAGTAAGAATCCCCAAAAAACATAAAAGCTGAAACAAGACTAACTTGTTTTAAGGTCTCGCCTAGCGAAGCAGCGCATGCGCCGCTCGCCTTAGTGAGACCTATTGTCGTCGGTTTGGTGGGCAAAGGGGGACATGTGCACGAGCACGGCTGGCAGGGTTAGCACAAGCAGATGCGCTCGGGCTCGGCTCCCTCAACGCTCGCAGGAGAGGAGATGTGCACGCATACGGCTCGGCTCCCTAAACGCTTACATGGAGTGCTTCCATTTTCCCCTGGACACAGACATGGCCTCCGAGATTCAGCGGCCGTTTTGAATCTACTCCTCTGCTGCTGATCTGTGTGTGTGAGCAGGAGTGGGGGTGAAAACCTGCTCATCTGTAATACCGTGGGAGAGAGCATGTCTTCAGAGCCATGAATACAGCAGTCGCAAGGCCTCACAATTCACACTGTGGAGGCACAGTGAGACTAGACTCCACAGTCGCACATCCCTGGCGCAAGGGCAAAGTCAGACACAGCACTAGACTTATTCCCACATCAATACTACCGGGGTACATCCCCACATACATACTGTATAGGATCAAAGGCCCCCTCTTCACCTCCAGTGCAAGGTCTCAGTCCTATACAGATGTGTGCCACTTTGTAATTGCAGTGTACAACAAGCATTTGCAATGCAATAGGTCTCGCATTAGGAAAGTTTGAGCTATTGGTATTGTAAATGACACATTTTTTATTTATGTGTTGGTTTTGAAAATAGCAAACTTAATTGCTTTGTCATTTACAATGCCAATAGTTTTAACTGTTGCAAATGTGACACCTATAGCATTTGTAATGCAATATGTGCTGTATTTACGTGACTTAGATGTATTGATATTTCAAATAACAATGGCTTTTACAGTTTTTAATAATACTGAAATAAAAGTTATTGTAATTTATAATAGCAGTAGCTTAAACTTTTGTAAAAAAAATTGTGAAGAATATGTTAATTGTATTTTATTGTGATGAAAATCCAAGAACAGAAGTGAAATATTAACATCTTTTTGTGACATTTGTAATAAAGCTTGAAACATTGAGAGAACATATTTGAACCAGTTGTTGAATGGTTGCATAGATTGATGCTGTGGTGGCGACGAGCGATGCTGTGGTGGCGACGAGCGATGCTGTGGTGGCGACGAGCGATGCTGTGGTGGCGACGAGCGATGCTGTGGTGGCGACGAGCGATGCTGTGGTGGCGACGAGCGATGCTGTGGTGGCGACGAGCGATGCTGTGGTGGCGACGAGCGATGCTGTGGTGGCGACGAGCGATGCTGTGGTGGCGACGAGCGATGCTGTGGTGGCGACGAGCGATGCTGTGGTGGCGACGAGCGATGCTGTGGTGGCGACGAGCGATGCTGTGGTGGCGACGAGCGATGCTGTGGTGGCGACGAGCGATGCTGTGGTGGCGACGAGCGATGCTGTGGTGGCGACGAGTGATGCTGTGGTGGCGACGAGTGATGCTGTGGTGGCGACGAGTGATGCTGTGGTGGCGACGAGTGATGCTGTGGTGGCGACGAGTGATGCTGTGGTAGCACCTAGTGAGTTGTATTTCCCATGAGTGATGCTGTGGTGGTGTTGAGTGATGCTGTGGCGAAGCAATAGATAGATAGAGTGAGGGCAATAGAGTGAGTGTGATAGATAGATAGAGTGTATTTATGTTGCATTGAGTAGTGTAAGTATGAGGTGTGTAATTATACGGCACTGAGTGGTAATATGTGGAGTGTATTTACATTGCATTGAGAAGAGTAATTATATGGGGTGTAATTATGTGGCACTGAGTGGTAATATGGGGAGTGTATGTTGTATTCAGTAGAGTAATTATGTGGCACTGAGTGGTATTTGGAGTGTATGTTGCATTGAGTGCAGTGTAATTATGTAGCATATTATGTGGCACTGAGTGGTATTGTGTGGAGTGTGTGTTGCATTTAGTAGAGTGTACTTATGTGGCACTGAGTGGGATTTGGAGTGAATGTTGCATTGAGTGCAGTGTAATTATGTGGAGTGTAATTATGTGGCACTCAGTGGTATTTGGAGTGTATGTTGCATGGAGTGCAGTGTAAATATGTGGTGTGTAATTATGTGGCACTGAGTGGTATTTGGAGTGTATGTTGCATTGAGTGCAGTGTAATTATGTAGCATGTAATTATGTGGCATTGAGTGGTATTGTGTGGAGTGTATGTTGTATTCAGTAGAGTGTAATTGTGTTGTGTGTAATTTTGTGGCACTGAGTCGTATTGTTTGGAGTGTATGTTGCATTGAGTTCAGTGTAATTATGCGGCGTGTAATTATGTGGCACTGAGTGGTATTTGGAGTGTATGTTGCATTGAGTGCAGTGTAATTATGTAGCATATAATTATGTGGCACTGAGTGGTATTTGGAGTGTATGTTGCATTGAGAGCTCTGTAATTATGTGGCAGTGCAGTGTGTGTGGCAGTGCAGTGTGTGTGAGGCAGGGCAGTGTGTGAGAGGCAGGGCAGTGTGTGTGTGAGAGGCAGGGCAGTGTGTGTGTGAGGCAGCGCAGTGTGTGTGTGTGACAGGCAGCACATTGTGTGTGAGGCAGTGTGTGTGTGTGTGAGGCAGTGTGTGTGTGTGTGTGTGTGTGTGAGGCAGCGTGTGTGTGTGTGTGTGAGGCAGCTTGTGTGTGAGGCAGCTTGTGTGTGAGGCAGCTTGTGTGTGGCAGCGCAGTGTGTGAGTGGCAGCACAGTGTGTGAGGCAGTGCGTGTGTGAGGCAGTGCAGTTCATGTGTGAGGCAGTGCAGTTCATGTGTGAGGCAGCACAGTGTGTGAGGCAGTGTAGTGTGTAGCAGGGCAGTGTGGTGTGTAGCAGGGCAGTGTGTGTAAGAGGCAGTGCAGTGTGTGACTCACAGTGCAGTGTGTGTGATAGGACAGTGCGAGTGACACACAGCAGTGTGTGACTACGTAGTGTTTGTGTGTGTGTGTTTGTGGCAGCGCAGTGTGTGTGAGGCAGCGCAGTGTGTGTGAGGCAGCGCAGTGTGTGTGTGAGGCAGCGCAGTGTGTGTGTGAGGCAGCGCAGTGTGTGTGTGAGGCAGCGCAGTGTGTGTGTGAGGCAGCGCAGTGTGTGTGTGAGGCAGCGCAGTGTGTGTGTGAGGCAGCGCAGTGTGTGTGTGAGGCAGCGCAGTGTGTGTGTGAGGCAGCGCAGTGTGTGTGTGAGGCAGCGCAGTGTGTGTGAGGCAGCGCAGTGTGTGTGAGGCAGCGCAGTGTGTGTGAGGCAGCGCAGTGTGTGTGAGGCAGCGCAGTGTGTGTGAGGCAGCGCAGTGTGTGTGAGGCAGCGCAGTGTGTGTGAGGCAGCGCAGTGTGTGTGAGGCAGCGCAGTGTGTGAGGCAGTGCAGTGTGTGTGAGGCAGCGCAGTGTGTAGCAGGGCAGTGTGTGCGTGATGCAGCGCAGTGTGTGTGAGGCAGTGCAGTGTGTGTGTCACAGGGCAGTGTGTGTAACAGCGCAGTGTGTGTGATAGGACAGTGTGAGTGACACACAGCAGTGTGTGACTACGTACTGTGTTAGTGAGGCAGCACAGTGTGCAACCAGTCTGACAATTTGTACTGACAACCAGTCAGTACAAATACTATATAAAAAGTCGGTGTCAACTGAGAGTAAGTTATGCGTTAAGGCACCCAACCTTTTAGGAACAATGGTCGGACTTCAGTGTTCACATTGTTTCATAGTGAATCAATGGTTGTTTAAGCCATATAAACTCCACTTGTTGACTAGTAACATGGACATATAGTGAATATGAATCACACTGCTAATTTGACATTATGCATAACAGTGCGAAACAATACCGCTGGTACTGCACAAGATTTTACAGTTTCAAAGAGCTACTCTGTGTAATAGTGTTTCTTACGACATTGAGCTTAAGAATAAACCGGCAACATTAGTAAGCACAGAGCATGTCAGATACGCGGTTATTCTATCAGCAAATCTGAACAGCAGCCCAAATGTAAAACCAAGCTTCTGCCGGCATGCGAGAGTGAAAATACCATGCCGGAACTAGCTAGATTTTTCGCAAGATTATTCGGTTTCAGAGAGCAGGTCAGTGTAATAGCGTTGAATAAAAACGCCAGCATTAGTAAGCACAGAGCATGTCAGATGCGCGGTTGCTATATCAGCAAATCCAAGCCGCCGCCCAAATGTAAAGACAGATTTATGTCGGCAGGCGAGAATTAAGATAACATGCCGGTAATGGCTAGATACAAGTACTTACTAATTAGTCTGTTTGTCAAAATCGAAAAAGGCATGCTTCAGCCGCCAAAGTCACGGAGATGCATTCAAATTAACCTACATCGAAGTGCTATTTTAAACAATGTCACATCTTCGGATTTGTTGGCTACGTCATGTGACCTTCCAGTGAACATGAGTAGCGTCATCTTGGGTGTAACGTCGAAACAAAAGTCGACAAAGATTGGGTATTTCTAAGCATATCGGGTTTTCGACAAACAATAGTTATTGTGAAGGCAACCCATCAAGTGGTCGATATCTATTAAATACCTCAATGATTGTAACAATTATCTTGAGATTATCTTAGTCACGTGGATGCTCCCAGAATTGGATAGGTTAGCTGGGTCATGTGACCTGTCAAAGATCTAAACAGCGTTACGATACCAGGAAGCCAGGCAACCTTTGTTAGGACGGGGGCGGTGCCGGACACGCGACCGGAGCTTCCCAGGAGGCAGGCTGCAGTGGCTGGCGCATGGCTCAGGTGCAGAGAGAGGAGAGCCCTGCGTGCAGCCGGGGTCCGCCAGGGAAGCCAAGGAGCGGAGTGCCGGTGTCCCTGTTGACGTCGGAGTGAGCAGCCCGGAGTCCTGCGGAGTAGAAGTCCCGGTGAGTGGGGCTCCGTGCTTGCGTGTCTGTGTGTATGCAGGGGTAGGGGTGGGGGGAAGAAGGGGGGAAGGGGGGGGGCGGCAGCGTGTGTGTGTGTGTGTGTGTGTGTGCGTGCATGCAGAGGGGTGGGGGCTGGCTGTGCCCCGGTGAGTGGGGCTCCGTGCTTGCGTGTCTGTATGTATGCAGGGGGTGGGGGAGGGGGGGAAGGGGTGGCAGGGTGTGTATGTGTGTGTGTGTGTGTGTGTGTGTGTGTGTGTGTGTGTGCGCGCGCGCGCGCCTGTGTGTGTATGCAGAGGGGTGGGGGCTGGTTGTGTCTGTGTGTGAGCAGGGGCTGTGACTTACACTGCGCAGGCGCGGCTCAGACGCGCACTCCCGCGGTCAAAACTGAGACTGCAAAAGCGCGCGTCTGACTCGTGTCCACTCTCCTAAATACAGGCCACATTAGGTCTGTAGCAGACACTCTCAATGCTCACGCATTCAGAGTACGTCTGCTCGACCTAAAAAGTGATGGATCAAATGTTAGAATTAATCCCAGCCACCGTTAATTACTCGGGGTCCCATCCCGATCCATCTGTATTTTGCACAGCATGCCTCCTCAGTTTGGACCCAGCTATATGCAAATCAGTCTTCACCCTGCTCCAGTCAGAACTGTCCAGCCCTAACTGCCAGGCCTGGTCCTGTCTGATCCAGAGCACAAGCGACCCAGGACTGGTTTCACCGTAATTGGGGGTCTTCAGTCAGGTATATCTTGGTTCCTGTGGCACAGCCAGCATGAAACCTATGCCTGGACATGTCCTCCGCACCAAGGGCGGAGCACTGAATTATACCAAACAAGCATTTGCAATGCAGTAGATCGCACATTTGCAAGAGTTTGAGCTATTGTCATTGTAAATCACTACGCCTTTTATTTATGCGTTTTGAAAACCTGCAAGAGGTGCACAAACCAGCACTTTGTACAGATAGTCCTTGCTTATGAGAAGCAAGGCTGGCAGTAAAATTGGCGCAGTTCTTGCCAGTCTTGCTTCAGATAGTCCTTGCTTATGAGAAGCAAGGCTGGCAGTAAAATTGGCGCAGTTCTTGCCAGTCTTGCTTCTCGTATAAGTACAGAGTGCATGTTTACGCTCCTCTTGCAAGTTTTCAAAACACATAAATAAAAGGCATTGTCATTACAATGTAAATAACTCAAACTCTCGCAAAAGCGAGACCTATTGCATTGCAAATGCTTGTTCTTTTCTACTAAGGAAATGTCATTCAACCGAAGGAGATGGTCTACACAAAACAAACTGCTCTGTTTCCTACCTGCCCTGCTGAAACCAGACCACAATAAAAATAAAAGATAATTAGTTCACTTACCATATCTGTAGCTTGATCTTCTTTCCTTGTAGCTCAACCGTTTTGATCTTGAAGTCAATTCCTACAAGAAAAAATGCAATTTTTCATTTACTGAACGCAACCGTTCCGCATTACAGCATTCAATGGGCTTTAAAGTATTCACAGAAATCAAGTTTTTATTTAAAAAAAAACTGCCGCTGTACACCAGGATTTGGATTTCCGCAAGAACAGCATATATTCCACAACTTAAATTATCACTTGACAAATCATTTTATCATGGTTGATATTCTTTCAGTGCGAGAATGTTTATGAAATGAACATGTAAAACGTTTCTTGAGGCTTAAAAGTGTTATTAGGTTAAATCTACTTTTATACACAGCAATTAATTGACTTGTCGATTTTCACCTATTGCGACTCGAACCTATCAAGTTTCGAAGACTCCGAGAAAAGGATATATAAAATGAAGCTCGAACAATATCATTCACTTATAAAGAAAGCTTGTGCGATCTATTACTCTGAAAGAATTAAGATAGCAGATAATTCAAAGGAATTATTTCGAATTTTTTAAAAGAGATATCCTCATTAGAGAGAACAATAACCCATATCTCAGGTTCGGTAGAGGCATGCAATGATATTGCGGAGTTTTTTGCGGAAAAAGTATCCGAGATCTAAGATTCTTTTACTGATGATGCCCGGAATGGTTGTACACAACATAAAGAGCAAATACTAGATTGGGGCGAAAACAGTATCCAACAATTTCTCTGCCCCCCTCTAAAAGATATGAAAAAGATAGCACATAGTATAAGATCAGGCTCCCTACCGATCCAGCTACTCCCACAGTGATTGGCATAGGGTTAGAGGTAATACTCCCCTATATTCGACAACTGCTAGACACATGCTTACAGGAAGGCCAACTACCTGAGAGATAGAAACGAGCAATGGTTCACCCAATTAAGAAAAAACCCATAGCAGATGGGAACGTACTAACAAACCTACGACCAGTCTCACTGCTACCATACTTCTCAAAAATAGCAGAAAAGGTAGTTAATAAACAGCTTGAACAGCATATAGAGGAGAATAATCTACTACATCCCACACAATCGGGCTTTAGGCCAACTTCATCAACTAAGACAGCTTTGCTCTTTGCTACTGAAACAATACGGAAGAGAGTAGACGAAGGACTGACAACAGCGCTGGTCCTATTAGAACTGAGCGCAGCATTTGATACGGTGTCACATAAGCTGTTCATCCACCGTCTAAGGAGAAGGGGTTTGACCGGGTCTGCGATGGACTGGATGTTATCCTTTCTGAAGGACCGCAGCTTTCAGGTAATACAATATGCGTATACAGGGGGTGCCGCAGGGCTCTATATTGAGCCCAAATCTTTTTAATCTATATATCGCACCCCTGGCAGACATAGTAGAAAAGCATGGAGTTTCAATTGTGTCATACGCAGAGGATACCCAGTTAGTGGCAACTCTGGCGCCTGACTCACCCCAGGCAGCAAATAGCTTTGAAGCCTGTTTCAAAGATCTGGCAGGATAGATGTCAGACAACAGCCTGAATGGAAGTAAGACAGAGGTGCTAGTAGTGGGGAACTCCCCATCTATATGGTCAATGTTATGGTGGCCAATTATGCTAGGACCTATTCCCGACCCCAAGATTGAGGAGAAAAATCTGGGAGTATGGATGGACTCGAAACTGTCTGAGGCCCAAATTAATAGAACAAGAGGAAAATGCTTCGGGATTATTAAGATTTTCAGGAAAACCCTGGACGACCTTTCTATGTCTGCCAGAAAAACCCTAATCCATGCACTCGTTACATCAAGAATGGACTATGGGAATGTGCTGCTTCTGGGTGCAACAAAAAAAGGGTCTTCAGATGCTGCAATCCATACAGAATGCAGCCGCCCGTTTAGCCCCGAATTTACCAAGAAAGGCACCATCTAAAAATGCACTGAAAACACTGCATTGGTTGCCGGTGCTGAAATGGATTACATTTAAGGCACTGTGTTTTGACCATCGTATTTTGCAGGGGAAAGGCCCTGCCTACGTGCATAACCTACTCTTGCCATATAAAACGGTTAGTCAGTTAAGATCAACAGGGACGCACCAGGTAGACGTCCCGAAGATAAAAAGGGCCCGCATGGGTGCACGCTCTTTCAGATACTTGACAGCAAAGAGCTGGAACGAGCTTCCCATCGCTATTCGAGCGGAACAGTCACACACAATCTTCTGCAAGAGATTAAAAACATTTTCATGGTGTGGTTCTGAAAATTATGGACCCTGCTATAATATGGTACCGAGGCCCAACACTCGTGTCACAAAATATCACCATACTATGACGAATTTGGTATCGGCGGACCGGTAATGACTTGGACATTATCCCTGTGCATTTGCGTCGTGATCGAGCAATGCAATCACCTTAAAACAGTAGTTTCTGCCTTAAACCCTCGAGGTTCCAGTTTGTGAGCGGCATCCATCTTGTGGTTGCCCTTACATAGTCAATTGACCAAGGCCGAATTCGAGCTGAAAGGACACGTCCACCTTCCCTGACTCTTCTCTGACCTGGGCGAGCTGCCTTCACTGCCTCCAGCCAAACCTGTTCAGGCAGTCCCCAACCCACTGGCCGAGCGAGATTAGCATCAGGGCACAACATGTCAAACCATTCACTGCATACAAACCACGCTTTATCATACACACACCTGTCCCTGTTTTCTTGTTTATGGCTAGTTTTACGATGAGGAGGTGCCCGATTTTATTGGGGTTTCATCGATATCTGATGGGAATTCCGGGCCTGGCCGGGTAATCTATCACAAACTGGACATACGAAAATGTAGGCTGGCCATCATAACTTTGCTTTTCCATTGTTGTGAAAATATGTATATGACCATACTGTAAACTAAAGAATTCTTGCCCGAAGGTAATATTTTTGTATAAAAGGAGAACACTGGGTCTGTAAAAACGAACAGTCTCCTGAGAATATACAACCCGTGCTGTTGTACTTCTAGAACGCTTGTTACTTGGTTGCAGCCAATAAACTTGATCCTTGACATCACCTAGAAGACTCCGTGTTTCTGTGGTCCAGAACAGGAAGAACTCAAGAGGTCTTCGGGTGTTTCCCCTGGCACCACCGGGTTGCTAAAAACCCGGTACCTCAGTTTGGCGCCCAACTCGGGGCGGTATCAAGCGGTGACGGTCCAAGCCAGATGTTTGTGAGGAGCTTCGTGTGAAAATTCCGGAGGACGGCCAGCCACTTCAGCGACCCCTGTATGTACGGCTACGAAGGACTGCTGCCCTGACTATCACCCTGTTTTGGACCCATCGATACTTGGTAGAGCGAAACGATAGACTAGTCTTCTAGTGACGTCATCGATCTTCAATACTTCAGTTAAGTATAAGTGGAGCGTCTCCCAGTCCTTAGTTTTGTTCTTAGTTTTGGTATCCTTGAGATACGCTTTGATTTGGAACTTGCAAGCGCCAAAGCCGAAGGACTCGTGTATTCACGAGAATATCG
This sequence comes from Lissotriton vulgaris, assembly GCF_964263255.1. NCBI lineage: Eukaryota > Metazoa > Chordata > Amphibia > Caudata > Salamandridae > Lissotriton > Lissotriton vulgaris. The sequence continues at coordinate 1,831,204,468 of NC_141694.1, forward strand.
TATTTGATAATCCTTTGAAGTTTGAAGCTAGACTAGTGAGCGAAGATGCCTGGTTTTAGCAGACTTGGAAACTTGTTTTGTCTTGGTTGTAGTGAGGACTCCCGATTAGAGGATTCGTGTCCTGTTCCTCCAATTGGAACTCCAACATATGAGCTCTATGTGAAGCACGGCGTAGGCCCTATCACGTATAATGAAGTGTGGATAAAATACACCAGAAAAGATGGTGTTTTAAAATGGCCTAATATGGTAGCTTTGATACAGAAATCTTAGATAATCTCGAGGTCAAACTGTTCAAGAAGAAAGCCCGACCGGCGATGTTGGACTCCTTTCGCCTATGGCGCAAGAAAGCCAAACAGAAAGAAATGAAATTACCAAAGAAAAATAAAAGAGGTATGTCAATGGTACAAGCTGCCGTTGCATACAGGGATAATGAGGAAGAGCAAGAAAGCGAACAGATGCTCAGAAGCAAGAAGTTAGCAGTAGACAAATGCTACCCAATGTTGCCACGTAGAGGACAAGGATCAACGGAGAAAATTGATAGCGATCCTCTAATGCCCCACCTACTGAGTTCGCCACCCCCTATGCACAAGATGCTACTGCACCCCCGCGACGCTTTGTTATACCGCGCCCCGGCGCACATACTCCAGTTCTTACACAAGCACCAGCTCCTCTTCAGCTGGTTTCTACTCCTCCGGCGCAGCCCTCTCAAGGGCCGCCGCCTTTGCTACATACTCCATCTGTTTTTTCTACAACTTCGCCTACTGCTCCAATCGCTTATCCCGATCCTCTTTCTGCTACTGCTTCGACTTCTACTTCACATCAGCCTGTCTTTTCTGGCACATCTGCCTTTCAACCAGCTTCTCCTTCTGTTCGACAGAGGGTGACAAACACTGTCACTGGTCTTTCCTCGCCCTTCTTTGGGTCGCCTAAGACGACCCCTAATACAGAACGCAGACAGTTACGAAGTCGGCTGCCTGATTATCAGGAAAGAGAAGTGCTGAATGAGTTAGCACGTAAATGGGTTACTGATACTGCAAAATATGACACTCAGTCTGTTATGGACGTTTTCAGTCAGTGGGAAGCATCTACACAGAGATATGTATTTGAAGAGATGTGTGTATATCTCTGAAGATTTGAAGGGAAATGATCCAGAATGCAACATGAATAAATTATTCCGTATGCGATTCAAGTTTGGGGAAGGCAGGATTGTGGGTACCGATGTTGAGCCAGCAATCGACATGTTATTGTCATATAGGAGTAAGGGAAGCCATTCCCGATTATCGTCTGAAGATGACATGCCAGGTAGGAAAAAAGTACGACAGTACCCCATGAGTGAAGTTCCTCCAGTTTGGAGGGAAGGTGATGCGAATGCGAATCCAGCAGTTCCACCACACTTCCAGCGTGTATGGGTACATGTTCCCTGGAAAAGATCTGAAGTTTTAGTGCTAAAGAAGACATTGCCTGATCCTCGCAAGAATCCTGCAGGGTATTATAAGGAGTTATCACAAACTGCCAGATCATGAATTTAGCTGATATAGACATGCTGTTTGGTAATGTTGTTCCACAGCCTTTATGGGGTAAGATTCGTCATGCAGATCACGACCAAGAGTTAGGTGATACATGGGTGAATATTGCTGCTACTGATGCTAGACAAGTTGGTGGCTCCAAGCCCGAGCCTTTGGTAGCAGAGCTTCCTGGTAGAATTATCACGTATATGAAGACTTTAATGCCCGAATTACGTGTGAATTGGGACAAATTATCTGCATGCAAGCAGAAGAAAGATGAGAATGTGTCTGACTTTCACGAGGTTTGAAGAAACTTTCGTCGATCACAGTTGTCAGGCTATGGCTACCGAGGGTGGTCAAAGATTGTTTGTAGATAAGTTTGTACATAACTTGCTTCCTGAACTGTGTAATAAGTTGAAAGGTTCAGAGAGTGCTTGGGCTGTTTCCACGCCAGCGCAGATTTTAGCCACAGCCCAGTACTACGAAAATAGACGCAAAGACGAGCTAGAGAAAGCAGACAAAAAGACTAAAGATTTGAAGACTAAGGTCCTTCTCCAGCAAGCTTATCCACCTCGTACTGCTAGTCAGCACGATTATCAGCAGCTACAGCAGTATTCGAGAGACTGGCAAAGAAACGAGTATTCTCAACAGCGTTTACCGTATGGTCCGAATCAGTGTGCGTATTGCAAGGAAGAGGGTCATTTCAAAAATAGTTGTCCAGCTCTGTTGCGACGTTTGAATGGTGTTTCTGGAGCAAGAGGTAGAGGTGTTCAGCAGGCTCCCAGAGGCAGGGGCCGTGGAAATTTCCCCCAGAATGCTCCTTTTCCGCCTCAGAATTCCATGAACAGATTTGATCAACAGAATAATGCGTCTTCTAGGACAGCTCAGTACTATGCCGATGACTACTATGCAGAGAACGAAAAGGAGGGTAATGATTGCTAGGACAGCCATGGACGAAGAGAGGGAGTTGTTTCAGTTCCAGTAGATCAGAATGGACCTTATGTTGAGGTGATTACATCAGGTGTGTCAGAGCCTTTTCTGCTGGATACTGGTGCTACAAAGAGTTCTATTATGCACAGAAAACCGTTTCTGTTGGGCCATATGAATTGGAAGCACCCCTCATTCTTACAACAGGTTGTGGTGAAAACTTGTTGGGATTGGATCTGTTAAAGAGACTATATGCGACTTTGTACTGTTCTCCTTCGGGAGTACAACTTACTCTAGGTAAGAAAATGGTTTCTCCAGTGTATTTGTCAAGGGAAAATATTCCAACAGAATTGTCATCTCTTCCAGATATACTTTGGGCTACTTGTTCTAATGATGTGGGTCTTTTGGAAATAGCTCCATTATGTCATAACATTGAAAGCCAATGTTAGGTTGCCACGTATTCCCCAATACAAGATCTCTAGCGAAGGTGAAAAAGCGTTGTTAGTGATCATTTACGATCTGATTGAGAAAGATGTCATTGAAGAGACAACAGGTAACATTTGTAACAGTCCTGTTCTGCCAGTTTTAAAGCATACTGATCCGTCTCAGCCACCTGTGTACAGATTTGTGATTTATCTTAGAGAAGTGAACAAGATTGTTGTGCCACAGTTTCCAGTTGTTCCTGATATAACTGCCTTATTGACTATGGTTCCAGCTTCAGCCACTTGGTTCTCGGTGATTGACTTGAAGAATGCTTTCTTCAGTATCCCGATTGCAGAGGAGAGCAGAGATATTTTCGGCTTCAATTTAGGAGGACGAAGCTTCCGCTTCCAACGCGCTCCTCAGGGCTACTGTGAAAGTCCATCTACATTCAGTCAAGCTCTGAAATCACAACTTGACACGATTGATCTACCTGATGGTGCGACTCTTATTCAGTATGTAGACAATTTGCTACTCGCTGCAGATACTGAGGAGATTTGCAAAAGAGCCACTTTATCATTGTTGCGGCATTTATGTGACATGATGCACAAAGTCTCTCTTTCGAAATTGCAATTTTGTCGACAAGAAGTGACCTACTTAGGTCACATCTTATCGAAGGAGGGAAGGAGACTGACCCCAGAGAGAATACAGGCAATTGCAAAATTGGGTGTCCCAAGGACACAGAGAGAAGTGCGTTCTTTCTTAGGCATTACATCATATTGCAGACAATGGATACCACATTTCTCATTGTTGGCCAAACCGTTGGTGGCGTTAATTTGCAAGGAGACACCGAAACCCATTCCATGGTCTGAAGATTGTCAGAAAAGTTTTCACAAGTTGCGTGATGCACTGTGTTCGGCTCCTGTGTTGGGTAACCCCGACTACAGCAAGCCTTTTACATTATACGTCCATGAGAAGGAAGGTTGCGCATTATCAGTCCTGACACAATGTTTTGGGGACAAACAGCGCCCATGCTCGTACTTTTCAGCAACTCTAGATCCCGTAGCTAAGGCATTGCCAAGTTGCTTGAGGGCCACTGCTGCAGCAGCTGTCTGTATTCGACAGTCTGCTGGGTTAGTAATGAATAACACACTGATCGTTATGGTCCCACACGCAGTAGACATTTTACTGAACAGGACAAGGACACAGCATTTAACTAGTGCTCGACTGTCAAGTTATGAGCTGACACTGTTAGCTAGTCACATACACATAAAGAGGTGTGATACACTCAACCCGGCGACGTTATTGCCCATTCCAGCAGAGACAGATGAGATCGAGAAACATGACTGCTGCTTTAGGACAGAAGAAGAGACAAAAGGGAGAGTAGACTTACAGGACACTCCCCTTCCTGAATGTAATGATGCTTTATGGGTTGATGGTTCATGTCGGGTCTGATGGCTTAATGGACTAATGCATCCATTGCAGGGGCCTGTGTTCGACCTCATGGTTACAGGTTCAAATCCCGGCGGGTCCACTCAGCCTTTCATCCATCTGAGGTCGATAAAATGAGTACCATTGAGTTGGGTAACAATGAACATCTGTTATTCAGCGCCAAGAGACCTCTGGGTGAACGTGCGCTTTACAAATACACATGTTATGTTATGTTATGTTTCAAGTTTCCGAATGGTGATACGACTGCAGCATATGCTGTGACAACATTGCACACGATTGTAGAAACTGCACGTATCCCACACAATTCTGCGCAAGCAGCTGAGTTAATTGCACTTACAAGAGCATGTGTGTTGGCAAAAGGAAAGCGAGTGAATGTGTACACAGACAGCCAATACGCCTTTGGCGTGGCTCACAGTTTTGGAAGATTGTGGCGTGAACGTGGGTTCCTGACATCGCATGGCACAAAAATCAAACATGGTCAGCTAGTAAATGAGCTTCTTGAGTCACTGACCTTGCCACTACAAGTTGCGATTGTGAAATGCAGTGCACACAAAAAGATTCAAGATGATGTTGGTCGTGGGAATGCATTTGCAGATGAGGTTGCAAAAGAGACTGCAAGGAACGCAATGAGTCGAATGTATGTTGCAGGTCCCGCGAGATGGATTTGTGATGTAGGTATGTGTGAAGACACGATTGAAAGTGTGAAGTCTATACAATCCGAGGCCACTGAGAAAGAGGTGAATGAATGGAGAGAAAGTAAGGGTAGATTGGATGCGAATGGTTGTTGGGTCGAATTGTCAGAGCATCAGAGATGGCTGCTACCCGATGCATACGTGCTTGCAGTGGTGACAATGGCTCATGGATTGGCTCACATCAGTGTGAAAGGGATCTGTAAGTTGTTGGCCCCAGTATGGCAGAATAGTGGCATCCCAAAATGTGCAGAGAATGTGGTCAAGAACTGTATGGTGTGTCTGAAGTACAATCCTGGTAGGGGAACCCCAACTCCAGCTGGTCATTTTGCGCCTCCAACGTATCCGTTCGAGGTTTTGCAGTTAGACTTCATCCACATGGAAAGGTGCAACAACCTGAAATACGTACTCGTTGTTTGTGCCTTTTAAGGACAATACTGCCCTGTCCACAGCCAAAGCCCTGGTCAAAGAATTCTTCCCCAGGTTTGGAATGCCTCGAGTGGTCTGGAGTGATAATGGGAGTGAATTCGTGGGACGAGTGATGAAGAGAGTGTGTGAGAGACTAGGCATACACCAGAAGTTCCACGCTGCAAATAACCCCCAATCAGCTGGATTAGTAGAGTGCTACAACGGCACCCTCAAGTTGAAATTAGCTAAGATCCAAGCCAGCACAGGCCTTAAATGGCCTGATGCCCTGCCCTTGGCGCTCCTATCTACCAGGACGACCGTTCATGCTAGAATAGGACTTAGTCCCTACGAAATTGTGTTTGGCCGACCGGCCAACATATGGGGAGGGCCAAGGCCCAAAAAGCTAAGCGAGATAGAGCATCCTGTACTGCTTGACTATTTGCACGAATTGACAACTAAATTGCTTGCTTTACACCAACAGGTCCACAGTTCCTCTCCACCAGCGTCTGATGATCCAGGCCACGCAATTGAACCTGGCACCTGGGTTTTGGTGCGAAACTTTCAGCGAACAATGAACGAACAGCCCAGGTGGACCGGCCCACACCTCGTCCTCCTTTCCACAAGATCAGCCGTTCGGGTGGAAGGAAAGAAGAACTGGATCCACGGGATCCATTGCAAACGAATCCCTCTGCCTCTGCCCCATGACCGGTGGGTCCAGGAGGGTGTCGCCGACTCAGAGACTGAGACCGTGCCTCGCTTCTTACGGTTCAGCGATGCACGTTTGAAAGGAACTGCTACAGTAAAGGAGAGTGACAATATTCTGCAAGGATTTGTGCCACCGTCAATGCAGTTGGACACTACCGAACCTGAAGTCTTGTTTGAAGACCACACCATACCAGGAAAACAACGGTATAATCTGAGGCCAAGAAAAACGGAATAAAAATAAACTAATAAAGTTTCCTCCCCCCCCCCAGAACTATTTTTGATTGTGCAGCTCTCTCATCTAGGATACTTGCTCATTTTTGATTTTCGAACCGCCATCCGGTTCTGCTGCTAGGGTCGCGGTTGCCACAGTCTTTTGAGTGCAGCTGGAGACGATTAGGTCAACAGTTCTGGTTGGTCTAAGGGAATTACCCTGGACTGAACAGAAGCACTCCTTAGCAGAATCAATCTCCCACCGCGGGCAGCAACTTAGAGGATGGAGTTTCCAAAGATGGAGAGACCTGCCAAATCTGCGAATTTTGAAAAGACAATATGCACTGTGATGGCAAGGAAACAATTCTTAGTAATATGCATTTTATTGTTGTGTAGCATACTGATGTTTTTGATTGGCTATATTGGCTCTATTCACTTTTCGAGTTACATTTGTACACAACACTCAGCCAACACCTCCTCCTACTGTTTCCCCTCATTCTTTTCACCCTCTACCTGAACACGAATCTGCCAGAAGATTAGAATTTTTAAATAACTCATTCGTCCAGCTCCTACACCAGCACCAGTCTGTAATGAACACCATGAATTGCTGGGTATGTGGACTTATGCCACACACGACAGATAAGGGTATCCCGTATTTCGTCCTGCCATTTAGTTACTATGGTTCTCTGTGGGCATTTCGAGCAAGGTTCTTGTTTGCCCTCGAACCCTATGTCCCGGGAAAAACTCAAGCAATAAGGCACTAGTGGCAGGAATTAGAAATATGAGCAGGGATATCGACACGGTTAGAACAATCCCCAGAGACGAATGGACGCCTTACAGCAGATGGATTGTAACTCAATATGGGATTTCCTTAGCTGAAAGCCAGAAAGCAAAGAAATCCTCCCCAATCTGGATAGTACCCCACCAAGGTCACCTATGTCTGCAGGGAAATGGCAAAAACTCTAGAGCTCAGTTAGGGAAGAGTGTCTGTACTGAGACTTACGTTTTCTCGTCTCAGACCTCTCCCTCTTTTCTAGCAGCTAAGGGTACCTACTTCGTCTGCCACAACAAGGCATATACATGGTTTCCCCCTGACTTCGGGCACATCTTTGATCTCGTTTCTGCTAACACCCACCTACACGGCCGAGGCAGATTTCCACCGGACAAGGACAGTTAGGGCTGTCGTGAGTAAAGACGACACTGCGGAACAGGAGTTTGGAGATTTCGCAAAGGGTTTTCTGCCGTTTTGGGGGCCTATGGTGAACAGCAGGAACATTCGCCAATTGACGAGGGTAGTTTAATCCGCCGTGATTGAAACGGCTGGTGCCCTTAGTAACTTGACTGCGGAGCTCCAGTCGGACCGCCTTATGACTCTTCAGAACAGGGTTGCCCTAGATGTCATACTTGCAGACCGTGGTGGGGTATGTAGAGTGATCCAATCCAGTTGCTGCATTTTCATCCCGACAATGCTCCAACAGTGTACCAGGCCATCTCCAAACTGCACAAGATCTGAGTCCCTTCAAGTGGACAAGGGAGACTGGTCCTTGCTGGGGTGGTTCTGGGAACTGGTATCTGCCTGGGGATGGAAAATTCTGATTTTCATTGGAATGGTCTTAGCCATCCTGTTCATTTTCTGCCTGTGTGTACAGTGCGCTCCTGCAATATGTGGCCTCTGTGCTACATCATGTGTAAGAAAGCCTGTGTCCAGGGACGAACTGAGTAACAGGATGATGCTACAGCAGCATCTCCATGACTTCATGAATACCGATTTGGACTCAGATTAGCATGAGTTATTGCCTATATAAGGGCAAAAGGAGGGTATGTGGTTCTGAAAATTATGGACCCTGCTATAATATGGTACTGAGGCCCAACACTCGTGTCACAAAATATCACCATACTATGACGAATTTGGTATCGGCGGACCGGTAATGACTTGGACATTATCCCTGTGCATTTGCGTTGTGATCGAGCAATGCAATCACCTTAAAACAGTAGTTTCTGCCTTAAACCCTCGAGGTTCCAGTTTGTGAGCGGCATCCATCTTGTGGTTGCCCTTACATAGTCAATTGACCAAGGCCGAATTAGAGCTGAAAGGACACGTCCACCTTCCCTGACTCTTCTCTGACCTGGGTGAGCTGCCTTCACTGCCTCCAGCCAAACCTGTTCAGGCAGTCCCCAACCCACTGGCCGAGCGAGATTAGCATCAGGGCACAACATGTAATAAACCATTCACTGCATACAAACCATGCTTTATCATACACACACCTGTCCCTGTTTTCTTGTTTATGGCAAGTTTTACGATGTAGAGGTGCCCGATTTTATTGGGGTTTCATCGATATCTGATGGGAATTCCGGGCCTGGCTGGGTAACCTATCACAAACTGGACATACAAAAATGTAGGCTGGCCATCATGACTTTGCTTTTCCATTGTTGTGAAAATATGTATATGACCATACTGTAAACTAAAGAATTCTTGCCCGAAGGTAATATTTTTGTATAAAAGGAGAACACTGGTTCTGTAAAAACGAACAGTCTCCTGAGAATATACAACCCGTGCTGTTGTACTTCTAGGAAGCTTGTTACTTGGTTGCAGCCAATAAACTTGATCCTTGACATCACCTAGAAGACTCCGTGTTTCTGTGGTCCAGAACAGGAAGAACTCAAGAGGTCTTCGGGTGTTTCCCCTGGCACCACCGGGTTCCTAAAAACCCGGTACCTCAAAGGCTGTCCACACAGTTGAACTGAAGGCAATATAACTGCATGCAAATGGCCCTTTAAGTTATCAGTTGGAATTGAAAGAGCGCAGGGACACACCAGCTGGTGTAACCAGGCGCTTCATAAACCCAAACTAAATTAAAAAAGAAGAGACATTCATTGCAGGGACTAGAAACTATCAGGAGAAGCAAGGTCTCACAGAGGAACAGGAAAAAGAAGACCAGGGGAACAGATGCATAGAAAGGGAAAAGACGAAGAGGAAAGCGGATTATTGGAAGTGCAGGGATGGTCTCAGATCTGGAGGAGAAAAACATACCCGAGACATATTGCTAAAGAGAACAGAGGTGCCCCAGGAGCACCATGAAGTCTTCAAGTAATGAAGAGCTCTGAAAATAAAATAGATTGAGAGGGGAAAGAGGTGACATATGGCTGAAGCCATCGCAAGAAGGAAAGGTAAAGCTATGGTCAAGAGAAATCACCACATCGGGAAAAGAGGCAAAAATGTAGCCTATAACAGAAATGAAACAGAGGCATTGTAGTTAAATAATCCCACAAAGAAGCAGCTGGGTAGATCTAGAGCCGTGGGGAGGGGTTAGTGGATGCGTTACCAAAGGCCACTGGGCACATACACATCCTGCTAGGTCAGAAAACCCTGGAAGATGGTAGACCATGCCTTGCATGCTAAGCATAGAACAATGGCCGCAGGTGGCAGTGTGGGGTCAGTTAATGGCCGCCAGTTGTCTTCAAACGGCTGATCGGTACATACTTGAGCATCGGAGAGAAGGTGGTCCTGGGGGATCTCTGTGCACTCTGAGTCCCTGGCACCTCTGGATGTGCACACCACCGTGCAAACTTATCTTAAAACTATTCTGGATGATAACTAAAGCATGCATCAACCTTTACGCCTTACGCTATAACTCCTTTTTGAGCCAGGAGGTTCCACAACAGGGCCGTTGGAGCAAGCAAGGCACTATGTAGAGGTGGAAAAGTGAAAACTCTTGCAGCAAGTTGGCACAAAAATGGACGTCCTTGCAGTGAGTTCTCAGAGGAAAAACAACAGTCACAGAAGATAAGTAGAAAAGACAAAAGTAACAAACGTGCCAGCAGTGAGTTCTGAGCATGCCTGAAGAGTGCTCACAAAGTATAATGTGTATGACGCCCACACCACCACGCACTTTAAAGAAAAGTGAAAGTCTCAGCAGCATAAGAAGGGTAGTCCTCATGGGAAAATGAGGCACTACGGAGGGACTTCTAAGCCTTTTAAATCAAAAGCCACCATGTACAAAAAGACAATAACACAAGCCAATTAAAAAGCTAGATAGAAAATGGGCGGAGCTTAAAGTCCATACCTGAATACAGCATATATTGAAGAGACAGCGCTATCGCTGCCAAGGCGAGACCTGAAACAAACAACCATGCAGAGAGTCAATGGTATTTCTAGCCTCTTAACGAAGAAAACCTCTTGCAGACTGGTCTGAGTTAGGCAGGTGCCAGACGTGCTCCCTTGAGAAACTTTAGTTTTTGCATTCTCCTCTAGATTCACTACTGTTTGGGATTGCCATGGTGTACCAAAAGCTAGTCAGGTTAAAACACACACTAAGCACGGTTAGGCTCCCACTTTGGATACGTTGCACCCAGTGGCTGAAAGTTGCCCCTCTACAGCGTGGTAAAATGCACCACTTGCTTTTAAGTGTAGAGTAACAAGTCTGATTCTTTTGGGTTTGTACAACCTTAGAAAATCAATCGGTTTGCATCAATATCTAGCTCTCTTGCTTTTTCAGTCTTTTATTTGGAGCTCGCAACACTAACCAGTTGTGTACAAGTTTGTCTGACAAACTTGTGAAGGTAGCTTGTGAAGCCAGCAAGATGTGGCTACCTATGTAAGCAGTGCTACTTTGAGGGATTTTTACATGTTAAACAGATACAGATTAGAAGTGAACAACCACCACTCAAAAGGTATAGGTATAGGTATAGGTATAGGTATAGGTATATATAGATATATATATATATATATATAAAAGAAATGTTCCTGCTCCCGTCAATGAGTGACTGAAACACACCAGGTGCCGACCGCCAACCAACCTCGTTAAGAGCAGCGAAAGAATTCTTTCCAAAAGAAGATCCAAAACCTCAGGTAGGTGGCAAAGTGAAGTTTTTTATTTAAATTCAAGGACAAATGTCCATCCGACAACACGTTTCACTCCTCTAGGGAGCTTGATCTCCGTAATGGATCTGCCCGACGCGTTTAAAAGCTCCATATGCTTCTCTTCAGGGGCTTTAACGGAAGCGGAGTGCGCAACCGCTAACCCACTTCTTCGGCTGGACGGCCGCATATAAATTGGCGCTCTAAGGTTGTCCACCTTTGAGTAGCCCCGGAAGAGAAGCATATGGAGCTTCGAAACGCGTGAGGGCGATCCATTACGGAGCGGCATCTACAAGCGGATCCCCGTCCTCACCTACACATAAATCAAGCTGCTGCTCGTGCTACTCAAAGGTGGACAACCATGGAGCGACAATTTATACGTGGCCGCCCAGCCACGGAGTATGCACCACCCAGTCATCCTTGGGGGTCACGGAAGTGAAACAGCAGCCGTACACGGGTTCGAGGATGGGCCCACTTGCGGGGTCCATACAGGACTCGACGGTGTGCTTTCCGCACCACACTTCCCATAATACACAGTCTCATTTGAGCCTCCCATTGGTGGGTGTGTCATATGGAAAATGGAGAAGTGGGTTAGCGGTTGCGCACACTGCTTCCGTTAAAGCCCCTGAAGAGAAGCATATGGAGCTTCGAAACACGTCGGGCAGATCCATTACGGAGAGGCATCTACAAGCGGATCCCCGTCCTCACCTACACATAAATCAAGCTGCTGCTCGTGTGCTACTCAAAGGTGGACAACCTTGGAGCGATAGATAGATATCTATCTATCTATATATATCCAAACCTTGCAGGGTTGCACCAATTGGAGGACGCCACTCGAGGAAAATCTTTCAAAATTTATTGGCAGCCTGCATGCAGAGATTTCAACAGGCACTCAAAGCTTTTCTCGCTGGACGCGTTTCGGGAGCCTTCTCCCTTCTTCTGCAGCGTTATGGTGGCAGGTAGTGTGTGCAGAGTTCGAACGCGTGCACCTTCATAAGTAGACCCGCCCCAAGGCTGCCAATAAATTTTGAAAAACATTTGCTTCGAGTGGCGTCCTCCAATTGGTGCAACCCTGCAAGGTTTTGATAGATATATATAGATACATACATACATACATGTATATATATGTATGTATATACATACACACATACATATATAGGTATTTGTTTAAAGTTGGCTAAAGGCAACATCTTTTTTATTCTCAAAAAGCACCCAATGCCCTAGGAGCCCTCCCTGGGCAGAGAAGATAACTACTTTGTGCATGGACATGCTCCTTGCGAAAAGACAGAAGTAGGTCATTCTCAGTTTAATTTGACAATGGGTGATTTTGGCTGACCCATGCTGTTCGAGTTAGTGAGCAAAAGAAAAATTTGAATGACAACAGAATAGATGAGGAGGGCTGGCAGAAAACCACTGTATGTATGTACACTGTATATATAATTTGACTAAAATCAAAAAGATCTTGGCTAACGCCAGGAAGAAGAAAAAATAAGTCAACTGGTGCTAATGACTTTCCACTAGAACCAAAGTACCATATCCAGGTATCATCATTTCATGAGTCAGTGGGTTTCCCACAACAGTACACGGTATGTGCCCCCTAATGAAAGCACAATCAAGGTGAGGGATTGTAGCATGGGCAATACTGTGCTTAAGTGAAATAACAGAAAAAAGGCCCTATCATTATGAATGAAGCTGTCAATTGAATCAAAACAATTTAAAGACAACCAAGCACTGCATCAGACAAGTTAAACAACAGCCCCTTTTTCAGTGGAAAAATAAATACTGAAGATCAGATAGCACATCGACAACACCAAGCCAGTTTCCCTCACCCCTATTAAAACCACAGCTACATTCAAGATCCTGCTTTGGTCACCCTTCAAACCATTGCCTATCACATATCTCACCAACAGTCAACGGTCTTCAGGCCATCTCCTATAAAGCCAACTCTGCAGAGGCACTCCCCCAATTACTAGTGTTAATACTACCCTCACGCAAGATACCATGCCAGAATTTCTCAAGACAGACCAGATCATCCCTCACCTGAATAAACTAGCACTAGACTGATAACCTCACAGAATACAGGCCTATTGTCCTGCCCTTCATCTGCATGATAATTGAAAAGGCAGTCTATGCTTAACACCAACCATCTCCCACATGACTACAATCCAGCTTCAGATCATGCCACAATACAAAAAGCTACCTTGTAAATCATAGATAATGCCACACTGCTCATAGATAAAGACAAACCAAACCTCCTGACATAGGCAAACTTCAAAGCTATTGTTGCAGGCTATATTCCCACCCTCATCCATAACTTGCAGTCTTGAATATGGTTAACAGTGTTCACTTATGCTCCTAAAATAAATTCAACCGACATCAGTATGTTCATATGGGAACTTCCAAGGGTCCCAACCGGTAATTTTCAACCGGTAGATTACACAAGTTGGGAATCTACTCACCAACAGAAGTATCAAAATTTACCAATAAGCTAATTACTCCACCTGAGTCTCCGCAGCTCCAGACATTCAATGCCTCAAACACTGGATACGCAACATTAAAACATGAATAGCCAGCACCTACCTGAAGCTCAACACAGTCAACAACAAGAAAGAACTAGCCTAAACCTGGTTCAAAGACATGAACCTGGGGAGATTCAAACCCCAATGCCAAGTCACTCAGGCTACTCTGAATGTAGATCATACCCTCAAAAACACTTTGCGAAGGAACCAAGACAATTTCAGCTCTTTCTTAGGGAAATCAGTTTGTCCCAGAAAGACTTAAGAACCGATATTAATGTCCTTGTATTTGCATCTGGATGCTGAGCTTCGCGGACTTCACACCGACCCAACTTAATCGAATGCTACACTCTGCAGTACAACTCGTCAAGCCCCTGAAAAACGAACCTATGGAACTGGGACTCCACATGCCAGCCCGTACCATCTTCAAAACCAGGTGCAGCATATCCAAAGCCTTCACAAATGACCACCTCACCTACTGGATTGAAAAGCTCACCATCTTCATTTGCTTTCGACATTACAGTAGCCAGGACACCATCAGAATGATGCAAAAATGGGGGAAAAAATAATGCAACAGGACATTTCCTTCTATGCATCTAAGATCTGCAACAGGCACCCTCAAACCAATCAAGCCTGCACCAACCCTGCTTCAATTAGGAAAGAGTTTAAGATGCAACTCCTTAAAGAGTACTACATGATCATGCAACAGACTACTTTAGTTCCCAGAAGGTAGCTACTCCTCCAGTCACACTGTCTTTCTTTGTGCATTTTACACAGTCAAACACTCCTGCCTGCCATTCGACTGGATTTCCATTCTAGAAGATATATAAAAATGATATCTTATAAAAGGTAAAACAAACTTACTCCATTTGGCCCTTCAGTTTCACGCCATTATAATCCCTAGCTTTATGCACTAATCAGATTCTGCTTATTTTCTCACCTTTGCCCCCAAATGTCTGTAGACGAAGCCAAAGTTTGCACAGCCCAGATGGATGGCCTGGGTATTTCCAGCTATGTACGATCTAGAATTTAGTTTTTTACTCTGCATCTCACCTCAATAAACCCAAGCAATCCAAACAATATATTAAAATTACTTCCTTTTCTCATACTGCTTTGTTAACTATATACATCACCTAATGGCAGCTAGTTATCACAAGGAAATACTTTTGTACAACAGCGTTTTACAAATTTCTTAAATAGAGTACACTTGTTGTCCTCATATCAAAATACACACATCTGTGAAATAGAGGCAACATAGTAATATCCATGGATACTAGACAAACCTGGGGAGTGAGAGGGGTTATCTATGTATATATACTTCTGCAACACAGACTTGATTATTAATCCCTATGCAGAACAAGCATTTGTAATGCAACAGGTCTCGCATTTACACAAGTTTGAGTTATTGGCATTGTAAATGACAATGCCTTTTATTTATGTTTTGGTTTTTAAAACATCAATAAAAGACATTGTAATTTACAATGCCAATAGCTTCAACTTGCGTAAATGAGAGACCTATTGCATTGCAAATGCTGGTTTCATCCCAGCTACTTGGCGCTGCCCTACCCAACTCAATGGTACTCATTTTATCGACCTCAGATGGATGAAAGGCTGAGTGGACCTGCCGGGATTTGAACCTGTGACCATGAGGTCGAACACAGGCCCCTGCAGTGGCTGCTTTAGTCCACTGAGCCACCAGACCCGGCTACAAGGGGGGATGGTATATCTTTACACTTTGGAAGAGGTATAGTCTACTAGAATGTGGGTGGTAGTCTCCCTGCTCAGACACTAGTATGGTTTTCCACATTTTTCATCCATAGGCACTTGGTCTCCATGCTAAATGCCGGGTCCATATGATCACTAATGGAGAAGAATACAGTTATGATCTGGTCAGCTGGTGTACCACAGGTGACATCCAGTTAAACCCAGCTGCTGTGGCCATTCCGGTCTGATCATTCTCCTGGACTTGGTCCTATCCGCTCTACTTTTCAAACACACACCCAATCGGCTGGCGTTTCCCCTTCAAAACACTTCTCCAGCTTTTCTTGATGGTTCCCACCTTTTAGTTCTCCTATTGGTCATGGATCACTACTCTGGTGCAGAAAAGTTTGAAACCGTAGAAATATCGCTCTTACTATATATTCTGATCAAGGCCTCTTCTTACAGTACTCAGGATCTCAGGGGTGCAACACCACAACAGTGATACAGCAACTGGAAACATTTCAGCATCCTAACTTAATGTAAAGAACTGGTTTCCGCAAAAACTGCTGCTAACTAGAACTTCTGTGTCTACTACAAAAATTGAAAGCACATGACACCTACATACTTTTATGTGTTTTTCTGAGCAGGTACACTTGCTAAGAGATATATAACCTGAGTGGCTTGACTCACATGGCATTGGCAGACAAAAGGTTTCCTTGTATTAAAAAAATGCTACTCAGGAATAACTAGAAACATGCAGTCTGGTGATCTATAAATCAAGGCGCGTGCGCACACACACACACGCGTTAACTGTGGGATGCAGAACACATTGGATGACTGCAATGCAAAAAAAAAAATCTATGGTCTGAGAACCTAACGAGGTAGAAGAAGACAAAGGGGATTATGGTAGTCTCTGCCTAATCTTTCCAGAAGGTGTGCTTTGGTTGAGTTTCAACTAGATTTGCCAGGCAATCACTTCTTATTTTCCTTCCAATTTATATATTTACTAAGACTGTCAAATGGCATTCATTGAAATATCTGGTCAGAGCCAAGGGGGAAGATAAAGTTGCTGATGGAATAGATCACTTCTCAGACTGGCATCAAGAATAGTCTTGCCAAAAAAACTCTACTAGAGGGGTGTAATGCCAATCGGTGTGGCTAATAAATGAAAGTGCTTCTATAGTCATCGCTTGGTTTAGGCATTTACAAGTCATCATACATGCACTCTGTCATGGATACTTACATTCATGCATCCATTCACTCACTGACTCATTCTTACATTCTCCCACTTACACAACTACAATAAAGCACACAATAACACCCCCATAAGTGAGAAATTAAAATAATAAAAGTACAAAAAACTTGCTATCTTGACCTGTCAGACATATGCTTGCTATAAGAATTAAAATTGAACAGATCAGCCTGTGGCCATCTTTACAATGGTATTGTACATAGTGTATGGGTGCTCTGGAGTTCTACCTTGCCCGCCAGGTTTGGGACCAACACCTTGGAATTGTAAATCCGTACTACCCTATGACCAATACCATTTCAGTATGGTACCTGGTTTAAAAGCAGTGGCTACGTGGGATGTGAAGCTCCGCAGATTACATGAGCGACAAGCATGTGGCCTGTTTAAACCATCTGAGGAACTGATGTATGCTCTAAAAAATTAATATAAAGAGCAGGAAAAATGAAAGGGGATCTATGAAGGGAAAAAATTAGAACTAAAAAAAATGGCACAGGAGCCTTGGCACTGAAGTGAATATGCGAATGTGCCGAGACAAACACTGTCCTTAACAGGGCAATATAGACTGTCATTTGCCCAGAATCATAGGATGTCTGAGCCTCACGCCCATTTGAACTTCAAGAGAAGGCAACTGAAGGTCCAGGACCTCAGCAGCACATCGAATTGCAAACCTCTGATGGAGGCCCAATGAAGGTCATCAACCCTGCATCCAGGGAAGTATTAAGCTCACTAAACGTATCATATTGTGGCGCAAGCCATCTCCATTACAACTGTCTAGTCCAGGAGGTAAACTCCGGTCCCAATCAGAAACAACAAGCCTCCGAGGAAGAGTTCACTCTAGTGGTAGTAGGTTATCATAATGAGATTTTACAGGAACTGGGTGTGCTGAAGTAGATTCGGAGCATGACCTCATTTGATGCCACTAAGGAGTTGGTTCTGGGTTGAACATCAAAGTTAGAATCAGATCCTCCTCCTCCACTAGTGAAGCCTGTATAGGCATTGATTGGTAGGTGAACAGTGCAGGGCTGAGCTGAAATGCAACTAAGCATATGAGTCAGTGTGGATCACAGGGCAGGTTTGAGTGGTTCAAACAGCACAGAAAACGGATCCGCCGGTGGTAATACGACTGGAGGCCCCTGCGGATTCTTTGGGCCAAAAGGTGTGCCACAGGAAGTCGGAAGATTGGTGAAGTTACGCGGAATGGTCCCATGAAAGGCCTCAACTTGCTGCAGCATCTCCAAAGGCCTGGGCAAATCTGAATTTATCAGGATTAGTTGCTGAACTGGTTAATCAAGAGACAATCGGGAGCAAAACCAATTAGAACCTTGGCAATTCAACTTCTGCCACTCAACGCACATTTAAACCAGTTAGCATTCTGTGGGGAAATTATTCTCTTGCATCTCTGGATTGAAATAGCAAAAACTAAAAAATGCGAGCAGAGCTCCAGATCCATATTCAAAGGAGAGAAAAGAAAGGAACTGAAGTCAGTACACAGGGGCGGTGTCACGTATATGCAGCTCTGTTCCATCACTATTGGCAGAATCTAGCCAACACAGAGCCACAAGAAACCACATAACAGCGCTTAGGAGCACTGCTGAGAAAATGTTAGGATCCAGAGCCTGGGGATATTCTAAAGGTGTTTTATCTATGTAGTGAAGCATCCATCATAAATATATATTTTTATAAGAAATATATTAATCAGATTGCCCTGCATTAAAAAAATTGTGTGGAAGCTCTTTACTTTTATCAGAACATTGAACATACATCTTTGTGTATTTTATTGCATTTGATAGTTTCAATAACTTTCTCTGTATCAATAAACCTATGGATTCCATTTCCCACTATAAACAAAAGTAATAACTTCTGATCCACGCGTTACTAGACAGCACTGCAACAATGACATTTTCTACTGCGGTTTGCACAAATGCTGCAAACACTGCGATGTGGCTCCCATGGTATTAAACATCTAAAGCATCTGTGCATTACCACAACCTAAGCACGAAGCTAACAAACCAAAGGATGAACTTAAAAAAACTGCCGTTTATAGTAAAAGGGACAAACTAATGCCAGTGATCTACTGCTGAAATTATTCAATTTAAAAAAAGGCACTGCCACACACTTAGTTAGCTTACTAATCCACCAAAGAACCTTCCACAACTGAAGCTGGGGGATGAGCTTTCACACATTGTAGCTACTGTTGAGGGCCACCTTTTGGTCTCGTAGAACCCCGGGAGCTTAAATGGATCAGGCTGATGCTTGGAACACTGAACGTAGAATCTAGAAGATTAGACATAATTACCTTGAAAGTGCAACTGGTATTTGCCAAGTCAGCTTGAATAAACACTTTGCTGTCTCGCAGGCCTAAGCTTGTGTTCAAAATTCAAAACAATGCTCCTGTCAAGGAAGAACCAGCTCAATTAGCAAAAGTGCCACCCAAAAATATCTTTAATATTAACTATCGGTTAATTTCAATGAAAATCAGATGGCACTTTAGGTATATAAAGTGAGGATTTGTACTCAAAATTTACCAATCAGTCTTTAATTGAATAAATGGAGCCCTATTAGGGAAAGCCAGAATGTAGCTGATCCTTCCGACGTAGCCAAGGACTAGAAACAGCGCCATTTTCCAAGGGAAGTGTTTTAGTTTGGCCTTATTAATAGAGCCAAAAGGACTTCTCAGCATGGCGAAGACTTAAGTTGCCAAGAAATAGGTTGTTTTTTTAATTGGAGGGAAAGCTCCAAAGTGCCCAGGCCTAAAAAATGTTTTAAAAGGTTGACCGCATTGAGTGGTCTTTTTCTTCATTGGCGCATACGAAGGCACCTTCAAATATGCAGGACTCACTTATCTTCTGTATAAAAATTATTTTGTTTGATTTAAATCGACTAAACTTCAGTTTCATGTATAATTAAAATCTAGTCCACATGACTCCCGACTTACCTCCTAGTTCATTAAAACCATTGTCATCAGGGCAAGGCAGGAATGTTTCTCAGTTCATATTTTAACACTTACTTTTAAATACATATACTACTAAAGCATGATGAGGCAACAAACAATCATTTACAGACTGGCCAAAAACATTGCCACTGACATGCATTTTTACTGATAAAACGAAATTACATACAAAAACGGTAATGTGTGGAGATCAGGTTTCATCAAATACTTATGATCTGCACCTCACCAAGTGTTCCGATTTGTTTTGCTTCTATTAAAATCTTTATTTCCTCACACTTGAGAATTAACAAAAAAGTGCTTTCCCAACTACTGAAATATATTCTGAAATGTGTGCAGTTCATTCACAAGCTATTTAAATGTTGTGTGTAAGAAAAAAAACTAACATCCTACAGACTTTACTTTCACATTGCCTGACCCCAGGATTGTCAGATAACTACTTTTTTTTCTCCAACTGCAAAGTTACTGGATTTTGTAAACCCCAATCTCCAGTATAAAATAAGCATCAGTTTTAGGAAGATGCAAGCCAACATTTGACCTTGGTTTCTGAACGCACAGCAAATGTGGCCAGATAAAGATTTGAAGGCATCTGTATTGCTCATTCACTTTCTGCATGAAAATACACTTGTTCTTTGCAGCAAACCAGTAGGTCTTAAAAATAACTTACCCTGATCAAATCTGATTTGACAGTGGGCCAAGTAGGTTTGAACCTGGTGCCACTGTAAACATGATTTAATAAATCTTTTCAACCATAGTGATTTCTGATTGGAAGATCTCCAGAAGCTTGGAAATGCTGCAAGGTGGACCTTAGCTGAATTTGGCTAGAGATCAGTGCATGCCAGATTAAGCAGGGATAGTAAGATCTGTTCAGGCATAGATGTGAAAGGAAGAATGTTATGAGAGCACCACATGCACAAACAAGTCCATTCTTGCCTTGTATGTCTTGTTTGTGAATTCAGCTCTTGCCTTGGCTAAAATGTATTTGCATTCCTGGGGATATTTAAGAGATGGAACTCACTGTACTCTGAAGCCAAGTTGACAACCTCTGGTACTGGATGAAGAACTTGACCCATGCTCATTTAAAGCATTCCAGGTGCTGATCTTGTCATAATAGCGTCGGTTTTCACTCAGAAGAGGAGCTCTATGTACCAGAAATATCTCTTCCACCCAGAATAGTTTGACTAAGCTCAGTTTTAATTTTGCTGAGTAGCCTGGAAATCAGTGGCAAAAGGATGCAAAGGCATAAGCAAATATCCCTATCCACACCATTTGGAAGGCACCCCCTACGATCCCTGGAGAGCGTATCTGCAGGCATAAAAGCAACATTCGTTGTTCGGAGGTGTTGCAAATACATCTAGGGTTCGTTTTCCTATCAGGAAAATCCTTCTAACAGATATCGACTCAATTCCCATTTGTGACACTCCTTTGATGTTCGGCTAATATTGTTCGCCCACTGATTGTCTATGACTGGCATAAGGTCCACCCTCAGAGTGATTGGATTCCATATGACCAGTTTCCACATCTTTCAAGCAGAAGCAAATTTGTTCCTCTTTGTTCAGGAAAAACATGTTCGCACTGTCTGTACAGTCCAGTACCATATATTTCTCTGCTCTTGGGAGGGAACCCTGAAGACCTAGTGCTACTACTCTCATCTCCTGTAGGTTTATGTTCATCTTCGTTTCCTGGAGTGACACCTTGCTGCTTACTTCGAGATCCTGCAGATAAGTTCCCCAACTTTCCAAGGACATATCTGCGGTTATTAGATACTGGGCCTTAATAATACTGTTGAAAGAGTCTTGTGTTTGAATCTACTGTTTATCGTACTGTTCTTGGAGCATCTTTATGTATAGACAGCAGTTTGGTATAAGAAAGATGAAAGAACATCAATAGAGAAGGCTTGTTAATTTGAACCCAAGTAGACCTTTTTCTCAAGAAAGATGATGCAAGGTTTGTCATTTTTAGAATTTTCTTTTGTGTGAAATGCTTTGCATGAGATCATATTGAGAACTGCAACCAAAAATGTTCTCTCTGAATGCATGGAAACAGGATTAATCCTTGTAGAGTTTTAGTCCTAACAACTAATAAACCTGGAGACAGGATCCTGTGGAGTGCTCCACAGCTCGGACAAATGGTCATTTTATAAGCCTGTCATACAAGCATAGGAAAAATGGGTGACCATTCCTTCCTAAATATGCTGCGACTGGTGTCATTTATTTGGTGTATATTCGAACAACTAACTTTATCACAAAGGGAAGGACTTTAAATTGATAATGGCATTTGGTCGCCCTGGACCTTAAGTGTCTTCTGTGTTTTATATGAAAAGGGAGATGAAAATAAGTTGCCTGGAGGTCTAGGTATATCATGAAATCCCCTGGTTTTATCAAGTGGGGTTGTCCTGCAACTTTACCATCCTGAAAGATTGTTTCTTCAGATACTTTTCAGCAGTCTCAAAACCATCACATTTTTCCATCTGAGTTATTTTCTGAGGGCAAAATATGAATATAAACTGTTCTGAGCACAAGGGACCTCTCTATAGCATTCATGTGTAGAAAAAGCTTTATTTTCTTCTTTTACAGATGTTGGCGTGACCTCCTGTGAGGTGGAACTCAAGGAGGTTTCTGAATAAATTCAACGGTATGCCCATGCTGGATTAGCTCAAATACCCACCAATCCGAACAGATGTTACTACAGCTGCAGTAAAAGATGGAAACTTTTTTGCGAACGAAAAGAGGTGAGGTGTTGGGGCTGACAAATGTTGAGGTAATGTTACTTGCATCTGTTAGCCTCCTTTAAAAGAACATTGACGTAGCTGTAATACCCTCAAAGCCCTGGCCCCCTTCGTATCCAATTTTATTGATTGCATGACATCGCAAATGTGTTCTATCTTCGTCAGATGGCATACCTAATAATTTCAACAAAATACTTTTTGGTCTGAAATAAGGTGCCCTCTGCCAGCCCTGTCATTGTAAGACGGCTGCACCAGTAACTTGTCTAAATCCCATTGAGGCTATTATTCATCGGCGTATCGTAATTTCGGAAGATGTTCTTGGCCAGGCATTAGAAGCTCCAACTGTCAGAGCAGCAATGGCTTTGCAATTCTGCCCAGACATTTACCCTCCCTGTCAGGAGGAGCAGAGCAAGGGGTATGTGGAATTCTTGAACGTCTCTGTGCTGCTTGCATAACCATGGAGTTTGGCTTTTGGTGTCCAATGAGTCACTCTGGGGTATCCTCCAGCACTTTATCTGTGTATTTTTTGTTAGCTGCTCTTTCTGGAGACAAATAATAAACTGGCAGAGGAGCAATTTGGGTTACGACCTGGTCACGGAACGGAGTCAGCTTTGGTGACCGTCTTAGACAATCTCCGAATGCGGGCAGACAGGGGTCAATCGGTACCTTTAATATTGCTAGACCTGTCCGCCGCATTCGACACGGTCAAACATGACATCCTTCTTGCAAGGCTGGAATCCTTAGGAGTGACAGGTGTGGCGCTGAGATGAATGCGCTCCTATCTATCCGACAGGTGGCAAACAGTAGCGATCCCTCCATATCAATCAGAATTTGTAAAAAATTAATACGGAGTACCGCAAGGTCTTCAAACAGCCCGATTTTGTTTAATGTGCATCTGCGACCATTGCTGGGGATCATTAAAACACATAACATCAGTGTGATTAACTACGCTGATGATACCCAGCTTCTGGTGTCCCTGGATGGTGACCAAGCGGATTCATTGGAGAGTTTTCATGCCTGTATGTTTGAAATGGCAAAATGGCTGAAGGATAACTCGCTTCAATTTAATAGCGAGAAAACAGATTTTACACTGTAAAGTGGGAAAGATCTCCCGAGGGCTGCCAAAGGACTTCTGGCCAATAACCATAGGCCCAGATCTCTGTACTGGGGTGAATGTATGACATTGTTCTGCATTCTGTCCATCACCTGTTGTTTTTTGTCATTGATACCGGTAAACTCAGTACGCAATCTGGGAGTCAGTTTTAATGAGAAAATTAATTTGGAGTCCCACGTCAACAAATTAGTGGGAGGATGTTTTACTCTCAATCGAGGACTACGGAAAGCACCACCATTGCTGCCAGTCCACGCAAGAATCACAGTAATCAGGAGCATTATATCAAGCCGCCTAGATTACTGTAACACCCTGCTTTTGGAATCCCCGGGATATCGGATTGCCAGACTTCATAGTATCCCAGTCAGCGGCAGCCAAGCTTGCACGGACTCGAATACACCGGTCATAAACACAGGCATTAGCTGAGCTGCATTGGCTCCCAGTGGGTCAGAGGATTCTGTTTAAATCCTTGTCCGTAGCTTTTAAAGAACTTCATGGAGGAAGAGGTGTGGTGCCACGGCTAGGGCGACAGACTCCTGAATCTGGGGATCACTGTTCGATCCCGGCACCGGCGGCAGATTATCCCAGCACCATGTGACTCTGGGCAATAGCTTGCTTAATTTTCCCGACGGCCCCCAGCGCCTAGAGACCCGGACGGGTGATTGTGCGCTTTACAAATGTGGACTATTATGGAAAAGGGCCCAAGTTGATCCAAGACAGATTTCAATAGTGCGTACCTACACACAACCTTCGCTCCTCTTCTGCCTACCTCGCTAGGGTTCCCAGGCCAGAGAGCAACCCTGGGGGGGGGGGGGGGGCTTTTAGTGTGGCGGCTGCTCGCCTCTGGAATAGCCTCCCCCTGGAAAAAGAGAGTAAAGACCTGGCTCTTTCCAAAAAGCTGATTTTTGAGTCAGTAATTCCTTTATCAGTAGCTCCCATCTAGATCAGCTGTCGAGTTTCTGGTTTCTCTTTTTGCTGTCTCAGCGCCAGGATGCCCGCCGGGTTACAGTGCGCTCTACAAATGTTAAAAATAAAATAAATAAATTTTGTAGCATGGTTTTCATCAACTTCAAGCCTGCCGTCCATGTTTAAGCCACAATGCGTATGGAGTTTACAGACTTTCTAAATGTCCCCTTAAAGTCATAAAGGAAGTGAGTATCTTGCAATGGCACTGTAGCATCAAATCTTTTGGACGCTTTTTGCAGGAGCACATGGAAGCCTGCTACATCATCCTGAGGGGAATTAGCAGTACGTGGTTTCAGAGGGGCAGAGAGTGGTGCTATATTAATCATTCCACTAAGGTCCAGTAGCAGTCAACTGATCATGAACAATTCTCCCCTCATCATATACATAGTCATCATTGATAGCGATCGATTCAAACATTCTACGTTTTGCAGTTTGTGGAAGCTGCAAAACTGAACAATTTCCCTCAACACACAATCTAGGGGTGTGTGGGGAGGAAGTATGGTGAGGAACTGGTGACTGATGCGACTGGAGAGGTGGATTGCTCGACTCAGGGAATCCTTTATAGTAATCATAGAGAATTTGACCACGGTCAGTCATCACAGGGTCTCCTAATACTACTTTTTAGTCTCTGGTGAAGTAAATGCCTTTACTGATGGGAGTTTAAGGCTCAGACCGGATTTTTGGTTCCTTCACTGCCACGAACACATGAAGGATCTTTAGCCAATAAAGGAGGACTATCACTCATATGAACCTATTCAGAAGATTCTCCTGAGGAGTTTTTTTCCTGGACTGTCATTTGTGGGTTTTCATGGGAGGAGAGATGCTTCGCTCCCCAAAAACTGGAGTTAACATTGCTTTCTCTGTAGCCACAAAAGCAGTCTGGCCTCCCTGACCTGAAGGGATTTAGGAGGAAATGTAAAGCAGAGTGTGTATTCCTTAGGTTTATGATGAGGATGCAGACAATATAGGCATTCACTATGGGGTCCTAAGAGAACAGTGAGCTTCCCACAGCACTTGCAAAGCCTACAGAGGCTTAAAATTTTTAAAAAAAGATTTTAACAATGCCCTGTCGGCAATTACTAGCAGAGAGGTTATCTTCTGGTAGATGACAGTTGGAGTGCAAAGGTAAAAAAAAATTTTTTAGAAATCAGTTGTTCCAGAGCAGAGCTCCGAGAGTCTACCTTTAAATGAAATGCATTTAGAAATCCGAAGTATGGTGAAGGAGGTTTTCCTTGAAGGAAAGGTTGACTCAAACCGATCTCGGATTGGCTGGAGTTTGATTCTTTCTAAAACAAAGGGCATTGGTTAGCAATGTCACTTGTTAAACTTGACTGTTCAATGCTTAGATTTACACTATTTACCATAATTACAACAGAACTCCACCTCGACGACCGGGAGGATTCAGGCATCTATGGAAGATTCAATCAAGGAGAAGTCTGAATGACTACATTGCTGGGAACTCATTATGAGAGGAGTACTAACTTACAGTATGCAATGGTGAAAGTGACTTATCCAATCAAAAGGCTTACAGTAACTGCGGTGGTCTGCTTGCACCGGAAGATGTATAAAAGTGTTAAGCCAGGACAAAGGGTAGACAGACCAATTAACCTGCATGCTTGTATTTGGTAGCTGCGGTGGTCTGCTTGCACCGGAAGATGTATAAAAGTGTTAAGCCAGGACAAAGGGTAGACAGACCAATTAACCTGCATGCTTGTATTTGGCGAGACTGAGAGGATGGGTACTAAAAGCATTATTGCACACATTAGGCATTAAAAGCCATTAACTGCCTTCCCTCCTTGTGCACCCTAGCCTTTAGCTCCACCCAGTGCACAGCAGAGAATTAACGGTGAATGTCCTCTATAAATGGAACTACTAAGGCCCATAGCAGGAGGAACTGAAGCGTAACTATTCTGATTATTCTAGAGTGCCAATCCTCCAAATTCCTGCTTGCTATCATTTCCCCACTGCCATTCAACGGTTTCTAATAGGCTTTAAATCAGGTCATCTTAAGAGATGTTTTATACCCAACACCATTTGTGTTAACCAAATCGAGTTTAAACACAAGCAGTTTACTTACCTGTTGTACGTTAGTCAATCTCCGCTTTTGCATGTTTTTTTTATATATAAAAATAGTACATTGAAACCAAAGACTTCCGCATCGGGCAATTTGTATCAACAACTCCAAAAAAAAACTGCTGTCATTCAGTTGGAATCTTGGTTTTGGCCCAATTCGACTACTGTGCTCATAGGAAAATGAAATTGCTGCGCTGAGGTTTGACAAATTCAACCTAAAACTTGAAACCCAATGTTAAGATGAGGGAAAACATTGCAAAGAAAACAGATTAATGTCATCCAAAGGTATGTGTGCGTTTCTAAGTCAAGGTACGACCACACCCAAGTTCAAACAAAGTTACTCACTGGATACCAGATACCTATCAGACCACATACCAGGAAACTGTAGCTACCTAAACACAACAGACCCTCCTTATTTACAATAGCAACAGTGCTAGTGTGTGCAATGAATAAGGGTGTCTGGTACAATCTGAGAGGGCATTGTCACCACATGCATGAAATCCAGAGCCGAAGCAGACCCTGCTCCACTTATTTCCATTTCCTGCCCTCCCCGAATCTTTCTTTATAGCTTTCTACTACCTGCCTGCCTCTCATTGTCTTGGCTCTCCAGGTGCCTATGGCTGGTCATGTACTACAAATGCTCACCCAGCTTTTCCACAGATCCCTCCTTCATCCTCTCTATTACAGCGCTTTGCCACATCACCGTAGCAAGCATTCAAGAAACTAACAAACCCATCTATTGACTTAAAATAAATAAAGAATGCTTTTAATTTACACTTTTTGCCTTATTACAACATAATCCATGCCGTAGAATAGTTACTGAAAATTGTATTTAGAAGACAACTGGGAACTCCGTCCCTGTGGGAACAGAGACAACACTGAAGACTGAAGGAAGGTCAGTCTAAACAAAAACTATGGGGTTGTTCATGGGGAAAGGTTGACTTGCTCTGTCTTTTCAAGACCTAGAGGTGGAAACATACGTTTACAAAATAACAAACTATTTTTGAACTGAGGTTTTTTTTAAGTTAGGTTAAAAGTAATTTGTTTTAAGATAAACGCTGTATAACAGCAAAACACTTCAAGAAAGTTTGCCCCCTTTTTCCTTTATTGGGCAATGGAACCACAGCTACCTACATACAACAAAATTCAGGCACATAGGTGAAAGTCAAATTCAACATCCTAGTGGAAAGTGTGTACTGCACAATAATAAACATCAGAAACTCAACAGCATTGATGATGGTCCTTTATAAAAGGCCAATAGAAAAGGCTAGAAAGACATGCCTAAGAAAATGTAAACATTCAACAACAAAGATTGGATAAGCACTTATATACAAGCAGACTAGTATCTTTTTAGAAGGCATGCCTTGGCCACCAAATATGGTGGGTGCAATGTGAATGAGTGCCTGTCTTGATGCCAGACAACCTGCATCACCCTGCCCTAATTATCATCCAAAGACACTAATAAAAACATATCATGGAAAACCAGCCAGCACCCCAAAAATGAATCCGGATGCAGGCAAGCCACAAGTCTTGGACGAAAAGCCACATGGCCAACAGGGCCAGATTCTGGTGGCACACAGTCCTAATGTGACAGGTTTCCTTGTCAGCAGGGCAGTCACATCCACCTCCCCACCCCCATTCCTCTTCCCACTAAGAAACCAGACAGTTTTCGGAGTCCTACTGCAGTCTGTATGGGCAGCTGCTGATGTTCGTGGGGTCTCAGTGACAAAGCTACAATGTATGGTTCCGCATGGGAGGTCGGCTTCAGTCTCTGCATGATACCAGGTCAGCCTCCGGGGCCCATTGCAGCTGGTAAGATCCGTAGCCATCATTACGAAGGCATCCTGGGCCGAGGGCAAGAGATGTCTGACTGGGTTAGGAAAAGAGACGTCTTACTGGGCAGGAGGGGACTGCATCAGACAGCGCTCCCAGTGCAGAGGCGGCAGCGGAAACTACCAATCCCTTAAAGTGCGAAGTGACACAGAAAAGAAAGCCTTAACAACAAAAAAATTATTTAACACGCACGCCAACCCAAGGATCATCATTCACACTGGGGTAAAACTGCTTGCCAAAGACCTGGAGGCACGTTTGGGCAATAAAGAATGAATCTGAATGCATAAGAGGTATTGAAACAGAAATGTAAACCTGCATTCTTACATGTGATAGTTCCTAGTCTCACCACTTGTCTGAAATAAATGTACATGGGTACAAACTGCCCTAATGGGAGTATGAGAACGCAAAACTGACAAATCTATCTATAATTCTGGTGACAATGTGTTAACCCCATACCATAAGTTCAAACAAGATCAGTACCTAGAATGAGGGGTGGGCTGAAACAGGTTACCAAATACAAAATAGATAAGTTCAACCATATCCCCAATCATGGGAAGATTGACACATTTGTGCAAATGACCCACTGCCAGCAGTCAAGGCGGGATCTGCCACACCCACCTCCCCAGAGGTGCCCTGGAAAGACCTTAAAGGGCTCTACAAAATAAACTCCAGACCATACAAGAACCCACTCACTGATTTACAAAACAAAATTGGGGAGGATGGTCTTGAGTTGGCATTGCTGCACCAGGACCTTATGTTTTAACAAAATACCCTGCAGCTGAATTGTAACATGGAGACGAGATGCAGACAACAGTATCATAGCTAATGATTTTAGAAAGTGGGCCCACACTAGAGAAGTTGAAAGATGCTTCATGACCCCGATTTCCATACATGATCGATGCTCACTAATTCGGACTTAAACTGCTGTGCAACCCTCTCTAAATTTTGAATTTGAATTTGAATTTAAAAACATTTATAGAGCGCTCGTATACTAAAGCAGTTTCTTGGCGCTGGGAGCTACAGTGGTAAAAACAAACAAACGGGGGACGCGGCTAACCAGTAAATGCTTGCTGGAACAAGAGGGTTTTTAAGGCCCTACGATATTCCATATAGGATGGTAGGAGTCTAATTGAAGGGGGAAGGGCGTTCCAAAAAGTGGGGGCCAGAACTGTGAATTTCTGACCACCGGCTCTTTTCTTTTTAAAACGGGGTACTACTAGCAGGCCCAAAGAAGAGGAACGAAGGGCTCTCGGCGGGCAATAGTTTGTAACGGCAGAGTTGATAAATGCCGGAGCTGTGCCCGCTCGGGCTTGAAATGTAAGGCATCCTAATTTGAACAGAGCCCGTTGCTTGATAGGGAGCCAGTGAAGGTTTTTTAAAAGGGGGGTGGAATGGTGTGACTTAGCCAGGCCATAAACCAGGCGGGCTGCCTGGTTCTGGACCAGCTGTAGACGGTGAAGGGCATATGCGGGGGCACCATTGAAGACGATGTTCCCATAATCAATTTTTGACAGTACCATGGCCATGACGATCAGTTTAAGTGCTGACACAGAAAAAAAACGGGAAATTTTCCTAATAGTCCGTAGGGAAAAGAAACAAGAGGAAACAACTGAACTAATATGTGAATGTAAGGTGAGTTGGTGATTAAGAGTAATGCCCAGCGTTTTAACTGAAGGGGAAGGAATGGGAGGGGTGCCTAAGGATGGGGGCCAAAAAAGAGGTGACCATGGATTTGCGACCCCGCCCGTCAGAACCAGCTCCGTTTTGTCCGGATTTAATTTGAGATGGTTAGTATTCATCCAATCACGGATGAATAGCATCACGGACTGGAAGCTGGTTTGACCTGGCGAGGTCGGGGATAAATCAAAGATGAGTTGGAGGTCGTCGGCGTAATTGTACACCGCGACCTCGATGTGCTGTAAAGCAAAAATAAGGGGAAAAATATATAAGTTGAAAAGTAGAGGGGACAGCGAAGAGCCCTGAGGGACCCCGCACGTGATTTCACGAGAAGGGGCAGCAAATTCTGCCAGATGGACAGACTGGGAGCGACCAGACAGGAAGGACTCCAGCCAAACCAACGGAGGGCCCTCGATGCCCGCCAACCTGACACGGCGTAAGAGGATGGAGTGATCCACCGTGTCAAAGGCGGCGGACAGATCTAATAAAACGAGGGCCTGAGGTACGTTGGAGTCCAATCCCTCCCTGAGTCGGTCCAGAACTGAAATGACCACCTTCTCTGTGGAGTGGCGGGGACGAAAACCCGCTTGGCAGGGAGCAAGATAATTACTATCCTCGATAAAGGAGCTAAGGACCTGCGTGAGATGGGACTCGGCAATCTTCCCAAGGAAGGGGAGGAGGGAGATTGGACGGTAATTAGCCGGGACGCCAGGGTCCGCCCCTGGTTTCTTCAGTATCGGGATGATTGTGGCGGCCTTGAAAGAAGGCGGGACAGTACCCTGTTCAAATGATTTATTTAGCAGGGTGAGGGCAGGGGAAGGGCAATCTAGAAAGATCTGGCTTAATATGTGGGCTGGGCAAACATCAGCGGGGGAACCAGATTTCACCCGTCTGAGAAGAGGTGGAAGTGAATCCAGAGTCAGGGGGGGAATATGAGCCAGGGACTGGCTATTGATAGGAATAAAGCCCTCACAAAAGGACGGTGAGGGAGGGGGAATGTTTGCCTTAATAATGGCCACTTTTTCTATAAAAAAGTCGTTGAGAGAGTTACATAAAATCTGTGAGGGGGGGACTTTAGTCTGAGTCCTGTCGGAAGCCGCAAGTTCATGGACCATCGCGAAAATCTCTCGAGGCTGATTCTCTGCCGCCAAGATGCGTCCAGTATAATAGTCTTTTTTTGCGGCTGTAATATCTAGTTTATATTCAGACAGGGCTAAAACATAGCGCTGTCTGGCTAATGGGCAGTAGGCACAACGCCAGGCGCGCTCGGCTTGTCGCACTGCAAGTTTCTTGGCTTTTAGAGCTGGGCCAAACCACTTATTAGCATTGTGAACACGGTTAATAGTTACCCGTTTGAGGGGGGCTATGCGATCACAAGTTGTAACAAGCCAATCATCTAGTGTGGTAGCATGAGAGTGTAAAGACAGACCCTCAAAGGTCGGAAGGGAAACGCGGAGTGAGCTGCACAAGGTGGAGATATCAACTCGACTCCAGTTCCGGGTCAAAATGTTTTTAGGTTGGCGAGAAGGGGCTGGGATGTTGAGAGCCAGCGAAAAAGACAAGAGGTGATGGTCTGACCAAGCGCATGGTAATACCGAGGGCGTCGAAATGGGGATGTTAAGAGACCATATCTGGTCGAGTATGTGCCCCTGCCTGTGTGTAGGGGTATGGACATGTTGTAAGAAATTCAAGCTGAGGAGCAAGGCCGTAAATTCCTTAGATAGTGCATCCTCAGCAGAATCACCGGGCCAAAAATTAAAATCTCCAAGGACCATCACTGAAGCATTGTTGATGGACAAAGTGCCAAGGAGTTCCTGCAGCGCAGTAATAAAACCAGGCGAGGGTTGGGGAGGGCGATAGACCAATACACAAGTAAGGGGAGTTTTAAAAGAAGTGGACCGGGCGACCAAGCAGTCAGATGTTGCCAAGGAAGAGGAAGCCAGTGTCTGGAAATGTAGCCCCTCGCGCGATATTAAAGCAACCCCACCACCCATTTTCCCATTTGGTCGGTCAACACGGAGGGCAGTGTACAAAGGAGGAAGGGCCGCCAGGACGTCGGGGAGAGAGTCCTGGCGGTACCACGTTTCCGTTAGGAATAACAAGTCAGGGCTCTCCGTTTCCAACAAGTTGAAAATTTCCGTTTGATGTCGCACTGCAGATCTAGTGTTCAGCATGACAGCGGAAATAGTGGGGATAGGGACAGGGACACATAGGCTGGGGGCGGGCAGTGTGGTAGGCGAGAGATCAGGCCTGAGGCCAGGCAGGTAATTCAAAGATTACTTTCCAGTGGTAAATATGAAACTTACCCGAGTGTGGTACTGGGTCCCATTGGGTGTGCAAGTGACCAAGGGACTTCCAATATTTAAAGCATCATGGTAACTTTTTGAACCTAAGGCTTGGAGAGGAATTAATTAACTGCGGTCTTCAATTGTATAATTAACAGTTAAGTCTAGCGTTATAAACAGTAAAACCTAACAGTGTACTATCAGAGTTTCACCACACATCAATGAAGTGCAACTACACAATATGTCAACATATTTTAAACACTAGAATACTATGCAATCCCTCATCACAAGATTTACAGGTCCCTTTCAAAAATTCGCCTCTTTATCAATCTACATGTTTCTGCTAAAGACAAAAATAGATTATTTCATCTACGTACTGCTCTCGACTAAAATTAGACAGATGAAGCTTAAAGGTAACAGTCTTGCAGCGTTTGGTAAGATGCCCTTCGCATCTTTGCTATTGCCGCGTTTTATACGATAAATGCTATTGCTTCCATAAATAAATCAGGGTCTAGATCAAGGAACTCTGAGCAATTCCAATCTAGTGATCAGTTCAGTCCATAACTTAAGGGAAGCATTTATGCAACTACAGACATTGGGACAACATGCTTTGAGGCCATAAGACTAGCGATGTAAAGAGGTCACTGACTCCATGACAGGATACAGCCAGTCACTTCATTTGGCCAGTAGTTCTTGTTGGGCTGGTATCATTTATCTAAAAAAGTTAATAAAAAATGCATCCCACTGTGAAGTTGGCCATACCAGACACATCCTATACCACGTATACAGCCAAACACCACAACATTCAGGCTTCAGATCATGTAGGATTTCGTAAAAAACTCACAACATAAAGTGCAACTTTCTCACAGGTTAGCACTCCCACTTTGGGAAGTCTGTGAATCAGCAAAAATCTTGCCAGGAAACAATTATGTCTCACCAGCCAGTCACCAGCATCTAGTAAACCCCCCCCCCCCATTCACCAACCAGTGAAACCAGTACCCCGAGACAGCCCTGTCACATTGAATAACCACACCCATCAAGGCATGCACCGACTTCACCTGCTAAGCAAACACATTCGGAATTTAGAATGCTGTCAGTGCCAAGCATGCTAAAGCATATCCCCGATGCCAACAAATGCCCTAGAGCCCATGGAGCAGACAGCCTTGGTGTTCAGCTATACACTGCAGAGACGTCACTGGTTTTCAACATTCAGAGAGAAAATCACTACCGGTACACGCCCTGCTTTTCTTGAATTTATGCTGTGTTTAAAATGAAGAAAACATGCCTACTACTGAACAAGGTTGAATAATAGCTCAGTAGTTCAATAAATACTATTTGTGCAAAACAGTTCTCAAGACTGATGTAAAACGTTCAAGACTGAGAAAGCATACGCAAGACCCCATTAGATTTGGATTCTGACTTCAAAGCATTTCAAGGGAAGCAACGGCAATTGTCCTCAGTCGAGAACCACCATTCTAGTTACAAGGAACGACAAGAAACCATGGCCTGTAAAATAAACTATTTTTTGTTTCTCAATGTTTTTAGCTAATGATCTGTTCTAAAAAGGATATCTTGACCTAAAGTACTAGTCTTCTATACAAGACATTTATAATTCATTGGAACTATGTATAAACATTCCACATGGCTGTGTGGATGCTACAATATAGAATATAATGCATTTACTAACTAATCCACCTTTTCAAGACAATGAATGATCATGAATTGATACAACACACTAAATGTTCTCGCATTTTAATAAATCTATCAATAAACTGTTTCTTCATAACTTCGCTCCAGAATAAATATCTACATCGGTAGGGAACAAACACTGCTTACAAAAAAAAAATTGCCGCAGGTTCATAGATCATAAAAATTTCTTGTAGTCGAAGGTGCGCTCAGAAGTGTGATTATTAAAGGGACACCCAGCATATGCCACATCTTGGGCATTAGTCCACAGCCATATGTCAGAAAACATAACTCAAAGCTTTTAATGACTTTTGCTGGTTTATTAAAAAAATATATTGGGGGACAAATCTTGCTTAGCACACTAGGACATACATAAGCAATTTGGAGGGACTGTTCATCGCTCATCTCCATCATTGCGGGGAGAAATTTAAGAGCAAATTCAGGTGAGTGGAAATCTATAAAAAAATATCTACTTTTCCATGGGACAGATTGCTTCATAAATCTACTTGCCCATCAACAAATCCACTTGTCACTTTGGTGTCACATAGTGCAGCAACAAATTATGGCAGCAATCTTATTACATAAGAGCTCTGATATTAGCCTCTCTGATTATGCCAGGGCTCATACTACAGTAGGGTTTGAATACTAGCAATGCACGTATTTTGACACCTTTCCACAAATCTTCATAATGGGGCTGGAAGTAGCAGAAAGCAATAGTTTCAGGGTTGTAGTTGCCTTTTGCATCTGGGCAAACCTACGTATTTGCATGTTTAAGAGACTTTAACCAGCTCTTCTCTAATCTTTTTCTATACTGATATAGGTTGGAGATTTATGCCCGACAAGAGTAGAAATAAAACTTCTTCCAAGGTTGAGAAAAAAAGGGGTTGGAGAAAAAGTTAACTGGTAAACACTCTGAATTTCACATGAGAAAATCTACACGTGCATAATTGCTCATGCTAAAATGCAGTTCACAAATATTTACTTTTGTAAATTGCTATAAATTCATGAAAGCCGAAAATCTGCACTAATGTTAGGACATTTAGCATAGGGTGTACTTTTGTAATTATCATTAAGAATTAGGTGTCTAACCTCTTATTCCGTGCGTCGGAAGGTCCCCGGCCGTCTGACGTCATAGTGGGAGAGTGGGTCGGACAGCTGGGGGCCATCCGATTTGCGCATGTGTAGAATTCACCCGCACAGCGGGGAAATGTGTGCCGCAGCGGTTGATTAGGTGTGGCATTAACCAAGACCTTTTGTTTTTATTAAAATTCTATCTCGATCTACGAACTGAGTACACTGAGGGACAGCATTCTGCTCTTTCATAAGGAGCATATTGGCACACAAATTCATTTTGTTCAGTGCAATGGACTAACTACTGTGGCAATGTGTTCTTTTGAAGACCAAAAACATTCTTACTTTTGAAGACCAAAAACATTCTTGCTTTTTGCCAAGGTTTGTTATAATGGTGAGGGCCCACCAGCAAAAAGGTTTTACAAAAACCGTGTCAAAACAACAAACACATTGGGGTAAAAAACGCTGATCAACAATGTTTTTGCCAATGCTCGTTTCTTTCAGGTTTCCAATTATCTTGTTGAAACTGGTTACATTGATTTTCCATTAGGGATATTTTTGGAAATACCTGAACGCATAAACACATTTTACTCAATGAAGAAACTGTACTAAAAAAAATTCACGGTAGTTTAGCAAAACATTTTCATAGTTTCATTTTTCTGTCAACATTTTATTTTGAAAGCAAAGACAACAATCTTGCTTTCAAGATTCTGCAAACATCTGCAACTAATCGGAGAGCATTCTGGGAGCATTAGATGTAGCCTCATATTGTTAAACTTGGCAAATATGATTACACATTTTTATACTGGAAACACTGTCAGTAGTGCAGTCCGAGCTTACAATGCTTCCTTCGAGTGCTCACCCTAATTAAGACTTTGCGTTAATGAACCATAAAAAGCAAGGTTGAACAGTATCAACACATGGGCACAAATAGTACCTTAACTGCAGACAATGCCATTCCCAGATCCATAATGTGGTACTGTGAACTGGCAGCCAAAGGGTTTGTGCTTCTGAGGGTTGGGCACTTGTCCCAAGGACAAAAACATTAACATTTGTTGTCCTTGACCCAAAACCATATGTCTTGGGCATTGGGCGACAGGAATTTCACACCCCTGAAGAAAATGTGTCAATCTTTGTGCAACTAAAAACTTAGTGAAAACGAGTTTAGGCTAAATTTGTTCTACCAGATTAGTTTTCTCCTTGTAAAGCAATGTTTTCCCAAACAGTGGAACGAATTTATAAAAGCATCTGAATCTTTTTATATGATCAATCAAGCAGGCAATTTTGAAGACCATCTAGAATGGCAGAGTTAAAATATTTGTAGCAAGGGAGTGATACTCTCCCCATATTGGGCTTTATAGATCAGTTGAGCAACGCGATTTCCATGAAATTAAGCTTGGAGTATGGCAATTTTTTAGGTTTACAGGCAGCTAGCTTGTGAACTTCAATGTAGTGCTATAGATTACCTCAGCATGTGGGAAAATGCAAATTTTCCATAGTAGAGGGGAGAAGGCATAATTCCAGAGGGACTTCTATGCTGATTTGCTTGCAATCTGAAAGAACACATTTGATTATCTTGGCAGTGGTCTTAAAGATACCCCATGCTGTTCTCTGTTCTAATAAGAGGAGTACGTTTACCTTGAATGAATATCAGAGAGGGTTCTACCCGTATATCTATTAGGGCTGAGGGTGCGCAGCTTTCTGGATGGAAGCCAGATAGTATAGCTCCCAAAAGTCATCTTGTGGGCATTGTCAATTTTGACATATAGCTTGGGGCGGAGGAAGGCAGTGGAGAGTCATAGGATGAGAATTTGAGAGGTAGTATTTACTTTAGGTGCTGCATATTGTGGACATCTTGCTCTAATAGGAAAATTATTCCACTATGTGAAGATGCTCGGAGAAAAGGAAAATTAATTTTTCAACTCTGAAAATTTGAAATAAACCTTAAGAGACTCCTTCATAGTGTACAGTATACTTAGCTTAGAAATTCACTGCACTGAAACGGAAACAAATTCTTTAAAGAGCACATTCTGAGATTAAACGATACTAGAGGAATTACTAACTCCTCGGTTAGCGCACTATATTACACACAATGTTAGCAATTCATAGGATAGTCTACTGTATTAGAAAAGTAACTAACTCCTGGTAGCCTAATGTATTACACAAAGTTACTTATTTGTATGTTAGTGTACTATACTACAGAGTTACCCACTAGTCTGTCTTAAACAATCAAGGCACCAGTACCTATATCAAAATATATTTTTAGGGCTCGCTGGTACTGCATCCGAAGGATGCGTCCAGCTGGAGCCTTTTAGTTGCCTGTCTCGGGGGAATGAGGGACAAGAGGGTGTTACTAGCTTTTCTCCAGGATTTGGGTGCGCGAACGCGCACGTTGGCTCCGTCCACGCGTGCGCACACAGCCAGCCACCACACAGACTGAAACACACGCGCGCTGGTTACTTTCACTTTCCATCCCCCCACCAGTCATCGGCTCTTTTTACACACGCATGCATGCATGCATACATACACACACACAGTCACACGCGCACACACGCGCACACACACGCGCACAAACAGACACTCGCGCGCGCACACACACGCGCGCACACACACGCGCACCCCCCCCCTCCCTCACACCCCACTCACCGAGTTCTTTTCATGTGTCCCTCTCTCCCTCGGCAGGCAACAGGTCATCCTCAGCAGCAGGCGGGGCTCTCCACGAGCACAGGAGCCCCGCTAGCTGACACGCAAATCTTCCAGCTGACGGGCACAGGAGCGCTTCAGCACAGGAGCGCGGGGTAGGCTCCCGTCTGCTTCCTGTCTTTTTGAGGACCCGCCCCCGTCCCAACACAGGTTGCCTGGCTTCCTGTTCAAGCCGGGCTGCGGCGGTGAATTTTTATTGGTCTCAGCAGCCATTCAGTCTTATGAGTTCATATAATCATTGACCCACACTTGAGAATTTCCCCAGCTTCGTCTTTTTTTCAGTAAAATAGTCACGCCATCAAAAAGTTCGTTTCCCTCAGCTGGGCATGTGGTGCAGCCGCGCATGCCCCGCGCGCAGCAGGTTTGCAGCATCCTCGCCTGGGAGCGCGCCCGCCGTCCCCATGGCGACCCCAGCCGCCGCTGCCGCGCGCGCTCATTGTCTGGCTCTGCCCGGGGTCCGGGCTGCAGGAGCCTGGAGGGGTCAGCAGCTGGGATGAAGCGCCCAGAGGCTGCTCTCCATGGAGACGCCGCCGCCGCACCTTTGGGCGTTTCGAAGGGTCAGAGAGCGGTCCCGCAGTCCGGAGTGTTTTACAACTCTGCACCTGAGGCGAGGCCCTTTCACCTGAGCCCCGCACACGGCAAGGTAAGCTCTAGGCAGCCAGGGAGGAGGGGGTGTTGTGGAATAAACTCAGTGGTATGGAAATTTAGGACTATTCAACCCGTCTTCCTACTCCAAACTGACCCGTTTAAATGTACCCGAATATCGAAATGCATCTCTCACCCACATGGTAATGACGGTTCTTCCACCCAGTACATTCCAATTGATTCGCCTGCTCTAACTTTCGTTTCCCCTCTTCGTCCATTAGCACACCTTTCGTATTTGCGTACGCCCCCTGCCTTTCCAAACAGTACCTTGAGCCGCACACCCCTAGGTCTGTGTAAAAATACCGCCTCGCCCGTCCTCTAAATGAATGTTTCCACCGGTGAAGACTAAACTAAACAAAGAAGGAAATGTATATCTGTTTTACTCTACTCCGGGCCCCGTGTTTTACTCCCAATGCCGTTCTATCCACCTACGTAGTTAACCCGAACCTCGTGTTAATTTCGGTAAATGGTATTTTTTTGTATAAAATAAAATTTACTAAAAATTAGGCATAGGTTGTTGCTTCCAGAACATGGACGTGTTTCCCACCTGTTATTTTGGTGGAGGGGGGGGGGGGGGGGGGGGGGGGGGGTGCGAGGCGCTGCAGGGAAGCGGAGCGGAGATTGTTCAATGGAATCTTCATAGTCTTCGTCTCCTCCCCCCAGCCCCCACATCCCCCGAAAACGTATGTTCCCAATGGTGGTGTTGCACGGTTTTGGCGTAAAATGCATTTAATTATACACCCTCCTCCAAAAACGCATAGTTAGAATACTAAGTTTAATGCACTTTTGAGACGGTCACGAGCCGCAGTTCCTTTGTGTTTCTTGATGTTTGGATGCTCTTCCTGTTGAAGGCTTGGTGGATGAATGGAGGCGGCTGTAAAGGTCATAAATGCATTTCCTCTTTCGGGTGCTGTGTGCGCAAAAACTAACGAGGAAGGTGTTTGAGGTCCCGGGATCGCATCGAAAGTGGTTGTGACACTTGTAAGATAGAAGGTCCGTAGAAGATACGTTGGTTTCTGAACACGCACAGAGCTGGTAAGAAATGGCAAAACCCTTACGTGTCTTAACATTCTAGGCATGATTTTTTTTTCAATGAGGGGGTTGAATTTTCAATGTTTATTAAAAACGAGTGGGAAATTAGCTTTCGAAAAGTGCCTCGGGAGGGCTTGACATTTATTTGACCTCTCAATCAAGTTAGATACCTGGATCGTCAGTCCATGGATGGTAGGCAAACCTGCTTTTATGGACCCACATTTTGAAAATTACTCATCTGCTTGGAGGAGAAAGGCTTTTCTACAATTATTTGGTTTGTAGAACTGAAGCCAATTGAAAGGCTTGCCAGTAAAGGACGGCTGCCAAAGTTGGACCTAGAGACTTTCTCTGCGTCCTTAAATGTAAATAACATGGTTCTATCTCCATCATTTTATTTGGTCTTTGAAATGGGAGCATTGGAAACATTTTCAGAAATTGTACATGCAGCCATGTGTTTGCTTGCAGAAACAGGGAAGTGTCACTTATAGTCGTTGAATGTTACGTATAATTACACTGAAATTATAAAAATGTCACACGTAGCAATCTGAAACTTTGGGAGCTATGTTGCATACACATGGTAGCAGGTGCAACGCTACCCCTCCAGAGCTTTGTTTAAATCTAAACAAGTATTATGGGTGCATGTGTATTTACATGGTGGGGTATTGTACTGTAACTGCTCTCCAGTGACACTGTGCTATAACTCAGTATTAATTAAAAAATCTATGTTTTGTTGGAAAACAGTGACCAGCACTTTCTGGTTTGCATCTGCCACCAAATGCTTCCTTTGTGCACCCTGTATAATCTTGTTTTCGCATTCACTGCCCTGCTCTGGGCTGTCGGACCCCCATTGCCTCCTGTGTTCAGGGCTGGTGATTGCTGCCTTTGTGAGCTGGCGAGTGAGGCTGTAGGGCCATGCTTGCTGAAGCGTTGGTATCTGTTTTGCATTGTGGGATGCGCAGTGTCACATTTGCGAAAGT
This sequence comes from Lissotriton vulgaris, assembly GCF_964263255.1. Lineage (NCBI taxonomy): Eukaryota > Metazoa > Chordata > Amphibia > Caudata > Salamandridae > Lissotriton > Lissotriton vulgaris. The sequence continues at coordinate 1,831,244,842 of NC_141694.1, forward strand.
TATAACTATTGGCATTGTAAATGACAAAGCTATTAATTTTGCTATTTTCAAAACCAACACAGAAATAAAAACTTTGCCATTTACAATAACAATAGCTCAAACTTTCCTAATGCGAGACCTATTGCATTGCAAATGCTTGTTTGTAAGTGACACCGGGTCTGCAAATGCTAATTTTGCACGACAGATGCCCAACAGACTAGAATGCGGATTAAAAAAAAAAATCCAATTTTATTTTAGAAAAGACTAGTGTGTAGGGGTATAGATAGGACATGTTGGCATTCTTCAAGTTTCCCAGATTTTACAAACTATTTGCTTGCTTTTGTCTTCCTATACCAAAATGAGAATTTCATTGGAGATTATTTTAAACCACTTCTGAATTTAAAAAAAACATTTATTAACCTTGGGGTCTTATCCAGTCCTACGATTAGGCCTCGCCTAGGCAGCGCTTACGCTGTCTCTTCGAGCCATGCTGTATTCAAGATATGGACAAAGCTCCGCCCACTTCCTCGCCCATCTTTTTAATTGGCTCCTCCTTTGCAAATGGTGGCTTTTCATTGGTCAATAGGCTTAGTAGTCCCTCCTTAGTACCACCTTGTCTTTTCTTGTAACCTCCCATGAGGACACCCAGTTACATGTGTTGCTACTCCCTAGGTTTTAATTACAGCCTCAGAGCGATGTGCTTGGTCCTAAGCAAGGCTGGCAGTGGCTACTCTACACAATAGCCCATATCACATTTATGAGACCTTCTATAAATGTCTCTTCATCAGCTCTACACAGAGTACAACCTAATCAGGAATGAATATAATTATTTTGTCACATTTCAAAGCTACTAACTGTATATATGGACATAGCTATTTGAATGTACTCTTAGTACTGCTTTGCATGCAAAGCATTATGGATAGAGTGTATTTACCATATGCTCTGCACTGTGCAGTAAAAATGTAAATGTAAATGTTGTATACTTGTGAAGCGCACCGCTGTCCACATCGCAGGCGTCCCGGCGCTGTAAACCGCTGGGGAACCCGTCCTGGCTTTCCCTGTGAGATGGTCCCTTCTGGGCACCCCCAAGGTGAGACCAGGTATCCCCGGCGTTGAAGGGGCCGTTGTGAAGATTAAGAAAGCTATTGCCCAGAGTTGCAGAGTGGAGTCCAAGGTTAGAGTAGGCGCCGAGGCAAGAATTATCAAGCCCGCGGACATTTTGACCTAAGAACCTCCCGCGTTGGGAATCGAACCTTGGTCCCGGGCCGATCTCAACTTCCGGGTCTGCCGCCTCTAACCATTGAGCCACACTTCTCCACATGGAGTACCACATGGGACCTCTTTTGGCCACATATGTTACTGTCCCTTGCAACATGGCTAAAAAACATTGCCATTTATAATGCCAATGACTTTAACTCTGCAGAGTGCCATACTATATGTGGCCAAAAGAGGTCCCATTGGACCTCTTTTGGACACATATGGTACCATACCCTGCAACATGGCTAGGTAAAAAACATTAACATTTAGAATGCCAATAACCAACTCCAACAAATGCAAGACCGATCGTATTTTCCATGCAATAGGTCTTGCATTTGTTAAAGTTAGTGCTGTTGGCATTGAAAATGACAATGTTTTTTACTTTTTCTTTTTTATAACATAGGCAATAGTGCTATGCAAATATAACCAGTGCAAACGGGGGAAAAAAAAGTTAAAAACACTGTTCTTTTTAACGCTAACAAATGTGAGACCTATTGCATTGCAAATGCTTGTTTTGAATATGCAGTGCAAAAGTTGAACACTAACTTGAAGACCCTTTTGGAGGCATGTCAGTCCCAATAGGGGTATTGATGTACACATTTTACAAACTGTGCCCTAAAATCTGGTACACTGAGAGGGCAAGAAGAAACCCGGTCATTACTCACAGCATAAGCGTTTCTTTGTTTTTACCAATATGGCTCAAATACAACTGTATCACAGTATCCATCACTCCATTGTAACAAATGCAAACTTGCTGGTTGTCACCTTCATTGCGCCACACACTACCTGCACAACCTACCAGGTGATCTATGGACTATTGATTGTGTATAAGAACTCCAACTGGATCATGAATGTATTTTGGCAAACAGTGACAGGAACTGAAAGACTTGTATACAAATGAATCCATAACCAGTGTCTTAAGCAATAAAACTGCCCTGGCCGTAAGGCTTTGAGTAACGTTTTCAAAGTGATTCTTAAGCAAGACGTTCTTTCAGTCAGCATTCAGGGTTTGGCTTTTCAAAAACTAGTTACATATCTTTGCTAAGAGGACTTCCCAGAAAAACTTCCTGAAAATTTCATGCTGCAATATGTTAGTTAGAAGCCTTAGTTCTAAAGTTCCCAAGGAAAAGTAAATAAACAGTTCAAGAAAACGTCAGCTAAAGTGGCAGATTATCAATGGGTCAGAAAAAAGGACCCCGACGACTGCTTAATCTCTGGACTTTAAAAAACAATAAGAAAAAGCATTAGCAAAATGAATGTATCAACTTTATAGTGTGAATGACTAGCGGTTGGCTTTGCTAAATGTTTGTCTGTAATGTATGGTTTAAAAAAAAAAAACTATTTTTCAAAATACATGAAGAAAAACAAACCTACTCTTAAGGTGTCGCAAAATGGTATATTGATTTCAAGGTTTTTTTTTTAATAATGAATAGCATAGTTTACTTTTCAAATCCTTTTTACTCAGAATTACGGAGAATAATAAGGATGTGTTACAATGTAAAGGGAAACTCTTGCTAGGACCCAATTTACTTTCCACAGGATTCAGCCATTTGGTTCTCTGTTTTAGGCATGAGCAGATTTGAGGCCACTAGAAAAAGTGTCAATGCTTTGTACACCTCCTGCCTCAGCCACCAATTAATTGCAGTGGATGGCCCATCCTACAGCACCGTAAAAGCCTTTGTGTGTCAAAGCCTGTGCTTTCATGCAATATGTGGAATACCGATGATAAAACTATAACAACCCTTAAAACATGTTCTTCAGTATCACCCAAGCAAAAGTATCCCTGTTGCTGTGTTTTGTATTGGGAATTTGGGGCAGGGGTAGCACGAGGGAGAGGACTAGAAAACTCGTTCGCTATTATGGAGTGTTAAATAAAAGAATACAGCAGTTCTCTAATTGTGAGCAGTGAATGATACAAGTAAGCAAGTGAAAGAATCATAAGGCAATTCTCCTTAGGAGGAATTAATGCTAGGAGAGGAAGGCAACCTATCAAATAAGAAGCAGGCAAATGGTGGACAATAAAGCACACCAATGGTAAGTAATTGACAGGCTCTAAGCACACTGTAATTTGCAATAGGTCTTTCTCCACTAGACAACTTGGATAAATACCATAGATACACTTAAGAGTGCTGGACAAGCTGGTGGCAGACATATGCAGAAGTTAGTACATTAGCGAACCCAGGCCTAATTACCACAGACCCCCGCACAGCGGATGCAAGCGCTGCCGCAAGTTGAGGAAATCCATCGCAGCCATCACTTGCCAAGCCCTCAGGCCACACTCACTAACGTGAGGCCACGCCCCCCATCACCCTTCATCAATGTGCATTCCTCGGGCGAGCGCAGCGGGCGTGCCAAAGGCAAGTCTGTCTGCGCCAGACCGGGCCCAGGGGCCAGGCAAGCCGGCTACCTCATCTCCTACTCGGCCGACTCGCTTGGAGAACTACAACTCCCCTACCGCTCACCCTCTCCCACCACCACCAGACGCATCACCACAGAGCCGGTCTCGCACGCTCAGACCTACGCCCCTCCAGTCGGAGCACCCCCCCCCGCCACACCAGCTAGAAGCGACACCTCCATCCGGGTGCTGTATCTGAACACCCGCTCCCTAGTAAAACACCAAGCGGACATCTATATCCTTCTGTCTAATGAGAAGCCAGACGTACTTCTGCTTACGGAAAACTGGCTGACTTCAGACTCTCTCCCTGACATCCTGGCGGCCCTCCCCACAGACTATTACATCCTGCATGCCGATCGCCCCGGAGATCGCCCTGGAGGTGGGGTGGCAGCCATAATATCAAAACACCTCAATTTTATCTCTACATCTTCCCTTGTCCTCCCAGAAGTAGACAACCTAACCATTAGCCTAAAAACGGATGTAGGAACCCTGACACTCCTCCTATATCGGCCCCTCACTCAATGCCATCCTTCGCTGTTACCTTGATCGAACAGCTGTCCGACCTACTTACATCGCATCCCAGACTAGCTCTCTTTGGCGACGGTAACTACTGGTTCAACGACGCCAACGCCGGGCCCCACGCTACAGAGCTTTTCGAAGCCCTCAACAGTCTTAACTTGACTCAACAAATCTCCCTGCCCACCCACATTAAGGGCCACATCCTGGACCAGATCTGGACTCAAAACCTATCACTCTCCCAGCCATCTGTCACCCCCTGCGTCTGGTCAGACCACCACCTAGTCGATACCACCCTCACCATTATTGGCAGATCCCCTGGCCCTCTAATGGCCGGTGGCCTCTCACGCAAATGGAGTTCTCACGACTCCCAAGGTATTCTCTCGACCTTATCCGACACCCGGCCAGCCATCAATCCGGTAACTAATATCGACAGGATGGAAAGAGACATTGGCTCCTAGCTAAAATCGGCCAGTGATCAATTTGCTCCCCACTCCAAATTTCCCCCCACCAAACACCCCAACTCCCACAGATGGTTCTCGGACGACCTTAAGCAACACAAACGTAAGGTCTGCCAGTTGGAGCGGAAGTGGAGACACAATTACTCTGAACCTGACAGACTACAATACACTATCGCCCGCAGAGAATACAAAAATGCAATCTCTTCAGCTAAATCCGTACATTTCACAAACAGACTCTCGTCTGCGGACAATAAATCAATGGAGATCTTCAAAATCATGAACTAACTCACCTCAGACGACAGAACTCTCCCAGGTCAGACCCCCACCCAAGAGACTTGCGATGCTCTCAACCTTTTTTGTTGTTGAGAAGATTAACAAAATCAAGGACTCCATCCCCCTCAGACACTTCCCCTAGACACTCCTTCACATAACTCATCGACCTTCACCCACTTCCCCGCCCTCAACCCCAACTCACTAGCTGAACTCGCGAACCGGGTAAAATCAGGTTCTCCGAATGACTGCTGCCCCCCCTCGGTCCTACGTACCGTCTGCCTCAACCTACCCGACTGCATCCTTCCTCTGCTGAATGGCTCCCTCAGCACGGGTACCGTCCCCAGCACCTTCAAGGAGGCCATCTTAGTACCCCTCCTGAAGAAACCTGGCGCTGACCCGGAGGAACTAGCCAACTACCGCCCCATATCTCTCCTGCCATACTTCTCAAAACTAATGGAGGCCCACGTCACCCGGTGTCTCTCCAACTTCATGGAGACCTCCTGCCACCTGGAACCTAACCAGGCCGGTTTCAGGCCAGCCCACTCCACCGAGGCAGTCATCCTGGCAGTCCTTGACACGCTAAGGAAGAACGCTAACACATGGACCCCACCAGGCCCTCTTATTCCTGGACCTGTCGGCCGCGTTCGACACGGTTGATCACAACATCCTTCTTCACCGTGTCGAGCAGGCCGGCATCCAGGGGCCCGCCCTCAAATGGACTCCGTCCTTTCTGACCGGCAGGACACAAGCCGTCCGCCTGGGCCCGTACACAGCGCCCAAAACTCCTACTACCTGTGGAGTCCCTCAGGGTTCCTCCCTGTCACCCCTACTTTTCAACCTCTACTTTCGGCCCCTGATCCACTCACTTCAAAACTGGGACATCACAGTGTACAATTACGCTGACGATCTGCAGATCATCTTTCCACTCCACTCTCCGAACGCTGTGGACAATTTCCATTCTGCCATGATACACATCCAGGAGTGGATGAACTGCAATCAATTAAAACTAAATCCAGGAAAAACTGAACTCCTTCCAGGATCCAGCCTCTCTCATTGGGGCCCGCAGTTCTGGCCTAACAAACTAGGACCTCCCCCGATCCCTGCGAAATCGGTAAAGAGTCTCGGTGTGACCATTGACGCCGAACTCTCCCTCAGACCCCAAGTTAACACAGTCATCTCATCTTGTACGTTCCAGCTTCGCAAAATCCGCAAAGTCAGTCATCTACTCCTACCAGCCGCCCTGATTCAGGTCATCATTTCTTTGGTGCTATCCCGCCTGGACTTCTCCAACTCCCTGTATCACAGACTCCCAAAATCACTCTTATACCGCCTCCAGGTCACGCAGAACCAAGCAGCCCGGCTCATCTACAAAACCCCCAAATGGCAGTCGGCTAAACCCCTACTGCACAAGCTGCACTGGCTGCCTATAGAACAGAGGGCGGCCTTCAAGTTAGGCTGCCTCACGTTCAAAACCCTCCACTGCACCAGCCCCGCTTTCCTCACCTCACTCATTAACCAACACCGCCCTACCCGCAACCTCCGCTCAGCTCACCTCAACCTGCTTGAAGTCCCTAAAACCAAAACCAACAAATTCGGTGGCCGTCTGTTCGCCCTCCTGGCCCCTAAATTTTGGAATTCTCTTCCCCTGACCATTAAATCCAGTAGTTCCCTCCTTCATTTCCGGAAACTGCTCAAAACCTTTTTTTTCCCCCCACCTTGCTAAATCCCGCGCCTTCTGTCCTCAGCCCTACCTCTGTCCTACAGGGCCAGGAAACCCATGGTGTCGGCGCGCTTTACAAATCCCATTTAACATAACATAACAGACGTCTAGGGTTGGTTCATGGTGGAGTACTATCTGGAGATCAATATGCTGCCGTCGAGGTGGTTAGAGAACTCCTTAATATTAAAAAGAGGGCTTTTTTGTGGAAGCTTGGAAAATGTCAAACAAGTCTGCCGACAAGTACAGAAAGGCAACATAAGTTGATTAAATGACATGCAAATATGGTCTATACAAGTACTGCCAGGCATATGTTATTGCAATGCTAGCAGCATTTTCAATGTACATTATTAACGCACCTTCCCCAAATCCACACCCATGTTTACTCTGCCTTTGAGATGGCATACAGAGTGCTGCGCTACTTTCAACATTTATGATTAGACAGACTGGGGCCAAGTACAACACAGAATCAAATAATTAGTTTTTTATGTGAACGATCAGGAGCAATTACCTGCAAAATAAGGCACAGGCTGAAACTCCAATTAAATGTCACCAAAAAGGTGCCACAAGTAAAAAGTAATATTAGTTCTCATCAAGCCCACGGCCTTATTTTCTTTTTTTTAATCCAGACACACCCTATTAGTGTCAAGCTTCATCATCGGATCTCACACTGGTGCCTAAAACACAGGATTGGCTCAACCATACTCTAGGCAGCCCTTTGGAAAATGTCCTGCCAATGTGTTCACAATGAAAATATCTCAACACCTAGGTATCCCTTCATTCTTGGTGTTGTTGGTATGCTTTAAAGTGTGAGGTAAGGGTGCCTGTGGAATAATGGTCCCATACTTTATAGAGAAGTCAACATGTTTCCGCCTTGGGAATTAAGAGGCCATAGGGCCGAAGCCTTTCATCAGGACTAAGTAAACAAAATGCCCCGGGTATAGCTTAATTTTGAGGTGTCAAACTCATACAGTCTGGGCACTACACAACCTATTACATATATAGCATGTACAGGGCTTGCTCACCCTTTCCCACAACATACTTCTCTTGGGCCCCTGAATTTTCAGAATGTTATGCTACATGGCATGTGTGATATGCTGTAATTTCGCTTTTTTTCCTCACTTTCAGCCATGCTGCATAGAAGTCGCAAAACAAAAAAAATAAAAATTGTCGAGCGCTACGGCTTTGCCGATGCTTTTTTGTTACGTCTGATTACATGATTTTATATTGCTAAATGTGAGGAATATCTGAGACAGTGATAACAATGGAGATAGTCATGGAACGATCACTATATTCATACTACGCCCCTTACAATGAAGGCCACGTTGCAGTCAGTGGGAATACCACTCACAAGGAGCTCTACTTGTTATAGGGCTGCAGCTTGAAGTCTATGAATAGGAGCACATTTTACGGAGTATTATGGTGCAAGATCATCACGCAACTGTTTTAAATTGGCATTTATACGATGTACTAAAGAATATAGCTATGGGTAAGAATTTGTAAAACTTGATTTGGTTTGTTCTGTGGTGCAAGCAATATAAACTTATATTATTCATAAATTAAGCCTTCTACCCAACATAATTTAATATAAATAGTAGTTCCAGTGGCGGAAGATTACAGTCTCACTAGTGCATGCTGTACCATCATCAGTGGTGCATGGGCCGAAACATCTTATGCAATTTAAATTCAATTATACAACATTGTGGGAAAACATTTGTTTTATACACGAGGTAACAGGAGTCCCGGTGAGGGGTTGATGTCCCTTTTTTCTGTGATGACATGTGAGGCATTTTTTTTTGCGGAGTTTCATAGAGCGCGAACTTGACCCGAATCTGGTATTGGAGTGCTTTACATAGCACCAGTTACGTTACATGAGGACACATTCATATATTTTTAGGCACGGGGAGATTAAGTGATTTGCCCAGAATCACTGGAAGTTTGGCGTCGTTACCGAGACTCGAACCCAGATCTCCAGGTCAGAGGTCGAGCGCCCTAGCCGTTAGTCTCAACGGACTGTTGATTTTGGCCAAGACCGTGTCGGTTTGTTAGGTAATAGATCCTTCGGCCTCTGATCTGGATGGCTCCCTCAACTTCTGGGTGGCTTCCCTCAACTTCTGGGTACAGGGAAGTGTTGTGGGATATTCTGTGCCATATGCATGTGGTCTTGGGGTGTGAATCCTTGCTAGCAACAGTGGATGAAGTTGCCCTTTCTTCCCAGTATTTGAATCCTTCTAAGAGTGCCATACCCTTTTTAGGGACGAGCCTGGGCAGCGCATGCACTGCTCTGCAAGATGCTGTATTCAGGTATGGACTTGAAGCCCTGCCCAATTTCCACCCATTTTTTCAATTCACTCCTGATTCTGTCCTTTCTAAATGGTTGCCTGAGATTCATGAATAGGCTTAGTAGTCCCTCCTTAGTACCACCTTATCTACATTAGTAACCTCCCCTGAGGAATGGCCCTTTTACTTGTGTTTTTACTCATTTTGTTTAATTTTGTCTGGTAGCACTATTTTCTTGAATGATTTCTCGTATTCCACCCACAACATACATTCCTACAAGGCAGCACGTCGCCCGCTTTCATATTTTTTTATTACTAATGGCATCCGCGTCATTTACAAAAAGTGCCACTCACACAAATTGCACATTTTCATTGAAAATTATTTTCTTTTTTTGCCAGCCCGGGCCTCATTAACTATAGCCGCCGCGCTTCTTTCTTTATTTTCTTTGCCAGCATGGTCCGCTTTAACTATAGCCGCCGAGCTCCGGAAGCATTTCAATTGGCTATTTTCTTTCGTGAAAGCGCCCCATTTCATGCTTTCACTTTAATGGTGGCCGCGCCTCGTTCTATAGACGCAGCTCGTAGCGAGTCGCGTATAAAGAAAGAGGCGTGCTCAGCCATCATTAAAGTGAAAGTGCGGCCAGGAGCGTTTTTACAAAAAAAATAAACGTTTGTAAAGTTCACAAACATGTTTTTTTTGGTGTGAAAGATCCCATGCCACGTTTTCACTAATGGCAACTGCACCCCTTTCTTTAGATGCGGCTTGTGGTATTTACTTTGTCGGCATTGCTTGCACAGCTGAGCATCACCCTTTAACATATGGGCATCCCCAACCGTAGCATTTCCCTCCCCCGCCCTTTCGATGTGCTTCGTGTGAAGTCTGAGCTTTCATCATTATAAATGACAATGCCTATTTATGTATTGGTTTTCAACACAAATAAATGGCATCATCATTTACAATGCCATAAGCTTAAACTAGCAAATGCGAGAGTTAATTCATTGCAAATGCTTGTTTAGGGTCCAGTTATGGTGTTGTCGTTGTGGGAGTGGAATAATGCTGATACAGTTCAAGGTCCTAGGCTGTTACAGAGGTTGCCCCTGTTGTGGAGGAGGCTTTTACCTATGTGCGCCTGGGCTCTGTTCGAGGTCCAGCTGGCTGGTTGCTTGCAGCCATATCGGCACACATTATGCTCTCTTTAACCATGGCCACTGGGGCTTTGGTTGCAGTTTGGAGTGCACTATAGCAGGGGCAATGAGCGTGTTTGGAGTGAGACGTGGGTTCCTTTTGTGGCTCTGGCTCTCTTTGGGGTGTGGTTGTCTTGTCTTATTGAATGTTTTAAGTATGGTTGCTTGCCTTGGCCAGTGAGGATGGTCTTTGGCTGGGATGGGGTGGACGACATCCTTCACAACATCCCGAATCTCGTGGCCCATTGCTCTACCTTTGAAGGTGTTGGCTCCAGCATCACCTTTTTTCTGAGTTTAATGTTATGACTTAGATGAGGGCTTCGATGAAGGGCTCCTGTCCAGGTCAGTCATGGGGGGCTCTGCCAATGGGAGGCTGGTTCTGAAATTTTCTTTTAATTAAGCAGAAGGCTTTCAGTTATTTGGGTCCTGGTTGTGGGGCTGATTACTACACACAGATTCGAACACGTTCCCCCAGCAACTGATTTATTTTGTCATTCCGGTTCCGCTCATGGGTCCGGGAGGCTTTGGTCACCATATTGGCCAGCACCCTCTGCGCCTTGCACAGCCTGACCTCAATGGATCTCCAGCATGCCCATCTACTCATCCCTGTTGCTGGTCCCCTAGCAACAGTCCCACGATGAGGTACTTTTCATATTTTAGGTTTTCCAGGGTTCGGACCCCAGGTATGGCTCTTCATCGCACAGAGGGTGTGTGTTAGTTCCTTTCTAATTTGGCACCCTTTTGGTGTAACCTCCTGAAATCCTAATTAGTGATGGATGTGGGGCTGCAAGTCCTGTAGTGGTGTGAAATTTGGGTGCAGTCTTCACTGATGCCTTACCCGAAAAGGATGGTCATCGGAGCACAGTTTCGGTCTCACTGGAGTCAGATACCTCAGTCCAGGAGGAGGTTGGTCGACTTGAGGGTTCCGGTGTGGTCTTTGATGGCTCAGACAGCAATATGGCTGCAGTTTAGTTGTGAGCGCTGGGTCCCTTGGCTTCAACCGGATTTCTGATTCTTGAGCCGGTGACTCGTACTCAAACTGGTCACCAGATTTCTCACCAGGAGCATTCAATCTTCCGGTCAGTCTAAAGGTGTTGACATCAGCCGGCTGGGTTGTGTGGGGTGGAGCAAGGTCTAGTTAGGGGTTCTCCCCCATCTCCTCCGGTTACGGTGGTGTTGGCAACAGACATCCGTCTGCCCTTGTAGGGGAAGGGGGCTTGGCTGGAGTCTGGGCAGGTCCTGGTCTTTTCTTGTCCCTCAATGGTCTTCAGACTGATGGGACTTGTGGACAGTTCCGCTTGTGCATTTCTTGAGGTTCTGCTGGGGATGATGGTACTGAGGGTGATGGGCATTCTGTCTTCAGACAGGGCAGGAAAGGGTGTGAGAGGGGGTGGCTGGGGTGTTCAATGTTCAGCTGGATCGCTTGAGCAAGTGCTCCAGTCCGCTGATGTTTCTCCCTGTTCCGGTTTGTTGTGAGCGTTCTAATGTGGGGTCTTTCAGAGTTGGTCTGGTTGGCTTCTCAGGAATCTGCCATGGTGCAGACCTTGTGTTCTGGGGGACGGTGTCCTCTAGCTTGGGAAGCAGACGGACTGTCTTGTTGTTGGCCTCCGGTTCTGGTGTCTGTCTGTTCGCCATTTCAATTGCTCACGTTTCTAGTGAGTCTCCTGAAGTGGTTGGGGGAGTAAGGGGGGGTCGGTTAGGAGTGGGGTCTTCCTGCAGTTCAGTTTCCGTTATTCTTTCCAGCTCTTCCTTTGGAAACATTGGGGAAGTTGCAATTGCCGGCATGGAGGTTGCACAGATTAGTTTAGCTGGTCTAGGTGCTCTAGAGCAGTTGGCAGTTTCTTTGTGGACCTCATGGTAGTCTATTCTGCATTCTTGTGCCAGCCTTTGGACTGCCTTTTCATAAAGGTGTTTGGCACCAATGATGGTTCCAGGTGTGGCCAGACTGTTTCTGGTTGTGCAGTTTTTACAGGATGGTGCTAAAATGCTTCTGTATTTCGCTACTTTGAGGGTTGCATGGGTGGCAATTCAGGTTTTTTGTGGGTCTTGGCAAATTTTAACAGGGATGGTGCTTTGGTTTTTTCAGTGGCTGTTGTCCTGGCTTCCCAGAGCAGTACGTTCTTTCCCTAAAAATGAGAATTCGCAGTTGGAGTTGAAGGTTTTTCTTGGTCCTCCATTTTTGCTCCTTATGCAACTTGCTTTGGTACTTTTTACATTGTAGTCAATGTTTTCGGTTGGAGCTTGGGGATGATGGGAGCATTGTCCTGTGTGTTTCCTCTCTGGAAGGGTTTCAGAACAGGATTGTTTTGATTCAGACCCCCTAATTTGGGCCTCAAGGCAGTTCTGCCTTTCCTGTCAGTCGGGTGGTTATCCTGCCGGCGTTCTACCATGAGTCATCCTTGGGTGTGGAGTGTGATTTTCATTATTTGGATGCCTGACAATCTTCGCTAGGGTGCCTGGGTGGGCTGTCGTCATCCAGTTAGGGGTACGCATGTGTGAAACGTGGTCACCCAAGGAGGGGGGACGGCCATCTACAGCTTCTTTACGTGGGTGGATACGTTCTTGATCTTGTGGGCTTATAAAGGGATGAGTGTTGTTTCTCCTCTTGGTATTAGGGGCCTTCTGAGCACTGGATGGAGACTTCAGTGGCTGTATTTCAGGGGACCTCAGTGGTGGAGATTGCAGAACCGGGACTAGGTCCACTTCTACCTTGTTTGGGCATCTCTATTGGATTGCCGAGTTGGATCCTCAGGGTGATGTGTTGGGTCACTGAGTTTTGTCCTCTCTGTGAGAGTAAAGGTGTCTATGTATAGGCTCTAGGCACTCTATTGCTAGGGTTTTTTTTCCAGACTCAGTTGTCCCTTTCTATTTTACTCGCTAATACCTCATTGTCTAAGAAGGCAGGTGAGGGAGCGACAGTAGGTAATAAGTGCATTACTTGCAAGAAATTGCATTACCCCTAGTCCTACTACCTCGACTTGCTTCTCGATCCCTCTCACCCTCCCAGTACGGAGCAACTAAGTGTCTGGGTTGGCTTTTTTAAAGTAAAGGAAGGGGCGAGGGGATTTTTTATTTAGAGGGGTCTATTGGAAGCATGTAAGCCTCATTGGTTATAAAGCAAGATGAGGGAGGAGGATTAGGGGCAATGCCATTACCGGTAAGTAATAGATGCAAGACTAGCTGTGCAATTAATTGTAATCAAGACTGGCTCAGCAAAGAATATTCCAGAAACCAACGGAAGATTAAAGCTTGTAGGATTCAAAGCAGCAACCATGCTTTCAGCGCAAACTAACTACTGGAAGTGCCCTTAAAATGAAGCAAGTGACAATGGCTAAGAACGTTTCCTAAAAAGTTCATGAACTTCAGAGGAAACCCCTACAAAATGACAATTGCCTACCTGTTTAAACGCTGGGTCGTGGAGAGGTTTGGATGAGAATAAAGATATTAAATAATGTGAAAAAGGCCAAACCATTCCTTGCCTAAATACAATACATACTTTCACAAATGAATTGAACTGAATGAATACACTGTAGCTCATACGTTCGCTGATCCGGCAACATTCATAAAAATGAGCTATTATTCTTATGCTTGGGACGAAAAGTCCATTTGTAAATTTTGAATGACCCGAGGAAAAAGAAAACAAAACCCGGTCTGTTTCTCTGAAGCAGTAGGGCAAAGGGCTCAATATGCGAGAAACGCACTCCTGAATCTCGACAGAAGCCGAACACAGCTTGGGATTCCACATATTCATTCAGGAAATCCTTTTTATGCTGAAATTTCAGTCACTCCTTCAAACCCAAATCTGTAATGTCTCTCCTATCCACCCACCCCCCCCCACCCCCAATGAAACACCACACTTAAACGTGGCTGTGTCAGTTGTAGGTTGATGCAATGCAAGCATTTACTAAGCACTGCCTTTACCACGCACGGAAAGTTAAAACCACGTATGCATGGGGGAAGGGTGGAGCTGCAGGGGTTTAGGACCGGCATATTTTATTACTGCACTGTTTGCCAATGTAAGTCAATAAAATGCGAAATCCTGAGCATTTGAGCTAGTTCTCTATTTACAGCAATAGTTGTTCTCTAGACAACCCCTTGCAACGCTAACAGGTATTGTGGCAGCAGTCGCCTTAAATCACTACTATTTGCAAATTTTAGGCATGCTTCGGTGCACGCAAGCAGTTCCACATTATGGCTACAAGCCCTATTAAGTGGCTCTGCTTTACTACGGAAATTTGCGCAGCGCTTCATGTTATAGTTCGGCACTGAAATAACGGGCAATTTAATTTAGTTCTGAAATGCGAAAAGCGGTTGTTAGTGAGGGGGCGGGGGCAGGGAGACCTTAACCGTACCACCCTATTTCTCTACCCGCTCCTAAACCCTAAAAAAAATACCATCCCCACCCTATACCCTTACCCACCCTTAAACCCTCAAAATTCTCTTGCCACTCACTGTGTGTGTGTGTATGTATAAATACATACACACACACACACAAAACACACACATCCTAAATATACTTACTTTGGGTGGCAAAGGTACCGTGGAAAAAAGGTATTGTGTGGCAAATGATGTGTGCTATAAGCAGAGTGGCAATGCCGGTGTTGTAAAAGCTATTTACACCGGTGGCTCTCCACACCAACTAATAACAGCCACTGTACATTTGCCACTGCACAAAACCAAAATGCAACAACAAGTTGGAGGTAAAAACACTACACTTAAGCATCTAGGTTTTAGCACCTCAACTCAGTTCTCAGACAAGTGCTCCAGTGGAATTTCAACACCGGATCTGTGTTGCGTTAGCCACTGTACTGCTGAGGCTACAGTGCATGTCTGAAAGTAAATGGCATCCGCTTCTCTCCAACTTAAAAAACTCTCCAAAGAACACTGTTTACAAAGAAAAACTTGCTCGGTCAGATAGTGCCTTGACTGCCGCAGAACTAACATGAGGTATCTCAGCCACAAATGTACACAACATTTACACTCAAATTCAGGTTTCACAACGGTTGCTCATCGCTCATACGCAACGTTCACAGTATGCATTGAACATCTGTTTCCTCAAACTAGCATCTAAATTTTACATGAGCATAACAAAAGCATTGTTTTCCCGCCTTAAAATCTTGCCTACTAGGGCACACTGTGAAACAAGAACATTTAAGCATGGTGTCATGCAAACAAACAATAATTTGTGCAGCTGTCAGCATATGATATTTTACAGCACAAGAGTGAGCCACACAAAACTCGAATAGAAATACTCAAAATACAAGATACTCTGGCAAATTAAGTTTAAAAAAAGTTTTTTTAAGCAATTAAGCGCTGAAAAAGTGGTATTTTATGAAGTGGACTAAACGAAAGCAACTTGCTGGATGGTCCCATATTTCTTTGTGGTTAATATGAACCCGCGGCACACTCCAGCCAACTATATGCAAACCCACCTGAAGTGGCGCAGTTGCTAGGTTGGTGAAGGAACTGAATAAAGCCATGATAGTGACAAGTCATGTCATTAGGGTGGCCACCAGGCCAGAAGTTATGTTTAGTTCTTGTTTGAGCTCAGTCGCTTTCCTAGAACTGTACCTTTCATGGACATCAGTTGTACCATGAAAAACGTACTAATGTACATGTAAACCAATAATCACCTGTCAATAAGGTCATAAAGCTTCCTGGTTGAACATGGGGCATCTATACATAACGTACAAAAAAGCTTTAGTCATAACCTCTGTGAGTTACTCCAAAATGATTATTCCTGTTTTACTCTATTTGCTCCCACTGAAGTTCGTCATCAGAGGAGTCTGCATTAATGCTGCTTCATCACCTCCCCACTCCCTTCTGGGACAGGGGTGGTGGGTCCTTGAGGAACAAGCACTTAGGGGTGGACTGTTGGGGAAGGAAGACATGTGGACAAGGGGGCAAAGACCTCAAGAATACTAGAAACCGTGCAAGGTAAGAACACACATGTCGCAAAGAAAATAACCTAGAACAGGAACATACACACCAGACGAGAAACAGATGAACAAACACTGTACTACAAAGGCACATATCCGCGTAGGTAGGTCGTAAAAGTGCAATTTCCACTCCCACTGCAAGACAGTACCCCCCCCCCCCCCCCCTCCCCCCGCTCGCATATTTAAGGCAGTGGGCCCCAAGACCGCCCCCCCACTAAACTGGACAATCACAATATTAAGAGTGAAGCAATTGCAAATCTCCTGCATGACAGTTACTAAAATCTGCACCAGGCTTTTCCAATAGACTACCAATTATTGTTCAAACCAAGAACTCACGGGTTGTCTTGAGAAAATATAAGTATGGTTTCAAGTTATTTCAGCCACACTCATGGAGAAAAACATCTGACAGAAGTTAACCACAAAGAAGGCGGCATGAGCATCACAACAGTCAGGAAGGATAAAACATGATCCATTTTACCCAATCTGAATCAATAGACAATGATTTAATAATCATCGCGTGCGGGGACCAGTGACCAACGCGTACACTGTAGAGGCATGTGTTTTACCTCATGGTCACAGGTTCAAGTTGAAATAAGTCCACTCAGCCCTTCATCCTTCTGAGGTCGATTAAAATGAATACTATTGAGTTGGGTAACATTAAACATCTGTTATTCAGCACCAAGATGCCCTTCCGAGTGAACGTACGCTTTACAAATGGTCATCTCACGTTAAGGAAAATGAATGACTTTTTGGAAATTGCTTTCTTCTATAAATCTTGACTGATTTTATTTTCCAATTGGGATTGTAAGGTTCATTGTTGAGCAAATGATTGAAAAACCTGTGGCAATTTGTTAAACTGTTTTAAATCAATGCAATCGCTGCCTTTGTGAGCAAAAATGTAATTATAATCGACTTTTCACACACTAACACGTCTGAGGAATGCCGATTGACCACAAACAATATTCTCATATCCATGCATAAAAGCATGGTTCCCTTATGAGGGGAGCTTTAACAGTGCCGTCTGGATAGCAGATGGAGCACTCAAGACCAAGCCGTTGTGTGAATCATGCATGGCATTTGTAATATTTATAGGCTTTCTTGTTTGCGAGATTCATCGGAGACTTGCAGGCCGGATACAGCACCACACAGTTAACTAAAGTAAGAATTGCAGAGGAAAGAGTGAAGGTTGATGAATAAGACTAATAGCCAAGAACAAGTCAGGGAGAAGACACAGCTTGCCCCCCCCCCTTAAACTACATGATCTAATTTCCAGCAATATAAAAAATAATTCATTTAAGGCCACGAGTGGACAAAAGCATTTAAAAATGACAGTAAAGAGCCATTCATTATTGAAATGTATTGGTGAATGATATGCCAACTGTTGGTAACACTTTATGAGTCAAATATTTACTTACACAATTTAAGTGTGAGTTTGGTCTATGCCAATGATACAGTCGCATGTGCTATGCTGAAATGGTGGATAGTCCTGCTAGTTATGGGGTATATTCTGGATTGCAGGCGGAAACTACACGGAGGTCAGGCGTTGGTCTAACATGATGACAGGAGTTACTTGATTTACATGCACCGATTCACTGCAGAGATCTACAATTCAAACACCTGGGAAGCATACCTTAGTAGATTAAAATATCACACCAGCTAGTAGTTAGTAAGCTAAGAGCGTTACATTTCCTAAGCTCTTCTCCTGGACCACAAAAAGTTCACCAATTTTTTAGGTCACCAAGGACTATGGAGAGCACGTTTTGGGGATAAGTGTACCAGACGTGGACCTCAGATACAATTATCCATTTCAGGCAGATGCCCTAAATATGAAATCTAGGAGTAAAGGCTTGCACTATGTTGGATTTAGGAACACAGATAAAAACATCCATTCCAGGAGCATTTGTGTCAAATGGAGATTTAGTTACAACATTATTAGTCAAAGACAATTTTGAGGAAAGCGAGTCAAAGGAATGTTCAAATCCAACACAGGATAAATTTGAATAATAGGAGCGAAAAGAATATTTGACCGGACTGCATAACAAACACATTTGTTTGATTAATTTTTTCAGCCAAAAAGTATTATTGTACCCACATTCACCCATGTCGTTCAAAACAATTTTTAATATGATGGAGAATAGGCCAAATACCAAAGTGTACACACCTGAGCAATCTCTAAATATATATTCTTTGATCCAAGAAACTAAAAACATTCAACGCACAAGGAGGGTCTATTACACAGCAACTTAATTAGAATATCTAACGAGACGTGAATTAAATAAACTTCATGCATCAACGCTGATACAATATAAAGTGAAAAGAATACCTCGCAGACTAAGATTAGCTATCAAACCGATATTATTTAGATTTCAACACAACGTTTTCATGGAGAAATAGTACCCAATAAAATTAATCTTTTCTGGACCTTATACTGCTGCTGACTGAAGAACTTTCACGCATGATGCACAATATTAAGAAAAAAAGGCATAACATCAAAATCAACTTAGAGGGTAGGATACAACAGGAAACCTAGAACAACACAATGAAGGATCTCAAACAAATTGGATGCATATGGGAAAGAACTCCAAGAAAGTAAACTACATAAATTTAAACGAGATATTACTGACTACAAATTAAATGAACTTACACTTGGGCAGAGATGTGTGCACAAAGAAGAAACATTAGAAAGACAAATACCTCAGAAGAGTGTAGTCTCAGAGAAAAATTCATCATTATACTGGTTACTACGCAAGCCAAACAACAAGTGTAATCATTCAATTCTATGGGAGCAGAAGATGTACCTCAAACTTCAACTTCAGCTTCTTTTTTGTCCAACAAGCGAGTCAGCAAAACCTTCCTCCAACCAAACAATGTCAAAATCCGAACCAACCACAGCTAACTCCACAGGGTGAAAAAACGACAAGAATAAATATGAGGAGTGAAACCAGAGTCCAATGATCAATATTTCTTCCTTCACTGCTGCACAACTAGCCGTACTAAATAAAGGAACATCTTTTATCCCCACTTATAATACCAACAGAATAAAATGTAAAATAGCCCTCTTTGAGTTCATGAGGACCCTCAGAATGAGATTTTTTTTAAAAAACCTATTACCTCCTTAAGAAAACTCAGAGGAATCCAAGTACTTGGAATTTAACCTAAAAGTACATGTCATGCCCCGGTTTCGCACAAAATATTGAATACATTTGAAATTCTAGCAAATAACTATCTAGGGGAGGTAAACTTTCCAGTCAAAAAAGGACCAATCTATCAAGAGCTGAAATGAACATCTTAAGATCATTGGGAAATAATTTTGACATTGTTTCAACCTGCAGATAAAAGGGGACGGGGTGAGTTAGTGATGATGGATCGCAACTATTACAGAGAAAAGGCTAATGCACATCTAAGTAATAGCACTACATATAGGCTTCTGGATAAAGATTCCACTATGGAACGAATGGAGACTAACCAAAATTTTGGACAAGGCTATAGAGTTTGATTGGATAACCTTGTTCACCAAATCCTACCAGACAACCTTCTTCCCTCGGAGACCACAGCTATACATGCTGCTGAAAATTCATAACTGTGTAGATCCCCCCTTTCGTCCAATGGTTGAACCATTACCATTATGCTTTATACCAGCCATTTGTTCAATCATGGAGTTCTTATATTAAAGACACTACAGATTTTTTACGACGATTGGAAGAGCTCACACAGAAGAGAACAAAATATTGGTGGCTATGCACTGTAGAAATGACATTTTTATACATTGATCCCGAACCAGGAGGAACTGGAAGCCACTGAATGGGCACTCTTGCAACAGGGAATAAGAACACACAGTTTTTCTTTAGGAGGGCCTCCACTTTTGTTTGCACCATAGCTATTTTAAGTGGGACAACAAATTCTTTCTTCAACTCAGTGGAACATCTAGGGGTTCTTCTGGAGATCCAGTATATGTCAATACCTTTACAGCCAAATTTTTGAATGACTACATTTTGAAGAATCCATTGTGGCAAGAAAATTAGATTTATTGTCGATATATCAATGACATCTTTTTAATTCGGAAAAATTCACACGAAAGTTTGGAACAAAACATTGTGGTTTTTGAATACAAGAAACTCTAGGATCCAATTCACCAGGATTATCAGCGATGCGATACCTCAAATTTTTGGATGGGCCGGTCAAAGTGGTGGATTCAGGAATCAGTACAAGGGTATACAAGAAACCAAATGATTGGATTAACACTCTGTTGTATCAAAGTTACACATGACAAATACATGTATACCCATACTGTTACAATACGCCCTTATTGTATGTACGGTTTCTTTTTTCTTTTTGTTTAGAGGGGCCCCTGAAGAAGGGATTTCATTCTGAAATGCATTGGGCGGCAAAAGTTTGCTTTTAAAAAATACTGTATTCATGTACTGTTATTACCACGGTTGTAGGCCGTTGGAATAAGAGTGGCTTATGTAGTAGCAATAGGTTTAAATTTTCCCAGCGAAGTTTGGTCAAAGTACTAACTGTATATTAAGTTGGATTATTTTTGATTGATATTGGAGAGAAATTTGCAAGCAGTGCGCACTGAGTACAGTGTACCAGTTTGCACCAACCATATGCATGCTCTGCACATAACGAATGAACCTCTGTTCTCCATAAAGTTTGAAGTTCCTTTATCGGAGAAAAAAAGTGGGACACATATGTATTTCTATGAGCCTACATACCAGATACTGGGGGAGATTTAGTCTAGTGACAATTATGTAATAGTGGCAAACAAATCAACAGTGTTTCATGGTATGTGATGTGGCATTCGAGAAGCATGGCCTGGGCTACCTGCAGATTCAATAAAACAGTCTTCTGTGATCAGAATATGCGCAAGACAAAAAAGACAAGTTGAACACCCGCTGCAACCTAGGGAGGATGCAAGTCTGCTTCAGGGCAACTTAGCACACAATGAAAATGAATGTGAATATTTAACCCTAGTTTTCAACATTCTTTGGTTGCCATAGGCAGCAAATTGCAGATTTCCCCTCAAGAAATGTGTTGAACTTTGCAGGTTTCTTCCAAAGGTCGTCATTCACTCACAGTCCAAGCCTAGAGCTGGGCAAACCTACTAAACGTTGGTCAAGGTAGACTTTCAAACATCTCAGTATCTCTAAAAGCATGTTCTAGGTCCAGTTGGTCTACGTCACAGACCACAGGATGGAGCATCAACTTTGAAAGCAGAGGAACTGTTTCGGAATTGTGGGTTGCAATGAGGTTTCTTACTGGGAAATAAAAGAATGCCATAGTAATTTCAATATCTTGTTATGGAAACGTGGCTTGTTGTGAAGGTTACAAATTGGTCTAAAACATCAATCCTTTCAATGGAAAAAAATATCTTGAACCGTGCAGGAAAGTACATTGTGGCCAAATGGCAAATACATTTCGATAACTTACTTATGGATGAATAAAGTCTTTCAGCATGGACTCACTGCGAGGCATAAAACCCCACTCTTGCGAAGACAGCCTGCTTCTAGCCTCCGTGTCAAATTTTTAAAAATAATTTCATTAGGGCACTACCGACTGGCTTAACAAATGGGCTGAAGTCGTCTTCAAAAAATTGTAGCCATGCATTAAACGATGTCCAGCGACTGAAAAATAATATTCAGATTCTTGCGAGGTAACGAATAAGGTGACATATTGTCAGACTAACGTTCTTGGAAGAAACTCAGGATGAAGTCACTGCTGACGCCCACAAACCAAATGGGAAAATCTGCACAAAAACAGTTTACTGTGACATTTATAAACACAACCAACTCTCCGGTTGTTCATTGGCTATTAGCATTCCAAGGTAATTGAGAAAGAGTAAACTCGGAGCTGCGGAATGAGAAGGGCGAACGTGGAATGGGAATAAACAGTCACTATCCAAGACACGAATGTATAACGTGAAAGGATTACACGGAGGCTCGGGAATTGCTAATGAGAATAAAATCTGCAGCATTTCAAAATGACTCAGATCTCAAAGGCTGACATTTAAAAAACACAATCGCACTGGTTTTATTATATGCGTTTTAAGTTTTAATCTCCAGAAACCATTGAACGCATCAGACTGACCACTTACTCAGATACACCTGGCTGTCCTTGAAGGTCACCTAGTTATTATATGCATTTCATGGGCGTGTGTGCACGAAATTAGGTATTGAAGCTGCCTGGACAACCACAAAGTGTGAACCCACCAAGTCACAAATCATTCCAATACAGATAAAGCATTATCAGACCTTAACTCCCAAGACCTGGCCCATAATCACTTTGTTCAAATGAAAGGGTGGTAACTTCGTAATTGCCTAATCTTTAATGTATGGAATGCAATATTTTAAACTGCAGAATTGTACACAACTGCCACCGACTCCAGCAGAACAGTACACTTTAAAAGCCTCAACACCATACCCCCAAATTGGCCACATAATTAGCAAAGCATTGGTCATGTAGGAAATTGGATTAAATTGCCTGACAAGAGCTAGTTGCTGGAAATGACTCTGGGGCGCACCATTACCAATGGAATAAAAGTTCCAGGGGCAAGCTTCGGGCATTTACAAGGTGGTGGAACAAAGGGTAAAGGGGAGAGCATTAAGACTGTAGGAGAAAAAGCAAACAAAAATGCTAAGTGTGCCTGCATGTCTGTGCACGGACGCCTATGGATGAGTTGACCTGCATATACATGGAAGCATGAATGTTGTGTCCTAATTTTCTGTCAATGCTTCTGTATTTTTTTTGTCGCCTCATCATTAGACAAAGGGCAATCCTAAATCTGTCTTTGAAATAAACCAGGCCTACATTCAGTTATATGCACAAAAGCAAAGTGTGCAAACAAACAATGCAAAAGGTATTGGAGCACTGAAAAGTATACTCTGCATGTGTGCATTCACCGAGTACATGGACTAGGCTACCTTAAATTAATAATTACGTTTAAATGGTGAGTTGCTGTCTTTTCTATTCAGCTTTGAAACTACCTCGTCAAACCCTTCCGGAATAGACTGTCTGTACAGAACACAAGGAATCAATCTCTCCGACAAAGAACAGAACAAAGGAGGCTGCTACGTCGCGCCAGGTTTAGTTTCTGTAAAGTGATAGTAAATACATCGTCACCAGGGGTACTCCGCAGAGACACAATGATCATCCGTCAGCATTATAAGTAGGGCAGCACTTAAATTAGTTTAACAAGCTATAAGCAAACTGGAAATAACTAAAGTAACAAACCACTAGTAAGGGAACTCATACTATGGGCCCAAAACTGTCCTAAGTAGAACTGCATGTATATATTCTGAACAAACATTATGATGCTATGTCTGAATCATTTCAAGTTGTGGTGCCAGCAAGGTTCAATTACCGATAAGCCACATGTCTGTGTGCTTTGAGTGTCTATCACAGACAAACCTTGCATACCATGCACCGTCAACCTGCACTGAAAGTCAAAACTAAAAGCTTACATAAAGATAAAAATTATGCAATACGGGACATAGACTGCAAAAATTACCAAAAACTGTCACAACAGAGGCTAGGCATGCATAGGTAAAATGTAATGAATTCCAACTTTTTTGGGGCAACTAAAATTGCGTAAGAGAAGAGAACATAATTAGGTGGTATGACTGTTTAAATTATGGAGAGATGGCATATTACAAGGCACATTCTTTGGCATTAACTAGATATGACATGTTGACGTGAAAGGAATGTCAATGCAGTTGACAATATATAAGATTCTTAAGAAAGGAATTATGTACATTCAATAGATCCTCTCAAAACTGCTTTTCGCCAACAATTTAGGATGCCTTGCTTGGATACACAATAATAAAATAAACACAGTTGAGCTCTAAAGAGGACAGCTCTACAATTCTGTAATAAAAGGTGTGCTTCTTTTGCATGTCAGACTTAGTTTTTAAAAGAGTATACAATTTTCGACTTGTACCAGAGAACCTCTGCAAGCACCTACGTACATTAAACAGAAGCTCAGAAGAGTATAGTACATAATGATTATAAATGTACATGTTTCAATATGAGGCACTTAAGAATTGAAGACACCAGGTTTAGACCTTAAAAAGATCTACAACACGTTTTGGACTTTACTGAATTAACTTGCTGAGATGAAAACCTCTTACTAACTCTGAAGCTGCCACTGTCAGTGAAGGCTATTGTGTACACACACACATTGATATATATATCAAACCACACTTCCTTCTTTTGCAAAGAAGTTGAGCACACACGGATTCAGCTTTTCAGCAGCCCCTTTATTTGGCTCACATGACTTGTTTCGCTTGAATAGCTTCATCATATACCCGCCAAACATCAGGTAAGTACCACACCCCCATTAAAGTCGTCACATGCCCGCTTCGATTGGTTAAGGCATTGATGACAGGCAGTGAGGGGGAGGTCTCAAGCCCGGAACACCGAGCCTGCATAGAGCGGACCTTCAACGTTAGTACTGCCCCAGTGGGCGGTGTCCGCTCTCACCTCACGCCAACCTCGATGTTTACTGAGGGTGAAGAGCTGCTGATAGGAATCCTCATCTCACCGCATTACTTCTTTATCATGCCCAAGCCAGCGCTTCAGTAAGTGAAGACTTCCCGCAAAGTTGCAGCCCCAAACAATGTTGGTGAAGCAGGATTCGAAGATGCGGTGGTTCGGCGTTATCCAAAGTGTTTTAAGAGTTTCCAGGCATAGAGTGACGCATAAATTATGCAAAAAAAGAAGCAGAGAACTCTGGGTAGTTCTCAAGTTTAAGTGGAACGCGGCTCCAGTATAGAGCACTCATCACCAGCTACACACTAAATTTACTTATCTCAAAGGACTGCTTTTCTATTAAAATTTAGAGTGTCGCTGGTGTTGAGTGCTCTATACTGGAGCGGCTTTCCACCTAAACTTGAGAACTACCCGGAGCCATCTGCTTCCTTTTTTTGCATAATTTATGCGTCACTATGCTTTAAAGGGTATTCGTTATAGCAGGTGCTCCCCTGTGTCTGGACAAAGCTATACCTCTCTGAAGAGCTGTAATGAGAGCGGAACACAGGTCAGGGGTTGCTTTTATCCATTTCAGGTTG
Source organism: Lissotriton vulgaris (assembly GCF_964263255.1). Classification (NCBI taxonomy): domain Eukaryota; kingdom Metazoa; phylum Chordata; class Amphibia; order Caudata; family Salamandridae; genus Lissotriton; species Lissotriton vulgaris. The sequence goes on from NC_141694.1 coordinate 1,831,269,911, forward strand.
GATTGGATGGTGTTTTACCAATCCAAAGCTGTGATACTGTGTCTGGAGTGGTAAAAGGCTTTGGCCATTTTACAGCTCGCCATGGATAGCACTGTCCTAATCCTATACTTAAAGACTTTGCTGTAGAAACGGCAAAAGACTTTGTCCCTTTCTATCTCTGTATGGATAGCACTCTGCTAATACTACGCTTAAAGACTGATAGAAAAGCAGACATTTGAGGTGAGAAAGTGTTGATTCTCGCTGGTGTAGAGTGCGCTCTATAATAGAGGGGCTTTCCACCTAAACTTGAGAACCACCCAGAGTTCTCTGCTTCCTTTTTTGCACATATACATACACATACATAAAAACAACAAAGACAGCTTCCTTGATGGATTGATATATAAACATTAAGGGGCTTAGAGCCCGCCTATTACTTACCTTTTCTTACCATTGGTTGGCTCCCACGTCACTCATTTCCTTGATGCCTATTGGTTGGCGCCTCCAGCTTCCTCAAAAGTAGTCTTTTGCCCTTCTGTGGAGCGTGGGCCAAGGAGCGCTTCCTGTGGCCAGAGTCCTTCCACTGGCCACAGGCAGGATCTGTAAAGGAGCAGTACGTGCTTACAGGGCAGGGGTGAATGGTTTCTGTTGTCAGGGTGTGATATTCGGCACACTCTGCCCACCTTTGCAGAAAGCTTTCATGAGTGCTCAAACAACGCAATGCGATGTAAACTGTAGCACCTATTTACCACTGTAAAGGCTACGTATACAGAACAAAAGCGCCTCGCAAACTGGAGTAAATGTGACACCCCGCCCCCTTGTACCGTTGGGTCCCAAACTTTGTCTTTGTACGCAGGCGCTTCAATATGCTCTGCATTGAGCTCATAAGAATACCTTCCATGCCCTGCAGCGAGGTCCTAAAAATGCCACATAATTCGCTTGGAAATGTCGTGCCCTGCTGCATACTGGTAAACATGCTCTACAGGTTTTAAGTGTGCTCTGCAGTATACTGTGTAGTGAGCCTATAGTGTGCGTGTGTGCTCTGCACTACGCTCTACAGTGAGCCTGCCATGTGCTCCCCATTCTTTCACTGTGTTGTTGCATACTCGGTCTCCCGCTATTTTTAGGTCTCGCCTGTCGATGCGCATGCGCATCGAGCAAGGCGAGAGTATTGCGAGTTATCCACTCTTTATCCACACTGCAAGGAATCGTGGCGATTCCTTGCAGTGCCCGTGACTTTTAAGGTCAATGCGCATGCGCATTGAGCTTATGCGCATGCGCATTGACCTTAAAAGCGCGTGCGCGTCCGTCTTTGTTTACCCGCTCCGCCCCCTCCCGCCGTGTCGCATTTCTCCTCCCCCTCCCCTCTCTTCCTTCCGTCTTCCTGCCGTGTCGCACCTCTCCCCTCTCCGCCCCCTCCCCTGCCCGCCCCCTCCCCTGCCCGCCGTGTTACGGTGAAAGGCTTGTTTTTAACCCCGTGGTTCTGTTGACCTCTTTCCTTTTACATGTGTCTGACCCTTTAACTTCTTCTCTTTATGCCTTAATCGGACTCTGTCACGCAGTCTGTCTCTTTCCTTCTGTCTTGATTTTGCGGCCTCCCTCCCTACGACTGTCTCTGTCTCCCAGTTTACTCTTGTTTCTTTCCCCGTCTTGATTTCCGTCCCACGTTTGTCCCGCTTATGCCTCTTTTATGTCTATCCTCCGGCCTGTCTCTGTTCCCCTGGCATATCTGTGTGTCCCTCTGTATGCACCCACTCTATATACCCTAAAACGTTTTTGCCCCCCCCCGCCACCATCACCAGCCTACCTTGAAGGAACTACAGATCCCAGAATTCTCACCCCTTGAAGCAGCAGTGCACCCTCGAGCACCTTTTCACTCTGGAGTATGAGCTACATCGAAGCAGCCCCAGCAGCCGGCGAAACTGGAGCTCCCTCGGCCTCTGGTGCACTTACCACCCTGGAGCTCCCACAGCATCTGGTGCACTTACCACCCTGGAGCTCCCACGGCCTCGTAAGTACACTTTATTAATATTTACCAGCATACTTTCAGCCAGCGAGAGTTCAGGCTGTTTGTAGAATCACAGATCAGAGCAAACTGCACTCCCTTCGAGAGCCAGGATTCCGGAGCAGGCCACGTCAGAACAGACAAAGGCTTTCGTACTGTGGCCAGGCTGTGCCACTAGCACTTTATGGGGAAAATAGATGGGTGAAGTGCTCGAGTTCATCTGAGCGTTGTTCTTCGAGTGCATTCTAGTCCATCTTTTGTGTTTTTGCCCACAATGCCAATGTAGTCTGAGGCGAGTCGTGCACATCAGTCGTGGTCCTGACCAAACTGCCAGGCCAGGTCCCCTCCAGATGAGAACACCAGCAACCCTGACCACGTTCGATCGGAGTCTGAGGACAGCAGCAACATGTTTTATATTCTTTTATTTTGCCCACCCTGCGAGTGCAAACAGGCCTGCCATATACAGGTTTAGTCATACTCCAATAGGGACAGCCCATTACAAATTGCCAGGTCTTCTTTTCAGGAACACCTGAGCCCCAAACCATAACCTTTAGGACTTTATCAGTGAGGTGCGACTTGAGGCCCGTGGTTTAATGGTTTCGTATGTAGAAGACCAAGATCTGGGCATACCTGTCCCTCTTGGAGCCGGGTAGAATCTTTGAATTAATCTCAGCCACTAGAAATGACTCAAGGCTGCATTACATTTTAGTCTTATTTTTGCCTACTGTGCCATTCTAGATAGACCAACCACAGGCAAATCACTCTTGCTCTTCATCCATACGATTTAGTCCAGCTGAAACTGGCAGACCAGGTCCCTCCAGAGATAAACACTAGCCACCCACACTGATTTCAGCATCAGGACCTCACAATCGGTGCTTAACTTGAGGCCCTGGTTGAAGGTGGGGCCCACTGGCACCTTTTTTTGGGTGGGGGGAGGACTGGCATTTATTTTTTGTCATCCAAATTTGACTCCGAGAAACAGTGAAAAACACACAAGGGGTAAAGCAGGAATAGGAAGACGGAAAAATTGTGTCACCCTCCCTCTCACCCTCACCCTCACCCTCACCCTCACCCTCACCCTCACCCTCACCCTCACTCACTCTCACACTCTCACTCACACTCTCACTCACACTCTCACTCACTCTCACTCACTCTCACTCACTCTCACTCACTCTCACTCACTCTCACTCACTCTCACTCACTCTCACTCACTCTCACTCACTCTCACTCACTCTCACTCACTCTCACTCACTCTCACTCACTCTCACTCACTCTCACTCACTCTCACTCACTCTCACTCACTCTCACTCACTCTCACTCACTCTCACTCACTCTCACTCACTCTCACTCACTCTCACTCACTCTCACTCACTCTCACTCACTCTCACTCACTCTCACTCACTCTCACTCACTCTCACTCACTCTCACTCACTCTCACTCACTCTCACTCACTCTCACTCACTCTCACTCACTCTCACTCTCACTCACTCTCACTCACTCACTCTCACTCTCACTCACTCTCACTCACTCTCACTCACTCTCACTCACTCTCACTCACTCTCACCCACCCTCACCCACCCTCACCTTCACCCTCAACCCCTCACCCACACTCACCCTCACCCTCACTCACCCCCACTCACCCCCACTCACCCTCACTCACCCTCACTCACCCTCACTCACCCTCACTCACCCTCACTCACCCTCACTCACCCTCACTCACCCTCACTCACCCTCACTCACCCTCACTCACCCTCACTCACCCTCACTCACCCTCACTCACCCTCACTCACCCTCACTCACCCACCCTCACTCACCCTCACTCACCCTCACTCACCCTCACCCTCACTCACCCTCACCCTCACTCACCCTCAACCCCTCACCCTCACTCACCCTCAACCCCTCACCCACCCTCAACCCCTCACCCTCAACCCCTCACTCACCCTCACTCACCCTCACCCTCAACCCCTCAGCCTCACCCTCACTCACCCTCACCCTCACTCACCCTCAACCCCTCACCCTCACTCACCCTCACTCACCCTCAACCTCATGCTAAAGATTTACAAAAAAACCCATAAACAATTCTAAAAGCACTAACTCTAATGCTGCGAGACCTATTGCATTTCTAATGCTTGTTTTTTGTGCACTTTTTTTATGGCGCTCACTCAACCCAAAGGGATTGGAGAGCTTTACATGAGCACCAATTACATTACACAAGTATACATTTATTTCTTGGTAGCCTCAGTTAGTATCTTTGGATGTCAATTACGTCGTTCTGTCAAATGAAAAGAAAATCCTTCCAGTCACAGATGGTCGCTACGTTTAGTAATAGCTGGCCACACATTTGTCAGCTGCCGGCCACATCAAAGCTTGTTGGGGCTGATGTGAGTTAGACAGCACTTTCAACCAAGACGGTTACAATATACAAACTCTAAAATATAGGTCTTCGATGGTCGCTCTTAAAGTAAAGCGGTGCTAATGCATACCCAGTGACGACAAAGCAAAATCACTGATGTGCAGAGTAAAAAGAGTGCACCTTTTATTACCACAAGGGCAAACACATGCAGGATTCAGTGTATATTTTATACACTAACTTTCCTACTCTGGAGGAACACCCTACACAACAAGAACAAGGCCTGGTACCAACCGGAGCAGGCTAGAGAGCGGTTTACATTGTAAGCAAGTCCTGAGATCCTGAACTAACACCACGTATAGCTATCGGCCAGTATGGCACTAGGAGTAGACAACTGGTTGGAGGATGGTAGCGATACCCGGGCAGCGTAATCGGTGGCAACGATTTAAATGGGCCAAATATGTATAGTTTATGTAATGTGGTGTATGTCATGTGACCTATTGTGCATCTACAAGGACTAATGTTGATTTCTCATGTATATGTAACCGAGATGCCCCATACTAGGGCTCAGTGCTTTGCTTTCTATAAAATGCTAAATGAAGTTAGAAAAACATTTTTAAATAAACTATCCTACTCTGGGAACTAGAGACCAGGGTGGTGTAAATGTTCTTGTGCATCCATGGAAGACGCAAGTCAAAGAATAATTCCCTTTGGGCGAATTAACGTTAATACATAAGTACTTACAGACATACAGTGAACTGACCAATACCCAACATGTAACAAGGAAGCAATGAAAATAGGTGATAACTTCAATACACGTGAAAACACTCTGGAGAAATAAAGTATTTAAAACAATTTATTAGCATACATTACATTAATTAAAAATTGGGAAACACATACAAGACGGAACAATAATCAATAAAATCAACATTCCAATAAAAAGGAGCTACAGGGAGAAAGGACTAAACTCAAACACAAAACAGTAATTTTGAATTTTCCTTAGTTTATAATCCCAGATTTACTCCTTGGGCATCGACGCGTTTCGCCTTCATCAGGACAGTGTGTACAAATGTTTCCCAATACTCAAGCAAGCAAAGGGTCTGTCAGTATATCATAAGGTGTATGCTGCCTCCTTATCGTTTGGTAGAGATATTCGTCCAGCGAATTATCTTCTTGATCTACACAGAATTCTGGTTTAAAATAGTGGCGAAAACCTTTATCAAAGTTTTAGTATTGGTGGCGCATCCAGCATAATGGCTGGGGGAAAAAAGTTAAAATCGCTGCGTCCAATGCACGCGGTAATTCTATTGTCAATATCGACTTCCACCTATGGAGCGGTTTGCGACATTAGAGGGGTTCAGGGTTCCAGTAGAATACCCACGACACGAGGCGATTTCCTCCGTGTTGACCCTCTCGTGTTAAGACCTCGAACGTCCCGCGTGGTTGTCTGCTCGTCTTTACCGGCTAGCCACCAATACTAAAACTTTGATAAAAGTTTTCGCCACTATTTTAAACCAGAATTCTGTGTAGATCAAGATAATTCGCTGGACGAATATCTCTACCAAACGATAAGGAGGCAGCATACCCCTTATGATATACTGACAGACCCTTTTCTTGCTTGAGTATTGGGAAACATTTGTACACACTGTCCTGATGAAGGCGGTTTTAGATTGATTATACCGCCGAAACGCGTCGATGCCCAAGGAGTAAATCTGGGATTATAAACTAAGGAAAATTCAAAATTACTGTTTTGTGTTTGAGTTTAGTCCTTTCTCCCTGTAGCTCCTTTTTATTGGAATGTTGATTTTATTGATTATTGTTCCGTCTTGTATGTGTTGCCCAATTTTTAATTAATGTAATGTATGCTAATAAATTGTTTTAAATACTTTATTTCTCCAGAGTGTTTTCACGTGTATTGAAGTTATCACCTATTTTCAATGCTTCCTTGTTACATGTTGGGTATTGGTCAGTTCACTGTATGTCTGTAAGTACTTATGTATTAACGTTAATTCGCCCAAAGGGAATTATTCTTTGACTTGCGTCAACTGTGGAACCCTATCCCTTTGGTTTTGGGGTCCCTCTCTCTTTTATTAGACATCCATGGAAGACTACACATTATTTGTGGTAAATAACCATCTTAACAGATTTGGTAAAAGCGTGCCTTTTGTATTTCACAATCAAAGTTTGTATTTTGTATGGGGCTGGTAGCCCTTTTGTTTCAGTGTGCGTTAATAGCACTGCCACAGAATCCGCACCACAGCGGTGCGTAAAGCAATGAAAATTCTGGATTTGTTTTTTTACAACCATAAAAAATAAAACGTAAAATATATTACAATATAAGTTAACAAATTTTACGATAAAATACATTATATCTGGATATGTGCAAAATAGATTCCTACTCATTATTAACCATGTTTACAAGTTCACGGTTGAATGCATCTTTAAGTCTAGATCTGTACACGGTTTTCCAACTCACTAGTAAACATTCACAGGTTCAATGTCCGCTTTTTTTTGCCAATCAAGGTTAGTAACTTTACACCACGACAAATTAAAATGGTGGATGATCAGCCCACCCAGCGGGTGATGGTCTGCCTACATGTACAAATAGCAAGCTCTTTTACAATTGGTTTTAAAAGTGTTCTTCTCGCTTCACTGACTGTAGGACAAACATCACGGACTCCTTATGGTATCCACACAGTCTGCAAGTTGCGTTGTAATAATTCCCTTTCCAACTTAGTTGCAGATCCTGTGTATCGTTTACTCCAAACAGATAAAGCATATGCTCATTTTTTAGAAACAATCTGAAGTGAGCTGCTAGATAGTCTTGTGGTTTTAGTTTTACATAAGTATTTATCACTGTCCAGGAATTACCTCTTTGTCACTACATTTTTGTCGCCTAGGAAAGTTTTTTTGCAGCGCCATTGCACACTCTATTAAAAGCCACCCTCCCCATCTTACCGTCCCATGCCTCTTCAATGTCCAATTCTGCCAGAGCTGTTCTTAGGTGTGCACCCCATGAATACAGGGATTTTTGGTCGAAATGGGCCCTTATTTTTGTCCAGCATAGATTCAGGGTACCGGGTTCCGAAGAGCAAAGTTTCCAACACTATTTCACAAAAAAAAAAAGATTGCCTCTGGAATTTCTGGTTTTGAAGTCAAAACTCCAGGCGAATCTGGGCTCGTGACACTTCTCTAGGGAGCTTAAAATGGCTTTAAACACTTTTGTCTGCAAGTCATTTAAAATTTTAAATTCCCGGACATGCCATATTTCCAATCCGTAGGCCATAGCTGGGAGTATTTTTGCTGCCATTGTTTTTAAAAGATGACTAAGACTGGCAACTCAATTTTATTTGTAGCTGTTTATATGTAAAAATTAAGGTTTGTGCCTTTGCTTTTATTGAATTTTTCTGAGCCGTAAAGGACATAGATCGCCCTAAATTTATGCCCAAATACTTGTAAGTGCCAACTTCCTCTATCTCTTTACCCTTGGCAAACCACTTGAATTTTTTCGATCTGGGGCCTACTAAACGTACCACCTTTGTTTTTTTCCTATTTATCTCCAGCCCCTGAAGGTCGAAGTAGTTAGTCAGGTGGTCAATGACTGTTTGTAAGCCAATAGGGGTTTGGCTTAGGATCACAATGTCGTCTGCATATTGCAGATACTGTATGTGGTCCTCTGCCAATTTCGGGGGATGACCATTTACTTTTGACAAGTGGTTGTTCAGATCTGCAAGGTACAAGTTAAAAAGGCTCGGGGCCAAAACACACCCGTTTCAGACCATTTTTTATTTCAATCTTAGATGATGCTATGCTGCCCTGCCAAAACACACCCGTTTCAGACCATTTTTTTATTTCAATCTTAGATGATGCTAGGCGGCCCCCTGCCCTGGGCACCACCCCCAAGCCAACGGACCACGCACGAAACCTGGGCTTCATCCTGGACTCCTCCCTCACGATGACCAGACTAGTCAACGCCGTCTCGCCAGCCTGTTTCAACACCCTGCGCATGCTCCGAAAGATCTTCCGTTGGATCCCCACCGAAACCAGGAAGACAGTCACCCAGGCACTCGTCACCAGCCGACTGGACTACGCAGGAACCACTGCCAAACTGCATAAAAGACTCCAGCGCATACAGAACACCTCTGCACGACTCGTCCTGGACATCCCCCGCCACAACCACATCTCCGCCCACCTGAGAGACCTGCACTGGCTCCCCGTCAGCAAGAGGATCACGTACCGACTCCTCACCCACACACACAAAGCTCTCCACGACCTGGGACCCAAGTACCTCAACAACCGCCTCACCTTCTACACGCCCACCCGCCAGCTGCAATCGACCAGCCTTGCCCTCGCCACCGTACCACGCATTCGCAGAACCACCGCCGGAGGATGATCCTTCTCCTTCCTGGCGGCCAAAACATGGAACTTCCTCCTCATCCACCTACGACTAACCCAGGACCATCTTTCCTTCAGGAGGCAACTCAAGACCTGGCTATTCGAGCAGTAACGGACCGCTTCCCCCCCAGCGCCTTGAGACCCTCCAGGTGAGTAGCGTGCTATATAAATTGTTTGATTGATTGATTGATTGATTGATTGATGCTACCATCTCCCAGCTTCACCCGGGCCCAGTTTTCACTGTGGAGGGCTACTAAGGAGTTAACTAGTTGCTGCGGTACCCCCATCCTTTCAATTTTGCCCATAGTCGTTCACGTGGGACTCTGACGAAGGCAGATTTTAAGTCAATATAACATACACAGACCTGATTTCTTTAGGATTGCTTTTTCTGTAAGAAGTGCTATGGCTGCCAAATTTGTGCTTGTACCCATTCCTTGCCTAAAACCGGTTTGGTATTTGGGATTAATACCTTTGTCCTCCATCCATTCCTGTAAATGTAGTAATAAACATGAAGCATAAAGTTCTGCAGCAACATCCGTCAAAGCTATGAGTCTGTAACTACTAGGCTCATTGAGATTACCATTCTTATATACAGGATGAAATATGTTCCCTCTCCAAGAGGGAATGATCTTATTTTGAGAATACAAATAATTAAAAAGCGGAGTAAGAAAATTTGCCCAAAATTCTGCATCGTATTCGAAGATTGCGTTTGGAAGCCCGTTCGGCCCTGCAGCACCCTCCTTTTTCAAATGTTTTAGTACTTCTTTTAGTGGTTTGTTGTCAATTAAGGAGGTTATGCCATTATGATTTTGTATCTGTGATATGTCTTCAATCTGAGCCATATCATCGGGACTAAGATTTTTTCGCTTTGTGCAATTTTCCAGAATGTGTGGTTAAGTATGATTATCCTCCTGCTGGATATCCGGTCAAGGTTCCAAATTCATTTCATAGTTAGCATTGTTGTATACATTTTGTATATGTTGTTCCCAAATCTTTTCACTTATTCCAGCTTTTTGAGATATTCCTGTTCCTTTAACTTGTTTATTATGCCCCAAAATTCACAACTGTTGGGCTGTTTGCTGGCCCAAAGTAATTGTTCCCACAGCTTTTCCATACGTTCCTTTTTTGCCAATTTACACCTCTCCCTAAAATTCTTCCATGTCACTAATGTTGTTATTCGTCACCGGATTTCCAGATCCTACGGCCATAAAAGCTTTTCTCAATTCCCTTATGATTTCCCTTTTTGATTGCGCAAAGGAATGTGTGTTAATAGGGCTGCCACAGAATCCTGCCTCACACCACTGCATAAATCAATGAGTTCAAATAGTGCTGCAACTGAATCTGCCTCAGCTATGCACACAGTGCCTTTTCTAGTCACATAATGTATTCAGTCCGGTGGCAATATTTGATCCTTGCTTCTGCACTATTCCAGTGACCCCACTCTCACCCCTCCCATGCTTGGTTCTGCAGGGACCTGCGGTTCACAAAATGAAATCCCAGCTAGCATCAGCTCTCATCGGTCTGAGGTTAGTAAATTAACACCTGTTATTTACAGTGCTAAGGGACAGCAGGCGTGGTATGAAGCGCTACATATAAACAAGTTATTTTTCTAAGCAGGGAAGAGGGTAGAAGTCACCCAGGAGTGGGGCTTAGTGCCTGCTCCGGACCTCTCCTAGACGGCTCTGCTTTGTCAAGAGATGCCTACACAGATGTGCTGTTAAAGAATAAACTGCAGCCCGATCAGTGGCACTAGTGCAGGGGCCACAAGTGAGTGCACTGCTGCTAGTCCAGGGTGATGGCGAGACGTGTTCCTCTGTGACGTGGGCTTTGTGACGCTTTGGCGAGGCCTTCAATTCTCCACACAACGTGTGCGGTAAATAGAGACCCATTGGCTTTTTTGAGGTAAAACGGGGCAACAACAAAATCGCACTGGTGCTGGCCTGAGAAGCGAAGAGTTGGAGCTTGACAAACAGCGTAGTAAGAAAAAAAACTGAACAGTGGCGATGCGTCAAAGACGTACTCCGTTGCTGTGGGTCGGGAGGAAACAATGTATTCAATCAAGAGCGGAAGCTCAAACGCAGAAGTTTCTGATATCCGCTGCGGCACTCCTCGTGTGAAATGTCCTTTGGAATGGGAGGCAAGAAAGACGGCACTTCCTCTACCCCACTCCTGGTACCAATTATGTACCAAAGAATAAAGCCATAAGTCGATTGTATTTTGAAAGACTGGATCAAGTCTTTATATGAAGTCCTTTAAATAGCGGACCCACAGGAAACGGCTGTTAGCTTGAATGAAGGAAAGTAGGAATGAATACAAGATAGAGATTCTAGAATATAGAATACAAAAAGAGTAAGGAACAGAGAAGAAGGGCAAGAACGGAAATAGAGAAAAGATAAGAACATTAAAAACACCCTGCCCAGGGGCCGAACGAGTTCCCAGCGCATTACTCTGCGTCTTGTTTTTCCTCACCCCGACGCCGCTCCTTAATATGCTCTGTCCTGCAGGTTCCCACCAAGCTGCTAACTGCCACCAATTATCTCCAGGAGCACAGCTATCAATAGTGCAGCAGATGCAGGGGCAACAGGGTCAAATGTTGGGAGGGGACCACTGCAACCAAGCTGTGCCTCTAACTACTTTACCAATGAAAGAGGGGTCAGGGATATTTTACTAGCTTGCATTCATGCCCTTGCTTCCCCAGTCAGTGAATCTGTACGAGATCGTTCCAAGCTTCCAGTTTTGCATGCCTCCAGACAACATTAATAGCTATTGCTTTACCTCCATTGACTTCAATGATGTCTAAGGCAAAATGTACACTTCACAGATCCATGATCAATAATCTAATACGGGACAAATTACATTAAGTCTAAGGAATAAGAAAAGTCACAAACTTTTACTTTTTGGGTTCATTTAAGTGTTGCTCAGAGCATTCCACATCAGTCAAATGAAAAACGAAAAACCCTGCAAAAGCAGACCGGTCTAAAACTTGATGCAAACCAATGATTACTTACACCTTTTCTTCTCGTCTTCAATGCTTTGATGCTATAGGACTTGGGTGTGCAGACTGATTTCTATTTGGGAGAGAAGCGAACTGTCGTGCTCGAAGTATGATGTTAAGCTGTTGCACAATGATATTAATATAAATATGTGACATTCAATGCTTGGCCAAAGCCCTGCTGCCAGACAATGAACAGCTCACAGAGCAGAGACTGGCTGCAAGATAGCATGAAAAAGAAACGCTGGCAAAGCCAATTGGTCTCCCCCACGTCAGGTATCAAATTTGTAAATATTTAAGCCATGTTGTACAGCAGCGCAGCTGTTGAACAATATGACTAATACTGAAAAAGCCAATACCGCCCGTAGGCGAAACCAATTGCCAATTAGTCCAACATTCATTTAAATCACCCTAAGTCACCTACTGTTCTGTTCGCATGTGTGTTTCTCATATTTCCAGGTTTGTTTCATTAGCTTAGTTGTCACCTTAAAAAATAAATCTATCTTTCAGTGTAATTCAACCAAATTGTTTCACTTGATTAATCCCTAGACAACTGGCATAAATTAATTTACTTTTCTAATTTAATTAGTCCCTAGTATATGGTACCAAGTGTACCCAGGGCCTGTAGGGTAGGCATCCTTCATGGGCTGGAGCACTGATTTGGCCATCTCAAGTGTGAAAGTAAAGCATGACTCCCAGCATGCCACTGCAGACTGATGGATTGTTTTTTTTAGGTTTTGCCTGGCCATGCGCTTTGCGCATGCGCCAAAAAACCTCTTGAGTTGTGTGTGTGGGTCGGGATACGCCCCCTCCTCCGATTGGCTAGCTCCATAAATGGAGCATAGCCATTGGACGAGGGGCCTGTCCGTCAATGCCGGACCAGATTCGGGGGCGTTCCCGAGATTCTTTGGCTTTTGCCGACGTCACGCGACGTCAGCCAAAAGCCGGGAACGCCCCCGAATCTGGTCCGGCATTGAGCCGGCACCCGCCTTCCTGCTTCGTTTATTTTGCAGTTACACACAGCCGTGAAAATAAGTAACTTCACATATTGTGAAACTCGTTTATGTCTGCCCCGAGAGGATGAGTTGTCAGGCTCGGGCTGTTGCGGTCGGAAGAAGGCAGAGAGCTGGTGAGTTAGTTCCCTCTGTAAAGTTATACTCTGTTTAATTATATAGCCCCGTTGTTTAAAGGACTTCTGAATGTCGCAGGCTACTTTTCATTTATACATTATTAGGAAACTCGCTCGCGGAAGACTTCGGCATTTCTGTGTGATTATGCAAGACAGCAGTTTTATACATTATTAGGAAACTCGCTCGCGGAAGACTTCGGCATTTCTGTGCGATTATGCAAGACAGCAGTTTGAAATGTCCCATGGCTATGTAAATATAATTGTGCTTGTTGGAAATGGGGGTTGCCCAAGTCTCAAAGGGGGTAGCATGGCATCAAGCGGGCAGGCCAAACTTGGAGGACATGTGAAGCACTAACGCAGTACCCTCAGTCAGCACACCAGGCACACTACAAAAGAGGCAGGACACCAATCTGAGTTGGAAAATTAAGCAGTTTAGTATCTCCAACCTGCAAGGCAAAAATGCATTAACAGTGTAGTGTCATCATAACACGGCGCCAACTGGCACCAGAGCCAAGTGAATAAAGGGGGGATTATTTACATGGGACCAAAAAGGGATTGAGTCCATAGCTATAAGGAAAAAGGATGGTTAATCAAACATTAGACCTGGGGCCAATCTGGCGGGGCCAACTCAGACTCTCATCCTTAGGGGGTTGGCTGGAAATGTAAGATACAACATTATGCATAAATACACCTCATGTATTATACCGCCAATCCCCACCCCTGTAAAGGAAAAACATCATATAATAATAGAAAGGAGTACCTGTAATGAAACACAGCAAGGTTTCCTCTATCATAAACCTAGGGGTACCAAAGCATACAAACTCCCAGCGTGTATAAACAACAGAATACCTGGACCTCAATAACTTTAGTGTAGGCATAGCATTAGCATCTTCACCTTAGCAGGGTAATCAACCTACAATACAGCTAGGCACAGAAGTGCACTACACCTTTAGTATTTGCGAATACCAGGCTTCGGTAACATCAATATTGACCGTAGGCTCAGGTCACAACATTTCCAGTGACAGTCCCCTCTATACCACTACAAAAGAGGCAATACTGTGGGGGGGGGCCTAGGTATCCACAAGAGGCCTCAACAGGAGCACCTGGGCATATGCCTCCTTAGCTCACAAACTGCAACAAAAGCATCAGGCAGTCTTTAGCATCCAAAAGGGGGGGGGGGGTGGCATTTAAATAGGCACAATTTCTTTATCTGGCCTGGCACTTTAGAAGAGGGACTCCTGGCCTACACAACCTAGTGGGCAACTTAAGGGATTTCAGTGACCCACTCCCCTGTAGATACAGTTCCCCATCAGTCTCAGCATTTCCCTACCCAGGGGTTAATTCGTCCCTGTACCGGTCCCGGGGCCTAACTGAGGTCCTTGCCCAGTTCTAGGACTCTCTTTCTGGTGAGTTAGGGCCAACAGGGTCCAACAATAGTCTCCCCTGAGAAGGGGGGCGGGCACCGACCTATGCCCCGACACACCCCCCAACTCCACTACACTCTGTCCCACTCACCGGCTGCTTCTAGGCTGCTGGGTCTGGGCTCCTCTTCCACTGGGAGCCCTGCAGGCGATGTGCCGATCCCATGGGGAGGGGGTTTCCCTAACTCGAACTCCAACGTGGAGGGGGCAGGCACCGGCAATGTGCCTCGAGGCCCCCTCTTGCTGCCATCTCTAAAGGCGGCGGAAGGACGAAGGCGGGACACAAGCGGGGCTCTCCTGGTGTCTCCGAGGGCCCCGCCGAGAACAGCTCACGCTCCCAGCCTCCTTCAGGCCCTGACCGGCGGGGTGGCCTCCCGTTTCGGTCACTCTCACCGGGGCTCTTCACAATCCCGGGATTTCGGTCCTCCGCTTCTTCTCTGGCTGCCGGCCGGCAGCCCATCCCTGCGCGGCCTTCAGGGGTCACAGCCGCGCAGGCCAATCCGTGCGCGGCGGGGGCGGGCCGATGACGCGGCCCGGCTTCCCCGTCAAGTGATGCGGGTCAGGCAGGCTTCAGGGCCTAGCGCGGCCCACTTCACATCGGCGGCCCTCTCCTGGCACCGGGGGCCGCCGCGACGATGCACACCACCGCGGGGGGGGCTCCCTGGCAGCGTGAGGCAGCGCCAACACTCCCCGGGCTGCGACGGTGATAAGGGGTAGGCTCCCTTTATTTAATTATTTATATGGCGGACAGCGCGCCAAAACGAGGGTAGGCTCCTCACAGTTTCCTCAGCGCCCGGGCTGCGACGGTGACCTCCAGCTGTGATAAGGGGTAGGCTCCCTTTATTATTTATTAATCAGGTAGCGAGCGCGCCTCCTCAACCGGCGCTATTCACAGGATGCCAGTCTCCTCACGCAGAGCGCGCGCCACAACGAGGGGTAAGCTCCCTCAGCGCTATTCAGTCAACAACTTCCTCAGGCCACACAGCAGGCACAGCGCTATCACTGGAAGGGGGCGCTTTTCTCGGAGGACAGCTCCTCCCTCAGCCCACACAGTTTTCAGGGCCAACAGCTCTCCAGGGGTCACACCAGCCCCAGCGCTTCCACACACAGCGCTCTACAGGCAGTCCCTCACAGTGTCAGAGCTTCCACAGGGGGGGGGGGCACAACTTCCTTGGGGGCATCAACCTCCCCAGAATAGCGCTTGATAGGCAGTACCTCACAAGGGCAACAGTTCCTCCAAGCAGCCCAGGGCAGCAACAGTCTTGGCATTTACAGCGCTTAGGTAGGCAAACCAGGGCTTCCAAGTAGGCTCTTCACGGAGGGGGGGGCGAACAGCTCCACAGCCAGCCCAGGGGCACACTCCTCACCTCCTGGGGGGTTCAAGCCCACAGCATTCCTCCTCTTCTGGGCACCTTTTTCCCTCAGCGCTGGCGTAGTTCAAGGTCCCACGGCGTCAGGGACCTATGAAGAGTCCTCCCTTGTCAGGGGCCCATGGGGACAGCAGCGGGGGGGTTTATAGGGGTGCAGGGCCCAGCTCACAGGCCCATGTGGCGGTCGCACCTCACAGCAGGTCCCCCTCCCTTCCTTGTCCCAGCTGACTGACCCTCTGGTGACACTTCCCCCTATTTATACCCTCCTCCCAGGCAGTGCCAGGACCTTCTAGAATGTTGGCACATCTAGCCTAAACTGGTTCTAGGGGAGGGGGTGAGCACCCTGGGTGCCAGGCTTTCCCTCCAAAAGCTAGGGGTTGCTGGGTATTAATGACTAGACCGCCAACCTAACGCAGTCAGGTGGCACTACCCAGGCCATGGCATCCATTTTAAAACACAATACATTTCAGTCAGGTGCAGTTTTAAAATGGGGGATATTTTCTGCACACCATTTACAACATGTAATTTTACATTTTCACAAAGTGTCTCACATTATGTCAGGTAATTACATTTTTCAAAAGGGGTCTCACACCACTCATGGCCTATACAGGTTTAATCCCATGGGGGAGACAATCCAGATAAGGGGGTCAAAAGCGAAAAATTTGGGGGGAAAAAGGCCAAGTCCAACAGTGCTACTGTGTGAAAGTAAATACTTTGCTGTTCTCAGACCGTTGGTAACAAATCGCATATCTCGTAGGCGGATAAGCGATCGAAAACATTTGCTTTTCGTTTAAAACGTTATCTTCCAGTTTCGATAACAGAACTTCCCGAACGTATAAAAAAAAAAAAAGAAGAGGCGATGTATCACGGGAGTTCCCAAACAACCTGTCCCGTCGCGTGCAGGTTGCACTGTGTTTTCACGGAAGGAATAGCACCTGGAGGCAGCGTCAAGGCACACGCTCCTAGGTTATGAGCAGATGATCGGGGTTTTCTGCCCTCTGGGGTTGCTAAATCAAAAGTTAATTGTTAATGAGAAAATGAAAGGCGAAATAGGTGAATTTTTGGTATAGTAGTGGATGGAGGAGCAGGGCTTTAAGTGGGCCGGTTCTGCCAGTGCTCAGCACCGGCAGTTCTCAAAAGTAGGTGCTGAGACGGGTCCCTGTCGGGCTCTCTCCATTTTTCCTCTCACCATCAGCGTGAAAAAAAATCGCAGCTCTGCAGCAGCAGTTCCCCTCTTCACTGCCTGCTGTAACTTCAAAAAGACTCATAGTGCCTCAAATCCCATATTCTAGAGACACTGGTGGGTGCACTGGACGCCAGGCTTTGCCTTCTCTTCGCCTTGTTAGATGTACCTTTGTTTACCCTGTGGGCAGGCAGTAATGCCTCCAAGGTGGTTGATGACCAACTCAAAATCCATTGAACTAGCATATAGCAGTTGGCGACCCAGCAAAGGTTTTAGGAACTCTTTGCATTGGAAAAGGCCCGCCCCAGGTTGGTGAACATTCGTGACCCTTGTGAGGCTTGCACCATTAACTTGACACGTGCAAGATTCCACAACCCCGGTGTGGGGCCTTGCAAAGACTTGCTGCAGTTATGCCGGAGAATTGTCGTGCCCGTCCCGGGGGACTCAACTGTGACTGCAGCGCCTCTAAGGTAGGGGGCACTCGCGAAGTGCTCTGAGCGCATTAGACTACAAACGACACACCACAAATTGAAGAGAGCGCCTTGTTTTACAGTGCGCGCGGGCATCTCATTAGTCTTGCCTCCCGTACACTGTCTATGTGCAGGCCATATAAAATACAGCAGGCAGGCTAATTAAAATGACAGATTCCATCTTCAGGACCGGCCTCCCAGGATAACATGTTTTCTATTATTAGCAATGAGCCTTATCTGCTCCCCTCCCCCCAGACACCCGATCCCCACAAAGGCACCTTGCCGCCCCCGCCGCCGATGCCACGGCAAGCGCTTCACGCGATCACAACCAGCGATTTGTCTGCGTGGCGCTCGGCGGACATACATATATTTTTTTTTACTTGCCCAGCGCGTGTAAATTACAAGACGCTGGCGGGGGCGCTTGGCCTGCCTTCGCTCAGTGGATAACCCCGTGGCAGGGCGGTGCCACGCCGGATGACGGATGGCACCGGTGCCTGCAGTACCAGCTCTCAGGGGCCCTCCCAGGGCAGACAGGGAGGCAGCTGCGCTCTCGAGACGTCAGGAGCCTGGCCTGCCCCGGCTCAGGTTATCAATGGCCTGCAGTGTTCCAGCCGGAGCCCAGCTACCCCCTGCAGCCATTACTTTTACAGCTGAAGGCGACCTTCGTCTCCCGGCAATTAGCCTTCAAGCCACACACGACTTCTTAGTAGCCAGGCATAGGGTGTCTGCTGAAGCTGCACGGACTGCAGCGGGGCTGATATCTATATATTCGCAATTAGTTTACCAGCTAGTGCTGCGTTTCTGTGGCCTCGCAAGGTGTTTGGGAAGCGCTACACAAATACCATTTCAATAGCACCCACGATTAAGCTTCTAACTGGAGCATAGCCTTTCATAGTCAGGAACAACACTGGGGCGAGACCGGAGTTGTACCTCCGCCTAGAGTCACGCTTGCCCTAGCTGTGACTACCTCCTACGGCCACGCCCATTCTTTCGGCTCATGCCAACATTGTGCCAGCGTTGAATGGAGCAATGCGTGTCTAGTACAAAACAAGCATTTCCTTGCTAGATAACGGAGTCACTTCTCATAGCCTTGCTTCGCTGCTCTGGCAAGATTCTTGCAGAAGGGTCCGGCCTTACTGCTAGCGCCGAGGGTTTCCTTGAAAATGTCAGCAGTGCCGTGAAGCCTCTTCAAAGCCCATCTAGGCGCTGCAGCGCTCAGCCTTTCTTCTAGCAAAGACCTAATGCCAACAGAGCATGCTTTCTTGTAGTGCCTAACTCTTACAAGCGGATACAAAACGAGGCAGATGGAATACTTGAAGGAATCTCAGCATTGCTGATAATGCAGGGCCGCATTCCAGTACACATCATGTCACCTCAGTTTCGACCCAGCTATATGCAAATCAGTCTTGATCCTTGCGCCAATGAGATCAGGCCAGGTCCTCCTTGAACGGGAGCGCAAGAAACCCAGGACCAGTCTCGCTCTTATTACAGCCAGGTAATGGTTGATTCCCTTTTTAGGTTTTGACTGGCGATGCGCACGTAGTGCGCATGCGCCAAAAAACCTTATGTTTTGTGTGTGCAGTCGGGTATCCGCCCCAGTCTCCCATTGGCTAGCTCCATAAATGGAGGCTAGCCATTGGGAGACGGCTCTGTCCGTCAATCCCGGACCAGATTCGGGGGCGTTCCCGAGAATTTTTGGCTTTTGGCGACGTCACGCTACGTCAGCCAAAAGCCCTCAGGAACGCCCCCGAATCTGTTCCGGCATTGAGCCAGCACCCGCCTTCCTGACCTTCACGGTTTCTTCCCTCAGGCTCGGACGGGAATAATTATCCCTCCCCTCGACTCCTCTTCACACCCACTCACTCCCCTCCTCCGAATTCCGCCGCCGCCCCCTCCTCCACGCAGCCGATTCTACCCCTTCCCGCCCCTCCCGCCCCCTGCTCCTTTCCCCGCCGGCACCAAGACACCAAGGTGACTTAAACTTGGTAGAGTTGGAGAAGGGAAACTACGTTTTAAATATTGTTTGCAGACAAATTCTGGTTTTATTGTCTATTGAATTACTCCTTACTGCCTTAACTAAACATTAACCTAATGAAAGGAATGTTGCGATTTTAAATTTTGGCACGTAATGCACCATTTGACCAATGACAAAAATGTCTAAAAATTATAAAGTTAAAATCCTAGAGACTAGTAGTTAAATTAGTGCTTTGTTCCCCTATTTACGCCAGCATTTATAACGATTCTTTAAATACAAATGAGAAAGGTCCAAATAAAAAAAAAATAACAACAATTGAAAATAGGTAGCGGTAGACAGAGGCAGTGAATGGTGGGCGGATCCTGGGGTGAGATAGAGGGTCACAGAGGGGAAGTCAGCGAGGGCGGTAGAGGCAGTGAGGGGTGAGTGAAAGGTCTAGATGGCGCCATAGATTGTGAATAAGGGAAACGGGCTGTGAGTGAAACGGGATTGAGGGGCAGCAAGGAAGACGGAGGTAATGCGGGAGAGCCGGTGAGACCGAGACCCTCTCACAATAGCTTATCCTGCTCACACGGGCCTCGTGAGAGCAGATAATCCGCGGGAGCATCTAGAGGCTGCTTTCCTCTGGTGGCTGCAGCATCTAGGAGAGACCAGCCCGCCACCCTCCTCAGAGGAGACCGTATCTGAGCGTCAGCTGGTGCCCCCACCGACCGGGGGAGGCGCCCAGTATCGTGGGAGAGGAGATTCGCCCCGATTCCTGCCTCCACCGGAGAGGAGAAATGAGGCCACAGCAGCAGGAGGCGGCCGGGCCCGGCGATGCCTAGGACCCCTGGAAGGAGTGCATGGACACCGCCGTGCAGCTGGCACTGCGGGCTGGAGAGGTGAGCACAGAAGCAAGCGGCCATAAGGTGGAGGTGGGGTGAATCTGGAGGGGGGAAAGGCTACGGTGGATAGAAGGGTCAAGATGGGAGGCACGGGTCCTCTCGAGGGAGCTTTGGGCTAGCAACGATCAGGGCTTTCGGAGTTAGGGTAAGGGGGCGTGCGGACGATCAGCAACGCTCTCGGCTGTGTAAATCACTCAACGGTTGAGGGATGTTATAAAAGAACCCCTTTTCATCCATGGGAATGAGTGAACTACTTGCAGATATATGGGGTGGGTTCCCACGCCTTAAACCGATTTAGAGTGTGACACTGTAACCCACCCCAAATCTTCGGCTGGGTGATTCAAACCCCGATCGAGACAGTGTGACGCCCCATAAAAAATTGTGGTGGAATCTGTAATTTTCGATACTATTCTTTCCTAAGTTTTAATTTGTCCCTGGTTTTTAACATGGATATTTCAGCTGCTTTGAGCTATGGCCATGAGTTAAGTGCTCCAAGCTAATAATTGCGATTGACCTGCTGGATACATGTTCTGATCCAGGCAGGCCCCCTCACCCCTTCATCCTTCAAAGGTTGATTGGAAGGGTTTCAGTCAAGTTGGCAAAAAGAAACAGTGCAGCAAAACTGCAGTCAATGCAATTTAAGTCATATTATGTCGATTGTAAGAGTGACAGATTGTTTCTTTTCTTCTCCTGTGAGTCACAGAAGAAAGCTGGTTGGTTTCTGTTCTGGTAACTTTTGCACTTGGCATAATGAACATTTCTTTTTTTAGCATTACAAGCTATCTTGTGCGTAAGTACAAAAGTGACCAGCTGTTTTTTTTTTTTGCAGCTGTATTTTCCAGTTTTAGGACTTTCCATCCTGAAGTTACCCTGCGTTTTGATTTTTGGCTAAATATAAGCTTCCCTACTCCGCAGTTACAGGTGTCGTGGGGGGGGGGGGGAGGGGAGGGGCACGGTGAAGGGTTGGTGTATTTCCAGTGGTTAAGCAATAGGCGAAGACAAAATGTAAACACCCATTGGTAAAGAATTAGGAAGACCGCATGGAGAATTTCCAGGTTTGAGCTAATAAGACAGAATCAACAATATTTTGGCGTATAGACTGAGTAACAACTGGTGAAAGAGGTAATGAATGTCAGTGCTGGAAGCGAAATTAGTGCACACCCATAAGGCCTAGTACCACATTCAAAATAAAAGCAGTTTTTTTTATGGACTCTGCTTGTGCCTCCGTGTGCCCCCGTTGCGCCTCTGTGTGCCCCTGTTGCCTGCTTGTGCCTCTGTGTGCCCCTGTTGCCTGCTTGTGCCTCTGTGTGCCCCTGTTGCCTGCTTGTGCCTCCGTGTGCCCCTGTTGCCTGCTTGTGCTGTGTGGGTGTGTGTGGAGGGCTCCGTGTGGCTGTGTGTGTGGGAAGCTTTGTGTGGCTGTGTGTGTAGGAAGCTTTGTATGACTGTGTGTGTGGGGGGCTCTGTGTGGCTGTGTGTGTGGGGGGCTCTGTGTGGCTGTGTGTGTGGGGGGCTCTGTGTGGCTGTGTGTGTGGGGGGCTCTGTGTGGCTGTGTGTGTGTGGGGGGGGCTCTGTGTGTGTCATTTGAGGGAGATAAAGCTAGTGGCATTGTAAATGACAATGCCATTTATTTATGTTAAAAAAGCATTAATAAAAATAATGTCAAGAGCAATGCCAATAGCTCTAACTTTAACAAAGGCAAAACCATTGCATTGTAAATGCTTGTTTTTAATGCACTCAACTTCGCCATTTCAAATTGTGGCAAAGTCCAAGCCTCCCCTAAAGGCAAGGTGCGTCATATTAAAAAGAAGGACATGTGGTTTGAGGAGTTTACATGTCCCGATGGTGAAAATCCCTGCATTATTGTCTTTATAGTAGTAAACCTAGAATCCCCATTGGTGGGTATAGAGTTACATGCCGACAACTCAGCAATACTAACTTCCAGATAAGACTACTAAATCTGATATTTCAAGGTTTCAAAGGAATTGTTGCACTAAACCAGACTTGCTGCCCTTTCTAACTGAATGTAAATATTTTACAAAATGGCAAGTTTACAAAGTTGCCACTTTATTGACCAAGTTTTCCAGGAACCAGTTTGTGTTGCAAACAGCTGCTGTCCTGGAGACATCCTGCTGCCCTCCTGGGGAGATGGAGAGCAACTCTCAGGAAGAGGAACAAGCATTTACAATGCAACGGTTTCGCCTTCGGAAAAGTTAGAGCTATTGGCATTGTAAATGACAAACTTTTTATTTATGTGTTGGTTTTGAAAACAGATAAATATATGGCATTGTCATTTACAATGCCAATAGCTTACTCTGTCGCAAATGCGAGACGTATTGCATTTGCACACACACACACCCACACAAGAGCCCCACACACACACAAGAGCCCCCCACACACACACGAGGCCCACACACACACCACACAAGAGCCCCCTACACAGACCACACAAGAGCCCCCCCACACACCACACAAGAGCCCCCCCACACACACACGCAAGAGCCCCCCCACACACACGCAAGAGCCCCCCCCACACACACACGCAAGAGCCCCCCCCACACACACACGCAAGAGCCCCCCCCACACACACACGCAAGAGCCCCCCACACACACGCAAGAGCCCCCCACACACACGCAAGAGCCCCCCACACATGCAATAGACCCCCACACACGCAAAAGCCCCCACACACGCAAGAGCCCCCCACAGACACAAGAGCCCCCCACGCACACGCAAGAGCCCCCCACACACACGCAAGAGCCCCCCACACACACGCAAGAGCCCCCCACACACACGCAAGAGCCCCCCACACACACGCAAGAGCCCCCCACACACACGCAAGAGCCCCCCACACACACAAGAGCCCCCCACACACACAAGAGCCCCCCACACACACAAGAGCCCCCCACACACACAAGAGCCCCCCCCACACACACACGCAAGAGCCCCCCCCACACACACACGCAAGAGCCCCCCACACACACGCAAGAGCCCCCCACACACACAAGAGCCCCCCACACACACAAGAGCCCCCCCCACACACACACGCAAGAGCCCCCCCCACACACACACGCAAGAGCCCCCCCCACACACACACGCAAGAGCCCCCCACACACACACACGCAAGAGCCCCCCACACACACGCAAGAGCCCCCCACACACACGCAAGAGCCCCCCACACATGCAATAGACCCCCACACATGCAATAGACCCCCACACACGCAAAAGCCCCCACACACGCAAGAGCCCCCCACAGACACAAGAGCCCCCCACGCACACGCAAGATTCCCCCACACGCAAGAGCCCCCCACACACACGCAAGAGCCCCCCACACACACAAGAGCCCCCCACACACACAAGAGCCCCCCACACACACAAGAGCCCCCCACACACACAAGAGCCCCCCACACACACAAGAGCCCCCCACACACACAAGAGCCCCCCACACACAAGAGCCCCCCACACACAAGAGCCCCCCACACACACGCAAAGAGCTCCCCAAACACACGCACAGAGCCCTCCGCTCCATTTGCATCAGGTGTGAGGCTCCTGACTGCTGACAGCCAGGAGACTCCAACAAAAGGAGGCTTATGACCTGCTATAGGCATTGTAAATGACAATGCCATTTATTTATGTTTTAAAAACAAAAGCATAAATAAAAATAATGTCATGAGCAATGCCAATAGCTCTAACTTTAAGAATGCCGAGACCATTGCATTGTAAATGCTTGTTCCCTTTTGGCGGCATCTATGTAATTGGTACACAAGCTCCTCCCGCTGCCAGTATTAGAATAAACCCTGTGGATTGAATGGGCATGAAGTCTCATCTCTCCTTTCACCTACCTGACCTTGTGTGATTTGAGTGTAGGGGCGCTGTATTGTACAACGCTTAAAACCCCAATATTCCTAATCTGGCGCTTTTCAAAACCACCAGACACAATGAACGCACCTGAACGCCTTGAAGTGAACCACTTTGCAGGATGAGCTATGAAGGAACTTGATCCCGTCACCGGGAGGAGGATGTATGGTCAGTCGGGATGCCCTATGGTCCAGGTTTGGCACGTTCCAGGAATGGAAGTCCATCACTACAGTGCTGTCATCAGGGACATTTTAAGGATTTTGGGGGCTCTGGGCCAAACGTATTTTTGGGGACCCTGTTTGGAACATCTTGGATTTATGATCCAGTTTCAGGTAGTTCGTGCCCTCTTTGGCCAGATCACTGACAGTGCACAGGGGCACTCGTCCAAATTCAAAATGTGTGTTTATATGTAATATTCGGAGACAGTGAGGTGTATTTAGAATATCGTAACATAGCAGCAGCTCACACATAAGAGGGTGCAGTGGGTTCGGTTTCACATCTCAGGGGGTTCAGTGGTACTGATCCCCCACGAGCTCCAGGGAATTGTGGGTCCCAGGCTTCCTTAAGTAGTCTTCAGGCTTATGGACCGATAGCATGAGGGAGTCTCCGAGACACAGAGGGTGAAAGCGAATGAGAGCAAAAGAGTGAGGAAGAGAGGTAGGGAGAGAGGGGGTACGGAGAGTGTGAGGGAAGAAGAGAGGAAGGGAGGGGGGCAGGGGAGAGAGGGAGGGGCGGAGGGAGAGAGGGAGAGATGGAGAGAGGGGGAGAGATGGAGAGAGGGGGAGAGAGAGAGAGGGAGGGAGAGAGGGAGAGCGAGAGGGGGTACAGAGAGGGGGGTACGGAGAGTGTGAGGGAGGAAGAGAGGCAGGGAGGCAGGGGGGAGAGAGGCAGGGAGAGAGGGAGGGAGAGAGGGAGGGAGGGACGGAAGGGGGGAGGTAGAGGGAGAGATGGAGAGAGGGAGGGAGGGAGAGAGAGACGAGGGAGGGAGAGAGAGAGGGACGGGGGAGAGAGGAAGGCAGCGAGGGGGAGAGAGGGAGGCAGCGAGGGAGAGAGAGGGAGGGACAGAGAGGGAGGGGGCGGGACAGAGAGGGAGGGAGAGAGGAAGGCAGGGAGGGAGAGAGGGATGGACGGAGGAAGGTAGAGAGACGAAGGGTGGTAGAGAGAGGGACGGACGGAGAGAGGGAGGGATGGAGAGAGGTAGTGAGGGAGAGAGGGAGTGAGGTGGGGTGGGAGGTGGAGAGGGAGGGAGGTGTTGAGAGGGGGACTGGAGAGAGGAATGGAAGAAAAGAGGGACGGAGGGAGGAAAGGAGGGAGGGAGGGGAGGGAGAGGGAGGGAGGAAGAAAGGGAGGGAGGAAGAAAGGGAGCGAGAGAGGAAAGGAGGGAGGGATGATGAGTAGGAGGGACAAAGAGAGGCAGGGAGGGAGGCTGGGAGGGAGAGAGGAAGGAGGGAGGGAGAGAGAGGGGGAGACGAAGGGAGGGAAGAAAAGAGTTAGGGAGGGAGAGGAAGGGATGGAGAGAGAGTAAGAAAAAGAAAGAAGGAGAAATAGCAATGAAGTGAGAGGGGGGCTCTACACACAAGGGAAATGAAGAGACGGTCTCATGGTAGCCAAGAACAGTGGCCGCTAGCTGAGGAGTGAAGAGTCCGGATGCAGATACAGAGGTAGGAGAGAGGTGATCTGTCCCCTAGCCAAGTCCGATGCAGTACATCTAGGATCAGCTCCAATGAATGGAGCCCCACGGCAGGCAAGCTGCGGCAGGAACCAGGCGGCATTCCGACCCCGAAGGCTCGTATTGGAGACCTGCGAAGAGGCAACTATGGCGGGACTGTGCCGCTGCCGTGTGATCCATGGAGGCTGCGGAATGAAGAGACGGTCTCATGGTAGCCAAGAACAGTGGCCGCTAGCTGAGGAGTGAAGAGTCCGGATGCAGATACAGAGGTAGGAGAGAGGTGATCTGTCCCCTAGCCAAGTCCGATGCAGTACATCTAGGATCAGCTCCAATGAATGGAGCCCCACGGCAGGCAAGCTGCGGCAGGAACCAGGCGGCATTCCGACCCCGAAGGCTCGTATTGGAGACCTGCGAAGAGGCAACTATGGCGGGACTGTGCCGCTGCCGTGTGATCCATGGAGGCTGCGGCCGACAAAGAGTGTCGTTAGCCCTGAGGATGCCGAGACCGACGACTCAAGGCCCCCTCTAAAGCAACTCGAGGCAGGGGTAGTCTGTTGTGGTAGACGCTGCTGTCAGGCAGAGGTAACCAAAGGCGGCCTGACGACGGAGTTGGGAGGCCCATCAATAAACCCCAGAGGTGATGAGAAGCACTGCGGCAAAAAGAGGGGTGCTCAACTGATGTCGGAGAGCGGAGCACACCGCAATGGAGCAGGAGCGGAGGGTGAGGAGGCGGAGACAGTGCGGAGGCGGATGACAACGGGGAGAAGGCCGCAAGTATCGAGAACGTCCTCGAGTGAGCTGCGGTGAAGCATGCAGACTCTGCAGCAAGGAAGAGTGGAGAAGAGCGCAGGAGGGACACTTACCTGAAGTGGGGGCGAGGTCCCACAGCAAAGTGGGGGTTGAAAGCAGGGATGAGGCAGAGGCGGAATTCTGGCAGCAGGGGAGGTGAAACGACTATGAAGCAGAAGCCTACTGAGACAGAGAATTAGGCCATAACACTCAAGCTGCTCTAGGGGGTAGAACCTGGTAGGCTAAAACCAAAGGGCAGCTGGGAATTTGAGGTGACTCCCTGGGTGGTGCAAAGCGGGTCGTGGCAGAAGACCTGAACAATAATACCTCGCAGGCACGGCCCCCGTTGCAGCTCCCACTGGCCTCCGCTGACGTCGAGGGTTCCCCCGGAGTCAGCCACTCACAGCGCGGCTCCCGGGGCAGATCCTGATGACGCGGCGAGGCTCCAACGAACGGCGGCGCAGCTCACGGGGACAGGCCCACTGCAGCGGCCAATCAGAGCGCGCCTCTGTTGACGAGCCACCAATGCGGTCGCAGCCCCTTCGTGCCTCGGCCAAGGTGCCGAGCAGCTGACGGGCGGCAGCACCTACGAGGACACGGGGGGGGGCGGGAGAGGAACGGACGGCGGGAGGGGGCGGGAGAAGACACAGGGGGCGGGAGGGGGGCGGGAAAGGACACGAGAGGAACGGACGGCGGGAGGGAGGCGGGAAACGGCGGGAGGAGGGACACAAGGCAGGACAGCAGCAAACACGGCCCGGCCGGACCAGACACGGGGGCGTTCCCGGCGTCGCGTGACGTCGGCAAAAGCCAAAGAATCTCGGGAACGCCCCCGTGTCTGGTCCGGCATTGACGGACGCCTCTCTGTTCCAATGGCTAGCCTCCATTTATGGAGCTAGCCAATGAAGCAGAGAGGCGGGGTAAAGTCACCCATACTAGAAACTACAGATTTCGCTGGAGGAGGAGCCTAACGGCTCCGCCCCCCAGCGAAACCTAATAAAGGACCTGCTGAAGGAAGAGGCGTGATCTCCTTGCACAGGCAGAGAAAGAAGATAAAGTGAAGCCAGCACTCACTGGCCAATTAGAAGACAGCAATAAGAGCAACAATGAAGCCAACAAATGTTCAGCAATGGGCAGGCTGCAAGCCCCGTGTACTATTGAAAATCGCTTGCATTAGCTGTTGCAGGCAAAACATGAACAAAAAAACATACTAGAACAAAAAGTACAAGTGTGGAAGACATTAGCTGTGCCGCACTCAATTACTTAACCATGCAATTTTGGCTTATACAAACACACGTGTCTATTCACCACTAAAAGGGAAAGAAAACTCAGTAGTGCACAATTTGCAGCAAAACTCATCTAATTGTTTATTAAGCTGGTTGCGGCAAGCTGTGTGCAACTTGGATAGGGGGACAAGCTAAACTTTTAGCCATACATACTTCGGTTGAAACAGTATGGTACTTGCAACATGTCACATAACCGCAAAGTTCTAACAGCATGTGCACTATAAAATTGAGATCATCATTATGAATATATTGCATGCAAGTGTAGGGCGACTACAGCAGATGCAGTCTTTATTCATGATATAACGGGCAGAGCAATTTTCAGAATGACTACTTTGACCACAAACTATGCAACATCCCTCGTTGTATTTCACAGAGAGTCACATCTAGCTCTACTTGGGGCTGTTGCCTAAGCTGCTGTGTCCAGGTTTCACTGCACTTTCTGCTGTAGGAGCTTCTCTTGCCATTAAGCTGTAGTAAGCATAGAGGGCTGGCTGCAAACAGTCGGAGATAGAAATGCAGTGAATTGTTCCATGCCTTGTTAATTATGCAAACAACAACTGTGGAAAACCAGGACCCATTATCTAAGAGGAGAGTTATGCTTCACAAATTTGGAAATTTGCGAGCTTGTGAAGATGGGACGTGACACTGGGAATCCCTTGCCCTCTAGGAAGGAGGTGGCCTTTGATGAGACTATTCACCCACTAGCATAACGAAACTTGAGGGGCGGGGCTTCCTGCAAACTACATGGAGGCCCCCCAAACTCAGTCAGGAGCTGTAAAGCCAAGCAAGGTACTGTGCTTTGGGTGCCCCCTGGAGCTCAGGGGGCCTTAATTACGCCACTGTATTCACCCCAAATACTCATGAATTTCAGGTTGTCCATTAAACAGCTGTTATCAAATCATTAAGATAAAACCGTTGAAGATATTTTTAAAAACAGTTTCAAACAGAACAAGAATGGAAAATGCCAAGAAGCCCGAGATTGGCTGGCAGTCTTTTGGCTTTCACAATGTTTGATTTGTTTTGTCACTGTGTTTGTAAACCTTCGAGGAGCTGTCTGGTCTTCTCCAATATAAAAACACACAAGCAAATTCAAACACTAAAAAGAAAAAAAAAACTACCAAGAAAAAAAAAAACATATTGACATGGTAGCCCCTGGCATTGAAGGGAACTACTTTGCTTGTGGATGCGTTCCTTGTCAAAGAGCAGAAAGCTGTCACTCACAATAAAGTTAGCCAATGGCTGCAGAGAGCTGACCCACAGCACCATACTTTTTTAGTATAGTGAGAGGACGAAAAACAAGCATTTACAATGCAATCTGTCTCACCTTTGGAGCCTTATACGTGTTTAGCCATGCATTATTATCACATTACTGCAATGGACTGTGTGGCAGTGATTCTACTTAACATTCATGCCCTGCAGTGTTTGAGGTGCACAGAGAAAGAGAAAGGCAGACATTGTTAGAGCAGGGGGCGTTGTCTTGGGGATAGGTGTGAAATAGGAGAGAGGAGAAATACAAGAAAAAGAGTGGGGAAATTAAAGTGAGAGTAAAGACAGCACATGATTTGGAAGAAGTGATGGTTCTTATTGTAGTGAGGGTGGCTCCCACTGCGAGGTTGTTTAGTACAAAGAGCTCAGTGTGAGTACAGCGCAGCTAGGGTAGTTCCCACTTTGAGGTCACTGAAATCTGGACAGGTATCAGTGCATGGAAAGCTTGTAGTGCGATGCCAGTACAGTAAGCAGCGCCTAGTGCTTTGCTAGTAGCAGCCTTAGGGTGATTCCATAGCAGTGTGGAAGAATTCAAATGCATAGCCACTGCATGAAGGCCAATTTTAGTGTGCTGGCACTTTGACTTTCACTCTGGCCTATTCTTGCAGTGTTGTACTGGCAGCGTCCAGTGTCACAGCAGCACTTCAGCTACTAGTACCATCACTGCAGTGAAAGTAGCTCTTGTGCACTATGGAATGGCAGCTGTCAGTGAATGTGTAGTGCTGTGAGTGTCCACTATTAATGCAGTGAGAGGAGCTCGCAGTGTGCTATCGCTGCGTTAGACACAGCTGTGCGATCACAGTAGAATGCTGCTCCTAGCGGATGTCAGTGCTGTACTGGTAGTGTTCACTGTTTATGTATTAATGGCAGCTCTCAAGTTCAAGTTCCGGAATTTGTATAGCGCACTACTCACCCAGAGGGTCTCAAGGCGCTTGTGGGAGGGGGTGTATTATTTATCGAATAGCCAGGTTTTAAGTTTCTTTCTGAAGGAAATGTGGTTCTGTGTGAGGCGGAGGTGAGTAGGGAGAGAATTCCAGGTCTTGGCCGCCAGGTAGGAGAAGGATCTTCCTCCCATGGTGGATCTATGGATGCGCGGAACTGCGGCGAGAGCTTGATTGGAGGATCTTAGTTGGCGGGTGGGTGTGTAGAAGGACAGTCGTGTGTTAAGGCATTCGGGTCCTAGTTTGTAGAGGGCCTTGTGTTATTCTCTTGTTGACGGGAAGCCAGTGGAGGTCTTTCAGGTGGCGGGAAATGTGAGCTTGGCGAGGGATGTCCAATATGAGTCTGGCTGATGCATTTTGGATGCGTTGGAGTTTTTTCTGTAATTTGGCTGTGGTTCCGGCGTAGAGGGTGTTTCCATAGTCCAGTCGGCTAGTGACCAGTGCGTGGGTGACAGTCTTTCTTGTTTCGGTGGGGATCCAACGGAAGATTTTTTCGAGCATACGAAGTTCGTTGAAGCAAGAGGATGAGACTGCGTTGACTTGTCTGGTCATCGAGAGGGAGGAGTCTAGGATGAAGCCTAGGTTACGTGCGTGGTCTGTGGGTATGGGTGCTGTGCCCAGGGTCGATGGCCACCATGAGTCGTCCCAGGCAGAGGGCGAAGACCCTAGGATGAGGACTTCCGTTTTGTCTGAATTAAGTTTTAGGCGGCTGTTTTTCATCCATTCGGCTACTTCTTTCATGCCTTCATGAAGATTGGTTTTGGCGGTGTTGGGGTCTTTGGTGAGGGAAAGGATCAGCTGGGTGTCGTCAGCGTAGGAGATGATGAGGTTGTGTTGTCACGCGATGGATGCGAGGAGACTCATGTAAACGTTGAAGAGGGTGGGACTGAGTGATGATCCTTGTGGTACTCCGCAGATGACTTTGGTGGCCTCTGATTTGAATGGGGGGAGTCGGACTCTGAGTTCTCCCGGCGAGGAACGAGATGATCCAGTCCAAGGCTTTTCCTTGTATTCCGACGTTGCTGAGGCGTTGTATGAGGGTGCTATGACAGACTGTCGAAGGCGGCGGAGAGGTCGAGTAGGATGAGGGCAACTGTTTCTCTGTTGTCCAGTAGCGATCGAATGTCGTCTGTCGCTGCAATGAGGGCGGTTTCGGTGCTGTGTTTGGCTCGGAAGCCGGATTGTGAGGGGGTCGAGAGAGTTGTTGGATTCAAGGAAGGCAGCAAGCTGGCTATTGACGGCTTTCTCAATGACTTTGGCAGGGAATGGGAGGAGGGAGATGGGGCGGTAGTTCTTAAGTTCCAAGGGGTCTTCAGAAGAGCGCTGAGTTCGACGTGTTTCCAGCTTTCTGGGAAGGTAGCGGAGTTGAGGGAGCAGTTGATGACATCACGGAGATGGGGTGCGATGATGGAGTCTGCTTTGTTGAAGATGTGGTGGGGACAGGGGTAGGTTGGCGAACCTGAATGGATGGAGTTCATGAGGCGGATGGTGTCTTCAGTGGTGATTGGGTTCCAGGCGCTCAGGTTGCTAGAGAGCGGTTTAGGTTCAGAGGTGGGTGGAGTGGACTGTTCTTTGGAAATGTTCTTGAAGCTGTTATGTATGTTGGCCATTTTGTTGTAGAAGAAAGAGGATAATGAATCGCAGAGGTCTTGGGAGGGAGTAATGTCGTTTGAGGCTGCGGTGGGGTTGGTAAATTCTTTTACGATGTGGAAAAGTTCCTTGCTATTATGGGCGTTGTTGTCGAGTCGATCCTTGAATGCTGCTTTCTTGGTGGATCGGATCAATTGGTGGTGTTTGAGGGTGGATGCTTTGAAGGTGGTCAGGTTGTCAGTGGTTGGGTTTTTTCTCCATGTTTGAGAGTACAGCATAGTTTCTTGGATTTCTTAAGGTCATCGTTGAACCAGGGGGCCTTTTTGCTACCTTGTTTGGTTTGATGATTTTTCAAAGGTGCTAATTCGTCAGCGCTGTGAGTGATCCATTGTTTGAGTTTGGTGGCAGCTTCATTTGGGTCCGATGAGAGGGTGGGAGGGTTTTGGTTGAGCGATGTGAGGAGTTGGTCGGTGGTGATTTTGTTCCAGTTTCTTCGGGGAATAGGTTGTGGGGGGTTGTGGATCGTGGTAGTTTTGTAGCTGAAGTGAACACAGCTGTGGTCCGTCCAATGGAGAGCTGTGGTGTGATCGAAGGAGATGTGTTTGCAGGAGGTATGTCCGGCTACATGGGTGGGGTGTCGACGAGTTGTTTGAATCCAAGATTGGCCAGGTTGTCCAGAAGGGTGGTGGTGTTGCTGTTGTTTTTCTTTTCTAGGTGGAAGTTGAAGTCTCCCAGTAGAATTTAGTTCTCGGAGGGGAGGGCATGTGGGCTGATGAAGTCAGTGATGTCTTCGCTGAATTGTTTACGGGTTCCTGGTGGTCTGTAGATGAGGGTGCCTCTAAGTGTGGTCCTGGGGTCGGTGTGGATCTGGAAGTGTAGGTGTTTGGCGGTAGCGAGGTTATCGTCGAAGCTGGTCGTGATTCTGATGGTGTTCTTGTGGACGATGGCGATGCCTCCTCCTGTTTGGTTGGTGCGGTCTTTTCGGATGATCTTGTAAGCGTCCGGGATGGCTATGGCGATGTCGGGTGCTGATGATGCGTTTATCCAGGTTTCTGTAAGAAAGGCGATGTCCGGTGACGCAGTGTCGAGTAGGTCCCAGAGTTCAGTGGCGTGTCTGTGGACCGAGCGGGTGTACAGCAGGATGCACTTTAGGTGGTTAAAGTCGGAGCTGTGTTTGGAGTTAGAGGATTTGGTGTGGGTATTGATGCAGGCGAACTTGCAGGAGTGGCAGGCGAAGGGACCGTGGGTACGTCCTGGGGCAGCTTCGTAGCATTGTGGTGTGCGTCCGGGGGTGGCGGCGCCATACGTTATGCGGGAGGAGTGCGGTATGCGGGGACCAGGGGGTCTGGCGCTGGGCGCGGTCCAGGCGTAGACGGGCTTACCTTTGGCGCACCTTCGGCGCGCATGGGGCGCGACCGCTGCGCGAAAATGCATCTGTCATATGCGGATAGTGGAGGGGGAGGGGCGAGGGAGAGTCAGCTAGGAGGCGGCAGCGGGGTGGAGATCCGGTGGGTGAGGCACAACAACAACAGGAAAATGGCCGCGAGCCAAAAGCGCTATAGCATTGGGGCACAAACAGCGCGAAACGCAAAGCAAATGGCAGTGGCAGCAATCAATATCAGGCAGCAATCAATTATCACAGGCAGCGCAGCAAAATTCTAAATACAAGTAAAGCGTACTATTGCAATTAAAGCGCTATGATTTAAATTGTTGAACAAATTAGCAAGCTAGCAGACTATCAGGCTAGCGCTACTGTGTACTTGCGATATACGAGCAGTCAGCTTAAAGTGTGGGAGCGAGGCGAGGTATCACACAGCAGTCCAGGTGGCAGGCAGAGCGGGGAGCAGCGTCAGGAGCGACCACTGTCACCTCAAACACTGCAGGGCATGCATGTTATTGTACACAAAGTTACATAAACCTCTTTGTAGGCTCCACTTATTATAAATGTAATTAAAGATCATCAATTTAATGTATTAATCTTTAGACCACTACTAACAGCTCAAATACCACTGCCAAATCTACTGCCACGCGTAGTATCACTGCCACGCGTAGTATCACTGCCACGCGTAGTATCACTGCCACGCGTAGTATCACTGCCACGCAGTCCATTGCAGTAATGTGATAATATAATGCATGGCTAAACACAAGGTGAGACAGATTGCATTGTAAATGCTTTTTCGTCCTCTCACTATACTAAAAAAGTATGGTGCTGTGGTCAGCTCTCTGCAGCCATTGGCTAACTTTATTGTGAGTGACAGCATTCT
The DNA here is from genome assembly GCF_964263255.1 of Lissotriton vulgaris. Lineage (NCBI taxonomy): Eukaryota > Metazoa > Chordata > Amphibia > Caudata > Salamandridae > Lissotriton > Lissotriton vulgaris. The sequence goes on from NC_141694.1 coordinate 1,831,303,716, forward strand.
GCTCTTTGACAAGGAACGCATCCACAAGCAAAGTAGTTCCCTTCAATGCCAGGGGCTACCATGTCAATATGTTTTTTTTCTTGGTAGAGTTTTTTTTCTTTTTAGTATTTGGATTTGCTTGCGTGTTTTTATATTGGAGAAGACCAGGCATCTCCTAGAAGGTTTACAAACACAGTGACAAAACAAATCAAACATTGTGAAAGCCAAAAGACTGCCAGCCAATCTCAGGCTTATTGGTATTGTCCATCTGTTTGAAACGGTTTTAAAAATATCTACAACTGTTTTATCTTAATGATTTGATAACAGCTGTTTAATGGAAAACCTGAAATTCATCATGAATATTTGGGGTGAATACAGTAAAAGCAGCTACTGGCAGCAGCAGTTCCCTGGCTGTCCTGCTCCATGAATGGATTTGCACTTGATCCCAGACTTGGAGCGCAAACTGGAGAGCTGCTGGGGACCCGGCACCTCCTGCATTAGCAGTTGGAGCTGGAGATTACTGGCTGCGATATTTGGAAACAGGCATGGGCTGACAGAAAGTGGCGGGATGGGAGAGAAAAGTGCCTGAGGAAAAAATTGAAAAAGGCCTATGGAAATGCAGTGAACGAAAGGTTTAAGTCGCCTAAGAAGAGCCTGGCTAATTATGTGACCACATCGAGGCGAAGTAGGAAAGCCCGCATTTTTGGTGGTGCGATTCTCTTTATTTTCATATTGTGTTTCACTCAGGACTTATCTATTCACAGCTGAATGTCCTTTTGGGTGAGTAATCAGTTGATTCATCCCCTGCAGCGCCGCATTTTGTTCTTTATGTAAGGGAGTCTGAGTTTTTTCACAAAATGGGTGTAGTGGCACAATTCGAAAAATTTTACTGGTAAATAAGCTGGATAGTGCGGTAGGTGTTAGGGGAAGACACGGGAGAGTAACTTAACTGCAAGCAGCACTGTGTGCCAACAAGTTGTTGTAAAGCCTTGAATACATAAACAGCTAAACTACTAAACACTTTTAGTTTGCTAAAACTGGATTTATTATTCACACAAAAAAGGAATTTTTGTTTTAAACCTCAACGTAAAGCAGGTAAAAATCTGTCAAAGCTATATTTTGCATATTTAATATACCATCAAACACGTACATGGGTGCCCAGGAACGCACACTTAGGGCGCCTGTTGAATTTAGACACTATAGCAACGCTGCAACTTTTGTTTTGCAGGAATGTGGGATATGCACCTGGGGGAGGGTGAAGGAACCACGAGTAGCAAACACTGCTCAGGTCAATGTGTTTTCTTAGCATGTTTAGTGTATTAAAGAGAACTATTAATATAAAAACAGCATGCTTAGAGAAGGTAAAGCAAACTAGCAGCCACATGTTTTACTAGAAAACCTATTTCTGTGAACCGAGAGGAAATGCAAGATAAGATTATCTTAACATCTTAGAAAGGGGCTGTAATGATACGAGGTGAGGGAAGCTTTCTTTAAGTTAAATGAACACTGCGCCATACTTACAAGACAATGGGCACCGCCAGCTTCTTTAGGGCAACTCATTAGCCGTGATTTAAACCGAGAGTACAAGAGTTAGCCAGGACTACAAATGGAGTAAGTGAACTAGGAGCGACACTGCTTTTGTCTGCATACGGTGAGGAAGGGCTGAGGTACCTCGCGTTACAAGGGCAGGACCACCACAGAGCTGCCCAATGAGGGAAGAGGTTCATCTTTTCTCGCGTAGGCAGAGATAGGGTGCAAGTGCCCGAGCAAGGCAGAGCCCTAAAGATAGCCATAGAATAAGGACCGTATGTTTCAGGAGGGATAATAAATATTTTAAAAAAATACCCTTCTCTGACCGACTCACCTAAGGTGCACCTTCAACTAAAGACCAAGCCCGCTCCATAGTGAAAGCTACCAGTCTGTTGCAGAAAGGCATGTGCGTAGTCTACGGCCAATGAGCACTTGGGAACTCTATGTGGTGCACCAGTATTGGCAGAGTCTGCATCAGACCCTCCCAATCACAGTCAGCGCTCAAATATAATTTTGGCCAAAATTCTGATTGATTCCAAAAGGTCCCCTCCTAAGCAACGCTTGAGCGCTGCATAGGCGAGACCTAAAAAATGACAAGAGACCAATGGACGAAGAGAACTGGCTGAAAATAGGTGTACTATACATAGAAGTTTAGTAAAGTGAGATTCCTGGCATTAGCTAGAACTAAAAAATAAGCGGTTGCAGTAGATCAGAGAGTGATTGCTGATAGTCTTGCGTCAGGGATTCAGCTTTGAAAAAGATAGCAATCCTGCAATAGTAATCGAGACCACCATACGCTTAGGTTCAACTTAAAAGAATTCATAGATCATTAGAGGTCCTTTATGTCTTCATAGGGCCAGGATTCTCGAAATAGAAAGGTAAGACTTTCATTCAAAAGAAGAAAAAAAGCCCTCAGAAAAATGGATAGCTGAAATGAACATCTTGATAGAACTGCCTACATTTAATTCATGATGTCCGAAGTGGTCCAGCTAGCAATAACTCACACCATCTATTACAGTTTGTATAGTGAAGTGGTCAGTCCATAAACTATTCTCATTTAAAAGAAGGGACTCTGCGTGCACCCTTAGTAACCAATAACCACATTTTATAAGCAAGCATTACTGTTTTCAGTTACTGTGAACGGTTGGGTTTAATTTCCTGCCCTCATCCATTCCTAATATAAAATTCTTCATTCCTGTGCCTCTTCCATTCTACTCTTTCCTTGACTTTGCTCGCCTTATTTTTCATTATTTCACTTCCTTCCCTCAAACTCCTCTTCCAAGCTGAAAAGCCTCACCCTAAGGAAAGAATATGCACGACTGGAGCAAAAAATGCACCTCATTAAAAATGAATTGCAGGTCAATGTACGGCATTTAGTACACCATGCTGCTTCTCTTTTCCTAAGTCGATCGACAATGATCTGCTGAATGAGGCTTTTCTACGTAGGGCATGCGGTATAGCGTCTCAGCGCTGAGACGCTCTTGGGCAATTGTTTGCGCTCTATAAATTGCATTAATAAATAAATAATAAATAAATATATGTTGTGCGATATTCAGTGTTCCATTACTGTAATCCGGTGTTATATTGGCCTGTCCTTAGCCTCAAGATACCACTGAAGGAGTGAAAGAAAACAAGCATTTGCAATGCAATAGGTCTCGCATTAGGAAAGTTTGAGGTATTGGTCTTGTAAATGACATTTTTTATTTATGTGTTGGTTTTGAAAATAGCGAAATTAATAGCTTTGTCATTTACAATGCCAATACTTTTATCTTTTGCAAATGTGACACCTATAGCATTTGTAATGCAACATGTTTTGTATTTACGTGACTTAGATGTATTGATATTACAAATAACAATGGCTTTTCATTTTTTTAAATAATACTTAAATACAAGTTATTGTAATTTATAATGGCAATAGCTTAAACTTTTGTAAATAACTTGTGAAGATTATGTTCAGTGTATTTTATTGTGACGAAAATCCAAGAACAGAAGTGAAATATTAACATCTTTTTGTGACATTTGTAATAAAGCTTGAAACATTGAGGGAACATATTTGAACCAGTTGTTGTTGAATGGTTGCACAGATTGATGCTGTGGCGTTCAGTGATGTTGTGGTGCCCCTGAGTGATGCTGTGAAAAGAGTGGGGAGAGTGAAGGGAGAGGGATTGTGGAGGGATTGGAGTGAGAGAGGGATTGGAGAGAGAGAGGGATTGTGGAGGGATTGGAGTGAGAGAGGGATTGGAGAGAGAGAGGGATTGTGGAGGGATTGGAGAGAGAGAGGGAGGGATTGTAGAGAGGGATTGGAGAGCGAGGGATTGTAGAGGGATTGGAGAGCGAGGGATTGTAGAGGGATTGGAGAGCGAGGGATTGTAGAGGGATTGGAGAGCGAGGGATTGTAGAGGGATTGGAGAGCGAGGGATTGTAGAGGGATTGGAGAGCGAGGGATTTTAGAGGGATTGGAGAGCGAGGGATTGTAGAGGGATTGGAGAGCGAGGGATTGTAGAGGGATTGGAGAGCGAGGGATTGTAGAGGGATTGGAGAGCGAAGGATTGTAGAGGGATTGTAGAGCGAGGGATTGTAGAGGGATTGGAGAGCGAGGGATTGGAGAGAGAGGGGAGCGAGGGATTGTAGAGGGATTGGAGAGAGAGGGATTGTAGAGGGATTGGAGAGCGAGGGATTGTAGAGGGATTGGAGAGCGAGGGATTGGAGAGGGATTGGAGAGCGAGGGATTGGAGAGGGATTGGAGAGCGAGGGATTGGAGAGCGAGGGATTGGAGAGGGATTGGAGAGCGAGGGATTGGAGAGGGATTGGAGAGCGAGGGATTGGAGAGGGATTGGAGAGCGAGGGATTGGAGAGGGATTGGAGAGCGAGGGATTGTAGAGGGATTGGAGAGCGAGGGATTGTAGAGGGATTGGAGAGCGAGGGATTGGAGAGCGAGGGATTGGAGAGGGATTGGAGAGCGAGGGATTGTAGAGGGATTGGAGAGCGAGGGATTGGAGAGGGATTGGAGAGCGAGGGATTGTAGAGGGATTGTAGAGGGATTGGAGAGGGATTGGAGAGGGATTGGAGAGGGATTGGAGAGGGATTGGAGAGGGATTGGAGAGGGATTGGAGAGGGATTGGAGAGGGATTGGAGAGCGAGGGATTGGAGAGGGATTGGAGAGGGATTGGAGAGGGATTGGAGAGGGATTGGAGAGGGATTGGAGAGCGAGGGATTGGAGAGCGAGGGATTGGAGAGGGATTGGAGAGCGAGGGATTGTAGAGGGATTGTAGAGGGATTGTAGAGGGATTGGAGAGGGATTGGAGAGGGATTGGAGAGCGAGGGATTGTAGAGGGATTGGAGAGGGATTGTAGAGGGATTGGAGAGCGAGGGATTGTGGAGGGATTGGAGAGCGAGGGATTGGAGAGCGAGGGATTGTGGAGGGATTGGAGAGCGAGGGATTGGAGAGCGAGGGATTGTGGAGGGATTGGAGAGCGAGGGATTGTGGAGGGATTGGAGAGCGAGGGATTGTGGAGGGATTGGAGAGCGAGGGATTGTGGAGGGATTGGAGAGCGAGGGATTGTGGAGGGATTGGAGAGCGAGGGATTGGAGGGAGAGGGAAGAGTGCTGAGAGGGGTGAGAGAGGGGTGTGAGAGGAGAGAGGGGTGTGAGAGGAGAGAGGGGTGTGAGAGGAGAGAGGGGTGTGAGAGGAGAGAGGGGTGTGAGAGGAGAGAGGGGTGTGAGAGGAGAGAGGGGTGTGAGAGGAGAGAGGGGTGTGAGAGGAGAGAGGGGTGTGAGAGGAGAGAGGGGTGTGAGAGGAGAGAGGGGGGTGAGAGGAGAGAGGGGGGTGAGAGGAGAGAGGGGGGTGAGAGGAGAGAGGGGTGCGAGAGGAGAGAGGGGTGCGAGAGGAGAGAGGGGTGCGAGAGGAGAGAGGGGTGCGAGAGGAGAGAGGGGTGCGAGAGGAGAGAGGGGTGCGAGAGGAGAGAGGGGTGCGAGAGGAGAGAGGGGTGCGAGAGGAGAGAGGGGTGCGAGAGGAGAGAGGGGTGCGAGAGGAGAGAGGGGTGCGAGAGGAGAGAGGGGTGTGAGAGGAGAGAGGGGTGTGAGAGGAGAGAGGGGTGTGAGAGGAGAGAGGGGTGTGAGAGGAGAGAGGGGTGTGAGAGGAGAGAGGGGTGTGAGAGGAGAGAGGGGTGTGAGTGAGGAGAGAGGGGTGTGAGTGAGGAGAGAGTGGTGTGAGTGAGGAGAGGGGAGATGGAGGTGAGAGGGGGAGGGGAGAGTGGTGAGGGACGGAAGAGTGGTGAGAGGGGAGAGATAAGAGGGGAGAGGAGAGGAGAGGAGAGGGAGAGAGAGGGAGAGTGGGGAGGAGAGAGGAGAGGGGAGAGTGGGGAGGAGAGAGGAGAGGGGAGAGTGAGGATAGAGGGAGTGGAGAGATGGAGGGGAGAGGGGGGAGTGAGCGGAGAGTAAGGAGAGTAAGGAGAGAGGGAAGAGATTTCTGAAATGACTGATAGCCGAGAAGGTCGGTCAGCAGAGAATAAGAGCGTGTGGTCTTGGAAGAGGGAGGGAAGCAGAGGGAGGGAAGAAGAGGTGCTGGGGGAAGAGGGCCCAGGCGGTCTTGTGAAACTCGAGCTGCAGTACCAGCGGGGGAGGGACAGCAACATTGAAATGTTGTTTTTCAACAAAACATTTGGGAGCAAACCTGGGATAGGTCAGAGATGCAACGCTCAGCGGAGGCGGGGGTCACTGTGTGGTGGTGTGCAACAGGCCAGGGCGTTTTCAATTTTCTTCCATCGCATGAGAAGACGGACTAAAAGTGGACGCGTCACACCAATGGAAATACGTCGAAGTGAGACATTTTTTGACACAGCAGCATAGAAGAGTATGCTTCATGTACATGCTTATCCACGCTGAGAAGCACTAGCAACGCCAACAGGTCTGAACTCTGGGTACCTCCAGTGTCCGTTTCCTGTCTGTGGTTCCGGACCAACTCTGGGGAAGGCTTCATTCTAACAACGCTGCACTTGGTGTAATGCATTGTATTGATGTGGTTATTGTGTCCGACTGTAACTGTCCTTAAACAAGGAAAGGAGAGGAATGAGAGGGTAAGAGCCGTTTGTTAAAATAATGGTTTTCAGCAAGTGAGGAGGAGCGAGACAGATGAAGAGGAGGAAAGAGAGAGGGGGAGGGGCAGCGGCAGAGCAGGAGAAGTGGACACTGACTGTTGTTGATAGAAAGAAGAGGAAGCGAAAGCGAAAGCCGTGGGCAGTGAATAAATTAGGGGAGGAGAAATGCCTTAGGCACAGCGCACGCTGGGGGATTCCTGTGGGAGGGAGGCTGGTGGCTTTGATGTGCACGCGCTTTTTAGGTCAATGTGCTTGCTCATTGAGCTTGCTTTTCACGGGCACAGCATCAAATCGCCCAATGGTTAAGCTCTGGTTAAGCCCTAATATCTCTCGCAAGCGCATTGACAGGCGAAACCTAAAAAATGGATTACCGTGAAGTCTGAGCCTTTACCTGCTCTCACTGAATATAACTGAGAAGCGTGTTGAGTACATGGATATTGTTAGCAATATGACCTTTGGTGACAAACTAGAATAATGTATGAACAAAAACTGAGGCAGTAAACAAAAAAAATGGTAGCGTAAAGGAGACCTTTGGATGTTTGTTTATCACACTGTGAATGAAGTCAACTACTGTGGCACAGGAATTAACTGCTAAATGTAGAAAGACCACAAACCAAAATGTGAGCAACTCAGTGAAGTTGGTCTTTGCTTCTCGTCATCCTTTTTATTTTAACCTGGTTGTGCAGTTCATTTTTGTTGACTAAATATTGTGATCCTTTTGAAGTCAGTGGGAGGACTGAAAGATTGGTTTCTGCGAGTTAAATGAGGGCCTGTGTTTTTACTTGAAATCAGTATGGGAACTGCTGTGCTCTTGCTGATCATATGCTGGTTGCACAAGGAGGCTTTTTGTGCAGCAGTTGTCCATTATGCATTCATTGTTCTGGTGACTTTTTTGTCTTGTTCAGAAAGAACAAGCACAGCTAGATACAAGGCTATTAAATACACCACAGCAGCATGTAGAAATCATCAGGCTAAAGCTAGGAGCGCAATCCTCCTAAAATGGTAGGGACAAGACAATGGAAGAAACTTGACGGCCCAGGGATTTTGAAGACTAGCACGGTCACGTGAACATTGCTTACACCATGCCAATGCGGAAAAGAGATGTGGTGAAGTTGCTGGCTTTGCATTCAAAACCCCAATGCCAGCTTACACTCTCGTTATAACAGAAACATTACGTCATCTTACTGTGCCTCCATTCATATTCTGAAGGCTCCAGATAAACAGCTGGATATACAAGTCACGTTCTATTGCTCTCTTGAGTTGTAAGTGCACCGCTGCTGGGATCTTTGAAAGTTTATCTGGGTTCCAATGAAAATGATGGCTTTTCTTTTTCTACCATGAGATCACACTAGGCCAACTTGAGTTCTGATATGAAATACTGGGAGTCACACTGATGAGTCTAAATCTGACAAACCTACCCTTTGATGGTAGCCCCAACACAATTATATAACCAGATAAGAGAGAGTTAAAGAGAAAAGGGGGGGGGGCCAAATCTGCAAACCAGCTATATTTATTGTAGGAAGGAAGGGGGCGCTATCTTCAGCAACATCTATTCCAACACATCTGGTCACTTCACGCTCTCCTATCCTAACATGTGCAGCCTTAAGTGACAACAACCAGGAACAGACCATCTTGACAGGGAGGGCAGTAAGCGAAGCACTGCTATTGGACTGAATAGATGGCCACCTTCCAGCAGCACTCCATGCCGGAAGGGCACTGTAGGCACAGCTCCAAGGTGACACTGGACATGGGCATGAGCTGGTATTCTCGGAGAGCATGACTGACATTTACTGCGACAGAGATGAGCCACGACTTTAGCACTCGCTAGGTTTACACTGGTAATTGCACATGTTTTACACATTTCTGCTAGAGATATTCTGTCTGCAGACATCCGTTTCATTGAGCCCTACAGTAGGGATCCCAGTCTACACGTCTCAGTGACTGCCACAGAGGCATTTCACGAAAGAGAGCCACTTTCGTATTATTTTCAAAGTAATTTAGGAAATGTAACTGACACGACAATTAGCTTTTCTTGTAGTCAACTATACATGGTTGAACATCTGCGCTCCGTGCTGGACACCGGACGAACAGCGGCACTCCTGTTGTTAGATCTGAGTGCCGCCTTCGACACGGTGTCCCACGAGATCCTTTTGCGGAGATTAGCTGAAGCTGGGGTTAGGGGTCCGGCTCTAGGATGGTTCCGCTCTTTCCTCACCAACAGATCCTTTCAGGTTGCGATACCACCTGGCAAATCCACCTCTCACCCGCTCACCCTGGGAGTCCCACAGGGTTCATCTTTGAGCCCCACGCTTTTTAATCTTTATGTGAGCCCGCTGGCTGCGGTAGTCAAACGCTGGGGCCTAACAATGGTGTCCTATGCGGACGACACGCAGCTGGCGGTCACACTAAGTGGGGACTCAGCCGTGGACGCCCACAACTTCTGTGAGGGGCTACGTGCCGTGGCCAATTGGATGAACCTAAATTGCCTCCAATTGAACACAAAGAAGACCGAGGTGATGGTGGTGGGTAAGCAACCTGGATGGTGGAATGACAACTGGTGGCCCCCCGAGCTAGGAACGATTCCTTCTCCTGCCATCGAGATAAAAAATCTCGGGGTATGGCTGGACCCTACATTGAGCTTCATCTGCCAAACTAAGAGGGTGGCTGCCTCCTGTTTCGGCATAATTAGGGGTATCAGGCCGGTGCTTAAATTTTTTGACGCCCCCACTAGACAGCTTGTAGTCCAGGCCGCGATCCTATCCAGGATAGACTATGCCAGTGTCTTACTAGCAGGTACGAACAAGGCAGAACTCATGCGGCTGCAACGAGTGCAGAATGCCGCCGCAAGAGCGGTACTAGGATTGCCTCGTCGTTGCTCGGCGTCTAGAGCACTGCAATCGCTTCACTGGTTGCCTGTCGCTCGCCGGATCGAGTTCAAGGTGCTCTGCCTAGCTTTTAAAATTTTGAAAGGTATGGCTCCACCTATCTTGAGTAATCTACTGACCCCATATGTTCCTTCTCGATCATTGAGATCGATGGGTCAGAATTTGGCTGTTGTTCCACGCTTTCTGCTTAGCAGGATGGGTGGCCGCTCCTTCCGGGTAGTGGCGGCCAAATTGTGGAACTCTCTTCCCAGTGAAATCCGAGCATTGGAAGATCTACTGCTATTCAGACGTGCCATCAAAACTTTTCTTTTTAACTAATTTTTCCTGACTTTGCTGCGTTCTGTGATGTTGTGTTTATCTCTCCTGGCGCCAGGACGCCCCTTTGCTGGGGCAGCTGTGCGCGGTACAAGAACCAATAACATAACATAACATAACTCAGCACGGCATTATGACTCAAAAGTGCTCGGTTCAGCTGATGTCGTATCCCCGTGGTGTGCATATCTGTACTTGTTTTGAATTGTTTTTAAAGATCAGTTTGTGCACTCTACTTTGAAAGAACTGTATCATCTAAGATGTTATCGCCACAGATCTACCTGCTAGGGCGCATAAAATGAGGTGGCACCCTGGTAATGGAGACTTACAGCCTAGCAAGAAGGGTGCCAATCTATCACACCGTCCAAGTCCTGAAAGGGCCTATGACCCGCCGTAGAACAAAGGCGGAAACAGGAGGACACCAACATAACTGCAGAAAGCAATATGATTTGGGCTTGCGCATTCAAACGAGTAAGGTATTATTGACCCAACATGTAACTTATTCATGGGAAAAGGATTCTAAAGATGGTTCCTTTTTAAAGTTTAAAAAGGCATTACGGTTTTATCGCGCAGAATGTGGATGGTGCCCTGTATGGTCTGAACCGAGGGATATCTATATCAGGGCTTTCTTTAATCGAGAAGGAGGTCCTGTATTATAATTGAAAAGGACATATCTGCTGGTTGAACTAAGATTCTGGTTAAAAGAACGGCACAAGATGTATACAGGGACGTTTCGATACAGTGACGCCTTACAATTTGAGGTTTAGTTTGAAACCCCTTGAACCAGAGTGCGCACGTTGTGACTTTAAAAGAAGCATATTTAAAATTTTAAATGCCAGTCTCAATCAAGGTTGGTCCTCTTCAGTTCTGCCACAAGACCCTGATATATTTTTTTTTTTTACTTAAGTGAACCTTAAAGTGCAGGTAACCATTATTATAGTGCATATGTTTCCCTGAGGAGTGCCAGAGAGAGCTGCATACTGCTGTTTGTCATATATAAAGACTATTCCCCAAACCATACATCCCCAATTTTGATAGTACATTCACCATCAGGGTCAGTTTAGTGCAGCCCGTTTTTTCAGTTTAACATCTTAGTAAACGAGAGAAACGAAGTTAAAATGTGTTGCATTAACACATTCATCCAGTGCGGTGCAACACAAGAGGATATCCTTGTTACGGCACGGGAAACCGTTTGATTAGTTTTGCATAATCAGGGCACACAAATGACCAATTGCAAAATTGTGGGTTTACAGTAAAATCGGAAGAAAATAACATCACACAGGGCGGGCTACGTAGCGGATATGCAGAAGCCTGTACTAGCGACCCCTTCAGGCATAGAGAAGAACTACATAAAAATAACGGAATGAGTATTCTTAACATCTCTTGCGGTGGTACAGGTTCAGCTTTGCACATGTTAGATCTTAAGAGATACCAGATTGAGTGGGTTTGTGGGGCGAATTAGTACATGCTTTCATTGAGGGAAGAGAGCCGTTCACTGTCGCTGGTAACAAATTAAGGAAGTCCTAAAATAGACCATTTTCGAACTCAGATCGGATTTCATGTTACAGCAAGCCACAAGCATATCAGGTCGGGTCACTAAGAGCAACGGAGTAAACAGAGGGAAGCCTGAAATCTTCTGCACTGTGTAATAAAATTATAGAAGGCAACCTTAACTTCTCTGAACAAATTCAACCAAGCGGGGGGGGGGGAGGGCGGGAGACCACACTAAGCTCAACCAAAGTTAAGAAATCCATTATTAATCTATATTTTTCCGATAATAATAAACCTACTAACAACATGGCTATTGAGTGAAGACAGTATTTGCAGCAAAGCGACTATCGAGCAATGGTTAGGGGCCTTTCTCTGAAGGGCATAACTCAGCCAGGAAAATGGCGACAGTGTTTTAGTTAAGCAATTTGAGGCTGGATCTTCCTCTTCTTCTGACGAACTTAATGTGAAGCCCCTTAAAAAGACAACACACTTCAGATATAGATGGTATGTTATCACTGAATGGTAAAATCCCATCTGCCCACCATGTAACAGTCTCAAACACCTTTGCCTGTTGCCGGACAGGTTGCAGGATATTTAATATAAATCTATATTATTTTAAACATATTAGTTAGGGAGCTTAAAGGAAATCAGTCTTCGATGCAGGCTAGTCTAGATTTAAAGCATGCGTTTGCCACAAGAAAATCGCCCACCCTTGTTGGTTCTGGCCTGAGGTGTGTACCCAGAACCGTACAAACACAAAAGCACTACATAACCTGCTCCAGGAAGCACTGTCTGGACACTGCCATTGCGGCCAATTATAATTGTAAGCCTCTCCATAGCATACTGCAAACGCCAGAAGCACTATTCCCGAATGTCCCGCCTATTATTGCAGGTTAAAGTGTGTGAGAATTCGGAAACAGACCATTTTTGACAATGTGTTTTATTACATAACCTAAGAAATTGCAAGTGGTAGACAACATTAACAACACTTTTAAACTTAAGGCAATGGAGGATATCATTGCACCGTTCTTCTGTTGCTTGAACTCCCCCAATGCATTACTTTCATTGCTAGGAGACTACAAGCCTCCTAAAATCTGCTCCTTCCTGAATCTGCTTTCTATTGGCTCATACTCCGGATTCAATGGACAACCCTTGTCCTTTCAATCACAGCCTACACCGACTGTGCAAATTTTATGCATTTAGTTCTTTTAAACAATATGCACCCAATAAAGCCTCAAAATGCACGCTTTATGGCCCAGTGCCCGGATAAACAATTGAGAAGGGCCTTTTGTGGATTTCTTAAAGGTGTCAAAATCTGCCTGCTTCTGTCACGGTCCAAGTCATTCGCGTCGTTTTGCATAGAGCAAACATGGCCTTCCAGCATTAAAAACTTTACAGTGAAACCGTTCCAGTTACAAAAAATAAATTAAACAAAAACAAATACATGAGGGCATGGTCAGTAGTGTATATCAAGCATGTGAGTAAATCATACATGAGAAAACAAACCCTAATCGGTTACCATCAATGCAGAGATAGACAGCCAGTTAAAATCAGTAAAAGAGATGAGAGCGGATAGGAACTAATGTAAGGTCCAATTAAGCTATGGTATTAGGATTGTGACAACTGAGAGCGCAGTGAGTAGAAGCAGAGACGGTGTGGGGGCATTAGTCTGTTACAAAGTTAGAGGTAAGTGCGTGGAGGCAACAAGGAAATCGAAGTTTAAATACTGAAGTGGAGCCTCGCTCCTGACGTTAAACAACTCATACTGGTTTGCCTTCCCGGTCTTCGTCCCCACACAGGAGAAGTGCATTGTAGATTGAGGGCCTCCGTTCTGAAATGTAGATTCTCAATACCTGTATTTCATTAAGAATTGCGGTACAAGTGCACAAATAGCACAAGAAGTAGTTAAAGTCCTGTAATTTTCTCCATGTCCAAAGATGCACATTTTCACAGGTTCTAACCGTGATAAGATTAAGAATTACGAAGGGTAAAACTTGGGCATGTGAAGTTCACTTAAAAGTCTCCTACCTAGCCAGTTTGCAGCTTTGGATGTGCTGTGAACCAAAACATGGAAAGTGAATTGAAAATGGAAAATACAATTTGTCTAGTATGTGTTTAGCATATTGACACCTGGTACAGTTGCATTTGTAAAATTATACACAAAAGTGAACTAGATTTATTTATTTTTTGTTGCTCAAAAAACGAGTGCTAAATGAACGAAGTCCATGATCCAACAGCAAGCTTACAAAGTCTGTTCATACGCAGACATTTATGAACCCCCCTTTCTCTCCCCCACCCCACTCCCCCAAAAAAACAGTGTCCTATGGCAGAACTGGCACAACCTTGACTGAAACTGGCAAATGCAATTTCAAATATGTCACTTACATTCAAATAAGTACTTGCATTTGAGTAGTCACCAGCGTCGTCGATACATTACGAAAGTAACAGAGTGCAGTCCAAAAGGTAATAGAACCAATAAACTCATTTATGGATTACAAAACCCGAGGAGACCGAGCTTCAACAGGTCAGCATGTTCTAAAGGTTCGGATAGATTGAGTTGCAACTTCATCAAAAGTAGTATTTCTAGCCCATGGAAAGGTCAAACCGTGAACTACTAAACTGATTTCTGTGGAGAATAGCAACTACTTTGTTAGGGTACAACTCAAAAATCTTTACAACTGGAATACTTTAGGGAAATAAAAGGGTGGAAAAAACAAAAAAAAAAGTAAGCCCTGCAGACAAATTAAAAAGAATTCTTCAAAATAAGTAATTAAAAAAAATTTAGCTGTTCAACCACAGAAATATTGTAGCATGAAGGTGAGGTGGTTTTGAGAGGAGACTGCAGCTCTAAATTTGGATCAACCCATTAAAAAAAAAAAGCATAACAGGATTTTACTACGATGAACACTGGAAGTTACACTACATCTCATTGTCAGTAAAGACGGGACAGTAACTGGCCAAAAGGTTGGAAACAGGGGGAATCACACGGGGTGGTTCAGTGCATCAGGAGAGCTCACCATTAGCTGAAGATACACTGATCAGAGCCAGTAATTCCACAAAGGTTTCCTTAGATCACTGCTTATACACTCTCCACAATGAAATCCTGAAGCAAAAAGAGTTGCATATGTAAAGGAGCACAATTGAGTGCACTGCTCCGTAGACAGAGGTGAACCTAAAGAGCGCAAAGCGGAAGTCAGTTAAGTAATAAAGTTCAAGTATTGTTTTGAGCTTATTCTCACCAAAAATGTTTTGCCAGATTATGGTTTTATTTACAAAACCATTGTTGCACATTAAGCATGGCCTTTTGTAAAGGAATATAATTTTATCAAGAACTATTTCAGTACGCACCATCCATATTGACATTTTGTACCAAGTGTGTAGTTCTTCTGAAATACAAATGGTTCTTTTTAAGGACAACTTGGTCTTCAAATCTTAACAAGCTTGGTTATCAATACTGAGTAGCTAGGAAACTATTCACGACGGATTTATTTACTAATGACAAATGACAGTCTCCTTCAGTAGCTTTTTGTGTTTGCTGAGAAACTCTAAACAGCACAGCAAAAAAGGTATCACTACCCTCGTCTTTATGAAGATCATGCTGACTAATTTATGGATGCAACGGGTTATCCAAGAATTCACTATCATGCCTGAAACCCCAAGAGAAACCACATGTTAAAGCATACTTCTTTTTGTGATTTAAAATGAATAAAACCATCTGCCTATCATGTCATGAAGACATTCAAGTCCTTAAAAGAACTATCCTCAATCATAAAACTAAGCGCAATTTAGAACGGTGTAACTTTAGACAGTACACTAAAGTTTATTTGAATAATTCTGGTTTCTACTAGAGGGAAATGGCCTGAGAAACTTTTCGGGGGAATAAATAAAGTAAGATTCAGCTCTTTCTGCTAAATGCTTCGTTTGCCAACACCATGAAAGCCTGCTTGCTCTGAAATTACCTGTACTCCATTACACACATTGTTTTAAAAGAGAATATGATGGCTGAGAAAGTGTTCTACACGTCGTTCCTAT
Source organism: Lissotriton vulgaris (assembly GCF_964263255.1). NCBI lineage: Eukaryota > Metazoa > Chordata > Amphibia > Caudata > Salamandridae > Lissotriton > Lissotriton vulgaris. Next base: position 1,831,319,041 of record NC_141694.1, read on the forward strand.
CTAGTTCGGCATAGGAACTCAATACACAGAAACCAAGAGGCCATTGTCATCTCTCAGGTGGTGATCCAATGCCTTCTAAAATCATTACACCATTTGAAGAACTGTTCAAAGCCAGGATCAGGTTCTGACAAATTGGGGACCCAAAGTAGAAGATATGAACTGTGTCTGTATCGAGTAAAGTCGAACAAACTGTGACTACATAAAGAACACTGGCCCAAAGATTCCCATAAACACATTTGCCGGGATGGGCATCTAACTGAAAAATTCTGCTTTTGGACCATGGAAAATTGGTATAGAAGTCAGGCTTGTCATTTTATGATATACTTTTTTTTCCTAATAAAACAAGGCAGTGGGGCTGCTTCGCTTTTCAAATGTTATGCCTAAACCAATAATGTATACAGTTGTAATAACCGAGTGCTCGATAGAGGAATTGTACAGAACCGAAAAACAGCTGGCTTTCTGCAATTGGGTCAGAAAGCAAAATCCCTCGGTATTACACTAGTCAGTGAGGTCTGCGCAGATAGATTGACATTCACAAGCAACTTGTAGCTGTGAGAATAATCACTGGTTGTAAGTCAAACTCCATAAGCAGCTTTGTCCACGTAGTGCAAAAACTGGGCAATGGGACGACTCAAAAATGGAAAAGAAAAAAATACTATTTATATATTATGCTGACATAGGTCAGGATATCTACATCACCAGAGCAGTAATAAACTGTGCGAAGAAACTTAGAATGAATTGCTGAATGCACCGTCAGATAGGTGTCAAAACGGGAGCTTACTAATGTGTTAACGCACGTTACTAACAAATGGCATTGCGAGACTAAATTTAATAAAGTTGCGGTGTTACTGGGTCGATTCGATAAAAAGGTCACAGAAAAAAAGTAACTATTTTGTGACCAGTATAACACCATAAGCACAGTGCAGTTAGGCTGTAAATAATGTTTCCTTTTGCGGCACCGACAGCGGAAGGGGCACTGGGTTATCTCCCATTCCCAGGGCCAGCACCGGCCCTTTAAACCCACAGGCCGCGCCCCCACAAGCTAGGGTTTCTTAAGCCCATCTGCGAGTTATGTCATAGCTAGGAAACCCAAGCCGAGCCTCAGGATCCCTTTTCACAGAGTGAAGGACTGCAGGAAAGGAAGCAGCAGACACACATCACCCGGAGGCCGGGAGGAGGAGGGCGCATTTCAACAAATAGCAACTCTTGGGTAACTCAAACGTGTGATTCTCCTCTTTTCACAGCAGACTTGGCCGGTGAGTACTAAAGGCAGCAGCTCCAGACACGTCATGAGCTAAGAATGCGCCCTCGACTATCTTGTGCTCTAAATCTGGATGCACTTCTCTCTGGAGGTCTGTCCGCTGCTTGCGTGCCTGGTGGGGCCACGAGAAGAATTCCAACTGCGCAAATGGCTACATGGAAATAAAATTGTTGAACACGGAAATCAAAAAGCGGAAGCCGTGTTTCCACTATTTTTGCACATTTACTGTCCTTTGCCTTGCGCTTTCCTTCTACTCATCTCATAGGGTTGCCATATGTGCGGGAAATAAAAGTTAATGGTGCTAAACGTTCTATTACGAGAACAAACGTTGAAAGCACGCACTGAAGCTCAAGGGCACAGGAATTGGAGTGCTGCTTTAATAAATGGGCCTCGCCATCACAACCTTAAATTCTATGAAGATTGCGGTCGGCCAATTGTCATAGGAACATCCCTACTAGTGAACATGATCACATTTATAAAGTCTGAAACTTGACAGCTTAGGCATCTAGCTCGGTTGATCGCTGTGGTCGGTTCAAGGTCACCATATGAAACTTAAGTACCTAAAAGATCACTGCAAACATTAAGTACATCCACTTAAAACCCCATAAAGTAGCAGTAAATGAAACAGTCTCAACAGAGAGCCTACATGAGACTTGCTGGCTTCTAGCAGTGTCAGAGACAACAGGTGTTGTAAACTGAACCGTGTCAACTACATAAAAGAACTCCTCCCTCAAACTACTGTAATAAAAGCATGAAGCAGGTGCAGAACGAGCCTTTCACAACCAAGCACATTGGCAGAACAGCAGAAACTTCACTTAAAGCCAAATTCAGCCACTACTACTGAACACACAGCAATTCCAGATTACTCCTTAAACTACTTAAGGCGAAATGTTTGATCCAATGCTATTCCAATCTTTTGACCAATCAAACTATCAGTATACTAGCACAAATCCTAGAACACAAAAGAAAATAATTATCACATTACATCTGAAAAATAAGCTATTCAGAACAGGGCCTCTGCCCGGTTGAACCTCCCTACACTTGCCATTCAGTTTCAAGGATTAGACAACGAAACTAATTTTAACCCCCCACGCCAGCAGTCTGCAAAAATAGAATTCACATGGTGAAAACTATTCTAAGGCACAGTGACGAACAAGTCACCTTTCTATCCCTAGATTTATACATCCAGAAACACCCACGTAGGAAATTAGGAAACCAAGCAGTCATTCTTACTAGAGGCCCTCAATAACATGTCCCAACTGATGTTTACTTTCTTTCTCTCGGTAATTAAGAGCTTCGCAAACTGTTTCTACCCAAACATGGAGTGTGCAATCGAACATCAAATAGGGTTACTGCACATTAAAAGTTAGCAAAGATCCACTGACTAGTTAGTCTTTAAACGGGTCAATTTAAACCTAATAGAGATCCATAAACCAGCTTTCTTCCTCGTCTAAGGTTCAACACAGATGCAGTTGAAGAACGAAAATAACCGCACTGACTCAAGACTTGACAAAAAGGGTGTGTGCTGCAGCCGACACAGCAGTACCGACGCCCCCCCCCCAAAAATAGGATTCTCCTTCAAGATGACACTGTGGCTTTGTGTGTGAGGAGGCCTTACCACTAATATGAGGTTACTTTTAAAAAAAATTAAAAAAACAAGCAAATTGCAGTCGGAACCTGGAACAAAGAAAGGCGTATCCTCCCACTGTCATGCATTTTTTAAATGGTGCAGGACAAAGAAGCAAGACTGGAAACAATCAGCTAACCCAGCTGTTTATAAATTCGGAAAGAGCACAATCTTGAAAACAGAATAATTTAACAGCTAATTTCATCTCACAAGCAGTAAGCATGCATTCAATGAAACTTTACCTTGGTACAGAACCCCAAATAAAAATATAACATAAGTTGACGCAGAAACTGCAGGGTAATGGGTGTGAAAGTGCACAGCTCAGATACAACCTCAAAGAAATGTACATACTTAAATACACCTAAAACAAGTTCAGTCCCGCAGTTATATTAGCAAACGCAAAGGATCCAGGACAATAACTAGCAATTAAATAAATCAAAGAGGTACACCGCTATAGTGTAAATTCGCTCTACATTTACACGAATTATGGACAGTGTCTAATGATGTAATCGGAACCTTAAAAAACTAATACTTTTCTACCCCTGAATGTACAGCAAAACACCTGCGCCTTGAAACAGCGTACATTAGACTAAAAGAGAAGCAGAGTCGTGTGGTACAGATGCCACGAGGGTACTGAAAAAGGGGCGATCGGAATACAAGCTATGTATTAAAGATGTCAAGATTGCAATGCCCCAGAAGATAGGACAATGTGTGAGGTTTGGGAAACTGGTAAAATAGAGGCGCCTCAACGCACAGGACAGAATCAGCTGGTACCACTACTCACTCAGAGGTTAAACGTGGATATAGATTATATATGCACTCAGGGTGTTTATCTGAGGAGGATCACGTCGTGGGTTTGCGAGAGCCACACCCTGTTGTCTAGGAGTTTAAAGTTCGGCATCCCTCGCTTTAGCTACACTGTAGCGAAACTTTGCTAGCCCAACATCCTGTACTGTTCGTTCACTATACCAACGAACCTCTGATAGGATGAGTGGTTATGTGGGATAAAGCAACGCCGCTGGTGTTTCTCACCACACCTTCGACTTGACCCAATGCTATGATCGGCTTTAAGATGCTGGGATAGGATTCATACTAAGGTGTAAAGTGGTGGCAAACGCTTGTGATATTTTGTAAGTTGCAAGAGGATGGGCGTGAGAATGATGTGATCTGGGTCAACAGCAGATACTGAAAACGAGACATTTTATTTTTTGGGTGCATACACGTAATGAAGCAGATGTGGGTCTAAAGCCATGGCATACTTTTTCAATTCACCTTCCAAGCCCCAAAACGGTGGAGATGGTCCTCGGATTGTTATTATTGCAACCACCACCATCAGACCTCCACAGAGTGGAGGTCTGATGGTGAATAATTACACTTACTTGTACACTACACACTCCCACCCATGACAACACAATCGGCTGGTACTGAAGGAGGGCCAATACTCCCGTGTTACCCCAAAGTACCCCCCACCACGCAGGTACCACAAACACTCACCTATGGTGGAGATGAAGGTGGTGTTGAAGGCATCGTCGGAGAAGCGGAAGAGCACGCAGGTCTTGCCCACCCCCGAATCGCCGATGAGCAGCAGCTTGAACAGCAGGTCATACGTCTTCTTCGCCATGGGGAGGTGGCTGGGGGCTGAGGCCTGTCACCGGACAGGGGGGCGGGAGGCCTGTCACCGACAGGAGGGGGTGAAGCAAGCCTCTAACAGGGTAGGGATCTTGGCTCTATACAGGGTCAGCTCTGGGGGAGGTGGGGAGCCGGGCCTGTCACCTGGAGCGTGCCTGTCACTGGGCGGGCGGAGGCTGTCACAGGCAGGGATTGGGAAGCCGGGCCTCTCGGAGGGAGGGTGGGGGCGCGGACTCTCACCCACAGGGGGCGCAGCAGTCTTGCTTCCCCGCACACTCAACGGCGGAGCCAGGCGAGCGAGACTGCTACAGGCCGCGACACCCCCTCATTGCTTGAGCTTTGCTCTCTCGGCCCCTTCAGCCCGGCGCAGTCGCAGCCTCCTTTTCTCCGGCAGGCTCACTCGGGACAAAATGGCTCCCGTTCACTCTCCGCTCCAGCCTCGCATCCGCCCCTGCTAAGCGCATGCGCAGTCTGCTGCCGGGGGGGACATGAAACACTACCGCTGGCTCGCGGGCGTGGGAACGTCCGGCGCAGTCGCCACAGCGAGGTCAGGCAAGCCTATCAGGTACCACCCTTACACGAACCAACAGACTGCTGATGCATGAGCGACATCTGGCCTGACCTGAAGATGGCCGCCGAATGGAAACCGGCCAAGCCCGTGTCAAAAGAGAAAGAGCAGTCCATGTTTTGGTGTCGTAGGTTTCCACGCCTCCTTTGTGCCGAGAGACGTGCATGACAGCGCCGTCTTCAATTTAAGTTAATTTGGTTATATCTGTAAGTCAAACGGTCCATAAAAGTAACCTTATTAAAGTAGACATGTTGGTAATTAATTAAACAGTCAAATATGAATTGGTTTATAGTCGGTAATATTAATGAGGGGTGCAAACATTCAAAGAAAATAGTTAAAAAAATGAAAAACCTAATAGATTATTTGAATAAACGCATTATTACTCGGTCTTACTTTATTGCCACGTCTAAACCAAGAAGTTGTCATCTTTTATAACATGGCAACCAAAAAAGGCGAGTAAACTGGTGACATCAGTCTCCTCTTTTTATCTTTGATGCAATCTCGGCTTTTGTCTCTGGGGCGGCTTGTCCGCCATCTTTGAAGAGAATCTGTACACGTACTGGAAATTGTACGTTAGTTTACTTACTTTCTATCTGTACTGCTACTCTTTTGGCAGTTTTTAGACTTGGCGCATTGCACTTACATTTTATTCCACTTTGCTTGCATGCGTCAGGCACATTCCGTAATTGGGGGAAAAGTTGAAAGGTTTAAAAAGTAAAACTTAAAATACAAGGTGAATCAGATCTTTAGAGGGGGTACTGTAGCAGGTTATCAGTCCTGCTTAATTAAAACTTACCCGGAGATGCACATACTCCATCCTCTGGCCAGGCGTGGCTATAAAGTAACAGGGAGCCCAGGTAAAACAGGATTACTTTAGAAGTCATCTGCTGAACATCCATCTACTTCAGAAGTAATTTTCATGTCATCAAGCTCTTGAAGTCATCAGCTGACTGTAGAAACTTAGCCTGATGATTTGTGGATGATTTGCAAATTACTTATTGATCACTTAACAATTATATTAAAAAGAATATAATTCCAGGTAAAGCGTTGAATCAACTTAATTGTTCAAAACCCGACCGAGGTTGATGCTGGGAATGCCTGCCCGCCAGGGTTTAAAATGCACCATAAGCCTAGAACCAATGGGAAGGGGGGGTGCAGGGTTAGTGTGATTTTTAGAGACACAATTGACTTAAATGTCATCGACATTGAAGAGTGCAATGGCTGTAAACTACTTGGTTTTTCTCTTAAGAATTCACAGAGGCCTGTCCTAACGTGTATCATCTGCTATAGACCTCCGGGGTTCTTTATGCTAGCCCAGCAGCAGGCGCTACTGGATTTGTTTTCCAACATGGCCGTCATTCATAGCCATTTGATGATCCTTGGGGATTTTAACCTGTGGCTGAATGGCACTTTGAATACAGGCTTCCTTAATTTGATTCACTTGTGTGAGGCCCTTGGTCTCTCCCAGCGAATTTTACTCCATACAGGAGGTCATCGGCCAGATCTGATTTTTTCCGAGACCAACCTCCTCACTGTTGGGGATGTGCTACCTATGGCCTGGACGGACCATTCCCTGATTAAGTTTTTTGTAAAGGCAGGCACGCCTATAGCAGGGACATCTGGTCAAGCAAGGGAGTATGTCAGCAGGGACTGGAAGTCCCTTGCTCGGAAAAAAGGTGCCTCCCCCACGTTCATGGTTGAGAAATGCTTTGCCCCCGCCTCACAGGCTGAGGTGAATTACGATGCCCTCTGCTTGAAGATTACCCTCAGCACCCTGGTTTACAGACAGCCTCAAACATTTGAGACTGGAATGTAAACAAGCAGAGAGAAAGTGGAGGCAAGGACAGGGCAGGCTGGCTTGGAAAGCTAAGCAGGGGGACTACAAGAAGGAGATTCACTGAGCTAAGGCAGAGTACTTCTCGAAGGTGATTCTCAACGCCCCGAATAGCTCTTGCAGCATTTTTAATATTCTGAATAGCCTTACTACTCCAGAGTGCGCCAAAAATGAATCCCCCCCCCCCTCTCAGGAACTCTGTGAGAACCTAGCTAGGTTCTTCCAGGAGAAAATTAAATTGATCATTGATGACCTGGGGGTGGAGAAGCAACAATCCTTGGTAGAAGCTGACTGCGGCAGCCCGTCGACTCTTGGGGTAGCTTGTGAACTGGGAGGAGTTGAGTCCCTTGCAGAATTTATACAGCTGTCTGCAGAGGAAGTCAGGGAAGTGGCCCTTGGTATTACATCTGGATCTCCGCTCGACCCGCTCCCACTAAAAATCTGGAAGGAGTACAAGCTTGAGCTCTTCCCCACGCTTCGGCTGGTGTGTAACCAGTCGCTTGCGATGGGAGTGGTCCCACCTCGGTGGAAACAAGCGGTGGTAACCCCCTTACTGAAAAAGCTCACTGTGACATTCATTAACAGATGAGAGGCGCAGGCGTGGAAGTTGTCAAGTTGATTTATTACTGCTTTAGTCAGTTACAAACGACGGACCCCAGCCACAGCTGACTGGCTCCAAACACAGCCTCCGTTTCCCTGGCACTCGCCTTGGAACGCTGTCCGTGGTGACATTCTAAGTGATGTCACCACAGCGCGTTCCAAGGTGACGATGGGGACAGGGGTGACACATACGGTAATCTTTCTCCCCTAATGGAAGATACCATACATCCCCCTTCTCTGCAAAATTCAGGAACACACAAATGCGAAAGCAAGAGAATAATAGTTGTACTCTACATGGTAACAGATTGCTCTAGGTCTTTTGGGCGACTAACCACCCTTTGGCTAGTTCTGCGTGGAGCATGGGATTCTCCAATGCGCTCCCTCGCAGGCAGGCTGCCTCCGCTCTGTGAAGGCTCTTCCCTGCTGGCCTCATCACCTCTGTTCTCAGGGGGGGAGTGGTACCTTACAACTCTTCCCAGGTTCCATATCTTCCCCTCCTGGGTTTTTATAGCATTTTTGAACAATTTCACAATTCTTGTAGGTTTGGTAAACTCAGACCAACTTGCCCTGCCTGTTGGTGCTCTGATTTTTACAATGTCTCCTACTTTGAACCCTACCTCTTTCACGGAGTGTAGTTTGTCAAACCTGTCTTTCCTCTCTATCATGGCTTTGTGCTGCCTATCCAACCCTTGCAACTCCCTAGAGTGTCCCATCCACCCCTTCTGCCACCCCATCCATCCCGGTGAAAGCTTCGTGTTAGGCCTTCTAGCTCGGAGTAGTTCGAAAGGGGTGACTCAAGTTGTTTGGTGAGGGGTCAGGCGGTAGGCTTCTAGACGTTTTCCCATCTCTTCTTTCCAATTCAATCAATTTTTCTTGCAAGTTGGATGCCCTCCTTGAGAGTTTTGTTGAATCGCTCGACCATTCCATTGGTCTCGGTGTGGTACAATGCGCAGCGCTTGTGCTCAATCCCATTGCTCTTGAGGAAGTCTCCCATTTCTTTTGAGCATAGTTGTACACCATTGTCCGTCAGGAGGCTACTGGGCAATTGCAAACCGATCTTATGTCAACGAAACTACAAGTACAATTTTATAAAATATGTTTTTTTATGTATTATACTCCGGACAGAATTTCCAAGAGAGGTACATGCTGCTTTCGATGTAATTTACAAAATGCGGACTGTGTACACATTTTTTCATCTTGTCCCTGTTTAACTCCTCTTAAGTCGAAAATTGAACATTTCCTCTCATTGATTCTCAAAATAGTGGTTACCCTACCGGATCAAACAGTTGTCCTGCACGTAACAAATCGTACCAACCAGAATATCGGTCATGAATTGATTTTTATCTTGATGGCCGTATTAAGAATTTGCATAGCATCAGCCTGACTAGATCCTATGGCCCCCTCATATCAACAGTGGTTTTCAAGACTGTTAGCAATCTTTAACCTAGAAATGGCAATATATAAAACTAAAGGTAGGAAGCGTATTTAAAAGGATTAAAAATCTGGTCATCTTTAATAGAATGGTCTCAATCTCAGTGACATATATAGTAACAATCGGGTTGTAATGATTTAACTGTCACGTGTACCTCTGTAACCTGATGTTCATCTGTCTTTGAATGATTATCTGATAATTCATTAGTTTACTTTTTACTTTTATTATATATATACTTTATGGCTTCCTTTTGTTCCGTATATAACCTGCCCGACCGGATGGGGGGGGGGAGGGTGTTGTATTATGTGTTCTATCGTCTTGTCTGTTTGGTATAAAATCTAATAAAGATATTTTTTTTAAAAAGGAGGCTACTGGGCAGACCTTCCCTGAGGAATAGTTCTTGCAGGAACTCAATAACCACTTTGGTGGTGATCTCCGATACAACCTTCACCTCTGGCCACCTAGAATATAGGTCTACGAGCACTAAGCTGTAGGGAGTGCAAATCTCACCTGCCAGTGGCCCTACTATGTCCAATGCCACTTCTTCCCAAGGTCCCACCGGTGGTGGTCTACATTGCATGGGAGGTGTGTGCTGTTTCAGGACCTTATCGCTAATAGTGCATGGTATGCTGTCCCTAACTTTTCTCTCAATCACATTGTCCATGCTGGGCCACCAGTAGTCTTCCCACATCCTCTGCTTCGTCTTGGTGATTCCCATGTGTCCTTCATCGGCGAGATCTACTAGGTATTCCCTCAATGCACTGGGAGGAATCAACCTTGTGCTGCGGAACAGACATTCATCAGCGACAGATAGTTCATCCCTGATCATCCAGAACAGCCGTAGCGCATCGTCCTGTTTGTCTTTGAGGTTCCAATATTCTTTTATTCTCTCGTACACTTTCATCAACTGGTCATCTGCTCCTTCTCCAACAGCTCCTTGGGTGATTACGCAAACCTTTTCTGCCAGTACCTCGTCCTTGTCTTCTTCGTTCTCATCGCCTGCTTCATCTTCTTCCGTTTCCCCCACAAGGCACGAGAGGCAGTCCGCTGCAAAATTCCTTGTCCCAGGTACGTATTCTACATCGAATGTATACTCCTGAAGGTTTACGACCCAACGTCTGATTCTGCTTGATCGCGTCCAGCCCTTTTTTGTTGAAGACCTCGACCAGAAGTTTGTGGTCAGTCCTCAGGTTGAATTTAGTTCCACAGAGGAAGTCCCAGAACTTGTTCATGGCCCAGTATACCACTAAGGCCTCCTTCTCTATTACCGAGTAGTTAACCTCGGATTTCTTAAGGGATCTCGATGCGAAGGATATGGTCTCCTCTCCCCTCACACCCACCTGAGTGAGGATCGCCCGAGTCCCTTCAAACTCGCATCTGTTGTCACGACCGTCTTCCTGTTTGCTATGAACGCTTTGAGGCTTGGGGCCTCTGCCAGTGCTTTCTTCACCTCTTCGAATTCCCTTTGGCACTCTTCATTCCAACAGAACACCACGTCCTTCTTTAGCAATTGGCGTATGGCGTAGGTCCTGCCTGCAAAATTCCAGCATACCCATGAACGATTTGATTTCTTCCTTGTTTTTTGGTGGAACCAACCCGATTATGGCAGTCTGGAGTTCAACTTTTGGCCGAATTCCGCCCGTTGTTACCTTATGTCCCAAAAAGTCTAGCTCTTTACATCCAATCTTGCATTTTTCTCTCTTCACTGTCAGGCCTTGTTCCCTGAACCTCGCCAGCACTTGTCTCAATCTAGTGTCGTGTTGTCTGTTGTCCTCTCCAAAGATCAGCACGTCATCTTGGTAGCACAACACTCCAGGGATGCCGCTAAGAATACTGCCCATAAGTCTTTGGAATACCGCTGCGGCCAAGACTAGACCGAGCGGCATTCTCTTGAATTTGAAAGCTCCCATTGGTGTTACGAACGCCGTGAGTTCTTGGGAATCTTCATGGAACCTGATTTGGAAGTAGGCCGAGGTTAAATCTAAAGTCGAGAATACTTTTGCTCCTTCCAACATGCTCATCATCTGTGTGATGTTGGGCAGCTGGAACTTGTCGACCACGACCTCTTTATTCAGTGCCCTGAGGTCTATGCATAAACAGACTGAATTATCTTTTTTCCTTTCTGCAACAATCGGCGCCAGCCACTCCGTTGCCTCCATGGGTTCTATCACTCCTAGGTTGCACAATTTCTCTAGTTCCGCTCTGACTGCTTCTTGTATAGCTATGGGGAGGTTTCTCACTTTAGCTACTACTGGCACTGCATGCTCCTTCAATTTTATTTTGTGGGAGTCATTTTTAAGGCACCCTAGTTCCCCGCTGGACACTTCCTTGAACTCTTCGTCAATGCTTTCACCCGTCTCACCTACCTCCTGCACTAAGATCTGTGGGGTTTTGTTGGGGTTGAGGTACACACCCAGTTCTTTTTGTGCTTGCCATCCTAGTATGTTGTCCCCCTCTAGCGATACATAAACCTTAGAGACTGTCAATCTGTCTTTGTAACACACAGTGCCCCAGAAGTAACCTTTCATGTTAATAGGTTTACCACCATAACCCCCTGGTCTGACATCCATTTTGTTCAATTTGAGTTTACCTTTGGCCACCCTTTCAAATTCTTTTGCATTTATGATTGTGATCTTACAACATGAGTCAAACATAGCCTCCAACCCTGTCTCATCAATCTTAATGCTGTCTTTTGGATTGCTAACCTGTCCGCTCTGCTCTGCACATGCAAGACGATTACGATTTCATCACACACTCGTGTAGTGTTATCCATCCCTTGCTTCTTGTATCCCTGACCACTTCTGCAGTGCTGTCTAAAATGGCCCTTCCTGCCACACTTACTACATGTGTATTTCAATGCAGGGCAATCTCTGTCACTCGCCATGTGTCCTTGCTTGCCGCATCTATAGCAGTTGCCCTTAAAACTCCATCCCTCTTTGCTCTCCTTCTGTTTTTTCTGCACATTCTTTTGCTCTTTAACTGCTATCACACCTTCGCCTTCCGCCACCACTTAACTCACTTTAACCTTGTTCTCATTGACTTTACTTTCGCTGTCTTGCTTTATCTCGTTAACACACAGCATCATGTGTTCTACTTGCTTGGCTACTATAAGCACCTCCCTTAGTGGTGGATCATCTTTTAACCACACCTCCTCCCGCACACGCTCCGTTCTGCATGTTAACACAAACTGGTCTCTGATCCTTTCCTCACACGCACCTCCAAACTTGCATGTGGCAGCTAATCTACGAAGATCTGAGACGAAGTCTTCAATTGATTCCCCTTCCTTCTGCCCTCTTTTCCCAAAATGGTACCGTTCCATAATGGTGCTAGTTTTAGGAAGGTAATGTAGGTCTAGTTTTTTTAGGCTAACTTCAAATTCATTCAATCCCCTTGCTTCATGTGCACCCAGCTCTGGGAGATGTTCTAACACCTCCTCTCCCTCTGCCCCCATGTAGTATGACAACAGTGCTACTTTTCTTTTCAGTCCTAAATTGGGCCCACATACAGTAGCATAGTTCAGGAAGACCTTCTTCCATTTTTTCCACTTAATAGCGGGTTCCCCAGGGCTTGCTAAAAAGAAAGTTGGGGGCGTACATTTTTCATTTTTGCCTCTACTTAATCTCTGTGTTACTATCTCAATCACTGTTATCAGTGTAACCACGAACGGTAAAAACCCTTTCTTGTGAGATTTCAATTTTATTTCGAGACCCAGTGTAGAGTCTCTCTCCACTGTCCCTAAGAAGGAACAGTTCCTCATGTAATTTAGAAGATTTGGATTGCTTAGCCTAGAAGTCCATGAGATGGCGCTGTCTCTCCCTTATGTTTCACCCTGAAATGTTCTTCCTCTATGCGAATGATGTTCCTGTTGTTATAACACAGTTCCTTTTACTGTCAGGTGACAGGAACTACTGAAGGAAGATGAAGTCACTCCTCTACCCTCCTCGGACTATGATCCCCGATGTGTGGTTCAACGTTAACAAATTGCCTCAATCTTCCTTAAGTTTACTCAATGACCGCTGCACTTCCCCGCTTCCAGTGTGGCGTTCTCTACGGACTCCTGCCAGGCAACCTGTTTCTCCTGGATCTCCCAGAATTGTTCCCGAGGCCCACCGCAGTCTCTTATTGATTCGGGTGGTGAAAACCATCAGCTGCTCTTCTCCCTCGCAAGCGCACCTCCGCTGCTAATTTCCTCAGTCTCGCGCCTCACCGCGACTCCACTGCCTCTCCTGAACTCTTCCGCCACGATCTCAAATTACGCGCTGACGCTCACTCCGCGGCTCCCTATTCTTCCTCACTTATCCCTGGTCTGCTCTCCGCATGCCGATCACGCCATCAGAATGAAAGTGCCTCACTCACCGGGAAGTGCGATCTCCGTTCGCCTTTTGTCCTTGCCTTCACCCGTTTGTCACAGTGCTCTCACGCCAGGCAATTAACGGTATTCTCCTCGTCTGTCTGCAGCTCCCCTTGCACAGCGCTATTTTTTCATTTTTATTTGTTTCCCTTCTGAGATGATTACACCATCACCCCACTGTCCTCACCCGGTGAGTTTCATCAATATTCTTCTTTTATTTCTTTTTCTAATTTATGCTGGTACCTTCTGTCTCCTTCGCTTACTCTTATTTACTTGTGCGTGTTGGGGGTCAGTGTTTTTGTAGATGTTTCCTTTCGTCCTCGCCGCCAGTGTGATATTCATTAACAGATGAGAGACGCAGGCGTGGAAGTTGTCAAGTTGATTTATTACTGCTTTAGTCAGTTACAAACGACGGACCCCAGCCACAGCTGACTGGCTCCAAACTCAGCCTCCGTTTCCCCGGCGCCCGCCTTGGATCGCTGTCCATGGTGACATTCTAAGTGATGTCACCATAGCGCGTTCCAAGGTGACGATGGGGACAGGTGTGACACATACGGTAATCTTCCTCCCCTAATGGAAGATACCACACCCACCCTTGATCCGGATTGCCTTAACAACTTTAGGCCTATCTCGCTCCTACCCTACCCAGCAAAACTTGTGGAGCGGGGGGTGACAGGCACCCTCTCCAGACATCTTGAACAGCACAAGCTCCTGGAGGACGTTCAATTTGGCTTCCGTCCAGCTCATGGCACCGAGACGGCCCTTGTGACCGTGCTGGATGAGCTACGTGGGCGGGCAGACAGGGGACAGGCAGGGGTTTTGATCCTGCTTGACCTGTCTGCCACCTTCGATACGGTGAACCATGACATTCTGCTGGATAGGTTGAGAGAGGTAGGAGTTGCAGGGAGTGCCCTCGGGTGGTTTGAGTCCTTCCTCCAGGGCAGGGAACAAGCTGTGTCCCTCCCTCCCTTCGAATCCTCCTTCTCTACCATCTTGCATGGCCTCCCTCAAGGCTCGGCAGTTAGCCCAATACTTTTTAACATCTATATGAAGCCCTTGATAGCGGTCATCAAACAATTTAAGATCGAAATTGTTAACTACGCTGATGACATGCAGTTGATACTGTCCTTGGAGGGAAATTAATCTACCTCCTTGAAGGAATTTTCTCAACTGCATGCGAGCCACAGCGGAGTGGTTGAAAGTCAACTCTTTGCAATTTAACACGGGAAGACCCAGGTGTTATATTGCCCAAGGCCTAGGATACATTCTCTTCTACCCAGCAACTTCTGGCCAAAGGACTTCTCGCCACTGGTCAGCCTGTGAAGGTAGTACGGAATCTGGGTGTGATGTTCAATAGCAACCTCACCCTGGATGCGCAGGTCTCAAAGGTGGCAGTTGGCTGCTTGACCATCATTCGCCTCCTGAGAAAAATCCTGCCCCTGTTACCGCCCCTTGCTCGAATAGAGGTGGTGCGTTGCACTGTGCTCAGTAGGTTAGACTACTGCAATGCTTTGCTGCTGGAGTCTCCTAGCTACCTCATGGATAGACTCCAGAAACTCCAGTCCACAGCTGCAAAATTAGCCCTAGGGTGGCCAACCAGATCTTCCTCCTCAGGGGCTTTGGCTCAGTTGCATTGGCTCCCAGTGAGGCAGAGGGTGACATTTAAGTCCCTCTGTCTGACATTTAAAGCCCTCCACGGGTTAGGCCCTGCCTGCCTTCAAAGGAAGTTTTCATGGCATGTGCCGGCCCGCAATCTACGCTCCTCCTCTGCCAGGTTGGCGACCGTACCGAGGTTTAGGAGATCCAGAGCAGGAGGTAGATCATTTAGTGCGGCTGCGGCCAAGCTCTGGAACTCTCTTCCCACTGAAATCGGGCAGGTCACCGGCCTTCTTGCTTTTAGAAGGCAGTTAAAAACCTGGCTTTTCCCCTTCTTTTCCTAATCCTTAGCCTGTGATTGTTGCCCCCTTCTTTTTCTGTTGAGTCTGCCAGCGCCAAAATGCGTCTCGAGGTGATAGCGGGCTCTATGAGTTAAATAAAGAAATTAATTAATAATTACCGCACCCTACATTTGTTGTGGTACTTTTCTGTTTCTTTTATCTACAGGATTTTGCATCAGAACGTAAGTGGAAGTGCAGTTCGAATGTGCGTAAATGTTTCCCATTAGACCATCACTACATAAATATCATTGCATAGATTAGTTTTTTAATAAAAGTGACATGAACAGAGAAACAGTCCTGCCTTCACCCTGATAACTATGCTATTAGTGAAATATGAAGCAAGTTCGTTGTCATGTGCACCCTATATGTGGCCTTGATTCTCATTATACATACAGCGACATTGCAGTTAATTAAATCAAACAGGAGAGGCTTCTGTGCTTTACAAATCCAGTATTTGAAGGTGGTCTCTCTCATATGTGATAATGAATAAAAGGTATTTGTCCAGGATTACACAATTTGGTCAAGTGGAGAAGCCAGGATTGAGCCCTGTTTCAGGATTTCACACTGTGGCAATTCAGCCACTAGATGAGTATCTCTTTATTCCATCAAAAGTAATACCGTGTCTTTAATTGTTGCCATATGTGGATGACTGTTAGTATCCAATTTTCTGGTGTTTTATATAACGTAAACCATGGCCAAGGACATAAGAGTACTTAACAACACAAACTGTGTTACACCTTCTTTGTTTTTACAGCACAGGGACAGTAATGAGGCTGCATTCACAGGGTAGAGGAACTAAGGCTGGTATTAGAACCGGTTTCCAAGGGGCCTATCTTTCATTTTTGAAGGAGGTACAGGGCTCATAGACCAGAGGGGACCACTGACCTTGATTATTGCTGTATTTTACAATTCAAACAGCAGCCATGGGGTAGGGGGTCCACTCCCTTCCTTGTACTAGGACCCATGACACACTGGCTCACTGAGATGGCATTTTAGCCAATAGACCACATCTCCTCCTGTGAAAGCTCGGCTCCTTTTGGGGACGAGGTTCCAATAGGACTTTGACCTGAGCCAGAATAGGCATCTAACTTGAGCCCCACCTCGAGCTGTTAGTGGCACTCCTATCACTATTAAGGGGATATATGAGCTTGCTTCTCAAAACCAGAATAGCAGACTCAGTTGAATGTCATTCTTTGTTAATGCAAAAGTGTGAGTTTGTGGGAGCCTATTGCAATGTGGGATTTCATTCTGAAAGAGGTGGAAGTGGGTTTTTGTGTCTGAAAGTCTTGTCGTGATTCTCCACCAAAAATCCTGATGGGATGACTGACACTTTATCATCTCTAAGAATGGCAGGAAAACATCCTTTGTTGGCAGAAAACCCTAGCACGCTAAAATAATCAATATTGTTTGTCTTGGAAAGCAGAGCAACATATTTTAGGTCAAGAAGGCCCCGGAATGATGCAGCCCTATCATACCTCAACTTTACATATTTTATTACTGTATGTATAATGAGGCAGAGATATACACACTTTCTTCCTTTCCTTCAATATCTGCTCCTCCCCACCCCCTTCTCACCTCACTCCTTTCCAACTTTTCTTCTCTCTCGGCTTTTGCTCTTTCCTGGCTAACTGCTTTTCCCTTTTTGGTCTTTTTCTTCCACTTTCCTTTTTCTACCCATTTACGCTCTCCTTTCTAGGTCCCATTTCCTTTCCTTTCCTTTCCTTTCCTTTCCTTTCCTTTCCTTTCCTTTCCTTTCCTTTCCTTTCCTTTCCTTTCCTTTCCTTTCCTTTCCTTTCCTTTCCTTCTCCCCTCTCCTATCCCCTTTCCCCTCTTTCCACTTTTCATTCTCATCATATTCATTTCTTCCACTCCTATCTCTGCTTTCCCGAGTTCGATAACATGTTTTTTTCATGCAATATTACTTCATCTTTTAAACGTTGTTACTATTACACTGCTTCGTATTATTCCACTTGTCAATCTCAGAAGGATGGAAGCCTAAATTTGCATTGGAGGGATTTGAATTCATGACCTGCAGATTACTAGAATTCTATGAGTAGTTACCTCACTTAGTCATTTTGCTGATGTCAGAAAAAGGGCGGGCTGACAGAAGGAGCATGCTGTCTGGACAACCTAATGAGTGCGACAATGCGACACAGGGGACAATTAGAGAGGATCATGACAGAAGAGGACAGGTGTGGATATTTTGAGTATATGTTTGTCCAAAAAGGGTGGTATTGGAGGGTATTGGATTGAAGGACTGGTGGCAGAACGTGGGAGTTTGATTGGCAGAAGTGGACAGGGAAACAGCAACCTCTGATAGTTGCTGGGAGGAATGCTAATATACTGGTCTCAATAGGAGTTTATTATAGATGAAAGTAGGAATGAGTTGTTCGGCAAGAGATTGTTAATTAAATCGGAGAGGGCTGTGAATTCATGGAATAGGCACAAGGGTCAGCCAGGGGCTAAACAACAGCTTAGAGCAGAAAATAGCAGTGGGCCCCCTGCAAGATGTGCGGAAAGGGCCCCTCACACTCACATCAGTAGGGGCTGAGGGGGCCCTCTTCAGTATGGGTAAGACTGGGGGCCCGCACCGCGGGGCCTGCTGGGGCCTTTGTTACCCCTATGGGACATAGGTGTAAAAAGCATTTTATAGCTGATGGTTAACATAAGGTGAACTCAGACATGTGACAGATGGGACGTGCAGTGTATAGGTGACAGGAAAGGACATGAGATGCATGATGAGGTTGGTTGAGAATAGGGGCAGATGGGAGGAGTGGATGTTGGGCAGGTGAAGATGGAGTTGGCTGACCTAGGAGATGATTAAAAGAAGAGTTGACAAGTTTAAAAGGGAAGTGGTTTTGGTGCAAAGGCAGTGCTGAGGGTGCCATGACAGGGTGGACACTATGTTCGGTGTCGGGATAGAGACAGACTGAGGTGGGACTGGAGCGAGTGATCCGAACTGGGCAGTATTAGTGGCAGCAGAGGGCAGTAATTGATGGTGGGATGGCTAACAGGCATGGCAAATGGGCAGGGGGAATGGTTGACACAGGTGTGTGACATGAATCCATACGTAATCTGTGAAGTCATGACAACTTTAGGACGTGCTTCTGTTCATTTGCAGAGAAACAAAAGTCAATTTTCAATCTCTAATCAAAATATTTTCCACGTTCCACAATTTTCAATACAAAGTTGAAGCAGCATTGTGAAATAAGTGGATTCTTTCATTGTAACCTTTAAAGCTGGAGAGCTGTGATGCGTGACTGAAGAGTCAGAGAGCTGGTGGATATCAGAGAGTACAAGTTAACAGGTGGCTAGAGGACACATGCTACACCTTATCATTAACATAGTACAGGGTAAGTGCCACTCGGCTGGGACTTGTGTGTGAAAAACCACTCCAGAGTGCCACCAGACCTTGTTCTGTAGCCTTAACATGCATGGTTGTTGACTTTCTTTATGATAACCTCTGTATACTTCCATCACACATCAAGATGCTCCCTTGCTTAGTGTCTGTTCAATGTGTTCATTCACCAGTCCCAGTATCTAGATTCTTTGGATTTCTCATCTGGTCACAGAGCTCAGGAGAAGGCGGTCACAGATGCCAACTCTTACATGGCTGGACATGCTGATTTAGTAGCTTATTGGATATCAAGATAGGTGTCAGTCTCACATTGCCTCTATATTGGGTTCTACTAGGCCTTGTTAATAAGGTTTTCAATCCATGAATTCCAGGATTGGCAAGGCCTGCTCTGTTCTCAAGGAAAGCTTTCGGATGGAAGACTAAAAACTGTAGGTAGTAGAGGAAAATGAAAAGAACTAGAAAAGAACTAGCCTACCACTTAAATTAGTAGCGGCCACATATCCTATTTGCTACTCGCTAAATACTGGTTGCAAATTTCAACCAGTATTTTTGTGACCAGTAAATAATTTTCAAAAGTGAACTATGTACAAATATGTTGGTTCTGAAAATTCAGATTGAGTGAAACGCAGTCTGATCTGTTACCTCAATATTCATGAGGTAGTTTGAAAATTGTGACTCACTCCAATTAGAGACCATTTCTGGTATGGTGGCCTGCAGCAGCCAGAAAGGTGCTATATCTGTGATAGCATTAAAAAAAACTGCAGCCCATTTTTCCTACAGGTTTTGCAACCATATATGGTGGGAAGATACTGATACATAAGATATCGATTATCCATTCGGAAGAGGTGCCTACAACACATCCCTTCCAGATACTGAATCAGTATCCTTTTTGCCATTCATATTGCCATTTTAGGAGTTGAAGAATCTTTTCTGACCCCTAAAATGGAATTAGTGCATTGCAAAAAAAGCATGTTAAGTGTTGCAAATACCGAATTGGACAACTTGCGACTGTTTACATTCTTTTTACATCTGGACCTAGGTTTTGCAGGTATGCACATAGGTAGTTCATGTGGTGATTTGCTGTAGGTACGTGTGGTGACCATCTGCCCCCCACCTATTGAGCCAAAGTCTAGTGAAAACTGGCCGTACAAGTAGTCTACAGTCCACTACCAAAAAACATTTTTTTCCAAAAAGAATTGCATCAGGAATGTACCAAGGCTGCAACATCCTAAGTAATGCAGTGTCCTTTCACAGCAAGCCCCTATGTCCTTACCACACTTCTCTATCATCCTGGTTCTGTTCCAGCCTGCTCCCTGCATCTTTTGCACATCACTTACACCCATCACCTACTCTCCACAGTTAGTTATATTCCTCACTCATTATGAGTCAACTTTCACAACACAAAATTATTTTCAGCGCTCATTGCAGGAACACTGTGGAATGACATATCATTCGCAGCCTCTCTCTCGCTATCCAATTTATCCACACAGATGCCCAGTAGTTAAAACACCCCTCACAGACTCAAGTGCAACCGATTACACCACACACTCAAAATGCTATCACTAACCATGCAGTGCTTACCTTGTGTGTCAGGTGATCAGGCAGCAACCCTTAAGATTCTCTGACTGTTTGCCAACATCCAGTGAACACCACCCTTTCACTACACCAGTCAGCCACACATGTCTGCACCACCAGCAGCATTTACCAAGCTATTAGTCTTCGCTCATGCACACTACTAGCTCAACATTTGTTTGCTCTTGACACAGACCACTCTCATCATTGAATTGGTGTCACCTCCTACATAGACTCATAATCTACTTGTTACAACAGCCACACTATTTGCTTGCTATTTATCACTCAATCCCATTCAGAACCCACTGACTGATTCTTAGCTACACATTAGCAATCTGTCACCCCTTCCCCCTCTTTGCACCCTTCCTCCTTTCTCACAGCCCCCTCCTTGTCTCCTATCCCCTGACCCTCTCTCTTGCTCACATCTCTCTCCCCTTTACACACCTGTGCCATCCTCTTCCCGCTCGGATCCCCGCCCTCTCCCTTGGACACGCATCAACCTCTTCTCATATCATGGGCCTCTGCCACCTCCTGCCCACATCACAAGTGTTGACATGGGCATCACCCCCCCTGGTGCACCGTTGAGGTGCTAGAGACTGTTGGCATAGGACACCCTTCACTCTTTGCTCTAACCCTCTCTTCTTACCCCCCTCGCTCAACTTACCCCAATATTCCGGGCACCCTCCCAACCCTCGCTGATGGCTGACCATGTTCTCTTCACCACCGGGGATGTCGGACCTCCAGCACCTGACGACGGCAGATGTACAACTCACAGTTGTCAACACTACTTGCATTATACGATCTAATTCCTACCTCGCCCCTACCCCTCACCTCCCTACCCATTGCAATGTGTATTCTTTTCCGTATAGTATACGTCTGCAACATGGTTTTGTTCTTAATAAAGACTTACAAAAAATAAAAAAAGAACCCTCTGGCCGAGCCATCTTTTCACGCAGAACCACCAGTAGCACAGCTCTGCTTCATACAGCCAACTAGGCAGCATCATGTGTTCCAACACTATACGCAGTGCCCACCCCTTACAAAGTTTATTACGTGCAAAATTCATTTAACATCAGTCTTCTACAACACCCCTCTATTATAACAGTACACACAGTGCTTAATTTGAGCCGGTGGTTTCCTGTGCTCAGCACGGGCACCGACCTAATCAGCAACACCAGCGCTTTGCACAAGCACCAGTTCAGGACAAATTCACAATAATTTATGAGGCACGGAGAGATCACAGGATATTGAGCCAACCAAGACTCAAACCTGGTTCCCCAGCTCCAAAGTCTGTGGCTCTGACCATTAAGCCACATCCTCTCGACTCTTGCAGGGTTGGTAGTTGGTTCTGGTTCAGGCGGCACTAACAGGAGAGCCGAAGCTCTTGTCAGGAGGCAAGCTGCCCCTCATATAACTCTCATAACACTAATTACTCATTCACCATAACACCCTCACAAAGAACTATTCAAACACTTGCAAAACTACACAGCAACATTAGCAAAACTGATAACCCACTCACAGCGCTGATTTACACCATCGACTCTCCATCATCCAACTGCATGAGGTATGATACTAAACAAATACATGTTGCGATAGCACCTTCCTCATCACCCTGGCACCTCACTACACACATTCCGTTGCACCAAACACCATTCATCCTTTCAGAACACCACTATGACAAATGTTCCTGACCCCAATTTCTGCACTAGTTACTCAAGCCATTCACTTGCCATTAGGCAGTTGCATCATCCCTTTCTTTCAGCACCAACCACTTTGTGTGGTATCCTTCTCTGTGTTATGCATGTGTGTCTTACTGATTGTAGAATGTTATTCATAGAATCTCATGATGTAGTTATGTTCTCATGATGTAGTTATGTTATGATTCTAATTGAGGCCAGGACTGTGTCAGTTGCTGCCTGCCTGTGTCTCCAGTGGATTAGATCCTTTCTTCCTGATATAAGAATAAAGAAACCTTTTATTCAACCTACATTTGAGATGTACTTCTTCACATTGGCGACGAGGATGGGATGAAGGCTCCCTACTACTTTCAACATTCACTTTGAAGAGGAAGAAAAATTTTCTTTTATTAGAATATTCTCAAAAGGATCTCAACACCAAGCCTCAACTCAAGGTACTTTATACTACTTGTATGGACTTTAAAACTCATCAAAATAACAAGATTCTACATTATTCTACTGATAATGGGGTACAGCTAGTATCAAAAGAAATGGAAGATTTCTTGGCTAGTAAAGGTGTTAAACACAAGCGTTGTTCACTTTATCATCCGGAATGTAACGGAATGGTGGAAAGGTTCAACCGCGTACTTAAGGAATCTATTCAGATTTCTAAAGATCAAGGCTCGGATTGGAAAAATAACCTGATGGAAAGAGTAATGGTTTATAGAATTACACCACATTCCACCACAGGTGAGATCCCTTTTGTGCTTTTCCGAGGTCGCACTCCAAACTCTTCTATATTTCAGACTTGGATGAGAAATTTAGGGGTGGAAACAAGAAATCTTAACAAGGGCCTAGATTCATTGAAGCAAAAGGTGAAGTCAGAACTGAGAAAGAAGAATTTTGATAGCAGACATGCAGTTGCTCATACCAAGGTGTGTGTTGGAGATCGGGTGAGAATTCGTCTTCCACTTAGATCTTCAGGGCCAAAGTTTTCTTCTCCCTTTTATGTCACGAAACTGTTTCATAATGCTGTTAAGCTAAATGATGGAAGAATTTGGAATTTGAATCGAATTGCTTCTTTTTCAGGTCCTACTGAGAAGTGTGTAACAAACAGCAATTTGATTAATAAAGGGGTCCATGTTAAGTCTGATGCTCCTGTCAGGAAAAGCACACGTTTAAGCTGTGCTCCTACTGCTCTAAATGATTATATTTTGAAATAGCAATTTTTTTTTTGTTTGTTTTTTTTTGTGTGTTTTCAGGGGAAGGTGTGTGGTATCCTTCTCTGTGTTATGCATGTGTGTCTTACGGATTGTAGAATGTTATTCATAGAATCTCATGATGTAGTTATGTTCTCATGATGTAGTTATGTTATGATTCTAATTGAGGCCAGGACTGTGTCAGTTGCTGCCTGCCTGTGTCTCCTGTAGATGAGATCCTTTCTTCCTGATATAAGAATAAAGAAACTTTTTATTCAACCTACATTTGAGATGTACTTCTTCACACTTAAATTATCACCCAAACACAGGATAACACAGGATAACTTGGCCCCACGACTACCTATCATCTCAACCACTAACTTTAAAAATAGGCAGTGCACGTCTACATTTATTAGTTTGTGAGTAGTTCCTTCTGTTCATACTATGAATACACTTTGCTTTTAATTTGGGGACAGCTTAACTTCCACAGTATGTCAAACAAGGTTTACTAATTACTACTTGAGATCATCTTACAGTATTACATCCCCTTCTTGAAATCATCATGAAGTAATGCAGCCAGATCCCATCTTGGGGTAATACATCCCCACCATGAAGTCATTATCGACTAATACAGCCCTATTCTAAACTTATTCTGGGATCATCCATGACCAGCGAAGACACATTATGATGTCATCACAAGATCATTCTGTAATAATACTGCTCCATCCTGAAATACTCCTAGGATCATCCTGGAGTAATCCACCGTAATCCTGAAATAATCCTGGGATCATCCTGCAGTAGTAAACGGATCATCACGTTTTCCATTGAAGTAATTGGGAACCCATCCCACAGTAATCCAGCCTAATCCTGAAATCATCCTGGTATCATCCTGCAGTAGTAAATGATCATCACTTGTTTTCCTCTGAAGTCATCAGGACCTAATCCTGGAGTAGTTTCTCTGATGACTTTAGAGTCATCTCATTTAATTACTTTGCCTATAGGCATACTTCAGAATGGCTTCTGATTACTTCCCCAGATAATTACAGGAATAGCTTAGCTGAAGTCATCAGATGACTTCAGAATGACTCCAGGATGATCTTCCTTTTTGACTTGGGAGTAGACCACACATGGTTTTATGCTCGCACTGCATTACCAAGTGTATGTATTATTTAGGTGGCGTGTGCGGGGCTGTAACGCTATACACCAGCAGAAGGTAAGCGGACCGCAACACGGGCGACAAGGATGGGATGCGCACTGCGCACCCTGAAGTTGCTGCAGACTTAGCCAAGTGCCGTTGTGATGATTCATAGTCGCACGGAATCTGCCATTGGGTGAGTCCCACCTTCAGTCTGTGACGAGCCATGGGTAGCTCAATGATGACAGATGGCCGATCCTAAGACCGCGGCGTCACCACAGCTATTGGTATGCCTCGCTCCACGGCTGTGAAACTCAGATTGCCCTGCAACATTGTCAGCAGGGTTTGAGAACCGTGGACTACCCCAAGACATCCCGCTGGCAAGGCCCTGTGCATCACCAGCAGAGTCTGCGGTGAGTAATAGCCCAGGGCCAGAACCGCCCGCCACTTAGCAGCACATGTGCCCCTGGCTGCTGCTGCAGCACGCTAGGGCCAGCCTACATCTCTGGCTATTCCTTGCCAAATCTGCATGAGTTGACACCGGCTAGAAAGAGAAAATAGGGGGAAAAAACAAGCAATTCCAAAAGACACATTTTAGCGATACAAATAGTCAAACAGTGAAGTTTCCAACCCTATGAGGTGCTGAGGATTCCATCCAGGGACAGTGCATCATAGCCCCAACAACGCCCATCATGGCTGATGAAGCAAACGCAGCCCAACGCCAAAGGCAGTCCACAACACACGCTCACAGGGGTGCTACTACCGTTCAGTGAAATCGCAGGCCTGCCAACTGCGCCCCCTCGCTGGAAGACGTGGCTAGGACTATTTGATCAATATTTCATTGCCATGCTAGAGATGGATGGTGCAATTAAAATATCTCTGTTACTTCACTATGCAGGAGAGGAAATATTAAAACTATTCCAACACCTGCCTAATATCGGCCCCACCACAGTCTATGATGCAGCTGTGAGAGTGCTTAAAGCTCACTTCGACCCGCAATTGAAACCGGACATCGAGAGGTTTAAACTACGCCAATTCTGTCAGAGAGAAGGAGAATTGATCAATACATTTTACGTAAAATTGCGGGAACTAGCAAGTACCTGTTCAGCAGAGGACCAACTCAATGAAATTCGAGTCCAAGTAAATTAAGGTTGACGCAAGAAAACTCAGCACAATCTGATCGTGAGGCAATCCAACATTAGTCTAGAGGACGTCTTGATTTTAGCGAGATCTCACAACTTGTCCACAGCCATAGCTAACGAGAAGGACTTAGCCATTATACAACCACCTGAGAAAGCTACAACTGTCAATGTAGAGTGGCCTGATGCCGTTTGCACAAAGAGCAAAGGTGAAACTGCCAAGGTGCGAGGACTCTCACCCAGGAGGCCTTGGTGCAGATACGGTGGCCGCGAAGAACATCCAGTCAGCAAATGTCCTGCCCAAGGCCCTACATGCTCCAATTCCAGCATTGGCAACCATTTCGCATCTGTGTGTAGGAAGAAGATCAGGAAGAGAAACTCTAGAGGAGGCAGGCCACCAATGAGGACGGTGTGTCAGCTGTTCCTGACGAATCTTGCACTGCTGGACACTACGCAACCTCCATTGCGACAGAGTCACATATTGGATGGTTTCTCCCCCTAGGAAGAAGAAGAGATATTCCTCATCTCATTCATGAGAGAACTGAAGTGTCACCTGAACTGTTTAGTGGGGTGAACGACCTTTACAACACAGTTGTTACACCGCGATACATTTACATCGCGGTCATTACAACACAAGTCGTTACAACGACTTGCGCTGGATGGCGCTATAGTCTAAGTAATAGTAGGGTTTACTATTCCAACACCTTCCCTACTGCTACGTAGGCTGGATTTGGAATAATAAATCATAATATTTCTAAGCCCAGCGCCTCTAGCGCAAGTCGTTGTAATGACTTGCGTTGTAATAACTGTGATGTAACGTACCCCGGTGTAATAACCATGTCGTAATGTCACATACTCGTTTAGTGGCCTTGGGTGCCTCAAGTACTTTATTTATTATAGCAGTTGGAAGTTCTACTGGATCTTGTTCTAAACATTCTTGCTTGGCTCTCTAATCGTCTTCAGTTGCTGAGAAGGAGTTTGGTGCTTTGCTATTAAATTCAGTATTTATCTCCAGTCAAAAGCTGTAAAATTGCCAAGGAGTTTTTTTTACCCTTTGTGTTTTGGTCTCATAATTGAGAGCCGCGGGTCACCTTTCATGTGAACTTGTATGTAGAGGGAAAACGTGGATACGGGGAGCAGTCAGGCAGTCAAGAAGGGGACTCAAAAGACCTTCTCGGCGTCCAGTCCTTGACATTGTCATAGGTGATGTGGTCTTTGGTGATTTGATGGTGTCTGGTGGTTAGTGGGATGGGTACTCAGAGGTGTTGGGGGCATGACATTTTATCAGGTAGCTGCTTGCTGGGGTGGTTTTGGAGCAGTGTTCTGCCCCAGTGCATTTCCTGGTCCCAACAGGCCCAAATATGTAACACCTATCTGCCCTTACTAGGCCAAACACATGACATCCTTATTTATGTCTGCTCTTTACAGGCCCAAGCAGGTAACACCCTTCTCCCTGTCTGCCTTTTACAGGCCCAAACATGTGACACCCTTCTCCATGTATGCCCTTTACAGGCCCAAACAGGTAACACCCTTTTCCCTGTCTGCCTTTTACAGGCCCAAACATGTGACACCCTTCTCCATGTATGCCCTTTACAGGCCCAAACAGGTAACACCCTTCTCCATGTCTCCCTTTACAGGCCCAAACTGGTAACACCCTTCTCCCTGTCTGCTCTTTATATGGCCCAAACAGGTGAAACCCTTCTTCACGTCTGCCCTTTACAGGCCCAAACAGATTACCCCATTCTCCATGTCTCCCTTTACAGGCCCAAACAGGTGACACCCTTCTTCACGTCTGCCCTTTACAGCCCCAAACAGGTGACACCCTTCTTCATGTCTGCCCTTTACGGATGAACGTTGTTACAACGCATGCTATTACCACGCATGCTGTTACAACGCAAGTTTTACAACGCAAGCCATTACAACGCATTGCTTTGGGGGGTGCTGGATAGTGAATAGTTTAATTTACTATTCCAACTCCAGTCCCCGTGGATAGTAGAGAAGGTGTTGGATAGTAAATTAAACTATTACTTATCCTAGAGCGCCCCCCAGTGCAATGCGTTGTGATGGATTTCGTTGTAAAACCTGCGTTGTAAAAGCACTGCGTGGTAAAGGATGTTTCCCGCCCTTTACAGGCCCAAACAGGTAACACCGTTCTTCACGTCTGCCCTTTACAGGCCCAAACAGGTGACACCTTTCTCCATGCCTGCCCTTTACAGGCCCAATCAGGTGACAACCTTCTCCATGTCTCCCTTTACAGGCCCAAACAGGTGACACCCTTCTTCACGTCTGCCCTTTACAGGCCCAAACAGGTAACACCCTTCTCCATGTCTCCCTTTACAGGCCCAAACAGGTGACACCCTTCTTCACGTCTGCCCTTTACAGCTCCAAACAGTTGACACCCTTCTCCATGCCTGCCCTTGGCCAAGGACTCCCATTTGGTGGGACACCTTGAGGAGCCAACTGAAGTAGTGGACGAGGAGGCAAGATGTTTTAGGTGGAAAACAGTGATGTCACTTCTGTTGAGATGGAAGCTTGGCCATGAAGTGATGTCATTTCCTGGGGAGATGGATGCTGGGAAATGCAGCAGGGTCACTTTATGCAACATTAGCTTCAGTATTTCCAAGCAAAAGTTCAGAGTTCAGGCCTTGTTTAAAAGTAATGACAGTTTATGAATCACTTCTCTTTATTAAGTTTGCACAATGGTAAAACACAGGTAAGGGCCAACAACCCTGTGGACCGTCGGCACAGAAACAACAGAAGAAGGTGTATGCACAGCTTACGCCTACAACCCGGTAATGACAGTTTAAATGCAGGCTTGTCAGTCAACTGTTGAGCATAGTTAATTTTTCAAAGGCACTCATGTCTGAGTATAATCAACAATCACAGACACATTCGTGACATTTCGTTGGTTTCGGAAAGTAAAACCCTATTCTATAGAGTGCTTAGGAAAATCTGCACTCCCTGCCACCCTGTAGTGGCAGGGAGTGCAGTGGGAGTATAGTGGGGTTTAATCCCAGCTCCAAAGCTCACTTAGAAGTTGTAGGTATGCACATGCTTAAGGATGCATGCTCACCAAATATCAGATTTAAAGATTCCACAATGTCTGACTAGAAGAGTCTGGAACAAGAACAAGCATTTGCAATGCAATAGGTCTCGCATTAGGAAAGTTTGAGCTATTGGTCTTGAGTGGTGATGAGGTGCGGCTGAGTGGTGCTGTGGTGGTGCTGAGTGGTGCTGAGTGGTGCTGAGTGGTGCTGAGTGGTGCTGTGGTGGTGCTGTGGTGGTGCTGTATTGGTGCTGAGTGATGCTGTGGTGGTGCTGAGTGATGATGTGGTGGTGCTGAGTGATGATGTGGTGGTGCTGTGGTGGTGCTGTGGTGGTGCTGAGTGGTGCTGTATTGGTGCTGAGTGGTGCTGTATTGGTGCTGAGTGGTGCTGTGGTGGTGCTGAGTGATGCTGTGGTGGTGCTGAGTGATGCTGTGGTGGTGCTGAGTGGTGCTGTGGTGGTGCTGAGTGATGATGTGGTGGTGCTGTGGTGGTGCTGAGCGGTGCTGTGGTGGTGCTGAGTGATGCTGTATTGGTGCTGAGTGATAATGTGGTGGTGCAGAGTGGTGCTGAGTGATAATGTGGTGGTGCTGAGTGATAATGTGGTGGTGCTGAGTGATGCTGGGGTAGCGCTGAGTGATGAAGTGGTGTGGTGATGCTGAGTGGTGCTGAGTGGTGCTGAGTGGTGCTGTGTTGGTGCTGAGTGGTGCTGTGGTGGTGCTGAGTGGTGCTGTGGTGGTGCTGAGTGATAACGTGGTAGTGCTGAGTGGTGCTGTGGTGGTGCTGAGTGGTGCTGAGTGGTGCTGTGGTAGTGCTGTGGTGGTGCTGAGTGGGGCTGTGGTGGTGCTGAGTGATAATGTGGTGGTGCTGATTGATGCTGGGGTAGCGCTGAGTGATGTTGTGGTGATGCTGAGTCGTGCTGTAGTGGTGCTGAGTGGTGCTGAGTGGTGCTGAGTGGTACTGTGGTGGTGCTGTGGTGGTGCTGAGTGATGCTGTGGAGTTGCTGAGTGATGCTGTGGTGATGCTGTGGTGGTGCTGAGTGATGCTGTGTGATGCTGTGGTGGCGCTGAGTGATGCTGTGGTGGCGCTGAGTGATGCTGGGGTGGCGCGGAGTGATGCTGGGGTGGTGCAGAGTGGTGCTGAGTGGTGCTGTGGTGGTGCTGAGTGGTGCTGTGGTGGTGCTGAGTGGTGCTGTGGTGGTGCAGAGTGGTGCTGAGTGATAATGTGGTGGTGCTGAGTGATAATGTGGTGGTGCTGAGTGATAATGTGGTGGTGCTGAGTGATGCTGGGGTAGCGCTGAGTGGTGCTGTGGTGGTGCTGAGTGGTGCTGTGGTGGTGCTGTGGTGGTGCTGAGTGATGCTGTGGAGTTGCTGAGTGATGCTGTGGTGATGCTGTGGTGGTGCTGAGTGATGCTGTGGTGGCGCTGAGTGATGCTGGGGTGGCGCGGAATGATGCTGGGGTGGTGCAGAGCGGTGCTGAGTGGTGCTGTGGTGGTGCTGAGTGGTGCTGAGTGGTGCTGTGGTGGTGCTGAGTGGTGCTGTGGTGGTGCTGAGTGGTGCTGTGATGGTGCTGAGTGATGCTGTGGTGGTGCTGAGTGATGCTGTGGTGGTGCTGAGTGGTGCTGTGTTGGTTCTTCTACAAATCAAAAGTCCTACGCAGTGCATTGACCTAGGGGCATTCTTAAGTTAATGTACGTTCATAGCTCGTCATTCCTACAACATCCTCGGATCTAAAAAAACGAACTGGCTGCTTAACAGGGATATAAACAGACAAGGAAAAAGGAGTAACATCTGAACATGGTGTTTTAATGAGGAGATTTTAACCAACCATCCGTCTGTAAATGCTTTCAGCCATCTAGGAATCCCAATAGCTACAGTGCGGCAGGGGCTAAGGGGAAAGGAAAGGAGCGGGGGACAGGGGTGGGGGCGTGCCACGGAGAGAAAGGGAGTAGGAAAGGGTGGGAGAGAGGAAGGGAGAGAAATGAAGTAAAGAGGTGGGGTAAAAAATGAATATGGCGATGTGAGAAGGAGGAGGGGTGGATCCGAAGAAAGAGGAGAGAATGAAAAGCAAGAGAGCTGGGGAAAATAGTGAGTGTAGTGACCTGGGGGGCCGCGGGGGGGAAGGGGGTTGTACAATGAGAGACAGAGTGGGGCTGGTCGAGTGTTGACAGGGAGGAGAGTGGGGCAGGGGACCAAAGCCAATGCTAATGGAAAGTTGGAATGCAGATGGGATTCTAAATGTATACCTATTGAGAAAAAAACAAAATGGCATTCTGTGAAAAGGCCGAAAGCGCTGTTTTGACATCTGACAAAGGTAATGAGAGCTGCATGGCGCGCAGGCAGTGGCAGAGGTGACGGGCGGCTGGGGTGCTGAAGCAAATTGGGCGCGTGAATGGGAAGAGCGGCAGTGGGAGGTGGGAGGGGAAGTGGGTGAGTGCGATGTGCAGGCGGGGGCGGGGAGCAGAGACTTTGAAGTGTGATGTGAGGCACTGACAGACAAATGGTGGTTTGTGACGTAGCTGGTTTGTGCAGGTCCATCTTTAAAAGCTATGCACTGCAGTACACTCGCACAAGTAAATAGTACACCTTAAATTACAGGTGGGAAACAGTTAGTTGAATGTACTTATTAAAAGTATAGCATGCCATTTCTAAACGGTCATTCAATTAGGTCTATAGTTTGCCCGAATATGTATGCCATGTAATTTTTTTATTTTACGGAGTTTTATATAGCGCGAACTTAAACCAACAATTGTAAATTGTTCCTAAACTATAGATCTACAAAAGTAGACATTATGCAGCCTAAACCAGAACAGAATATCCAATGAATTGCAGTATGCAGCCAAGATTTCATAATGGACGTTTGACCAAGTCACTTTGTTTGATGTACACAGAAAATGTGGAGAGAAAAAATGTGAGCGAACGGCGATATCTCGTGGTACCTAATAGTTTAAGTGTAGTTTGATCGTGACCAACGCCTGACAAGATGGTTTAAGTACTGTGTTCATAATTTAAGATGTTTGTTGTTTAGCTTTAATAATATGTTTAAAAAAAGGCCCGTTTGGTAGGACACAAACGAAGCACGTAAATTGATACGGGACAGCAGTCGAGCGTTGTAGTCCACTAGATGCGTCCAAATTCATAAATAAATTGCACCCTAATCCAAAAGGAGAAGATTAACAAGGCTATGAAGTTTGGGACTGCGGGGCATGTCAAAAGTGAATGTATTTGATAGCTTGAAGAGGGTACAAGGAGGCGCTTGATGAACCGAAAATAGCCTGGGATTGCGACGGGGAGTAATAAAAGTACACTGGGAGGGGGGATGATAAATGCGAGACACGGCCTGGCGGCCGTGAAAGTGAAAGTACGGCTGGCCGTGGGCAGCAACAGCAGGGGTGAATAATCAGGGGGGAGGAGAAATGCCTGAGGCCGAGTGCACGCTGGGGTAAGCTTTAGAGACCTGTGGGAGGGAGGCTTATGGCTTTGATGTGGACGCGCTTTCCGCTCCAGTGCTCCACACGAACTGTAAGAAATCCGCATGGTTTCAAACCTTGGTTTAGCCTCTATATCTCTCGCCAGCAATGCGCAAGCGCACTGGCAGGCAATACCTAAAAATGACTCTCTGGTTTGTAAACCTTCAAATGGGCCATCACTTTGGTTCCTCGTTAATTACACAACAAATCCCACCACACACAGGGCTGAAGGGTGATCTAGAGAAGCCTCAAAGATAAATGTCAGAATCAAGACCTCGTTGAACATCTTGATGGAGGGCCACCTGACTCTGGCTGCTGCACCTGCTTTGTCTAGTTACAGTGTTAGCTTAATGCCTCGCACTCGCAAGGAAACAAAAGCAAGCAAAATTCTTAAACTCTTTTAAACTCCTCTTTCCCCTGAGGATCAGACTATAAAATGGTCTATAACCCTCATCTTGTCCTATAACATAAGGAGCAATAAAATACAAACCATCATTCAGGGGGCACTTATCCCACCAGTGGAGGGTGGGGGTTGTGACAATGTGACGAGAAAGCACAGGACTCGGATTGATGAAAATTACAGGTAATCTGGGAATTATCCCCTAGTCCTGTGGTTCCCAAACTATGCGCCGCGGCGCCCTGGTGCGCCGTGAAGGGAAGCCAGGGGCGCCGCGCACGATGTGGGAAAGGAAGTGTTTAAGTCGCACTAAGAATGTGTCACTTTCGCCCCCCGCCTCTGTGATGAATAGGTTGCTCTGCCCCTAGTCTCTGCCTTTCTGAAGCAGAGCATCACGGCGGCGGGGTGTGCACAAACAGCTCACACAGGACTCGGCTACAGATCCAGGCACTTCTTACTCAAAGGCAAAAGATGATGCCCATAATCCAGCATTTTGGTGCCTGGCAGTTCTAACCATTAAAAAAGGCAATCAACTCTTTCAGCTGCTGATGAGCTGTGAAAGAGATGCTGGTCAGTGGCAGAAAGGAAGGTGTTGCAGCACAGGAGAGGATCATGCTCCTTGTGGAGTCATGAGCACCTTCGGTTATTTAGATGCAAATAGCATTGAAAGAGTAAATTTTGATATAGAGCAAACCCAACCCAAACATATTGGAGTGCTTTATATGAGCACCAATGACATTTCATAAGGACATGTTACTTTTTTAGATACGGAGAGATTAAGTTAGTTGCTCAGGATCACAGGATGTTGAGCCAAAACCAGAATCAAACCTGATTCCTCATTTCCAAAGTGGTAGCTCTGACCTCAAGCTCCATCTTCTCCCCTCCTCTACCCATGCCTGTCCAGGGAGTACACTCTTAATATCTATGTAATACATCTGTGGTTCCTGAAGTGTGCGCCGCGGCACCCTGGTGTGCCGTGAAGGGAATCCAGGGGTGCTGCGCCGCTGTACAGGATGTGGGTCTGAAAAAAATATATAAATATCCTCAAAATGTAGTGAAACTGCGAGCTGCCAATTTTGGAGCTGGGGAACCGGGTTCGACCCTCGACGTCAGCTCAGAATCCTGTGTCATTCTGGGCAAATCACTTAATCTCCCAGCGCCCACAAAAACAGAATACATGAATGTATCCTTGTGTAACATGACTGGTGCTCTTCGGGTTGAGTTTGCGCTATATAAATCTGCAGCAAAAAAATAAATTAAAAAAATCCAGCCGTCCAAAACACAGAAAAAGGGTAAAACTTTTCAACTGTCAAAAGACATTCACGAACGTTCCTATTATGACGGCTTTTTCAAATTCATGTGCAACGTTGTACCAAGTCCATTATCAAGCAGAAAAATCACATTATTGATGACATATATTTTTGATTCTTTAAATGGTGGACTAATTTAATGATTGGGAGAGAGAGAGGGTGTTCGTGCGCTGCTTAATAAACCTATGGCGGTATCCCAGTGTTCTCTCTGGGAGCACAAAAGGACTGTCTTTAACCTCCATTGGGTGGGTGGGTGCAGGGTCAGGGTCCTGGTGGAGAGCATTGGGTGGGTGGATGCAGGGTCAGGTCCTTGTGGAGAGCATTGGGTGGGTGGGTCAGGGGCCTGGTGGGGAGCGTTGGGTGGGTGGGTGCAGGGTCAGGGGCCTGGTGGAGAGCGTTGGGTGGGTGGGTCAGGGGCCTGGTGGGGCGTGTTGGGTGGGTGGGTGCAGGGTGAGAGGCCTGGTGGGGAGCGTTGGGTGGATGGGTGCAGGGTCAGGGGCCTAGTGGAGAGCGTAGGGTGTGTGCAGGGTCAGGGGCCTAGTGGAGAGCATTGGGTGGGTGGGCCAGGGGCCTGGTGGGGAGCGTTGGGTGGGTGGGTTCAGGGTTAGGGGCCTGGT
The DNA here is from genome assembly GCF_964263255.1 of Lissotriton vulgaris. Lineage (NCBI taxonomy): Eukaryota > Metazoa > Chordata > Amphibia > Caudata > Salamandridae > Lissotriton > Lissotriton vulgaris. The sequence goes on from NC_141694.1 coordinate 1,831,353,196, forward strand.
GGAGTGCGTTGGGTGGGTGGGTGCAGGGTTGGGGGCCTAGTGGAGAGCATTGGGTGGGTGGGTGCAGGGTGGGGGCCTGGTGGAGAGCATTGGGTGGGTGCAGGCTCATGGGCCTGGTGGAGAGTGTTGGGTGGGTGCGGGGTCAGGGGCCTGGTGGAGAGCGTTGGGTGGGTGGGTGCAGGGTGGGGGCCTGGTGGAGAGCATTGGGTGGGTGGATGCAGGGTCAGGTCCTTGTGGAGAGCATTGGGTGGGTGGGTCAGGGGCCTGGTGGGGAGCGTTGGGTGGGTGGGTGCAGGGTCAGGGGCCTGGTGGAGAGCGTTGGGTGGGTGGGTCAGGGGCCTGGTGGGGAGTGTTGGGTGGGTGGGTGCAGGGTGAGAGGCCTGGTGGGGAGCGTTGGGTGGATGGGTGCAGGGTCAGGGGCCTGGTGGAGAGCATAGGGTGGGTGCAGGGTCAGGGGCCTGGTGGAGAGCATTGGGTGGGTGGGTCAGGGGCCTGGTGGAGAGCATTGGGTGGGTGGGTTCAGGGTTAGGGGCCTGGTGGAGAGCGTTGGGTGGGTGGGTGCAGGGTCAGGGGCCTGGTGGAGAGCATTGGGTGGGTGGGTTCAGGGTTAGGGGCCTGGTGGAGTGCGTTGGGTGGGTGGGTGCAGGGTCAGGAGCCTGGTGGAGAGCGTTGGGTGGGTGGGTGCAGGGTGGGGGCCTGGTGGAGAGCATTGGGTGGGTGGATGCAGGGTCAGGTCCTTGTGGAGAGCATTGGGTGGGTGGGTCAGGGGCCTGGTGGGGAGCGTTGGGTGGGTGGGTGCAGGGTCAGGGGCCTGGTGGAGAGCGTTGGGTGGGTGGGTCAGGGGCCTGGTGGGGAGTGTTGGGTGGGTGGGTGCAGGGTGAGAGGCCTGGTGGGGAGCGTTGGGTGGATGGGTGCAGGGTCAGGGGCCTGGTGGAGAGCATAGGGTGGGTGCAGGGTCAGGGGCCTGGTGGAGAGCATTGGGTGGGTGGGTCAGGGGCCTGGTGGAGAGCATTGGGTGGGTGGGTCAGGGGCCTGGTGGGGAGCGTTGGGTGGGGGGGTTCAGGGTTAGGGGCCTGGTGGAGTGCGTTGGGTTGGTGGGTGCAGGGTGGGGGCCTAGTGGAGAGCATTGGGTGGGTGGGTGCAGGGTGGGGGCCTGGTGGAGAGCATTGGGTGGGTGCAGGCTCATGGGCCTGGTGGAGAGTGTTGGGTGAGTGGGTGCGGGGGCAGGGGCCTGGTGGAGAGCGTTGGGTGGGTGGGTGCAGGGTGGGGGCCTGGAGGAGAGCATTGGGTGGGTGCAGGCTCAGGGGCCTGGTGGAGAGTGTTGGGTGGGTGGGTGCATGGTGGGGGGCCTGGTGGAGAGCGTTGGGTGGGTGGGTGCAGGGTGGAGGGCCTAGTGGAGAGCGTTGGGTGGGTGCAGGGTCAGGGGCCTGGTGGAGAGCGTTGGGTGGGTGGGTGCGGGGTCAGGGGCCTGGTGGAGAGCATTGGGTGGGTGGGTGCTCAGTGGGGGGCCTGGTGGAGAGCGTTGGGTGGGTGCAGGTTCAGGGGCCTGGTGGAGAGCATTTGGTGCGTGCAGGGTGAGAGGCCTGGTGGAGAGCGTTGGGTGGGTGCCTCATGCCCTGATGCAGCCGCACTCTGCCAGCTTCTGTCTTTGCCTCACTCCTTGTTGAGGGGTCGTCACTCGTGACTGCTGCTTGTTGGAGAGTGTGGGAGGAGAATGGTGCAAGGCAGAGGGGAGAAGGGTGCAAGGCAGAGGGGAGAAGGGTGCAAGGCAGAGGGGAGAAGGGTGCAAGGCAGAGAAAAGAAGAGTGCAAGGCAGAGAGGAGAAGGGTACAAGGCAGTGGGGAGAATGGTGCAGGCAGAGGGGAGAAGGGTGCAAGGCAGAGGGGAGAAGGGTGCAAGGCAGAGGGGAGAAGGGTGCAAGGCAGAGGGGAGAAGGGTGCAAGGCAGAGGGGAGAAGGGTACAAGGGAAAAGGGGAGAAGGGTGCAAGGGGGAGACGGGTGCAAGGTGGAGGGGGAGAAGGGTACAAGGGGAAGGGGAGAAGGGTGCAAGGTGGAAGGGGAGAAGGGTGTAAGGCAGAGGGGAGAAGGGTGCAAGGCAGAGGGGAGAAGGGTGCAAGGCAGAGGGGAGAAGGGTGCAAGGGGAAGGGAGAGAAGGGTGCAAGGTGGAGGGGGAGAAGGGTGTAAGGCAGAGGGGGAAGGGTGCAAGGGGGATGGTGAAGAAGTAAAAAATTTGCCCCCCCCCCCCCACCGAAAACATTTCTGCGGATACCCATGATCAGAGCCCACCTCACGTAAACTTCTTGTAACGCCACAGAGCTCCTTGAGCCTTTCTCTAGACTGGTTACTTTTAGTGGGAGTGCTTTATACTACTCTATGTATGCATTGAGATGTACTTTATAAGATCTTTGTGATTGCGAATATAGATTTATGACAGTGATGGCGACTCTCTGAATCCTTCATCACGTCTAGGCTTGATTCTTCATGTAGACCAGTGGTTCCCAAAGGGTGCGCCGCGGCACCCCGGTGCGCGGGTAAAAAAATGGTGGGGAGCCACGGCCAACTGCCAATTATGTCAAGGGAGCCACGGGTCAAAAAAGTTTGGGAACCACTGCCCTAGTCCTTCTTCCTCGTCACAGTTCCTATAAATGAGAATATGGCAGATGGCGCAGCGGGTGTCCATAGTAAAAGACACCCACATTTGCAAAGCATGTATTGCACACAAAAACAGATATTCAGTGTAAGAAGTTTCAACAAAAAAAGAGTCAACTCCCAAACTTCAAAAAGGAGGAAGGGAATAAACAGCCCAAAACAAATCACTGAGGACAGCAGAACCAAAAGGAGCAGATGAAACCTGTAACCTATTCAGGGAAACAAAAGTGTCAGAACTAGTAGTCTGTGAGTATGAGTGAGTGTGAGTGAGTGTGAGTGACTAAGAGTGTGTTTTCCGCTTGAGAGTCTGCCGTTGGCCATGGCATACTTGATATAATTCTGTTCTTATGTGCCCACAAGGTAACATGCTGCCACTGGAGCACAGTCCTGGGCACATGTGATGGGGATATAACAATGGTATAAATGTCTCTTTTGGATCAAATTGCTATGGTCGACACCAATGTACTGTTCAAAGTTATTTAATGAAGCAACAACCAAAATAAAGCAACCGGCCGACACGTGTTTCGTCACACCGGGAATATTCCTGTGACTCTTCAGGGCTGTGTAGCGTAGAACAAAAAGAGAGAGAAGTTCAAGAAAGCTGGTGTTGAACCAGACCGGCCGTGGGCTCTCAGGGGACGAGTAAACCCAAGTGGGAATATGACAATGGTGTCCAGTTTCAAGTGTTGAGAGGCAGGGGCGGGTGCGTCAGAATGTGAGTTCCTGGTCTCACACACTCACGTGGGTTATAGGGTGATTTCCCTGACCTGGCAGCACCAAATTTACTCAGCATGGCTAACACAACGCGTACCAGTCTGAGCACCAATCTTCCTGTTTTACTAAAAACCCTGCATCCAAACCTCAACATGCTGTCACTGGTACACTGACATTCATTCTTGGCATAAGGGAGGGCACCCATGGCAACATGCAGACCCTGAAATACTGGAAGGGTATGTTACTGTTACATCGCAACTTTTACATCGGAATGCTGTTACAACGCAGCTTTTACAACGCTGGTTCCATTACATCGGATGCCATTACAACGCAGGATATTACATAGCAGATGCTATTACAACGCATACCATTACATCGTAAGTATTGGTAAGTATATAATTTTTTTTATTTTATTTAATATTATATAATTATTTTAATTATTATTAATTATAAATAAATATATTTATTTATGTTTTTTAATATTATAAATTAAATATATTAATGTAAGTAATTTTTTTAATAAGTATGAGTATAGAAGTATATGTTTTGGGGTACTGAGGTATATGTTTTGGGGTGTTTGGGATTTTTTAGGTTTTAGGGCAGGGTTTGGGTTTTGGGGTACAGGGGTATTTTTAGGTTTTAGGGCTGGGTTTGAGTTTTGGGGTACAGGGGTATTTTTAGGTTTTAGGGCAGGGTTTGGGTTTTGGGGTATAGGGGTATTTTTAGGTTTCAGGGCAGGGTTGGGGTTTTGGGGTACAGGGGTATTTTAGGGTTCAGGGGTAGGTTTGTGTTTAGGGCTAATTAAATTATATTTACCATTTATAAATTAATTAAAATATATTTATTAAATTAAATTAATTATATTATATTAATTACATTTTTTAATTAAATTAATTAAATTAAATAAATCATTTTAATTAATTTAATTTAATTACAATTTTAAAAATATTTAAATTAATTAATTTCCTTATATTAATTAAATAAAATTAATTACAATTTATATTAAAATTAAATTAAATAAATAGATTTTATTTTATTAAATTAAATTAATTACTATTTTAAAATGTATTTTAATTAAATTAATTAAATTAAATTAATTAAATTAACTTAATTACATTTTTTTTAAAAAGGTATACTTACCTATACTTACGATGTAATGCCATGCGTTGTAATAGCATCTGCTATGTAATGCCATGCGTTGTAATGGCATCCGATGTAATGGATCCTGCGTTGTAAAAATTCCGATGTAACGGAATGCGTTGTAAAAAAACGCGTTGTAGTGACACCAATCCACTGGAAGTAATACCTGGCATATGTGAAAATGCTGGAGCTGGCATACAGGAGGATTCTTGGCCTCAGAGAGGGCAGCCATGGTATATTGGGGCAGAGGGGACGGGTTAACCCATGATAAAATGCCTGCTCTGGAGTAATGAGGTAATTTTGGACACACAGATCCCCCTTGCTATATAGGGGCAGTATTTATAAAAAATATTGGTACTGGCATAGTGAATGTAATTTGTAGCATGAGGAAGTACCTATGACAAAATGTTGACATTGGGACACTGGAGGTAATTCTTAACATATGGGGAACAGCGAATGCAAATTTTGGAAAAAAAATTATTGTGGCGCTCCCAATCTTCATGGATCTCTACTCTCCCCTGGTGCCATGTGTTATTTGACTGCTGGCCTGGGTTAAAACAGTAGATTAGAGGATACACACAGAGTGAACATTTGACACATACATAAGGAGAACAAACAACTTCCTTGACATTTCCCCAAATATCTTTCTAAATCCTTCCTATATCACAGAAGCGATTTTATCGTGTTACGATTAGGACATGCGCATTTGAGTACCTACGATGCAGGGGTTTTAGGAGTAAAATGACATTTGGACGCTTCTCCCTCTCAGCAACAGGGCCACATTCGAGGCTTTGAATGACAATATGACACTACCTAGTGGAGATGCTGTGATGCAGCGCCTGCTATGCCGCTGCCTCACAGCCTACGGCATCAACATCTTGGACGCTATTGGTGCGACCTCCACCTCCTACGGCGCTGCCTCACAGCCTACTTATACAACAATAAGACCCCCTATACATCAAGGTATGTGTTACTTTGTGGTCCGTATAGCCTATATACGTCCAGACATGTACTTTTTGTCCCTGTTTACTGACTGTCATGGGGTTGCAGAGCAGGACGTGGACTTTAACCCTTCTCCATTTCCGCCCCGTGAACAGGACTTGTGCGGTCCCTTTAACGTTGCCTGGGCGTTCCCGGAGGAGGAAACCCCAGGCATGATGTCATCAGCTTCCCACCAATCAGGGTCCGAGGTCCGAGGCGGCGCTCAGAGACTGCCTCCAGGAAGTCGATGGCGCGAAAGCCGGGCAGAGCACGAGTGAGGAGACGCCGGAGCCAAGCATCTACATCAAGGAGAAGGTACGCCGTTGAGAGGAGGAAGAAGACGGACAGCCCAGCGGAAAGGAGACGCCAGGAGGCCAACGTTATCACGAGCCGCCCGCCACCCTTCTGGAGAAGTGTGGCTGGACAAGGTACGGGGCCGGCTAAAGGGGCTGTTTACTTCACGGGCTGCGACGGGTTAGGGGTGGTTTGAGGGAGGTCACGGGACTGAGTCTGTGTGCGTTCCTGCTCTTTCACTTCCCCGAGCACACACACAGTCCTACCGGTATTGCCTACACAACTGGTGACAGTCCCTGGTGATTCCCTTACTCCCCGTTCCCCCCTCTATCAAGCCCAGGACTCCGGAACCAACAGTAACCTCTGAGTTTTTCTTCTTTTCTTTTCACATGGCCTAACTGCGGAATTCCTGCTGGTCGCTGGCCCAATCCTTGAAAGCACGACGCAAGACCCGAGAAGTACTTTGGACCTTGAATATTGTTTGATTCCTTTTGAAATGTCCCAATTGAAAGAGACTGTTTATCTTTGAGTGGTGATTTCCCCTCTAGTAATGAGGGTTGTTTTCATTTGACGGGCTGCTAATAAAAGCACCATCAGTGAACACGCACGAGTTCTTCTTGACTTTCTTACTTCTCAAACCCCACCTCCTGCATACGTGACAAGTGGCGAGTCAAATAGGAGCTATGGGGTGAAGAACCGCGGGCCAGGAAAAGCTAGAGTGGGCCATCGGGAAAACGTCCACACAAGCCGAAGATGATCGCGCCACATTCTCCACGGCAATACAGGATCACGCTGACAGCCTACTGAAATTGGCAGAAAGACAAACCCATCTCATGGCAGTTCTTGGGCAGGGAAAGACCACCGCACCTCCTCCAGGAACCGTTGTGCCGCTACAAAAATATGTTCCTGGTGATGATCCATTGGCCTTCTTTCTGAACTTTGAAAAGGCTGCCAGGGCCAGCGCCTGGCCTGGGGATAGATGGCCATTCTACCTTGCCCCTCTGTTAACAGGGGAGGTGCAAGCGGCATATCAAATGGTAAACAAAGATGGCACCGTTGCCTATGCCCTGGTGAAGCAGTACATCCTAGACCGGCTGGGTGTTGACGAGGAAACACATAGGCTTAAGTTCCGACAAGAACGGGGGACCCACGGAGATCTCCCTAAAACGCTCATTTATAGGATAAAAGCAGCAGCTGATTTGTGGCTTAAACCACAAGACTCGAGTATGGAAGAGGTCATGAACAAGATATACCTCGAACAATTCCTGGAAGCCCTGCCATTTGGAACCCAGCATTGGCTAAAACAACACGCTGGATTGACTCTTGAACACGCTATAGAGATGGCCACATGTTATGCACGTGCCCAAGGTCGACCCCCCATAAAAGAACTAGAGAGACCCAACCGAAACATCCCGGGAAAACAAGACAAGAAAGTAATAAAAGCTCCAGTAGACGCCCCACGTCCTCATTTCCCTCGACCTGAGTTTCCACTGACTTCAGGACCCCAGTGCTACGATTGTGGGGAGTGGGGGCATATAGCGCGGTATTGTCAGAAGAAAAAGGATAAAGAAGAAGAACCCATGGATGTGAGCTATGCTCCCCGCTCTCTCTTGTATGCCCAGGAAACAGGACCGGTCTTTTATATGAGTGTAGTCATCAATGGGAGGACAGTAAAAGCATTGCTTGACTCTGGGTGTAAACATTCAGTAGGAAGGAAAAAGCTTGTCTCCCCTTCTTGGTCATTGCCTGGGAAAACCGTTCACATAGATGTGTCCATGGGGACGTTAAGGAGTATCCTCTGGCCAGAATAACCCTTTGCAGTTCCTCAGGAACGGAGACGGAGCTAGTGTTAGGGGTGTTAGATGACCTTCCTGAACCAGTCATTATTGGAACTGATAATCCGGGGTACCTTTCTCTTATGACTGACGCAGTTAAACAAACCCCTAACAACACCCTTCTTGCTTCAGAACCATGGGCTAGGGACACACATTTCAGAGCGGCCCAATTAAACGATGCCAGCCTCACCAATACATGGCAAACAGCCCGTTCAGGTCAGGATCCCTTAACCAGGTCTTATCCTACTTTTGTCGAACAAAACGGGCTGTTGTACCGACTAGCAAAGGCCGATGGGGTACCCCAACTCTTGGTCCCAACCGATTTCAGAGACCAAATCCTTTTTTTTGCCAATGCACATTTGCTAGCGGGACACTCTGGGCGGAGAAAACAGGGCAGGCCATCCTTCAACACTTTTTCTGGCCTGGAGTGTACGCACAAGTACAGCGATACTGCCAGGAATGTCATATTTGTCAACGACGCAATCCCTACGTTCCTCCCACCGTACCCCTGAATCCCCTTCCCATCATTGGAAAGCCATTCGATAGAATGGGGATGGACTTGATAGGCCCCTTGCCCAGGTCGGCCAGGGGACATCAGTAGGCGTTAGTTCTGGTGGAATACGCCACTCGTTATCCGGAGGCGTTTCCCCTTCAGGCTGCTACTTCCTCCGCCATAGCCCAAAGACTAGTGGAGGTTTTTTCTCGAATGGGTTTTCCCCGAGAGATCGTTACCGATCAAGGGACACCCTTTGTCTCTCGGTTGATGAAGCAGGTCTGCCACCAACTGCGGATCACCCATATCAAAACCTCAGTCTACCACCCTCAGACGGTTGGGCTGGTAGAGCGTTATATTGGGAGCCTAAAGCTCACCCTAAAGAAACTTCTGTCTGGGAATGGTAAGAATTGGGATCAGTTGTTACCCCTGGCTCTTTTTGTCCTTCGAAGTCAAAAACAAGCCAGTCTAGGTGCCTCTTCATTCGAGCTGTTGTTCGGACGAAGTCCGAGGTCTCTACTCGAAATAACCAAGGACAGTTGGGAAAGAGAGGGAGCTCAAGAAGCTACAAACCAGGCTCCATAAATTAAGAACCTTGGCCCATTACCATCTAGCAATAGCCCAGATAAAGCAAAATACCTTTTATGACAAAGGCAAGAAGTGGAGGGAGATGGATGTCTGGAGTGGGCCTTAGTCCTACTACCTACATCCACTCACAAACTGAAAAAGGAGTGGCAAGGCCCCTTTCAGATAAGCAGGAAAATAGGTAGAACCACCTATATCCTACAAATGACCAGAACCAGGACCAGGACTCAAATGTTTAACATCAATCTGTTAAAAAAATGGCTAGGTAAACCCCCACAAGCAGTTCACACCCTCACCACCGTTGCTCACTCTGTGCACGATACTCCTATCAACCCTGACCTCCCTAAACAAGAAAGAGAAGAAGTCCTTTCCATCCTACTCAAGTTTACGGACGTTTTCTCAGACCAGCCAGGGAAGACACAGATAGCGGTACATACCATACCCACTTCCCCAGGGGTTGTGGTTAAGCAAAAACCCTATTGTATACCCGAAGCTAGGTGATTTGCCTTTCGGTATGAAATTGACCAGATGTTAAGATCCCGGTTGATATTCCCCTCACACAGCAATTGGTGTTCACCAGTAGTTTTGGTACCAAAACCAGATGGTAGCATCCGGTTTTGCATCGACTTTCGTGCTGTGAACAAAGTGTCCAAACAAGCTGCATACCCACTACCCAGAGTGGATGAGTCACTACTATCGACCTCACCAAGGGGTATTGGCAAATCCCCCTAGCCCCTGAGAACCAAGGGAAGACTGCCTTCTCTACTCCCTATGGGCACTTCCACTTTACCGTACTCCCGTTTGGATTACACGGCGCCCTGGCGACGTTCCAAAGGGCCATGGATACGGTATTGTCTACACACCACCAATATTCCTCCGCTTAATTGGACGATATCGTCGTCTTTAGCAAGACGTGGGAAGAACACACCAACCACCTTGAGAACATTCTCACTAGTCTTAGGGACACTGGATTCCACATAAATGCAAAAAAATCAAGGGTTGCATTCCGAAAAGTGAAGTATCTTGGCTATGTATTAGGTGACGACCTGATAGAGCCCCAATCGGAAAAAGTGAAAGCCATTTTGGGCGTCACATATCCCAAAACCAAAAGAGACCTGAGAGCGTTTTTAGCCTGGTGGGATATTACCGACGGTTTATCGCCCAGTTTGCTGAAATAGCCGGTCCTCTCACAGATCTGCTAAAGAAGTCCCATACCTCATTCGAATTGCCTGCCCCCACTGACAAGGAAACGGCGGAGTTTCATACTTTATAAACCATCCTCACTTCCGCCCCGGTATTGGAATCACCAGATTTCAGCAAACCTTTTATCCTTCAAACGGACGCCTCCGGGGTAGGGATTGGGGCTGTTCTCTCACAAGAGCATGGTGAAGGTATTGAGAAACCCATCCTCTACATAAGTAGGAAGTTGTTTCCCAGAGAGGCGGCCTACTCCACCATCGAAAAGGAATGTTTAGCGGTTCGCTGGGGGGTGGACAAGCTTAGGTATTACCTAGAGGGTAGACCCTTCATATTGCATACGGACCATGCCCCATTGACCTGGCTCCAAAGAAATCATGGCCACAACGAGCGTATACTCCGCTGGTTCCTGGCACTCCAGCCCTTCCAAATGGACGTCCGTCATCGGAAAGGCTTGTACCAGGGCAACGCTGACTTTTTGTCTAGATTCCCTCTTTCCCCCGAGCGGGGAAATCCCGGATGTGGGATCTGTCACGGGGTTGCAGGGCAGGACGTGGACTTTAACCCTTCTCCATTTCCGCCCCATGAACAGGACTCGTGCGGTCCCTTTAACGTTGCCTGGGCGTTCCCGGAGGAGGAAACCCCAGGCGTGATGTCATCAGCTTCCCACCAATCAGGGTCCGAGGCGCCGCTCAAAGACTGCCTCCAGGAAGTCGATGGAGCAAAAGCCGGGCGGAGAACGAGTGAGGAGACGCCGGAGCCAAGCAGCTACATCAAGGAGAAGGTACGCCGTCGATAGGAGGAAGAAGACGGACAGCCCAGCGGAACGGAGACGCCAGGAGGCCAACGTTATCACGAGCCGCCCCGCCACCCTTCTGGAGAAGTGTAGCTGGACAAGGTAAGGGGATGGCTAAAAGGGCTGTTTACTTCACGGGCTGGGACGGGTTAGGGGTGGTTTGAGGGAGGTCACGGGACCGAGTCTGTGTGCGTTCCTGCTCTTTCACTTCCCCGAGCACACACACAGTCCTAACGGTATTGCCTTCACAACTGGTGACAGTCCCTGGTGATTCCCTCACTCCCCGTTCCCCCCTCTATCAAGCCCAGGACCCCGGAACCAACAGTAACCTCTGGGTTTTTCTTCTTTTCTTTTCACATGGCCTAACTGCGGAATTCCTGCTGGTCGCTGGCCCAATCGTTGAAAGCACGACGCAAGACCTGAGAAGGACTTCCACGGACCTGATAATTCTCATCTCAGTGCCTTTTCCAATCATGGAGTCCCACTCTGCAACTCTGGGCAATAGCTTGCTTAATCTCCACAACGGCCCCCACAACGCTAAGGATGCCTGGCCTACTCCTTGGGGGTGCCCAGGAGTGGACGCCTCACAGGGAAAGCCAGGATGGGTTCTACAGCTGTATTCGTACAAGCGCCTTGAGACCCTTGCGGGTGAGTAATGCGCTATACAAGTATCAATTTACATTTACATTTACATTTACCTTGAATATTATTTGATTCCTTTTGAAACGTCCTAATTGAAAGAGACTGTTTATCTTTGAGTGGTGATTTCCCCTCTAGTAACGAGGGTTGTTTTCATTTGACGGCTGCTAATAAAAGCACCATCAGTGAACACGCACAAGTTCTTCTTGAGTTTCTTACTTCTCAAACCCCCTCTCCTGCATATGTGACACTGTCTAAATGTGTTCCCTCTCCTACCTGTCTATCCTTCTTTTTTGTTTTTTATCCATGTATATCTCAAACCAACATCTATGTAAACATAAACATATATAGAGCAAATATCGATTCATATTTTTTGGTCCAAATAGACTTAAAAAATGTATAAACATATTTTTGTATACATTTAATACATAATACAGTTTAAACATACATTTTCTGACATCTTAATTCCATAAATAATGGACATATCAAAACATATTTTTCTTTTTTTATAACTTAATTTATTAGAAAATGCGCCCCCTGGCCAGAATCTTAATACATAGACTAATGAAATTATAGAAAAAGAAAATTAGAGTGAATATTATTATCCTCTATTATTATTGCGCATGTACACTTTCTCCTTTTTTCCCCGACCACAGAGGGCCATATCACCCCATAGGATTAAATAATTGAGAGACCATTAAAAATCTAATCACTAATAATATCTCTGCTTTAATTCTGTAGTTGGACACATACATTTGAATGTTATGGCTTTACATATCTTTTTTTCTTTGGCGACCAAGATGGCCGCATGCTGATGAGGCTCTGGTGGCCCAGACCACATATACCGAATTTATATGTGGTATCACCGATAAATAAAGTACATAAACCAACACAACCAGCGTCAGAACATCATGGGAACCCCCCGATGCCCTGTAAAGTGCTGGCAGACCGCGGCATGACGGGGAAAGACTAGCTGTGAATGCGAGCGGAGGTGACAGGGCCCAGCGTGGAGCTTGGCGCATGAACTAACTGAGCCCGCAGCTGTACATGAGGTGAGGGTAGAGACAGCCGCGCACCCTCCTCTCCGTGCTCCGAGGGAGGTGCTGTGGTGTTGTGGGCTCTAGGCCCACATGCTGGTGAAGGATTGACACAGACACAGTATCTATAATTATTCAACTGGCCCGAGCACGTGCGCTCGGGCCATTTTATTAGCAGGCTCACGTAACTCGTGACATCTGTGATAGAGCGCGCAAGTCACCCAGCTAGGAAATTTTTACTAATACTCACCTGGGCCCATAATTTCAAAAACTACACACCTTAATCATTTACTTAGGTAACTCATGCACTACTATCAGTATAATTTGTGATTCTCCACTTCTAATTCCTATATCTATAACCTAGCAATGTAGGTACCAGGAAACTAAACACATAGGATCAGGGAGTTGAGTTATAAGCTAGGTACTCAAAACATTTATTTTTTCTTGAAAATTTCTTTATTGGCAGGATAAACGAAGGTATAGTAATCAGAGCATAACATTCCGGTACATAAGCTTCATTTTTGCATCATATAATCACTCTGACAGGATGTACACATTTCCATTTTCCATTATGTTACTGTAACACCCAACCAAACTACCCCCCCCCCCTCTCCCTCCCCCCCTCAGGCACTACTCATTCACTTTTACACCAGCCCTTGATGCCGGACATTCCTACACATGTATATATCGGGTTTTATAGTATCCCTGTTGAATGCGCACTAGGGGCATGTGGGGTAGACACTGTCGTGTGAGCGCCGTTTTCGGCCGTACACCTCTACATTCGTGCGATGGGTCCCACCTTTTGGTTGCCGCCGCACATGTGTCAGCCTGTGAAGTGGAGCTACCCTTAGTCCTGGTGTCCCATATCTATGGTGTGTTCTGAGTCCGAGTCGCTCCCTGATTCCAATGTCCCCAGCAAAGTGTACCAGTCCAGGGAAATGGGGTGTTTCCTAAGCCCTCTGCGTTCTTCGCGCTGTAACGTCGTACCCTCAGCCTTTCCCCACCTCACTAGCTCCGCCCTCCACATCTCAGGGTCTGGTGGCTTGGGGGACTTCCACCTCATGGTGATCGCAGGCTTCGCTAATATCAGTGCTAAGTCTGTGAACCGTGTGCCTACGCTCTTTCTCCGCTCCACAGGGCCCAGTCCCAGGAGGGTATATTCCAATGTGTTGTACGGTTTGGAAGGAACCAGCCTAGCTAAATCAGACTGCACTGTGGTCCAATAGTACCCCAGTTTAGGGCAAGCCCATAACATGTGAACCAGTCGGGCATCCTCCCCCCCACACCTTGGGCAAGTATTAGGAGTGTCTGGGAACATAGTGTGCAGGCGATGAGGCGTCAGATATGCTCGATGGAGGAGCATGAGCTGTATGAACTTAAACTTCTGGCTCCTCGATACCTTCTTGGGGTATCTCAAGATCCTGTCCCATTCCTTGTCTCTAAGCGGTCTCCCGATGTCATGCTCCCACTTATCTCGCAATGGTTGTAGTGATATGGCCCTGCCCTCTCTTATACCATGCGTTATCCACTTGGTCAGGTGGCTGCCAGTCCCCATTAGATACTGCATCGTGATTAGCGGGTTCGTGGGTGGCTCCGTCCCGTCAGGGGCCCATGCCTGCGCTATGTAACATTTCACACCTGCGTGTAACAAGAACGACCTCCCGGGTGAGTGGTGTGTAATGCGAAATTCCTCAAAAGCCATCATCTTGCCATCATTAAAGAAATCCCCCACCTGGGTCACTCCCAAATCGTGCCAATCCGTCAGCATGTGTGTCGATAGTGTTCGCAGTCCGGCTGGTAACCCTAGTAATGGTATTGTAGGGGCGTAAGTTGACGAGGGAGACGTGTATTTCACGGCCCGCCTCCAGTACTCAATCGCAATGCGGAGCAGGGGGGGCGTGGATCTCGGGATCCCCGCCTTTGGGATCAACATGGCGTGAACCCTCCCTCTATTCCACTCTGAGTCAGACATATCGATTTCATGCAAGTTGCGTCCTGCCAGCCAGTAGGCAAGCCATTGCAGTTGACATGCAAAGTTATATGCCCGGAGGTCCGGGACCCCCATACCACCCGCGGACGTGGGAAGCTGCAATTTTTTAAGGCTAATACGTCGCCTCCCGGTGCCCCATACCAGTTCGGTCAACAGGGTGTCAAGCGTTTTGAATATTGCGGCGGGGATGTTCAGCGGCAGTCCAGTAAAGTAGTACAACAAACGTGGCAGGACCACCATCTTAGTAATAGTCACCCTGCCCGCCACCGCTAGCGGGAGCGTGATCCAAAATCGCACTTGTGCCCTCAGCCTCGTGATTGCCCTTCCCACGTTGCCCTCTAGCAGGTCCCTTGGATCTCTATACACTTGTATCCCCAGGTAACGGAAGGTGTGCTCCGCCACCTGGAATGAGTAAGGTGCAAAGGGAAGATGAGTGTCCATCCTGGCTGCAGAGAAGAAGAACCCATATGACTTGGGTTCACTAATCGTAAGTCCCGACATGGTACTAAAGGTGTTAAATATGCCGGGCACCGGGTCTAAGTCCCCTCCCAGGTCTCCGAAATAAAGTATAATGTCGTCCGCGTACGCCGATACCACATGTGTCGTCTCACCCCTCCGTACACCTCTGTGCTGCGCGGACTTCCGGAGTCTGCACAGTAGAGGCTCTAGCGCTAGTATAAACAACAGCGGGGATAATGGGCATCCCTGCCTGGTGCCCTTAGCCACTGCCAACTGTGCCGATATGCACCTGTTTGTGCGGACCCGTGCAGTCGGATATGTGTAAAGCAGTTTCACCCAACTAATGTACTCTACCGGCAGCCCGAAGTATTCGAGTACCGCAAACATGTAGTCCCACCTGATGGAGTCGAAGGCTTGCTTCAGGTCTAGTGATACGCAACCTTCCGTCCCCGTCCCCCCCGGTGCACCTAGCATGATTTGGCTGAGGCGCCGCAGATTCATAGCAGTGCTTCTGCCCGGGACAAAGCCACACTGGTCTGGGTGTATGAGCGTCGGTATGTATTGGGCCAGTCTGTTCGCTAGTAGCTTACTTAATATTTTGTAATCCGTGTTTAGTAGTGATAACGGCCTGTAGTTTGCTATGCATAGGCCGTCCCTGTCCGGTTTCAGCAGTGACACTATTAGTGCTTGTAGTGTGGTTTGTGGTAGACCCCGTGCCTTAAGTGCCTCCCCGTATACTTCCAGTAGTCGTGGTGCCAGAAGATCTATGAAGGCTCCATAGAATTCCACTGGAAGGCCGTCCGTGCCCGGGGCTTTGTTCCGTGGAAGGGCGCGAATGGCCTGTCTAATTTCTGCTATTGTGATAGGTCTTGCCAACTCCTTCCTTTGTCTCTCCTCTAGCCTTGGTATGTCCAGCCCCCTCATGAAGTCCCCAAGGGACCAATCTACCATAGGGTCGTGTGGGCCGTATAACGTCCCATAGTAATCATGAAATGCTGCGTTCACACTCAGCTGCGTTGTGGCCATGGTCCCCCCCTGGTCGAGTACCTCCATTATGGGCAAGTGGACCGGGTCGTCCTTTACCAGCCGGGCTAATAAAGGCCCCGCCTTGTCTGCCTGCGCATGTTGTCTACTCGTGTACTCACGGTAGTCAAGGATACGCAGCTCCTCTAGCAGTTCTGCGTGTTGGATGTGTGCTTCCTGCAGGGGCGTGAAAGGCACATTCGTGCCGGCAGCTTCACTCTCCAGTAGTGCCAGGCGTCCCTCTACATCCCGGAGTTTGTCCATCACCATGTGCCTCATGCCCACCCGTGTGCTCATCGCCTCTCCCCGAATCGTGACTTTAAAAGCATCCCACTCCACCTGGCTGGCGCTCGCCGACCCCCTGTTTATGTCAAAGTAAGTGACAATGGCCATCTCTAGTGAGGCGCGGAAGGTTGTGTCCTCTAATAATTCCGGGGTAAGGCGCCAAGTTGGTATGGGAGTTGGGATCCTACCCCATTGAAAAGTGACTTCCACCGGGCTGTGGTCCGAGAAAGTTTTCCCCATGTGTTCCGCAGCTAGAACCGACCCCAAGAGTGGCGTGGTGCAGAACACATGATCTATTCTGGTGTGCAACTTATGTGGTGGTGAATAGAATGTGTATTCCCTGTCCCCTACGTGTTTGCCACGCCATGCATCTGTTAGTTGCCAACCCTCTGCCCACTGCACTAGCGCCTCCGCCTGTTTCCTACTTTCCGTGGCCTGTAATGGTGGGTGTGATCTATCCATCGAGACGTCTAATACAGCATTAAAATCCCCTCCCAACAACCAGGGAAGATCTGCCCAGTCTGCTAGCACTCCGCTAAGCGCCACTAGGAACGCTGATTGGTTCGAATTCGGTGCATATACACTCCCCAACACAACAGGGCAGCCATCCAACAACCCTCGAACAAGTACATATCTGCCATTCGTATCCGCCCTCAGCTCCACCATCTTGAAGGGGACCGAATTCCTCAGCCATACAGCCGCCCCCCTCGAGAAGGCCGAGTAAGAGGTGGCGGACAGTTGACCCTTCCATTTTCTAAGCAATTTCCCACTTTCTGAGGTCGTTAGATGGGTTTCCTGAAGGCAGGCCACATTGACCTTCCTGCGATTCAGTTGAGCTAGGATTCTATGTCTTTTGTGGACCGACCCCATGCCACGAACATTCCAAGTGCACATTTTATAGTCATTATGGGTCCCCATCCCTAGTGGCAGCAGGTGTAGCCGGTGGATCCCGCACCATGGGGCAGGTATAATTAAACAACCATGAGTCTCGTGCCTGTACAAGAAACAACCCCGTAACTCCCAGGTCCCCGAACAAAACCTTCCGGGGTCCAAACAGTAGAGCCCAACGTGGGCTTGTCTTACAGTTAAACATGTCTATACGGTGGGGGTCTGGGGCCTCTTACACCAGTCCAGAGTCAGCTGGTAGCACTCCATCTCACCAAGAGCGAGGAAGGTCCCCCCCTCCCCCCAATCGCCTTACAGATAGTTCATACATTACCATCCGGCTCGTCGCCTAACCACAGTCATAGGTCATGTGCTTCTTGTGCCGTGATCTTGGGAAACAGCTGCAGGCTGTCAGCAGACCCCGACACCTCCGTGTGGGTGGCAGAGCGGCTGGCTGAGTTGGCAGGGTCCCGGGCGTCGTGTTCAGCCAAAGCGGCCGATGTCAGGCTGACCAGCCCCTCGGCCCCGGCCAATGTCGGTCCCCCAGAGTCCGCGTTCCGGTGCATGTGATCCTTGGCCGCTCCCCGCTGGTGTCGGCCTCCCCGGTGCGATGATCCCTCACCGTGGTCCACTCCACCGGCGTCCTGCGAGTTCGGGGGCGTCAGTGTCACTTCGATCCATTCCGCCGCATCCTCCGGTGATTCAAAAAAGTAGGACCTATTGTTATAAAGCACCTTGAGTCGCGCCGGGAACAGCAGTGCGTACTTCAGACCCCTGTCCCGCAGCATGCGCTTAACTCCCAGGAACGTCGAGCGGGCCCTCTGTACCGCCGGAGTAAAATCTGGATACACAGAGATAGTCTTGTCCTCAAAGCGCAATGGGGCTTTCTCTCTTGCGGCCCTCAGGACCGAGTCACGGTCTTTGTAGTGTAGCAGGCGGGCAATTAAGGGGCGCGGTGACGCTCCTAGTTTAGGCGGCCTTGCAGGCATCCGGTGCGCTCTCTCCACACTGTATAGTGGTGTGAGGTCTTGGGGATCCACTACCTTTTTTAGCCAGTCCTCCACGAATTGGGTAGGGTCTTTCCCTTCGCTTTTCTCTGGAATACCCAGTATGCGCACGTTATTGCGGCGGGCCCGCCCTTCCGCATCATCCAGCTTGTCCCATATCAATTTGATCTGCTTGTCCATTTGCTCGAGTTTCGCAGAGTGGGATGTTTGTTGTGGTATGAGGTCGTCCAGCGCTATTTTGTGCTCTTTGACTTTCTCCGCCAGCTTCGTATGGTCCGCCTTAAGCAGTGTGAGGCTCGTCGCCATGCTGTCCATTCGGGATTCGAGCGCCTCCCTGGACGCCTTGATCTCCATCAGGATAAGGTCCAGTTTCGCGTCTTGTGAGGACTTGCCCGTAGGGGGGATCATTTCCACGTTCGAGGACGCCAGCGGGTCCTCCGAGCCCGTGGACTGAAGGTCGGCTCCAGCTCCGCGGTCCTGCGCCTTGGTCTTGTTTCTGCCCATATTGCGCGTTGTATGTGTCCCCAGTGCTCCTGGTCTGGGCCAGCGGCGAGTGGGTCCCAGTAGAGTAAGATGTCGGTGTCCCCCAAGCACAGCCGCCAGGAAGGGGTCGCCCGGCGCTGCTCCGCCGCGTCCGGCGTATGCAGGAGGCCTCACCAGCCCCCCCCCAGGGCCCAGCAGTCACTGTCAGGAAAAGGGGGAGTTCAGGAATGGCGGCCCACACAGCTCTCTCGGGAGCTGGTATTGCACTCCGTTGTTGCGTCCGTGAAGGGGGGTAGGGGGCCTCTCAGGGTAAAATGCGGTCTGCGGTGGGGCGCCTGTTGTCCCGGTTCCGCTGCGTGTACCGCACCTTCTGGCCGTCGGCCCAAGTTGGTAAGCGGAGTCCTCGTGGTGCCGGGACGGGGGGGGGAGGGGGAGGCCCTCCGTCAGGCCCGCCGCCGACAATGTCCCTCGTGGTCCCCCCGGGCAGCGGCGCTCGGCGCAGGACAGTCGCGGCAGTGGTCACAGGGGGTCCGCCGAGCGCGGCGGGGGCAGGCGCGCTCAGGCCGGGACCCAACGCGGTCAGCGCCGCTTCCTCACCAGGCAGACAGGGCAGAACGGCAGTCCTCGTAGGCAGCGCCCTCACCGGTATCAGGTCCCCGGGACGTCCAGCAGATCTCTGTCCCCTCCTGTGGATCCTCCGCAGGCGCGCTCCGGCTCACCGCTCCTCAGCGGCCCAGGCTACACCCGCAGCAGCCCCAGCCGGCGCCGGCCGCCCCCACACGCCAGGCCGCTGCTCCACCACGAGGGTCAGGCCGCTCCCGATGCACCGCCAGCAGACAGCCGTCCGCAGTCCTCCCCAGCCGCTGACCGGCGTCGGGGGTCCGCACCGCCTCCCGGGACCGGGGGGTGTATCGTGGCGATCGGGGGGGGGTAGGGGGTAAAGGATAATCAGCTAGTGTAGTTGGCTATGGACGGAGCCTCGCTAGATCGCGTCCGCCATGCTCGGTCCTTGGCCACGCCCCCCCTACTCAAAACATTTATAGCATTTGTAAATATGAAATAACCACAGACTCTGGGTAGGTTTAAAGTTTTAT
The DNA here is from genome assembly GCF_964263255.1 of Lissotriton vulgaris. Lineage (NCBI taxonomy): Eukaryota > Metazoa > Chordata > Amphibia > Caudata > Salamandridae > Lissotriton > Lissotriton vulgaris. Next base: position 1,831,372,782 of record NC_141694.1, read on the forward strand.
CTAATCATCTTCTTCATCATATGTCATGAGCATAAGGTTAAAACAGATCAAACTATCAATAATCAAAATCATAAACCGCGTATAGCTATGCAAGAGATAGAGTATGCTAAGCATTTAAGAACTTTAAACTGAAGGGAAAATGGGAAAAAGGAACATGCTATATTTAGATAACAATCTTTCGCAACATTGATTAAAGGAGGGTAAAGAAAGGGAACATACTAAACCCAAAGACTTTCAATATTCAAATGACAGTTTAAGGAAAAAATTTATAGTAAATCGAGATTTAGAGTTTTAGCATAAAACTATAGGGAAGGTAAGATTTGGAACATGCTATTAAATTCAGCTTATCTCCTTTAAGGGAGGGTGAGAAAAGGAAACATATACGAAATAGAAACAATTTAGATTATTTAGCATTTACTAAAGGTGGGTTGAAAAATGGAACATACTAATAGTCAGCAATACATGAATCTCTCATTTACCAAGGGACGGGGAAGAAAATGAAACATATGCAATCAAAGCTTTGCAATTTCAGGGAGGGTAAAGAGAAGGACGCAATTAAGAAGACAATTACCCACACAGACTTTATATTTACCAGGATAGAGTGAAGACCAACCCTGGCCACGGGTCAGTTGGGAAAGATGGGAAGAACCCCAAGGACTTAGGTGCCAGTAGGCGAGCAGGTACAGCTCATGGACAGTCAGGACAGGATACCCCATAATTCGGATCAGGACCGGTTCACCAAAGGTTAAGACCAACACCTGCAGCTTCGGTTGCAACGCCTGCGCTACTCCCTCTCTGCAAGGAATCTGCCAAAACCCCGATTGGGTTCTCGAACCGCCCAGCAAAGTGCTTCGCCAGCACTTTCAATTGCCAAAACCCCAAATGGGTTTCTCGAACCTCCCAACAGAGTGCTCCGCAGCTCTCTGTTTCAGTCACCTATAGAGTGCTTTGGGTCAGTGACAGGTCAGCTATTCAGACAAGTCGGACAATTTCTCTAGCTAAACCTACGCTAGTTATACTGTTTTTCGGGTCAGTGTACCACCCCCAATGTTGCAAGTGTAAGGATCCCCAATTTTGATTGGTCAAAGGAGGAAGATAGGTCATCACACCATCTATTTTCTAGACTTTCTCAGGCTTAATATTCAATTTCTTACCCACCCCTTAAATTCCAGGTTCTCATGACATATGCTTTTCAGCTAACAATGGTGAATACAACATCGTATACATTTGTTACAACTGTAGTACAGTTCAGCTTCGTTTAGCTGGGTCACAGTTCTGGTTCCCAGGAGCATCTTCTCAGTCAGTCAGCTTCTTGGCTGCAATTGAAAGGTCACTGCTCTGGAGACTCGCGGATCTCGCGCAGACGCAGTTTCATTCAAGATGGAGTACAGTGGGTTATAATAGGCCAAGGTTTCGAAGTGTACATGAAATGGAAAAGAAACAGTTTTAGAACATAGAAGAAATGATTTCACTGTATACCATGAACTACTATACTACTCTCATTACTTTATAATAACGAAAGTATTAAGTTTTAAGCAGAACGAACAGCTTAGCGAAAGCAGCAAGCAAGCTTTAAGCATGTGAGAACACAGAGCAGCCTTTTTAGTTTTATTGCGCATGTGCAATTAGTTTCCCACCAAGACATTGAATACGTCACGTCACATGGTTATGACCGACGCATGCGCAGTCTAAATTCCCGCGTAGCAGCGGCCATTTTAGGTTGCAAGCGTATTAATGTTAATAAACACATAAGCAAGCGTCTCTCGGACACCCAAATGTCGGACAAGGGGCAGATTAATAAGACAAAACAGGTTGATTAGTTAATTAACATTATTTCGAGGTTCATGGTTTCAAGCAAGTCGCTTTACGTGCGAATCCTTGCTCCATCAATCCCCTCTTTGATGATATTTACTATCATCACTATTAATGGAACCAGGTGCCAACTTTTCACATTCCACCGATTTCAATCTCTTCAAACTTTCTATTTAGCTTTTTCTCAGCGCCTTTGTTAGGATGAGAATTTTTCACTCTTTTGTAAATCTGATTATTCATTTCTTCTAATTCGAGCTCTTTGACATTTCTTTTTAGTCCTCGCCTATTGACAGTACATTTCTTTTTGTGCTTTCGACATTTGCAACAAATTATTATAATGAACACTAATAAACCTATACCCGCTAATTGCATCAGTATTTTACTCACAAGACTTTTACCTAGATTAGAAAACCAACTACCTACAGAGGAGAGACCATCAGTTAGTCTCTTCCAGGCACTATCAACCTCCAGAGGTTTGAGCGCTCTTTCTAAATTAGTGATGTTCTTTACGTACTTCTTAATTTCAACACTTTTGTCTGGAATGTAAGTGCAACAATGTTGCGCGTTCAACAATCTACAGACTCCGCCCTCTTTTGCCAAAAGGGTGTCAAGAGCAAGTCGATTTTGTAAAACTATAGATCTGATTGCAACCAATTCGGTATTGACCATCAGGAAACCTCCAGCAGTGTCAGTTGATAACCGATCTACTACTGTTGACAATTTGCAGATTCTGTGTGTATTCAGAGCCACTCCCACTGTAGGTATCAATGCACTAAATATATCACCTATTATTTCTCCAACACTTTCTCTTTTACTACGTATTAATCCATTAGTTCCTTCATTGCTTCCAGCGACTTTATTTACATGGTATATCTTTGGGAAGACAATACCAAAATAACAGCTTCCATACCAATGGTCCGGTAATTTGAAATAAGCCTTGTTCCCACATGTATAATAGATTCCGGGAAACACAGGTTCAGACCCATTTTTGAAACCCCAACCTCCAATTACCTTATAATTGTGTTCGCATTCACTGGAACCAATGAATATGTTATTATAATAACTAGTCTTTTCTCTGTGAAGACAAAGTTTCCCCTTCTTTTCGAAATCCAGCAACATAGCAGCATTAGCTCCAACATTTGAGGTGCTCCCTATACTTTCAGCCCATTTAGGAGTTTTCTGCCTTTTGTCATTCGCTTTTCTTTGAAAACTTTCTCTTCTTTTCTCTGCCATATTTAGAAACATTTTCTCTTGTTCGTTTAATGAACATGTTAAGTTATCTCTATGTCCTTCACCTAAATCTATTGTACCTATAGTTAGAAAGTATTCACCCATATAACGTGTTACATCACTCTTAGTATGTACAGGATTTAGGTTACTACGTATAGGAAGTTCAGAATATATCACATCTGAATTAGAGTACTAATACTGTAAAGGTCCTCTCTTATAGAATAAACTAGCTACAATACTACAGGGAATTCCATATGTTAGTGGCAAGTGATGGTATGTCACACCCTCAGCTACTGAAGTAGGTAGCTTCATACAGACGTAACAGTCTTCTGTCTCCATTGCTTCTACGTAATGTACTAAGAGGTTTGCAAATACATTTAAATGAGTTCTGTTTTTAATTCAATTGTAGTGCAGTCCTTCCTCATCTGGTGCATCTAAGTCCATTCTAGTTTGTATAAGGCTAAGTGCTTTCTCCTGTGTATCTACTCTTTGTGGTGTATCTTTTGTTTGCAGCTCTTCTGTGTCCTTTGTCACTGGCTTAGTAGGGTACAAATTAGTATCTTTACTCATCATATAAGGAATAGTTATTGTTAGTCCTATCCATAATATAAGTACTAATGCTACACTACATAAACATACTTTGCAGGAATGTCTGACATAATATCGACAGACAGAATATCGAAATACAAAAATATCGGAGCAAAAATATCGACATCAAAAATATCGGAATCCTATCTTCATAAAGGTAAGTACAAAAATATCGAAAAAAAAATATCGTACTACAAAAATATCGGAATCAAAAATATCATTTTTTAAAATGTATTAATAATAATGTAAAAATAATGTTAAAATACATATAATTTTACAAATATTAAATAAAAATATTAAAACAAAATTAAAACTAATACATATACATTTAAAATAAATAAAACCCTTAATAATTTAATGTAATTTTTTTTATGTTATTTATTTGATTTAATCTAATATTTTTTAGTTTCTACCCTGTACGCCTGTACCCCAAAAACCCAAAAGTGACCCTGAACCCTAAAAATATCCCTGTACCCCAAAAACCCAAAACTGACCCTGAACCCTAAAAATACCCCTTTACCCAAAAACTGAAAACTGACCCTGAACCCTAAAAATACCCCTTTACCCAAAAACTGAAAACTGACCCTGAACCCTAAAAATACCCCTTTACCCATGAACTGAAAACTGACCCTTATCCCTAAAAATACCCCTTTACCCAAAAACTGAAAACTGACCCTGAACCCTAAAAATACCCCTTTACCCAAAAACTGAAAACTGACCCTGAACCCTAAAAATACCCCTTTACCCAAAAACTGAAAACTGACCCTGAACCCTAAAAATACCCCTTTACCCATGAACTGAAAACTGACCCTGAACCCAAAAAATACCCCTTTACCCAAAAACTGAAAACTGACCCAGAACCCTAAAAATACTCCTTTACCCAAAATTAATTAATATTATTTAATTACCAATTAATTATTAATTAACAATAACAATAAAGTAAATATATTAGCACATTAGTTGTAATTAATTTAATTTAATAATTAATATTATTTTTCCCAATTAATTAATTAAGAATATCAAAAAATTATATATAAAAATAATTACTATAATTAATATAATTAAATAATTAATATTCATTAATTACCAACTAATTAATAATTAAAAATATGTACAAAATTATATTAATTAATTAACTAATTAATATAAATTAATTACCAATTAATTATTAATTAAAATATGTACAAACATATATTAATTATTATTAAATTACTTCCCACCCTATTCCCCTATAAACCCATAACCCGCTACAGAACATATTTATCAATTAATCAATTAATTAAAATTAATTAAAAAAAATTCTCAATTAATTAATTAATAATTCCTACTAATTAATAATTAATTTAACATAATTAAATTACTTCCCACCCTATTCCCCTATAAACCCACAACCCGCTACAGTAGTAAAAGACAATATTTAATTACATTATATTTAAAATAAATAATAAAACATAATAAATACAATATAATATACACTAAATTTATTTAAAAATTGATATTAGTAACATCGAAGTTATTTATTTCGATATTATTGACATCGATATTTAAAACTTCGATATTACTGATATCATACTAATATCGATATTAAGACTGTCGATATTACTTACCTTCGATATTTTGTCCCATCAATATTTAAACTTCGATATTATTGTATATCGATATTTAAAAATAGATATTTTGTCTGTGTACCACTTTGCAGCATGTTTTACAACAATTTCATCTCGGTCTTCCATTCACAGAGGAATCAGACATTTTGACTCAAAAGAAGCTTCAACCCCTCTTTGTAACTTTGCACAGGTTGCTTACTCAGGGCAACTTTCAGGTTGGTTTCACCTCTTCGTCAATTTGGTCAGCAATCAATTCTTCATCACTTTCGCCACTTATCTCAAGGTTTTCAAAGTCCTCCAACACCAGATAAGTCCATTCAGGACTCTGATACTTGTTATTCAGTCTCTTTATTCAGGCACTTCTTCTCTTAGGTTTTATCACAGACGGATCAGTTTTACTGGAGTCTTGATTTTCTTGCTCAAGTTCTTCGTCAATAGTCTTTAGTCTTAGTCTCAGTCTTTTGACAAATCTAGGTACTTTATCTCCTTTTCTAAATCTTTTAACTGGCACTGTGCTTTGGCCTTCTTCAAATGCTCTTTTATTCTCGCTCAGTTGTGGCACATCTACTTCATTGTCTTCCTTTTCCCTTCCTGTCTGACTAGTTCCAGGTCTTATTTCAGCTTCTTCTGCCTGGTTGCTAAACTGGCCTTGTTCAGGTGTATGCTGGATTTGGCTTTGGTTTGTTTCAATTTCTTCTTCCTGAACACATTTATTTAGTCCTATCTGATCCAGTTCAAGCACTTCGAACTTTTGCTGTTCTTCCGCTTTAACTTCTGCTCTTATTTCTATCTGTCCCTTTTCAGGTTCAGGAGTTCTTGGAGGAGTGTCAATAATCTGTTCTTTCCCTATCTGGTCTTCCTCATCGTCAGATTTGATTCGGATTTCGATGATCTGATTATCTTCTTCTATTCCTGTCTCATCCTCACTATCCCACTCTCTATCTAGATAGGTTTGTCTTTTTGTTCTTATTGGATCTAGAGTCAGGGCGATTATTGGGACCCAATCATCTTGACTGGAGCTCGGTTGTTCTTCTTCAGCTACCTCAGGACCAATCTCTTGAGACCCCTCAGCTGCACAACCTTCAGCCCCAGTTTCTTCAGGTTCAGTCCCTTTCTTCGTATGGCTGGCATAGATCCACCCTGGCACACCTGCACACTTCACAGCTGTGGTGGTAACCAGAATTACTTGTCTTAGTTTTCCCCACTTCGGTGCAAGGCAACTCTTCTGAGTATGTTTCTTTATTACGACCCAATCACCTGGGTTCAAGTCATGTGCTGGAGTTGTTGGCCTGGCGACGGCATCTTCCCCAATCTGGTGAGAGACAGAACGCACTTGGTCACCCAGTTGCTTGAAGTATTCTAGTACCAAATCATCAGATATGCTTATCAGTTTGTATCCTGGCACCCATGCTTGCTGCATTGCTCTTCCCATCAGTATCTCATGTGGACTCAAGCCTGTGTTCCGGTCTGGAATACTTCTGAGTCCCATCAAAACAAGTGGCAAAGCATCTGGCCATTCCATTTGAGTAGTGTGGAACGTAATCGTCCCCTACTTGCCTTGGGCGGTGGCTCAGCATAAACTCCCTGGTCTCTGACCCAGACATTACCGCGTCCTTGGCAACCCGGACTCCTCCCATTTCTCCTCCCTTGCAGGAACCTATCGCCACAGACGGAAGACCGGAAGCACCTTGTTCTGACCCCGGAAGTCCCTCCCTCGACCCCGACCCGGAACCTGGAAAAGCCGACAGAAGTGAAAGGAGAGCGTTCAAGGCGGCGGACTCGTGGCAGGAGACAGCGTACGGAGAACCTGAGGTGGAGAACGGACGTAGAGTGTGCGACGGAGAAGAGAAGACCGGATCCGAGGACGAGGACATCTGGACCGAAGACTGATGGAGTCCCCAGGGGGTGGCTGGAGAGCGGCCGCAACTCAAGGGAGAGTTGCGCCGGGGCATGTGAGTACCCTGTCTCCTGGCTCCCAGGTGGAATTGTATATTGGTGTACGTAGAGTGTCCCCTCACCTTGTAGAACACTATTTCCACTGTATATATTGTATAGACCACGTCACGAGCCCGATAGTATAGAGAACCCCACACCTAAACCCTCACCACTTCTACCTTCTTCCTTCCCGTTCTTTCTCATTCCAATATCTACCCCTACCGTCCCATCCCTCACGCTCGCTTCAGCCTGAACACAACCCTGGTGTTGGTGACAGTACTCAGGCAGTCCCACTTTTGAGGACTAATCGCCCTTTTATTTCTCTCTCACATATACCTCCAAGGACCCCGGAACCGACCTGGAGAAGAAGGATCTACTCCAGAGACGTCCAGCCGAACAGAACCCTTCCCGGACCTTCCCTCTCCCCGACGGCACGGCTTCCAGGAACGTCTTTCCTTCATCCTAACCATCAGTCTCTTTACCTCTCAACCCCTGACTTTGTAAAAACAATAAAGCAAGCTACGTCATAGCTCACTACATCTGGCCTCCACGCCTGTTCACACTTTTTTCCCAATCTTGATTTGATTGTGCCATTCAGTTGTTCTACCACTCCAGAAGCCTCTGGGCGATATGCACGGTGTAGTTTTTGCCTAATTTTGAATGCTTCACAAATTTGTCTTATTATTTCAGTATGAAAATGCCCACCTCTGTCTGATTCAATTGTAACTGGAAATCTGTACTGTGGTATCAGTTCCCTAAGTAACAGTTTGGCTACAGTGATGCTATCATTTCTGCGAGCAGGGTAAGCTTCCACCCACTTTGAAAATAGGTAGACAATGACGAGGACGTACTTCATTCCTTGACAAGGGGGTAACTGAATAAAGTCAAGTTGTAATCGTATGAAAGGGCCTTCTGCCTTTCCAATCTTTCCTGGCAAAACTACAGTTTTCTTTCCGGGATTGAATTGCTGACAAACTAGTCACCTCTGGCAGAGTGCCTCCGCTATGTTCCTGAATTTCGAGTTGAAACATGTCTGTCTAAAGATGCGTATCATAGCATCTCTTCCCAAATGTGTGTCTCCATGTATCAGTCTAGCCATAGGAGCAAGCAGACAGTCTGGCAACACAGGCATATCATCAAGGTAAAGAATGACACCATTCTCATTCCTTATCTGAGAACCACCTTTTCTCCATCTTTCCCTTTCTTTTGGTTCTGCTGCATTCTGTAAATCCCTCACTTCTTCCCATGTTTTTATTCCTTCAAGCATCAGAAGTTGGCAGCTGATTCCGTTTACTCCCATCTTTTTATTAATAGCCATTTTGTATTTTGCACAATGTTGGGCCAGTTGGTCAGCATATCGATTACCTGCTGTCACTTTGTCATTGCCAGATTTGTGAGCAGCACACTTGACCACTGCCAATTCTTTTGGTAACTGGATTGCTTCCTGTAAGTCTTGCACATAATTTCCCTTTCTGATAGGAGTACCTGAAGAAGTCAGAAACTCCCTTTGCAACCATAATTGGCCAAAGTCATGCACAACACCATAACCATACTGGCTATCAGTGTATATGGTTATTTTCATGCTCCTTCCAAATTTACAGACTTTCGCCAATGCGACCAATTCAGCTATTTGTGCAGACTTGACTCTATGCAAATAGGATGCCTCTACTGGACCTCCCAAAGTACATACTGAATAAGCAGCGCTTAGGCCTCCGTCCTCATGTCTCATGCATGAGCCATCTACAAACATCTCATAATCTTCGTCATTCAATGGCTCTTCTTTTATGTCAAGGCGTGGTTTTGTGCTATACTCAGTCAGATCAAGGCAGTAATGCTCAACTTCTCCTTTCACTTCTGCTGTGATTGAATTTGGTAGTAGGGTAGCTGGATTCAAAATATTACATCAGGTTATGGTTACATTTCCTGCATCTACAAGGATTCTTTCATACTTAGTCAGCCGACTAGGTGTGAGATACTGAGTTTTGGTTCTGGTCAATAAAATTACAACTGCATGTGGAACACACACAGTTACAGGATGTCCCATAATAATGGATTCACTCTGTTCAAGACTTATGCACCTTGCAGCTACTGCTTTCAGACATCCAGGTAATCCAGCAGCCACTGGATCCAAAGTAGAGGAAAAATATGCTACTGGACGTCTAGTTAAACCATGAATTTGGGTCAGGACTGAAAGTGCACAATTGTCTCGTGTGTCACAAAACAGTGCAAATTCCTTTGAGTAGTCAGGCATTCCTAATGTGGGAGCTGTACACAGACATTCTCGTAATTTCTTAAAAGCTGACATGCTTTCATCATCCCACTCCACTGGGTCCTTTGCTCCTTTCTTTGTCATTTTCAATGGTCTTGCTAGGACTGCAAATCCCACAATCCACTGTCTACAGTATCCTACAACTCCAAGAAACATTCTAATTTCTTTCTGGGTATTGGGCAGATACATGTTTCGAATTATTCTAATCCTTTCTGTGGTAACCTTTCTGATACCTCTCTGTAGCGACAGGGTAATTTTAGTCTATTTTCAGACTGGTGGTGACTATAATTTACTACCATTTCAGTCCTAGTTATATTTGCGTTCATTTGTAGGGCTTAACTATGTGCTTTGACAGGGTTTAGTGCCTTTTATCGTTTTTTCGGGCCTACAGGGCCGAAAGCTAGAGAGAAGCCATTTTGTATTTCTGCCTCGACTGTCCGAGGCGCTTGCATGGTAAAGGTAATGTTTAGAATTCATCCTGATGTTCGCTAGAGAGGAACCGGTCAAGACTGGCCCTTATCGAAGGAATGTGTTTGTCTCCCCGGCTCTAGACGCAATGCGCAGGTGGCCACTGCGGAGGGCGAAGGGGGCCGGGGACTGGTACAGGAAATCGGTGGGAGTCGGCCTAATGCCGGAATTTTCCATAGAGAAAGTGAGCTCTATATTATCAAGGAGCGAGTAGAAAAGAGAGAGAGAGCAACGTGTGGAGAAGACCGAAGAAGTTGGTCTGAGGGCTGGTGCATAGAGATTGATACCATCAGCTAATCGAAATCCTGAAGTGAAGAAGGAGAGTGATTGAAAGTCCTGTAGTGACATCATACAGGAGTGGCAGAGACTAAGTCCAGAAGAGGGTTCGAGTATCCTTGAACCATGGCAGCGTAGATGAGGCGTAGCGGTGCAGACGTGTATTCGTGAGCCATAGAGGAAGAGCAGAGTCCCAAGCGTATAGAAGAGAACTAGAGAAAGGGATCAGCTCCGCTGCTGAGATGGAAAGACACACGTCTAAGGTGAGGCGTTCTGAGCTTAGTGTAGAATACATTTAACCATTCATCTTTATTCCCCTTTTAGGTTATAGGTAGCGACTAACTTAATTCATTTGTCTTTTGCTCATTCTGTCATGTTTGATTGTAGAATAAAGAGTTAATGACCAATATCTTTGAATGTTGTTTTCATGAATGAGATTAACCTTTCCTTTTAACCAGGTGCTGACATACAGAAGGATGGGATATGCCCTTCTGCAAAGGTAACTGATAATTGGGGGAGAGTGTGAACTTCATTTGGGAAATAACTCTTGAAGGTTTATCCCTATTAGTTATCCCCATTAGTGTAGATCGTCGGGTGACGTTAAAGAGATCGTCGGGTGACGTTAAAGAGATCGTCAGGTGATGTTAAAGAGATCGTCGGGTGACGTTAAAGATATCGTCAGGTGACGTTAAAGAGATCGTCGGGTGACGTTAAAGAGATTGTCGGGTGACGTTAAAGATACAGTCTTATGGGACTATAAAGATAGAGACAGTCTTACGGGACTATAAATATAGAAAATATCGTCGGGAGACGTTAAAGAATATAAAATGAGGTAAGTATAGGATAAGATATGGAATCCATTAGGTGTTAGTGGTATGTTTAATTATACAGGCATGTAAATAGCTTCTTTTCACTTTCTCAGGTGAGTATTCTAGATGTCTTGTAAATAGTGGCCTGAGAAGAGTGTTGTTGCATGACGACTGGGTTAGCCACGGTTGGTGAGCTGCCTGTCCTGAGAATCCGGTCGTTACACTGTCTCTATCTGGTGCCCCAGATATTTCACTGAGGAGGTACAGAACTGTAGTTTGTCTGGCGACACTTTATGTCCTCCTTCACCTAAATGGTTCAGTAGGGCAATGGTGTCAACGACACAGTCTCTCCTACTTTTAGACGCCACCAAGAGGTCGTCTATATATTGCACCAGGACTGATTCTCCAGGCAATATCAGAGATTCAAGGCATTTTTTCAGAATTTGATTAAAAATCGAAGGACTCTCTGTGTCCCCCGAAGGAACATGATTCCAGACGTAAACAAGACTGTCAAATTCAAATGAGAAAAGAAATTTGCTGTCTGGATGTAATGGAATTGAAAAGAATGCATGGCATAAATCAATGACAGTAAACCATCCAGCATTCCATGGTATTTGGTACAAAATCACTGCAGGGTTTGGCACAATAGGACAGCAAGGAACAACGATTTTATTAACCTTGCGCAGGTCCTGTACGATCCTGTACTTACCACTTGGTTTCTTTATTCCGATTATGGGCGAATTACAAGGACTGCTCAACACCTCTTGTACAATGCCTGCTTCCAACAAACTTTTTATTTCAATAGCAACCCCTGCCTTTACTTCTGCACTCATTTTATACTGTCGAGTATTCGGGTAAACTGCATCTTCTTTTATGGTTATTTTAATAGGGTCACCTTTGCCATTAATCCTACATCTTTTCCAGTAAAATCCCATACTTCTGGTTTCACTGTCTGTTGGAGCTCTTCAGGTAAGTCTTGTATTTTAATTTCTGAGTCGGATCTTATTAGCATTAATTTGTAGATTCTGTCTTCATCTGGGGTCTGAATTTCGACGCCATTTGGTGTGCAAAAGATGGTACAATTCATTTTACACAGCATATCTCGTCCTAGTAAGTTCACAGGACTTGAATCACAGACAACGAATCTATGCATCTCTTTGAAATTCCCTATTTTAATCTCCATGGGTTCTGCAACTGGGGTACTAATTAATTTATTAGAAACGCCCACTACTTGGACCGCTTCTCCCGAGAGGGGTAGGTTTGGAACGTCTGCTGTTCTCACAGTAGAACGGGTAGCACCAGTTTCCAAGAGAAAGGTGACATCATTTCCTTCAACCTTTCCTTCAGTGTATGGCCCTGACTGGTCCACCGGCAAGGAGGCGCCAAGCACGCACTCCTCATCCTCCCCCCCCCCCAGGCACCGTCAGTAAGGTTCGTCACAGAGGAATGTATCATTTAACAGAAATTGCGAAGTTGCTGCATTTCTATCCCGCGTTCCTTCCCAAACTTCCGTGTCTTCGCCCTGTTGTGCTTTGCTCCTAAAATTTGGCCTAGGTGCACGAGGCAACTGATTCTGTTTTACCTGTTGCTGGGTCTTCCGTGGTCCCTCATTCTGCGCCAGTGGATTTAAATCATTAATTTGTACATTATCATTCTGCACCTCCTTACACTCGTCCCTCCAGTGCCCCATCTTTCCACACCCATGGCAGGGGAACTTTTTCCTGGCCTCTTCTCTACTCATTTTTTCCCTTGGCTTTCCCCCAATTCCAGGGCCCTGATTCTGAGTATTTGTCATTTTGCTTAACTGCTGTTCTTGGTGCTCTGCTAATTTTATATGTGCCCACATGACTTTTTCCTTTAATTCTTTTCGTTTATTTTCTAGCTCATCTTCACAGTATTTAGCATATTTAACCCTTTCCATGCTCATGACGAGCTCAGCTCGTCATGATGCACGGTTGAGCTGTGCTGATGACGAGCTGAGCTCGTCATGAAACTATGGAAATCAAAGTCTCTCAGCACAGGAGGGGGAAACACCTAGCAGCCAAGGTGTTAAGGACTTCATCAATTGGTTTAGCCTGCCATCAGATTTTATTGTCTTTGATCCACTGTGATAGCTCAGGCCTTAATCCTAACACAAATCAATAAACGAAGTGGGTCATGTATTTCATTTCAATATTGTCCATGCCACTATATGTTTTGAACACTTGTAACAGACGCTCATAATAGGAATGTACAGTTTTATCTTGATTCTGAGTAGTTCTATCTATTCGGGTCCAGTCTGTCTCTTTTGCAGGCACCTTTCCTTTCAGGTACAACATCACCTGATTGTACTTTCTCATGACATCTTCGGAAGGAACCCCTGTTTTTGGGTCTCTAGGGTATTCCTCACTTGGCCAATCAACAGCAATTTTACATTCTGTCCACAGATCTACAGGAACTACAATGTCAAAGAAACCATCTAAATCTTTCAGGAGGCATTTTGAAACTTTCACAAATCTCTCGACCTGTCTGTACCACTCTACAGGTTTCTCTCGCAATTTTGGGAAGTCATTTGTAAATGATACAATATCTTGTCTGGACCATGTCACATGTACATATCCTCCACCTGGTACTTTTTGCATGGGACATCATTTTTCTACCTCGTCTGCCTCTTTTAGGACAAATTCTGAAGCCAATTGTCTTGACTGCACCTCTTCCTTTTTCTTTGCCCATCTTGCTTTCCATTTCTCTAGTTCACCCCATTTTTGCATCAGATTCATCAGCTCTCTGATCTGGACCTTTTTCCCTGACACATTCATGTTTTCTAAATCTTTGTCAGAAAATTCTACTTGACAAGGTTTCTGCAACACTTTAGATTTGCCAATGTCAATTCCCATGCTAGCAGCAGTGTCCGTTAATTTTTCGTGTAACACCTTTGTATTTCTAGTGATGCTTTTACAGATAAACAGCAATTCGTCTTCACTAAGGGTATTTAATCTTTTCAATCCCACATTTCCATTCATCAATTCTTCTATTTCAATTCTTAATTTATATATGTCTAATGGCTTGGGCTGTGGTTTTGGTCTCTCTATTTCACGGGTCCATCTCTCTATTTCTACAGGAGTTACTACAGTGGCACTTCTCGTACCTGATGAAGTTTCTATCTGTACTTCCCTTGCGGGTACAGGAGTGGTTTTTCTCATGGAACCACTTTCAGGCTCTCGTATTGGTAAATCCATTAAGGAAATCACTGATTCACATTCACTTTCCTGATCATCTACTATCAGGGGTTCTCTTCTTGGTTGTACTACTGATGCAGATATAATTGGAGCTTTTGGACTAGCTTGTTTATCTCCGTACAATGGAACAACTGGGCCAATAGTTACTGGAATTGTCAAAGCCTCAGACTTGTATTTAAATTGGGGAATCTTCTGAATTAATTCACTTCTCTGTTTATGTAAAGCTTTTCTTTCTCTTTCTTGTAATACCCTTTCGATGGAGGTCTCATGTATCACTTGCGGAATTAAAGGTGGCTTAAAAAACGGGGCAGTCGGATTTGATGTGCTTGACCCCTCATTACAGGGAGTCCTAAAGAATGGGTTATTTGGATTTACCATTCTCGTTTCTTCACTATACGGTGGTGGATTTTTCATTAATAAATCCTCTGTGTAATCATCATCGGAATCACCACTAATCATTATATGTCTAGTTTTCTCAGTTCTTTTACCTCCCACAGGCTCCTCCACCGTTAGTACTGGGTAAAGACCTTCCACTAGCATATTCTGTCTCCATTCTTTCATTCTTTTCTCTTTGGTTTCTCTTTTAACCTTTGGGTAAAATTTACTTAACCCTTTGTCTGGTGGAGAAGTGTGGCTCACTGGTTAGAGCAGGCAGACCCTGAAGCAGAGGTCAGACCCAGGACCAGGGTTCAATTCCCGACGCGGCAGGGTCTTGAGCTCAAATGTCCATGGATTCGATAATTCTCGCTTCGGTGCCGGACCTATTTATTTATTTATTTATATGCTTGTAAAGCGCCTGAGTCAATTCCCGAAGGGATATCTCTGCGCTGTTGCTAGCAGTTTTAGGACAGCTTATAGCAGTGGTGAAATGCTAGGGGGGGATAGGTATTATGGCCTAGTAAAAAGGTACGTTTTCAATTTTTTCCTGAACAACACTAAATTGCTAATCTGTTTCAGTTCAGTGGGCAGGGAGTTCCAAAGTAAAGGTCCTTTGTAGGACAGGGCTCGACCTCCCTGCCTAGCTCTTCTTATTTTTGGAACTTGTAGCAGCAGGTGGTTACTAGAGCGGAGTGCGCGTCTAGGGCAGTAAGGTACAAATTTCTCTCGTAAGTATTTGGGGCTGATACCGTACAGGCATCTGTGTATGATGTTACAGATTTTAAAATTGATGCGCTGCTTCACGGGAAGCCAATGGAGTTGATGTAGTAGGGGGCGGGAGGGCGTTCTGGGGGGGGCGTTGAGGGCCAGCCTTGCTGCCGTATTTTGGACAACCTGAAGTTTGTCTATTTGTT
The DNA here is from genome assembly GCF_964263255.1 of Lissotriton vulgaris. NCBI lineage: Eukaryota > Metazoa > Chordata > Amphibia > Caudata > Salamandridae > Lissotriton > Lissotriton vulgaris. The sequence goes on from NC_141694.1 coordinate 1,831,388,286, forward strand.
CTTCGTTCGCCGATAGGTAAAGCCCATTACAATAATCCATTCTGCCTAGGATTAAAGTTTGGATGAGGGTCTTTCTATGGTTGTCTGGCAGGAAAGGAAAGACACGTCTTAGGAGCCCCACCACGTGAATGCAGGCACCTGCAACCTGAGTGGTGTGTTCCTTAAGCAGGAGTGCTTGGTCCAACTTAATGCCAAGGTTTTTTGCTATGGGCTTGGGGTTGGGGACTGGGCCTAGTTCCAGAGGCCACCAATCTGGTGACCAGAGGAGAGTCGCCCCTCCAAACAGCATGACCTCTGTTTTGGTCACGTTGCATTGAAGGAAATTTATTGCCATCCATTGTGCTATCGTTCTCATCCCACTGGCAAATGATGAAAGAATTTCCGGTGTGAGAGTTGTGAAGGGAAACAGAAGTTGGGTGTCGTCAGCGTACGACACCGGAGTGAATCCAAAGGATCTTATCACATTTGCTAAGGGGGCCACATAAATGTTAAAAAGCGTGGGGCTAAGGCATGAGCCCTGTGGCACACCCTTAGTAAGCACTCTAGATGGAGAGGAGTGAGAACCTAGTCTGACTCCTTGTGTGCGATCGGAGAGAAAGCTTTTTAGCCATGAGAAAGCCGTGCCTCCTATTCCCACATCACACAGTCTTTCTAAGAGGAGTTCATGTGATACCGTGTCGAAAGCAGCGGATAAATCTAGCAGCACTAGAATCACGGATTCCCCCCTGTCCAGTGACATCCTGATGTTGTCGGTCACGGAGAGGAGGGCTGATTCAGTGCTGTGATTAGGCCTGAAACCAGATTGGGATGGGTCCAAGGCTTCCGCTGCTTCGATATATTTCGACAGGTGTGTGTTCACATGTTTCTCTGTGAGTTTACTGAGGTAGGGTAGGAGGGAAATAGGTCTGAGGTTTGAAAGGTCCGACCAGGGTAACGCGGCATTTTTCCGAATTGGATTAACTACAGCCTGTTTCCACACTGTAGGTACCTGTCCTTTGCTCAGGGATTGATTTATGATGGCTTGTATGGGTGGACCTAGAATTGAGTTTAAAGGGGCCATCATTTTCGCTGGTAGGAGATCATTAGGAGAACCAGATTTTATGTGGTTAATTAGGGGGGAAAGGTCTGTATTAGACACTGGGGGAAAAGAAAGTAAGGATGGAGATTTTTTTGGTTGCGGGGTCATGGGGACATAATTTCCACTGTTGGTGCTGGTTGTTTTCAGGATTTTATCGTAAATCGTATTGATTTTGCTCTCGAAGAACAGGGAGATCTCGTTACACAGTGGTAGTGAGAAATCATCTGCGCTGATGCAAGCTGTGGGTTTCACGAAGGATTCTAATATTTTGTACAGTTCCTTCGAGGAATTGCCCGCCTCTGACAGTTGCTGTGCCAGACAGTTTTTCCGAGCTTTTCTAATATTTTTGTAATATTTCGATTGGGCTTCTGAGTGGGCTTTTTTATCCTCTACTAGGTGAGATTTTCTCCATTTCTTTTCCAGTCTTCTACACCCTTGCTTCTCTGCTCTTAGTACCTCTGTGTACCATTTCTCCTGTTTATGGGTGGGGAATTGTTTGTGGAGTTTTAGCGGGGCTAGTTTGTTTATTGCTTCCAATAGAGATACATTAAATTTAGCGAGCATGTCATCTACGTTATCTGTGTCTGGGATTGAGGGTATTTTCCAGGTTTCCTGTAGTCCTTCAATAGTTATTTTGTGCCATTGGCGTCGCCAAATTGGGGGAAAATTTTTGTTTGTTGTCTTTTTATGTGAAATGGGAAGATTGAATTCTAACAAATAATGATCAGTCCAGCTCAGGTGAGAAGTGGTTTTGCATGGCAAGGTGGGACTGTTAGAAAAAAGTAGGTCTAAAAGGTGTCCCCCTTCGTGAGTGGGGTCAGAGTTATGGAGTTGGAGCCCTATTGTGGACATATCTGCAAGCAAAGCTTTAGTTTCTGTAAGTTCCAGATTGTCTGCGTGGATATTAAAATCGCCTAGGAGAACAAAGTTTTCGTTGGCTCTGAGGTAAGGGGCTATTAATTCCATCAGAGAGAGGGAAAATCCTGTGCTTGATCCAGGTGGGCGGTATATGAGAGCACCTTTCATAGCTATTATGGTAGATAGATTTATGCGAAAAGTTACAATTTCCAGGGTAGGGCTACATTTTTCCTCAAGAATGGTTATTTTCAGATGTTCTTTATAAATAATAGCTAGTCCACCTCCTATTTTAATAGGTCTATCCATGTGTAAAAACTTATAGCCTGGGGGAATAGCTATTGCAATTGCGGGCGTAGTGTGGGGCTTCAGCCAGGTTTCTGTGAGAAAACACAGATCTGGTTGATTGGTATGTAGTAAATCCCAAATCTGGAGCTGGTGTTTGGGCATTGATCGTACATTAAGCAGAATGCATTGTAGACTGCTTACATGTTTCCTTGCCTCAGATGTCTTGAGGTCTTCTTGGGGGAGGGAGATGGATTGAAAACGACATTTCCTACAAGAAAAAGGGCCTTCAGGGAGGGGCCAGTCCTCGGTAATGCAGGCAGAGGAGTGAGAGGGTCTCAGAGATATCAAATCTCGGACAGAATACCTGATGGTTTTGTGGCGGTTAATTTTATTGGGCATAGCTTCTGGCACCTGGCGCCGTTCTGGCGCGGACGGGCGCAGACGGGCAGCTCTTTGGCCGGTCTTCGGCCGGGCTGCGCGCGATCGCTGCGCGCTCGTGGTCCTGCGAGGGCTAAATAGCCTCAAGGAAGTTGTGCACTAGAGCGCTAACCGCTCTGCGTGCAAGTTCACCGGAAGTGCCTGCCGGCCTCACCGAAGAAATGCAGGGAGAAGGCTAACAGTCAGTCATGGCGTGTGGTGCAGGGGGGATTGTGATTTTTAAAAACACAGTTTTATCCACAATATCAAAATGCAAATTTTAAACACACAATACTTTAAAATGATTACAAATCACCGCGCACAGCGCAATTGATCCTTACTGCTCAGGTTAGTCACAGAACGGGTCGGAGACACTGCCACTGTCTCCTTCCCGCAGCGCGCTCGTGGTCCTGCTCAGCCTAAATAGCCTCAAGGAAGTTGTGCACTAGAGCGCTAACCGCTCTGCGTGCAAGTTCACCGGAAGTGCCTGCCGGCCTCACCGAAGAAATGCAGGGAGAAGGCTAACAGTCAGTCATGGCGTGTGGTGCAGGGGGGATTGTGATTTTTAAAAACACAGTTTTATCCACAATATCAAAATGCAAATTTTAAACACACAATACTTTAAAATGATTACAAATCACCGCGCACAGCGCAATTGATCCTTACTGCTCAGGTTAGTCACAGAACGGGTCGGAGACACTGCCACTGTCTCCTTCCCGCAGCGCGCTCGTGGTCCTGCTCAGCCTAAATAGCCTCAAGGAAGTTGTGCACTAGAGCGCTAACCGCTCTGCGTGCAAGTTCACCGGAAGTGCCTGCCGGCCTCACCGAAGAAATGCAGGGAGAAGGCTAACAGTCAGTCATGGCGTGTGGTGCAGGGGGGATTGTGATTTTTAAAAACACAGTTTTATCCACAATATCAAAATGCAAATTTTAAACACACAATACTTTAAAATGATTACAAATCACCGCGCACAGCGCAATTGATCCTTACTGCTCAGGTTAGTCACAGAACGGGTCGGAGACACTGCCACTGTCTCCTTCCCGCAGCGCGCTCGTGGTCCTGCTCAGCCTAAATAGCCTCAAGGAAGTTGTGCACTAGAGCGCTAACCGCTCTGCGTGCAAGTTCACCGGAAGTGCCTGCCGGCCTCACCGAAGAAATGCAGGGAGAAGGCTAACAGTCAGTCATGGCGTGTGGTGCAGGGGGGATTGTGATTTTTAAAAACACAGTTTTATCCACAATATCAAAATGCAAATTTTAAACACACAATACTTTAAAATGATTACAAATCACCGCGCACAGCGCAATTGATCCTTACTGCTCAGGTTAGTCACAGAACGGGTCGGAGACACTGCCACTGTCTCCTTCCCGCAGCGCGCTCGTGGTCCTGCTCAGCCTAAATAGCCTCAAGGAAGTTGTGCACTAGAGCGCTAACCGCTCTGCGTGCAAGTTCACCGGAAGTGCCTGCCGGCCTCACCGAAGAAATGCAGGGAGAAGGCTAACAGTCAGTCATGGCGTGTGGTGCAGGGGGGATTGTGATTTTTAAAAACACAGTTTTATCCACAATATCAAAATGCAAATTTTAAACACACAATACTTTAAAATGATTACAAATCACCGCGCACAGCGCAATTGATCCTTACTGCTCAGGTTAGTCACAGAACGGGTCGGAGACACTGCCACTGTCTCCTTCCCGCCTAATCATGGGTTCACACTCTGCAACTCTGGGCATTAAGCTTGCTTAATCTCCACAACGGCCCCCCCGCGGCGGGATGCCTGGCTTTCACCTTGGGGATGCCCTGTAGGGGCCATCTCACAGGGAAAAGCCAGGACGGGTTCCCAAGGCAAGCGCGGAGATACCCCTTCGGGGGTCGATTCAGGCGCTATATAAGAAACATAATAATAATAATAATTGGTCTGTCCCGCTCAAAAGCTTCTATTTCCCATTCCTCTAACGCCTCATATTGTGTCAATCTAGGTCTGGGATGTAAATCATTCATTCGGGTCCTCAAGTTGAACAAAATTCTTCCATTAAAGGTACCTTCTAAGGGAAATGCTAAAATTCCATCATCTTTGGTATATTCTACCCAGTTCTCTAACCATACACAAGAATGGTAACCTTTATTAAACATCATGAAGGATGCAGGAGTGTTTGGTTGTGGGAAAAATAACTCCTTCTCTAGTTTTAATGGGCTTGTCTCTCTTGAAATAGTTTTTAACTTTGTATACTAAAGTCATTCTTCTCTTGCTTCCGTACATTTTGCGAGGTCTACCTCGTATCGCCTGTTCTCAAGCAAAACCCTGGTATGTGGGATCAGGTCTAATCTCTGGAAAAGTTGGATACCACATATACTTTCCACAAAGCTCCTTTGTTTACAAAATCACTTCCAATACTAGTGCGTCTTATTTTCCTCGACAAATAATCAACACTGTGGTTGCAAGTAATTTTCAACCAATGGATGCACGGCTTTTCTCATGAGTCAAGTTCTCACGCTCCTGCGCTCACCCCTCCTTTACAATACTATCCCAGCTACACGCCCGCTGTTTCGACCAATACCAGTGCGGCACTGAGTGACGTCAGCGCAGCTCCGCAACTGACTCCCTCCTTCACAAGGTAACAGAAACTCACGTTCTTTCTTTAAAGTGCAAGTGCTTCGTTTAATTTACAACGCAAACATTCGCCACTGTACTCGAGTGTCTAGAAAGGAAAGATTTATTTCACTGCAAGTAAACCTCTTCTGTCTACTTTTCATATACAGCGGATAGATCCCTTCTGCCTATCCTTCACATGAGCATTAGAGAACCTGCTACTCCCTCGACTCATCCACTCTGGAATATATACTAAGTATAAAGTTTCACCAGCGAACCCTTTTGCTATCAATCAAGCTCCGACGAACCTTCTACTCCTTCCGTGTGACCCTTACTAGGTTATATCACATTGGAAGTTTTGCCAGCGAACTCGTTGCTATCACTTATTCAATCATTCACCCAGAAAACCCTAATTAGTGCTCCCAGTTCTGCCCAACCATGCACTCATTTTCCTCCAGCCACTGACCTCACTGCAATGTGGCTTCTATTTACCACCCGCTATTCTGCCCCCCGGGGATCCTAGACAAAAAATATAACAGGTACGAACAAGTTTGGTTAATACATAAACTTCAATATAGCAGCATCAAATAAACATTTCAATAATAGTACATTTGATCGATCAATGAAAATATGAATCTTAACCTACTAACTATCTAACTACCTAACTTTAACTAATCACTAACCATACTTCTGCTACCAGAAAAGTATACTGAAAGAGCGCGCAGGTCACCCAGCTAGGAAATTTTTACAAATACTCACCTGGGCCCATAATTTCAAAAACTACACACCTTAATCATTTACTTAGGTAACTCACGCACTACTATCAGTATAATTTGTGATTCTCCACTACTAATTCCTATATCTATAACCTAGCAATGTAGGTACCAGGAACCTAAACACATAGGATCAGGGAGTTGAGTTATAAGCTGGGTACTCAAAACATTTATAACATTTGTAAATATGAAATAACCACAGACTCTGGGTAGGTTTAAAGTTTTATCTAATCATCTTATTCATCATATGTCATGAGCATAAGGTTAAAACAGATCAAACTATCAATAATCAAAATCATAAACAGCGTATAGCTATGCAAGAGATAGAGTATGCTAAGCATTTAAGAACTTTAAACTGAAGGGAAAATGGGAAAAAGGAACATGCTATATTTAGATAACAATCTTTCGCAACATTGATTAAAGGAGGGTAAAGAAAGGGAACATTCTAAGCCCAAAGACTTTCAATATTCAAATGACAGTTTAAGGAAAAAACTTATAGTAAATCGAGATTTAGAGTTTTAGCATAAAACTATAGGGAAGGTGAGATTTGGAACATGCTATTAAATTCTGCTTATCTCCTTAAAGGGAGGGTGAGAAAAGGAAACATATACTAAATAGAAACGATTTAGCAATTACTAAAGGTGGGTTGAAAAATGGAACATACTAATAGTCAGCAATACATGAATCTCTCATTTACCAAGGGACGGGGAAGAAAATGGAACATATGCAATCAAAGCTTTGCAATTTCAGGGAGGGTAAAGAGAAGGACGCAATTAAGAAGACAATTACCCACACAGACTTTATATTTACCTTGGATAGAGTGAAGACCAACCCTGGCCACGGGTCAGTTGGGAAAGACGGGAAGAACCCCAAGGACTTAGATGCCAGTAGGTGAGCAGGTGCAGCTCATGGACATGTAATTCACAAAGAAGCCAAGAGGGAAATAAGGGTAACTGCGGGATAGCCCTCCACTCAACAGACATCAAAATCAAGAACCCATGTACCCTGGACATTGGTTAGCATTCATCTAATAGGCGTCAGACTACAGTGTCCTGGAAAGATATACTATCTAAATCCAGTCTTGCACCCCTTCTGTGTGTAGCTGGGTATGCTATATCTATGCCTATACCGTCCAAATCAAACCATTGTTTGTATCTGAAAAAGGAGATTCCGGGCGGAATTCAACTCGACAGTCGACACATCCACTGATGTCTGCTCCACTGAGACAGTACATCCACCCCCACCTGAAATGAAAGAAATGCAAAAAAAATGTGTGGCGAAAAAGAATGACTCCTCACGGGCGAACAACCCTCGGGGCATCTGGCAGATGTTACCGATTTACAGCCCCTTTCTCATCATCGGTTGTGATTCCTTTTCAAAGAAAGATAAAGAAAAAGAGTGTCCATAATAAACAATACGTGTTGAAAAGAGAGACAGGTGCAAAACAAAGAGCTCAAGGAATCGCTCCCTGACGTGACACAATCAGTGATTAAAATCAACAGACACACCAATGGCACAACTTTATTCCTAAATCTGGTGTGTACTGGTGAAATAAAAAGGCTGGTAGCTTAATATCCCATACCAATACCTGTAGCCAACATGTTTCACTGCCTTTTGTACTTTATGGCAGATTTGTCAGGGCTCACCACTCGGTCACTGCTCCAGTGTTGGACATCATAGCCTTGGGAACCTTGTCCAGCCACGTCCTCTCATACCAGCTCGTAAGGGATGGGTCTCAGTACAAGCCTTTTTCAGCGATTGAGACAACTCTACTGTTGATTGTCGCATCAGTCGTACAGGGACTCAACCGGAACTCTCAATCATCCCAGCTCATGGACAGTCAGCCGGAACTCTCAATCATCCCAGCTCATGGACAGTCAGGACAGGATAATCCCAGAATTCAGATCAGGACCGGTTTACCAAAGGTTAAGACCAACACCTGCAGCTTCGGTTGCAACGCCTGCGCTACTCCCTCTCTGCAAGGAATCTGCCAAAACCCCGATTGGGTTCTCGAACCTCCCAGCAAAGTGCTTCGCCAGCACTTTCAATTGCCAAAACCCCGAATGGGTTTCTCAAACCTCCCAACAGAGTGCTCCGCAGCTCTCTGTTTCAGTCACCTATAGAGTGCGTTGGGTCAGTGACAGGTCAGCTATTCAGACAAGTCGGACAATTTCTCTAGCTAAACCTACGCTAGTTATACTGTTTGTAGGGTCAGTGTACCACCCCCCCAATGTTGCAAGTGTAAGGATCCACAATTTTGATTGGCCAAAGGAGGAGGATAGGTCATCACACCACCTAATTTCTAGACTTTCTCAGGCTTAATATTCATTTTCTGTACCCACCCCTCAAATTCCAGGTTCTCATGACCTATGCTTTTCAGCTAACAATGGTGAATACAACATCGTATACGTTTGTTACAACTGTAGTACAGTTCAGCTTCGTTTAGCTGGGTCACAGTTCAGGTTCCCCGGAGCATCTTCTCAGTCAGTCAGTTCTTGGCTGCAATTCAAAGGTCACTGCTCTGGAGACTCGCGTATCTCGCGCAGACGCAGTTTCATTCAAGATGGAGTACAGTGGGTTATAATAGACCAAGGTTTCGAAGTGTACATGAAATGGAAAAGAAACAGTTTTAGAACATAGAAGAAATGATTTCACTGTATACCATGAACTACTATACTACTCCCATTACTTTATAATAACTAAAGCATTAAGTTTTAAGCAGAACGAACAGCTTACCGAAAGCAGCCAGCAAGCTTTAAGCATGTGAGAACACAGAGCAGCCTTTTTAGTTTTATTGCGCATGTGCAATTAGCTTCCCACCAAGACATTGAATACGTCACGTCACATGGTTATGACTGATGCATGCGCAGTCTAAATTCCCGCGTAGCAGCGGCCATTTTAGGTTGCAAGCGTATTAATGTTAATAAACACATACGCAAGCGTCTCTCGGACACCTAAATGTTGGACAAGGGGCAGATTAATAAAACAAAACAGGTTGATTAGTTAATTAACATTATTTCGAGGTTCATGATTTCAAGCAAGTCGCTTTACGTGCGAATCCTTGCTCCATCACCTGTGAGGGATGCGTGTATGGTGCCAGTGTGCCCACTCCCATAGGGGAGTGGCTACTAACTGCGCCTGTCGAGACAATAGAACGTGTCTCACAGGACACAACAGGTGCCTGCTGGGTAAGAGGCACCTGAATGAAATGGTCGAACCACTGTGAGGCCCCCCTGCCAACGGATAAGGTGAGAGGGAACCCCCTTTTCAGGAGCCTTGGAGGGAATAACCACGGGCCACAAGGCAATGGGATAAAGTGAAGGATATCCCCCCACAAGCTGGAAAACTGTAGGTGGTGGCTCACCAACATGATCCCCGCCCCAGTGGGACAACCAACGCTTACTTCAGGGCCTCCCCCCACACCCCTAGTGCGGTGAACAAAAAAAGGGGGAAAAACAACTGGGAGTCCAAGCAATGAGGGTCAGCAGCACCTGTGACAACCCGTCTGGGCCAGTCATGGCAGCATGAAGACAACGGTTGGACACCCCCACCCCCAGGGCCCTGGGAGACAAAAATACGATACAGTGGGAGTCAGAGACTTTCATGTTGGTTGGGCACTACAAATGAAATTGTGAGCCCAGAGTTTGGAGTGCGGAGGCACGGAATAGGAGAGCCATACATTGTTGACACAATAAAACACCCCTTGTGCCCCAGGTCTTCTCAGGGGAGATACTGTGGTGCTGAGCCCTTATAGATTGGGGTGAATGTGGCCTAGCAAAGTGAAATTCCCCAGCAGCTCACAATTGGAAAGTTGGCTGGTGCCGCCCGCCCGCCCCGCGCAGGGCCCACCCGGAACCTGTCAACATATATAGCACCCCTGAGGCGTGAAAAAACATAGCCAATGGCCAATGCAGCAAGAGTAGAGCTGCATCACGAAAGAGCAGAGCCAACTCTCAGTAAACATACTGTACTAACACCAGACCAAACAGTCACCCTATAAACATTGTCGTGGAAATTTACCGCCTTGAGAAGTGGTTAAACAAGAAATGGTTCTGTCGGGTGGTCGAACAAATTACTTTAAGTTAAGGCAATATTAGCTCATCAATTATGCAGAAGAATGATGGTTAATTACATTCAAATACACCTCTCTGAGAACAGATTTAGTTCAAGATTTTTATGTAAGAAAAGTCACCATTGTAATACACTGGAATTTCTTCATTCCTTATTAAACTCAATAACTGTTAAAAACATGTGAATAGTGACTGTTGGTGAACAAAGTGAATAGTGAAACAAATTCAGTGACAATTATTTACAAATTTATACAGTGTTGTACATAGGTAGTTGGGGGGGGGGGGGAAAGCTGTAGTTTAGGAGGTCAGAGTTCTGAATAAATACTCCAAAGACACAGATGATTATTGCGCCTGTTCCCGGAGGTTTCTTGACCAATGAAAAGCGTCGACGTTTCGACCCTAAAGTGCCCCAGTTGGTGGTCACGGCGGGTCTTTATCAAGACAGGGAAGGGGAAAGGACAAGGGGATCTGTAATCACAGGAGGTAATTTTCACAGCCTGGACGGAAGCCCGAAGGTCTACCCCTGGATCGAAATTGAGAGCGCTGTCTCTGAGTACAACGAGCGCCGTCTGTCAATGAATGCAGCCATTGAGAAGTGGGCCAAGTCACTACAGAGCACCAATATAGCCGGGATGGGGTGAATGGACGGCAAACAGTCGAAGCTACTGTTTGAGGCCCGGAAAACACCCTGCTCGCAGCATGAGGATCAGACCGAGACGGGGTCACCTCCTGACGATCAAGAAGATGACTGGAAAGCAATATTCCTCACCATGAAAAGCAGGTTAACCTCAATCGAATCCAAAATCGATTCCATGTCCACGCGTATGGACACAATCGTCCAGAAAATTGAAAAACATGGACACAGCATCAAAGAAGCAGAAACCACAATCTCAGATCTGGAAGACAATATGGCCAGCCACAAAGAACGGATCTCCCAGATGGATCAACTGCTGAGGGTAATAGTTGCCAAAAATTAAGACCTTGAGGCACTCTCGCGACGAAATATGTATGCGTGCTAGGCCTACCTGAATCAACAAACACAGGTCGTATCCCAGTTTAACAGATTAATTATTTTCCGTTGAACTCTGCTATAATAATAAAGATTTTTCTTAAAATGCTTAATAAAGTTTGCTCTGAAACTTTCGAAAGTCGCGAGATCTCGCGAGAATGTTAATAAAAGCGTTCTGCTCATAGGATTGACTTGATTTGGCCCCATTCTAAAATGGCGCCTATTCGTTCCCGCGATACTTCGCGAGGCAAGCGCTAATTCAATGAAGTGAAGATGCTGAGTTTAAATAGAGGACGAGGGCTGCCGAGAATACACATGGGCTGAGGAAACGCTGAGTGTCAGTTCCCCTATCGGTAAGGAGTAAGGGGTCCGAGACCGGGGTGGATAAGAAAATTTTCCTGACATATAGGAGAGTGGTTTTCATTGTTGGGATGATGTTTATTGATCCTAAAACGCTGATCGGGGTGTTGTCCATTGATCTTAAAAATGCCTGTGGGGCAAGAGGAGTAGCCAAGAGACAAACGAAAGGGTGTTTTATGAAATTTATGTAGACAGATATTGAACACTTAATTATCTGCATGAAAGTATAACGATTGCCTAGAACACTCGAATGAGGCAATATAATATGCATGTAAATTCATGTATGTTTTAATCTCCGCAGTGAAAATTACCGAAGGGGAGAAAAGGTGACTCACACCTGGAGTCATGTAGAAACACACGAGGGTTTCGTCCTCTCAGCTGGTATGAGTCCAGTTGGCCGATTGAAGGTAAATACTGTGTATATATGAACATTTGGGACCACTTCTTTCTAAAGCGTACTTCTTTCTAAAGTTTTCTTTAAGGCTTTTTTACAAGGCAGGTTGACATTTATGTGTGTTTTATATGTCGTTTACAGTTGTGAAGACTACGTATGTCCAATGCAGTGGCTTAAAAATGTGTGACGTCCTGAAGAAATTGCCAAAATTTGAATGGCAATGAAACATGTCGGCAAGTAGAGTATGGTTGGATAAGTAGTAGCCATACCCACTTTTTTAGATCCCACAACCAACACGAAAGCGACAGAAGAAAGGCAAAGATCCGTGTTGTTTGTGGTTTATATGTTGTTTTGACACTTTATGTGTTGTTCGTGGTTCATTTACACTGCACGTTTTCACAAACATTCTCTTTGTTTGTTATTGGACACATTTTTTCTTTTGAGCTTGGTGGTGCCAATGATGAGATCAGGGCAATTCTGGTGAGTACCTGCCAGGTTCCCATCGGTGGTGCGCCCGTGAGGCGCCACCTCGCTCACACACACTTTTTTTCTGTTTGTCTGAGTGTGGCACATAGGTGTGTGATATTCGTCGTCTCACAACTGTTGTTTTACACAAAGGGATTGGGCAATTTTTAAATATAGCACAATATGGATGTACCTCCTACCTCATTAATTAAAATAGAGGAGTCAGTTGCAAAAGTTTTGCAGCGTATGGTACAGCATGAAAATAAAGAATTTTTAGGTGCCTTTGTGGTCTAGGTCATAGTTGTGATAGTAACATATATAGCACCCCTGAGGCGTGAAAAAACATAGCCAATGGCCAATGCAGCCAGAGTAGAGCTGCATCACGAAAGATCAGAGCCAACTCTCAGTCAACATACTGTACTACTACTACTATGGAAAAATACGTAGAGCGGTTGCTCTTCGAAGTGTTCAGTGCAGAAGTTTTCTCCAAACACCTGTTGGTCGAAAGGGTACACAGGACACTGAGGACGAGACCGCCCCCGGGAGCACCACCCAGGCCCATCATGGTAAGATTCCTCAACTACCGCAACAGAGACACTGTGCTACGGCTGGCCCGGGAAAACAAGAAGGTTGTTTACGAAAACAACACCCTCAGCTTCTACCCCGATTTCACCCAGTCTGTTCAAGGTGCACAGAGAAAATTTGCTGCAGTTAAACATAAACTCCAGCAGGCCCACCTGGAAAACGCCATGCTGTACCCAGAGCGATTTTGAGTCGTTCACAAGGGGAAACAACATCTCTTCCAGAATCACAGCAGGTTGAAGACTTCTTGAAAGCAAGTCAACGCGCAATGCCCCCAGCAGGTCCAGGTCTCGATCCCAGTCACCACTGTCTAAACTCAACTGACCTCGCGGATGGACTGTAGAACAACAGACTGCATGGACAGTTCCCTCCCTAAGAACACCTACCTAATCTCAACTGCGAGTTGCTGTAACCATCGGACCCACATGGGACTCCAAAAAATTGCTGAGGTGACCATTCCTTTTTGGTAGTCTTATCTGTTGTCGTTATTGCATTTATATACTTCCTCCCATATTGTTGTAAAGCGCTCTGATATCCCTCTGGATCTTGTTCACGCTATATAAAACTTTATAAATAAAAATAAAAAATAAAAATATCTGGACAGACACCAAATACAGATAGCACTGTTACAAGAGACTCACTTCGGCCCAACTACACAACCAAGCTTCGCTGCCTGTTGGGCATCATACCCCTACTTCTCGTCATACTCCACATATGCACGGGGGGTTATTTGTCCCCGGGAGCTCATTAACAGACCAGCAGGGACTATATTGTATGGTATGGGGCCGCTTGGGCTCACATGTAGTTACCATTGACAACTGTTATGGCCCTAACGTAGATGACCCTCACTTCTTTAACATGCTGTGGGGAAAAATACTCTCCATAGGAGCAAAGTATGTTCACAGGGGAGGAGACTTTAATATAACCGTCTCACCCGCCATGGATATATCACACCCGACTGCACTGCATTACACTGCTGTGCAGGGCCAATTGGCAGGGATTCTCACAGATAACTGCCTTCTTGATGCATAGAGATACCTACACTCCACTAAGAGAGAAGGGACTCACCACTCAGCTGTACACTCAACATGGTCGTGAATAGAATACTGGACAATCACAAGGGGTGGGACCCTGGGTAGAACAGATCACACATCTAGCGAGAACGTACTCCGACCATTCCCCAGTAAAAATGACAATTTCCATCCCTGGGGTTGAACCCCCATATAACAAGTGGCGACTAATCTCAACAACACTACTAGATACAGTCTTTAAAGAGGAAATAGGACAAGAGATACAAGATTTTTTTAGCAAAATATTGACACTGTCCCTAAAATCACCACAGTGTGGGAGGCATTTAAAGTTACCATACAAGGTTTCTGTATCACAAAGAGTGCTGGGATATTGAGAGATATCGCACACAACTTGACAAACTGGAGAGGGACATAAAAGAATTAGAACTAAAAACAAATGATCCAAATAGCAGGGTGCACGTGAAAGTTACTTTGCAAGATAAATTTACGGAATATAAAGATACAGCTGACCAAGAGTGTAAATTTGAAAGTAAATACTACAGAGCCAGAGTATACGGAGAGGGAGACCACCCAGGAAAGGTCCTTGCAGACAGTATAAGACAACCAAAGTTCTCCAACTTTGTAACAGAACTATATGACTCTTAGGGACCCATCCACAGAGACGCTGCTGAGTTAATAAACATATTCGGACACGCATGAGGTAGTGACATAGGCCCTGTGCTAGCTGCTTTCGCATGATGCTCTTGATGTTTTAAAATTTTTAATTATACTTTGTGCACGCTTTGTTGGAAAAACGCTATTGTTGGGGGAAATAGAAGGGAATTACCTAGAGAGTGTGAGAGCTTTCTCGGGCAGACACACTTCTGGCTCTGTCTCCCCGGTCCACCGCGGGTCCTAATCCCGTTTGTGTGGAGGGAGGTCATTTCCTAGCTGACGAGGGTTGTCGGTCTAGTCCCCACCCTCACTTGCAGTTAAAAAACGAGGCAGAGCGGAGCGCGCAGCGGACGCGCATGAGGTAGTGACATTGGCCCTGCGCTAGCTGCTTTAGCATAATGCTCTTGATGTTTTAAAAATGTTAATTGTACTTTGTGCACGCTTTGTTGGAAAAATGCTATTGTTGGGGGAAATAGAAGGGAATTACCTGGAGAGTGTGAGAGCTTTCTCGGGCAGACACACTTCTGGCTCTGCCTCCCCGGTCCACTGCGGGTCCTAATCCCGTTTGTGTGGAGGGAGGTCATTTCCGGGCTGACGAGGTTTGGCGGTCTAGCCCCCAACCTCACTTGCAGTTAAAAATGATGCAGAGCTGAGCGGGCAAGTCCGTCCGCGCCAGGACGACGCCAGGAGCCAGGTACCCTGGCCAATTGCTCGCCCACTGCAGCTCTCCTAAACATTTATACTATACAAGACAACAACTCATAAAGCTACAGACGAACCCCCTCCCCAGTTGTCGGCAGGAAACCTTGCCTCACCTAGAAGGCCCGTTTGCTCTGTCGGGCCTGTCAATTCGAGGCAGATCTTCCCTTAGATGACCCATGTCTAGTCAATCCTGCTGAATCCATCCCTCCCACACGGAAAAGATGGAAAAACCTTCTATGTAATATCCGCTCATTGCCCAAACATGCTTTTGAGGAGTGGGACCTGCTGTCATCAGTCCAACCCGAACTGGGCTTTTTTACAGAGACCTGACTCAAACCCCATTGTGTACCCGCTATAACACTTGGACTCCCGGAAGGATATAAGATGATCAGATTAGACAGAACCATAAAAACGGGGGGAGGAATTGCGATTGTGCATAGAGAAGGAATCAGGATCTCCATTCTGGATCAACGTGAGGATGCTAACATGGAGATGTTGATCTTCAGAATTGAATCCTCCTTGCAAACAAGCTGGAAGGGAGCGCTAGTATATCGGCCTCCAGGACCTCTTGCCGACTTTTCCCTGCAATTGGTCAAACTATTAACCCCATACGTGAACAAATGTAAAAACGTCCTTCTCTTGGGAGACTTTAACGTTCACAGTGAATGCCTTACCAATTCTGATGCACAGACACTTTTGACCGATCTATCTCTGCTAGGTCTGGCCAAGCTCAATGAAGGCCCAACTCATTTAGCTGGTCACACCCTGAACATTATCTTTTCGAACTCATCTTTGATTCAATGTGATCCTCCGCAACAACTCACTTGGTCTGATCATTCTGCGGTTGAATTTACTATTCAGGACCTCACAATCCTGGAAAAACTCAAACCTTTAATACGCTCCTTCCGCAGACAGGGGAAGAGAGTCACAGAGGAGTGTTTTCGAATGACATTCCAGAGGCCCAAACTCGGATATCAGATAACGTTGAGGTTGCCCTATCCAAATATAACTCAGCAATCTTAACAGCCATTGACAATATTGCACCACTAAAAGCTATCCCGAACCACTCTAATCGACCTCAGGCAGTCTGGTTCTCCAACCAACTGCGAGCTCAAAAACAAAAATGCAGGAAATTGGCGTCTCTCCCATAATGATGCAAACAAAGAGCAGTTTCTATTGGCCTTATCCAACTACCATAAAAACATAAAAACTTCACGAAAATCGACAACTCAGCTAGCAGAGGCGGGCAACTCCCCCGAAACCTTGTACCAAATCCTTCAATCGTTCGTCAATCTTTCGTCAACCCTAAAGCCTGTGAAAGCCTAGAGGCCCCGTCACAGCCATTATGTAAAGACACTGCTCTTTACTTTACACAAAAGAAAGAGTTGATCCATGAAACAACTACGGAAGCAGGAGGTATGAGACAGACCCAGGAGGTTTCCAATCAGCTCAACTCTATGGAACCTCAGCTGTTAGAGAACGTCCCTGAAAGCTTGTTGAATGAGGTTGAACTATTGATTAATAAAATTAAGTCTGGCTCCCCTGCTGATCACATCCCTGCCAAAATTATTCCTTCCCTGATTAAAAACTTGTATCATCCTATGCAATTTCTCATCAATCTTTCCCTTAAAGAAGGGCATGTACCGCTAGAGTGGAAAGTCGCCATGGTCAGGCCTATCCGTAAGAATCAAACAACACTAAAGGGGATGCTAAGGGTCTCAAACAATGCTGTGGAAAAAGCTAAACACTCAAAAGTAGTGTAAAGTAAAAAAGTAAGTGGACCAAACCAAAGGAGAGAGGGAAAGCAAAAGAAAGAATACCCATTAGCCCACCCGTGGGCGGAACCTCATCATCTGGGTTTTTAAAGATGTAGACTGGTATCCACTAGATCCCTGCTTGAATGTTTTTTTCAAGGGATGCTAGTAAAAGGATCCACCAGTGAGACGGACAGCCGACAGGTAGTGTTAGTGGGCTGAGGGGAAAAAAGTGGTGAAGGGTTGCAGTGCTCAGAAAGTGAAGAATTAAAAATGCCTGTTGTGATGCCAAAGAACAAATTTATTGAGGGTGACCATCATAACGGCATGATTAAAAGCAGAGTGATGATAGTATGGAAGGAATTACTATCAGTTGAAGATATTAACTGGTCAACATGTTTCAGCCTCAGCAGGCTTTCATCAGGACCATCTCACTGGTGGATCCTTTTACTAGTATCCCTACACCGATTATATTATAACCCCCCCCCAAGCTCTACAGGCCCCACCTGAGGGCCGATGACAGAGACGCACACTGTAGGCAAGAAGGGGCAGGATTCCTACACCTGGCATGGGAATGCCCAGATGTTAATGAATATTGGCAACAGGTGTTCAGTGCTCTGGAACAAATGGTGGGACCACCCCCCCTACAGGCCACCCCGGTTACAGCTATTCTGGGAAACACAGACGGGGCTGAAACTACGCACAAGTGTCTAGCAATAGGTCTACTGATAGCAAAATGCAAATGGGCAGATCTACAAGAAAGTGCTGCAGCGTGGCACCGCAAGCCCTTTGGCTGCGCCACGCTGCGGCACTTTCAGAGCACAGGAATGCAACATATGTACAAGAATATGTCGCATTCCTGTGCTCATTCCTGTGCTCTACCCTGCGCTGGTGCACAAACAGCTGCCAAGCGCCGGTGTAGACACCCTTGCACCATGGTGCAAAGATGCCTGCGCCATGGGGAGATTGTTTTTGTGCAGGAAGGGATACCTTCCTGCACAAGAACAATCACTAAAGGCTTTTTCCTCTTTCAATGGGTGCTGTAGAATGCAGCACGCTTTGAAAGAAAAAACAACGAGGAGAAATGAAAACATTTCTTCTCGTTGCGCCTCCCTACACTACCACTAGGGTGGCGTAGCATTCAGACGCGTCTCCAGATTTATGATTTCTCGTAAATCTGGAGGTGTGTTTTGTTCCATGGGTGTTGCGTGGGAACACCCACAGCAACACCCACAGCAACACCCATGGAACGCCCCTTTCACGCCCCTGTCAGCGAATCAGAGAAAGCGTTGTTGCGAAGCAGGAGCTTGGAGCAGGAGCTTGGGGCAGGAGCTTGGTGCCGGTGCCGGAGCTTGAAACTCGGAGTGGAGTGCCTGGAGCTGCTTACATCGCTGCTCCAGGCAGAACGGCAGGCAGACCGGCAGAAAGTATTTTCGCCCGACTCCCGATTTCTGGAGGTGACGGACCGCCTTAGGCTCCACGGCTCGTTAACCCCACCGGACTAATTGACCTGCAGCCGACAGCCCCATCCCCAGCCTCACCCCCGCAGGAGGTGCAGGAGCGCACCCGGGAGGCGGATTCAGAGAGGTGCGATTCGGGACAACAACACTGATTGTATCACGGGATACGGGACATTGCACCGCGCTACCCTCGTACCACTCCGATCCTGCAATCATTACAGGTGAGCCGAAAGACGAGCGTTGGGTGTCAGGAGCCAGGAGCCATACGGCAGGGGGTGGGAGAGGAGGAGAGGAGCGGCAGTACCTTGCACCCTGTACCCTGCTCGCTCATACTCTGCCCACGCTCCTGATATCAGCTTATCTTGGCCCCTCTTAGTTTTGGACAGCTCTTTTAGCCTCAGATCACCACCTGCTTGCCTGCTCACCTGCCACTCACCTAAGTGGGGGAACGGCGAGGTGGTGAAAACGCTGAACACAACCTTGCATTTTACCCGTTTTTTTTTTTTGTTTGTTTGTTTTTCCTATCTTTTTCACCGGTATCTTTAATCCTGGCTTGGAGAGTCACATGAATAAATATATGATGTCTGGACCGCTCCAAATTTAAGTAAAGACTTTCTACAGAGCATGTCTAGATACTAGTAGTGAGCCTAAAAAGTCCTTCTGATCCAATAGACGCACGGAACTATCCTTCAGACTTTAACTGAATCAACTTTCATAGAGTAAGGATAAAAACAGAACTCATCAGGTGAAATAAGGGAGACCAAGCCCCGGCGAGCTCTAACAGCGCTGGGTGAAAGCCAATTATGGCCTCAAAAAAAGGGAAAAAACTGGTAGAACATAACTTGAGACCAAGACTCAACGCTGTAAACAATATAAATGCGACAAGCCCGGGCAGCTTGGAAGAGAGCAGCGAGTGTTTGGAATTAACACCGAAAACTAAAAAGAAAGGAGCCAAAAGACCAAAGGTGACGGCCAAAACCCCGGGTAGTGCAGCATCAAACTCAATAAAGGAGTTTATGGGGAAGCACTTTAAAAAGGTCATCATAGGATCTGTGCTAGATTCAAACTTGTCATAGAACTGTTAATGAAGCCTGCCCCCCCCCCTTTTTTGTATTAGCTTAGTTGCTTTTTAAATGTTTTGTTCTTTTTAATCTAAGTTTTAATTGTATATTTTGTATATTGTCTTTTTGTAACAGCCCTGAAGAAGTCCCTTGAGGACGAAACGCGTCGGCTGTAGACCCTGTGTATAGTGTTTCAACTGAATTGAATAAAGAAACCTCAAGAATACAAGAAATAGTTGCTGTGATCATTATTGTTTTACCTTAATAGAGATAACAGATTCTAAGAACGTTTAAGTGGTGCACCTTGACCTTTTCTCAAAAACACTTTAAAAAGGTGTTTTCACCTGCAAAAGACAAAGACATTACAACTAGTAAAGTGGCATCCCTGAATGCAAGCCAAGAGGGGAAGAAGAACGCAGGGGCCTCCCTACCCCTGGAGATACACGGGTTCAACTCCCTCAATTTGGCTAACCAATCGCTACAGCTTTTACTAGACCAGGGGGCCCTAATCCCGCCACGGCTGTCATCATCACCTCGTCTATCCTTCTCCTATGAAGTGGAGGGAGGATCCTTGGACAGCCCAATCCCATTGGACAGCCCAATACTTCGGGTAGGAACGGAGAAAGGAACAGAAACCTCCCTGAATAAAAGGACAAGTCAGAACAGGAGCCAAATGTCCATCGGAAACTGGAAACACCAGCTCAAGACACTGTGCCAAAATGGATAAAACATCTGAATTAAACCTCAAACCTAATCGCGACCTTTCATCATTGTCAGCCACATCAATGCTGGACCTAATGTTAATGCTACAAAGGACCCTGCAAGGCTTCTTAGAGGTCACCCTGTCTAATAACTCTATTTTAAAAACTCAGAAAACATATCTTGCTAATATAGAGGGGGAGCTGCGGGGGATTAAATCACATATGCCAAACATGATAAGACAAATCCCCGATCCGGAGCCCCAAATTCAGGCACAGGGAGAAACCGTAAAAAATCCAAAGGGAAATGAGCACACACCAAGTACGGCAGGCAAAATCCCTAACCCTGATCTTGCCCCGCAGAGGGAGGTCCCGCCCCAATCTGACAAACAATCCAATGAGGGCCACCAGATATATATTTCGAAGTGGCCAATGAGGATAATAAGAAGGGCAGAGCAGACAAGACGTGGGCCAATAAATAGAGTAAGAGGAGCAGGAACTAAACCAGTAAGGAAGGTGTGCCCCTCCTTGGAGGAAGTAGTCACGACGCAAGAGGAAGATAGGATTACTGGAAAGGAAATAAAGGGTCCCCACCTGCAGATGAGCATCCCAAAATCGAACAACACAAAGCCTCAGGGAAAAGGTGTAGGCCCACACAAACCCCTGAAGAAGACAGTCGATAACAAACACATAGGCCAGCCGAAGGGGGGGGGGGAGAAACTGGGAGGAAACTTAGAGGCTTGGGTAACACAGGAGATGAGAGTAAACAGACCCTATATCCAGTCAGAAAAGGTAGATACGAATGAACATCCTATACCCAGCAGGTCAACGAAAGATGAAAACGATAATATGAGGCTATACCTTGAACAAATCCCGCAAAGGCTAAGGGGAAAAAAGCTAGGTAAGAGGCGGCCTCTGAATAGGTCTCAACTCCTGCAAGGCTTTTCCAAATGCCAGAAGCTGAAAGCGATAAGAACGAGCGACATTAAGGAAGTAGGTTTTAGACAAAATAGAGAAGGAAAAGAGATACTAGAATCACGTTGTACTCAAACCTGGTAAAAGACACCATTGAAAAGGCAGTAAACGAGTTACAAAAAGAAGGTATCCGCCTACTAAATGAGAACGAAGTTTTAGTAGAAGTAGAAGGAAAGGGATGGCAGGGAAACAACTTTCTAAAATGCCACGCAGGGCTAGGAAAGAGACAGGTTAGGTTATGTGACCTGGAGGACGAGGAGGTATTGCCCCTAGGAAACATAAAAATAGTTGCAAACAATTCAGAGATGGCACATGGGTGGGGAAACTGGAGTAAGGAGTTTGACCAGGCAGGACCCTCATCGAGACACACAAATGACTGCGGGGTGGAAGGTTGGCTAGATGATATCGAATAGGGAAAAGGTATGCCACATAGCATAAGGATAATCTCCTGGAATATAAATGGCCTAGGAAATGACTTGAAGCAAAATAATATAAGGGAATTGGGGGAAAATACAGACATTATGTGTATCCAGGAGACTTGGCTATGTGGCAAGACCCCGATTTTTGATGGCTTCTACCAGCTAAACCGACCTGCAAAGAAATGTAGATTTGGGCGTTCTGCTGGTGGAATCATGACTCTGGTATCGACTAAGATCATGGAGAAAGTAATTGAAATAAATGTGAAATGCAAATGGTTGTTGGCATGTAGAATAATACTATCAGGGTGTATAACAATGGATACAATTCTAATGTTAAATGTGTACATGCAATGGGCCACCACAGAGCAATATGTAGAGGAAATGGCTCTCTTTAAGGAGGATATAGATTACCTTGGTGAAAAATACGGCAGGGATATGCTTATTCTCGTGGGCGACTTTAATCACAAACTTCACCCTGAGAAGGTAGATTGTTGGTTTCTAGACATATTGGAGGCCTATGAAATACCTCAAGCAACTTTCCCTGAAAGTATATCTAGTGCTAAAGGTTTGCAGTTGGGAAACCTCCTATGAACAAAAAACCTGTTCTGTTTAAATGGAAGATGCGAGCTAGACTGCCCCGCTAAAAAAACATTTAAACCAGGCTCTCAAATCTGCCCCATAGATTATGCCTTTACCACACCTTGGAATTTTAGATTAATCTCAGGGTTCAGAATTGTGACTAGAGATGGAAGTGACCATAACATGGTAGCCGTGGAGATCCCGGGTGTGCACTTCGAATCTGGCCCAAAGGTTATGGAACAAGAGGTGGATTATCCCAGACGCCGCACAACTAGGCTTACAGAAGAATATGTTGCCAGATTAATAAAATTACAACAGAACCTAGACCTGAATGTAGCAAGGGGTCGAAACCTCGATTGGTATGTACGAAAAATCGAGGAGGTGGTTCAAACTGTTAGTATAGGTCTAAAAAATATAAATAGAGGCAAAAACAAAAATAAAGCGAAAAGTGAGAAGATAGACAAACTTACCGGCTGGTTCACTAGAGAATGCCTGGAGAAAAAAAGGGAAGTTAGGAGAATGACTCGCCGCATTCAGCAAAAGAGTGACCAAGATAATGTAAACACCCTAGTGGGCCTAAAAATAGAATATAACATGCTTATCAGAAGGACAAAAAGGGAATTTAAAGAGGGATGCTGGCAAAAATTACTTGAGGCAATTGAAACTAAGAACTTACGAAACTTCTGGAAGTTAGTCCACTCAGCAGCAGATCGCCAACCAGGGAAAATTAACTGCATTGTAGAAGAGTCCGCATGGGAGGAGTATTTACACGATCTGTACAGCCCAGGGAAAGACCGGGAAGAAAATCTGTACACAGACTGGAGCGGTCTGGTAGCAGATATAAAAACCCGGGTTTTCCGCCCTAGAGGTTAAAAAGACGATAAAAGGTTTGAATCTCACAAGAGCGGCAGGCCCAGATAACCTCCTGGCTCAAATAATCAAAACTCACGTAGATTGGTGGGCGGAATTTTTTGCAAATATGTTTGAAGTCATCTTAGATAATAGCAAACTCCCCGATAACTGGAATGGGGCTATAATAAGGCCAATACATAAGAAAGGGGAGATGAACAACCCGAAAAATTATAGATTAATTAATCTACTGGACATCGGGGAGAAAATATTTGCAAAAATAGTTCTTGGCAAATTAAAGGACAATTATCCCGGTGGAACAGGGAGGCTTTAAAGAAGGGCACTCCACCGTGGATCACTGTTATGCCCTGTGGGCCCTTGCCCGGAAGTCGATAGAACAAAAGGGGAACCTGTTTTGCTGTTTCGTCGACTTCCGGGCAGCCTTTGATTCAGTGGACCGGGGGAAACTATGGGAGTGCCTGATTAAATATGAAATCCCTGTGTGCTTACTTGAAATTTTGAAAGAATTACACAGAGGGAACTGGGCCCAAGTCATTAAAGATATACAAGGGGCGCTGACAAAGAAAATTGAAATAGGGAATGGACTGAGACAGGGCTGCGTCCTAGCTCCGCTCCTTTTTTCAATATTTCTAGCGGATCTCCCAGCAGCACTAGAGGTGGAAAGAAGCGCGAGCCCGAGAATGAATAGTAGAAAGGTCTCTTGCTTGCTGTAATCAGACGATCTTGTGATTACTGACCAGACAGAGCTCGGGCTACAAAGAAAACTAAATGTATTCCATGATTACTGTAAGGATAAATTGCTGACAGTGAACATGGAAAAAACAAAGATCATGTGCTTCGGTAAAGGGACCAAGAATTTTAGCTGGTACCTAGATAAAATAAAATTAGAAACGGTAAAAGAATATAAATATCTTGGTCTTTGGTTTGAATCCTCCTTTAAATGGGACATACATTTGGCACACCAAAACGCAAAAGCATCTTTCTCCATTTGTGGCCTGAAAAAATTCAATAAAAACTATGGGGATATGTCACACAAACCGTTATTAAAAACATACGAGTCCATGATACCGCCCCAAGTACTGTATGGTACAGAAGTGCTCCTTCTAAGCGGAAAGGGAGGCTGGGATCGGGAGGAAGGTAAGGCCCTGAAAACATTATTGTCACTACCTAAGTCATCTATGATACAGGCAATTAGACTGGAAACAGATATGATTGGATGGAATACTCAGGCCAAAATGGCGATGGTAAGATTCTGGAAACGCCAATACCAGGGGGTATGGGAAAAGGTCTCACATTGGTGTAGTGAAGAAATCCCCCACAGTAACCTAAGATGGGCATTAGATGCAAAAAGAAAAATAAAGGAAATAATTGGGAATCTAAAAGTGGGAGTAAACTAAAACTCTCTAGATGTAGGGTTCACGAAGAGTGCACTCAGAGTACAAGGAAGGGAGTACTCCAGAAGGCAGGATATAGGATATCTAAGAAAGAAAACATCAGTGGTAAATATGATAGAATCATGGGAAAACGACACTGGGTACCCATACTTAGAAACCCTGCCAAATTATGCACTTAGGTGGGAGATACTTACAATCTGAATTGGCACCATCCCTTGGCTAATGGAAGGGAGAGTTAAGGCAGAAATGTTATATCCAGATGGTATATGTATATGTAAATGTGGCCTGGGGGCCACGTGTGAAATGCTGCACATACTACTTGACTGCTTGACATGTCTAGAAGTGAGAAAACGGTTCTTACGACCTTTATTTATAAAATATGGCATAAGACAACGAGTACAAGCGAGAAACTTATTGATAGGAATGGAAAATCTGGAAATAGCAATTGCACTTGGGAACTTTCTGAAAAAGGTGAATCGCATAGCACAGGAACAACAAAATAAATCAAATTGAGGAACCTATATTGATAGATACAAGTAAAAGCTAAGTTACGACGGATTGCAAGCCTATAAGATATCGGATAGTACTGTAATGAGAAACATATCGAAATTGCCTATTTTTAATGTAATATCTTCCAGTTTTATTATGTATAGCATGTGTTTAAAAATTCTTCTTAACATTTTTATGTCTGTGCTACCCATAGAATGCCTTTTCTTTTTAAATTTTGTATAACATATAGAAAGCGGCATGGAGAGTAACAGCCTGATTTTATAAATTTTGTATGGTTTTGATATTGATGTGATGCATTTCGATCTCATTGTTTAAAGACCATGGTCTAAATAAACAGAGTTTCTCTCTCTCTCTCCCTTTCACACAAAGTGCATTGTGTTAAGGGACCATATTTACAAGGAGAGGAAAAGTCACACGGGGTGGCTTTTCCTCTCCTTGTAAATATGGATGAACCCCCTGCTGGTGGCACAGGGGGCTTGTAAGTTTGCCCCTCGGTCGTGTGCAAGTGGGGCAGAGGCAGAGCTCCTAAATTCAATGACTGGCTCCAGGATATGACACCAGGGCAGGAACAAGCAGGGCTGCTCCCACCCACGTCCAAACCTAAGGACATATGGGAACCTCTCAAAACCTACCTCCTTTCCATTCCAGAAACTGCAGCAAACACTCAAGAGAGACGGGAGGTGGAGGGACATTGAGAGACACAACACAGGGCGTAGACTGATCAAAACCCCCCTGTGGGGTCACAACATTAACCTCAACAGCAGCATGCAAAGCAGATTTGTTACACTGTGGGATAACAGCATAGATAGTCTCGCAAAGTGCAGGCCCTTAGATAGACTACCAGGATATGAATTTAAAATAATATTGTCACTTTTTGTCTCATTAGCTTTATCCAATGATGAAAATTGTAACACACCCTTATCAATATGCACTGAATGTAATATGTAACGCAGAGACTGTGATGTTTTTTCTTGTTATTTTTTCGTTTTCATGCTATACATTTGCCTTATGCAAAAATCCTATAAGAGCTGCACCGATTGTATGCAAATACCAAAAATAAACAATGTAAAAAAAATGAGTTTTCATAAAATGTATGTTTAAATTATATTTTGATATGTTTAATATTTATGGAATTCAGATGTCGAAAAATGTATGTTTAAAATGTGTTATGTATTAAATGTATACACAAAAAATGTTAATACATTTTTAAAGTCTATTTGGACCAAAAAATAAAAAAAAAATGAATCGATATTTGTCCTATATATGTTTATTGTTTACATAGATATTTGTTTGAGATGAGTGATACACATGGATAAAAAACAAAAAAGAAGGATAGAGAGGTAGGAGAGGGAACATATTTAGACAGTAACCAGGGACATAAATTACATGTCTGGACTTATATAGGCTATACGGACCACAAAGTAACACAAACATTGATGTACAGTGGGTCTTATTGTTGTATATTAAGGTTTATTGATCCTACCCCCTTTTCCCTCAACAGGACCACCCCCATATATGATACACAGCCTCACAACCTACGGCATTAACTTCTGGGAGGCTATGGACGCGACCGCCACCTCAAGACTGCTGCAAGCCAGGAGCTATTTACAAGGAGGTCACATCAGAATACCAAGGGAAGGGAATCCCTCTGGGAAAGAGTTTCTCCAGCAACCTGAGTCTGTTTTTTTGGGGGGGAATGACAATCGAAGTGTATCAAATGTGGGACATTGTCCTGTCGCGTTCTGGTTATAGGCACTAGGTGCTGCCACACAAGCGGGATATTGTTCTTATTGAGACATTTTAATTGGGAACACTCAAGGGATGAACGCAAATATGGCTTTGGAGGCTTTTCTGAATGCGTACTGTGGCTTTTTTATGATTTTTTTAAAAACAAAGAAAATTGTAATGAGAACTCTCACATTGGAAAGAAAAGTCAGGCTTCTTGTAATTACCCCATGTTCGTGTCAGGATGGGGAACAGCCATGACAACGCGAGGATTACCCTGCACTGCCATTACAACGCAGGGATTACAACGAAAGTCGTTACAACGACTTTCGCTGGAGGGCGCTGTTGGGTAGGGAATAGTTTAATTTTCTATCCAACACCTTCCCTACTGTCAACGTGGGCTGGAGTTGGAATAGAAAATTAAACGATTCCACTATCCAGCGCCCTCCAGCGAAAGTCGTTGTAAAGACTTTTGTTGTAATCCCCGCGTTGTAATGGCACGCGTGGTGATACCACGCGTTGTCATGACATACAACCCCCCAGTTAGCTACAACTCTCCTGAGTCGTGGCGGGTTGCTTCACAACCGCTGGTGGCATCCACCAGTCTTCCAACCAGGTAGCCCCCTCCTCCACAATATTTTCGGCATCTTCCTCAAACTCTCGCCTCTCTGTTCCTCCATCGTCTCAGGGGTTCAGGGTCCTATTAGGCTTCCTCTGTCCAAGGCAGTCATCTCTGGTGGTGCTTGTTCTCCAGTCCTTGTCTCTGTGGCCTCCACTCCTTTCTACCTCCTGGCTTGCCCTCTGCTCCACTCTCCCCTTTTCGGCGTCGTCCTCTGTTTTTCTCTTCGTTGCTCTGCCCCACCCTGCAGACAGGAGTCCATCATTCTTGTTTCTTCACCTTCCCATCTCCCTCCATTTTCCCCCTGCTTGTTTGTGTCCATTCTCTCTTTCCACCTTCATATCATCACTGCTAAATCTTCCTCCATTTTCTAACTGGATGTTTCTTTCTTGTTTTTCGGTGGCGTTCAGGTGGTTGTGTCACGGGACCAGGGCTGTTTTCTTCACATAAAGGCCCAGCTGTACCCAATGTCCCCTTAAAAACACTGTATGGTAGGAATTTTGTGGATCCCTACAGATTTTGGAAGCTTCTGTAACAGAAATGTGACAAAAATGACTGGTTTTCAGCAAAGTTTGTAGTGCATTGTGGGTAAGAAAATGCCATGAGATCCACCTTTCCAAAGAACACTACCCTGGACTCCACCAGGTGGAGGTTTGGTTGCTTTCCCAGGGTTGTGGCTTAGCCCAGGCTCAAATACCACAGCCGCCCCATTGCCAAATAAAGATTTTTTTTTCACAGAAAATGTTGATGTCTCCACATTCTGTTTTGTGGCCTGTTGTGTTGTGGGAGCTAGGCCCATCTGCACAAATGGCCTGGCGTTTTTATCAGGGCAAGTGTGGTAACTCTGTATGGTAGGAATTTTGTGGATCCCAGTAGCTTCCAGAACTTTCTCTGCCAGAACAGTGAGCAAAATGCATGTTTTTAGCTAAAGTTTGAGATTTGTTAGGGGTAATAGGTAAGAAAATGTCATAGGATCCAGACAAGTCACACCACCCTCGACTCCTCTGAGGGTTTAATTATCAGAAATGTCTCGGTTTGGGAGCCTTCCCTGGGTGGCAGCAGAGCCTAGGCCCAGAACCCACTGCTACCCACATTGCAAAAAAAGGGTAGTTTTGAGTGGGATAATTTTATCTGTTCATGTTGCGTTTTGTGGCCTTCCTGATGCGGGTGTTAAATCCACCCACACAAATGAGGTAGCATTTTTATTGGGAGAACTGTGGTAGCGCTGGGTGGTAGGAATTTTCTGGCTCCCCGGAGCTTCAGGAATTTTGTCACACAGAAATATAAGGAACATCCATGGTTTTTTGCCAAGGTTTGAGGTTTGAAGGACTTGTGTAGGAAAAGGTAGGATAATCCACGCCCGCCAGATCACCTTGGACTCTTCTGCGGATCTAGGGGCTTATTATCAAGGGGGTTTATCTCTGCTTTTTTGGCTTTAAAAGACAAGAAAGCAGAGATTAAATTATCTCCCTATTACCTAGCTGTCGCTAACACCAGTTAGCGACAGCTAGTAGGAGATAGCGACCATCTTGGGCCCCGCTTTGCATGTCACTGAAATTTATCACTAATGACATGCAAAGTGGGCGTGCCAAGATGTTAGCGACTGGAAACAGTCGGTAACATCGTTATCTCCTATTACCAACTTTTAGAGATATTCGCGCTAAGCGCAAATATCTCCAAAAGCTAACACCTGCCCTGAGCAGTTCTTAGCCATGTTATCCAATGGTAGGTGGATAACATGGCTAAGAGCATTAGCTTGGTAATGCATGAATATCGCTGACTTTTCGGCGATATTCATGCATTTCGGCCGATTTTTATCGCTTAGGAGATAAACCTTGATAAAAGCAAGGTTCCTAAGCGATAAAAAATCGCCGCAGCACTGCGATAAAAATATTGCCGCTAAGCCAACATAGCGATAATTATCGCTAGTTGTTGGTAATATGCCCCCTAGTCTTCAGAAATGTCTGTGTTGGGTAGGTTTCTTTGGGTGGCGGCTAAGCTAGGGCCAATATTCTGTAGCTACCCTCACTTTAACCTAAGCGTTCATTTTTCTGGGTGAAATGTGATCTCTCTAGGTTGTATTTTGGGGGGGCTTCGTGTCACAGGTGCTAGGCCTAAGCACATAGGTGGGGCATCATTTTTATCAGGAGACATTAGAACACATAGTAGTAGAACACTTGGTATCCCCATTTGGATTTTTCTACATGTTTAGGTTCCAAATGTAAAACCACTGTCTAAGAAAGAACGCATTTTGCAAAATGCCCCCTGAATCACATGATAGTATGGGTATCCCCAAATTCAGAGGGATCACAAGTAACCATTGTCCTAAACTTTAGTGTCTTGTGCGCACTTAAGAAATACATGTTTCCTTCAAAATAATTTTTAACCCCTTCGATGCTGATGACGAGCTCAGCTCGTCATCAGCCACGGGTGGCGTGTGCTGATGACGAGCTGAGCGCGTCATGAAACATTGCTTTTTTAATGGTGCAGCACAGCACAAAAATCACCGCAGCAGCGATGCGGTTAATTCATTCGATTTTACCATGTGAGTGCTTGCATGGTCGGTGCACCATGAAAAATCATTGTAAGCCTCAGCTTAGTTCTTCGCTCTGGGTTTCAAGTGTTATTGGAAATCCTGTAAACCCTATTTATCCTTGCAATCAGAAGGATCTTACAGACGTAACAGTACATACCCTTTGTAAATCGACCTCCGTGACAAAAAATTACAGATGAAAACGTTGTCACCAATTGCTATTTTTTCCTATTCATTTTGATAATTTTTTAGTTTAACCTTGAGGCATCTACACAAATACCCCTGTACTGCATTCTGAATTGTGTCTACTTTTCCAAAACGTATCGTTTTCTCAGATCACCCACAAGTTTAACACCTGTTTCCACAACAAGCTGCGAGTGGGTTGAAACCACAAAAATGAGGAAGAATGTACTACATCTTAAGGACAAAAAAGAAAAAATCAAAAACAGTGGTAAAAAACAACGTTGACTTGCTGAAAGATGGTGATCCTAGCACAGCAAACCTTTTGTTGATGCCATGTTTAGATTTTAAAAAACATAGGGGCATATTTACAAGGACGGAGTTAAAATTATCTCTGCTTTAGCGCAGAAAACTGCAGCTAAAGCGGCGATAATGGGCTTGATAATAGGCCCTTGAGAATTCCAGAGAATTCCTATGGAAGCCCATGTTCTGGTGTAAACTTGGGCTTCTATTGGAATTCTCTGGAATTATCAAGAGCCTATTATCAAGCCCATTATCGCCGCTTTAGCAGCAGTTTTCTGCCGCTAAAGTGGCATTATTTTAACTCCGTCCTTGTAATTATGCCCCATAGTCTTTCTTGCAGAACACGGGGTACCTTTGAAATGCATACGATATTGGGGGGAGGGGGCATGTGGGTTGACCTTGGTTAATATAGAACCAACTTTGCCTCTAAGGGGTGCCAATGTCCAGGTTTTCATTCATCAAAGAGATAGAAATATTAGAATCTGAAATTCAAATGCGAGAGATATTACATATGCTGCTTGAACATGGAGAGAGGTCAATGTAACCAATTTATTTAACAAATTACTTTTCTAATAACATTCTCAAAGATCATGCAGCAATGTTGAATTTTTTATAAGTCAGATAGTGAGGAAATAATACCACAAGTTGTCAAGCATTTTTTAAATATTTTAAGTGAAATGTAATGTGTATAGACTTAATGAATTTGTAAATTGTATTTGTTTTTACTTTTTAGTAACAAGCTACGTGTACAAGCTCATTAAAACAAAGTTATTGTTAAAAAATATTTCAGACATGGTGGATAAACGATATAAAAGCGAATCTCATTCCATAAAATTCCGCAGAACCAATCCGATCACTTTGCGCCTTGGAGACTGAAATTCGCAGAAGGGGCAGAAGAACCAGCAGGGTCCAGATTATGGGCCACAAGTAAAAAAAATCTAAAATTGCAATTTACTAATTGCGATTCTTACAGAATTGTGATTAGGAAATCACTATTCCTGATGTATGAAAACGTACATCTTTCAAATAGCTATTCCTAGTGGGTCGCAAATCCACCTACCTCATGAATATTAATAAGGTATGTTGCAGTCGGCGACCCATTAGGAATGATGGGCATCACAGGGATGGTGGCCTGTTGGGCTCAGCACACCACCATGTCTGTGATTGCTTTTTAATAAACAATTGTTCTTTTTAATGCAGCCTATTTTCCGTAAAGGAAACCAGTAGTTGTTTAAAAAAAGAAGAGTAGGCAGTGGTCTGTAGAACCTTTTCCATCTCTTAAAAAATATATATATATATATATTTCCATTCTCAAAGGGGTTGCCACTTCCTTCAAGGAGTAGGTAAATCATTATGTTAATTTGGTTGCAAAACATTAAAACATCCTGTTCAGATTCGATATTCATAAGGGACGCCAAAAACATGACCCTGCCAAATACCAAAGAGCAAACACAAATTATGATTTAAAGTGTTACAGAATCACAATTTGTACCTGGAACATATTAAACGCATTTTTGCTGTCGTAAATGGCCCATTCGGCCTTCTCCAACTGCAAAAATGCGTTGAACATAATGCGTTGAACATAATCGAACCCTGCATGGTTCACTTGCTTAACAAAATCGTTTCTTAATACAGAACTGTTTGTGTTGCCGGAGCGCCCTCTCGTGGTAGAAATACATTGATGGTTTGCGCTTGAATGGGAGATCAAAACTCTTTTATTCTGTTCGGAGTGTGCAGCTGGTTAACCCCGGGTTATCGTAGTGAAGGGGAACCCGCTGGGACGGGGGTGCAGGGGTTTAAGGGGCACTGCCAGGCGGAAGAATTATAGGGAAAAGGACATCTGATTAGATTTATCCAATCACAAAATCCTGACGTTTCTAAGCAGCGGATACACTGCCCAGACATAGGTTGGGTACCCAAAAGGAACAAGCGTTGGCAAAGCCATTAGGTCTCGCCAATGCAAGAGCTAATGGCTTTGCCAATGTTTTAGGCGTGTTGTACATCAGCGTGGCAGCTGTTGAGCATGGCTAAAAGTTGGTGACGGGAAGGAGAGTTTCATGGAGTGTTGTAAAGTGGAGTAAATTGAAGTGTTATGGAGTGGCGTAGAGAGTCGTGGAGGGTATAAGAGTGGCGGGAGTGGAATGGAGTGGGGTGTTGTGGAGTGGCGTAGAGGCTGTTGCATAGAGTGGAGTAGAGTGGCATAAAGTGGAGTAGATTGAAGTGTTATGGAGTGGCGTAGAGAGTCGTGGAGGGTATAAGAGTGGCGGGAGTGGAATGGAGTGGGGTGTTGTGGAGTGGCGTAGAGGCTGTTGCATAGAGTGGAGTAGAGTGGCATAAAGTGGAGTAGATTGAAGTGTTATGGAGTGGCGTAGAGAGTCGTGGAGGGTATAAGAGTGGCGGGAGTGGAATGGAGTGGAGTGTTGTGGAGTGGCGTAGAGGCTGTTGCATAGAGTGGAGTAGAGTGGCATAAAGTGGAGTAGATTGAAGTGTTATGGAGTGGCGTAGAGAGTCGTGGAGGGTATAAGAGTGGCGGGAGTGGAATGGAGTGGAGTGTTATGGAGTGGCGTAGAGAGTCGTGGAGGGTATAAGAGTGGCGGGAGTGGAATGGAGTGGAGTGTTATGGAGTGGCGTAGAGAGTCGTGGAGGGTATAAGAGTGGCGGGAGTGGAATGGAGTGGGGTGTTGTGGAGTGGCGTAGAGGCTGTTGCATAGAGTGGAGTAGAGTGGCATAAAGTGGAGTAGATTGAAGTGTTATGGAGTGGCGTAGAGAGTCGTGGAGGGTATAAGAGTGGCGGGAGTGGAATGGAGTGGAGTGTTGTGGAGTGGCGTAGAGGCTGTTGCATAGAGTGGAGTAGAGTGGCATAAAGTGGAGTAGATTGAAGTGTTATGGAGTGGCGTAGAGAGTCGTGGAGGGTATAAGAGTGGCGGGAGTGGAATGGAGTGGAGTGTTATGGAGTGGCGTAGAGAGTCGTGGAGGGTATAAGAGTGGCGGGAGTGGAATGGAGTGGAGTGTTATGGAGTGGCGTAGAGAGTCGTGGAGGGTATAAGAGTGGCGGGAGTGGAATGGAGTGGAGTGTTATGGAGTGGCGTAGAGAGTCGTGGAGGGTATAAGAGTGGCGGGAGTGGAATGGAGTGGAGTGTTATGGAGTGGCGTAGAGAGTCGTGGAGGGTATAAGAGTGGCGGGAGTGGAATGGAGTGGGGTGTTGTGGAGTGGCGTAGAGGCTGTTGCATAGAGTGGAGTAGAGTGGCATAAAGTGGAGTAGATTGAAGTGTTATGGAGTGGCGTAGAGAGTCGTGGAGGGTATAAGAGTGGCGGGAGTGGAATGGAGTGGAGTGTTGTGGAGTGGCGTAGAGGCTGTTGCATAGAGTGGAGTAGAGTGGCATAAAGTGGAGTAGATTGAAGTGTTATGGAGTGGCGTAGAGAGTCGTGGAGGGTATAAGAGTGGCGGGAGTGGAATGGAGTGGAGTGTTATGGAGTGGCGTAGAGAGTCGTGGAGGGTATAAGAGTGGCGGGAGTGGAATGGAGTGGAGTGTTATGGAGTGGCGTAGAGAGTCGTGGAGGGTATAAGAGTGGCGGGAGTGGAATGGAGTGGGGTGTTGTGGAGTGGCGTAGATGCTGTTGCATAGAGTGGAGTAGAGTGGCATAAAGTGGAGTAGATTGAAGTGTTATGGAGTGGCGTAGAGAGTCGTGGAGGGTATAAGAGTGGCGGGAGTGGAATGGAGTGGAGTGTTATGGAGTGGCGTAGAGAGTCGTGGAGGGTATAAGAGTGGCGGGAGTGGAATGGAGTGGAGTGTTATGGAGTGGCGTAGAGAGTCGTGGAGGGTATAAGAGTGGCGGGAGTGGAATGGAGTGGAGTGTTATGGAGTGGCGTAGAGGGAGTAGAGTGGAACGGTGTAGCATGGAGTAGAGTTGAGTGGCTAAGAGAGGAGTAGAGTGTTGTAGTATGGAATGGCATAGAGTGTTGTGGAGTGGCGTAGAGGCTGTAGCGTAGAGTGGAGTAGAGTGGCATAGTGTGGAGTAGAGTGGCATAGTGTGGAGTAGAGTGCTGTAGAGTGTCATTGAGTGGAGTGACGTGGAGGAGAGGGGTGGAGTAGTGTGTCATAGAATAGAGTGGATGAAAGTGGCATGGAGTGATGTAGAGGGAGTTGCGTAGAGCGTAATTGAGTAGCATAGAGTGGAGTAGAGTGTTGTAGAGTGGAGTGGCATAGAGTGGAGTAGACTTTATTAGAGTAGAGCGTCATAAAGTGGAGTAGAGTAGAGTGGAGTAGAGTAGCCTAGAGTGAAGTGGAATAAAGTGCAGTGGTCCAGAGTAGCTCGGTGTAGAGTGCAGTGGTTTAGAGTGCATCGGTTTTGAGTAAAGTGGTGTAGAGTGCAGTGATGTAGAGTACAGTAATATAGGGTGTAGTGGTGCTGAGTAGAGTAGAGTGGTATAGAGTGGAGCAGCGCAGCCTAGACCGCAGTGGTGTCGAGTGCAGTGGCACAGAGCGGAGTGGCACAGAATGGAGTAGACTGGTGTAAAGTGCAGTGTCATGGAGTAGATTGTTTCAGAGTAGAGTGAAGTGGCGTAAAGGAGTGGTGTAGGTAAAGTGGAGTGTGCAGGGTAGAGTGCGGGGGTATGAGGTAGAGTGATGTAAAGTAGAGTGGTATTGAATGCAGTGATGCAGAGTTGAGTGGCTTAGAGTTCAGTAGCAGAGAGTGCAGTCTTGCAGAGTAAAGTGTCTCGTAAAGTCTAGAGGTGTGGTGTAGAGTTCATTGGCGTAGAGAAGAGTGGTGCAGATTAGAATAGAGTGGTGTACCATGGAGTGACTTAGAGCTCAATGGAGTGGCGAAGCATGCAGAGGCATATCCTAGAGTGTTGTAGAGTAGAGTGCAAGGCCATAGAGTGCATTGGTTTTGAGTAAAGTTGTGTATTGTCCAGTTGTTTAGATTACAGTGGTGTAGAGTGCAGTGGCGTATAGTGGTGCAACATAGATAGCAGTGGCATGTAGCACAGTGGCGTAGTGTGGATTGATTCTGAGTTGAGTGAAGTGTGAAAGGTAGAGTGCAGTGGCATATAGTAGTGATGTAGAGTGCACTGACTTAGAATGGAGTGGTACAGAGTTAGGGTGACCAGATTCTCAAAACAAAAAACTGGGACAGTTCATAGACATAGAAGTAGGACTACAGTTTGTAGTAATGGTCAACATAAAAGTAGGACTATTTGACAGCTGTCATAGACATAGAAAAAGGACTAAAATGACAGCCACCTCCACAGACACAGATGAAGAATTACAGACAAATCATATGTGTGCCAAAGACTTAGCCGAGAGAGACGTTGAGGTTTCAGTGGCCTTCACCCGGGTGACCCGCTAATTGCACAGTGTGATATCCTTGGTGACACTCATGGCTCCCTGTGGATTGCAAAGTGTGACTCACTGCACAGCCTGGACAACACGGCCTGGAGTCGCGGATTGAGCATCAAACCCGAATCGCCGGGCACGCCATGGCTCACAGCCTGAGCCCGCCAGTGCCTGCAGCCTAGCCAGCCTTGGCAGAGTGTGTTACAGCCCAAGTAAGTTTAAGTTTTAAGCCTGGGTGCCATTGGCAGCGCACGATCAGGCAGCTGCAGTGCCTGCGGTGTTACTCAAAACGGTGAAATGGGTTGCAAGACTGGCGCCACCTAAAGTGTGTTTTATGTTTTTGGGGCCTCTCTGACATAGGTTCCCTGTTGGGCCGGGTCACTCACATAACGTCAGAGAGTGGCCCGAGTCATGTGTTGTCCTGACTTTAGTTTGCTGGGAAGGAGGAGGGGCCACCAGAAAGGCTGGCATTCTCTATGTTGATTTTTCTGCTGGCCCATCCAACAACAGTAGCCACCAGAGTGTTGTTAGGGCCTCCCACATCTTTTTTCGGCTGGGTTCCACCTTGAAGAGAGGCACAGGGTCACTCATGCGATGTCAGAGGGGGGCCCCGAGTCCCGATGTTCTACTGACTTTAGTTTTCTGGGAAGGAGGGGGGGCATCACAAAGGCTGGCAATCTTTATGTTGATTTTTCTGCTGGCCCATCCAACAACAGTAGCCACCAGAGTGTTGTTAGCAGGGCCGCACACATCCTGTTTGGGTTGGGTCCCACCTTGGAGAGAGGCCCTGGACTGAGGGATGCTCTCTGTGCAGCATCATTAATTACGAGGGAGGAACCAGAGGGTCCAGTATAAGGAAGCAAAGGCTGAAGGGACAAGCCTCAAAAAGCAAACAACCACAAAAAAATAAAAAAACAGTTCCTGCATTAGTGTCCAGAGAGAGCCTTGATTTAATATGTTGCAAGGGAGTTTCCTGATATTTGTATGAGGTGTGGAGTGGTGCTGTGGCGTTGAGTGGTGCTGTGACGTTGAGTGGTTCTGTGGCGTTGAGTGGTGCTGAGTGATGCTGTGGTGTTGAGTGATGCTGTGGCATTGAGTGACGCTGTGGCATTGAGTAATGCTGTGGCATTGAGTAGTGCTGTGGTGCTGAGTGGTGCTGTGGCATTGAGTGGTGCTGTGGCATTGAGTGGTGCTGTGGCGTTCAGGGGTGCTGTGACATTCAGTGGTGCTGTGGCATTCAGTGCTGAAGTGGCATTCAGTGGTGCTGAGTGATTCTGTGGCGCTGAGTGATGCTGTTGCGTTGAGTGATGCTGTGGCATTGAGTGATGGTGTGGTATTGAGTGATGTTGTGGCATTGAGTAATGCTGTGGCGTTGCGGGATGCTGTGTCATTGAGTGGTGCTGTGGCGTTGAGGGGTTGTGTTGGAGGGTGGAGTTGGAGGGTGGAGTTGGAGGGATGATTTGGAGGGTGGAGTTTGAGTTGGAGGGTGGAGTTGGAGTGTGGAATTGGAGGGTGTAGTTGCCGGGTGGAGTTGGAGGGTGTAGGGTGAAATTTGGAGGGTGGGTTTGGATGTAGGATTTTGATTTGGATGGTGTAGTTTGATGGTGTAGTTTAATGGTGTAGTTTGATGGTGTAGTTTGATGGTGGAGTTGGAGGGTGGAGTTGGAGGGTGGAGTTGGAGGGTGGATTTGGAGGTTGGAGTTGGATGGTGGAGTTGGATTTTGAGGGTGAAGTTGGAGTACGTAGTTGTAGTTTGCGGGTGGATTTGGAGGGTGGATTTGGAGGCTGGAGTTGTAGTTGGAGGGTGGATTTGTAGGGTGTATTTGGATGTTGGAGTTGGAGGGTGGATTTGGATGGTGTTTTTGGAGGGTGGATTTGTAGTTGGAGGAAGGAGTTGGAGTGTGGATTTGGAGTGTTGAGTTGGAGGGTGGAGTTGGATGGTGGAGTTAGAGGGTGTAGTAGGAGGGTGTATTTGGAGGGTGTAGTAGTGCTTGGATGGTGGATTTGGATGGTGTTTTTGAGGGTGGAGTTGGAGGGTACAGTGGTGGGTGGGTAGAGTGGTGGTGCTAGAGTGTGGGCGCTAGAGTGTGGGCGCTAGAGTGTGGGAGCTAAGTGTGGGCGCTAGAGTGGCGGATAGGGTGGTGGTGGCGCATAGAGTGGTGGCGCATAGAGTGGTAGAGTGTTGATGGAGAGAGTGGTAGAGTGGTGGCAGTAGAAGGCTGTACTATGTGTGAGAGAGAGTGTGTGTGTGAGAGAGAGTGTGTGAGAGAGAGTGTGTGTGTGAGAGAGAGAGTGTGTGTGTGAGAGAGAGAGAGTGTGTGAGAGTGAGTGTGTGTGTGAGAGAGAGAGAGAGAGTGTGTGTGTGAGAGAGGAAGAGAGAGACTGACTGTGCTTTGATGTGGGGGTGTATATGTTTGTTTGCTTGTGAATTAAAATTACTCGACCTAAATAAATTAGACCTTACTTTTAAGATGTAGAAATAAGATTTGAACTAATTTAAAGGCAGCCCAGAATGCAGAAGTGTTAAAAGAATTGATTTTTCCCCCTCATTTTATGTTATAGCGCTTTGCTATCTTGAGTCAGACACCAATATAAGACAAGAAAACCACAATAAAAAAGCATTGGTAAAGCCTTTAAGTCCGGCATTGAAAAGCTTGCCATTTTTAAACATGCTTATTCTGCAAGCATATGCAATATATATGAACAGTGTAAACATAGTAAAAAGTAAACAGATTGGCAACTAAAAGTGCTATGCATGTTCGCACAAAAAAAGTAAAAACAGCAAGTACAAAATCAATCATAGCAAATGAAAGCAGAAATGAGGCAACTACCCCTCAGATGTGAAAGAGGTTTCCACATGTGGAAGAGCAAAATGTTGTCAATTTCAGTGAAGCTGGAGTGAGCTATACAAGGGCCCCATACTGTGGGAAAATGAGAACAGCACTTGAACTAGCCCAATGGATGTAGAAGGCTGGCGTAATCTAGGTCAAAACAAAATGAAGGCGTAAAATGGGGAAACATTTGACTGTTGGGAGTTAAGAGGGTAGACCGAAAAGGTGCAAATTAATTTCGAGAACAACGGCTACAATTAAGTTACTTCCGTTGTAGTAAAGTGATAGAGGATTAGGGTACGGACGCAAACCGTGACAACAGGAACGGATGCTGAGAGGGGAAAAACCACAAACCAAGGAGCTAGATAAAAGGTGAACATGCAAACAAAGTGAAAATGCCCGGTTGCGATTCCTGCACATCTCGGATAAATAAGTCAGCCTGATTACCAATGCGTATGAAGAAAAATTCTGAGCGCGTGCTCGAGCCCCCTGGTGAAAATGTGAACATCAAAAACTTCTCCTTCTCCTGGGGCGAAATCCCCTGACAACGTTTCTGCGAAGGAATCTCTGCCGTGATCACAAGAATGCATCCTGTTACTGGAGCCAACAGAGGCAACAAGCATTGGCGTGAAAGGCACACGGCCGCGCGGCAGCCTCGACGAAGAGAATTTATTGCAGATAAGAAATAATTAAATAAAAAAGAATCTCTGCCGTGATCAGAAGATTGCATCCTGTTACTGGAGCCAACAGAGGCAACAAGCATTGGGGTGAAAGGCACACGGCTGCGCAGCAGCCCAGACGACGAGGATTTATTGCCGATAAGAAATAATTAAATAAAAAAGTATCTCTGCCGTGATCACAAGAAGGCATCCTGTTACTGGAGCCAACAGAGGCAACAAGCAGTGGCGTGAAGGCACACGGCCGCGCGGCAGCCCCGACGACGAGGATTTATTGCCGATAAGAAATAATTAAATTTAAAAAAGCATTGGCCGCACAGCCGTAAAAGTAATGTCGCGCGGCCAAGATAAAACCAGTGGGAGGGAACGAGCATATGGTGGCGAGCGGCGGGGGAGTCTGGTGCAAGGTGTGGGGGCGGGGGAGGGGGAGCAGGCATATGGGGTGTGAGGAGAAGTGAGCCCCAGCACGCGCTGGGGAAGCTTCACGCTTGAATGCCTGAGGCCGAGCGCGCGCTGGGGAAGCTTCAAATGCTGTGGCGGGTCTGATGCAATGATGCGAGAGCAAATGGCAAGAGCGTGCACGGGCGCATGCACTCTGCGCAATCCGCCTGGTTTAGCTTTCGTGGATCCAACTCTATAAGTCTCGACATCAGCAATGCGCAAGCGCATTGGCAGAGGTCTAGACCTAAAAAGGAAATAGGCTTCTCCATTCATGTACTCAATATCTGGAACAATCTCCCTGTATGTATCAGGACTGTCCCACCACTGCTCCAAATTACAAAAGAATGGAAGACACGCCTCTTTAGTAAAACACTACAGCACAATGCAATAACATTCCACTTCTGCCCCCAGAATCCACCTATCCCCTCAAGCGTTTGCTGACTGTGCACAGTAGTCTATGTTTGCAATATAAAAATACCACATACATGCATTCAGTAGAAATTCCTTCCTATTCAGCTCCCAGGAAAGCATTTTCAGAGCAGGAAAATTGAAATTTTACTGTTTGAGCACTCACTTTCTCCTAGGAACAAATCCGTTTGTGAGGGTGCAATTTTTGTGCCGCGACCTGTGATGCTACATGTTTCCTCTTCACGGGCCGCAGTGCAGCCCGGGAGACCTCTCTCTCCTTCTCGAGCGCGTCACGATCAACACGGCGGCCTGCTAGTTCCATTTTGGCATCGCGGGTGTGCCCCACGACACCTGCTGCCTCTTTTCATCGGGCACGCCACAACCTTGTGTGGCGGGCCGTTGGATGTTTCCTATAACATCTTAGAAATACCGCAGGTCCCAGATGATTATGTGGGGGCATTTGCACTTACCTTTGGCATGGTAACTTCCTGTGGGACATCTCCTTTGGAACCATCTTGTTGCCTGTTTTCCTTCTCTCCTTTACAGTCAAGCTCCCTTGTGTTACAACACTCCTTGTTCCTGTTGGTGTGTCCTCGTTCCTGTTGGTTTCCTGATCCAGTTTTTGGTGCTCTTTTCCTTCCGTTGGCGATCTCTTCCTTTGGCGCCTCCTGTTCCAAATTGGGTTACTTTAAACATTCTGCTCCATCCTGGGCTTCTAGTTTCACTGTGTTTGTTGGCTCTTTTTCTGCTCCTTCGTTTCTGGAGTTTCTCGTCATCAGAGGTTTTTCCTTAAAGGGGTTTGACCTCTTGGGACTACTTCTGGAAACCACTGGCTGCTTAGACTTCTCACTGTCGGCGGCACCGTGGCTACCAGATGGGGCCACCCATATCTCGGCCAAACCAGGACTTACAAGAAACAATGCAGAGAACTGTCCCAACATCCCAAGACTGGTAAGAAAGACTCCAAACGTGACAGGAATTGACAGTGTGCTCAATTAAACATCAGCAATCCCCTTTTCTTTTTTTTTCTCTCAATTGTGCAATACTTATCTCATTGAGGAAATAAAAGTTTGAAATTTTCTAACTAGGTTGGGATGAGTGCAGATCCCTCAGTTGTTCTACATAGCATTAGTAGTAAAACAAAGTTTATTAAGACATTTATTCCATAAAGCTAACATTTACAAATAAGAATGTACATCTGTTAAGTACAGTGCTAACCCAACAATAACTCTGAAAAATACACATTAGTTGAAACATATATAGCAGATTGTCTTATAACAGTTGAATACTTTATAAAAAATGTTTTTAAGAACTTTCTAAAATATCTAGAAATACAGGGCAGTCAAGTAACATATGGGAAAAAGAACACTTGATGTTGAATGTACAATTGTAGATCCCTTTTTCTTGCTTGCACTTTAAGACAAACATTGGGATAAGGAATATTGGATCACGCCCCACATTGATCTTAAAGACCTCAGATCGTAATGTCGAGTTCGTTTAAAAGTAAATGAGTTGGAGGGCTTCCCTGTTAGGTATTCTTTTCCTGGTCTGAGAGATATACAGACTGCTGAAATTTTCAAGACATGTTTTCGCATACAAAATTTCCAGAATTTAATATTTTGATTTAGGAGGTTTTCTAATTGATTTTAGCAATTTGTTACTGTAGCATAATATAGGAATACCAGCCAGTTCAGCCCAAGGAATGCAAACTAAGTTTGCAGTGAATTCCCTGTATCATTGTGCCTTTGGTACCTTTGAAATCCGTTTTAGGCAAGAGCTCTCTACATGTTCCCATTCCCCTCAAGAATCTAGATACTGAAGTTTTTTGAGCCATAGGATGTATTTTGCTTGCATTCGCTTTAAAG
This sequence comes from Lissotriton vulgaris, assembly GCF_964263255.1. Classification (NCBI taxonomy): domain Eukaryota; kingdom Metazoa; phylum Chordata; class Amphibia; order Caudata; family Salamandridae; genus Lissotriton; species Lissotriton vulgaris. The sequence continues at coordinate 1,831,430,193 of NC_141694.1, forward strand.
AAGGACTCTAGAGAGTAGACCCCATGCATGCGATTTAATTTCTCTAAGGCTCCAGGCCAGAGGGATGCTCTAATCTTTAGAGATACTAGGGGGCATATTATCAAGGGGGTTTATCTCCGCTTTTTTGGCTTTAAAAGCCAAGAAAGCGGAGATAAAATTATCTCCCTATTAATTAGCTGTTGCTAACACCAGTTAGTGACAGCTAGTAGGAGATAGCGACCATCTTGGGCCCCGCTTTGCTTGTCAGTGATATTTATCACTAATGAAATGCAAAGTGGGCGTGCCAAGATGTTAGCGACTAGAAACAGCCGCTAACATCGCTATCTCCTATTACCAACGTTTGGAGATATTCGCGCTAAGCGCGATTATCTCCAAAAGCTAACACCTGCCCCGGAGCAGTTCTTAGCCATGTTATCCAATGGTAGGTGGATAACATGGCTAAGAGCATTAGCTCGGTAATGCATGAATATCGCTGACTTTTCAGCGATATTCATGCATTTCAGCCGATTTTTATCGCTTAGGAGATAAACCTTGATAATAGCAAGGTTCCTAAGCGGTAAAAATCGCCGCAGCTCGGCGATAAAAATATTGCCGCTAAGCCAACTTAGCGATAATTATCGCTAGTTGTTGGTAATATGCCCCTCGATGTTGACCCCAATTTCAATTTCAATTTCTGGTGAAAAGTAAGTCTAAATACCTATGTGAGTTTACTTCCTGCACTCCATTATATCTAAAGCCCATGTGAAAGTGTTTTTTGTTAACCAAAGATTATTTTTTTGTTTTAATCTGTTGTCACGCTTACGATGATTGCTTTATAATACTTGCTAAGATATCAGCTTTCCTTTGTTTGTCATCCCACACCTATATGATCTAGCAAAATTAGATCATTACTCAACTCCGATATTAACTCATCCCTAGGCCGTGCACAAAGGGCCAGATGTACGACCCTTTCATTTAGCGCCTCGTTTGGAACATCAAAGGCAGTACTTGCACTGCATGGACTGGTGCATCCATGCTGTGCCGGTACTGGGATGCATGCAGACAGGGGGGCTCAAAATGTCTGCACCCCATGGCTCAGAGGCAACATAGGCCCTCTTTCTTTCCTCTCTGCCATGATTTTCATGGAGTGGGAACTGCCATGAAAACGGTGGTGGAGAGGAAACTCGTAATATGCTTGGCAGGACCGCGGTGGACCCGCCAAGCACAGTGGTGCCTCAAGACTGCCGCACCTCCACCAGGGATCTCTGGTCTATGGAGGTTGCGGCAGTGCAATGGTGGTCTGACTGCCCCATTTGTAATGGGGCAGTCAGACCATCGGTGCAGTGGTGGCTGGACTCCACCACCACGCCACTGTGGGACTGCCGGACCAAAATCTGGCCCTAAGTATCCAATATCTCACTAACCTAAAGACTGTCCCTTAAGTATCCAATACCTCTGAGTATCCAGTAACTCACTAACCTGGAATATTCCTTAAGGATCCAATACTTTTCAGTATCCAATGCCTCACTAGCCTAAGCACTGTTCTAGATAAAAGAATGATTTTATCAGTTCATGTCATCGTCCTAAGTCCCGAGATATAAATGCCGACCTTAGCTGCAGCTCACCTGCTTCACAGGTATCCCCCAGGTGTAGAGCTATAGATTTGGAAGGCCAATTTTCTCTTTAATGCTTCCTCTTCTTGCCTTTCTACGGTCATGTTTCCCCCCCCCCCCCACTGTGAACTGAGGCTCTGCACCCCCTTTTCTCTACAATGTGGAGGGTCATGGAAAGCAATGTGCAGTGGCCCTTCTAACTGTCTAGAAAAGGCTCTGTACGCAGGGCCTTCTGCTACCTGCAAACCTTACAAGTAATGCATTGACCAAGAAGAGGCATCAAATCTACCACATACGTACATTTGGGCGCAGTACAGATTCTGTGCCTTCTTGTCTAATAAAAGGGATTCATACAGTGCAGAAAACCAGGCAGTTAAATGAATTTTCTAATTGTAGACATTGTTGCTAAATCAGACATGTCCATTCCCTTGCCACAGGTCACTCCCCTGGGACCTCGTGCATTCCTCACTCTGACTGATCTCTTTGACATTCCCTGGTAGATGCTGCTTTTTCTATTTGACTGTATGCTTAGGCTGGCAGCACATTGCTTCTGGTGTCAATGATGACCTATGTGCATTTTGTTAAGCGGTTAACACTCAGGTTACTTTGTTGTAATGTGGATTAATGTAATCCACGTGCATGGAGTGAATGAAAGCAAGTAAGGAGCTCTGATACCTGAATGTATACACCTCATCACCTGGAAAATTAAATTAAATGAAATACCATCATTTGTAAAGCGCACAACCTCCGGAGAGGTGTCCTGGTGCTGGGGGCCGTCGGGAAGATTAAGCAAGCCATTGCCCAGAGTCACATGGTGCTGGGCTAACCTGCCGCCAGAGCCAAGGATCAAACCGTGAACCCTGTGATCCAGAGTCAGGCACCCTGGCCGCTGCGCCACACCTCTTCGAAGCAAAGACCTGTCAACCCCTGCATACAAAAGGCTCCCTATCAGAACAACACTGGGGTCCTGGCATGGTGTCCATTGACAAGCTTTGCATAAGATGCCCCAGCACTTTGCAATCAGCGCACCAGGGGAAAGGGGCATTGGTACTATTCTACTCTTGCACCTGACACCCCATTCAAGCAGCTGTCCTGGTCCAGACCCTTGCATGGACATGCTCTTGCATAGGATGCTTTGCATGGACATGCTCTCGCATAGGATGCTTTGCATAGACATGCTCTTGCATAAGATGTTTTGCATGGACATGCTCTTCCGTAGGATGCCCTTGCATGGACATGTTCTTGCATAGGATCCCCTTGCATGGACATGCTCTATCATAGCATGCCCTTGCATGGATATGCTATTGCATAGGATGCTTTGCATGGACATGCTCTTGCATAGGATGCTTTGCATGGACATGCTCTTGCATAAGATGCTTTGCATGGACATGCTCTTTCATAGGATGCCCTTGCATGGACATGCTCTGGCATAGGATGCCCTTGCATGGACATGCTCTTGCATAGGATGCCCTTGCATGCACATGCTCTCGTATAGGATCTCCTTGCATGGACATGCTCTTGCATAGGATGCCCTTGCATAGACATGCTCTTGCATAGGATCCCCTTGCATAGACATGCTCTTGCATAAGATGCTTTGCATGGACATGCTCTTTCATAGGATGCCCTTTCATGGACATGCTCTTGCATAGGATGCCCTTGCATGGACATGCTCCTGCATAGGATGCCCTTGCATGGACACGCTCTTGCATAGGATGCCCTTGCATGGACATGCTCTTGCATAGGATGCCATGCATAGACATGCTCTCGCATAGGATGCCTTGCATGGACATGCTCTTACATAAGATGCTTTGCATGGACATGCTCTTTCATAGGATCCCCTTGCATGGACATGCTCTTGCATAGGATGCCCTTGCATGGACACGCTCTTGCATAGGATGCCCTTGCATGGACATGCTCTTGCATAGGATCCCCTTGCATGGACATGCTCTTGCATAGGATGCCCTTGCATGGACATGCTCCCATATAGGATGCCCTTGCATGGACTTTCTCTTGCATAAGATGTCCCAGCACATTGCCATCAGCACACATGGGAAAGGGGCATTGGTACTATTCTACACCTGCATCTGACACCCCATTCAAGCACCTGTCCTGGTACAGGGTGTCCATGGACATGCTCTCGCATAGGATGTCCTTGCATAGGATGCCCTTGCAAGGACACGCTCTCACATAGGATGGACATGCTCTCGCATAGGATGTTCTTTGATGGACATGCTCTCGCATAGGATGGACATGCTCTCACATAGGATGCCCTTGCATGGACATGCTATCACATAGAATACCCTTGCATGGACATGCTCTCACATAGGATGCCCTTGCATGGACATGATATCGCATAGAATGCCCTTGCATGGACATGCTCTTGCATAGGATGCTTTGCATGGACATGCTCTTGCAAAAGATGCTTTGAATGGACATGCTGTCACATAGAATACCCTTGCATGGACATGCTCTTTCATAGGATCCCCTTGCATAGACATGCTCTTGCATAGGATCCCCTTGCATGGACATGCTCTTGCATAGGATGCCCTTGCATGGACATGCTCTCGCATAGGATGCCCTTGCATGGACATGCTCTTGCATAGGATGCCCTTGATGGACATGGTCTTGCATAGGATCTCCTTGCATGGACATGCTCTTGCATAGGATGCCCTTGCATGGACATGCTCTTGCATAGGATGCCCTTGCATGGACATGCTCTCGCATAGGATGCCCTTGCATGGACATGCTCTCGCATAGGATGCCCTTGATGGACATGCTCTTGCATAGGATCTCCTTGCATGGACATGCTCTCACATAGGATGCCCTTGCATGGACATGCTCTTGCATAGGATGCCCTTGCATGGACATGCTCTTGCATAGGATCTCCTTGCATGGACATGCTCTTGCATAGGATGCCCTTGCATGGACATGCTCTTGCATAGGATGCCCTTGCATGGACATGCTCTCGCATAGGATGCCCTTGCATGGACATGCTCTCACATAGGATGCCCTTGATGGACATGCTCTTGCATAGGATCTCCTTGCATGGCCATGCTCTCGCATAGGATGCTCTTGCATGGACATGCGCTTGCATAGGATCCCCTTGCATGGACATGCTCTATCATAGCATGCCCTTGCATGGACATGCTCTTGCATAGGATGCTCTTGCATAGGATGCCCTTGCATGGATATGCTCTTGCATAGTATGCCCTTGCATGGACATGTTCTTGCATATGATGCCCTTGATGGACATGCTATTGCATAGGATGCCCTTGCATGGACATGTTCTTACATATGATGCCCTTGCATGGACATGCTCTTGCATAGGATCCCCTTGCATGGACATGCTCTTGCATAGGACCCCCTTGCATGGACATGCTCTTGCATAGGATCTCCTTGCATGGACATGCTCTTGCATAGGATCTCCTTGCATGGACATGCTCTTGCATAGGATCCCCTTGCATGGACATGCTCTTGCATAGGATCTCCTTGCATGGACATGCTCTTGCATAGGATCTCCTTGCATGGACATGCTCTTGCATAGGATCCCCTTGCATGGACATGCTCTTGCATAGGATCCCCTTGCATGGACATGCTCTTGCATAGGATCCCCTTGCATGGACATGCTCTTGCATAGGATCCCCTTGCATGGACATGCTCTTGCATAGGATCCCCTTGCATGGACATGCTCTTGCATAGGATCCCCTTGCATGGACATGCTCTTGCATAGGATCTCCTTGCATGGACATGCTCTTGCATAGGATCCCCTTGCATGGACATGCTCTTGCATAGGATCTCCCTGCATGGACATGCTCTTGCATAGTATGCCCTTGCATGGACATGCTCTTGCATAGGATCCACTTGCATGACATGCTCTCGCATAGGATGCCCTTGCATGGACATGCTCTCGCATAGGATGCCCTTGTATGGACATGCTCTTGCATAGGATGCCTTGCATAGACATGCTTTCGCATAGCATGGCCTGGCACACCTGTATACACACATTTGGCTGTACCTAAACTGCTCAGATTCCATTGTTTCTCCTGTAACAGAGCAACAATTCCATGCTGCACTTCCACTTAATCCCCAGTCACAAGTTAATGGGTTTTTGTTATGGGGTGGGAGACTTGCATCCTACGATATTCCTGACTTATCCCTGCTCTGCGAACAAGCTGTTTCCACAGGAGGTTTTGGTCCTTAATGATCTGCCAGGTCAGTGATGCTGCCTGTTTAGTTCTGGTGTTAGTCAAGACCTTTTGTGCTTAGTATGTGTATTATACTTATAAGGGCTTTTAGCCAGCCCTCTTCATGCATTGGTGTGTTGATGTGTCATTCACTTTTTGTTCCACCTACTGCAGAATGCAGCATGGGGCAGTGGGTCAGCCCACTTCAGTCATTGGTTAACTTCAAAGTGAGTGACGCCATTCTGCCATTTCACAAGGAGCACATTGGCATACCAAGTAGTTCCCAGCAGCCGCTCCTCCGCAATGTTATTTTCATTTTATTTTTCATTATTCTCCATGTAAAGGTGCAGGCTGGGCTGTGCTTCACGCAGAGCAGGGGGAGGAGTTGTGGCACTCTCCTAAGCACTCACTTGGCATGTTCTCCACCAGGCTGTGTTGTACATGCGCAGACTCCCAGTCCCTCTCTGAGCACCGAACCACAACTGTCAGACCAATCACAACGCTGCTGTAAGGCAGCATTGGGATTGGTCAGGGAGCTGGGAGCCTGGGTGCTTCCTGTTTCGTCAAGAAGAGGACGTAAGTGATTCCTTTCTTTTCATTTCCCCATTTTCTTTTTTACCCCTTCCCCCCCTGCCCCACCACTACAGCCCGGTAGCAGCCGCTACTGGTAGTTCCCCTCAGTGCCAAGGACTTCTATGGAAATGTTTGCTTTCTGAGACCAAAATAATATTGGGTTTTTTCCCAACTTTATAATATTGAGGAGCAGTTGCTAGAACCATGTTTTATAAAATCAATGTAAAAATAAAACAAGCACTAGTAAAGTTGAAACGTTGGCAGCCGAACCAGACTGATACATTTAGCTGGTGTTTGCTGTCCGTCAGACCTTTGAGATGCTTTTGCCGGGCTCTTGCCCCCATCTCTTTCCCATACATGCTCCTGTCAGAGCCTTTTGTTGGGACGTTGAGCCTCCAGACAGTTTCTTTGGATGCTCTTTCCTCCTTAAGTCCCATGCAGGCTTCTAGCATCTGACCTACTAACTTCCGCATGACCGGGGTAATATCTGTTCTGTATGCAATCAGCACAAGCCGCCTCTTGCCTGGTGTCCAGCTGGTCACCACAGTTAAGTGCCTTGTCGTACGTCAGGTTCCTGGCTTCTTCACAAATGTTGCACAGACCTGTCCATGTCTAATGCTGATAGAGGATCTGAGGACATCTGACCACCACAGATTTGCAAACCTTACTGAGACTTGCTGAAGCATCCCAGTTCTAGTTTTGCAATTGTGGACACTGAAATCCTTCAAGGGGATGATGCTGAGAATGTCAGGCTGTTGGAGAGAGGATGACGAAGGCTCCTTGTCTAAAGGGAAGCAGGAAGGCGTCATGAATGGTAGCCAGGATGCAGGAAAAGTTGTATGAAGTCTGGTATCCCCTACTGTGTCATACAAGTTGAGAGCGACAGGCCTTGAAGGGCCATCATCATCCTCAAGCATCAGTCAATAGTCACCTGTATCATCAGCAATCAGTAGGAAACTACCAAGAGCTAGGCAACACCTGTAATCTCACAGGAGGACATCAATGGTACGAAGAACCCAGGACTGACAGTGCTTAATCTGTAACAAAATAAGTGCCAGGGCTCTCATCAGGAGGTCGCTGCAGCTTGCACCACCCATTGCCCCTGCCAACTCTGCCAATGGCAGTACCAGCATAGCTACTCACCATCACACTCCTGAAAGTGTGACAATTCAGACTATTCCAGCCCTCCAAAGCTATAAGTATGGCTTGGGAAGCATATATTAGTTATCTTTAATTTATATTGAATTAATAAACAGCTGTTGTTGTGGTCATCTCTAAATTTAGACAAACAGTGCCACCATGTGGCAGACTATAATAGGTGCCCGTGTTCATAATTAAGTGCCCATACCGAGCACCTGAATCCACCAGCTCAAATTAAGCTCTGCAAGGACAGCTGCTTGAATGGGGTGTCAGGTGCAGGAGTAGAATAGTACCAATGCCCCTATCCCCTGGTGCGCGAACTGCAATGTGTATACGCTACTGTACACCACAAGAGTCAGTAATGTGGGCTAGGACAGAAAGGCCAGGGAGCAGATCCTGAAATGAATGTTCTTCCTTTACTATGATTTCCGAAGGGTTGGCAAGACAGACGTAAAATAATGTAAAGTAATACATGGACTTGCATTAAAGGATATACGCACCGCAAGAGCGGCTCGTCTCTGCTAACCGCGGAGGAACACTATGCTCGCGGGGTGTGTGTGGTTTGTGCAACTGCGCGCTACGCTAATTGCACGTAGCACAATGCAAAAACGTGTAGCGGGCATTTTTTGCTCACTCACAGTCTTCCACGTCAAGATGGCAACCGCGAGCGAGCAAAATCACCATCCCGGCGAGACTTTTCCTCATTCGCGATCAGCAACATCAAGTTGCCGATCTCGAGCATGGAAAATAAACCTCCCGGTGTGATTTTCAATGCGGGGAGATCAGGTTTCTCACAGCGAGGGAGCGCGTATGTTCGCAACCGCTCGTGATGAGAAACTTACAGTCCGCGTTGAGAAAGCGGCCGCTCGAGTACAAATCTACTCGAGTGGCAGAAAACGACCGCTTGCACTGTGCAAGATGCCGTTTGCAATGATTGCACAGTGCGGACAAGCATCCGGCACTGTGCAATCAGTGCGAACAGCATTTTCCCTACCGCACTACGCAGTTCGCATAGCGAAGTGCACTTTGCGTAGCTACTACGCAAACTACGCCCAGGGTTAGTTTTTGCTACTAAAATGGCTAAATACCCGGATGGGTTAGGAATGGGCATGGAGATGTAGGAACCTGCAAAAGGATCTCAAGCAATAGATAAACCCAGTGATACATAAAAAGGTACAAAATCAGTTCTGTCACACTGAGTTTTCCAGAAAAGATTCATAAGAATTCACACAGTTGTTTCTACAGTAGTTGGAAGGTTTAACATGACCTACCAGAAAGCAACATTGCTATTTCCACAGTAGTTATGAAGGGATTCACGTTACTTCCTAAGTGCCAACACTGTTGGTCCCTTACTGGTTATTGAACAACATAGGCACTGTTCTGGTTTCAGTGGTTAGTCCAAGGAGGTGTGATCCCCTGTTACTCCATTGCACTGCTAAATCGCCACGGTCTTTAGCCTTTGTGCAAACATCTGTTTGTGCAACAATTGCAATTAGAAGTGGAGCGATGAAGTTCACACCCTCCGGATGAAGTTCACACCCTCCGGACTGTTCTCCCTTTAAATTCTGGCAGATCAAACTCGCCGATATTTAATGGGGGGAAAAGCACGCCCAGATCGGCCGTAGCGGGCATCGGGCGCTTCCCCGATGGGCTGGAAAGGTGGCAGAGGTTTTTGGAGCGTTGGGGGACAGTTTTGCAGCAGTGCTGGGTGCCCGTTTATTTAAGCAGCAGTGCTTCACACTATCACTCTCCTAACTTCCACACAGATTCACCGAAGTTAGGGTTGGAGTTGCTCCAGACCTGGCCCCATTTCATTAACAGTGTTGTAATTGATGCAACATTCTTAGCATGACCTTTTTTTCTTTTTTTTGCTGAGTTTTATATAGCGCAAACTTGACCCCAACCGAATCAGGTATCAGAGCGCTTTACATAGCACCAGTTACGTTACATGAGGACACACATTCATTTTTGTTAGGCACGGGGAGATTAAGCGATTTGCCCAGAATCACAGGTTGTTTGTCATCATTACCGAGACTCAAACCCAGATCCCCAGGTCGAGGTCGAGCGCCCTAGCCGTTAGGCCAACCTTATTTATTTTATCACATCCAAACTACCATCATCTGCCGCTTAAGACCTAGTGGGACTCAAGATGGCTGCCTCTGGTCTTGTGACTCTTGTGGTATTCAAGATGGCTGCCTCCGATCTTGTGACTCTAGTGGGATTCAGGATCGCTGCCTCCGGTCTTGCAACTCTTGGGAGATCAAAGGTGTCTGCAGCCATTCTGCTGCAAGATCCAGCAAGTCCTGCCAGTCACAGCGGCAGACTTCAGAACACAGTGGGGTGTTGCAGAGGGAGCCACATCCAAGAATAAACTTTTCCACATGCTGATCGCATACATAAACAAGCATTTGCAATGCAATAGGTCTCGCATTTGCGAGAGTTTGAGCGCGCTCCTCAAGGCTATTGTGAGAGCCCATCCATCTATAGTCAGGCTTTGAAAACACAGCTTGATACGATTGTCTTAACTGATGGTGCTGCCCTTATTCAGTATGTCGACTATTTGTTAGTTGCTGCTGAAAATGAAGAGATTTGTAAAGAGGCTACTTTGTCGTTGTTGCGTCATTTGTCTGATTTCCATCATAAGGTGTCTCTTTCGAAGTTGCAATATTGTCGACAAGAAGTAACCTACTTAGGTCACCTCTTATCGAAGGAGGGAAGAAGATTGACCCTAGAAAGAATTCAAGCTATTGCGAAAATGAGTGTGCCTACGACACAGAGAGAAGTACGTGCTTTCCTGGGTATTACGTCGTATTGTAGACAGTGGATTCCGAATTTTTCACTTCTTGCGAAACCTTTGATAGCTCTTACGGTTAAGGATACTCCAAATGCTATTCCTTGGACTGACGAATGTCAGAAGAGTTTTTCAGAATTGCGTGATGCGTTGTGTTCGGCTCCTGTGTTGGGTACTCCCGACTACAGTAAGCCTTTCACACTCTATGTCCACGAGAGAGAGGGATGTGCATTGTCAGTTTTGACTCAACAGTTTGGCAATAAGAAACGTCCATGTGCGTATTTTTCATCGACTTTGGATCCGGTAGCTAGAGCGTTGCCGAGTTGTTTGAGAGCTACAGCGGCAGCGGCTGTCTCTATTCGACAGTCTGCTGGTTTGCTAATGGACAATACCTTGATTGTAATGGTTCCACATGCAGTGGATACCTTATTGAATCAAACAAAGACACAGCACTTAACAAGTGCTCGGTTGTCAGGTTACGAATTGACACTTTTAGCGAGTCATGTGCATATAAAGAGATGCAACACTTTGAATCCAGCTACGTTGTTGCCGATTTCAGTTGAGACAGATGTTTCTGAACAGCATGATTGCTTCCTTAGGATAGAGGAAGAAACAAAAGGGAGGATAGACCTTAGGGACACTCCTCTTGCAGAATGTGATGGTACTTTGTGGGTTGATGGTTCATGCTTCAAGCTTCCGAATGGTGATACGACTGCGGCATATGCTGTTACGACTTTGCATACGATTGTTGAAGCTGCACGTATCCCACATAATTCAGCTCAAGCAGCAGAGTTGATTGCATTGACAAGAGCGTGTGTGTTGTCGAAAGGGAAACGAGTGACTGTGTATACCGATAGCCAGTATGCGTTTGGTGTGGCTCATAGTTTTGGACGATTGTGGAAAGAGCGTGGGTTCCTGACTTCGCATGGGACTAAGATTCAGCATGGTCAGTTGGTGAATGAGCTCCTTGAGTCACTTACTTTGCCGTTGCAAGTTGCGATTGTGAAATGCAGTGCGCATAAGACTGATGATGTTGGTCGTGGTAATGCGTTTGCAGATGAAGTCGCGAAAGAAACTGCGAGAGATGTGATGAGTCGAATGTATGTTGCGGGTCCGGTGAGATGGGTTCTAGATAGAAGTATGTGTGAAGATACAATAGAGAGTGTGAAGTCAATTCAAGCTAAAGTTACAGAGAAAGAGTTGAGTGAATGGAGAGAAAGTAAGGGTAAATTGGATTCGAATGGTTGTTGGGTTGAGATGTCAGAGTATCAACGATGGTTGCTACCCGATGCGTATGTGCTTCCAGTGGTTACGATGGCGCATGGAATGGCTCATATCAGTATGAAAAGGATTTGTCTGTTGTTGGTTCCAGTATGGCAAATGCTGGAATTCCTAAATGTGCAGAGAATGTGGTCAAAAATTGTATGGTTTGTCTGATGTACAATCCTGGTAAGGGAACTCCAACTCCAGCTGGTCATTTTGCGCCTCCGACATATCCGTTCGAGGTTTTGCAGCTAGATTTCATCCACATGGAGAGGTGCAACAACTTAAAGTATGTGCGCGTGGTAGTTTGTGCCTTTTCGAGATGGGTAGAAGCATATCCCCTGAAAGATAACACTGCCTTGTCCACAGCTAAAGCCCTTATTAAGGAATTCTTCCCTAGGCTTGGTTTGCCGAGAATGGTCTGGAGTGACAATGGGAGTGAATTTGTGGGTCAAGTGATGAAGAGAGTGTGTGATGGTTTAGGAATAAGGCAGAAATTCCACGCTGCAAATCATCTTCAATCAGCTGGCTTGGTTGAGTGCTATAATGGCACCCTTAAGCTAAAACTAGCCAAGATTCAGGCGAGCTCTGGTCTACAATGGCCTGATGCCTTGTCGTTAGCCCTTCTGTCCACAAGAATGACTGTGCATTTGCCAATGGGACTTAGTCCGTATGAGGTTGTGTTTGGTCGCCCGGCAAATATTTGGAGAGTGCTGCGGCCGACAAAATTTAGCGAGATAGAACACCCTGTCTTGCTTGATTACCTTTATGAATTGATGGTTAAATTGCGTGTTTTGCACCAACAGGTTCATGATACACTGCCACAAGCATCTGAAGATCCAGGACATGCGATCGAACCTGGATCCTGGATCTTCGTGAAGAATTTCCAGCGGACCAAGAATGAGCAGCCCTGCTGGATTGGTCTCTACTTGGTGCTTTTGGCCACACGTTCAGCAGTGCGAGTGCGCGGTAAAAAGAACCACGGCGTACATTGTAAGTGGGCCCCTTTGCCTCTGCCGTACGACCGGTGGGTCCAGGAAGGTATTCCAGATTCTGAAACTGAAACCGTGCCTCGTTTTCTGCCTTTTAGCGATGCACGTTTGATTGGGCCAAACTCTGAACGTGAAAGCGACGATCTTCTGCAAGGAGCTGTGCCTCCGTCAGTTCGTTTGGACATTTCTGAACCTGAACTCTTGTTTCATGAACAGACATTGCCTGATAAAGGCCGCTATAATTTACGACCGAGAGTCGTTGGACAAATAAAATAAGATTCTTCCTTTTCTAGTTTTGAAACTGAATTCTCTCCTCCGAGAAACTGTTTTGACTGATTTTTGTTTTTCGAACCGCCATCCGGGTTCAGCTGTAAGGTCGCGGTGTCAAGTCTTTGGAGTGCAAGCCGAAGACGTTAGGTCAACAGTTCTGGTTGGTCTAAGGGCGTTCCCTGGACTGACAGATGCATTCCTTAGCACGGAACACCCTACCACCACGAACAGCACGATTAGAGGATGGAGTTTTTCAAAATGGAGAGACCTGATGAAAGAATGAGCAAAATGTGTACAGTGATGAGCAGAAAACGTTTTTTAATATTATGTTTGTTGATGTTGTTTAGTTTAATGATGTTTCTGATGGGATATATTATATTCTCTTTTCAAGTGACATTTGCACCCACTACACAACCCATACCTTCTACTGTTTCCTCGCATTCTTTTCACCCTCTGCCTGAACATGAGTCCATTAGGAGATTGGAATTTGTTAATAACTCCTTTGTTCAGCTTCTGCACCAACACCAGCAAGAAGTGAACACGACTAATTGTTGGGTGTGCGGCCTTATGCCCCATACTACTGATAAAGGTATTCCTTACCTGGTCCTGCCATTCAGCTAAATGGTTCTGTGTGGGCATACAGAACGATGTTCATCTATGCTTGTGAAGTCTACCCCCTACGTTCTGTGAAAGATAATGCAAAGAATAGTGCTCTAGTTAAGGGAATAGTAGATATGATTAGAGGAATAGATTCCTATGAGACTATCCCGAGAGATGAGACGCTAGCGTATATTGGATGGAACGTTACTGGATATGGAGTTAGTCTGAGTGGGAACCAGCGAGCGAAAAGATCCTCTCCGATTTGGATTGTACCCCATCAGGGTCATTACTGTCTGCAAGGTTATGGCAAGAATCCGAGAGCTCAGTTAGGGAAGAGTGTTTGCACTGAGACGTATGTTTTTGCGTCCCAGACTTCCCCATCGTTTCTAGCAGCTAACGGTACCTATTTAGTCTGTTACGATAGAGCGTATACATGGTTGCCCCCTGATTTCTCAGGCACATGTTTTGTCTCGTTCCTGTTGCCTCCTACGTATACAGGTGCGGCAGATAACCACAAGACGAGAGTTGTTAGAGGTGTCTTCAGTAAGGAAGATACTGCAGGACAAGAATTAGGAGATTTTCTGAAGGGTTTTCTGCCGTTTTGGGGACCTATGGTTAACAGCAGGAACATACGGCAATTGACGAGAATAGTTGAGTCCACCATAGTTGAAACTGCCGGTGCCCTTAGTAACTTGACTGCTGAGCTCCAGTCGGATCGCCTTATGACTCTTCAGAACAGAGTTGCGTTAGATGTCATACTTGCAGATAGAGGAGGGGTATGCCTCAAGACTACCACACCTCCACCAGGGTTCTCTGGTCCAAGGCGGTTGCGGTGGTGCAATGGTGGTCTGACTGCCCCATTTGTAATCCTGGGTGCTACTCCAACAAAGGGCATATTAATGTATACAACAATCGCAAAGGGTGTCGTGCACACCGTTTTTCTCCATTTATTTATCTTTTCCAAATTAAATCAAATTGTCCCATGTGCGTGCCAGCCAGGGTAGTGCAATGTATAAATTAAAAAACTAATGATAATGACGGACAAAACCACATATGACTTAACAACAGGTTCGCAGTAATTAAGGACATGTGAGATAATATGGAATGTTTTTATGTATGATTTTGTCGCTTATATTAAGGATGCTTAAGATTGTTAATTTTATGAAGTTACCTAGCGCTGTTCATCTATGCGAACAAGTTGTACCATGGGTATTGTAGGCAAGCGAGAATGCTACAGGTGTCAGTAATTAAGCTCATACCACGTGAGGGAGGTGGAGCACACAAGAGGTTAACACTGAGGGTACGTAGAGAGTAGTTCACACAGAAGGGAGGAGGCCGAGGCAAGAGCTGATCGGAGAATGAAAATCAAAGGCTGCAGGTACGCGTTACGCATGAGAGTAAATTATTCAACATGTAAATGTGAGAAAGCAGAAGATGCCATGTACGCGTTTAAAGTGGGGCAGTCTTAGGAACGGTCCGATACAGGCAGTAAAAGAAATAGCAGGTGTACTACAGGATGGCAATAGATTGAGAAAACGCACAGGTTTTCCGGCTAACGTGTAAAAATGCAAACGGGGTCTGCTTAATCACGTAGTAAAATGACTTAGTTTAATGTGTCTTTTTGATGTCTAACCACTATAACGGAAGCGAGTGATCTGAGCTCTTGATGCATGGGGGCTGGATAGCGAAGGATACTCATAAAAAAAGTTTTAGATAAGAATGTTTAATCTTCATTAGTATATGGGCAATATTATTAGACCTAAAGCATTGTTTCATAATATTGTTTTTTAGACTCCCATTACGAAGGGAAATGAAATTCCCGAAATGCATTGGGTTTTAAATAAACAACTGCTGCTTTGAACCACTTGTTGTACTGGAATCGTATTTGCGAAAAGAAGAGGCCTGGATGGGCACCCGCTTATGCAAGAAGTTTTTCTGCTACAAATTGTTGGAATGTGGATTTGTCGAATGAAAAATAATGATTAAGTGACATGGTTAAAACTGAAGTAAACGTTGAATAATTGGAGTAACGAAAGAAAAACGAATGGACCTAGCATCCATAAACACGCAGTGCAGCTGGGGAGTGGAGGGTTAGCCATACCCTCCCCACAGACTTGTAAGAACTGCTCAGGGCAGGTGTTAGCTTTTGGAGATATTCGCGCGAATATCTCCAAAGGTTGGTAATAGGAGATAGCGATGTTAGCGACTGTTTCCAGTCGCTAACATCTTGGCACGCCCACTTTGCATGTCATTAGTGATAAATTTCTCTGACATGCAAAGCGGGGCCCAAGATGGTCGCTATCTCCTACTAGCTGTCGCTAACTGGTGTTAGCGACAGCTAGGTAATAGGGAGATAATTTTATCTCTGCTTTCTTGGCTTTTAAAGCCAAAAAAGCGGAGATAAATCCCTTGATAATATGCCCCCAGATTCTTTAAGTGCAAAAAGTAGGGTCATAGCAGCATTAATGGTATTAGTTTCATACTTCTTAAACAGAGGTTTGAGGTAGGCAATCCTAAAAGACAGAAACAGGTCACATAAAAACAAAAAGTTCAACGTGCTCTGTTTTGTAATCCCATCACAGGGACATGGGGAAACGGGGTGCTGATTCATCATAGGGAAGGCAACCAGATGATGCACAAGGTCTAGCCTCAATCTTGTAAGTACATAAAGATGGGAAGATCTTGTAACGAATGACAGATAGGCTTGGAAACCCAACGTATCTATGTATAGATGGTAAAACTGGTACGTTGTTTGTTCCCTTACTGTTTCCCTCCTACATACATTCTTATGAGACAGGAAAGTGCTCTTTAACTCCTGTTTTGACATGGCTGAAGTTTCATTACGCATTCCCAAAATAGATTGATCAAAAATGTCCCCGTTAGTTTTAGTTAAATAGTTAGGCCAGGGTATCTTCAAGTAATTTTCCAGGCGTAGGCAATCATTTACAATAGACTTGGTAAAAATAGTCTCCTATTTTAGCCATAACGATCTCCATAGCTGGAGCGATCTCAAGGCTATTAAATCCCTCAAATAGTTGAGACCAACCTCGCTCAAGCAAAATTTGGATAGTGGCGAAACACGTGTCGGACACCTGGGAACCAGACACTGGACTAGTGGGAACTAGGCAATGCCAAAGGTCAGAGTAAAACTGAGAGACCCAAACAGTGGCACAAAGCCAGAACTACGCTGTCAGTACGTTGTCCCTTAAACTCTTGCTGCTGTGGTCTACAGGTCGCGAGATTGAATACTGGCAAAGCCGCACCAGCCTTCCATCCTCCCAAGGTTGGTGAATTATTATTATTAAATTGATTGTTATTATTATTTGATATTTATGAAGCGCACATAAAACACAAGTTATAAGTAAAAGTGGGTGGTTTTGGGGGAGGGCACATTTCGGTGTAGCAGCTGTTGCCCAGATCTCACAGAGCCCTTGTTGTTTTGTGTTCTGCTTCTGCTGCTGTGATTCTGACATGAGCTACACGCGGGTCCCGGCTGAAGCGCAGCTGCGGCCTTGTTTATTTACAGCAGAGGGAATTTACAGTTCCCTGAATGCCGCCTTCATGCTGGTGTTATCCCAGAGGTGACCGGCATCTCTGAGGAAGACTGTTCAGTTCAGTTCAGTAAAACTTTATTCGGTCTATTACAACCATCAAAGTAACCAAATAATAGATTCTAAACACCATCTAACAACCGACCATCCTCCCGAAGAGCAAAACAATAAAAACTAGCATTTTTTCAAAATTTTCTAAAACACAATTTCAATTTAAAATCCTAAAATATAAAAATATTTGATATCACATGATTTTTAATCTAATGTTTCTCAGACGCCTAATACGCTTGGCCTAGACCTCTCGCTAATCATTACATTACCGGCATCTCTGAGGAAGACTGTAGCCTGGCTCAGACCAAATGTCGCCTTTGGACTGGCTCTAAAACCAGCAGAGTGAAGGACCAGAAGCAGAAAGAGGACCCACTCCCCACCCCCTTCACAAATGCACCTTTACAAAGACATAAAAGCACAACATCCTGCTACATGGGGGAGAGCTCCTGCGACAGCGTGGACGTCAACCAAACCTGAAAGGTGGTTGTCTATTTCCGCAGATAAGGCGGAACAATGGCATCCAACTAAGGCTGTAATTGGATCTCAAACTGCACGTGACCAACTGTGACCCAGAGGTAAGACTCATGTTTGTTGGGACCTCTTTAGAGGTGTATGGCTTCTTTTGAAACAGTATTGTTAGGTCTGGGTTATGTCGGCTCACTTTGTCCTAAGACCTTCTAACAAAATAGAGTGGACTCAGTGTCCTTTCAACCAATAGTGTTCTTCGACCAGCCTCTTTTACCCATTGGCTCATTTGGGAGACAAATAATGCATACATTTCCGTCACGTTGTTCAGGTTGCACAAAAATGCCTCCTTGATCTGTGCAAAGGCACTGCATAGTTGTGAAATAATCAGAAAGCAGGCAAGAAAAACATTTAAATTCAGATATTTTTAGCAGTCTTTTCTTCCACCGAGTGCTGGGAGTAATAAGAAGCATTTGCAATGCAATAGGTCTAAATAAAAGGCATTGTTATTTACAATGACAATAGCTTAAACTTGCGTAACGGCGAGATCTATTGCATTGCAAATGCTTGTTTTTGTTGTAAGGTACTAAAGTGCACTGAAGGTGTCATTAGGGTAGGAGACAATGGGACAGTAGACTGGTAGGGCAGGTAGAAATGGGAGGAGTCCTACAGCAAAGATGATGTGTTTCTGTAGTCCATGGTTGAGAGCGAGCGGACTCTAAAGATATTAAAGATAGGCAGGAGTGCCAGGACCCAAAGCACAGACCCTAGAAGGATGAATGTATGTGAGAAAGAGGCCCTCTGATCCAGCTGCCTGAGCCCCTTTGCTAGTCCCTCCGAGTGCAAAACCGAATTTCATTCGAACACAAGGGGATCTTTGGGGCTGAATAATACTTCTCCTATAAGTTTTCTCCTCTCACCCCCCACCCCGCTGCCCTCCACCCCACCCCAAGCCCTCTCCAGTGAGATCAGTTAGAAACATTTCTGAGGGAACCCATGTTCTGCTTTCCGTTTCCTTCCCACCCCCCTTCAGGGGAAAAAGCTGCCGACAGACCCTTTCTTGCTGACCATGTATGAATGAGGGTCCAACGATGGGGGCTGAGAAATCAAAGTGACCCTCAAGTTGAGTTTGTTGTACTTATTCCTTTGATACCAATTTTGTTTGCATAGCAATTTGTCTTTTACCCAGGTATTGAAGGGTTATTTGGGTTTATCCCTGTGATTTTCTCACGAGAAATCAAAGTGAAGCAAACCTCCACCCGAATGGGCCCCTGCTCACACTATTTACCACCAGTACGGTAAAGCTACATGCAAATTTCTGAAACTGTGGGTGGGACTCATGAAGTGGGTTTCTTGGTTGTCCTCAGATATCTTCAGTCATAGTAAATGACTCGCCAGACTTTCTTTGTAGCTTCTTAAGGTTTTATTGGAGAAAACAGGATGAGCCAAGCGCAGGAGTAGTGAGGACTCAGGATGACTGCTCTAACTGACACAGCAGTGTTCCAGACCATCGCCCCTAAGCATTCCAATAGTAATGATACATAGATTACATGCACAGGTGGGAAATAGAATTCCGTATATAATCTGTAAAGCAAGAGCACTAACAAATTACACTTTGGATTACTAAACTCAAACACCACATATCTCCCCCTTTAACAAGAAACAAAGGAGAGAAACAAGAAAACAATTAAACCATGAATCTACTGGGGATTCTCTTGACTCTTGAACTTCTAACAGTACAATAACTTTGAACATTCATTTGTGTACTATGACAAACATTATTTCTTTTGGTTTTAGACAAACGGCCAACATTCCACCATTAATCATTATCACATTTCATTGCCTGACCCCTAATACTAACAATGCTTGCAGGATCTCTGAATTTTTTTCCCTTCTGTAGCAATAAAGGATCCTTGACACACACCTAGTCTCCGATAGCAAATTAACCTCCTTTTTAGTAACAGGCAGCTTGGATTTTACACACCTGCGGAGACTAGCCTCATCACTCCGAGTTATTGCTTTAATGGAATTCTCTATTACATTACACTCTTTGTTTTAAATCTCCATCTTCCAAAATGGGTTAAGAGAGGGAACAACTTTTCTCTCTCTCATTCATTCAAAAGGAACAGAAGCCGAAACAGAATGAGGAGTAGTTCTGTAAGCCCATACAACATCCATGACAGCAGTCTCACAGTCCACTCTCGCTTTGATTGCACTTTGTATACATTCAACTAAGACTCTGTTAAATCTTTCACATTTACCATTTGCTTGAGGAAAATAAAGAGGAGTGCAAAGATGCTTGACACTCATCTTTGCCAAAAATTCTTGCATAGACACAGAAGTAAATGGTACCCCATTATCATTTAGCAGTTCTTCAGGAACACCTTCTCTAGTAAAAAATATCTTGAAGGAAACGAATGACCGATTTAGTATTGGGCTCAGAAATGCCTCTAACCTCCACCCATCTGGATAGGTGATCAACCAAAACAATGAAATATGTCATGCAATTGGGAAGCACATGAAATGGTCCTAAAAAATACAGAGCAACTCTTTGCCACACTTTGCTTGGAGACACTGTGGGTTTGGGACATGGGGTTGAAGTAGATAAATGTTTATCACTGTACAAACATTGAGTGCATTCATTCACCAAAAGCTCAACTTCACGATCAACAGCAGGCCACCAAAAATCATAACGGATTCTACGTTTGGTAGCAGTCATGCCTAAATGACCGGAATGAGTAGTTCCCAGAATTATTCTTCTGAAACAAGAAGGAGGAATTAATTTACCCTCTCTAACAAATTGTTTTCAATAGATAGTTAATTGGCAACCTTACAAAAAGGTTGTAAAATGGTATCAATGGATCTATCCTTGGGCCAACCTTTCACAACAAAACTCATAACCTGCTTTAAAACTGAGTCATTTTCTAGTGCCTTACACCAATCTTCCATATTTGCACAAACCACAGTGTTTCGACAGAAGCAACAATGCACTCTTCAATGTCCTCCTCCTCTTTTTCATCAAACTTGGAATTTTGGACAGGAAGTCTAGATAAGAAGTCAGTTTTTACATTCTTGCCACCATCTATATGTTGTACTGAAGAATTGAATTCCAAAAACTTGGTAGCAGGTCTAGCCAATCTGGCAGTGACTTTCTTAATCTTATTGCCAGAAAGAATATCCACTAAGGGTTTGTGATCCATTCTAAGCCAAACCTTCTCCCCAACAAATATGATTTGAATGTCTCTACTCCCCACACACAATCAAGCATCTCTTTTTCGATAACAGAGTATCTCAACTCCACCTCTTTCATCCTTCTTGAGGAAAATCCAAGGGTAACCTCAGTATTGCCAATCATTTGTGACAAACAGCACCCATGCCATAAGGTGTGTTAACAATGCCACCCACAATACTCTGTTAGGTTTGACACCATCTTTAGAGAGAACTTGTCCTAAATATTCAATTTCATTTAAGCAAAGATGCATTTATCCTCCTAAATGGTGACACAATTATTCTGTAAAATGGTCAAAACTTGCTCAATTACATCATTATGTTCTTCCTTTGATACAGTATGAATGAAAATATCGTCTTGAAAGACAACATTTGAAATTCCTTTAAACATGTTGGTCATAACCTTTTGAAAAATGGACGCGGCAGACGCCAGTCCAAATGGCATTCTGCAAAATTGAAATGTCCCATCAGGAGTGACAAAAGCTGTTAAATGCCTGGATGAAACATCCAATTCCACCTGATGGTAAGCTGCTCGTAAATCTAGTTGAGAAAACCATTTGGACTGACCCACAGCCGTGATTAAGTCATCAGTACGTGATAGAGGAAACATTTCCACCCAAATAGCTTTGTTAAGTTAACGTAAGTCAACACATAAGCACAACTCACCATTCTTTTTCTTGGCAAGAAGAATGGGAGAAAGCCAAAGTGTGGCATCCACTTTCTCTATGATACCATTTTCTTGCATATGTTTTAACATTTGGGATAATTAAATTCTTACACAATGAGGAACGTTTACGTAATTTGTGTTTCACAGGAGAGACACCTTCCTTTACTGTAACCCTTTTGGTGCTGATAACGACCGCCCACCCGTCATTCATGAGTCACGGTGGGCGTGTGATGATGACGGCCGGGAGCCGTCATGACCACGCCCGCGATCGGAATGTCCAGCACCGGCGCGGAATTCCAGCCGCGGCCAAGGTGTTAAGAGTGTGAGTGAAATTTTTAATCAGACCAATGTTATCAGAAAACACTTCACAAAATCTTACTTTCCATGAAGCATGATCAGTAACAGCATTGGTGAGGGACACAGGATGTTTATGGCCTGGTTTGATAATCATCCCAAATTCTGCCTGATGCCACCAACCTAGGACATTAATACCTTTATTCGCCACATGAATGTTGCCATGAATAGTTTTTGTTTCAAAAGTAATGTTGCCACAAAAATAACCCGCCAAATCAATTTTACTGCCTTCAAACACTATAGTAATTACTTCAGGAGGTAAAAGGACTTTATGTGCCCATTCTGTTTATATTTATCGATAGAGATGATAGTTATTCCTGCACCAGAATCAATGAGTAGGGGAATGTCATCCTCATCAATTTTTATTTGAACTAAAGGATCACTGATAATGTTAACAGCCTGGACATTGTTAATATCCAAAAAATAAAAAATAGAGAGGTGAGCAATCCAATATACCCTTGCGGGCTCGGGCAATACTTGTTTTAGAAAAAAGGCCAGCAAGGGATTTTGTTTAATTGCTAATTGATCAGCAATATTAGGACTTGTTAAACAATCAAGGATCCTAAAACTGTAGTGAATCTGTTGCTGTAATTACTTGTTGATTTGGGATAAACAGTCATATGAGATCAGTATCTACAATGTTACCACACTAACATAGTAAATAACTTCAAAAACCAGGATTTTGTTTTGTCTGAAAATTATTATTTGTTTTCAAACACAAAAAGTATATACAAAACAAGTGTTTTTGTAAAGAAGGGTACATACACAGATTATGGTTTAGAATTCAAGGTACAGATTATTTTAACCTTAGGTCTATCTAAACAGAAAACACCAAACTGCTCATATGAAATAACATAATGATTTCAACTGAAAAAGAAGAAAATCAAAATATGGTACATTGAATCATGTGCAGAATTGGGATAGATTGTCGACGTTTCGGTCTTTATAGATTTTTCACAAGACCATCATCAGGACGATGAATTTTAACATACAATGGATGACCCTTTTTAATATGAGTATAAAGGTCTTCCCTCTGTTTCACGGAACATCAATGGTTCCAATAATTTTGGTATTGAATGACAGGAAGGGTAAGTCGTTTTATACCCCGTGTGCTTGTGTTCTTGAGTTGTTTAGTAATCCAAGAAGTGGCTAGAGATCCCGTATTTGTGGATCGCTGGAAAGACCACCTTTCAAATTTTAAAATCGCAAAGTGAGGCAGGAAAATCTCAATAAATGGAGAAGACGCCGGACCGCAACCTATTCGAGTTCAGGTTAGCAACCCTTCTTTACAAAAACACTTGTTTTGTATATACTTTTTGTGTTTGAAAACAAATAATAATTTTCAGACAAAACAAAATCCTGGTTTTTGAAGTTATTTACTATGTTAGTGTGGTAACATTGTAGATACTGATCTCATATGACTGTTTATCCCAAATCAACAAGTAATTACAGCAACAGATTCACTACAGTTTTAGGATCCTTGATTGTTTAACAAGTCCTAATATTGCTGATCAATTAGCAATTAAACAAAATCCCTTGCTGGCCTTTTTTCTAAAATTGTTAATATCCAAGCAATCAACAGCCAGCATTAACTCTTCAATTTTTTTTTCTACTGTTTCATGTTCATTATCAATGTCATTGTCTTGAACAATCCGAATAGGAGTACGTTTACCACCTCTACAAACATTACCAAAGTGGCCAATCTTTTTGCATTTACAACATTCCTGAGCTGCAGCTGGACAATTCTTAAAATTAGACATATGAGAATTCGAACCACACCTGAGACTTTGTATTTTGATACGGCCACAAGCTATACCTCTTTTGCCTCTGGTGTTGGAAAAATAAGTCCCCTAGACCAATTTGAAGAGAAGTCAGGCAAATGTGATGATTTAGAACAAGAATTGACGACACTAGTAGTTGAAGGTTGAATTTCTAATTGTTTGGCGTCAAGTTGAGAAGATTAGATACGTTTTGCTACGTCAATAGCTTAATCCAATCAAGGATTCTTGCAAGATAATGATCTTTGTTGAATCTTCTTTGAGAAACATCTGGAAACTAATTGATCCCAAATAAGTTGTGATGGAAAATGCTCAAAATCATAATACCCCCACTCTCCCGTTGTGAGAGGGACACTGAGGGGGGGTGAGTTCACTGTTCCTCTTTGGGATGTTGGGATCCATTGGTATGGGTGGGCCTGAGCCCGCTGTTTCGGTCTCGGGACTACTCATACCGCGACAGATACTTCATAGTTCATTGAGGTATAGGGTGGGGGGAGGCGGGAGACGGGCGGTCAGGGTTGTGGCTGCTGAGTTGGGGTTTGGGACTGTTGGGGACTGTGGGGCCAGGGGGTTGGTGATGTTCTCTGGGGTAGATAGTGCAGTGCATGTGTGTGTCGTAATAATGATTCGTGTGGCGCGTAGTGGGTGGCGCTGGAGTGGGGGGCTTGTGTGGTGGACTCCGAAGGACTATGGCTGATTCGACTCATCGGACTCCAGAAGACTCTATGCGAGTGGTTACGTGGAATGTCAGGGGGTTACTAGACAAAATCAAGCGTGGGGCAGTTTTGCGATGGGGCAAGAGAGCAGCGCCAGATGTGTTATTGCTCCAAGAAACTCATATGATGGGCACAAAGGCACTGGGCCTGCAGAGGTTTGGTTATCAACAAGTTTTCCATGCCGGGTTTACTAGGGGATCCAGGGGAGTGGCCATATTGATACACCGTAGAATAGCATATGTCCATGAGAAACAATGGATAGATCCACAGGGTCGCTACTTGTTTGTGAAAGGCAAGGTGGGCACGGAACCTATAGTGTTTGGGAGTGTGTACGCCCCCCCCCCCTGCAATGGGCCCTGGCTGAGAGATTGTTCTCTGTATGGGACGATATATCCGAATCGGTGGCAGTAATTGGGGGAGATTGGAATGACGTAATGGATGTGTGTATGGATCGCCGGAGGCGCCTGGAGACGACTGAAACTCCTTCCCTTTCCCTTCCACCCACTAGACTGCATGCAATGAGTGAGGGGCTGGGCTGGGTGGATGCTTGGCGACATATGCACCCTGCGACCCGTGAATATACCTATCTATCGGCGGTACATGGCTCATTCTCGCGCATAGATTATGTGTTTTTACCTCGTGAATGCCTGAGTAGGGTGAAGAGCGCGGACATCTTGCCGAGAGGCCTATCCAACCATTCCCCAGTTTCAGTTAACGTAGACCTCCTGCGGGAACGGCAACCATTCAGGTGGAGGATGTCCTCGTGGCATCTGCTACAGCCAGCCTATACTAAACATTTGCGAGAAACCATAGATCACTACTGGCGGGAGAACCTGATAGAGGGGGCGGACGTGGAGGTGGTATGGGAGGCGATGAAACCTACCGTGCGTGGAGTGGATATCGCGTGGTGCTCGGAGGCCCGTAGGCGGCGCCGGGAACAAACTGCGGTGGCGGCTGAGCGAGTGGCGACCCTAGAACAGGAACACCGCGAGGGTGGGAATGAGATCGGGCTAAGGCTGCTTTTACAAGCACAGCAATCGTACGCGTCCCTCTTGATGGATGAAGCCAGACAGGCGTGGCTGGCCACAAGAAGTAGGGTGTATCAGTGGGGGGACAAGTCGTGCTCCATGCTCCATCGATTGTGCCAACACAACTTTCAACCCCTCGTGCTGCCGGGTATTCTAGACGATGATGGGGAGGTCCTGACTGACCCTAACGAGTTGGCAGCGAGCTTCGCCACATACTTCGAAGCCCAATACGCCTCATGTGACCGGTTGCCTGAGGGCGACTTAGACCGATTTTTCGCGGACCTACCGCCCATACGGGTATCAGACGAGACCAAGGAGATCTTGGATGCACCCCTCACAGCGGAAGAGCTGGGAGACGCTCTGGGGCAGCTCAATGCGGGTAAGGCTCCTGGCCCTAATGGCTACCCGTGTGAATTTTTTAAGAAATTTCACGTACAGCTAGGGCCACACTATGGCCGAGTTCTTGAGGTGGCGAGGACGCGGGGCGCGTTGCCCCCCGATTGGCGCCATGCCGAAATAGTAGTATTTCAGAAGCCTGGTAGACCCCCGGGCAGCCACGACTCGTACAGACCTATTTCCCTCATCAACGTCGAGGCCAAAATATTGGCCAAGGCCCTAGCGAACCGCCTGGCTCCTTATATTACAGATCTAGTCCACTCGGATCAGGCAGGCTTCATGCCCCACAGGGCAACACGACACAATATTCGACGGGCACAGGCGGCACTAGACGCTGTGGGAGCCTTGGGGGACCAGGCGGCAATGCTATTGGCCGATATCAACAAGGCTTTTGACTCGGTCAGCTGGTCGTACTTATTTACACTGCTATCGTGGCTCAATCTGGGCCCGGTTTTCCGGTCCTATATCAAACTACTTTATACGGACATCACAGCATCAGTGCGAGTCGCTGGGGCGGTGTCGGAGACGTTCCGCATTGGCCGGGGGACTAGGCAGGGGTGCCCTCTTTCCCCCTATCTTTTTGCCTTAGCAATGGAACCCCTAGCTGCCAGAGTTCGCAGAGATGCGTTGATACGGGGCTTTGAATGGAATGCCACACTGTCGGATAAAATTGCATTATACGCGGACGATGTCCTCTTCTTCCTCACCGATTTACGGCGCTCCGGCCCACGTGTCCTGGAGGTCATGCAACTATTTGGGGAAGTGTCAGGTCTCTACCTAAACGTACGTAAATCCACCCTATGGGTACTACATGGGGACACGGTGACGGATCCCTGGGCTTCGGAACTGCAAGTGGCCACAGTTGGTATGAAATACCTCGGGGTGTTTCTCTCAAACTCGGTGGACACGGCCTGGGAACGTAATCTACTGCCCGTCTGGGAGCGGGTCCAGACGGATATCAAAACTTGGTCCAGAATGCCCCTATCAATCTTTGGCAGGTCGGCTATCTTTAAGATGGTTGCACTGCCGCGCCTGCTCTACCAACTACAGAACCATCCGTATCCTATCCCACCCCAATGGTTTCGGCAGGTTGACTCGGTACTGGGCCATTTCCTTTGGGCTGGCGGTGCTGCCAGGGTAGCGCTGCGCACTTGCTTTCTGTCCACGTACTGTGGGGGTCTAGCCACCTCGGATATACGGTCGTACTACCAAGCCGCTCATCTCCTTGTTCTAAATGAATGGTGGTATAGTGACGGTGGAGATCCGGCCTACGCCCTGGAACGTGCATTAATGGGGGATAACTCGCTCCACACCATCCTATACTCACCCCGGCTGCGTCGGCCACTGCCGAGAGTCACTAAACTTGTATTTGCGGTATGGCGGCAGGCCCTGCGTCGCATGGGCTGGTGGGGTAGACTAACCGCGGAAACGCCGCTATGGCGCAACGGTTTACTACCAGAACTTTCTAAGTTATCAGGCTTTGATGGCTGGGACTCAATAGGCATTTCGCAGCTCGGCCATGTGATGTCCGGGACGACTCTCAAGTCCTTTCAGGCTCTTAGTGCTGAATTTGATATGCACCAATCTCAATTTTATCGTTATTTACAATTTCGACATGCATTGACGCCCAGTATAACTAATCTTGACTCACTCCCAGAGTTCAGCCCGATCGAGGCGAAGGTGTTCATGGGCGACCTTGGGGACAAAAAAGTATCGCGCATTTACCAGACCATGGTCACGCATTGCTCTTCCACCCTTCTTCAGCTGAAGGCGAACTGGGAGGCCGATATAGGACCGCTAGATGAGGATGATTGGCGGGAGGCATTGGAATCCCCGAGGGGGGCGGCTATAGCAATACGGTTTCGCCTCATACAGTTCAAGATTTTACACAGGGCTTATTATACTCGAGAGCGTCTGTGGAGGGCGGGCCTGATTGAGTCCCCGGAGTGTCTGAGATGTGGGGCGGAGGTGGGTACGTTGCTCCACACGGTGTGGTCGTGTTCCAAACTAGTTGGCTTTTGGAGGGGTGTATGGGGCTGTCTGTCGGAGGTGCTGGGCTGGACCCTTCCCCGTACCCACCGCCTGGGTCTATTACACATCCTGGAAGGGGTTGGTGGTAATATCTATAAGCGTCACCTGCTCCTCCTGGGGCTGATGGTAGCCAAAAGAGACATGGCCCGAGCATGGAAGGAGGTGAGGCCCCCCTCCCTGACTGCATGGAAGGCAGGCTTAGACTTTTGTATGGGTCTGGAGAGGCCAATCTTTGAGGCACGAGGATGCCCTCGTAAACATTTCAAAATATGGAAGAGGTGGGCGGACTACAGAGGTTTGACACTGGACCCCCCGGCGGATCCGGAGGAGGACCTATAGCCCTGTGTGCTCCTGCGAAACCCACTCCCACACACACACTTGATGCGCCAAGAGTTTCCATCTATACGGTTCCCACACACATGCATGGGGTTCGGGAGGGTTGAGGGAGGGTTCGGGGAGTTGGGCGGGTAGATTCTTGAAAAGATGGAGATGGGGTTAATATTTTCATGTACCATTGATTCTGCTGGTTCATTGCTTCGATGCTCAGATTTATCTTGTGATTGTAACTACAATGCCTAGTGGTATCGTCCTGATTGTGGGATGCCACTGTAATTCATATGCTCATCTTTATCAATAAAATTGTTGTGAAAAAATCATAATACCCAGTCAGGACTTTTAGAGCAGTCATGTAAGTATTAATAGATTTGTTTGGACTTTGAAAGCGAGTGAAGAACCTATGTCTATGTACCACAAGATTGACCTTTCTTTCAAAATAAATAGATAATTTCTTAACAGCCAATTGAAATTCATCAGGATCACCCAAATCTTGACCTAAATAAACAGGTAAATGGTCGAAAACATTCTGCCACTCCATACCCAAATAATAGTACAAAAGGCTGCGTTTCCTATCAAGTTTGAATTTTAAACCATCAATGGCACCCAGGTATGCCTTAAAGGATCTAAACCAAAGACGCCATTTGATAGGAGGTTCACCAGGTTCTTGTAAAAAATGTGCAGGAGGAGTAACAGACTGCATGTTGAAATTAAATGATAGGAGGAAAAAAGAAAGAAAAAGAGAAGAAAAAAAAATAGTATGAAAAGTAAATAAAGTGATGAATAAAATAACTGCAGCAACAATGGAAATCGCATGTTAATTGCTGTTAACATAAACCAGGTGTGTAATCACGAAGAAAATGGCATGTTAATTGCTGTCAAAACGGAGAGTAAGTGTGTTAATCACTTTTAACACTAGTTGATAGCGATGAATGCAGTACCAGGAAACACCTTGAGGAGCGCTGTGGTAGAGCATGAGAGATGCAGCAGGAAGTATTCCTTGCTCAATACCATAGAGTGTAGCGATGTGCAGGAGCGTAAAGACAGGCAGTTGAGTGGAATGACTTTGTGCCAGATGTCACGAACATGCTTCTTAGGCATGAAGTCCCTACCTTGCTCTTCAACAAGATGTTCATCGTGACAGGATTCACTCTCAGATTTTGCTCTAAGTATATCTTCCTCCAATTTCTGGATAACCTTCCTTGACTCCTTATGTTTCCTAGCTGCCAAGTGTATCATCACCCCTCTAATAAAAGCTTTATATGCATCCCAAATAATTTCTATTGAGGCAGAGTTTAAACTAAGGTCAAAGAAGGTTTGTGTTGCAACCTTCAACTGTGTTGTTATAGAGGCATGAAGGAGTAGGATTCTATCAAATGTCCATCTCCTTGTAGCTTCACCTTTAGAGAGTTGGAGAGCTAGAGCGACAGCTGAATGATCCGAAAGATGTTCTGGAACATGTCTTATTGACAACGTATGTTTCAGCAATCTTACATCAATCAGAAAAAAGTCAATGCGGGAAGAGTGTCCATACTTTTTGTTATGAAATGTGTAGTCGGATAGTATACCCGGGTCAATATGTTTTTCTCTCCAAATATCTATCAGACCGAGGTCCCTCATCAATACTTTTGTGAACATTCCCATTTTTGAGGGGACTGATTTCCCCCACTTGACTTATCTAACGCTGGATTTAAAAATATATTAAAATCTCTCCCCATTATTATTGGATAATTAGATTGGATCAGGTGTTTATAAATTGTGTTTCTGGGGGTTTCATTGTCTATATTAGGCCCGTTATAACCAACTGTGGTATACCACTCCTTTTGGATTTCAACCTCACAGATAACCCATCGCCCTTTTGAGTCCACCTTAACTTCATCTATCAGTACTCTAGCTGTCTGTTTAACAATAAGTGCTAAACCTTTAGTAAAACAGGATGTGTAGTATGATACGAAAATGCAATCCATTTCTGTTTATCGCAGATGGCTTTCCATTCCTCACAAGTTAGGTGGGTTTCTTGAAGTATAATAATTTCAAATTCTGATTGACACAAATATTGAAAGATTCTCATCTGCCTAGTTACTACTCTTAACCCATCAACAGTCCAGGTTAACAGTTTAACTGGTATTATAGAAACAGTGGCCATAAATAGCGGCTACTTCAACTCCGCCCACTTTCATTTGTATTATCTTGTCTATTTATCAAATAAGGACTTCTTTTTTTTCTTTTTTCCCTAAATTGCTCCCCACCCAGTGTAAAAAAAGATAATGAAAAATTAGCTTCAACTTGATGTGCCCTCTCATCCCTCCCTTGGGAACCCTCTCTAGCATTAACCTGGGCTTGGTGATATACCGCCCAGTTGAGTTCTCTCCTCCTCACCTCTGGATAACATATATATTACATTATGTTACTATGCAAAAAAACAGCTTTACCCCTGGGCCTTTTTTTTGGTCAATGAAGTTACCCACTTCCTCTGGTCTCTAAAGTTAGTAATTTTGTTGTCCCACATTACTTTTAACAAAGCAGGGAATCTTATTTGTGCAGAAGCCCCTAGGGATCTTAGAATAGGTATAAACTTCCCCAGTTCC
Source organism: Lissotriton vulgaris (assembly GCF_964263255.1). NCBI lineage: Eukaryota > Metazoa > Chordata > Amphibia > Caudata > Salamandridae > Lissotriton > Lissotriton vulgaris. The sequence continues at coordinate 1,831,460,784 of NC_141694.1, forward strand.
CATTGTCTATAATGGGTGATTCTAGACAAGTCTGACCTAATTCGAAATGACCAAGCCCCCTTAGTAAAGGAGCCAGCTTTATGCGCCTCAGATAGGATCCGCTCTTTCAAGAGGTATGTTTTAAAGTTCACCAAAATTCTTCAAGGAGTTGTTCTATTGTTGTTTTTATAAAAGGATCCCTATGGATTCTCTGGATATCTGCCTCCAAATCAAGGGAGTCAATAGAGGGGATAAACTCTTTTAGCAGCCCTATAAAAGAACTTTTGATATTATAACCCTCCAGACCCTCAGGAACTTTTAGCACATTTATATTGTTCTGTCTGCTATTGTTTTCTAAAGTTTCAATTTTTTCCATCAATAATTGTCACTGGTTTTCAATGATGAAATTTCGGAGCGATTTTGTCTCTACTTTTTTATTCCACAGATGTCTCAATCAAACAGATCCTCTCTGTAATGGCGGACACTTTCACTTCTAGCCGTCACATATATCTTGGATTTTTGCTTGGTTCTGTTCGGAAATTGCAAATGTACTTCTAATTTCAGAAGTAAGATTCCCTAGCATCGTCATCAGTTCTGAGAGGTTAGCATTTTGTGGTTCAGAAGGATTCTCCAATCTAACCTCCGAAGATATCCGTCTTGAAGTCTGAGAGACAGCCTCAACAGTGTTAACCTGCTCTTCATGCTCCAAACTTAAAACTTGGACTCTGTTTGACGTTGGAAAATTCACGTAAGTCTCCTATACAGTCCTGGTACTTTCCACTACTCCTTCTCCCAAATTAGCCATTCTAGGATCCACTAATTTATAGGTAACTTGAGATAGTAACTGCCTTTCTGACTGGAGTATATTTACCCCACAAACTTGTTGATCTTGTTGCAACACCTTAAAGAAGGATCTAAGAGAGAGGGTTATTTTCACTTGAGTGATTTCTTTCTGCGGCCGTCTCTGTGGAGGTGGAGGTGCGGAGGAGGAACAAAAGTGATCAAAAACAAAAGAGGGCTTACTCTTTGCCTTACTCCCTGTCTTCTTACTTGGTCTTTTAACAACTGCGCTTCCAGTGTTTAAATTAGGCAAAATTCCAGACTCAAATATTTTATTTCTTAAAGTGTATCGACTCGGAAGGTCTCCTCCCTCTCCTTCTGAGGCGGCACCAAATTTAGTAATTTGATCTGGTGAGACCGAAGACTCAGCTGTACTTTCAGAATTTGTGGTAGGCTCAATAGACTCACTTCTAGTTTTAATTCTAGTTTCGAGGTTTGAGACTCCTATATGTGGAAACAGCCATTACGGCGCAACTTTCACAACGCACTACCATTACAACGAAACTTTCACAACGCAGGTTCCATTACAATGCATGCCATTACAACGCATGCCATTACAACACAGATGCTATTACAACGGAGATGCTATTATAACGCATGCCATTACAACGTAAGAATGGGTAAGTATTTTATTTTATTTGAACCCCTACACTATCCAACACTTACCCTACTATTACACCCCCTGGAGTTAGAATAGTAATTTTAACCCTACACTATCCAACACTTAACCTACTATTACACCCCCTGGAGTTAGAATAGTAATGTCAACCCCTACACTTTCCAACACTTACCCTACTATTACACCCTCTGGAGTTAGAATAGTAATTTTAACCCCTACACTATCCAACACTTACCCTACTATTACACCCCCCTGGAGTTAGAATAGTAATGTTAACCCCTACACTATCCAACATTTACACTACTATTACATTCCCATTAATTAAAATTAAAAAAAATACTTACCCATACTTACGTTGTAATGGCATGCGTTGTAATAGCATCTGCGCTGTTATGGCATGCGTTGTAATGGCATGCGTTGTAATGGATCCTGCGTTGTAAAAGTTTTGTTTTAATGGTATGCGTTGTGAAAGTATGCATTGTAACGTCATACATCCATACGTGGGAAACAGCCATTACAACGCAACTTTCACAAAGCACTACCATTACAACAAAACTTTTACAATGCAGGATCCATTACAATGCATGCCATTACAACGCAGATGCTATTACAATGTAGATGCTAATACAACCCATTCCATTACAACGTAAGTATGGGTAAGTATTTTATTTAATTTTAACCCCTACGCTATCTAACACTTACCCTACTATTACACACCCTGGAGTTAGAATAGTAATGTTAACCCCTAAACTATCCAACATTTACACTACTATCACATTCCCATTAATAATTAAAATTAAAAAAAAAATGTACCCATACTTACTTTGTAATGGCATGCGTTGTAATAGCATCTGCGCTGTCATGGCATGCGTTGTAATGGATCCTGCATTGTAAAAGTTTTGATGTAATGATATGCGTTGTGAAAGTATGTGTTGTAACGTCATACATCCCTATATGTGGTATATTGGTCAAACTATGACCATCACCCAAGCTCGCTTGTTTACTCTTGCCTCTGCCTATTCTCCTCTTCTGGGGGGGTTTGCTGTTTCGAAGGTGGATTGTCAGTGGACACTCCTTTCAATAGGGCGATGGGCGTGTTCTCTTGAAAGAGGCAAGTACAACAAGTTCTTCCCGAAATACCCTGTAGAGAAATACAAGCAGTTGCCCACCGTTTGCTGGCAGTGGTATAAGCAATTTGGTACTGCTGGCCCCCAGAGCCACGAGAGGGCAGCCCAACACCTCCCCCAGCCAGTCTGCCTCACAAAATCAACACTGGAACCCTCCACACCACTTCCTTGTGCTTCAACCGGATCGTTAAGAAAATAGTCAGAAAAAGAAACAGAAAGCGTAGGATCAGCCTTAAGTCCAAACTTTAGACACTTATCACTCACCCCTGCTGATCCGCCAGGTCTCTGAGTGCAAGGAGGTAACTGAAATTGACTTGCAGATAACTCCTTTCAAGATGATATTAAAAAAAAAAACACTAAACACAAAAAAAACACACTGGAATGGATCATCTCGTTCCTCACCGGAAGGACACAGGGAGTCCGCCTCCCCCGTTTCGATCCGAGGCCACCGAAGTCATCTGCGGCGTACTGCAAGGATCATCACTCAGCCCCACCCTCTTCAACGTCTACATGAGACCTCTTGCAGCCATCGCACGCCAGCACAACCTCAATATCATCTCCTACGCCGACGACACCCACCTGATCCTCTCCCTCACCAGAGACCCCGCCACCGCCAGAACGAGCCTACACGAAGGGATGAAAGACGTCGCCGAGTGGATGAAGAACAGTCACCTGAAACTGAACTCAGACAAGACGGAAGTCCTCGTCCTGGGACCATCGCCCTCTGCCTGGGGCGACTCCTGGTGGCCCCCCGCCCTGGGTGCTACTCCCAAGCCAACAGACCACGCACGCAACCTGGGCTTTATCCTGGACTCCTCCCTCTCGATAACCAGACAAGTCAACGCCGTCTCCTCATCATGCTTCAACACCCTACGCATGCTCCGCAAGATCTTCCGATGGATCCCGACCGAAACCAGGAAGACGGTCACCCAGGCACTCGTCACCAGCCGAATGGACTACGGAAACACCCTCTACACCGGAACCACAGCCAAGCTACAGAAAAGACTCCAACGCATCCAGAACGCCTCCGCCCGACTCATCCTGGACACCCCCCGATGCAGCCACATCTCCGGCCACCTGAAGGACCTACACTGACCCTTCCAGGTCGCTCCACCTACCGCACGGCCCCTGTGTGCTGGCCTCCACCGCTGCTCCTGCTTGCTGCCGCCGCTGATTGCCTCCAGGGACCCCGCCCTCAGGCCTTCCCCCTCGCCTCCTCCTCCACACTCTTTTGTTATGTTATGTTATGTTATTTATTATTTGTTAAGCGCACATACGCCCAAGGGCTTCTTGGCGCTGGTGAGAGAGTCAAACATAACAATACATAGAAGACATACAATCACTGTTTACAATAAGCCTGAGAAAAAAGAAAAGTTTTAAATGCCTTCCTAAAGGCAAGGAGGTCCTTACTGTGTCGCAGAGTCAAAGGGAGAGAATTCCACAACGAAGCAGCTAAAAATTGAAAACTGCTGCCTCCCTGACGTTTCTTTTTGAAACGAGGGACCTCAAGAAGGTCTTTGTGGATTGATCTCAAGCTGCGCAAGGGTTTGTATTTGTGCAGTAGTAGTCTAAGGAACATGGGACCCTTACCCTCCAAAGCCTTGAACACAATACAGCCCACCTTGAATGTAGCTCTCTGTTCCACAGGCAGCCAGTGCAAAGTCTCTAGTCCATGTCTAATTGATTCCCACTTCGGGACTTTGCAGATAAGTCTCGCAGCTTGATTTTGCAAGTATTGCAATCTTTTAAGTTGGCCAATAGGCGCCCCCAAATAGAGGCCATTTGAGAAATCGATGTGAGATAGGACTAGAGCACTAACTGTCTGAATTAAGGCCAAACCTGTAAGGAGATGTGCTATTTTCTTGATCTTCCTCAGTTGAAAAAACCCCGAGGAGACCACAGTTCCGACTTGACTTTCCAAGGTAAGATCCTCACTAAGAATCACTCCCAAACTTTTTACTGTACGGGATTTTTTTGGGGGCGAGCCCATGTCCGACGGCCAAAAGCTAGGACTCCAACTGATCTCACTCTTCCCAGGTAGAATGAGCTCCGTTTTTCCCGGATTTAACTTAAGGTGGTTTAGAGACATCCACCTCTGGATAAAAGACATAGTTGCTCGAAATTCCTCGGCAGCGTTGTGAGAATTTAGCACAAAAACCAACTGCAGGTCGTCTGCATAATTATATACATCAACCTTAAACTCTCGTAGGGAGAACAACAGAGGCCGCATATACAAATTAAATAATAAAGGGGACAAGGAGGATCCTTGAGGAACCCCACAAAAGGAAATGTTTTTAGGGGCTGTGAAAGAACCCAGTCGAACCGATTGGGTACGTCCTGAAATAAAGGACTTGAGCCAGGCCAAGGCCAAGTCCCGAAGACCGGCCTGTTCGACACGGTTGACCAGGATGGTATAGTCAACCGTGTCGAACGCGGCAGACAGGTCCAATAACACCAAAGCCTGGTGCAAGTCCCTGTCTGCGTTAGACCTTAAAGTATTCTGAACGGCCAATATCACTGCCTCAGTAGAGTGACCAGGCCGGAAACCTGCCTGGTTGGGTTGTAAATAGCCAGAGGCTTCCACAAAACTTGATAGGCAGTTGGTTACATGCGCCTCCAATATTTTGGATAAATAAGGCAGTAGCGATATTGGTCTATAATTAGAAAGGTCTGAGGAGTCAATGCCAGGTTTCTTTTTTAAAGGGATCAATAAGGCCTGTTTAAAACTATTAGGAACATTCCCTGACATGAGGGAGTTATTAAGCAGAGGAATCAGGCTACTTGGGAATGCCCGACCAATTTCTCTCATTACTTGGGGAGGGCAGACATCCTGAGGAGATCCTGATTTAACTCTAGTGAGCAAATCTTGAAGGGTTTGGTCAGTGATTAAGGGGAAGGAATGCAAAGTAAGAGGGTTTAAAAAGGTATCATCTATCGGGACACAAACTGGAAGCTTGGATAGAGTATCCTTAATCAACACTATTTTATCATTAAAATAGTCATTCAGCGAGTTGCAGAGCAATTGTGAGGGGACAACCGGGGGAGAAGTTCTCTCATCATTACACAACTCAGTCACAATCCTGAAAATTTCTTTCGACTTATTAGTCGCGTTAAGTATTTTAGAAGAGAAATAAGCAGTTTTGTGAGTGTGCAACGTCTTTTGGTAGGCTTTACGAGTTGAACAGTATGCGATCCTTGCTTGAGGACAGTAATTGGTACGCCATGTTCTCTCTTGCTGCCTCACTTCAAGTTTTAATTTCCTCAACTCCGGCGTGAACCACTTATGTGCGTCCGCGCCGCGTGAGTTATCAAAGCGAGTGAGGGGAACACAGACATTAATGGCCGAATTTAGCCAATCTTGAAGCCTACAATCGGCTATCTCCACATCTGAGCTCTGCTCTGGCAGAGTAGACTTTAACAAATTTAAAAAAGCTGACATGTCCAACGAGGACCATTTCCGAGTCAGACTGGTAGCCTTCAGCTTAAATTGAAGAGCTTTCACAACACAAAATGAGAAACTAATGGTAAAATGATCAGACCAGCTACAAGGTTTAATATCAATAAAATCGATAGCTAGATTCAGTGACCAAAGTTGATCGAGACTGTGGCCCTTTTGATGGGTCTGAGTATCTATATGTTGCTTGGGGATCTAATAGTATGCTGTCAAACCCGCCTTCCAGACCCCCGCCGCTGCTCCCCGGTGGCCCCGCCCCCTTCCTCCGCCCCGATCCCCATTTGCCACCCCGCTCCCGCCTCCCAGCTTCTCCTCCCTCCCAGGTGTCCACATATAGCTGGGACCGCACGGTAGTGAGCTGTGACCCTTCCAGGTCGCTCCACCTACCGCACAGCCCCCGTGTGCTGGCCTCCACCGCTGTTCCTGCTTGCTGCCGCCGATGATTGCCTCCAGGGACCCCGCCCTCAGGCCTTCCCCCTCGCCGCCTCCTCCGCGCTCTCTTCCCGCCTTCCAGGCCACTGCTCCCCTGCGGCCCGCCCCCTTCCTCTGCCCCGATCCCCATTCGCCGCCCGCTCCCGCCGCCCAGCTGCTTCTCCCTCCCAGGTGTCCACATATAGCTGGGACTGCACGGTAGTGAGCTGTGACCCTTCCAGGTCGCTCCACCTACCGCACGGCCCCCGTGTGCTGGCCTCCACCGCTGTTCCTGCTTGCTGCCGCCGATGATTGCCTCTAGGGACCCCGCCCTCAGGCCTTCCCCTCGCCGCCTCCTCCGTGCTCTTTTCCCGCCTTCCAGACCCCCGCCACTGCTCCCCTGCGGCCCGCCCCCTTCCTCTGCCCCGATCCCCATTCGCCGCCCCGCTCCCGCCTCCCAGCTGCTCCTCCCTCCCAGGTGTCCACATATAGCTGGGACAGCACAGTAGTGAGCTGTGACCCTTCCAGGTCGCTCCACCTACCGCACGGCCCCCGTGTGCTGGCCTCCACCGCTGCTCCTGCTTGCTGCCGCCGCTGATTGCCTCCAGGGACCCCGCCCTCAGGCCTTCCCCCTCGCCGCCTCCTACGCGCTCTTTTCCCGCCTTCCAGACCCCCGCTGCTGCTCCCCTGTGGCCCCGCCCCCTTCCTCTGCCCCGATCCCCATTCGCCGCCCCGCTCCCGCCTCCCAGCTGCTCCTCCCTCGCTCCGCCCCCCACTCTCCATTTATGGCAGAGTCCGCGCGTGCACGCAGCATCCACGCGCAGAGGGCGCGCCGATTGTGCGCCAAAGGCAAGCCAATCCGCGCCTGGCCCGCGCCCAGCGCCAGACCCCCTGGCCTCCGAAGACGCCACCCACCCGCCGGACCTACAACTACGCCACCCTCATCGCACTCAACACCGGCCGAATCCCCGGCTGCCCCTGAGCCACCCCAGGACGCACCCACGGACTCTTCACCTGCCAAGCCTGCAAGTTCTCCTGCATCCGGACCTGCACCGCACCCACCGAGAAGAGCACCTGCAGCAACCACCTGAAGTGCATTCTGCTCAACACCCGCTCCGTCCATAGACACGCCGTAGAACTCTGGAACCTCCTCGACACCACAGCTCCAGACGTCGCATTCCTCACGGAAACCTGGATGAACGCCTCCTCAGCGCCAGACATCGCCATCGCCATCCCGGACGGATACAAGATCACCCGGAGGGACCGCGCCAACCAGACAGGAGGAGGCATCGCCATCGTCCACAAGAACACCATCAGCATCACAACCAACTCCGACGACACCCTCACAGCCGCTGAACACCTGCACTTCCAGATCCACACCGACCCCAAGACCACCCTCAGAGGCCCCCTCATCTACAGACCCCTGGGACCACGCACACAATTCAGCGAAGACTTCGCCGACTTCATCAGCCCGCACGCCCTCCCCTCCACTGACTACATCCTCCTTGGGGACCTCAACTTCCACCTGGAGAACAAGAACGACCGCAACACCACCACCCTGCTCGACAACCTATGGCAGAATAACACACAGAAACAGCAAAGACGGAAGAGAGAAGCCAGCAACCACCACGGTCACGGCTGCCGCCACGGCTGAGCTGCCTCCCGCGGCTTGGCGATCACGGCCTGTGCCGCTCGCCCGCTCGCCGCGAAAGATGCAAACATCCAAGACTTGAAACGGAGGTAAAGAAATGACCGCACAACTTTCAGCATTAAACCAAAAGTCCCATTTCGGTTTTTAGACTCAGGGTATTGACGAAGACGTCTATTTCCGAGGCAGAATCCGGAGGTTTACGGAGAGAGCTTACGGTCGGACTAACCGGCCGCCTTGTTCCCTTGGCTGTCAAGCTTTCAAGCTGGTTCTGACAATTGTTATCAGAGCGCACTGTTAATGATCCTCTTCCCATGGTTTTTTGTGTCTTCTTCAAATTGGCAGAGCATACACTGTAAAAGAAAATTTGCAATAGGGATAGCTCCCTATTGCACTTTTTCTTTTACAGTACAATGCTCGGGAGCACTTAGGCCTCTTTTGGGAGCTGCGCTGAATGGAAAATTTTGAGTATTAACACTTGTGTGGTCATAGGCGGTGTTGCAAGGTGGAATATTATGTGGTATGGTCGGGATCTTACCATGCAATATTCTCCCAATACACAATGGATGATCCTAGGATTCAACAACAATAATCCTTAGCTCAATCCTGGCGGTGTGGCAAAGAGCAGTCAGGCTTTACTGGAGGAACATGTGTTAAGCATTCAACAGGACCATGATGGTGCATAAGTAATTGAGACACTCGAAAAAAATCCAACGCCAATTTACAAAAATCGAGTATATTTTTATATTAATATGGCCACCTAAACAAATGTTGTATCCTACATACAACTAAAGATGTGGATTTTTAAAGTGTTCATAAATAGATTCACTTGATCTGTCAAACTGGTTCATTGAAATGAACGGGGGAAACAGCTCACTTGCAGGGTGAAGTCAAATGAACCCTCCTGTGGATAAGGTCATGCGGGTCCCTAGTTCAAGTTCCGACAGTCGTTAGTTCATTACCTTGCCCAGGGAGTCCGGGTGCAGAGACGACTTCGCTGTCCTTTGCACTGAACAGGATCCGCGGGAGCTGTAAAACTTGCAGCACTTGACAAAACCACATTTGAAGATGGAGTTCCACTCTACCCACGAAGAGTAGAGGCTATTGGGGTCCTTGGACCCAGGTCCATTGGCTGGATTTCTTCTACCTTGCTTGGTAGCTCCGGATGCAGAGATAACTGGCGGCTGCCCATCAATGGGCAGGTCGCACCAAAGATGCTTTACCACACACTCGATGACTCCACCTTCAGAATGGAGGAACACAGCAGCGGGGTCATTAAGGACATTGGTCACTGTTGCCGTCAGCTGCTTTTGGGCTGGAGATGTCTTTCAAGGGGTCGATCACCTGACTGGCGAACACCAAGCCTTGGCTGCAGCAAATGTAATCCACCGTTACTTCGGTGGCTGGAGGGAAACAGGAATTAAGTAGTGACTTGAAACTTGGTGAAAGCTTGCTTACCCCTTCAAACTTGCAGGACACCACTTCTCTTTGAGCTCACTCTCGACAGGCCCAGCTGGTTGCAATTATTGTCACGCAGCATGTTGCTTTTCCAGCAGCTTGGGACTGGACTCAACAATCTTTGGGAGTATGCTTTGGTTTTTGGCATCCACTGAAGTACCTCTTGCTGGGAGCAATGAGTGTTTGCCACGACACACGTTGAACACTCGGTTCCGATATATGATCTCTTCAAGGCACTTAAGTGTTCTGTCTTTGCGCTGCAGCAGAGTTCATGGTCCTGTTTTCGGTGACAGCTTCTTCTTTGTGCCTCTTTTTGCATTCAAAATCAGAACTCAGGTTCTGGTGTCAGGAGAGCCCCTTCAATCCTAGCTTAGTTGGGCATTAAGGGTGTTAGGGACAGTGACCTATGAGTAACTGGTCCCTGTGGCAAACCTGCCCCTGAGGTGACAACATCCTGTGGGTGTGTGTCACCTTCCTACCCAGAGTCCTCTAATCTAGCATGGCAGAACCCTTCCTTGGCTGTACAGAACTTCTAGCCCACCCTAAAACTGTGGCTAGCCTTTTGGAGGTGTACACCTTCTGCATGACAAATTCTCCCACCTGTCAGGCTGGACAGGGAGGGAAGAGTTTTGTCCCAAAGTGGGAGACAAATACTCCTGCAAATCAAGGGCAGTGAAGTCTTGGATGTAAACACTAGCCTGCCAGTGAGGGAGGAGGTGTGACTTCCTTCCTGCTTAGGCCTTTATCTCTTTCCTCGGAAAGTGCTAGCACATCCCACCAGGAGAGAAGACTCTTGTCTTGGTGGCAAATGGCTTGGGGAAGCCTGCAAAGGCACAGGAGCACTAAATCTTAGGTGGGCATCCACTCAGGGTGGCACCTACGTGCATGCCAGCTCACCCTTGACACAAGAATTGTGTTGGAGGTTAAAAAAAGGCACAGTGTTTGATGCCAAACACAACACAATTCAGCTGTTCCATAACGGAGCTGGCTATCTCGAGTTTCCACGGTAGCCAACCCATGTTACTCTATGGACCGATGGTCACTTGCAGTAAAACCATGCCTTAAAAGGTTACTGTAGTAATATATTGAATATATATGTATAGACATATATATCCACACCTTTAATATAATGCCCTGTACCTCCTGGTCTTAGGAGGATAACCTTAAATGTGATTTGCGTACATTAAGGCAGTTGTGTGGCTATGCAGCACTTGGTGTGTGCAGAGTAACTCTCGAGCAGACAGGCTGCCCGTGCAGGGATGCAATGGCAGAACTGCAGATACACTTGTACTTGGGTCACACAGGGTGGCACAATATAGTGCTGCAGGCCTGGTGAGCCCTTTAACACCCTTGCCCTGGGTCCCCCTAGTACCATCTAATAGGGACTTATAAGGGGGCAATGTACCTTGCCAATTTAGTGTACCAATACACATCACTTTGTGGGGAAAGAGCACAGGCACTGGGGCCTGGTTATCAGGTCCTAGTGCACTATCAGAACCAAAAACCAGCATCTGGCAGTTATAATGGGGGCAAAAAGTGGGGAGGGGGCATCTGCAAACAACCCCAGTTTTAAGAGGTGGCCTTTACCCGCTGTTCGGTTTGTGTGCTTACACTAGTGAGTGGTGGCACTCAGAATCAGATACTTGTAAAAGAGCCCAGGTCACCTTTGGTTCTTTCACAAGTACTTGTCAACTTGTTTAAGTACTTCTTACATACTATTATATGGGTGATGTGGCTACATTTACTTTGGAGTCCATGTTTTTGAGAACAGTTGCAAGCTACTGCTTTCTCAAACCTGAAGCATATTTAGTTTGAAAGAGTTCATTATGACACCTTTCAGCCAGAAGCCCTTGCCCTGCCTTTATTCTTATGGGATATTTGGCAGTCTTGGTGATTACATCACATAGAATCTATACACACCATAGGAGTAGACATTTCCTGAGCATGTATAAGCGCATGTCCAGAAAGGGACGTTTATACATCCAATGGTGTTACCCAAGTCACGGATGTTTGAGGGCTGACATATATGTACTCTACATATAAGTGTGGAGGCACTGTGCCTCTAGAAACTCTGGCTCCCAATGGTGTGCCCAGATGCCGGGTCGATTGGGGATGGTGTTAACCTCAAATCATGAGGCAACTTGTCCCAGAGTAAAGTTCAAAACAACATTACAAATACAGTCGATAACTAATGGACTAACTCCAAAAGTGAGCTCTAGAGCAGAATGTAGAAAACCCGAGATTTATTACAAACTGTAAATGTACAATACAAAAAAAGTGAGACGCAGATTTAACAATAGTCACATTTAAATTCACAAAGGCATTGCTATGAAGACTCTTAGCAACAGGAACCATGAAGAATAATAAGCAAATCAAAAATAGACCATTCTTCAAATGTGCAGCAGAATCGGTAAGAATCCGGGCAGCTTCCCTTGGAGAGACCAAAAAGACCTGGCTGCACCCCAAATTCAAGGGTTTATATTCAGTTTTCTTGCATTGGAAGCCACACAATATGCAACATCAGCATGGTATGATCATTGCTCCAACAAATCACAGTGTTAGAAAACACTGGTTCCATAAACAACAGTCAACCGCTGTGAATGAATGCAGCGCCGCCTGCGAGCAGAGGGCCCTGAAAAATGTTGCAAAGGGATTTCTAGCAGGACACTCGAGAACAGCACCATTCAGAAATTAAACAACCATATCTTGCTGCACGTAGGCTCAAGCGATAAATATAAACACAGAATAAACATAATGGTACAGCATCCATCTGAGCGAGATGGCGTTGGAGCCTAGCTGAGGCCTAAGCCAGCAAAACACACGTTAACATGTCACAGCAAGTTTGTTTCCATTCCAATAGCTCCCTATCATTACACACACATACATTCAGAATGCAGATTAATTACTTTGCACACCATTGTTCAAGCACACTTTTATTTAACTGCATAAAACTCTAACATGCATATCTGCTACATATTTTGCTGAGTCACTATTGTAACATTGCAAATGTATGTGCCATGGCATTTGGGAGACTAGATAGTATGCAGTGCAGACCCTCCCATTCCTGATCTACAATTATTTTACTATTCTAATGCCTTCACCCTTGCCCCATATTAAGGCTCCACAGACTGCAACAAGGCCTGGTTAATTTAAATTTTAGATATTTGCCATTGGTGATAAATACTTTTCTTTGGAGACAGGCACCATTATCCTCTAAATGAGTTTAAGATTTGATTTGTTATTGAGGTATTTGTTTATTTTTTAATAAAAACCCATTCAAAGTGCCTTTTTCTGTTTATTTCTTCGATTGATAAACAGGGATTTATGTCCTGATGAGACCAATTGATTGATTCTATTGAATCGAAATCTCGCCTGTATTTCAGGAGTTGTTGTATCGAAGATTTGAAAGAAAGATCTAAAAATTGGACTGGACTTTGTTGTCTATTGTTTTGATAACCCACAATATACGTGTACCTGAATGTATGGCTCACATGCTATTTCTGAGCAGCACACCATCCGCACTATTGTTTATATGTTCATTTTTCACGAGGATAAAAATAATACCGCATCTTCTTACACAGAGAGGTTCTTGGGTACAGATTATGTGTTTGATTGATTACCACAGGTTAGATATACACATTACACCGGTGGAAAGGAATCCTATAGAACTAATGTGCATTTTCCTTCTAACATAAGTTTATTCTATTTATGGGCACATAGGTTAGTCGTGTGTTATATACCGGGTGCAAGGTGGAGGGTGGGGGGGTTCATGCTTTGCTTGTATACAATTAGGGCTTTGGAAAAAGGATTGCCTTTAAACTGTTTCTAATGTGCCTGGTCTCGCTGGCCCTCCTGTCATTTAACCAGATTATGCAAAACCCTTATCCTGACGTTTAGGACAGCCCAGAAGGTGCTGTCTATGCCGTGATTGCCCGATTCTTGTAGATCAGAAATATCCCTGTGTTGATTGTGTGATGGATGGTAAACTCACCACTTGCCTTACTGAGACTGGCACCAGCCTCTCTGCCTTGAAGAGCTCTCCATTCCTTTTATTATCTCTATCTCTTTTGTGAATAGAAGCAGTTGTCATTTCTAACCCACACCGTCCTCATCATTTTTCTGATCCTGTTTTTTGTATCACTCTTGACCCCATCACAGATAAGGATACTTTTCTCGTCACCGGCCAATCTATGGGCGTTTTGTGCCCACTCTACTGCACTGTCTCCTGTCCCCTTGCCCTGTATACCTCAATATACCCCGACACAGCGAGAGCAAGGTGCTTGCTTTACAGTGTGAAACAATATGTCGGCCTGTTGCAAATCGTACGGAAATGGACAAGGACTTGATTTACTTTCTTAGGTGTCCTCCACATTATGGTCGACAGGGGGCCACCAATGTGTGGTAGATCTGTGTAACAGAGGCGGCTCTAGGCTCATGGCGGCCCTGGGCAGGGAGCGTAGGTAGGGGGCCCCGTAAGAGGGGGTCCGGGCAGAGCCCAGTGAAGGGGGAGGGGGTTCAGGGTGTTTGGAAGTGGAACAGAGCTAGAGTCCGCCAAATCCCTGCCACTGGGGCCGCCGCGCAAGTATGTATCCATCCTCAGAGGATTATTATATTAAGGATATATATTGGTGTGGTGGGCCCTGGGGTTTGGTGGTCCTGTGCAGGTGCACAGCTTGCACGTGCCTAAGGCCGCCAATGGTGTAAGTACAGATCATCCCGATAAAGTGCCTGCCACAAATTCTTCTGTAAAAAACACAGTTGATGGACAGAATGTAGAACAATGTCATACATTCACCCCAGTACAAGGATCTGGGCCTAAATCCATCGTTTTTTTGCACTCCACACCACCCTGGGTTAGACAATGGCTATATGCAAATCAGCTCTGACCCTGTGCCTCATGGGAACAGTCCAGTCCGAACTACCAAGCCATGTCTTTCCCAGACCGGAATCAAGCATCCAAGGACCGTTTTCTGGCTATCAGCCTTCATTCAGCCTGGATAGCTTGACTCCAGTGGTGTGGAGAGCCTGGGACTCACGTCTGAGTATACCCAGCACACTCAAGGTGAAAATTGCAAAAAACACAGTTGATGGACAGAATGTAGAACAATGTCATACATTCACCCCAGTACAAGGATCTGGGCCTAAATCCATCGTTTTTTTGCACTCCACACCACCCTGGGTTAGACAATGGCTATATGCAAATCAGCTCTGACCCTGTGCCCCATGGGAACAGTCCAGTCCGAACTACCAAGCGATGTCTTTCCCAGACCGGTCCTCGGATGCTTGATTCCGGTCTGGGAAAGATATGGCTGTTGTAGTTCGGACTGGACTGTTCCCATGGGGCACAGGGTCAGAGCTGATTTGCATAAGGCCATTATCTGACCCAGGGTGGTGTGGAGTGCAAAAAACGATGGATTTAGGCCCAGATCCTTGTACTGGGATGAATGTAAGACATTGATCTACATTCTGTCCATCAAATTGTTTTTTGTAATTTTCTCCCACAAATTCTTCTGTAGCCTCTAAAACCTGAAGCTGAGGCCGGGATTTGTCCTGTTGTTGTGTGACTCAATTAAACAGGGCGGTTTTGGTACCAATTGTTAGACAATGTAATACGCCCATTCATTCTATAAGGAGGCAGACAGACCAATGTTCACAGATTCATACAGAATCTGTGAGCAATTAATAATGTATTTATCCAAATGAACATTGCTCCAGCTGGGACTGGTGGTGGCCAAAAGGGACTTTTGCAAAAGCATGGGGTGCTGTATCTAATCCAACGCTAGAGGTATGGCGGAGGAGTATGGACATGTATATGTTGGGGGGAAAAACAACCTGTAAAGCAAGGGGGTGTCCGAAAAAATTTAGAAAAATATGGAAGCCTTGGTGGACATATTACGGACTTACACTCACGGACTCACAGTGAGTTGAGGGGGGGTGTGGGAGGGGAGAGGGAAACAAGGGATCACCTTGACACGCTATATTCTGGCAATGTTGATTGATTATGTAATACTATTGCCGAACTCTGCTCTGCATGTGGTGAACAGGAAAAAGAGCTGCTCTGATTGTTTGAAGTGTTTTTGTGATGTGATTGAAAAAATGCAAATAAATACATTCCCCCCAAAAAATATATAATGTAGTTATCCCTAGTTTCAATGTGGTCTCTAATCCCGCTACCATCCGTTCTTGCATCCCTGCAAATGCCCGTTTAGTGTGGCCGATCTATGCTGCAGCTTTTTCCCTATAAACAAAGAGAGTGAATCCCTCCGCATGTTCTTATTCCGCGGATCTGAACTTTCCAAGTGAAGACTTCCTCAGGGATTTACAGAGTCTATGTCAGCAATTCCTGCAAGCTTTAGGAAACATTTGGACACTTTGGTCTTTACTGAGGGTTCTACTTTGGTGCGTGCAGCACCAACACAATTTATTGCTGGGCTCTATAACTTTACATCACTGCAAAGGAGACTCTATCTACCGCCTCACTGAATTGGCTAAAGGGCCTTAAGGCTTCAATGAAGAAACTGCAATTTTGCCTCCCCAAGGATTTTTTTTGTCACAAAATCTCTGCTAGAGAGGGTCCCTTATCAGGGCGAAACTGGTCCTAGGTTGCTTGTGTTCTGGTTCAGTGAGGACTGGCCTGGCATTTCGGGCTGGACTTGTCCCATGATGAGCAGGGTCAAGGCTGATTTGCATATGGCTGGGTACAAACTGAGGTGGCATAGTGAGTAAAAGAATGATGGGTTTGGTATGCTACTCCGAGTGATTGCCAGTGGTTAGAAAAATTGCAAGCAGTGCTCCCACCACCTTTTGTGTGATTGATGTATGCCCACACATGAGTCCAGTTCTCACTGTGCCACTGGAACCAAGCTATACCTGACTGATGAGCCTTATCATGGCGAAACCGTTCCAAGGTTGCCTGTGCTCTGGTACAGTAACGACCTGGCCTTGCAGTTCGGGCTGGATCATATCCCTGAGGAGCAGGGAGAAGACTGATTTTCATATGGCTGGGTCCAACATGAGGTGGCATGGCAAGCAAAAGAACAATGGGTTGGGATGCTACCCTGAGTGATTACCAGTGGTTAGAGAACAAGAGTATGCCCAGACGTGACCCCTGTGCTGACTGTGCCACTGGCACCAAGCAATACCTGGCTGATGAGCCCTTATCAGGGCAAAAGTAGTCCTCAGATGCTTGTGTTCCAGTTCAGTGAGTACCTGGCTTGGTTGCTTGGGAGGCCCTGTGTTCCCATTAGGAGCAGGGTAAAGACTGATTTCCATATGACTGGGTCCAAACTGAGGCGGCATGGTGAGCAAAAGATTAATGGCTTGGAATCCTACCCCAAGCGATTGCCAGTGGTTAGACAAATTGCAAGAATTCCTCCCACCACCTCTTGTGTGTTTGATGTACTGCCCTAATTTGTAAGGGAATGCCCAAAAGTGGGTCCCATTCTCACTGTGCCACTGGAACCAAGCTGTACCTGGCTGATGAGCCCTTATCATGGTGAAACTAATCCTAGGTTGCTCGTGTTCATGTTGAGTGAGGACCTGGCCTGGCAGTTTGGGCTGGCTTGTTCCTATGAGGAGCAGAGTCAATACTTATTTGCTTATGGCTGGGTCCAAAATGCGGAGGCATGGTGAGCAGAGGAAAAATGGATTTGGATGCTACCCTGAGTAATTGCCTCTAGTTAGACAAGTTGCAGGCCTTCCTCCCATCACCTTTTGTGTTTGATGTACAGCACTAAGTGGCAAGGGTATGCCCACACTTGCATGCCGCCCTCACGGTCACACTGCAATGAAGCTTTACCTGGCTGATGAGTCCTTTTCAGGGCAAAATGGTTCTAGGCTGCTTGTGCTGCTGTTCAGAGAGTGCCTGGCATATCAGTTCAGGCTGGACTGATCCCATGAGGAGCAGGGTTAAGGCTCATTGCATATGACTGGGTCCAAACTGAGGTGGCATGGTGAGCAAAAGAATGATGCGTTGGGATGCTACCCGAGCAGTTGCCAATGGTTAGATGAATTTCAAGCATTCCTCCCATCGCCTTTAGTGTGTTTGATGTACCGCATTGACAAGGGAATGCCCAGACATGGGTCCCATGCTCACTGTACCACTGGATTCAAGCTATACCTAGCTGATGAGCCCTTATCAGGGTGAAACTGGTCCCAGGTTGCTTGTGTTCTGAGTCAGGGAGGACCTGGCTTGACAGTTCGAGCTGGACTGTTCCTATTGGAGTATGGTCAAGAATGATTTGCATATAGCTGGGTCCAAACACAGGTGGCATGGTGTGCAAAATAATTATGTATTGGGATGCAGCCCCAGTGATTACCAGTCGCTGAGATTAATTCAAGCATCCCACCCATCACTGTTTTGTGCATTTATTGTGTCACCTAAGTGGGAAAGGTTTGCCCAGATGTGGGTCCCATGCACACTGTGTTACTGGAACCCAGCTGTACCCGGCCGATAAGCCCATTACTTGGGCAAATCAGGCCCTGGGCTGCTTGCGTTGCGCTTCCGAGAGGACCTGGTCTGGCAGTTCAGGATGGACTGTTCCCCTGAGTCCAAGCTGATGTGCATATGGCATTGTTCAAACTAAGGTGGCATGTTGAGCAAAAGAATGATGGGTTGAGATGCTACCCAGAGGGATTGCCAGTAGTTAGATATATTGAAGCATTCGTCCCATCATCTTTTGTGTATTTGCAGTGCAACTTGTCACCAGAATGGATTGAAACTGTTCATAAGTTGCCCTGTCTAGTGACTGTGTCCCAGGTATGAACTTTCTTGGATATGTCTCCGTATTGTAAACTGTGGATCTCGGTGTATGCCACAATGGCTAAACCCCTACAAGAATATCAGCTAGATTCATCAAGCTAAATTGCGCTCGCAAAGGGCCAGATTCTGAGAATCTGGCCCTTTGCAAGTGCAATTTTTGCATTTGGGATTAATCATCCCAAATGCAAAAATCGCTATTTGCGAAATCGCATATTTGCGAGGAATTGGATTTATGGAATCTCTATTAGAGATTCCTTAAATGCAATTCATTAACCAATTTGAAATTGCGAATTCGCAATATTTGGACGCTATTTACCACGAAGTCTGACTTCGTGGTAAATAGCGAAAAAATAGAAAAATGCACTTTAATGCATTTTTTATATGTTGCATGTTACACACACACATGTCCTTTGGACATGTGTGTGCGCAACACCTGTGTAAATTTGCATTTCAGGGGTGCTACAGGGTGTCCTTTGGACACCCCTGGCACCCTTGAAATCGCTATCTTATTTGCGATTAGCTAATTGCTAATCGCAAATAAGGAATACTCCCCATTCATTCCTATGGGCCTTTAGGCCCATAGGAATGAATGGGGAGTATTCCTTATTTGCCATTAACAATTTGCTAATCGCAAATAAGGAATGTGTAGGAATCGCAATTTATTTTGCGATTCCTACATGAATCCCGTTTTGCGAGTCTGTAATAGCGATTCCTTATTATTCCCTATTACAGACTCGCAAAACATGCCGATGATGAATCGGGCTGATAGTCACAAAAGACACCCCAAACCTTTGCAGTGATCTAGGTAAGCTGAACAAACTTTTGCACAAATAAAACAAGCCCTTGCCTCTATGCCACATCTATTACTCTGTATTGTCATGAATGCAATAGTTTTGCCCTTGGAGTATTGGTGCAAGACCACAGGCCCAGAAAAGGCTGTGGCCTATTACTCCTCTGCTCTAGACCCTGCCGCCATTGGGCTCCCGCAGTGTCTCCAATCTATATCTGCTGCTGCCCATCTTGTTTAAGCTTCTGAAAGTATTGTTAAATTCCACCCTGATTGTAGCAGTTTCCCATGCCGGTGTTGCTCTTCTCTTCACGACTAAAACCTACAACACAACACCTTTCCACCACCAGGTTGTCCCGATATGAAATTCTGTTGTTCTATGTCTCTCATATTACCCTTGTCCATTGCCCCACCCGGAACCCAGTATCTTTAATGCCCACTAATGAGAATGGAGAACATTACAATTGTCCTATAATAACTGAACACATAATAAAGCCCTATATTAATCTCACAGATGCACCCATTTCAAACTGTGAATCAATGATTTTTGTGGATGGTTCATGCCTTAAAAGTACATGGGCGTACTGATTGCAGGTTATGCTGTATGCATTGTGTATCAACTTGTTGACAGCCGCTGCCTGCCCAACATGAAATATATCTAGGTTGCCAAATTCATTCTACTCACACGAGCTTGTATCTTTTAAAAAATATATTTGTATTATGTTTTCTTACCTTTTCCAAAACAACACCAAACAATACAATACTTTCCGGCGGGCAGGGCATAGAGGAAAAAGAAGGCATACTGTTAAAAAACATGAGGTACAATCGGTGGTAACAACAGTACCATCATGCCAATTATGAGAGAAGAAACACAATAGGGAGAATATGCAGGCCCCTGGGAACATGATTCCTACGTTACAGCAGTGATGCATCGCCACACCCCATCCAAATAACCCAGCTGGGCTGTAGGAAAGTAGGATCTGCTTTCATGGTTAACCCCACTTTTTGCTGGTGTCATTCTGTTTTCTGAATAATCTAACCGGGATCCAGGGCGGGTGGTGGCCCCCCGCCCTGGGCAACGCACCCAAACCGACAGACCACGCACGCAACCTGGGCTTTGTCTTGGACTCCTCCCTCACCATGACCAGACAAGTCAACGCCGTCTCCTCGTCATGCTTCAATATCCTGCGCATGCTACGGAAGATCTTCCGGTGGATCCCCACCGAGACCAGGAAGACGGTCACCCAGGCCCTCGTCACCAGCCGACTGGACTATGGCAACGCCCTCTACGCCGGAACCACTGCGAAGCTCCAGAAGAGACTCCAGCGGATCCAGAACGCCTCAGCCAGACTCATCCTCGACATCCCACGACACAGCCACATCTCCGGACATCTGAGAGACCTGCATTGGCTCCCCGTCAACAAAAGAATCACCTT
The DNA here is from genome assembly GCF_964263255.1 of Lissotriton vulgaris. Taxonomy (NCBI): domain Eukaryota; kingdom Metazoa; phylum Chordata; class Amphibia; order Caudata; family Salamandridae; genus Lissotriton; species Lissotriton vulgaris. The sequence continues at coordinate 1,831,481,304 of NC_141694.1, forward strand.
CCGTCTCCTCACCCACGCACACAAAGCCCTACACGATCAAGGCCCGAGCTACCTCAACAACCGCGTCAACTTCTACGCTCCCAAACGCCATCTCCGATCAGCCAGTCACGCCCTCGCCGCCGTCCCCCGCATCCGGAGAACGACAACAGGAGGAAGGTCCTTCTCCTACCGGGCCGCCAAGACCTGGAACTCCCTCCCGACCGACCTGCGCCTGACCCAAGACCACCTCTCCTTCAGGACAGGAAGAAGCTGAAGACCTGGCTCTTCGAGCAGTAGCAACACCCCCTCCCCCCCCCAGCGCCTTGAGACCCTCCAGGTAAGTAGTGCGCTCTATAAATATCTTTGATTGATTGATTGATTGATTGATTGCTAATCAGGACTCCAGTCACTGTGCTTTCTCCCTAAATTGGACATGGCAAATACGCTGCTAACTTCCCAACTGGCTACTGATGTACCCTTCTAATTCCCTAGTATATGGTACTGAGGTACCCAGGGCATAGGTAGACCAGGGGTATCCCATGAGAGACCACTCAAACTGTGACTGCAGGCCTGCCATTGCAGCCTGTGTGAGCTGGTGCTAGCACCACTCACCACCGTTATACGTTTCCTTATATCTGAGGTCACTGCACTTCAAACCTGTAAGTCACTCCTAAGGTAGGCCTTTCAATTCTGAAGGCAGGGTGCAAGGCTAGAAGTGTGAGGGTGCCCTGCAGGAGCAGGACACCCCTACAAACCCAGGAGTCGATTCTCCAGGCTTTATAAGTGCGGTCAGCCATTTTAGACAAATAGTAGACATCAAGTTAATTACGAGACATCTTACTACATATACTGGCTGCACCAAAACCAGTCATGTTTGGTATCAAACATGTTGGAATTTTACCCCAACACCAATTTCAGTTTTGGATGTAGGATCCCATGTACTGGTTCCAGCATTTCAGTGTCTAACAGCAAGCTAGTGCTGCTGCTGTCCATAGACATGATTCTGCCCTCCTGCTGCTGAGCTGAGATCGAGCAGGGGAAGGTAGAACAAGAGGTTTCCTGTCACAGGGAGGTGTGACCACCTCCCAGACAGGACTTAGTAAATTGGGCTGGGGGCGCTTGCCAGTGCAACCAGACTGCTTTGAATGGCACATTTGGTGCCCTCCTTGCATACTCCAGTTGAAACTAGTTCAGGGAGCTGTTGACTCCAGCTCTGGTGCAAACTGGACATAGGACATGGGAGTATCCTCCTCTCTGTCCAACCCCTCTTCTGGGAGGGACTGTTGAATCATCCCAACCCTTTCTTTTGGGTACTTAATGGCTTTTCTGTGGGTGGCTCTTCAGATTCGTTGTGGGACAAGAATTAGATCCGAAAACACTTCCACGTGGAGAAGTGTGGCTCAATGGTTAGAGCGGCAGACCCTGATGCAGAAGTCTGGCGCGGGACCAGGGTTCAATTCCCACCTCAGCGGGTCTTGGGCTCAATTTCCTCGGACCTGTTAATTCTCGCCTCGGTGCCTATTCTAATCATAAGTCCCACTCTGCAACTCTGGGCAATAGCTTGCTTAATCTCAACAACGGCCCCAACAACGCTAGGATGCCTGGCTTCACCTTGGGTGTTCCCAGGACTGGGCACTTCACAGGGAAAGGCCAGGAAGGGTTCCTCAGTGGTATTTGTACAAGCGCCGAGAGGCCTCTGGGTAGTGGTGCGCTATACAAGTACCTCTACATTTACATACATTTACACTTCAACCGTTTGAGCACCTTGGACTTTGTTGGACTTCGCCTAGAACAGAGACTGCATCAAGGAAGACTCCTGCTGCTCCTGGTCTTGTCGTCCTGACAGTCTTCTACATTGTCTGTGCCTGTGCTTCATCCAGGTTCTTCTCCAGGCCTGTGGGCATTAAGGACACCCAAGGTAATCTCCCTTGGAGTCAAGGAGTCACTCCCCTGCATTTGTAGGAACTGCAACTAAGCTGACCTGTCTGCTGCTCCTGAGGTCCCACAGACTCCGAAAGGGCCAGCAACACAGGTGGGGGTTCTGCAACTCCATCAAGACTTGCTTTGTCTTCTCAGCGAGTTTGAGGCCAGTATCTCTCGCTGGAACCGAACCCCTTTGCACGGCATCAACGTGCCATTGCCAAGGCTTGTTGACTCTGTCCTCTGAAGATCTTTGGGCTACAAAAAGCTCCAGCCTCCAGCATCTCTTTCTACCAAGATCTTGGTCCTCACTGCATCCTCTGCACCATGGGCCTGCATCCTTGGTGAGCTGCTCGAGGTCCACTTGTGACTCCTGTGCATTTGGCCTGTGGGTCCTCTTGAGGATCTTCTTTGGCTTCAGTGAACACCCCTGATTGCTCTGGGCCAGTTCTGACTCTCCTGTATTTCGTGAGTTCCTAGGATTTTGCTGGTCGCGACATTGCACCACCTTCCTTTTCCGCATCTGTTACTGCTGCCAAGGCTTGTTGGTGCTCCCGCAGGACACCGTCCCCCTGGTTCTTGACTTTCAACATGGGAATGCTTGTGAATTGCTCCTGGTCTTTCATAGCATAGCCTGGTCCTCACAGCTGTAGCAACAAGGTCACCATCAGCTCTCCTGCATCTTCCGTCATCGGTGGCCATTGGTCTTCTGTGCCTTCTGGTCACTCCTGAATAGCATAGACTCTGTCCCCACTACTTGCAGGTACTTCTCTTCAAACATGCATCCATCCATTCCACCGGACTCTTTCACCTTCTTTGCCAGTGGCATATTCACTGAAGTCCTCCATTGTGGTCTACGGCGGTTTCCAACATCACTTCGCACCTATGCACCAGGCTTCCCTCATGTAGGTATCCTGGTTCCTGGGGTATCCATGGGTGGGGTGACTCTCCAACCACAGGGTTTCTTCAGGGTCTACTGGGAAGGGTCCTTCTTTTTCATAACTACAACCCAACTTCCCCATTGACTTGCATTGAGCACAAAGCCTTGACCCGGTCACTCTACTACCGCACGGCCCCTGTGTGCCCGGATTCTGCTGCCGCTGCCTGCTTGGCCCTCTTGCTGCCCCCTCTCCTTAGGACCCCTGCTCTCCAGGCTTGCCCTCGCTCCCCAGGCTTGCCCAGGCTGACCTCGCTCTCCAGGCTTGCCCAAGCTTGCCCTCGCTCTCCCACGCTCCGCTTTCCTGCTCTTTCCAACCCCCCCTCTGCTCCCCGCCCCTGCTCTCCTGTGGCCCCGCCCCCTTCTACTGTCTCCCGCTCCCCATTCGCCGCCCCGCTCCCACATCCCAGCTGCTCCTCCCTCACACTTCGCCATAAATGGCGGGGACCGCGCGTACGCGCAGCGGCCACGTGAAGCGGGTGCGCCAAAGGCAAGCCCATCTACGTCCGCCATCGCAGACTTCATCAGCCCACTCGCCCTCGCCTCTCCCGACTACATCCTACTAGGAGACCTCAATTTCCACCTGGAGAACGACCAGGACAACAACACCACTGCCCTACTAGACAACCTCGCTAACCTCAGATTCAAGCAACTGGTCAACACCCCCACCCATTACGCCGGCCACACGCTCGACCCTGTCTTCTCCTCCAGCAACCACATCTCCTTCAGCCACACCACCGAGCTCCACTGGACCGACCACAGCTGCGTACACTTCAACTTCAGGAAAACAACGACCCACCACCGACCTCAACAAACCCCCCGAAGATGCTGGAGCAAGATCACCACGGACCAACTCACCACCTCCTTGCGCCTAAACCCTCCCACCAACACCACGGACCCCAACGAAGGAGCCCGCAACCTCACACAGTGGATCACCGACTGCGCCAACAACCTTGCTCCACTGAAAACCCCTCCCAGCAACCTCAACAGCAAGAACGCCACGTGGTTCACCAACAATCTCAAAGACTCCAAGAAATCCTGCCGTGACCTCGAGAAAGCCTGGCGCCACAACCAGACAACGGACAACATGACAGCCCTCAAGAACACCACCCGCAAACACCACCAGCTGATCCGCACCACCAAAAGGTCATCCTTCAGAGAACGACTGGACAACAACACCCACAAGAGCAAGGAACTCTTCAACGTCGTGAAAGAGCTCTCCAACCCCAACGTCAGCAACAACGACATCACGCCTTCTCAAGACCTCTGCAACTCTCTGGCCACCTTTTTTTACCATAAAATCGTCGACATACACAACAGCTTTGGCGCTCAGAACACGTACCCCACCACCGAACCTACACCCACCACCATGTGCGCCTGGACTCAGGTCATCACGGAAGATACCACCCACACGATGAACACCATCCACTCGGGCTCCCCAGCCGATCCCTGCCCACACCACATCTTCAACAAAGCCGACTCCATCATCGCACCCAAACTTCGGGACATCATCAACAGCTCCTTCATATCGCCAGCTTCCCGGAGAGCTGGAAGCATACAGAGATCAGCGCCCTCCTGAAGAAACCCACCGCAGACCCCTCAGACCTCAAGAACTTCCGCCCCATCTCGCTCCTCCCCTTCCCTGCAAAATTCATTGAGAAAACCGTCAACAAACAGCTGACAGCCTTCCTGGAGACGAACGGCTCCCTCAACCCATCGCAGTCCGGATTCCGAGCGAACCACAGCACCGAAACCGCCCTCATTGCGGCCACCGACGATATCCGGACCCTGCCAGACAACGGAGGAACCGCCGCCCTCATCCTGCTCGACCTTTCGGCTGCGTTCGACACAGTCTGCCACCGCACCCTGACAACCCGCCTCCGCCACGCCGGGATCCAAGGAAAGGCCCTGGAATGGATCATCTCCTTCCTCTCCGACAGAACCCAAAGAGTCCGTCTCCCGCCCTTCCTCGCAGAAGCCACCAAGATCATCTGCGGCGTACCTCAAGGCTCCTCGCTCAGCCCCACCCTCTTCAAAGTCTACATGAGCCCCCTCGCAGCCATCGCACGCAAGCATAACCTCAACATCATCTCCTACGCCGACGATACCCAACTGATCCTCTCCCTCACCAACGACCCCAGCTCCGCCAGAGCCAGCTTCCAGGACGGAATGAAAGACATAGTAGACTGGATGAAGCTCAGCCGCCTGTAACTGAACTCAGACAAGACGAAAGTCCTCATCCTCGGCCCATCCATCTCCGCCTGGGACGACTCCTGGTGGCCCCCTGCTCTGGGCCCTCCACCCAAGCCCACGGACCACGCACGCAACCATGGCTTCATCCTTGACTCCTCCCTCACGATGGCCGAGAAGTTAACGCCGTTAACCTCCTCCTGCTTCAACACTCCCCGCATGCTCTGTAAGATCTTCCGCTGGATCCCCACTGGAACCAGGAAAACGGTCACCCAGGCCCTCGTCACCAGCTGTCTGGACTACGGGAACGCCCTCTACGCTGGGACCACCGCCAAACTACAGAAAATACTCCAGCACATCCAGAACGCCTCAGCACGACTCGTCTTGGACATCCCCCGACACAGCCACATCTCCGCCCACCTGAGGGACCTGCACTGGCTCCTCGTCAGCAAAAGGATCACGTTCAGACTCCTCACCCACGCACACAAGGCTCTCCACGACTTGGGCCCCGAATACCTCAACAGCCGCCTCAACGTTCTACACGCCAACCCGCCCGCTCCGCTCCGCCAGCCTCGCCCTCGGCACCGTCCCACGGATCCGCAGAACCACCACCGGAGGAAGATCCTTCACCTACCTGCTGGCCAAGACCTGGAACACCCTCCCCACCCACCTACGACTCACCCAGGACCATCTCTCCTTCAGGAAGCAACTCAAGACCTGGCTTTTCGAGCAGTAGCAGCCCCCCCGCCCCCCTCCCCCCCCCCCTCCCCCCCAGCGCCTTGAGACCCTAGTGGGTGAGTAGCGTGCTTTACAAATACTCTTGATTGATTGATTGATTTCTACTCTGCTCACAGCTTCTGTGCGGTTCCTGGGAACTTACCTTGGGTGGTTTCTTTGGTTCCCAGCTCTTCTGAGTCTTCTGGGTCTGGTCTCAACGTCCGTCACAGTTCACATTCCACTTCTTTAGTATATGGTTTGGTCTCCCCCTGGAGACCACTGTGTATTTATGCTTACTTACCTATTTCCTTTTAAATATTATGTTCATATCTCTGGGTAGGAGATATATCAATGTGTTAGTGAGTGTGTATAATAAATATACCTATTATTATAACCGCACCGTGTGGTTCTCTTTTGTTTAACCTACACTATATGATAAAGTTCTGGTAAAACAAGCTGCTTTACACTCCTTTTGGACTAAGCCTAAGGCTGCTCTCCACAGCTACCACTAAGAGAGCTTTCAATGGTTGTTTAAGACCACTAGAATCCCCAAAAGGGTTGTCTGGATTAGTGCAAGGTGCTTCACTTAAATAAGTGTGCACCATATACTAAGCCAGCCCCCATAGCAGGGGGAATGATCAGAACAAGAACACAGAGAGACCCAGAGGCATCTAAGGGGAATTTCCTGGGGTTGAGCCCATCACCCTAGTCTCTGAGACTGGAGAGGACCCACCTGAAGTAGACTCACCTACAATCACAAGGGCCCCACTGTCCTCACTTGGACACGCCAACAAGATAATATCCCATGAAGGCTAAATCGGCACCTTTCTTACCCCCGAACCTCCCTGTAGATCCTTTCACAGTCTGCCCATTTCACCAACTCTAGCCATTATGTGGAGAAGTGTGGCTCACTGGTTAGAGCAGGCAGACCCTGAAGCAGAGGTCAGACCCGGGACCAGGGTTCGATTCCCGACGCGGCAGGGTGTTGAGCTCAAATGTCCACGGACTCGATAATTCTCGCTTCGGTGCCTCACCTAATCATGGGTTCACACTCTGCAACTCTGGGCATTAAGCTCGCTTAATCTCCACAACGGCCCCCCCGCGGCGGGATGCCTGGCTTTCACCTTGGGGATGCCCTGTAGGGGCTATCTCACAGGGAAAAACCAGGACGGGTTCCCAAGGCAAGCGCAGAGATACCCCTTCGGGGGTCGATTCTGGCGCTATATAAGAAATTTAATAATAATAATAATAATAATATCAATGCATATCAGGACCAAAGACGGACTTCCAACTCTTAGTCAGCTTTCTGCGGGCAAGGATTAAAGCCAGATCTAGATCCAAGCATCTCCAAGTGCGACCTGAGCTCGACATCCTTCCACAAGGACTGCTCCAGGTCATTACTGAGCAGACAATCGACAGGCATGGAAGGGCTCACAACTACCCTCAATGGACCTGAGACCACCCCACCCCAACTCGAAGGGAACCTGCGCCACCAGATACTGCCGCTTGGCATTGTCGACTGCAATTACTTGGTGGAATGCCCCGGGGACTACCTGCCTCTCAGAGACCAAGTGACATCGAACTGAGGTCACACTGGCTCCAGTATCCCTGAGAGCCTCTACCCTTTTCCCATTGATGGTCACCCAGGTGCTGTATTTCTATGTGTTAGGGGGCACCTGGGCCCTTGGGACCATCTCACTGTCCCCTAGGGAGACGAGGGTCAATTCTGCGGGGTCCCACCCTCCTGTGGGTCCTCTTCCCCAAGCGCTACACTAGCCAACACCTTGGACTGCCCACCGGTGGGTGGCTGTGCCCCCTTGGCACACCTGGGGTTCCCCTTCATGTGCCCGACCTGGTCACATGCAAAACATTTTAGGGGGGCGGTCTGAGCAGACGACAAGGGTAAAACACAGGAGTTCTCTAAAGGGCCCCAAAAAACACCCAGGGTAAAGGCTCCCATCACCCCCAGAGATAAGAAGCAAGGGGTCTCGACAGGCAAGCCTGCTCAGACCGCCCCCCTCAAATGTTTTGCATGTGACCAGGTGGGGCACATGCAGGGGAACCCCATGTGTGTCAAGGGAGCACAGCCACCCACCGGTGGGCAGTCCAAGGTGTTGGCTGGGGACCCTGCCCACTTTTAGCTGAGTCTTCCCCAACCGCTCTATTGTGGACCCTGGTACTCACCCAGAGGTCAGCCTCCATAGCAAGCTTCCTGGGTCAGTTAGCTTACTATCTACCAGGTGTTGGCACAGATCTGCAAAACATAGACTACACAAGTACTCCCATGCAATCAAATTGTAGAGCCCCCGAAAATCTGTCACATTTCTGCCCTTCGCCCAGCCATCCAACGACAGACAAAACCCATCCACACATTCCAGCCACGTGTTGGCATCGGACTTCTTCCAGGACCTAAACCGATCCCTGTACTTTTCAGGAGTGAGACCATACCTAGTGAGAAGGGCTTCCTTCATATCAACATAGGTGAGGAGGTCAGGCCACTTACCCAAAGCCGTCAAAGTATCCCTGGCTTCCTCTGGAAACAGAGACCACAATCCTACTCCCCAATTCTCCTCAGGGACTCCATTCATGTGTATCGCTGCCTCAAAACCCTGAAACCACCTCTGTATGTCATCCCCCTTCTTGTACTCTCTGCCCACATTCTTAGGGATGTGTACGATTCGATCTGTCTGTCTTGACGAGTTGCTGCCATCATCTGAGCTGGTTCTTTTCTCTCGATCCAGCTCCTTCATTCTGATTTCGTAATCTAATACCATTCTCTTCTCTTTCATGGCTAATCTAATTTTTTCTAGTTCTGTGGCTATTTTCCTTGCCTCCCGTCTGTCCTCCAGCTCCTCTGGGGACAATCCACTGCTGCCTGGCCGGGAGATTTCCCCCCCCTCCCAACAGCACATCCACCCTAGGACTAGGCTCCTCCGCCTCTCCACTAAGATCACCAGATTGCACACTGGCGTTTTTGGCTGCTACCCAGGTACTCAGCGGTTTTTGTAGCTCGTCCTTCTTAATGAGGCCTCTGACTTGGACTTTTAGGTTCTTGCAAACGGATTTCAATTCTCTAACAGTGTAGTGCTCCAACCTATCCTCCTCAAAGGCAATTTCCATGGCTGCAACGGATGATGCTATTGATTCCAGCATGATGAAGTAGAAGGTTCACCTGGCAAGATCACAAAAATTGGCCAAAATGAAAACGGGCTAGTATGTGGTACATAATGGTCTGCGATATGGTAGTAGTGCACACCAATCACTGTAAGTCACGTGCAAATGCAAGTTCTATCCCCACCGCTGACAACCAATGCTAGAAATTGGATTTTTGGTAGGCTAAGGCGTTGGCCAAAGCCAGGCAAATACCACCACTCTAGTCAGGATAAGAGAGTTACACTTCTAAAATAACCCCTGCTCACCCCCTTGGTAGCTTGGCACGAGCAGCTATGTTTATCTTACAGGCAATGTGTGAAGCATTTGCACATAACCAACAGTAATACAGTGGAAGCACTACAAAAAGACGTCACACCAGTTTAGAAAAATATTGAATATTTTTATATAATTAAGACAAGACCAAAAACGATAAAAATCCACACTACTATACTTAAAAGTTCACAGTTCCAGAAATACGCTGATTAAAATGGTTCCATGTTGGGATAGCTTCGTCCGGGCTACCATGGTGTTGTGAACAACAAAATCCAACAGTTCTGGCTGGTCGCTGGGTTGCGGGCCAGCTACGGTGTCTGGAAGACCTGTAAAACAGTACTTTTAGAAATGCAGGGCGTCGAGGCCCTTGAAGTCACTCGCGTTGCAGGTCGATCTTCTTTCTGTTGGAATCAGGAGTGCTGGTGTCGGTAGACGTCGGCAGGCGTCGTGTGCTGCGGTGCGGCATGCGGTGCCCTCAGGTCACGGTGCGAGTAGCGGCTCACTGGCGGCGTCAGATGGCATCATCTGTGAGACCAGGGTTGCGGTACCAGATAAAGGCGGTACTCGTCACGGTGCTAGCAGGTCACGGTGCAAGCAGCAGTGGCGTCATTGCTGCAGCGCTGTCGTCAGGCTGACGAACTGGAGCCGATGGCACCGGCGTCGGTAGACCATGCTGCAGTGCGGGATGAGGGCGGTGCGTCGTGTGACTTACGAGCGGTTCCCTTGAACCACGGTGCAAGCAGCAGCATCGATTTTGGTGGGAAGAGGCAGAGTCAGGCCGGCAGGGCATCCTCGTGAAGCAAGGCGGTGCGGAGTGTGGTGCCCACAGGTCGCGGTACGAGCAGCGGCTCGGTGGCGGCGTCAACAGGCATAGTCGGTGAGACCAGGGTTGTGGTGCGGCGCTGCAGTGGTGCCTTCTGCGGAGCCTTCAAGACATGGAGTCGGCAGTGGCGTCGTAGACATCGTCGAGTTGGTGTTCTTCGGGTTGCAGTACAAAACACACCGTCCCCAGTGCTGCAGGTCAAAGAACTTGAAGTCTTTGCTGTTCCTGAGACTTCGTGAACAGGGGGAAAGCTCTACCTCAAGAGAGACTCATAAGTTAGGTTGAAGAAAGTCCAGTCCAGGCCTTTCACTGCCCAAGACAGAAGCAGCCATTGTAGGTCAGCCCAGCAAAGCACCCAGCAAAGCAGTTGTTCCTTTTCACAGCTTCTCCAGCTCTTCTTCTTGGAAGTCTTCTTGATCCAGATGAGTTGTAAAGTTCAGGGGTGTGGGACCCAGTATTTAAGTCCAAAAATCCTTTCATCTTTCAGGCAGAGGGTGTCTGTGCCCGGCCAGAACCAGTTGGGACTTCTTTGGTGTGAATTCCTGGCAGGAGGAGGAGGTAGCGACGGCATTTGTCAGAGGCAGACCAGGCCCTTTGAGGTGCAAGGAAATGTCCTCCCACTTCCCCCATTGTAGCTCAGGTCTATTCAGCCCTTTCCAGACCTACCTAGACTATCTAGAGCCCCTCTGGCCCCCCAGCATTCTGTCATCCAAAACCCAGACAGGCAATTCACATTCCAGCAGAGGCACACAGGATGACTGAGCAAGAAAAAACCCACTTTCTAAAAGTGGTATTTTCAAACGCTTAACCCCTTCCATGCTCATGACGGAACGGTTCCGTCATGAGCATAAGGTGGTCTGTGCTTATGACGGAACCGTTCCGTCATGGTTCCATAGACCCAATGGAACGTTCAGCACCGGGGGGAAATCCGCGCAGCACAGAAGGGGTTAATGTAAAAATCACCTTCACTAAAAAATGCATCTTTAGATTCTGAGTTAAGGCATACTAAATGTTATTTTCTTACCGAATTCCCTGGGCCAGTTATGTTTATAAGATGTTATTAATAAACCTCCCATTCTGTCCTATGGGGAACTGGTAGCCTTGAAATAGTGAAAAACGAAATTGGCTGTAATTCACTATTAGGACATGCCACATACACCAGGGCATGTCCTACCTTTCACATACACTACACCCTGCCCACAGGGATATCTTGGGCCTACCTAAGGGGTGCCCGACATGAAAGAAAAGGGAAGGTTGGTGACTGGCAAGTATGTGCACTGGCCAAGTCGACATGGCAGTTACAAACTGCGTGCAGACTCTTCAATGGCAGGTGTGAGGTACCTTTTCAGGGCTACTCACCTGGAGGACATAATCAGTGCTGCAGGCCCATGAGTAGTATTTGATTCACAGTCCCTGGCACACTCAGTGCACTTTACTAGGGACTAACAAGTAAATCAAATATCCAATCATGGAAACACCAATCCATAGCACAATTTACACAGAGCACCTGCACTTTACCACTGATCAGCAGTGCGAAAAGTGCGCAGAAACATTACGCCAGAAAAAATAGAGTCAAAACCGGGAGGCCAGAAAGCAAAAAAGTCAGGGGGAACACGCCAAAAGATGTCAAGTCTAACAGCCCTTCTTTTTTTATAGCCAATATCTATTGCCACTCCTTTGTCACCTGTCAGCCCCATATTGCTGGGAAAAAGATTATGATCACCGGGCTGCCCAACCTCCTCCTACTCTTTTTCTTATGGATCTGTGATCCATTGCTGCAGTGCATGACTCCGAATTCTGGAAAGAGTCAAGTGCCACAAAGATCTTCAGATACAGCAATACATTGGAATTTCCCTGAAATAAGAGTGACAAATCTAACTTGTTCTGGCACACCGTCAAACCCTTCCAATGTGCCTATAACCCAGAGTCAGCTGGCAAACTTTTCTTTAAAATGGTACACTTAAAAGTAAGTGAGCAAAGATATGTTCTAAAACTCGACTGAAGTGGCTCGACTATACCAAACCAGAGAACCAGACTAAGTCCCTATGAAATAGTTATAGGATGTCCCATGATGTTACCTTCAAACCCACCTGTCTCAACTGCAAAGTACGACCTGCACTTGCTGTCCTCCAACACTACAGAAACTTTATTCACTGTCTCTACAATTTCTGTTCTCTGGTTCAAGCTGCCTTATCAAATGGTCGAAATGAAGTCTGCCACTTCTTCCAGGCTGGCGACTGGATCATAGTGTTGCTCATCACCAAACGTGTAAAGTGATGTGGACTGCTATTGTGGGTTTACTCCTCCCAGTGCAAACGTGCTTCATCTCCGTACATGCATTAAGCCCTAGGTCAGGGCCCTCCAACGGAACTGCTCCTCCTGCTGTTTTGCCACCTACCAATGGGTTGGATCTCCAGGACCCACCCTTATTGTCTTCTCTTCCACATGGCAGAAGTGGAATGGCAGCTGTGATATGATGCAACCAATGATCCTCATTGTTACCACTTCTGTCTTAAGTAAAAGGCATCTCCTGGATACTAGATCCTCCTGTGCGACTGACCTGTTATCTTTGTCTATGACTTTGCACATTTAATCGGTGGCAGGAAAGCCTATCACTGGCTGTCTTGAGAATGGGCTTGGGTCTGTTATACTGGTTATGTGGTCCCCACCATAAAAAACTCTGTCTTTCACCTTCTTCCGCAGCAGACGGCATGCTGCAACGTTTGGGAAATCAACATATTATTTTCCATCTTGTTCTCCACTGGTGCTGTGGGACAAGCCATCCAACAGACGAAACAGGATGATCAAATACTAGCCAACGCCACTCCAATTTTCATAGGGTTGATATCTGATTAGTTAGATATTCTGAAGACCATGATTCTACAGAATAGAATGGCCTTAGATTATGTCCTCATGACCAAAGGGGGGGGGGGCTTGTGCTATAGTAGGGTCACAATGCTGCACTCATCTTCCCAATACCTCCCTCTGTGTTCACAAATAGTTTTGAATACTGTGCGGGAATTACATGAAATTCAAAGTGGCTTAAACTTCAACCTGAGTGCCATCTGGCCTTGGTTGTTAGGAAAATTTGGGAAGTGGGGCAATGAAGCTTTTTGAACTAGTTACCGCAGCTATTTGTATCATAATAACACTAATGTTCTGATTAAACTTTTTTCTGTGCATCATCCAACATGCTTGCAGTAATAAAGGTGTTGCTCATGCTTATTCACTTGATACAACTGAAGATGACGATGAAGGATGTAACAATGAAGACTTTAAAGCTAAAGTTAATAGATTGCATGCTATGGAACTGTTGTAGGAGTTTCACCTCTCAGTGAACCCACTAAAGCTTTAACATTATTGTTCATTTACACATATTTTAAATGAACGCCATTTTGCTGTTACGCATTGTATGTTTCACATTTTACCCCAACTACCCTAGAATGCGTAGCCTTGTTCTAAAGTTGGTCTGACGAAGTGAAGTATCGATTCACCACTAGCTTTTTCTTCCATTCATTTGGGTTAAGAAAAAGTGGATACATGTAATCTCGAAATGTATGGTCCAACTGACAAGGGGTCGCAGCTCTGATCCTTTGATTTGGTGTTTTGCCTTTGCTTATTTTGATGCTTGCTGGCTATTTTGCATTAAACATGTGCTAGACTTCTAGGTGCTATCCTGAGTGTCTGCTTTTGTTTACAGTATTAAATCGGAATAGCTATACTTGGCGAAGCATGAACAATTCTGGAATTTTAAAGATCATATTTTTACATAGTATCCGGTGTTTAATAATCGGCTGCATGATCATTTTTCCGATGGTTGGATTCTATGTTGTCTTTTTTAGAGAAGCTAGACCATTTGCTTGGGCTTGTCTTGGTGCTCCTATTTTCCTGGGACCTACTTTAAAACATTCTGAGTTTCTCAACAGCTTTGTTGAGTTTCTTGCAGCCCCAAAAAGACCTAGTAGTATTGCAAGCCTGTGTGATTGTACAGATTTCTACAGCGCCACGACGCCTCAGGGCAGCAGTGCGCTTTACAAGACACATACATACATACATACAGAAGAGGAGCTTTTACATCTCCCTGCGGACCAATGTGTTTTCTGTCCAACTGATATGATTGTCCAAGAGGTTAATGCACCTGTAGCTCTGGTTTAGGTGCTTTTTTCTGTAGAGTTGCTTTACTAATGGGGCTAACTCATCCTTTCATCCTTGAGATATTTAAGAGTATCAGAACTATTTTCCGCCCAATATTTGAGTTCAGAAGAAATGTTTTGATGTGAGTTTGAAGACCTATGTTATGTAGCAAGGTAGGCACCTACATAGAACAAATATGAATTTTATTTCCCATTTCCTGATAATTCATGCACTCAGTGATGGCAAACAATACTAAATGATATGTTAAACAGGGCCACACAACAGTTGAAAAATGGCTTGCCCACGACGTCAAAAATCCTAAGATGACATGGGATAGCCAGGCTAAGTCAGGTAAAGAGGTAGGCAGAGGGACAGCGGTTTAGAATGAGAGACAGAACGAGAGAGAGAGAGAGAGAGAGAGAGATAGAATAGACAGAGGTAATAGCTAGAAAGTTCACGTTCACAGGGCGCCCTTGGAAAGTGGGGCCCCTGAGTAATTGCCCACTTTGCCCATGCCTTGAAACATCTTTGTCTTGGAGTCTGGAGACTCAAACCAGGAAAGACACAGTTTGCTGTGTTTGGCGTCTTTGCTGTGTTTAGAGTCTTTGCTGTGTTTGGAGTCTTTGCTGTGTTTGGCCTCTTTGCTGTGTTTGGCTTATTTGCTGTGTTTGGAGTCTTTGCTGTGTTTAGAGTCTTTGCTGTGTTTGGAGTCTTTGCTGTGTTTGGCGTCTTTGCTGTGTTTGGCATCTTTGCTGTGTTTGGCGTCTGTGCCGTGTTTGGCGTCTGTGCTGTGTTTGGAGTCTTTGCTGTGTTTGGAGTCTTTGCTGTGTTTGGCCTCTTTGCTGTGTTTGGAGTCTTTGCTGTGTTTGGCGTCTTTGCTGTGTTTGGCATCTTTGCTGTGTTTGGCGTCTGTGCCGTGTTTGGCGTCTGTGCTGTGTTTAGAGTCTTTGCTGTGTTTGGAGTCTTTGCTGTGTTTGGCGTCTTTGCTGTGTTTGGCATCTTTGCTGTGTTTGGCGTCTGTGCCGTGTTTGGCGTCTGTGCTGTGTTTGGAGTCTTTGCTGTGTTTGGAGTCTTTGCTGTGTTTGGCCTCTTTGCTGTGTTTGGCGGCTTTGCTGTGTTTAGAGTCTTTGCTGTGTTTGGAGTCTTTGCTGTGTTTGGAGTCTTTGCTGTGTTTTGCCTATTTGCTGTGTTTGGCCTATTTGCTGTGTTTGGCCTATTTGCTGTGTTTGGAGTCTTTGCTATGTTTGGAGTCTTTGCTGTGTTTGGCCTATTTGCTGTGTTTGGCCTATTTGCTGTGTTTGGAGTCTTTGCTATGTTTGGAGTCTTTGCTGTGTTTGGCCTCTTTGTTGTGTTTGGCAGCTTTGCTGTGTTTAGAGTATTTGCTGT
This sequence comes from Lissotriton vulgaris, assembly GCF_964263255.1. NCBI lineage: Eukaryota > Metazoa > Chordata > Amphibia > Caudata > Salamandridae > Lissotriton > Lissotriton vulgaris. Next base: position 1,831,496,816 of record NC_141694.1, read on the forward strand.
GTTTAGAGTATTTGCTGTGTTTGGAGTCTTTGCTGTGTTTGGCCTATTTGCTGTGTTTGGCCTATTTGCTGTGTTTGGCCTATTTGCTGTGTTTGGCCTCTTTGTTGTGTTTGGCGGCTTTGCTGTGTTTAGAGTACTTGCTGTGTTTGTAGTCTTTGCTGTGTTTGGCGTCTTTGCTGTGTTTGGCATATTTGGTGTGTTTGGAGTCTTTGCTGTGTTTGGAGTCTTTACTGTGTTTGGAGTCTTTGCTGTGTTTGGCGGTTTTGCTGTGTTTGGACTCATGATGTGTTTGGACCCTTTGTTGTGTTTGGAATCGTGTTTTGATTATTGTTAGGTGACCGGCATGGTGAGGAGCTATGGTGTACATTGGCTTGTTATGTTATGGCTATTAGCATAGCACTCAGTCTTCCTTTAGAGTGGCTTTGTAGCGCTATTGGCTGTCTGTAGCACTTTTGTCTACAAATCCTGTCATGACATTAAAAAACAACAGCCAATAGTCGTGTTCATATTAGGCCTGGGTGTAGGACTACGCTATGCTTGCGGTCTTCAACGTCAAGTTGGCGACCGCGAGCGAGCAAAATAACATCCCGGCGAGACTTTTTCCTCGTTCGCGATCAGCAGCATCAAGTTGCCGATCGCGAGCGTGGAAAATAAACCCCCTCTGCGAGATTCTCAACGCGGGGAGGTCAGGTTTCTCATTGCGAGTGGTCACGTATGCTTGCGACGGCTTGCGATGAGAAACTACCAGTCTGTGTTGAGAAAGCTGTCGCTTGAGTACAAATCGTTTTCCTGATCCGTATCAGGGGGTCCTTGTTTGTTTCACAGCTTGAGTACAAATCTACTTGAGCTGCAGAAAACGACCGATTGCACAGTGCAAGATGCGGTTTGCAATGACTGCGCAGTGCGGACAAGCATCCGGCACTGTGCAATCAGTGCAAACAGCATTTTGCAGTGCACTACACAGTACGAGAAGCTATGCGTAGCTTGCGTAGTGCAAAGAGCACTTTGCGTAGCTACGCGTAGTGCTACTACGCCGACTACGCCCAGGGTTAGTTGATATAACCTGTGCTGATTTCTGTTCCACCTCCTGTTGCCTTGAGTTATCATGTTCAAGAGCTGTCACTGTGTCATGTTATCAAGGACCCTGCAGCTTCCCCAATAACAAAGTTTTGCAAAAGCCATGACAAAACAAGCATTGGCAAAGCCAAAAGGCTGGCAACCAAACCTACACCTACTAGCTTGTTTTTCCTATGCGTGCAGGTATGTGTAGTTATTTTTCCATATTCCCGCATAGCACAATTCTGGTCTTCTGTTTTCATTATTTTGTTGTTTCATACAATACAGAATATTACCAATATATGTTCCCAATATGTGCTCCACTTTAGTTTATGTCTCTCAAGTTGCTCCATGTTATGTGTGAGTGGGGCACCTCTTTTCTTTCCTTCCCTTACCTGAAATCCAGCTCTTAGAATTGGAGAATGAAACTCAGAAGTGTTGGAACGCAAACAAAAATACTGTGCTGGGAGAGCTGAGCATAGCTTATAAATGGTTGTTTTATTGATTTATAAATGCAAGTTATTATTAAGTGGAAGTCCTTCACACGTATGTGTGAGCGTGAATCAGTAAGGGACTACATCTCCCAGAATGCCCATGCGCCCGACCTATCAGGGAGCACAGCTGCAGGGAGGCTGATGTCAGATGCTGCTCGGCTGTCCCTGGGAAGACAGCGCGCCCTTCTCGTGTATTTTCCCCTCCTCTCACACATCCTCTGCCAGCCAACCGGGCCCTGGGAGCCGCCCCCACTCCTCCCACCCCTCGCCAGTGCACAACAACAGCACGGAGCAGCTCCCAGCAGCATCCAGCGTCGGTTCCCAGGGCGCAGCCCCACCCGCCTGCCTGCCAGCCAGCCAGCCTGCCTCGGCGCCCCGACCCTCACACCCCGGGCGGCAGGAGGCGCACGGTCAGCAGGGGGGTGGAAGGCGCAGCCGGGACTGCAGCAGCAGGGACTGCGGAGGGTCTGTGCGCAGGAGCTGCAGCGGGGGCATCGGTGTCACCAGCAGCAGGAGGGACTGCTGCAGGGGCTGGCGCAGGGGGCAGCGGGGCGACCAGGGGCAGATAGACGAGCTGGGCCGGTACCGGGGGCTCCACGGCCGGTACCGGGGCTGGAGCGCCAACGCCGTTCCTATCACTGCAATGAATGGGCGTCCGTGCTAACTGAGCACCCCTGAGCATCATTCACCAGCCCTGCCCGCGGATCCGAGCCTCTGCCACCCCGCCCTGCCAGCTCCACTGATTCACTCCTTCTATTGGTGGGGGTTCATTGGAAACAGCACCAGCGGCGGGCCCTAGGTGCCACCGTGCCGGTGCGTGCAGCGGATGGGCGCGCCGGCATGGGCGCATGTCCGTGCGTAATGCGCTCCTGTCTGGTGCCCGGCCTCGGACATCCCTGTGCCCAGATGCGGCGGGGCACCTGCAGGGAGTAACTGGGCATCCCTCCTCCCCCCTGCCAGGCCGTCCAAGGATAGCAGCCGTTCCCCCAGAAGGCAGTGCCACCCCTGCATGGGCTTGGACCAGGCGTGCCAGCCAGGAGCGCCCGCGGAGGCGGCGGGCAGCGCCAAGATGAGCGCCAAGCCCAGGAGCAGCGAGGCGCTGAAGGTGGTGGTGCGATGCCGCCCCATGAGCCGCAAGGAGGAGGCGGCCGGCCACGAGCGCATCGTGGACATGGACGTCAAGCTGGGGCAGGTCACCCTGCGCAACGCCCGGGCCGCCCCGGGGGAGCTGGCCAAGACCTTCACCTTCGACGCCGTGTACGACCCCAGCTCCAAGCAGGCCGACGTCTACATCGAGACGGTGCGGCCGCTCATCGACTCGGTGCTGCAGGGCTTCAACGGCACCATCTTCGCCTACGGGCAGACGGGCACCGGCAAGACCTACACCATGCAGGGGGCCTGGGCGGACGCGGAGAAGAGGGGCGTGACCCCCAACGCCTTCGAGCACATCTTCACCCACATCTCCAGGTCCCAGAACCAGCAGTACCTGGTCCGGGCCTCCTACCTGGAGATCTACCAGGAGGAGATCCGGGACCTCCTGGCCAAGGACCAGGGCAAGAAGCTGGAACTGAAGGAGAACCCGGAGACCGGGGTCTACATCAAGGACCTCTCCTCCTTCGTCACCAAGAACGTCAAGGAGATCGAGCACGTCATGAACTTGGGCAACCAGGCGCGGTCCGTGGCCAGCACCAACATGAACGAGCACAGCTCGCGCTCGCACACCATCTTCGTCATCACGGTGGAGTGCAGCGAGACCGACGTCGATGGAGAGGACCATATCCGGGTGGGCAAGCTCAACTTGGTGGACTTGGCGGGCAGCGAACGCCAAAGCAAAATGGGGCATCCTGGAGAAAGGCCCAAGGAGGCGTCGAAGATTAACTTGTCGTTGTCGGCTTTGGGGAACGTGATATCCGCACTGGTGGACGGCAAGAGCACTCACACCCCCTACAGGGACTCCAAGCTGACCCGCTTGCTCCAGGATTCTCTGGGCGGGAACGCCAAGACCATCATGGTCGCTACCCTAGGGCCTGCATCCCACAGTTACGATGAGACCTTATCGACTCTCAGGTTCGCCAACCGGGCTAAGAACATCAAGAACAAGCCAAGGATCAACGAGGACCCCAAAGACACTTTGTTGAGGGAGTTCCAAGAAGAAATCGCCCGGCTGAAGGCGCAGCTGGAGACGCGCGGCATGCTGAGCAAGAAGAGGAGGCGGAACAGCCGAAGGAGGAAGACCGTGGATGGGGACTCGTTAACGGATATAGAGGCCGAGGAGGAGAACGACGACAACATCATCGAGAAGAACATGGAGAACTACTTGAAGGAGCAGACGGAGAAGCTGGAGCAGGAGAAGGCGGCCATCCAGGACGACCACAGTTTGTTGGCCGAGGAAAAGCTCAAGCTGCTGGAGGAGAAGGAGAAGATGATGGAGGACCTGAAGAAGGAACAGGAGGCCACAGAGCTGCTGGCCGTCAAATTCAAGGTAGGCCGCCTGAGAAGGGCTGGACCCCGTATCCCACAAAGGTTTATTAAGTCCTACAGAGATGATATTTGCATTTGTTTTAGATCCTTACATTAGACTGCCTCTGTCAGAGCATTCTTGCTATTCATACAGGAAACCACCATCTTGTTTAAGGCGGGACTTCCTGTCTGATGCATCTCAGCAGGAATGCTCTGGCAGAAGGTGGAAGGAAATGTAGATATTAACACCATGGGAGGTCACATGTTAACTGAAGAATGTTGGGGGTAATGGGGCAGGTGAGCCATTGTTTTGATTCTTTTCCTCGTGCTAAGTTTGGGCCTGAGATCATTAAATAACCAAAGTGCTCAGCAGAGGGTGAGTTTATGGTTCAACAAGCTCGAATGGCCACAAATTTGGGCCTTTGTCACTTCAACTTTTCCATTAGGGCCTGATAACCATCTTGGCGGATGGGATACGCCGTTACAAACGTGATCAGGGCCGGACTGGGAACCAAAACCGGCCCTGGCAAAGAGCTCGTCCCGCCCCCGGAGGTTGTGGGCACCACCGAGCTCTTTGCCGGGCCGGTTTTTGGCCGATAAACGGCCTTGTAACAAAAAACGTCCCCCAAGGGCCCAAAACCGGCCACCACCTGTGCGGCGCACCGGGGGATTGTCCGGTGCCTGCTACGGCCAGTCCAGCCCTGAACGTGATGCATATTCCGTCCGCCAAATTACAATTCCATTATATCCTATGGCACTTGTAATACAACAGACATGTTTGCGACTGAGAATCCCATCCTGCAACCCTAAGCGTGCAGTTTCCAGTGCAGTGGATGGTGAACGCTTGAACGAGAAGCATCCTGGTCACGAACGCGTCCGGGCCTATTCAGAAAGACATTTTGAGTATGTGACGTGACACTCTTGTCGTACTCTATGTACCATACATGCCTTCATGAAGCAGCCCAAAACACCTGAAAAGGGAATTAAATAGAAATATTCAGAGAAAATGCATGTACAATCAGCGCACTACAGGGAGTTTGACATTTAGGTCCACTCACAAGAATGAATGTAAGAGTCACTAGATGAATACCCCTGTAGTACTACTTCCTGTACTCATGAATGCTTTTGTGAATCGGTCAAATGTAGCGGTTTGAAAACCTGCTGGTATTTCCCTGCTTTTTACGTGGTCCTAGGACAGATTTATTCAGAAGTCGATTTCTTGTTTGGAGAAGCCAGAAGAGGTTGTCTCTCCACTCTGCTCTTCAGAGTAGGAAATAGATGAATTGTTAGCAGGGTAAAACTGGTTTCATTTTGTAAAGTGAGTATTTTGGGTGTATACGTCAATTTCTTTGCATGTACTAAGTCCACGAGTGTTGTATTATTATATGCTCTACCCAGGTTAGAGGGCAGAAGTATTGGAGAGCGCCCTGATGGTCTGGTGTAGCTAATCCTACTTATATATAGTTGTACATATCTGCAGCCAGGGCACTGCCTGTTACCTCAAGTTTTTAGAAAGCAATGTTCTCATTGCCTAATTTAGGGAGTGATTACTTATTAGAACAAAAGCCCATTTGACAAGTTGCCCTTGTGTCCTACCCTTTTCTGCCAGGTGTAGTTCTGTTTTACTCACTCAGCAGATCACTAGGATCTGGCTTTAAAGCTCATGAGACTTAAATCTCGGCTCCTCACTCAACCAAATAGTGTGATTTTGATCAAATCAGTTATTTTCTTCTTGTGCCTCGGTACGTTTACATAATAACATTTATTTTGAGGCTCTTGAGATGAGCCATCCCAAATTATAAGATTAATAAAGTAGACATCTAAAGTACAGCCAGCACATCTTTGGTGATGTGGTTACGCTGATGCCGTCTTCTCGTCTGTTATTAATTCCTCGCAGTGCATGCTGGGATACATGTCCATGTTTACGGTTGAACACACCGCAGGCCTGCCTCATTTTCTGGCGGGGAGGGGTTGGGGTGGCGGGGGGGAGGTCAGACGAGGATGCCTCTTGCTGCCAGTGCACCTGTGCTCCTGGGTGGAAATTCCAGTTCACCAGTCACAAGTGGTTTCAGCGGGGTTCAGTTGCTGGCATATAGGTTTTTGTCCATCGCTCAAATGATCAAAAGCAAATAATTGAGTTGATTTTAGTCACCGACGGAACTAGTTATTGGACCCGAGGTATCTTGTTTGTTGCTTTAATAGGTGTTTCCTGTACCATTTCTACTTAAATGCGGGAGTCACCCTCCAGTGTCCAAAAACAAGTGCACCTCGAAGGCATGCAATGGAAACGGTTTGCAGTGGTTCAATAAGCGCTACATTGGCGCTGGAGCGTAGCTGAAATCGCCAGAGGGCTGCCATACTGTTCTCTTTCGTGGCATTGTGCCCCGCCCTCAAAATGTTGGCGTTTGTCTTGGATGTACCTTCAAAATATGTGTTTTAAAAAAACCATGACCTAGCAGCGAACTCACGTATTTTATATTTTATATGTGTGCTGTTGCTATGCAGAAAATCGTAGGCACAGCATAACTGCCGGATGGTAATCCTCGCGCACCCATTCGATTGATCATGCCTTAATAGTTTTTGTATTCAAATCATTCGCCACACCTAATTTTTGCTCAACCACGTTTTGGAATATTGGCGTTTTAAGAGGGATATATATATATATATATATATATATATATATATATATATATATATATATATATATATATATTGTTGTTGTTGCTTTAATGGAGATTGTGACCTCCTTTTCTCTCGAACTCCGCGAGAAGCTTAATACCTGGCTTTGAAATGAACCAACCTACCACAGGCACGGCTCGGCACACGCACCTGCTCAGCGCCAAGATGCCCTGGCGGGTAATAGTGCGCTTTACACATACCTTTCAGATGGGTTTATGGAAGCTAACAGTCCCTCGAGCTGCCACCCCAGTCTAGGCGCACCAGACTGCCCTTTACCAGCCGCGCCTGGTCCCTCGGGGTGGCCCTGTGTTCCACTCCGTGTTTTCCAGCTGTCTCAGTGCTCTGCCTCGGTTGGTGGTGGTGGGGAGGACGCTGCCGGGTGAGAGCGGGTGTTCCAGCTCGCAGGCCCTTGGAAGCTGTGCCTGGCTCCACGGGTGTTTCTATCCCTTTTCAACAACAGGTGCAGCCACGCTGGCATTAGCACCCAGCCCACGGCACGGCTGCTGTTCATGCTGGACTCAGAGGCTTGCCGGCCTGCTGCTGGGGGATTTTCTACCACCTGTATTTCTGACCTGCCAGTAGGGCTGAGGCCAAGTCAGCCCCACCCTTATCTTTCTTAGCACCACTGGTATTTCAGTGTCACAGACCGTGGATAAATCTTCCAGTACATTTCTGAATACAAACTGGACCCACCACCCTCTCAAGAGTCGGTGGGGCTGGGGCCGAGCTGGCCACAGGGTAGTCTGTGACGTCTCCGAGGCATGGGCCTGCTGATTTGCTTATAAGCGGGGCCATTGGAATTGAGCGATTCTGCGGCCGCTGCTTTTGCCGCATTGATTTGCCGCATTTGCCACATAATCTATCGTTTGCTGCCTAATCTGCAGTATTAAACAAAAAAAGTTTTTTTAGCTCACGCGGATTGTTAGACGGACCGGGAGGGTCGGCCGAGGATAAGGGGAGCGGTCTCCAGGGAGAGCCGGCTCCAGCGAACGTACAGACAAGTAACTTCCCCCCCACAGACGGACACCACACAAGGGTAAGGTTCAACGAGATTTTATAGGCGATTCTTAAAGTACGATAAAATGGTACAAGGAGGTCTGGACTCAGGGGTCCCCTCGATTCTGGTCTCTGGTTTGGGGAAAGGGTAGCGGGACAGTCTTGGTTACCAAAAGATGGAAATAGCTCTCAATCCTCGAGCTCGGCGTTCTAGATGATCGGGCCGCGGCGGAGCCAGCAGGTCCCGAGATGGACGAAGGAAGCGACGGTCCGCGGCGGAGCCAGCAGGTCCCGATGAAGATGAAGGTTGCAAACGGTCCGCGGCCACGCCAGCAGGTCCCGACGACGATGAAGGATTACGAAGGTTGCGAAGGTTGCGGCAGCGCCAGCAGGCAGGACGATGGTGCACAAGGCAGAGCTACGGCAGCGCCAGTAGTCCGTCAGGGATGAGTTCTTCTTTGCGTCTCTCGACTCCAAGATACAACTGCCTTCCTGCTCTGGAGCTGCCCCAGTTATAGGGCTGCTGTTCTTTGATGTCCGGACCCTCGCACTTGGAGGTCGGGAGGTCCGGGATGGGGGAGTCCAGACACCCAGCAGGGGGGTGGGGCCAGCGCCCGGGGAGGCGACGGGCGAGCAGCACTTGGCGGGGGAGAGCCATCGACACCTCTTTCTCCCATTGACCTGCCAAGTAGCCCGCTCACCTCCTGGGTGGATGGTGGTGCCGGGATGTCTGAGGCCTGACCAGGCCCAGGGTTGAGGTCGATCGGGGGCCAGGCGGCCTCGTGGTGGAGTGTCCAAGATGGCGCCCAGGATGGGCGCGCGGGCCAGCAGTGGATCGGGTCCACGAGGTCGACATGTTCGAAGGCAGGGGTCCCTGAGGGGACGGAGGACGTGCAATGGGGGTGTGTGGTACCTGTGTGACCGGGCTCGGGCCGGGGGAGAGCGGCCCTTCATGTGGCCTGTCCAACATGCGTCCCCCCCAGCTGAAGGCGGGGAGAGTTACCCATCCTCTTGGGGACTCTCCTCGTCGAGGCGGAAGAACCGGGACAGGCCATCTGCGTTGGCGTGATCCGGCCCAGGCCGGTGTTCAACTGTGAAGTCCATCCCTTGTAGGGAGATGGACCAACGTAGTAACTTCGGGTTTTCCCCCCGCATCTGCATCAGCCACTGCAGGGGTCGGTGGTCGGTCTGCACCCGAAAGTGTGTGCCAAAGAGGTAGGGCCGGAGCTTCTTGAGGGCCCATACCACAGCGAAGGCCTCCCTCTCTATGGTGCTCCAGCGTTGTTCCCGTGGTAGGAGTCGCCTGCTGATGAAGGCCACTGGCTGATCAAGGCCTTCGGTGTTCACTTGAGACAGGACTGCCCCAATGCCATGGTCGGAGGCATCCGTCTGGACGACGAATTCCCGGCTGTAGTCGGGGGCCTGGAGCACAGGGGCGGAACACATGGCGGCCTTCAATTGTTCGAATGCTGTTTGACACTCTGGGGTCCAGTTGACTTTCTTGGGTTGATTTTTTGACGTGAGTTCTGTGAGGGGCCCCACGATGGTACCATAGTCTTTCACGAACCTTCGGTAATAGCCCGTGAGGCCCAGGAAGGCTCGTACCTCGGTCTGGGTGATGGGTGGCTGCCAGGACTGGATGGCGGTAATTTTGAGCTGCAGTGGGGCCACCCGGCCGCTTCCCACCTGGTGCCCGAGGTAGGTTACAGACCCTTGACCAATTTGACATTTGCTGGCCTTGATCGTGAGGCCAGCTCGCTGAAGGGCTTGTTGCACTGCTCGGAGGTGGTGGAGGTGCTCGGACCAATGGTGGCTGTATACAGCGATGTCGTCTAGGTAGGCGGCACTGAACCCTTCGAGCCCCGCCAGGACCTGATTGACGAGCCGCTGAAATGTTGCTGGGGCATTTTTCATGCCGAAGGGCATGACCTTGAAATGGTAATGCCCATCGGGGGTGGAAAAGGCAGAACGTTCTTGGGCCCGGGGTGTGAGGCCGATTTGCCAGTAGCCCGCCGTCAGGTCGAAAATGCTGAGGTAGCGGGCAGCTCCCATGCGGTCGACTAGTTCATCTGCCCGGGGAATGGGATGTGCGTCTGTTCTGGTGACCGAATTCAAGCCCCGGTAGTCGACGCAGAACCGGAGTTCCGGTGTGGTGCCAGGGGCGGCCGCTTTGGGGACCAGTACTACTGGGCTGGCCCAGGGGCTGTCTGAGGGCTCAATGACCCCGAGCGTGAGCATTTTTGCTACCTCTTCCTGGATGCAGGCCCGTACCCGATCTGGCACGTGGTAGGCCCGGTGGCGGATAGGGGGGCTGTCCCCCGTGTCCACATCGTGCACACACCAGGAAGTGACACCTGGGGTGAGGGAGAACAGGTTGGCGAACTGTGACAGGAGGACTCGACACTCCTGGTGTTGCTCTCGGGTGAGGGCCTCCGAGAGCCGGACCCCATCCATGGAGCCGTCTTTCTCCTGAGTCCGTAGGAGGTCAGGGAGGGGCTCGGAGTCTTCTTCAACCCCATTGTCTGTGGCCATCAGGAGGCTGAGTTCGGAACGCACAAAGTGGGGTTTCAGTCTGTTAGCGTGGAGGACCCGGAGGGGATTCCGGGAAGATTCCATGTCGATGAGATAGGTGGCAGGACCCTTGCGCTCGACTACTTTGAAGGGCCCCGTCCACTTGTCTTGCAGGGCGCAGGGTTCGGTGGGGGACATCACCCATACCTGTTGCCCAGGTTCAAATTCGATGGAGGAGGCATTCCGGTCATACCACTTTTTCATGTCCTTTTGACTGGCCTCTAGGTTGGCTTTTGCCAGCTCTCTGAACCGCCGGGTCTGGTTGCGGAGGGTTAGGAGGTACCGGAAGACATCTGGTGGGTTCTTTAGAGGGGGCATCTCCCAGCCTTCTTTGACTAGGCTGAGCGGCCCCCGCACTGGGTGTCCATATAGCAGTTCAAACGGGCTGAAGCCCAGGGACTTCTGGGGAACCTCTCGATATGCGAAGAGGAGGCACGGCAGCAGTACATCCCACTGGCGACGGAGGGGCTCTTCCAACCCCCCGATCATTCCTTTGAGCGTGCGGTTGAACCGCTCAACGAGTCCGTTTCCTTGAGGGTGATAGGGGGTCGTGAATCGGTAGGTAACCCCGCACTGTTGCCAGAGGGACTTCATATATTTAGAGATAAAGTTCGTGCCTCTGTCGCTGACGACTTCTCGGGGGAAGCCCACACGGGAGAAGATCCCCATTAGAGCCCGGCCGACTACCGGGGCTGTCACAGTTCGCAGGGGAACAGCCTCGGGGTAGCGGGTGGCGTGGTCCACTAGCACCAAGATGAATCGATGACCTTGTTTTGTGCGTGGGTCCAGGGGCCCCACGATGTCTATCCCGACCCTCTCGAACGGGGTGGTGACCACGGGAAAAGGTTGCAGGGGGGCTTTCAGTTTGCGGCCGCTCTTTCCACTGGCTTGGCACGTGGGGCAAGATCGGCAATGCTGGTGTACATCGTTCCTCATTTTGGGCCAGAAGAAGTGGGTCACCAGACGACTGTAGGTTTTATCTTGACCCAGGTGTCCCGCCAGGGGAACATCGTGGGCCAGGTTTAGCAGAAAGTCTCTAAAACGGAGGGGCACCACCAGTACTCGGCTGGCCCCCAGCTCCGCGATTCTTTGCTCACTGTACAGCAGGTCATTGTCCCAGTAGACCCAGTGAGTGCCGGAGGTATCCCCTGCGCTTTGGGCGCGCGCTTGCTGGCGGAGTCCCTCGAGGGAGGGACAGGTCTTCTGTTCTTGGCGAAATTGTTCTTGTGTGGGCCCCCCCTCTTGAGGCCACTGGTCGAGGTCAGCGAGGTCTGGAGGTTGAGCTTGTTCTGGGGGGACGTCACGGTCGGTGGTTTCGGCTGAGGCAACCGGAGGCGGTGGCGCCGGCCACTCGGGTTCCTCTGGGCGGGGATTGGCACGGGCGGCCATGGACCGGGTGGTGACGCACGCCCAGTCCGGGACGCCTAACATCCCCAGGTGTTCTCTTCGTTCTACGGCTGCCCACGGGGAGCTTTCAAGGTCATTCCCCAGGAGGCAGTCTACGGGGGCATCGTCTCGGACCGTGACTTTCAACATGCCGGAGACCCCCCCCCATTCGAAAGGGACGCAGGCCATCCGACACAGACTTTCCGAGTTATCGGCTGAACGTACAGGGCAGAGAATGTTTGGTAGATACTGTTCCGGGGTCACCAGGTGACAGCGGACGGCTGTTACACTGGCCCCAGTGTCACGAAGGGCTTCGGCCCGGCGTCCATTGATGCTCACCCATTGGCTGTACTTCTGGGTGTTAGCGGGTAGGGGGACCCGCGGGACCATGTCCTTCCCCCCTAAGCAGGCTAGAGCCATGGCGGCTGGCTCCCATTCCTGATGCTCTTGCTCATATTCTTCTTGCTCCTCGGAGATCTGTTCTTCCCCCAGGGCAGCAGCAGCCACCTGGCGGGGTCTTGGGCTCTGGTACTGTGGGCAATTTGGGTCGTTTGCATAGTGGCCGACTCGTTGGCATCGATGGCACGTAACATTGGCTCGGTATCCCGGTCGCGCCGGGGCGCTGCCCCGGTTGGCCGGGGGGGTGGTGCTGGTAGCGGGGGCGACCGGAGCGTTGTCTCTTCCGCGTCCTTGGCCTCCTCCTCCTCCTCGGGGACGGTGCTGACCATTATTGTTCCGGTTCTGTTCGTAGGACCCATTCCGGCCCACTCTGGTGATTTCCCATCGGTCAGCTTCGGCTGCGAGCTGCCGGGGATCGGTTAACTTGCTGTCGAGGAGGTGCTGGCGGAGTTCAATAAAGCAATTGTTTGATAGGTGCTCCCATACCATGAGATTGAACAGTTGTTCGTAGGTTGTAACCTTGCTTCCTTTGATCCAGCCCTCGAAGGCTCGGCTAAAGTAGGTTACATAGTCCACCCAAGTTGTACCCGGGATGCGGGTGCAGTCTCGGAACCTCTGACGGTACATTTCGGGTGTGAGGCCATAGCGGGTGAGGAGGGCAGCTTTCATATGGTCATAGGAGGTCATCTGGTGGTCCGGGAGCTGTAGCAGGGTGTCGCGGCCCTCATTGAGGAATCTCCCCCATAGGCCGGCTCCCCAGTCGTTTCTATCGATCCGGTGTGCAGTCATAGCGATTTCGTAGGCCTTAAACCATTGCTGGATGTCGTCCTCTCGGAAGTATTCTCGAACGACATCCTTGGGGATGTGTACCTTTTTCTCCGTTGTCCCTGGGGTGTGGGGTTGCTCGGACACCCCTACTTCTTTATTCTGCTTGCATAAATCAATCTCAGCTAGTCGTCGCTCGTGTTCATATGCCAGTTTCTTTTCCTCGAGCTCCCTTTGTCTCTGTTTCTCCTCTCTTTCTTCTCGGAGACGCAGGTGCTCTAAGTTTATTTTCTGTTCGGCCAACTTAAGTTCAATGTCCATTTTGAGCCGAGCCATTTCTAGCTCGTGTAGTCGGGTTTTTTCTCGTTCCTGGATCTCGTCTTGCGAGAGACCCGTTCTTCGCTCTTCAGGAGCCATGGTGGTTTTTGCTGCGATGCTTCGATCGGGGTTTCCTGCAACCCCGGTCTCTGCCCAAGACTCTAGGGCATGCTTGAAATCGTCTTTGGTACTTAGTCCGGTGGTAGCGATACCTAGTTCGATGCAGAATTGTTTTAGTTCACGATGGTTGTACTCGTCCAATTTCTCCATCTGGAATTTCTCGGTGGATCCGCTTTCTTTAGTTGTCATCGTGATTTCGTCGTGGGGTGAGCTACTGTCTGTACGATTATGCGGTGATTCGGATCGCGCCGCTGGCCACCAATGTTAGACGGACCGGGAGGGTCGGCCGAGGATAAGGGGAGCGGTCTCCAGGGAGAGCCGGCTCCAGCGAACGTACAGACAAGTAACTTCCCCCCCACAGACGGACACCACACAAGGGTAAGGTTCAACGAGATTTTATAGGCGATTCTTAAAGTACGATAAAATGGTACAAGGAGGTCTGGACTCAGGGGTCCCCTCGATTCTGGTCTCTGGTTTGGGGAAAGGGTAGCGGGACAGTCTTGGTTACCAAAAGATGGAAATAGCTCTCAATCCTCGAGCTCGGCGTTCTAGATGATCGGGCCGCGGCGGAGCCAGCAGGTCCCGAGATGGACGAAGGAAGCGACGGTCCGCGGCGGAGCCAGCAGGTCCCGATGAAGATGAAGGTTGCAAACGGTCCGCGGCCACGCCAGCAGGTCCCGACGACGATGAAGGATTACGAAGGTTGCGAAGGTTGCGGCAGCGCCAGCAGGCAGGACGATGGTGCACAAGGCAGAGCTACGGCAGCGCCAGTAGTCCGTCAGGGATGAGTTCTTCTTTGCGTCTCTCGACTCCAAGATACAACTGCCTTCCTGCTCTGGAGCTGCCCCAGTTATAGGGCTGCTGTTCTTTGATGTCCGGACCCTCGCACTTGGAGGTCGGGAGGTCCGGGATGGGGGAGTCCAGACACCCAGCAGGGGGGTGGGGCCAGCGCCCGGGGAGGCGACGGGCGAGCGGCACTTGGCGGGGGAGAGCCATCGACACCTCTTTCTCCCATTGACCTGCCAAGTAGCCCGCTCACCTCCTGGGTGGATGGTGGTGCCGGGATGTCTGAGGCCTGACCAGGCCCAGGGTTGAGGTCGATCGGGGGCCAGGCGGCCTCGTGGTGGAGTGTCCAAGATGGCGCCCAGGATGGGCGCGCGGGCCAGCAGTGGATCGGGTCCACGAGGTCGACATGTTCGAAGGCAGGGGTCCCTGAGGGGACGGAGGACGTGCAATGGGGGTGTGTGGTACCTGTGTGACCGGGCTCGGGCCGGGGGAGAGCGGCCCTTCATGTGGCCTGTCCAACACGGATCAAACATTCCTAAAACGTTGTGACGTGTACCTGCAGAGTAGGGGGCCCTTCGCAAAGGTTAACTGGTCATCTTTCAGTGACTCAGTTCTGTTTTTTTGTTGTTTAACTGGTACTAATGAAATTAAATCCTTGCCCACCGTATTAACACGGTTAAAAATTGCGAAACAATGTAGTAGTATTATCAAGAAATGTGCCACATTATGCCACACAATTTTCCATTTCTTGCCACATAATTTAATGAACCTTGCTTCATTATTCGTTGCTTCCCCGCTGCTTCTTTCCAGTGGCCCTGCTTCAAGGCAACGCCACCCTTTGAGCAAAGTAGCCTAGGGCAATCGGGTATTGATTTAACCCCATGACCCCGGCCCAAGGCTGCAATACAAATGTTAAATAAAAAATAACTATTGTACATAATTTTAATAGAACGGTGCGGGTTTCCTGTCAGGCAGGTGAAAGGGAATATAAACTTCTTTTAGTTTTAATGTGCATTACAGGGAAGGACTCCTACTGGTGCAACTAAATAAAATAATGCCTTTATTTACTGCAAGTGAAGACATAGTTTGAACACACAATGACTGACAACCTGAAGCAGGATAAAGAGTGGCAAAAAGCATTGGCACAATAAAATATTGGCCCGCCAGCCCAGGCACTGACGTGCTCTTTAGAGGCAGATGTGTTGAGGCTAAGCGCTGTGACTCGGAGTGCGAGACAGCCAATGGCTGCACTTGGATGTCCCAATGCTACATTCTATATGTTGTGGTACATGAAAGCAAAATGTGAATGACAGTTAAACGGACCAATGGATAAGGAGGGCTGACCCAAAGCCTCTTTATGCATACAGACACATAGGTATTTTTGTTTATGATTTTTTTCTACCACGAGGGTGACAAAACAGCTAATGCTGTCTCTAGGCCAGACCTCAATAAAGAAGCTGGTGGCGGCCCACTACAGGCCAAAAGGGAGGGACTTTTGAACCCATCTATGTGGGAGTCTTGGGTCCCCTTGATGTCCTTGTAGTCACCGTGGAGTTTGAGGACTCCTGTAGCGTCCCCTGTAAATCATTTTAAGGTTTCACCCACGCGCTAACTAGGGACACTAAAACATTGTCTAGCGCGTCTTCCAGAGCGACCACTTCTAGCTCTAAGGTGGACGTTGTCTTTACAAATGCTCCATTCATTGTAAGTTTGGAAAGTGCCATTAAGTAAGCCTTAGAGAGAGGATTTTAACCTGCAGGTCAGACGGTTGAGTTCTGGCAGGGCTGGCTCGGCCTCTCATCCTTCCGTGCGCAGTGTGTGGCCTCAGGGCCGATCCCCACACTGGCATAAGTCCAATACCATATTTTGTAGGGATTTAGACAGGTGCTCAGAGGGGCTGTGTGTGTGCTGGGGGCCTCCAGTGATGCACACACTTCCGGTCCCTTTATTCCTGCTTCAGCAGGGTTCAGCGGGCCCCAGCCCTGCTGCAGCAATGCAGTTCACTCCCCTGAGCCACACCTGTTCTCTTAACGCACAAATGTGCTGTCCAAGGCCGCGCCCTTCAAGCCCAGGAGCCGGAGGGGGGCTTTAATCCGTTGTGATAAGTCCCCCCAGTATCAGGACCCAGCGTGCCCCCCTTTAGCCTTGCTTCCTTCTGTGGTCTCCGTGTTACTCACTGCTGCTCAGTGAGAATGGGATTCTGGGAAGAGGTTGTTGGTGGTGTAGTCTCAACCCTGATGACATCATCAGCCACTGGCAAGAGCCTAATGGATAATGTCTGACACTCAGGGGCGGCCTTAGGCATGTGCAAGCTGTGCCCCTGCACAGGGCCACCAAACACCAGGGGCCACCACGCCAATATATATCCTTAATATAATAATCCTCTAAGGATGGATACATATTTGCGTGACGGACCCTGACAGGGATTTGGTGGCCTCTGGCTCAGTTCCACTTTCAAACACCCTGACCCCCCCGCCCCCCTCTTCACTGGCATCAGGCTCCGCCCCGACCCCTCTTCCGGGGCCCCCTACCTAAGCTCCCAGCCCCGGGCCACCATGAGCCTAGAGCCGCACCTGTGACACATATGACATCACCAGCAACTGCCAGGAGCCCAATGGATAATGTCTGACACTTATGACATCACCAGCAACTGCCAGGAGCCCAATGGATAATGCTTGACACTGATGACATCATAAGCCAATGCCAGGAGCCCAATGGATAATGCCTGACGCTGATGACATCATCATTTTTTAGATCACTCATCTATTCCTGATCAGTGGAATAATAAATACACTTCATATCCTGGATACAGCACAACCACTCTGATGTCTAGGAACAAGGTCTATGTTTTATAATTTTTTTTATAAACTTTATTTTTCAGTTTACAATTGCAAATACAAAAAAAAGCATTAGGCATCCAATCAGAATATGTAGGCATATCATTCAATCAATCGATCAATCATAACACTTGTATAGAGCGCTACTCACCCGGCAGGGTCTCAAGGCGCTTTGGGGAAGGGGTCTGCTATTGCTCGAACAGCCAGGTCTTGAGCTGCTTCCTGAAGGCCAGGTGGTCTTGAGTCCGGCGGAGGTGAGTCGGGAGGGAGTTCCATGTCTTGGCCGCCAGGTAGGAGAAGGATCTGCCACCAGTGGTGGCTCTTCGGATGCGTGGTGCGGCGAGGGCGAGGCTTGTCGAAAGTAGCTGGCTGGCGGGCGTGTAGAAGGTCAGGCAGTCGTTGAGGTACTTGACATTATTAACGGCTTATAGGCCCAACGATGGGTCTCTGTTTATGATAACGCACTTCCGCCATTGTTAATCTCTCCCTTAAGCACGTGTTACTGTTACCCAAATCAACGATCCTCCTTTTGTAAGCCTCGGAAGGATGGAAGGCTAGGTTGGCCTTTCTGGCATTGGAATTCTTGACCCAATGAATCACAATAAATGTCAGGGGCGAGTGTTTAACTCACTGAACCATCTTGACGGCTAGTTGAGGTCAAATTCGTACTGGGCAAAACAGCAGCCTTAGAAACCTCACTCCTTGGAGTGCACCAATCCAGCTGTTGGAAGAGTTTATTGGTGGAGGAGAGGGCTGAGGAGACAGGCAGGGTCAGAACATCCGCGGGGCGCTGAGGGTCTGACTCAGAAACATGGGGGGGGGGGGGCAGATGAAGGAGGCAGTCAGGCAGCTAACAGCTGGGGCTAGTCTGCTCCTGTTTAAATACATGACCACAGAGCTTGTTCACCGGAAGCACAGGAGGCCAAAGAGAATCACTGAAAGGCCAGTCAATGTGGCTATTAAAAGACTGTTCTTTGGAGACGCAGGAAGAGGTAACAACTCTGTTTGTTCCTCCCTGCTATCACGAGACTTTGTTTCCTGGTGACAAAGCAGACGGACTGAACCTTTCTAAGACTGCAATTCAGCTGTAAACTGTGAAGTGGAGGTGAAGCGTCATTTTCTACATTCATATTTAGTGAATTTAGCCAGCTGTGTTTGGAAAAGCCTCTCAACGGGACAGCAGGCGAGGAGGTGAAGTGTTTGTTGTTTTTAGGTCCAGCCTAGGCAGCGCTTGCACTGTCTTCGAGACATGCTGTATTCTGGATATGTGCATAAAGCGCCGCCTACTTCCCGCCCATATTTTTAATTGGCTCCTGTCCCTGTCCTTTGTAAATGGTCGCTTTTCATTGGTCATTAGGCTTTGTAGTCCCTCCTTCGTACCGCACTGTCTCTTTTGTTACATCCAGTAAGGACACCACCTATTACATGTGTTATTACAGCCTAGGTTTTAATTACAACCACAAGGCACTATTTTCTGAAAGGACTACAGACAGGACACTCACTTGGTCTTAAACAAGGTTGGCAGTGGTTACTTTACTTGCCAGCACATCTCACATTTAAATTAGACCTTCTATAAGTTTTGCTTTATCAGCTCCACATAGAGCACCACCTAATCTGAATTAATATAATAATTGTTTTGTCACATTTCAAGGCTACTAAATGTATATGTGGACATAGCTATCTGAATGTACTTTTGGTACTGTCTTGCATGCAATAATGCAATGTATTATGGGAGTATCATATGTGACAAAGTTTGATGCTCACCATGGACCTCTAGACGCAGGTTGCTGTACTTCACCTACACATCTCATCTATATTAGACCATCTATAAATTTCCCTTCATCATCTCCACAGAGTACAACCTAATCCGAAATTAATGTAATCATTCTTTTGTCACATTTCAAAGCTAATAATTGTATATATTGAATGTACTCTGGTACTGTCTTGCATGTAATGCATTATGGGTAGGGTGGATTTACCATATCTTCATAGTTTATGATGCTCACTTGGGACCTCTAGGCACAGCTTGCGGTACTGCACCTACACATCTCACATTTATATTGGACCTTCTATAAATTTCCCTTATTCAGTTACACATAGAATTCAACTTAATCGGAATTAATATAATAATTGTTTTGTCACATTTCAAAGCTATTAATTGTATATATGGACATAGCTATTTGAATGTACTCGTGGTGCTGTCTTGCATGCAATGCCTTATGGGAGTTTTTTTATTCCCTCTTATCAGGGCGCCGTTTCTGGTGCAGATACATCAATCGTCACCTTCAACAACACCCTATTTATTTGTCAGTCATTGGTAACAAACTTGGCAACAGGTGCACAAGCTATCCCATTGACCTTTTACCTGCGAAGGGAAAAGGCCATGTTAGTCAAATACATACAGTAAATAAATACATTTACTCCACCTGTCTTCATCCGGCTTCTCCTCTCCCCTGCCACCAAACTGTTGCCTGGGTTAAAGAAAAAAAAGGACAAAAACAGGATAGTGGCCCCTCCTGGGTCCCCCCCCCCTTTGGGTCCTCAGTCGTGATCTTCATCTGAGCCATCGAGTGCTGCGTAGTCGCAGAGGAGGCTGTGAATCATCTCATAGCACGCCAGGGTCGATGTCTCCTTCTTTCCTACTACCAGGTGGCTTCTGGAAAACAGAAGATTATCTTTAAAACAGCACAGGAGCCTCCAACAGTTCTGGAGGTCACTCAGTGTGTGTGTCCCTGGGAACAAACCATAAATCGCAAACACAAGGAGATGATGGACGGAGCGCTGAAACTTTTCAGACACTCACCCCCAGTCACAGATCTGGGTTGAATCCAGGGCCGGTCCTAGAACTTCTGGGGCCCCGGGCGAAAGTCAAGATGTGAGGCCCCTCTAATTTGCATGTAACATCACAAGAAGTGACATCACAGAAAGTGACATGGCAGGACTATTGATCTTATTTGGCATCACTGAAGAGACCTAATGTGGATATCAGTAACAAGGATAACAAGCATTTGCAATGCAATAGGTCTCGCATTTGCGAGAGTTTAAGCTATTGGCATTGTGAATGACAATGCCTGTTATTTATCTGTTTTGATAATTAACACATAAATAAGTCATTGTCATTTACAATGCCAATAGCTCAATCTCCTGTAAATGCGGGACCAATTTCATTTCAAAGAAGTGTCCGCAAATGTCACGGGCTGCTTGTAAATTAAAAGCACGCATGGTGCAGAATGCTGCAGAAAAGTATGTTGTGACTCCAGTAGGAGAAACTCATTAAAGAAAATAGTGCTAACAGATTAAATATGAAGTAAAAGGGCCATCCCTCGTGGGAGGTTACAAATGAAGACAAGGAGATACTAAGGAGGACTAACCAGCCTATTAACGAATCCGAAGCCAGCCTTTACAAATGACAATGAAGCAAGCCAATGAAAAATATTGGTGGAGAGTGGGCGGAGCTTCAAGTCCATACTGCATTGCTTCAACTGGGTATGTCTGTGCCTTCCCTGAAGTGTGGGGTTGACAGAACACAGAAGCGAATCTGCTCATAGGAAACACCTGGTCCGATGACTTCTAGAAGTTAATCAAGGTATCAAACAATTTCTGACAAAAAAATCATTATTACTAATGTGCTTGCATATTCATTTATTTGATGGCTTTTTGGACAGCATATGAATTTTCTCCTGCCATTGATTTACCCCAAACTTTAATATCTTAAATGGATAATGTAATAGATGATGTGCTGCCTGGCTAAAAATGTATAAGGTCCCAAAGGCGAGACCTATTGGCTTTGCAAATGCTTGTTTTTGTAGATGCCATGTAGAGGAGATGCCTAATACCATGCACTGAAGAGGATGTGGCATAACAGCATCATCTCTGTACTTTGGTGCTGGGGAGCATAGTTCGAGTCTTGACGTTATGGTCGTAACATCCAGTAGTTCTAACAGTCAAAAAATATTTCCTTTACAAATTTAACAGCTGCTTCTAAAAAGCGCTCCAATACTATCTGATTTATATCCCCTTTAGGGCATTGTTTTTATTTGTAACCATGTAAACATTTATAAGCACAGGCATGGCCTCGTGTTCACACAGACACACACATTTAGATACTAGTGCACAGCGGGTAAATGTGAATGCACGTTTCCATAGCGTGAATCACAGTATCGCCAAAGCAATAAATAATGAACCTGGGAAATGGGTTTAACCCCTCCCCTGCTGATGACGGAACCGCTCCGTCATCAGCTACAGTTGAGCTGTGCTGATGACGGAGCGGTTCCGTCATGGCCCGGCCGCCACGCCTGCGCGGCGCTGATTTCGCGCCTGCGCGGCGCTGATTTCGCGCCTGCGCGGCAGTCTTAATGAGCGGGGCGGGTCATGACGGAACCGCTCCGTCACCAGCACAGCTCAACTGTAGCTGGTGACGGAGCGGTTCTGTCACCAGCATGCGGCGGCCGCGCGGCCTTCCCTTCCCTTTAGCGCTGCGGCGGAATAGCCGCCGCAGCGAAAGGGTTAAAGGTTCGCTTTGCAGTAATGTTTCGTTTCCGTCCATGCCATGTTCACGAGATGTCCAGTAGCACAAACTCAAGAGGATAGAGGATGTGGCATTACGGCCACATCTATCTACTTTGGTGCTTGGGAACAAGGTTTGAGTCTTGATGTTAACTTAAAGCCCTACAATTCTGGGCAAAGCACTACATTTTCCTGTCTGTACAAAAAATATATATTCTTCCGTTATGGCACTAGTGGTCCTGTAGAGCACTCCAATACCTTCGCTAAATTTTGCCTACATATAAAAAATGCGCTATAACAGATACAGCTGCGAACTTTGAAGCTGAGGATTATTATGGCGTAAATATGGTCTATTTGCCTACTTTTCAAGTGCCTAACCGTAAAACAAAAAAAAATATTTCGGAAGATAACTACTGCTTTGAGAAAGCGCTTCAATACAATCTGCCTTATTTACTTTAAAGGCACGGATTCTATTGTTCACCATTTAAACAATTACAGGCACAGCCCCATGTATTCACAGATTTATATAATAGTGCACAACGTCTAAATGTGCATGTATGTTTCTATAGCGTGCCTGAGAACATAATGAGAGCTCTACAGCACAGCTGCCCAGGGGCCATCTCACCCAGTCTTTTAAATAGAAACAAGGGTACACCCGTCTCACACACCTCCGATCCCAGCACTCAGCCTCATAGCACTAACAGCTGCAGCTACAACAGCACTTGTTTATACGCTTTTTTGATTCATTTTAGGTCACATTAAAAACAAGCACTGGCGTTGCCAATAGGTCTCGCATTAGGAAAGTGTGAGCTATTGGTATTGTAAATGACAATTATTTTTTTTTAATATGTGTTGGCATTGAAAATATATAAATTAATAGCATTGTTATTTACAAAGCCAATAGCTTACACTTTCCTAATGCGAGTCCTATTGGCTATGGGAATGCTTGTTGTTAGCCAGCAAGGACAGTGCTGTTGTGGTGCTGAGTGATGCTGTTATGGTGCTCAGTGATGTGGTGGTGTATTAAAGTGATGTGGTGGTGTCCCAGAGTGATGTGGTGGTGTCCCAGAGTGATGTGGTGGTGTCCCAGAGTGATGTGGTGGTGTCCGTGAGTGATGTGGTGGTGTCCGTGAGTGATGTGGTGGTGTCCCAGAGTGATGTGGTGGTGTCCGTGAGTGATGTGGTGGTGTCCGTGAGTGATGAGGTGGTGTCCGTGAGTGATGAGGTGGTGTCCGTGAGTGATGAGGTGGTGTCCGTGAGTGATGAGGTGGTGTCCGTGAGTGATGAGGTGGTGTCCCAGAGTGGTGTGGTGGTGTCCCTGAGTGGTGTGGTGGTATCCCTGATTGATTTTGTGGTGTACATCAGTGATGTGGTGGTGTCCCAGAGTGATGTGGTGGTGTCCCAGAGTGATGTGGTGGTGTCCCAGAGTGGTGTGTTGGTGTCCCTGAGGGCTGTGGTGGTGTCCCCGAGTGGTGTGGTGGTGTCCCTGAGTGGTGTGGTGGTGTCCCTGAGTGGTGTGGTGGTGTCCCTGAGTGGTGCGGTGGTGTCCCTGAGTGGTGTGGTGGTGTCCCTGAGTAGTGTGGTGGTGTCCCTGAGACACACAGGTGGGGGGAGGGCAGCCGATCCGGGCTGACTCACCGGCGGACTAAATTTACACTAAATATTAGTGTATTGGGAAGAAAACTGTTTTTATTAATGGTTTGTCAAATAAGATAGCATCGTTATTAGGAGCACCGCCAGTGCGGGAGGAACATTCTATTTACAATGAATCGGCTCTACGGCAGGTGTAGTATTGGCAATGAAACGTAGTGTTCCTTGATGCGCGGAGGGGGGTTTTAAGATACTGCAGGAGTCTGCAGGGGGGGCGCCGTGAGCTGGAGGTCTTGCGGGGGTGAGCGAGGGCTGAGGGGAAGGGTTATGACTGAGTCTGGGTAGTTAGAGGGGGAGCTGGGTAGTTTCCTAGGGTTATAGGGCGATGGCATCTGGTGTTTTGAAGGGTCCATGAAGAAACGGCGGAGTTCTGTGGTGGTCGGGATGAGGGGATGTGGCGGACAGTAAGGGGGTCTGCAAGGACCGAAGGAGAGGGCGAGCAGCCCGGGACGAGAGAGCTGCAACGCGAGGATGTGGATGACGGGGGGGGGGGGGGGTTGGTGGGAGTCTGCGATGATCAGGAGCGGGGAGGGGGTCCTGGGGGCTTTGATGTGAGAGGTAAATTAGGGGCGGGGTGGACTCTGGCAGGGGAGGGAACATGGCCTGGAGAGAGGCCGAAGGGAAGCCGGATGGGGGCGGGAGTGCAATTAACATGGTGTAAACGGTCCGAATTCAACGTAATGTGGGGGCTCTGTGGTCTCTGTTCCTCACAGGAAATGTGTAGCTTTTAGTTGCTGGAATATAGCAGATAGTGGGTTAAATGGACTTGGGACTGCTCACCTACAGCAGCAAAGTCAGGGAGCAACAGACTTTCAAAATATGCATCAACACAGTCCAAACTGCTGCCCACAGACTCCCATAGCGCTTGTGGATACAAAACAACAGGAGGGAAGGGCGACATCGCATGTCTGGCCCACGCGCCCCGGGGCAACTGCGTGTCCATGCGTTAAGATATTCCTTACACACACGAGATCCTGCTGCCAATACGATCTTGGGACAAATTGGAGGCCAGTTGGAAGCCGGCGGGAGACGGGGCTGCGGAGGTTCAGTGGCTATGGGGAGGTAGGCAGAGGTTGGTGTGAGATTACAGCGCAGATGCTGGGGGGGACAGTGCAGGGGAGGAGAAAAGCTAGGGATTATTGTCACTGTGTCGCATTAAATGGCAATATTCCAAAACGATTAAAGGGAGCTTTGGTTTTAAAGTGACGAAAAGTAAATCTTAATGTTCTCATATCCGAAAAACATGAATTACAAAATGAATAGCAGGGCCAGTCTATGAAGTGTTAACAAAGAAAAAAGTAAAGTTTTCAGGTTTTATTTTCCACGGCGGGAGAGCCTGGGGCGGGAATGCGAGCGAGGGGAGGCAGGCAGATTAGGAGGGAAGCCGGATGGGGGCGGGAGAGCCTGTGATTGATTTTGTGGTGTACATCAGTGATGTGGTGGTGTCCCAGAGTGATGTGGTGGTGTCCCAGAGTGATGTGGTGGTGTCCCAGAGTGGTGTGTTGGTGTCCCTGAGGGCTGTGGTGGTGTCCCCGAGTGGTGTGGTGGTGTCCCTGAGTGGTGTGGTGGTGTCCCTGAGTGGTGTGGTGGTGTCCCTGAGTGGTGCGGTGGTGTCCCTGAGTGGTGTGGTGGTGTCCCTGAGTAGTGTGGTGGTGTCCCTGAGACACACAGGTGGGGGGAGGGCAGCCGATCCGGGCTGACTCACCGGCGGACTAAATTTACACTAAATATTAGTGTATTGGGAAGAAAACTGTTTTTATTAATGATTTGTCAAATAAGATAGCATCGTTATTAGGAGCACCGCCAGTGCGGGAGGAACATTCTATTTACAATGAATCGGCTCTACGGCAGGTGTAGTATTGGCAATGAAACGTAGTGTTCCTTGATGCGCGGAGGGGGGTTTTAAGATACTGCAGGAGTCTGCAGGGGGGGCGCCGTGAGCTGGAGGTCTTGCGGGGGTGAGCGAGGGCTGAGGGGAAGGGTTATGACTGAGTCTGGGTAGTTAGAGGGGGAGCTGGGTAGTTTCCTAGGGTTATAGGGCGATGGCATCTGGTGTTTTGAAGGGTCCATGAAGAAACGGCAGAGTTCTGTGGTGGTCGGGATGAGGGGATGTGGCGGACAGTAAGGGGGTCTGCAAGGACCGAAGGAGAGGGCGAGCAGCCCGGGACGAGAGAGCTGCAACGCGAGGATGTGGATGACGGGGGGGGGGTTGGTGGGAGTCTGCGATGATCAGGAGCAGGGGAGGGGGTCCTGGGGGCTTTGATGTGAGAGATAAATTAGGGGCGGGGTGGACTCTGGCAGGGGAGGGAACATGGCCTGGAGAGAGGCCGAAGGGAAGCCGGATGGGGGCGGGAGTGCAATTAACATGGTGTAAACGGTCCGAATTCAACGTAATGTGGGGGCTCTGTGGTCTCTGTTCCTCACAGGAAATGTGTAGCTTTTAGTTGCTGGAATATAGCAGATAGTGGGTTAAATGGACTTGGGACTGCTCACCTACAGCAGCAAAGTCAGGGAGCAACAGACTTTCAAAATATGCATCAACACAGTCCAAACTGCTGCCCACAGACTCCCATAGCGCTTGTGGATACAAAACAACAGGAGGGAAGGGCGACATCGCATGTCTGGCCCACGCGCCCCGGGGCAACTGCGTGTCCATGCGTTAAGATATTCCTTACACACACGAGATCCTGCTGCCAATACGATCTTGGGACAAATTGGAAGCCAGTTGGAAGCCGGCGGGAGACGGGGCTGCGGAGGTTCAGTGGCTATGGGGAGGTAGGCAGAGGTTGGTGTGAGATTACAGCGCAGATGCTGGGGGGGACAGTGCAGGGGAGGAGAACAGCTAGGGATTATTGTCACTGTGTCGCATTAAATGGCAATATTCCAAAACGATTAAAGGGAGCTTTGGTTTTAAAGTGACGAAAAGTAAATCTTAATGTTCTCATATCCGAAAAACATGAATTACAAAATGAATAGCAGGGCCAGTCTATGAAGTGTTAACAAAGAAAAAAGTAAAGTTTTCAGGTTTTATTTTCCACGGCGGGAGAGCCTGGGGCGGGAATGCGAGCGAGGGGAGGCAGGCAGATTAGGAGGGAAGCCGGATGGGGGCGGGAGAGCCTGGTGGGGGTGTGAATGCGCGAGGGGAGGCAGGCGGATTAGGAGGGAAGCCTGATGGGGGCGGGAGAGCCTGGTGGGGGGCGTGAATGCGAGAACCGAATACTCTGAGCTTTCCAAGTGTTTGTGAAAATTTATTCCTAACTAGCTAAAAGCGTCAGAATACGTGCATGGTTATTACGATCTCTATATTCCAATGTGATTGTCATATCGAAAATAGTATAGCTCAGCTGCTCGTGAAAACTTAAAGCTCATTTTGAAATGGGTTCTCACGAGCTGCAGTTACAAATATGATGTCATTTGTTTTTAATTGGTTATTTTTACCGTGTTTTTATAAGGAGCCCTCGGTGGAAAAAAAGTGGTGAAGTCCGTTTTGTATGTTTACAGATGAGCGCTCCGTAATGTTGTGTGCAGCTGTCCCGGCATCCCCTTTGACTGGTGATGGCTGAATCATAGAGTGATGTTAGAGCGGAAACCCGGGTCCCCTGAATCAGAGTTGTTTTAGGATCCACAGTGTTCCGGTCAGACCTAGGCTCTCTCTCTTGAACATGGCGGCAGTGAAACAGCATCAATCGCTGCTTGAAGAACCTCCGCACCTCAATGGAGAGTTGGAACTAGAGGACAAGGATGATGAGGCAGATACCAGACGGCAAGGCTGTGATTGCGTGGAGAGAGGGGAGGTGCTGGTGTGGGAGGGGGAGGAGTGCTGCTAGGGCAAGGCTGTGATTGCGTGGACAGAGAGGGGAGGTGCTGGTGTGGGAGGGGGGAGGTGCTGGTGTGGGAGGAGTGCTGCTAGGGAAAGGCTGTGATTGCGTGGAGAGAGAGGGGAGGTGCTAGTGTGGGAGGGGGGAGGTGCTGGTGTGGGAAAGGGCAAGGCTGTGTTTGCGGGGAGAGAGAGGGGAGGTGCTGGTGTGGGAGGGGGGAGTTGCTGGTGTGGGAGGAGTGCTGCTAGGAGAGGAGTGAATGCTTGTGCATGTTTGCTCACGTGATTCACGTGAACTGCAAGAAAACCGCGGCTGAAAGCCCTTTGGTTTGAAGAGAAAATAGCCGACTTGAATTCTCCCCATTTCCCATTCCTGCGGAATGGTAAAGGCGAGACCTAAAAAGACTGCCATGTCTCCCTATCGTGTGGGGTAGTCTCAAGGCCGGTAACTGCAAATAAACGCACACACACTCGATATTATTGGACGGAAGAATGCACTGTGCTGTGCTCACTGCGCAACGCTTTTCCCCATCATCATTTATTTATTCCCGCAACTGCGGGGCCGGCGGCGGGCCCCCCTGAGCGCGAGGCCCTGGGCAGCTGCCCATACCGCCCATGGCTAGGACCGGCCCTGGTTGAATCCATCATCATTCTTTAGCTCACTTCGCCACCTCCAGCACGAACTTCTTCACAAACTTGTCCACTTCCTTGTAGAACCACGGGGTCTCCCAGTTGTACAGGACGTCGCTCGGCCACTGCTCCCCCGAGGAGCTTCCTTGTTGGCAACAGGAACAATCGTGCCATCAGAAAGCCGACGTGGCTCTCGTCGTTGGTCCTCCAGGGTCTTCCTCACGCAGTGGCACGCAAAGGTTCCCCTCAGGATGGTGGCACTGTCTGGCACTCCCTTGCCTCCCTTGTCATGGGTCTTGAACATCACTGCCCTCTTCACCCTGTCCATCTTTGAGCTCCAGATGAAGTAGAAGATCATTCTCGTTTTTCGTGTTGATGTCGCCCGAAAGTCTTCCATATTAGAACTAGACAGACTGTGTTCCTTAATTAACTATTTGTCTTATGAACATGGCTTCTCTGGCGTCTTGTTTCCTAGGCAACAGAATCTAGCCTGCCTGGTGTCCTGCGCTGTCACAGCCCAGACCTAAAAATGGAAGTACACCAGGTGAGAGGACTTCAAAAATTGAACTGTATTCAGACTTCTGGAAAACAGAAGGCAGACAAACTAGTGTGAGTTGTAAGAGCCGTAGCCTCAGCGCAGGGCGAGCAGGAAGGGCTCTTGAAGACAATGGACCTAAAAATAAACACCCCTTTCCTAATTTAAATACATATCTAAGGCTCGGAAGCTTGAAGTGAGATTTGAAATGGTCTCTGGAAAGCTTTGACTTCCTGGTTCATGATTTTGAGTTTTTTTAGTGTTAAAAACATCTGGAAAAAGGATTCATGGTGACTAAGAGAAGCCAGGAGGTAGGCAGCATTACTCCCATAACATGGTACTAGTGACTGTAAGAAGCCAGGGAACAAGCACCATCACTCCTGTAAGTTACAGGCTGTAATCTGTCACGAGTGACTGTGAGAAGCCAGAGGACAGACATCACTCCCCTACCCTGTCACTAGTGACTGTGAGAAGCCAGGGGACGGGCACCATCACTCCTGTAAGTTACAGGCTGTAATCTGTCACGAGTGACTGTGAGAAGCCAGAGGACAGACATCACTCCCCTACCCTGTCACTAGTGACCGTGAGAAGCCAGGGAACGGGCAGCATCACTCTGGTAACCTGTTTCTATTGACTGTGAGAAGCCATGAGACAGACAGCATCTCTCCCCTAACCTCTCACTACTGACTGTGAAAAGCCAGGGGACGAGCAGCATCACTTCCATAACCTGTCACTAGTGACAGTAAGAAGTCAGGGTGTGGGAAGAATCACTTCCGTAACCTGTCACTAGTGACTGTGAGAAGCATGGGGCAGGCAACATCACTTCCATAGCCTGTCCCTTATGACTGCGAGAAGCCAGGGGACAGGCAGCATCACTCTTGTAACCGGTCACTAGTGACTGCGAGAAGCCAGGAGACTGGTAGCATCACCCTTGTAACCTATTACTAGTGAGTGTGGGAAACCAGAGAACGTGCACCATCACTCCTGTAACCTGTCTCTGGTGACTGTGAGAAGCTAGGAGATAGACAGCATCTGTCCTGTAACCTGTCACTAGTGACTGTGAGAAACCAGGAGATAGACAGAATCACTCTTGTAACCTGTCACTAGTGGCTGTAAGAAGTCAGGGGAAGGGCAGCATCACTCTGGTAACCTGTTAGTGACTGTGAGAAGCCCGGGGACAGGCAGCATCTCTCCCCTAACCTCTGACTAGTGACTGTGAGAAGCCAGGAGACAGGCAGCATCACTTCCGTAACCTGTCACTAGTGACTGTGAGAGGCCAGGGGACGGGCAGCATCACTCTTGAAACCTCTCACTAGTGACTGTGAGAAGCCAGGCTACGGGCAGCATCACTCCCTTAGCCTGTCCCTACTGATTGTGAGAAGCCAGGGGACAGACCGCATCACTCCCTTAGCCTGTCACTACTGACTGTGAGAAGCCAGGGGACAGACAGCATCACTCCCTTAGCCTGTCACTACTGACTGTGAGAAGCCAGGGGACAGACAGCATCACTCCCTTAGCCTGTCACTAGTGACTGTGAGAAGCCAGGGGACAGACAGCATCACTCCCTTAGCCTGTCACTAGTGACTGTGAGAAGCCAGGGGACAGACAGCATCACTCCCTTAGCCTGTCACTAGTGACTGTGAGAAGCCAGGGGACAGACCGCATCACTCCCTTAGCCTGTCACTAGTGACTGTGAGAAGCCAGGGGACAGACAGCATCACTCCCTTAGCCTGTCACTACTGACTGTGAGAAACCAGGGGACAGACCGCATCACTCCCTTAGCCTGTCACTAGTGACTGTGAGAAGCCAGGGGACAGACAGCATCACTCCCTTAGCCTGTCACTACTGACTGTGAGAAACCAGGGGACAGACCGCATCACTCCCTTAGCCTGTCACTAGTGACTGTGAGAAACCAGGGGACAGACAGCATCACTTCCATAACATGTCACTACTGACTGTGAGAAGCCAGGGGACAGACCGCATCACTCCCTTAGCCTGTCACTACTGACTGTTAGAAACCAGGGGACAGACCGCATCACTCCCTTAGCCTGTCACTAGTGACTGTGAGAGGCCAGGGGACAGACCACATCACTCCCTTAGCCTGTCACTACTGACTGTGAGAAACCAGGGGACAGACCGCATCACTCCCTTAGCCTGTCACTAGTGACTGTGAGAAGCCAGGGGACAGACCGCATCACTCCCTTAGCCTGTCACTAGTGACTGTGAGAAGCCAGGGGACAGACAGCATCACTTCCTCAGCCTGTCCCTACTGACTGTGAGAAGTCAGGGTGCAGGCAGCATCACTTCCATAACATGTCACTACTGACTGTGAGAAGCCAGGGGACAGACCGCATCATTCCCTTAGCCTGTCACTAGTGACTGTGAGAAGCCAGGGGACAGACAGCATCACTCTCGTAACTTGTCATTCAGCACTGTAATAGTGTAGATGTTACTGCCGTGCAGCACCATCCCTTGTACCTGTGCTGCTGTCATGCAACCCTACACGATGCTACTGGTGTGCGCCATTGGTCCATGAAAATGCATTACTGCCATGCAGCGCTATACCAGGTAGATGTAGATGGTGCTGTCAGGCAGCACTATAACTGGCGCCTGCGCTGCTGGCATACAGCACTAATGTAGATCGTACACGGCCATCATGCAGCACTACAACAGCCTGTTCTGCTGGCATTGAGCGCTATATCAGGAGGCTGACATGCATCGGCGCTATATCTGGGGGTTGAGCTGCTGGCATGCAGCACTGCAGCAGGAGTCTTTAATGCTGCCAGAATACCAGGTGTCGGTGCTGCTGGTCCGCAGGACTAGACCAGGAATCTTGATCGCAGATCTGCGGCAGGATAACTCGGCCCTGCGGGGCTGTCTTGCAGCACAATTCCAGAAACCTCTTCCATATTTCCTAGCTGGTAGACTGCAGCAATAGAGCAGGAACCTGTTGGCATACAGCACTATGATATCAATCAACCAATCCTAATTATTTGTTAGGTGCAACTAATCACCCGTGAGGGTCTCAAGGTGCTGGGGGGTGGGGGCAGGGGGTGCAGGTCCTGCTGGGTGCTGTGGTTCAGTCGAAGAGCCAGGTCTTGAGGTCCTTCCTTGGGTCAGCGACGGGGAAAGCCTGAGGTGGAGGGGCAGGTGTTTCAGGTTTTTGTGGCGAGGCAAGAGCAGGATCTTCTCCAGTTCTTGCTTCGCGGATCCGAGGAATGGTGGCAAGGGCCAGGCCGGCAGAGTGGAGTTGTCTGGTGGATGCGTGGAATGAGAGGCGGTGGCTCAGACATGCTGGTTTGGTTTCGTGAAGGACTTTGTAGGTGTGTGTGAGGAGCTTGAACGTGTCTCTTTTGTTGACTGGGAGCAGGGCTTTAAGTGGGCCGGGTCTCTCCGGGTCTGAGCACCGGCAGTTTTTTTAAGGAGGCCTCGAAACGGGTCTCTATCGGGCTCTGTTTTGTGCCGTGGCACAGTAGGTCCGTTTTTTTCAAGCTTTATAGGGGAAGAGAAATTCTTTAAAGAGAGTCATTTTCTCTCTTGATTTCTCTTCTCTTTTCGGAACTCAGGAGCAGCAACATTGTCGTGGCATCACCAGGGATTTATGTGGAAGCTTTTTCAATAATATATACAAGCCACAGTTGCTGCTTATTTATTTTATACAACTAACAACCACTGACAAAGCCAATAGTCGTGACTTCTTGTAAGGATTCACTTGTATCATCTATCTAGATGCAATGACAGAAACAACAAAATACCAGTCGGGCGGCACTGTGTGCTAAGCACAGATTTTTAGCTTACGTGTTATTAAGCCACGCCCCCTTGAGAGACCCCCTAGTTTTTTCATCCCACTTAAAGCCCTGACTGGGAGCCAGTGGAGTTCTCACACGTGGATCATTGTGACATGCAGCACTATAACGGTCCCCTCTTCCCGCATTCATAGCTGCTAGAATGCAGCACTACAGCAGGGGCCTGTGACACTGGCACGCAGCTCTATACAGATGTATGTGCTGCTGGCAGAAAGCACTATACTAGGAGACTGGTGACGTGCAGCACTACACCGGGCCTCTCCTCTCACGATTCTAGCTGCTAGAATGCAGCACTATAGCAGGGGCCTGTGTTTCTGGCACACAGCATGTACAATGATTACACTGCTTCCTTGCTTCGGTTTGCAGGAGCACAGAGGCGCACCTCTCACCTGCTCAACGCTCACCCATCACTGCTCAGATCAGACTCCACACATTCCCAGAGGTTGCCCAAAACAAAGTATCCGATTCACATCACCATATGACGACGCAGACCCCAGTCTGCGAGGGAAACCTCTAAAACTTGTAGTAACACACATTACAGACCGCCCATATGATTAGAGGGGGTACTCACAGAAGCTGGGCGCGGTGCAATGACCCCTCCGTATGATATTATGCACACACATCACTGCAGGAAGCAAGCTCAGTATAGACTCCAACGTCATCAAAAGTTGCCAGTGCAGTGCGGATGGGTCCAGGGATCTGCTAATGTGTACGGGGTGGGGTGGGCTGCTTCTAGAATGACGGCTTTGGGAGTCTGTCCAATCCTGGCACAGGTGGAGCTGAATATTGCCCATTGTTGCCTTGAACATGGTTTGAATACCGCCCTTCCTCTGTTTTTCTAGGGCTTAAATGTTCTTGGGGTCTTGATGATAATCCTTCGATCTGTCTAAAGGTTGAAACATCATTGACTAGTTCTACCAGCCCAATTTGCTTGTGCATAATAATAAGATGGACCGTGTTGTTCTTACCTACTACACACTACTTGATACACACTCTTGATCACATATTGTCACACATGTGTATCACTAGTATGAGAGCACCAAGCGCGTTTCTCACCACACATCCACGTTTTATAATTTTTTAATACATTATTGAATAAATTAATCATTTGATGTATTCGTACATTGATTATAATATCTATGGCCTCGGGAACACTGTTCTTTGCACATAAGCTTACCCAAGGTCCCTGACAACACTTGTGTTTCCTTGTTACCTACAACCTATCTGGTTAGGGCAAGGGTGCAGAAACATGTCGACAGGAGCTGCATCGCCTAGATTTCCAAGTACATTGATTTTATTGATCCAAAAGGGAGGTACCAATATATGTACTCACTACCTTATCATCCCTTATATATTTCATATATATATCATCCCTTATATATTTTTTTCACAATGGGCCCCATTTCCCTCGCCAGAAGGGAGGCATACACAACCACATCTCCTTGTAAGGCGCTGTCAGTGAGCCCACCGTGCATACCATGCGTATATCACTGTGGGGAGGGGCCCAATGATGAAGCATGTCTCTTCAGTGATTGGTTATTTTTAGGGAATACCCAAAGGGGGATCAAAACACTTCCAAGGACCATACCTCAACAGTAGATGGTCCCACTCGCGTATCTTCTGAGCTCAGGTAAATTTTTGGGTTTATTTACAGGAGGTGGAGGCATGCCACACACACTTGTATAGGTCCCACTACCTTTGAGGGTTGAGGTGCACAGTAAACAATAGCACAGGTCCCCATGTAAACTGTAGTCGCAGACGCTCCATACACACTCATGCAGGTCTGCATTAACTATAGGTGTCTGAGACACGCCGTAAACACTTAAACTGATCCCTGTACTTTACAGGGTTGGAGGTACGCCATGAGATACACAGGTTGCCAAAGGCTAAAAGAGTGGAGACCTGTTGTTGACACTCACAGAGGTCCCCATAGTAAACAGGGCTTGAAAGCACATCTTGGACACACACATGTTTCCATAGTGCATAGTATAGGGGTTGGAGGAACGCCCTGGACACACATAGGAACCCAAGGCTACCAGGGCTGAGACATGTTGTAGACACTCACACAGGTGAAAGGGGCAAAAACCATACAGTGTTTACCGCATCATTGCTGATTTTGGTGCATTAAACACCAAAATCCACGTTATTCCCCAGAAAATCGTAATAGGTGCTATTTTTCGCACCAGATAAATAATGTACCCTGTGGTATTGTTATTTGTAAGGTGCAAGAAAGGGGACCTTTACAGTGGCGGCTGGCACAAATCACGGGTTGCGGGGGATGTGAGGAAAATAAATACACTTACCTCTTCACGGTCGCGCCTCACCCCTGCTTCTCTTCCCGACGAGTCCCGTAACGGAAGCACACAGGCTCTTCTAAGCCAACCATGACGCTGCTGTCACCATGACAGCAGGATCGTGATTGGTCTCAGCACCGTAGTGCAGGGCTCAAACGGAGACTATGAGCCTGTGCATATTCTCCACCAGGATGTAATACAGCCTGGTGGAGAACATGCATAGTGCGCGGACTGTTTAGCCGGCACGAAATGGACGTCCAGACCGTAATTGCGCACTTAGAAAGTGCCCCAGCCATGCCTCCCTGTGCTCTGTGAGCATCCCCGCCCATGAAACTGCCTCAGCGGGAAAAAATAAAATGATAATAACATTGTGCTATCATTTTGTTTTTTCTTTGTTGCACTTCGGAAAAGCAGTGTGGCGACGCTCCTCCGCCTTAGCGGACGAGCCGCCACTGGTCATCAGGCCTTATGTATGCATTTTTATGTAAGATTTTTCTTAACTACTAAAGCTGTCGCTCTAGGTGAGACCTGCAAAGACTGGAGTGTGAAAGCGACTCTGCTTTGCTGCCCGCCTGTGTCTTGGTTTTTGTCCCTGTCTTTGTTCCTGAGGTTGTACGTGATGACCGGAGCAGCTCTGCGCATGCTTCATTATTTCATATATTTTCCAACACTCTTGCCCGGGGCTCACGTGTGTGGCTGTCAAGTTTTCCTATGTGTGACATTTCCATATTTTCAGTGCGCTTATATGGGTTTTTCCATATTTTATGTGTGAAACGTTGAGTAACACTTTTATTGCGAGCTAAGCAATGCCTTGATGTATGTGTCAAAGCTGTGATTTCTGGGAATTACGCCATTTTTACTCTGAAAGATTCTAGAACGGAACATAAAGCTCGTGAACGAGTTTGCCTTCTCACGAGCTTGCTCCTTGCACCTGGTGCGGTGCTTAGTTGCGACTGCAGGTGTTTTATGGAATGTATGACGGTATTCCGCATACGTTTAGGAAGCATGCGATCCAAATGCCGTCTTTTGCACTAACGCGTGTTTATGACGCATTTGTTCAGCACGCAAGTTGTTTTAACGATTTGCCTTAGGGTGGCGCTGGATGTTGCAATAGTTTAATTTAGTATTCCAACTCCAGTCTGTGCAACAGTAGGGAAGGTGTTTGACTTTAAATCCAACACCATTCCAACGATGTGCCCCCTAAAAGCAAGTTGTTGTTATGACTTGCGTGCTGAACGGATGCGTGCTCAAGCCGCGTTCGTTCTGTGGCCGGCACTGTGTTGGCACAGCGTGATTCGGGCTTCGTCCGAAAGGGCGTTTCCCGTGTTGTGACTTTGTCGTGAAGGGCTTGGAGTGCCTCACCTTTCTTGTACCGTGGCCTCCTGGAGACCTGCTTGCCCAACTCCGTAAATTTTTGAATGAGATGGGCTTTGAGTGCCTGGCCAAAGAGAAATCGAGTAGTCCTGTCATGCGCTCTCCTATCCGCCCGTCCAATCCTGGTGCAGAGGATCTCCAGGGCAGGGTAGTACTAAACCTGCCCATCGCCGCCCTGCCTCTCCCATCGATAAAGATTTGTGTATTAGATCTAGAGTATTATATGCAGCGCTGAGGACCCCCAAGTGCAGATCTATTCTTGGCATTGATGATATCTGTACATAAGAAGGAAAAGCAGGTGCACAGGTGTTTTAGAATGGATGCCGATGAGCCTAGCAGCAGGAGGGAAGCAGCCAGGGCTGAGGCTGGGTGGAAGCAGGCCAGGGCTGAGGCTGGGTGGATGCAGGACAGGGCTGAGGCTGGGTGGATTCAGACCAGGGCTGAGGCTGGGTGGATGCAGTCCAGGGCTGAGGCTGGGTGGGTGCAGGCCAGGGCTGAGGCTGGGTGGGTGCAGGCCAGGGCTGAGGCTGGGTGGGTGCAGGCCAGGGCTGAGGCTGGGTAGATGCAGGCCAGGGCTGAGGCTGGGTGGATGCAGGCCAGGGCTGAGGCTGGGTGGATGCAGGCCAGGGCTGAGGCTGGGTAGATGCAGGCCAGGGCTGAGGCTGGGTGGGTGCAGGCCAGGGCTGAGGCTGGGTGGAAGCAGGCCAGGGCTGAGGCTGGGTAGAAGCCGGCCAGGGCTGAGGTTGGGTGGAAGCAGGCCAGGGCTGAGGCTGGGTGGAAGCAGGCCAGGGCTGAGGCGGAGTGGATGCAGGCCAGGGCTGAGGCGGGGTGGATGCAGGCCAGGGCTGAGGCTGGGTGGATGCAGGCCAGGGCTGAGGCTGGGTGGATGCAGGCCAGGGCTGAGGCTGGGTGGATGCAGGCCAGGGCTGAGGCTGGGTGGGTGCAGGCCAGGGCTGAGGCTGGGTGGGTGCAGGCCAGGGCTGAGGCTGGGTAGATGCAGGCCAGGGCTGAGGCTGGGTGGAAGCAGGCCAGGGCTGAGGCTGGGTGGAAGCAGGCCAGGGCTGAGGCTGGGTGGAAGCCTGCCAGGGCTGAGGCTGGGTGGAAGCAGGCCAGGGCTGAGGCTGGGTGGATGCAGGCCAGGGCTGAGGCTGGGTGGGTGCAGACCAGGGCTGAGGCTGGGTGGATGCAGGTCAGGACTGAGGCTGGGTGGATGCAGGTCAGGGCTGAGGCTGGGTGGATGCAGGGCAGGGCTGAGGCTGGATGGATGCAGGCCAGGGCTGAGGCTGGGTGGAAGCAGGGCAGGGCTGAGGCTGGGTGGATGCAGGCCAGGGCTGAGGCTGGGTGGGTGCAGGCCAGGGCTGAGGCTGGATGGATGCAGGTCAGGGCTGAGGCTGGGTGGATGCAGGGCAGGGCAGGGCTGAGGCTGGGTGGGTGCAGGCCAGGGCTGAGGCTGGGTGGGTGCAGGCCAGGGCTGAGGCTGGGTGGGTGCAGGCCAGGGCTGAGGCTGGGTGGGTGCAGGCCAGGGCTGAGGCTGGGTGGGTGCAGGCCAGGGCTGAGGCTGGGTGGGTGCAGACCAGGGCTGAGGCTGGGTGGGTGCAGGCCAGGGCTGAGGCTGGGTGGGTGCAGGCCAGGGCTGAGGCTGGATGGATGCAGGTCAGGGCTGAGGCTGGGTGGATGCAGGTCAGGGCTGAGGCTGGGTGGAAGCAGGCCAGGGCTGAGGCTGGGTGGAAGCAGGCCAGGGCTGAGGCTGGGTGGGTGCAGGTCAGGGCTGAGGCTGGGTGGATGCAGGCCAGGGCTGAGACTGGGTGGGTGCAGGCCAGGGCTGTGGCTGGGTGGATGCAGGCCAGGGCTGAGGCTGGGTGGATGCAGGCCAGGGCTGAGGCTGGGTGGATGCAGGCCAGGGCTGAGGCTGGGTGGATGCAGGCCAGGGCTGAGCCTGGGTGGATGCAGGCCAGGGCTGAGCCTGGGTGGATGCAGGCCAGGGCTGAGGCTGGGTGGGTGCAGGCCAGGGCTGAGGCTGGGTGGGTGCAGGCCAGGGCTGAGGGTGGGTGGATGCAGGCCAGGGCTGAGGCTGGGTGGATGCAGGCCAGGGCTGAGGCTGGGTGGGTGCAGGCCAGGGCTGAGGCTGGGTGGATGCAGGCCAGGAGATGCAGGCCAGGGCTGAGGCTGGGTGGGTGCAGGCCAGGGCTGGGGCTGGGTGGGTGCAGGCCAGGGCTGAGGCTGGGTGGATGCAGGCCAGGGCTGAGGCTGGATGGATGCAGGTCAGGGCTGAGGCTGGGTGGATGCAGGTCAGGGCTGAGGCTGGGTGGATGCAGGTCAGGGCTGAGGCTGGGTGGAAGCAGGCCAGGGCTGAGGCTGGGTGGAAGCAGGCCAGGGCTGAGGCTGGGTGGATGCAGGCCAGGGCTGAGGCTGGGTGGATGCCGGCCAGGGCTGAGGCTGGGTGGATGCCGGCCAGGGCTGAGGCTGGGTGGGTGCAGGCCAGGGCTGAGGCTGGGTGGGTGCAGGCCAGGGCTGAGGCTGGGTAGATGCAGGCCAGGGCTGAGGCTGGGTGGATGCAGGCCAGGGCTGAGGCTGGGTGGGTGCAGGCCAGGGCTGAGGCGGAGTGGATGCAGGCCAGGGCTGAGGCTGGGTGGATGCAGGCCAGGGCTGAGGCTGGGTGGATGCAGGCCAGGGCTGAGGCTGGGTGGATGCAGGCCAGGGATGAGGCTGGGTAGATGCAGGCCAGGGCTGAGACTGGGTGGGTGCAGGCCAGGGCTGAGGCTGGGTGGGTGCAGGCCAGGGCTGAGGCTGGGTGGGTGCAGGCCAGGGCTGAGGCTGGGTGGGTGCAGGCCAGGGCTGAGACTGGGTGGAAGCAGGGCAGGGCTGAGGCTGGGTGGGTGCAGGCCAGAGCTGAGGTTGGGTGGGTGCAGGCCAGAGCTGAGGTTGGGTGGGTGCAGGCCAGGGCTGAGGCTGGATGGATGCAGGCCAGGGCTGAGGCTGGATGGATGCAGGCCAGGGCTGAGGCTGGGTGGATGCAGGCCAGGGCTGAGGCTGGGTGGGTGCAGGCCGGGGCTGAGGCTGGGTGGGTGCAGGCCAGGGCTGAGGCTGGGTGGAAGCAGGCCAGGACTGAGGCTGGGTGGAAGCCTGCCAGGGCTGAGGCTGGGTGGGTGCAGGCCAGGGCTGAGGCTGGGTGGGTGCAGGCCAGGGCTGAGGCTGGGTGGGTGCAGGCCAGGACTGAGGCTGGGTGGGTGCCGGCCAGGGCTGAGGCTGGGTGGGTGCAGGCCAGGGCTGAGGCTGGGTGGGTGCAGGCCAGGACTGAGGCTGGGTGGGTGCAGGCCAGGGCTGAGGCTGGGTGGATGCAGGCCAGGGCTGAGGCTGGGTGGATGCCGGCCAGGGCTGAGGCTGGGTGGATGCAGGCCAGGGCTGAGTGGATGCAGGCCAGGGCTGAGGCTGGGTGGAAGCAGGCCAGGGCTGAGGCTGGGTGGGTGCAGGCCAGGGCTGAGGCTGGGTGGGTGCAGGCCAGGGCTGAGGCTGGGTGGGTGCAGGCCAGGGCTGAGGCTGGGTGGGTGCAGGCCAGGACTGAGGCTGGGTGGAAGCCTGCCAGGGCTGAGGCTGGGTGGAAGCCAGCCAGGGCTGAGGCTGGGTGGGTGCAGGCCAGGGCTGAGGCTGGGTGGGTGCAGGCCAGGACTGAGGCTGGGTGGGTGCAGGCCAGGACTGAGGCTGGGTGGGTGCTGGCCAGGGCAGAGGCTGGGTGGGTGCAGGCCAGGGCTGAGGCTGGGTGGGTGCAGGCCAGGACTGAGGCTGGGTGGAAGCCTGCCAGGGCTGAGGCTGGGTGGGTGCAGGCCAGGAC
Source organism: Lissotriton vulgaris (assembly GCF_964263255.1). Lineage (NCBI taxonomy): Eukaryota > Metazoa > Chordata > Amphibia > Caudata > Salamandridae > Lissotriton > Lissotriton vulgaris. Next base: position 1,831,536,124 of record NC_141694.1, read on the forward strand.
TGAGGCTGGGTGGAAGCAGGCCAGGACTGAGGCTGGGTGGAAGCCTGCCAGGGCTGAGGCTGGGTGGGTGCAGGCCAGGGCTGAGGCTGGGTAGATGCAGGCCAGGACTGAGGCTGGGTGGAAGCCTGCCAGGGCTGAGGCTGGGTGGGTGCAGGCCAGGGCTGAGGCTGGGTGGGTGCAGGCCAGGACTGAGGCTGGGTGGAAGCCTGCCAGGGCTGAGGCTGGGTGGGTGCAGGCCAGGACTGAGGCTGGGTGGAAGCAGGCCAGGACTGAGGCTGGGTGGAAGCCTGCCAGGGCTGAGGCTGGGTGGGTGCAGGCCAGGGCTGAGGCTGGGTGGGTGCAGGCCAGGGCTGAGGCTGGGTAGATGCAGGCCAGGACTGAGGCTGGGTGGAAGCAGGCCAGGGCTGAGGCTGGGTGGAAGCCTGCCAGGGCTGAGGCTGGGTGGAAGCAGGCCAGGGCTGAGGCTGGGTGGAAGCCTGCCAGGGCTGAGGCTGGGTGGGTGCAGGCCAGGGCTGAGGCTGGGTGGATGCAGGCCAGGGCTGAGGCTGGGTGGGTGCAGGCCAGGGCTGAGGCTGGGTGGGTGCAGGCCAGGGCTGAGGCTGGGTGGATGCAGGCCAGGGCTGAGGCTGGGTGGGTGCAGGCCAGGGCTGAGGCTGGGTGGGTGCAGGCCAGGGCTGAGGCTGGGTGGAAGCAGGCCAGGGCCGAGGCTGGGTGGGTGCAGGCCAGGGCTGAGGCTGGGAGGATGCAGGCCAGGGCTGAGACTGGGTGGGTGCAGGCCAGGGCTGAGGCTGGGTGGGTGCAGGCCAGGACTGAGGCTGGGTGGGTGCAGGCCAGGGCTGAGGCTGGGTGGATGCAGGCCAGGGCTGAGGCTGGGTGGATGCAGGCCAGGGCTGAGGCTGGGTGGGTGCAGGTCAGGGCTGAGGCTGGGTGGGTGCAGGTCAGGGCTGAGGCTGGGTGGATGCAGGCCAGGGCTGAGGCTGGGTGGAAGCAGGCCAGGGCTGAGGCTGGGTGGATGCAGGCCAGGGCTGAGGCTGGGTGGATGCCGGCCAGGGCTGAGGCTGGGTGGATGCAGGCCAGGGCTGGGTGGATGCAGGCCAGGGCTGAGTGGATGCAGGCCAGGGCTGAGGCTGGGTGGGTGCAGGCCAGGGCTGAGGCTGGGTGGAAGCAGGCCAGGGCCGAGGCTGGGTGGGTGCAGGCCAGGGCCGAGGCTGGGAGGATGCAGGCCAGGGCTGAGGCTGGGAGGATGCAGGCCAGGGCTGAGGCTGGGTGGGTGCAGGCCAGGACTGAGGCTGGGTGGGTGCAGGCCAGGACTGAGGCTGGGTGGGTGCAGGCCAGGACGGAGGCTGGGTGGGTGCAGGCCAGGACGGAGGCTGGGTGGATGCAGGCCAGGGCTGAGGCTGGGTGGATGCAGGCCAGGGCTGAGGCTGGGTGGATGCAGGCCAGGGCTGAGGCTGGGTGGAAGCAGGCCAGGGCTGAGGCTGGGTGGAAGCCTGCCAGGGCTGAGGCTGGGTGAAATGTCTGGACTGGAGCAGCAGGAGTCGTGCTGCTTTTCTTTATTATGTGAATTTAAAGCGCCTTTGACTGACCGGGAGCAGTGTTAATCCACCAATAATGTTGCTCCTCAACACGATCTGGTCAGAAAAATTATGATATGAACTGTAATGGCATTAGGCTTTACAATGAAAATGGGACAAATGCTGTAATAAAACTGTGAAGGTTTATTAAGGGTCACAACCATCACAGGCTGCTAAAGAGGATGGGTAGAAGTCTGTCAGTTGGTCATTTATATCAAGGATCAGCATAAAGCTGAGAACACAATTTGGGAAATAATCAAACCGAAGCAGATTTTGTTCTGGATTAGAACATTGGAATGTTGGGAGCTCCATTGAAAACAATGGAGTGCTCCGGGCTTACAATGGCTGGTAGAAGCCTGGAGCTCCAACATTCCAATGTTTCTTTGTTCTCAGCTCTGGCTGTGAACAAAGGCTTCAGGGAGCCTGAGGGGATTCAAATCCCCTCGCGCTCCTTAAGGCTTCGTTCTTTTTTGTTAGAACATTCTGCCCTCTGGTGGCAGAATGTTCTAATAGCCTTATAGCCCTTCGTAGCTGGGCTATACTGGCTATTAAAGTCCCTCTCCCTTGTTAAAGGCCCTCGCCTTCGGCTCAGGCCTTTAACGCTGGAGAGGGCCTTTAACCCCCTGTCTTCGGGGTCTGTGGGATGCACATTCTCTGCAGCCCGCCGCCTCCGTGCAGCTGTGCGACCTCGAGGCACCCTGGGTATTCCTTCCAGGATATTTCTGTAAAAATAGCCCGGCGCGTGCCCGGCCTTTGAAGTCACGCGCACCCTGGAGTGAACCCACGCTGGGCACACTGTGAGCCGGGAACTGGAGCTGCTACGACTTGTTTCAGAACGGGGCAGAAACAATTATTGGCAAACATTTTTAAATCCATGTAATGGACAATATGTTAAATAGAAATGTTATAGTACGAACAACCAAACAAATTCGCTAGGAATTAGCATGGAAGGCATTGTTGTTATCCAACGCCTTGGCACTCCTTTTATCGACCTTTGAGGGATGAAAGGCTGAGTTTGTCCTACCAGTAATTGAAATCACGATTCTGATCTCATAGACCTGTAGCCGGATGCTTGGAACTTCTCAGAATCTGGTGCGCGCGAAGCTGGGTCAGAGTTTAGTCGCTGGTCCGGTCGGACTGTGGTCTGAATATTCTGGGTCCACGTCGGTTCGATGGGACCACATATTGCTGATCTGGTCAAGCAGTGCGTGCATTTTTGGGGTAGCACATAAGATAACTACTTACGAGGAGGATCAAAACAATTCCAGCGCCTTGAAGCCCGCGTTTTATAAATCCCTCATTGTTTGATCCAAAAATGCAGGTCTGGTTAGAAGGCTTCGAATCAGAAGTAGCGGAGCTAATTTAGAAATAGGGAAGGTAAAATACTACATAACTGGAGAAAAGTAGATACCTTTGACTTCCAGTCGCTACAACTACAACGCGGCAGCTCGTGCACTAGACATTCATTGCACGGCGAAACTGTGCCAATGCATCCTACCTGGAGCTCCCAAACCTCTCTGGCTCAGGTGAAGGCGTCTTCCATGGCGTGGCCTACCTTGTCTTCAAAGAGTTGAGTCCGGCATTGTGCACTGGCACAGAAAGACCCCCACTGGCTTCAATCCCAGCCCAGCCCGAAACTCAAACTCTGCGCCGGACATGCACGGCTCTGCGCCAGGGCCCCACCACCGTGGCCCTCCACCAAGGCCCTCCGCCAGGGCTGGTGGGGCTCTCACCCATCTCTGGGGGACTGAAGGGCTGTGGAGCAGCAGCGCCCCTCAACCTGTTCAGCTAGAGCCCCTGACATTTCAGATATCCACAACACGCATTAATACCCACTGGTGTCTCATCCCTTCTGTAGACTGCTCTTCCTCCCACTAGCAAGACTCAACCAGAGCTTCTCCCTTGATGGAAACACATCTCTTCCGGGTTCACTAAAGATCATTGGACCTTCATTTACTTTTTCGTTATTCCCCATGCCTCCTCCCAATTCAGATATGATTCTCAACGACACCACTTAATGACTCGAACATTTTGTTGCCTTGTGACTTTTAAGCGCACTACAGGTATAGCAGCGCTATAGAAACATGAACACAATAAATAAAAAAAGGCTAAACAATAAGAAGCGTGGAAGGTGACGTATGATCTGCGTTGGCTGCTCCTACAAGGCTTTGCTACATGAAAAGCTGCCTCTTGGGCCATGTTTGCGCTACGCCTTGCCTACCACCCGATAGAAGAAAAGAAACCCAAATGCCTGTGACGTATTCTTCGCTGATTGCTCATCTACTCCTAGAAGTGACTTAGTTCATATTGTGGGCGCTACATGCCACTCAAGAAGGAAATAACATGGTGTTCGGATCAGAGATAGTGCTGCGGTTTGAAGAGGGTGTGGTGGTCCCTACTGCAAGGAAGAAAATGGGCCCCCCTAGCACGTGAACCCTGAAATACTGCAATAATCAGGGTTCAGCGGGCTCTTTGTGCCTCTAGACCGGTGCCACTGCACCCGCTGCACTAGTGGAAGATCTGCCCTGCTTGGCGGAGCTGCTGAAGAGGGGAAGTGAATGTTTTGCACGGTGCTAATGCAGCTTATGCTAGGAAAGGGGAGTGCCTGGGAACTCTTCCGCTGAATTACCTCCTGTGAGAGCAGCTGTGAGAAGCATTTTTAGGTTCTTGGAGAGTGTCACCATATTCGTTTTCTTAAAAACTCGTAAATTAATCAAAACTATATATAAATGGATTGCTCGCAGCCTTTTGATGAGCGATGTTCATCTATTGGTCTGTTGAGCTGTCACTCACGTTGTGCTTGTGCCCACCCTTGCATACAGCATGGGGCTGCCAGCTCACTCCTGCTTCTGGCCCCCCTGACTATGAGTGAATGCAGTAGTAAGAACACCAAGCACACGTCCATCGCAGATCAGATGCTGTATTATATTCTATTGCGTAAAAAAGCAACAGTGTCTCAACTGGTATTAATGAAAAAAAGGCAAATATACATGTATGTACAAGACTTTACACGAAGGAAGAAGGGAGACTGATATTATTTGGTGTAGAAGTGCTCACGGTATCATGTATTTGGGGTGCAATGTATACAATACAGTAATATCAGCACTGTGGGCATAAATTGCGAAGGCAACCCAAAGAAAATAGGTGCACGTTGTACTCGTGACATGAAAAGTGACGGCGCAAGATACGATCCGCGTGGGGCGAATCCGCTTGGGGTTTTCAGCTATCAAAGGAAGAAAAACTTTCGGGCGGCACAGAGTGAAAATGGCCGTTGGGGCACGTAGGGATCAGTGACAACTCGAACCCATGAGGGAAATTGGGAATCGCAACACGCCAGTTTTTCCAGAGATAGAACTTTGTTAATGATACAGATTTATTACAGATGAGTTTGTGATTGGAAATATTCATGAAGAGGCAACACCTTACCTCTTGAACAAGTTGCCCTGACAAATATATTTACCTTGGGAAATCCTTCCATTGTGATTTACTGCGTGCTCGCTTTCTACTAGTACTTAGTTTTAATTTCTGGCAGCCCTGACGAAGTCTATGGTTTACACCAAGAATAGACGAAACACGTGTTGGCTAGGACCAAGTTTGGAAGACTGAAGAATAAATGAAAAATGAAAAAAAGATTGTCTATTTTGTTCTGACTTAATAAGGACATTTACTTGTATGGATTTAAGCTCAGGATATATTTGTTTTTGGGTATCGTTATGGTCAGTTGTGTGAACACCGGAAAGAAATCCAGGTATTAGGGATGTACGGAGATCCGTCCTGGGCCGCCACGTTCGTGTGCGGGGTAGTTCATGCCGCCCGAAAGTTTTTCTTCCTTCGATAGCTGAATCCCCCCGCAGATTCACCCCACAGCGGATCGGGGCTCCGACCACTCTCTCTGCCTACCGCCCACTCGCTCGGGCTAATCAGATAGCATCTGTTAACAGGATCAAAAATCCATAAACCACGTTGAGATCTGGCTACATAAGCGTAAATTAGCAATAGTGTCTCAACTGGTATTAATGAAAAAAAAGGCAAAAATACATGTATGTACAAGACATTACACGAAGGAAGAAGGGAGACTCATTATTTGGTTTAGAAGTGCATGGCATCATGTATTTGGGATGGCAATTTATACAATACAGTTATCTCCGCACTGTGGGCATGAATTGCAAAGGCAACCCAAAGAAAATAGGTGCAGTTTTCCTTGGCAAGAGAGTCTACAAAATTGTTTTAAAATTCTAAAGCGTGAGATTTTTTCGGTTAATTTTTGTACTCCCTTTGACACAAAACTTACATTGATTCTTACAGCTGATGTGAGTGCTGTGGGTGGGAGTGGGGCTTTTAGTATCTCAAATTCACAAGAGTGAGTACAAATGGTAACCTTTCCCTCCCGATCTTTAACTGATACTGAAACAAATTACTCTGGTATTGAGAGAGAGGCATTGGCTGCGGTGTGGGCTGTAGAACACTTCAGGTTGGACTTATGTTTTTTTTTCTTGATATTACGTATGGACCATAAGCCTTTATTGAAAATACTTCTACCTGGAAGAGCAGGAAAAGCTTCTGCAAGATTGACTCGGTTCGCAACTCGCCATCAAGAATATCAAATCAAAATTGAACACATACCAGGTTGGAGAAATGCTCAGGCTGACGGTCTTTCTAGAGTGCCATTACCATGACAAGACTTTGACAAAGAGGGAGTGGAGGCCTTCGACAAATAGGGTGCCGTTGTTAATGTGTGTGATATAACTGAATGGAGTCAAGGAGCTATTTCTAAACAAGAGTGGTATCAAGGTATGGATGAGGATTTAGTTTTACAAAAAGTCCTATTGATTTTTTTCAAAAGATTGCAGAATAGAACATTCCATACCAGTTTCGGTCAGAACGTATGTAAAAGTATTGGGTGAATTATCTATGTTAGATAATAACAAAATATCAAGGGAAGGAAAATGTCTCCATCTGCAGGGTTTTACGTTTAAACTTTTCAAAATGACACATGAAGGTCATTTAGGGTAAACCATGACAAGAAAAGGTTGAGAGAAACTGTTTGGTGATCTGGCACGAACAAGGAGATTACGGAGTGGGTTGAGAGATGTGTGGAGTGTAAAGAAGGAGATAAGAGATTAAAAGTGGGGTGTTAATCAGTGTGTGTATGACATTTATTGGGCCTATTGGAGGGGTTACTGCTGAAGTGAAATTTGTCATGGTTATGGAGGATGTGCATTCCACATGGATAGCAGTACATTTTATGCATGAAATTACTACGAAAACCACCATTAAAGTCCTAGAAGAAATTTCTGAGGAGGAAGTATATCTCGTAAAACTCATCACTACCAATGGCACACCATTAACATCAGAAAAATTGAGTTAATGTTTGGAGTTTTGGGGCATTATGTATTTTCACACCTCATTATACAATCCACAGGCTAACGGTATAGCCGAGAGAGCAAATTGCATGGTCAAAGCAGTTATTCAATGGACGTGTATAAAATGAGTGCTGTTAAAGCCATGTTGAATGATCTTGTCTGGGCTTATCATTCAACAGAAAATAGTGCTACTTAATGTTCTGATCTATTAAAAAAATTTGATGGCAGGGCCATATTATGTGGGGAACTGTCATAAGTAGGCGCATTGTTTAGAAATAAGTGCCCAGCACAGCAAATATCGTCACAAATTAAGCACTGGTACAGCCCTAACAGAATACATACATCAGTTCAATGCTTATGAATCCAATACAACTCGGATGCACCATGTAGTTGGACATATATAAGCAATAAGACAATAAGCGGCTCTATGACTGCACACAACGCATTCAATGAACACCCAATAGCGAGTCTGCTTTAAAGGGATACTGTGGACCGTACAGAGCCCATACTTTTACATCGGACACACATTTCAAGCTGGGCGCAGTGCCTTTCACTTCTCCTGTATGGCACCTTCCCGAATCTGTAAAGACCTACAGTCGCAAATACTCTGCAACACTTGCCGCTCTAACATACATCGCAAACAAGACGGCAGCATCTTAACCACATCCACGCTGTTGATGATCAGCTCATACAACCAGGAAACACACCCCTGCTTGTGGCAGAATTCTCAAGACCAGGGCCTGAGTGTACTCGGGGCCTAGCTTTCATTGGTGCAGCAGGTGCAGTGGCACCAGGGTCCAGTGGCCTTTGGCTGAATTGCCGCAATTCCTTGCAGATTCGCTTGTCTGATTAAATATTGTTTCCTCGCGTCCTCCTTTCGAAATCTGTCTGTTTCGGGTCGACCAGGCCTTGTGGTGAAGTATTTTAAGTGTTTTCTTTCTCACCCAGCAGGGCTCTGTAAATGGGTTTCTAAAGTGCTTGTTTCCTGCTTGGCTTGGCCTCTCCGTGCTGTGCTGTAGCAGAAATTAGAAAAGGAGCGTTTCCTGTGATCATAAAAGGCAGTGATTTGTGAAATGGAAGCCCGGGGCTGGGAACAAGATGTTTAGTGCGCGTGGCACGCGCTGACGTCCGTGCCTGCAGATTAGACTGCCCATTTGTCGGATCTGTTCTTGTATTTCTAATAATGTGCTTAGGTTGCCTCAGTGCGTCTCTTTCCACGGGAAGTGATTTTCATAGCTTCTGTACCTGTACTTTTCAGATTTAAAAGTCTTATCGATGACGTCACCAGCTCGGCAGTCTATTGGGAATGCCTGAATTACTTACCGGTAATCTTCATTACCCCCCTGTCCACTCATTCTCGTCACAGTCGTACTTCGGGAGGTTGTAGCAAACATCTTGCGAGTGCCCGTTCGAACACACTGCATGGAAAACATGCATCTGAATCAACATTAATAGAGGACAAAGTCAACCGCATCAAGGCAATTCTGAAAGGTAACTGGAAGTTAAACGTAAGAAAAGGCAGCACAAGGTGCCACAACCTTTAGCACAGCATCCCCAACCAGAGCTGCAGAAGTGTCCACATTTTAAGGTGAAATTGAGGTACTAGGTGTAGTCCATGTGGCATCCCTACAAATGCCAGCCAGAGAAACTTTTTTAGGCCTCGCCTAGGCAGCTCTTGCGCTGTCTCTTCGAGACATGCTGTATTCAGGATATGTGTATAAAGCTCCGCCTAATTCCCACTGATCTTCTTAATTGGCTCTTATCCTTGTCCTTTGTAAATGGTGGCTTTTCATTGGTCATTAGGCTTTGTAGTCCCTCCTCAGTACTGCCTTGTCTCTTCTTGTAACTGGGGACACCCCCGTAACATGTGTTGCTACGCCCAGGGGCGGCTCTAGGCTCATGGTGGCCCTGGGCAGGGAGCGTAGGTAGGGGGCCCCGGAAGAAGGGGTTCGGGCAGGGCAGAGAGCAGAGGGCAGTGAAGAGAGGGCGGTCAGGTTGTTTGGAAGTGGAACAGAGTCAGAGGCCGTCAAATCCCTGCCAGAGGCCGCCACGCAAAGATGTAGCCATCCTCAGATGATTATTATATTAAGGATATATATTGGCGTGGTGGCCCCTGGGGCTTGGTGGCCCTGTGCAGGTGCACAGCTTGCACATGCCTAAGGCCCCCCCTGCTACGCCCTAGGTTTTAATTACAGCCTCAAGGCACTATTTCCTTATAAGACTTGAGGCAGGACACTCACTTGGTCCTAAACTAGTTTGGCAGTAGCTACTTTATATGCTAGTAATCACTCATTTATATTAGATCTTCCATAAATTTCCCTTTATCAGCTCCACATGAAGTAGAACCTAATAGGGAATTAATATAATAATTGTTTTATCACATTTCAAAGCTACTATTTGTATATATAGACATAGCTATTGGTATGTACCTGGGGTACTGTCTTGCATGCAATGCATTATGGGTAGGGTGGATTTCACATATGTGACCAAAAGTTTATGATGCTCACTAGGGACTTCTAGGCGCAGCTTGCGGTACTGCACCTACCACATCTCACATTTATATTAGACCTTCTATTAATTTCCCTTCCTCAGCTCCACTTAGAGTACAACCTAATCCGAAATTAATATAATAATTGTTTTGTCACATTTCAAAGCGACTAATTGCATTTATGGACATAGCTATTTGAATGTACTCAGGGTACTGTCTTCCATGCAATGCATTATGGGTAGGGTGGATTTACCATATCGTTAAAGTTTATGATGCTAACTAGGGACCTCTAGGAGCAGCTTGCGGTACTGCACCTAGACTTGCAGTGCTGGTGCCTTGCTCACTAGGGACCTCTAGGAACAGCTTGTGATGCTGCACCTAGACTTGCAGTGCTGGTGCCTTGCTCGTTAGAGACGTCTAGAAGCAGTTTGCGGTACTGCACCTAGACAATCAGTGCTGGTGCCTTGCTCACTAGAGACCTCTAGGAGCAGCTTGCGGTACTGCACTGAGAAATGCAATGCTGGTTCCTGGCTCACTACGCAAGCATTTGCAATGCACTAGGTCTTGCATTACTAAATGTATGAGCAATTGGCATTGCATTATTATCTGCAATGCCAAATCTCACACTATCAGGAAGGCAAATGCTTGTTTATATTCTGCCCAGGAGACAACCAGGGGCGACTGCTAATCTTTGAAAGTGGTGAGGCGAGCAAAGTGCCCCACCACTTCCCGAAAAAACAAAATTAAACAACCCCTCCCTCCAAAAGCACCTTTAAAAAGGAGAGCTTACAAAGTAATCAGCTGTTATTTAAAGTCAATGTAACAAATAAATACAATAAAGCACACCTTGAACCAGTTTGAAAATTAAGGGAAAGGAACAATTTGAGCTGTGTGTGGGAACTTTGTGGTACGGCATTTGTGCAGTTACTCAAAGTTAAGGGAGTGAGTGAGAAAAGGGACTGACCGCCCGCCCCATGCTTCATGCTGTGGTGGGCAGAGGCAAAATATGAAGGACTGTTTAGCAGACCAGTGGACGAGGATCACTGACCAACAACTCTCTAAATCTACATTATGTACATTTTTTGGGAAAAACGGTAGTCTGATGAGGCAAAGCTGACTCAAAGGCCAGACCTAAAAATGCTCTCCAGTGAAGGTGCAAAGTTATGGAGATGTTGAGCTGAGAAAGGAGGAATTGGTAATTGCGTCAAATATAACGCTTCTGAAGACCGCGATGAACTTGTTCTAAATATAAGGCAGTGTTGCAGGATGGGCCAGCGTGTCACGGGGGTGCATGATGCAGGAGGTTGGGGTCCCTGCATGGTGATGGGAGGAGAACTAACGCCAAACAGACCGGTTCATGTGTGGGGCTTCTGTGAAGCTATCGGCTAATGCAGTCTCCGTCAAGGAGCTGGGCATGACAATATAGCATAACCATTGCTTATTCTGCAGAAAAATAAGTGCAGGAGCCCAAACCTTTTCTTAGGAGTCCATTCCCTGCCAAATGTTGGGGTTACCTAATGCCAAGACGGCCTGGTTTTGCCACCATAATCTTATGTCTCTTTCTTTCACCAACCTACCCGTCTTGTCTCTTTATCTTACTCTTGCAGGTTCCCCTCCCATTGTCAGTGTTGCTTCTTCCCTCCAGCCCTCCCGTTGTCCATGTTGCTGATTCCATCTCACCCCCATCTCCACTCTCCTATTGTTTGTGTCGCTTCTTTACCCCACTCCATGCTCTAGGTGTCTGTTTTCTAACACCTTCCAATTTTCCATGTGGCCTCCCCAGCCGCCCTAATAAAAAACACGAGTGCTATGAAGCAGCAAGCATTGGAGGCATCTCAGAGCCTTTTTTTTTTAGTTCAAAGCTTACCACCTAACAACTTCTTGGGGACATTTGGAAAGCTTCGCTCGAATGCATTCCACCCGTTGCTTACCATTGGCTTTGTGGTTTATAACTCACATTTACTTGCTTTCTATTTGCTGGATCTATTTCTTTTAGGGTGTCCAGCTTGTGTTTTTCTTTCTGTTGCTCTAACCATATTTACCGTATTCTTCCACCAGTACTAGCTTTCTGTAAAGAGGCTTTTAAATCTTGTTCTTATCTTGTCACATTTGCTGTGCATTCGAAGACAGAGGACACATGTCAGGATCTCTCTTCCAGGGACCTTAGTGTTTACTTTTCTTTCTCTGACTTCAAAGTGAGAGGATTTAGTAACAATCAGGCTGACTACTGGGGATGTGCTTAAGGAAGGTTGTTCAATGGTTTTTTCTCTAGCACACAACAAAATGTAAATGTCTGTAAATTAACTTTGCAGATATTTAAGAATTATGAAAGTATAAATGAAGCACATTTTTTGGTAATTCTGAAGTGTGGTGGAAATAAATATTTTAATCCGATCAAACCAAATCAATAGACTAGATGATGGCATTTCTACATAGTATAGTTTGTGCGTTGTATACTTTTATGAGCAAAACTGTTCATCAATGCAGATGTAATGGTCATTTCAATTGAAGATGTGTTGTCTGTAATGGCAGTGCGCTACTACACCATGCATACTCCACTTTACTCCACTTCACTTTAATCTGCGCCACTCCACACTGCGTCCCAGCACTTCACTCTTCATCACTCCACTCTGTACCACTTCACTCTATACCTCTCTACTCTGCATCACTCTACTGTATGCTAGTGAACTCTACCCCACACTACTCTACTATGCAACACTGCACTCTTCACCATTGCACTCTACACCACTCTGCACCACTCCGCTCAACTCTATAACCCACTCTACTCTGCAACATGGCCTTCTATACAACTGCAGTCTATGCCAATGCACTCTACTCTGTACTATGCCAGTGCGCTCTTTGCCAACCCACTCCACTCTAATCTACTGTACTCTATGCCACTGTACTCTACCCTGCACCACTCGACTCTACTGGGAAACAATCTACTCTATGCCACTGCACTCGGCGCCACTCCACTCTACTCTACATCCCTGCACTCTACACCACTTTACTCAAAACCATTGTATGCCACTGCACTGTACGCCAGTCTACTTACTCTGCAGGATTACACTCTACGCCAGTATACTCTACTCTGCAACACTTTATGCCACTGCACTATATGCCACTGCACTCTAAGCCATTGTACTCTACGTCACTGCACTCTACACCACTGTATTCAACTCTGCACCACTGTACTCTACGCCACTGTTCTCTACACCACTCTACTCTGCACCACTTTACACCCCTGCACTTCATGCCAATCCACTCTACGTCACTTTACTACGCACCACTGCACTCTACAACAGTCTACTCTGCAAAACTGCACTCTCTGCCATTGAACTCTATGCCGCTCTACTCTGTGCCATTGCACTCTACGCCATTGCACTCTACTTTGTACCACTCTACTCCACTCTACACCAATGCACTCTACGCCAATACCCTTTACATCACTGCACTATATGCCACCATGCTCTACAACACTTTACTCTACGCCACTATACTCTACACCATTTTGCTCTACGTCCCTTTACTCTGAACCACTATACGTCACTGAAGTTCATACCAATGGCCCTTATGCCACTCTACTCTATTCCACAGCACTCTGCAACACTGCACTCTCTGCCAAGGAACTTTATGCCACTCTACTCTGCAACACTATGCTCTGCACCACTGCACTCTATGCCACTACAATCTACTCTGCACCACTCTACTCTATACCACTCTATTGCACTCTATAACAATGCACTCTGTGCCACCGCACTCTACATCTCTCTTCTCTACTCTGCATCGCTCTACTCTATGCCAGTGCACTCTACCCCACTCTATTATGCACAACTGCAGTTTTTGTCACTGCACTCTAAACCTCCCCAGTCTAGGCCACTCCACTCAACTCTATTCCACTTCACTATGCTACAATTCACTCCATGACACTGACCTGTATGCCAATGCACTCAAACGCCACTACTCTATGCCACTCAACTCTGCACTACTGCACCCTGCAGTACTCCACTCTACCCCACTGCACTGTCCCTGCACTCTATGCAGCTCTACTCCGCGCCACTGCACTCTATACTGTGCCCCTCTACTCTGCCCAAACTCCACGCCACTGCGCTCTACGCCACTCTACTTACACCACTGCAGTTTACACCAATGCATTCAACCCCACTTTACTCCAAAACAATTGTACTTTATGCCACTGCAGTCTACGCCAACAACTATGTACCACTGCACTCTACAACACTATATTTAACACTGCAACATGCTACAACACTACATGCTATGCCACTCTACACCATTTCGCTCTTTGTCACTGCACTCTATGCCACTCTATTCTACTCTGGACCACTGTACTCCACGCCACTTTACTCTGCACCACTGCACGCTTCGCCACTCTACACCATCACACTCTACGTCACTGCACTCAATGCCACTCTAATCCACTCTTCACCTCTGTACTCTTTGTCAGTGCTCTCTGCACCACTCTACTCTGCACCTTTCTACTCTATGCCACTGCACTCCATGGCACTGAACCACTAAACTCTACACCATGTTACTGCACTCTATGCTGTGCACTCTATCCCACTTCACACTGCATCATTCCACGCCCCTCTAATCTATTCTGCACCACTGCACTCCACATCATTCTACACCGCTCTATTCTACACCTCTGAACTCTTCCCTGCACCACTCCACTCTACCCTGAATCACTCAACTCTATGCCACTTCACTCTACTCTGAAACAATCTACTGTATTCCACTGTACTTTGCGCCAATGCACTCTACACCACTTTACTCAAAACCAGAGCACTCTATGCCAATCTACTTTGCGCCACTGTACTTTACGACACTTCACTCTAGGCCACTCTATGACCCTCCACTCTATGACGCTCTAGTCTATTAACCTCTACTCCACTCTACTCTATGCCTCTATAACACTACTCCACTTTAAGACGCTTTATGCAACTCCCTCCATTCCGCTGCATGCCACTTTAGTCCACTCTATTCTATGACCCACTACTCTGCGCTACTCCCCACCTCCACTCTACTCCACTCTATGCCACTTCACTCGACAGTCTCCTCTGCTTTACGTCACTCTATTCTATAACACTCTGCCCCACTCTACGCAACACCCTCTTCGCCACTCCACTCTGCTTTACACCACTCCATAGCACTCTATACCACTGCACGCAACAACATTCTAACACTACTCCACTCTATGCCACTGAACTGTACTCCACTCTAAGCCCTTCCACTCCACGACACTTTACTTCCTCCACAACACTCTACAACACTCTACAACACTCCACCCCACGACACTTCACTCCACTCAACTCTACTCAACACCTCTCCTTACCTCTCCATAATACTCCACTCTACTCCACTTACGACACTCCATTCTCCTTTACACCACTAACTTTTAGCCATGCTGAAGAGCAGGCATCCTTCTGTACAACATGGCTAAGACATATTGGCAAATCCAATAACTAGCTCTTGTATAGGTGAGACCTATTGGCAGGGCCGGACTGGGACTGAAATTGGCCCTGGCAAACTGCTCGGCCGGCCCCCGGTGGGGGGATGTAGGGTGCGGCCGAGCAGTTTGCTAGGGCCGGTTTTGGCCAATTTTGTTACAGAGGGACGATACTGCCGGCCTCCGGTAGCAAAAACGGCCTCCCACCCTGGTGGCCCACCAGGCAAACGCTCGGTGCCCACAATAGCCAGTCCAGCCCTGCCTATTAGCTTTGCCAATGCTTGTTCTCTCTTGCTCTGGGTCAGAGTTCAATGATGAAAAGGAAGTCCTGCAACTACCGGCACAAATTGAGCACCAGGCACAACCAGCCCTCACCCCCAGGCCTCCTCACCGCGTGCTTCCCTTGCTTACCGCTTCTTCCGACCCAGTGCAGTCCCTCGTTTCTTTCTATCAAAGTTCCCTGCTGATGGCGGCAGTCCCCGTCCTTGAAAGGGTTAACAGCAGCGCCTGTGATGGATCGCAGCGCCGGAGGGGGGGGATGAGGCGGCCTTCTCTGTCTCCAAGATGAATGCTCGGGGAGGGCAGGCTGCCCGTCCTCCTTCCACGCGTGGCTTCTCGAGTTCCTACCTCCATTGTTCCCGCTGTGAAAAATTAATTAGCCCCCAGCCTATGATTGCATCTGCCGGCAAGAGCTCTGTCGAAGCTTCTTAACTTGGAATTGGTGAATGCGGCCTTTTAGCCAAGTTAGTACCAGCTGCAGCAGCGGCAGGGAGGGCTCGAACAATGAAATCCGGGTTAACTCTGTGTGGCAACAATTACATGTCTGCCCCATTCCTATGATTAAAAGAAATCCCACCTATTATTTTACTTAAGGTAACCACTAGGGCAACTTCTAGCAATATAAACATGGTTCATCTGATCTTTCTCAAGCATGAATGCTCAAAAAATACAGGAGAAAATAGAGGTTCTGATATGTGTGCGCCTGAAAGCCCCCCCCCCCTCACCCCATGTAAAATGGACAGTGTCATAATCAATCACACCTTATGTGAATTAAAACACTAGAATGGAATGTCGAGAGCTCCATTGAAGACAAGGAAGTGCCTCCAGGGTTTTAATATAGTTAGAGTTCACCGCAGTGGGCTCCACCCGCCATTAAAGACCTGCTCCAGCATTAAAGGCCCAGCCGAAGGCAACGGAGGGCTCTAAGGCTATTAGAACATTCCATCCCTGGAGGGCAGAATGTTTTAATTTGTCAAAGGCCTCACGGAGCCGAAGCCAGGAACAGTCCATTGTCTTCAATCGCGCACTCAACATCCAATGGCGGTTATATGCCCTCTGCTCCCACATTCCAATGTTTGTCTTTCTGTTGCTGAATACAAAGGCTACACGTCTTAATTTCACCTCATGCCTCTTTAATCCAACACCCTACACTCGCTACCTCTTCACCTTACTCCTGCAGGTTCTTTTCTATCCCTGCTTCCTCTTTCCCCCTCTCTGGATCAAAGTTTGTTGAGGAAATATAAGTGCTGGTCACTTAAAAGTGAGTGCGATTGGCCCTACCTTCAACACTGGCTCAAAAGAAGCACTGCAGTGATGCAAAATTTACTTCGGATCCCTTAAATTGAGGGCAGAGTGGTGGCAGCAAAAAGGAGGCGGAGTAACGAGGCGCAGAGTCTGGCAATCAACTCATACATTTATTTATTTTTTTACTTTGCCCCCAAAGAAATTGGCAAAAGGGCAGATGTGATCGTACATTTGTTCTGGCTTACTGAATTGGTCTCAGCCTGTATTTTATAATATGTTACAGGGTTAAGGCACCTGCTGCAGAGATCTCCTTGCAATTTCCAGGCTTTAATAGCAGCACTATAACTCTGGTGGTTAATGCACCCGCTGGAAACATCTGTGTGCAGTGCGCCACAGGTCCGACTCATCATAAAATATATTAGATGGCTCACGTGCCACAGTCTAGGTCTAGGTCACAGTTTTGTATTTTATGTGCATAGCTCAGTGGGTGACTGCTTAGGTTGATGCGACCCTTGTGTCCTGCACAGGTTACAATACTTTGCAATGTATCTTAGAGAGCCAAGTATATTATGAACTGGCGCCAAGGAGCTGGAGGCAACGAGCAAGGCATAAGTTTATGATCTGTGTTTTTTCACTCTTTCGTTGTTCTAAAGTTGTTAAAAAGGATTCTTTTGGGTAGTAATAAATATATATTGTGTAAGTGTCAGTGGCGGTTGGCATCTACGGGGTGGGGAAGGTGGGGCACATGCACAAAGTATTATATTAAAAAAAACTTACCTAACAGGACTTCCTCGCTCCGGACCTTCTCTTTGTAGGAACTGGAACCAAATGCTGGAACTCCGTTGCCCAATCCTGGCACAGCTCACATTCAGCATGTGAGATGTGCCCTGATTGGAGGGAGTGTCCTCGCTCGGTGCTCCACAGCGTTCTAGAGGCCTGCACTTAGTCTCAACTCAGATATGTTAAGACCACTGGGTTGATTGGTTTAACATGCGCATGTGTGGCTGGCCGTCGCCAGACGGTTGGCCAAAATGACATGCACACTTTAAACAGTGCTTTTTACAACCCTTTCTCCTCCCGGCTGCTGTCACTCAGCAGCAGCCGCGCTCCCGTCCTGACACTTGGCTCAGGCCAGGTGTTGAAAAATAAAATGGTAATGAACTATCATTTTGTTTTTCATACCTGGGGCTTTGGGGGAATTATAAGTGGGGCGCCGCTCCTCCACTCCAATGGAGAATCCACCCCTGGTAAGTGTTCGAATCGTGAGCCAACAACATACAAGAGGTAACAAACGGTGCATTACATGAGGAAAAAGTGGTGGGGAGGAGCGGTGAGCGTAGGTGAAATTCAGGCGGGGAGGAGCAGTGAGCATTAAATGATGCAAAAGAGGTAGCAAACCGTGCATTACAAAAGTGAGAATCGTGAGCCAACAAAATACAAGAGCTAGCAAACGGTGCATTACAGGAGGAAAATGTGACGTGTGCAGGTTACAAATGCGTACAAAGGAAACATAGAGGTATAATACTGCAATATATGAAGAAAGGATCCGGGGGACCCACGGACAACGTCTGGGCGGGCGGGGGCCCTGAAGCATGATTGCTCCCGGACAAGGTCGGGACGGGCTACTAGTATATATATATGTATATATATATATATATATATATATATATATATATATATATATATATATATATATATATATATATATATATATATATATATATATATATATATATGTGTGTGTGTTAGTATAATGATAAAAATATCTGACATTCTTAAAGTGCATGCGATCGCTTCCATACAAAGCTTGTAAAGTACCAGGCCTGTCTCTAACTCCCAACTTACCTCTCGATCTTGAAGGGACAAGGTGAGTGCCATTTTGAGCTCGGGGTCTTGGCATCTAGGCGTTCGGCCCCAGATAGCTCCAAGCGGAGGTACAGACAGGCTGAATACTAGGCTGCATGGATCTGACCCTGTGCCCTACAGGTTGACCCCTGTGTATGGCATTGCATATGCTGAGCTGCCCCAGTACTGAACCGGGCGCTGCTGCTCTGGGCGTAGCACTGCCAGGATTGCAGGGCACTGACTAAATATAATAATTCTTTATTTGATTTAAAACAAATCATAAAAGGGTGGACTTACCACCATGCAAGAGATATTTACATCATAAAAACAACACAGAATAAATTTTGAGTCGAGTTGAAAATTAATAACATGCTCTGAAAAAGTAGCAGAAAAAAAAAAAAAAAAAGGTCTAAGAAGAGAAAAAAAAGTATAAAAGAATAATGGTTATTCAAACAAGAGGCTCGTTATCATTAACTCGTGCTGCGTAAAAGCAACCATTGGAAAGAAGGGAGGAAGAGTCTGTGGTCTGCCAAAGCCTGACCTATTGTCCAGGAACCTCTTCAGATGGTGCCCCTTTTTTCCAGCTCTATGGCGGCAAGGTTCAA
The DNA here is from genome assembly GCF_964263255.1 of Lissotriton vulgaris. Lineage (NCBI taxonomy): Eukaryota > Metazoa > Chordata > Amphibia > Caudata > Salamandridae > Lissotriton > Lissotriton vulgaris. Next base: position 1,831,554,990 of record NC_141694.1, read on the forward strand.
AAATGTTAAGGTTCTGCATGATAGTTCTATCCAAGAACCGCTTAGGCATCTTATCACCGCCGCCCTGCAAGTTCTCACCTGGGCTTCTCTTAAGGGAGATCGAAGGAGCGATTTTCTTAGATTTTGGAGTGCCGGGCATATACATATGAGGTGCAGTAAAGACTCTGCACCGTTGCCGCATAGGCGGCAATCGGGAGTTGCCCATTGCCGTTGCCATTTGGGAGTGAGGTCTTTGGACGAGAAGCAGCCCAACCTTAGAAGGCTTAGTTTCCTTTTATAGTGGTCCCTAAAGCATTCTTTCAAATAATCCTGTGGTTTTAGGTGGGTATATGACGGCAAGACGATCCAGGCATGGCTTTTGCCAGCCACTGCTGCTTTGTCCATGAATAGTGATAATTGTTTGACTGCTTTCTTGGTTAGCAGTTTGAAGGCAGAATATGTCATGGGCAGACGCCAAGATTCATCTAGTTTTAATGCCTCCAGCGCTTGCCTCAAGATCTTGTATATTGAGTCTGGTTGCCCGGCCTGTTTTTCAACTTCTAACCAGCAAAGGTGGGCCAGGGATTCCTCTTCTGCCTCCCTCATGCGCCAATAATATTTAACGAGTGCTCCTTGTCTTGCTGGGAGCTGGTTAGTGAGACCGTACTCCAGACGAATTTGGGCTTGCGAGATGTGTCTCGGAATTGAAAAAAGAGTTTTGAACAGCCTAGATTGGGCGAGATTTAACGCTGTAGCGTCCCGGGTTGCCAGTAGTTCGGAACCGTATGTCAATGATGGCAAAAATTTGGCAGTTACGATATTGAGAATGTGTCCGGTAGAATGACCTTTTAATTGCTTTTGGACTATTTTAAAGGCAAATTGGAGCTGCTTTGCTTTGGTTTCTCCCTGGTCTTGGTGCAGTTTAAACTTTAATCGGTGGTCTAGTAAGATTCCCAGGTATTTATAATGATTTACCTGGATTAGAGGGGTAGGATTAATCCTCCAGACAAAATTATTATTTTTTTTTCTCTGGCCGCAGAAGCATATGATGTTGGTTTTTTTTAGGTTTATAGTTAGTTGTGCGTTCACAAGGTACTGCGACAGTTTTGAGATCGAACGTTGTAAACCGATGGGGGTTTTTGAAAGGAGAACAATGTCGTCAGCGTATTGGAGACTTGTTATAGGCGAGTGGGCCAGTTTTGGTGGATCTCCCGGGATGGTGCTTATGACACTTTCTAGGTCCGCAGTGTAGATATTAAAGAGGCTTGGGGCCAGAACACAGCCTTGCTTTAAACCGTTAGTTGTGTGGAATTTCCTGGTCAGGCGTCGACCGTCTCCTTTTTTCACTTGGACCCAAGTATCTGTGTAGAGCTCAGTAATTGCTCCTAGCAGCTTTGGCGGCACGCCCCAGGCTTTCATTTTTGCCCAAAGACTTGATCTAGGCACTTTATCGAAAGCCGCTTTTAGGTCCAGAAAGCAAGTATACAGCGGGGTGGAGTTATGAATAGCTTTGTTAACAAGGAGGGTTAACGCGGATAGATTGGTCAAGGTGCCCAGGCCTGGCCGAAAGCCTGTTTGTGTCCGGGGAATGATCCCAGTACTGCTCACCCAGGATTCCAGTTCTACCAACAAGTTGGAAGCATAGATCTTAGCCTCCACGTCAATTAAGGCAATAAGCCTATAGTTGTTGGGGTCTGACCTGGGCCCAGATTTGTAGATTGGATGCAGAATACTGCCTCTCCATGATTCGGGGATGTTCCCGGTCTGTAGGCTCTGACCAAACAAAGGTGTTAGTTGACTGGCCCAAAACGATGGGTCTTTCTTAAATAAGGCGTTGGGAAGTCCGTTTGGACCGGGCGCTCCATCTGCTCTCAGTGATTTTATGGTGTTTGAGACCTGCTTTAATGAGAACAATTCAATGTCTCCTGTAGCCTTTAGTATCTGTGAATTCCCTGTGGATTTTGGAACTGGCATTATACTCGGGCTGGACCGAGAAAGCTCCACAGGATGCTCGATGTTATTGTCCTTACATGACTTGTACGAGGAGTTGTATAATTGGTCGATGTGACTACTCCAGAGATTGTCAGTCATGTCTGAGTTAAACTGGCGGTGTTTGCCATTTAGCATGAAGTTTATTTTTGCCCAAAAATCTTTCGAGTTCTGCAATTTACTTGCGTGAAGTATGGAACATGCTAGTTTTTCCCTGTGCATTCGCTTTGCCAAATTGGTCTCTCTTTTTAGTTCTTTTTTTAGAGATTCGATTGTGTTCAGCACGGGTTGTGAGAGATGGGGATCTTTTTTGCGTTTGGCCCGGAGGAAAGCATTTATTTGCCTTTTTAGTTGACGCAGTTTCGGTGTGTACCATTCCCCACCTCCCTTTCTTATGGGTTTGCCTCCTCTGTTGTTGGATTGGTGTTTTTTATTGATCTCTGTTACAAAGTTTTCCCACGTTTTGACTGTGTCGCTCGATGTTTCTGATAGGAGGAACAGATCGTGGCATGATGCCATTAAGGTAGAGAGATTTCCTTCGTTCCAGTTTAACCGTTTTAAATTGAAAATTTGTGTGTGCAAGGTCAATGGCGCCGCCTTCTCTGACTGCACCCGTGTCTTATTCAGGCTGCAGTTCATGCCGGCTCGTCTACAGTACCAGCCTAGGTAAGATGTGTACAAGCTACAGAGGCAGAGAGGAGCCACGCCCTGCTGCTGGCATGTGTAGCCCCGACTGCCTGGCACGTCCACGACCTTATAGACACTTGTCAATTTAGGGTCACTTTCCAGACATTTGGGACTTTTCATCCAGTGCAGGAAATGATGAGATCCGGCAGCTAGAACTGGACAGGAGCCGGCTCTGCCCGGTGGAAGGTGCTGAGTTTGTACCAGTGTCATTTGGCGACAACTGAAAGAACCCACAGAAAATGCAACGGGCCTTGTAATGCGGCCACACATTGGACCAGCGCCTGCAGTTGTTTGCTTTGCGTTCCGAGCAGGAACCTACAGGGCATGAGAGGGGAGGGGGCGGCTGGTCTTATTTTCAATGCCAGCTGGACCCAAAACAAAAGCCTGATTTAAAGGACCCTCAGCTTTCCTTTGGTTTCAGTTTCGTCCTGGCTGTGAGCTGCCTTCAGCCTAACCCTAGATGCCAATGCAATAGAAGGAAAGAAATGCACACGGGGTATTATCACTTCACAAGTACTTAAGAGACACTGTGAGTTGGGGGAAAGTTTTTTCCACTTTGTTTAAACCCTGTATGTAAGGGAAACATGCACATTAGAACTGCCAGATGGAACTGTCTGTAAGAGTAATTGCACTCATGATTTAAATAGCTATTACAAATTATTTGATTCTTTTATAGTGCTACGTATCCCAATGAAGTCGTGTCAAAGAGCTTTATATCACCCACACATAATAAATCATACAAGTGCTTAAATTAATGTAGAGGATGTTACATAAGACATGAGGGTTACTGATAAGAGTGCCAGGTCGGGAGAAACACGAAGTTGCAATTTAAAACGTAACACAGTGGTTGGGGTTATCTGTGCTCATAAGACTTTATCACCACCCCATGGGACTCTTTTTAGCAACTTTAGAATAATGACACATTGTGAAAAGAATAAAAAAAAATCAAACCAATGCCTCCCAGTTTGCGTGCAGTTCCTTGATGCTGGTTCATGTTTCACTGCGCTACAGGAGAAGGATTGCAACTTACAAAAGTAACAGAAGAAGCTCTTTGTAAAAATGATGAGCCCACTTCCCTATCTGCATAAAATACAAATATGTGATTTGCCTATTGCACAATCTGCTTTGCAGCAGGCACACAAACCCTCCATGCTACTTCATGATTCAAACCTTCTGAGTAAACAAAACACAGATCTCTTCAGCAACTGACTTATCAGCAGTAACTGTACCATTATGTCTAAATTAGACTGAAAATTGCTGAGCACACACAGATATCTGCGGCCTGTGCCTTCGCCTAACGGGATATTTTTTTTATAAACAGCCTTTTTATGACCAACGAAGTAACGTAGAACAGATTTACTGTCACATTTGTCCCTGTTGGCAATTTCTTTGCAGCAGTGTTTTTAAAAGCATTCATGTGTAAATTGACCAACTCAGTTTTTAATGACTCCGCCCCTCGTGACTCCCCTCCCTCTCAGCTGCTATACCTTGTTCCCCAATTTATAGATTCTGCAGTACATTTATTCCAATTTCCGCACTGTAGGTTCATAGCAGCCAGGAGTCTGGTTCAGCTTTTGATAGTATTTTCTGTGTCTACATGTTGACAGATTAAGCACAGTGTAACGCTCGCCACTAACATCTGCTATGATGTGCCGACCACGAGTTTTAACCTCTGCAAAGCCAACTGAGCCTTTCATCCTTATGAAGTTAATAAAACAAGTAATATTAAATGGGCAATTTGTACACTTTCACTGGACAGTGGACCCATAAAGCAACAAGAAAAGGCACCAACCCTGATGCTTGTGCAAACCAACAATTTTTTACGTTCCACGTGCCAGTTCCAAAAATGCCCTCCATCCGAGAGCACCACCCTTACAGCAGGGTAAATGGAAATTCTCCTTGAATTTGGAATAGCACCGCTTAAAAGATAAATCCAAACAGCCAATGATATCAAATTTAAAGTCCTTATTGAGACGCATATGTTTCCATATTTTAATGACAAGGGAAATATGTAATCCAGTTCCAAACAATTATTTCAGAGGTAATCACCTCGTTCGTTGGCAATATTAGCCAACACAGCGACGCTCCACTCTTTTGAAAAAACCCGCCGCCGCAGTTGCGCTAATATTGCCAACGAACAAGGTGATTACCTCCGAAATAATTGTTTGGAACTGGATTACATATTTCCCTTGTCATAAATATATGGAAACACATTTGAACATCGGCATCTTGAGGACATGACAATAGGACTCACGCTGATACTTACCTAATGGGCAAAAACATAGGATGTATTTGGAAATTTAGATATTCTGACACGGGAACTTTCGTATTTGACTGGTATTGCATTGCAAGAATTGAGTTTGAAAACAGGATTTCTGGATATGATTACTTTCGACTTAATATTGCCCTGAAAAAGTTCTGTTGTACAGAACGAAACGCGTCGGCTGGCTGTCTTCATTTTTCTAAGGAACATTAAATAGCATTGAAATACACACCAAGACTCAGCGTCTCAATAAGGACTTTAAATTTGATATCATTGGCTGTTTGGACTTATCTTTTAAGCGGTGCTATTCCAAAGTCAAGGAGAATTAAACTGGGCAATATTAACACTTATTCTTTACACCGCATCTCTAAGAAATGTCAGCGGTGCAATATGCGGTGCGGTATAAACCCGTTGATCTTTAATGCCATTTTATGATTTGACTTTTCTCTTCTTGTCTGTCAGATAGTTTGTAGGATCCATGAACCTACTGCAGAGATTTCTGAGCAGACTTTTTTGCACAGGTTTGAATCACTGTAGGTGCACTCAGCCTTGAAAGGCCGATAAATAAAGACATTTGACCGAGTTTAATACTAACACTTTATATGTAGCGCTTGGAGGCCCTGGTGCCACTTTAGCTCCATCTAAAGATCGGGTTTCGTGCTTTCTAGCATTATAATGAGTATATTTCCACTTGTTGTTGTTATTTTTGTTGATGCACAGTAGTAGGCTAACATGACATCCCCCCCCGCCGGCCCTCCCCTCCCGGTCCCTGAGTGAGTCTCCGCTGAGCTGTCACTCGGCAGCTGGGCCTGTCATGTCGGGCCTGTCTCTGAACACGTTGACGCCTCACACGTGGTGTCAGTCACAAGGACCGAGGCCCTGGGCCTGCAGCTGACCTACGAGTGACTGTAGGCCCAGCACAGCCCTGCGTAGGCGTCGGAGGCACAGTGTTGGGGGCGGGTGTTGCAAAATATATATGAATATCCATATAAATTCATGTGTATGTACTTCAAAAGATATCACGCTTAGATCGATCACATTAACAAGAGGCCTGGAGCTCAAAAGGGCTTCCTATTTGACCTTGACTGGACAAGCTACAACAAGCTATTCTGTACCCCCTTAGAGGTCACTTTGCCTGTCCTGACTACATGATATTTCTTAATCTGGTTATGCAAGTGTTACACAGTGCAGAGCCTGCCTTTCTGGTCTGCCCATATCTGGCTGTTTATAATTTGCATGGTGCAAACATTGCACATCCATGTTAGCCATATTTGGCTTGTGACAGAAACATTTTGAATGTGCACGTTATTTGTTTAAAAACGTATTAAACAGTATAAGATTGGTTGCACACAGCATAAATAGGCTTGTAAAAAGTTACAAAAGGTTGTGTTTAGATGTTTACAGTGCTTTCAGAAGTTATGTGTTTAGTAGTACTGGGTACCTCGTGAAAACATTTTTATAGGTTTACATTAAAAGGACAAATTCCCAATTAAAGCCTCTCCTGGCCCCAAGCAGCCTGAGATTTGCCATTAGTCAAAGGCACAGATTTGCATTTCTTTCTAGTAGCTGGCCCCCACCCCCCTCCCACCCCCCTGGAGAGCAGGCCAGTTTTTATTATTCTTTAACTGCTTCTCCCTTCTCTCCCTCCACAGTAGAGGAGACTCTTCTTCCCCTCATTTATCCTGCAGCAACTTAACTAGGGTACAGCTGTTTTTGAGCAAATTCTTCTTGGGAGCTTCACTGGCCCGCCCACTTTGACCTCTGCTCACAACCCCAGGGCCAAGGGTCCAGCCAGGCTCCTGGGAGCTCTGCAGGCTCCTGGGAGCTCTGCAGGCCCCGGGCTCCTGGGAGCTCAGCAGGCCCCGGGCTCCTGGGAGCTCTGCAGGCCCCGGGCTCCTGGGAGCTCTGCAGGCCCCGGGCTCCTGGGAGCTCTGCAGGCCCCGGGCTCCTGGGAGCTCCGCAGGCCCCTGGGAGCTCTGCAGGCTCCTGGGAGCTCTGCAGGGCCCTGGGCTCCTGGGAGCTCTGCAGGGCCCTGGGCTCCTGGGAGTTCTAAAAACTCCTGGGAGCTCTGCAGGCCCCCGGGCTCCTGGGAGCTCTGAAGGCCCCTGGGCTCCTGGGACCTCTGCAGGCCTCCGGGCCCCTGGGAGCTCTGCAGGCCCCTGGGCTCCTGGGAGCTCTGAAGGCCCCGGGCTCCTGGGAGCTCTGAAGGCCCATGGGAGCTCTGCAGGCCCCCGGGCTCCTGGGAGCTCTGCAGGCCCCCGGGCTCCTGGGAGCTCTGCAGGCCCCGGGGCTCCTGGGAGCTCTTCAGGCCCCCAGGCTCCTGGGAGCTCTTCAGGCCCCCGAGCTCCTGGGAGCTCTGCAGGCCTCCGGGCTCCTGGGAGCTCTGCAGGCCTCCGGGCTCCTGGGAGCTCTGCAGGCCTCCGGGCTCCTGGGAACTCTGCAGGCCCCCGGGCTCCTGGGAGCTCTGAAGGCCCATGGGAGCTCTGCAGGCCCCCGGGCTCCTAGGAGCTCTGAAGGCCCCCGGGCTCCTGGGAGCTCTGCAGGCCCCCGGGCTCCTGGGAGCTCTGCAGGCCTCCGGTCTCCTAGTAGCTCTGCAGGCCCCTGGGCTCCTAGGAGCTCTGCAGGCCCCCGGGCTCCTGGGAGCTCTGCAGGCCTCCGGGCTCCTGGGAGCTCTGCAGGCCCCCGGGCTCCTGGGAGCACTGCAGCCCCCTGGGCTCCTGGGAGCTCTTCAGGCCCCCGGGCTCCTGGGAGCTCTTCAGGCCTCCGGGCTCCTGGGAGCTCTGCAGGCCTCCGGGCTCCTGGGAGCACTGCAGGCCCCTGGGCTCCTGGGAGCTCTGCAGGCCCCCGGGCTCCTGGGAGCTCTGCAGGCCCCCGGGCTCCTGGGAGCTCTTGCGGCCTCCGGGCTCCTGGGAGCTCTGCAGGCCTCCGGGCCCCTGGGAGCTCTGCAGGCCTCCGGGCCCCTGGGAGCTCTTGCGGCCTCCGGGCTCCTGGGAGCTCTGCAGGCCTCCGGGCTCCTGGGAGCTCTTGCGGCCTCCGGGCTCCTGGGAGCTCTTGCGGCCTCCGGGCTCCTGGGAGCTCTTGCGGCCTCCGGGCTCCTGGGAGCTCTGCAGGCCCCAGGCTCCTGGGATCTCTTCAGGCCCCGGGCCCCTGGGAGCTCTGCAGGCCCCAGGCTCCTGGGATCTCTTCAGGCCCCGGGCCCCTGGGAGCTCTGCAGGCCTCCGGGCCCCTGGGAGCTCTGCAGGCCCCTGGGCTCCTGGGAGCTCTGCAGGCCTCCGGGCTCCTGGGAGCTCTGCAGGCCCCCGGGCTCCTGGGAGCTCTGCAGGCCCCGGGGCTCCTGGGAGCTCCTCAGGCCCCCGGGCTCCTGGGAACTTTGCAGGCCCGGGCTCCTGGGAGCTCTGCAGGCTCCTGGGAGCTCCGCAGGCCCCCGGGCTCCTAGGAGCTCTTCAGGCCCGGGCTCCTGGGAGCTCTGCAGGCCTCCGGGCTCCTGGGAGCTCTTCAGGCCCCCAGGCTCCTGGGAGCACTGCAGGCCCCTGGGCTCCTGGGAGCTCTGCAGGCCCCCGGGCTCCTGGGAGCTCTGCAGGCCCCCGGGCTCCTGGGAGCTCTGCAGGCCCCCGGGCTCCTGGGAGCTCTGCAGGCCCCTGGGCTACTGGGAGCTCTGCAGGCCCCCGGGCTCCTGGGAGCTCTGCAGGCCCCTGGGCTACTGGGAGCTCTGCAGGCTCGGGCTCCTGGGAGCTCTGCAGGCCCCCGGGCTCCTGGGAGCTCTGCAGGCCTCCGGGCTCCTGGGAGTTCTGCAGGCCTCCGGGCTCCTGGGAGCTCTGCAGGCCCTTCGGAGCTCTGCAGGCCCCCGGGCTCCTAGGAGCTCTTCAGGCCCCGGGCTCCTGGGAGCTCTGCAGGCCCCTGGGCTCCTGGGTGCTCTGCAGGCCCCCGGGCTCCTGGGAGCTCTGCAGGCCCCTGGGACCCGGGCAGCTCTGCAGGCCCCCGGGCTCCTGAGAGCTTTGCTGGCCCCCGGGCTCCTGGGAGCTCCGCAGGCCCCCGGGCTCCTGGGAGCTCTGCAGGCCCCTGGGCTCCTGGGACCTCTGCAGGCCTCCGGGCCCCTGGGAGCTCTGCAGGCCCCCAATCTCCTCGTAGCTCTGCAGGCCCCGGGCTCCTGGGAGCTCTGAAGGCCCCTGGGAGCTCTGAAGGCCCCGAGGAGCTCTGCAGGCCCCGGTCTACTGGGAGCTCTGAAGGCCCCTGGGAGCTCTACAGCCCCCTGGGCTCCTGGGAGCTCTACAGAACCCTGGGCTCCTGGGAGCTCTTCAGGCCCCCGGGGTCCTGGGAGCTCTGCAGGCTCGGGCTCCTGGGAGCTCTGCAGGACCCTGGGCTCCTAGGAGCTCTGCAGGCCCCCGGGCTCCTGGGAGCTCTGCAGGCCCCCGGGCTCCTGAGAGCTTTGCTGGCCCCCGGGCTCCTGGGAGCTCCGCAGGCCCCCGGGCTCCTGGGAGCTCTGCAGGCCCCCGGGCTCCTGGGAGCTCCGCAGGCCCCCAGGCTCCTGGGAGCTCTGCAGGCCCCTGGGCTCCTGGGACCTCTGCAGGCCTCCGGGCCCCTGGGAGCTCTGCAGGCCCCCAATCTCCTCGTAGCTCTGCAGGCCCCCGGGCTCCTGGGAGCTTTGAAGGCCCCTGGGAGCTCTGAAGGCCCCTAGGAGCTCTGCAGGCCCCGGTCTACTGGGAGCTCTGAAGGCCCCTGGGAGCTCTGCAGGCCCCTGGGCTCCTGGGAGCTCTACAGAACCCTGGGCTCCTGGGAGCTCTTCAGGCCCCCGGGCTCCTGGGAGCTCTGCAGGCTCGGGCTCCTGGGAGCTCTGCAGGCCCCGGGCTCCTGGGAGCTCTGCAGGACCCTGGGCTCCTAGGAGCTCTGCAGGCCCCCGGGCTCCTGGGAGCTCTGCAGGCCCCGGGCTCCTGGGAGCTCTTCAGGCCCCCGGGCTCCTGGGAGCTCTGAGGCCCCCCAGGCTCCTGGTAGCTCTGCAGGCCCCCGGGCTCCTGGGAGCTCTGCAGGGCCCCGGGCTCCTGGGAGCTCTGGGGCCCCCCGGGCTCCTGGTAGCTCTGCAGGCCCCCGGGCTCCTGGGAGCTCTGCAGGCCTCCGGGCTCCTGGGAGCTCTGGAGGCCTCCGGGCTCCTAGAGTTTCATATGAACTAGACTCCCGCATGGAAGTTAATAAGCCAAAATGCCAGTGGCAGCAGAAGGGACTTCACGCACCCTTTGATCCCAGTTACATTGCAGCGATGACTCTGTGGGTGTCACACCGACCGACAGCCTCCTATTTACGTCTGTTCTAGAGCAGCCCTCCCAACTTTGGAAACTTTTTCACTGTGTGAGGGTGGGGGCGGCGCCTTAGAGGGTGGACAGACCTGGGAAATGTGGTAAGAACCAAGGCCCTTCTCATGAGGCCACGGCAACGTGCGCCACCCACTGCCCCTGCCAGCGTTACCAATGACAGCACTAACACAACTACTAACCAGCCCACTCCTACAAGTGTGACAAGCCAGACTATTCCAGGCCCCCAAAGCTATAAGAATGACTTGTGCAGTAGGTCTTATTAAGTGTTATTGTATATAGAAGAATTATATCGGGTTGTTGTGCTAATGTCAAAATTAGACAGCGCCACCTTGTGGTGGGTTGTCAGAGCCGGTGTTCAAAAATAAGTGCTGGGTCCGAGCACTGGAAACCACTGGTTCAAATTAAGCCCTGTCAGGGACATTGTGCCACGACCAGTTTGAGCTGCTTTACACAGTCATTGTACTAAGTGAGGCATTGGGAGGCGGTGGCCACTTCTACTTGGACCAAAAACACAAAAGGCTTTTGAACTGAAGCTATCACTTGTGTGTCTCCAGGTTATAAAATCTGTAATGGACTTTGGTACTTCAAAGTGTCCACCCACAAGTTGTAAACCCACTCTGAGAAAGTTTTTCCCACTCACCAGGTGATCAGCATGTGATATCCGCTCTTCACCGGGTGACTGCGTGAAGTGAGCCGATATCTGGCACTGTTTTTTCCTTCATATGCTGCCAACGAAGGGTTTGTGGTGCTCAAATCACCATCTTCCTAGCTTTCAGGAACATGCTGACTTCTGTCAGAAAACCAACATTTTCCACACAGTTTTTTACATTTTACAGAGACAGCCTATTTTTCCTATTTTTGTGCTTTCAACTTCCTCCCAGTTACTGATAAAAATGGGCACAAAACCAATAATGGATACCGGGAAGCTATACATTTATGAAAAGTATACAACCTTTTGAAATCAGCAAAGAGTCATTTGTGTAGATCCTTCGAGGTTTTTTATAGAAAAGAACAGTTTTAAATTAAAAAATATTGAAATTGAGTTGAAATAAAACAGCCATTTGTTCCTATGATTTCAACTGTAATTTCTTCTAAGTATGGTAGATGTTTGAATGCAATATACTGTTATGTCCGCTTGTCCCTTCTGGTTGTGGTGATATATAGCACTTGTAGGTTCACCAAGAACCGGAAGTACCCAGAGCCAATAACTGAGCTGTGCCTCAGTGTGTACAGGGTATACAGCAAGTCATTTGATAAAATATAAAGAGTGAAAAGTAAGTATCAAGGAAACCTATGTATTTCCGAAATGGGAATAACATATGGAGTTCAGAAGCAGTGGTTTTTTGCACCTCTCTCAATTTGTGGGTACACATACTAGCATGTGAATTAGAGGGCATTTTTCAAAACGACTTCTTTTATACACACTGTCTTACATTTGGAAGGCATAATGGCATAGAAAGTCAATTGGTAATAACACTTGTACTATTCCCTGTTCCCGTAAGTCTCCTGACAAAAATGGTACCTTCTTTGTGTGGGTAGGCCTAGTCTCTGTGACCGGAAACGGCTCAAAACGCAACGTGGACACACCACATTTTCTCCAATGAAAACTGATTCTTTTTTTTTGCAATGTGCCTAGATATGGATTTTGGACCCTAGCTCAGTCGGCACCTAGGGAAACCTAACAAACCTTTAAATTTTTTAAAACTAGGTACACAGGGGAATCCAGGGTGGGGTGACTTGTGTGGCTCCCACCAGGTTATGTTACCCAGAATCCCTTGCAAACCTCAAACTTTGTTAAGAAAACACATTTTCCTCACATTTCTGTGATGGAATGTGAAGCTGTGGGAAGCCACACGCTTCCACCCACTTAGCATTCCCCCAAATATACCAATAAAAATGGTACCTCACTTGTGTGAGTAGGCCTAGTGCCCGCGACAGAAAATGGCTCAAAACGCAACGTGGACAACATCACATTTTTCCAGTGAAAACCGACCTTTTTATCGAAATCGCCTAGCTGTGGATTTTGGACACTATTTCAGTCGGCACCTAGGGAATCATAGCAAACCTGTACATTTTTTCAAACTAGACTCCCAGGGGAATCCAGGATGGGCTGCTTTGTGTAGCTCTTACCAGGTTCTATTACCCATAATCCCTTGCAAACCTCAAACTTTGTAAAAAAACAAAACATTTTCCTCACATTTCTGTGACGGAAAGTTATGGAATCTGTGGGGGGCTGAAAACTTTCACCCACCCAGCATTCTGCCAAGTCTTCCAATAAAAATGGTACCTGACTTGTAGGGGTAGGCCTCGTGGCTGTGGCAGGAAATGGTCCAAACCGCAATGTGGACACATCACATTTATCCAGTGAAATCTGATCCAAATTTTAAACAAATGGCTTCCAGCGTGTCCGGCAACTTCTAGTGATGGTGTGTAGTGCACACTGACGTCATTAGAAACCGTGGGGGCAGCGGACGTGCTTCTGCTGCCATCCCTGGTGGTAGTGTGAACAAGGGCTGCCCACAGGAGGAGCACCAGTGCTTCCCTCATGGGTGCCAGGATGGCCGGGAGCCATCCGACACACACGCCCACTGTGGCGTTGGATGGTTTCTGCACGTCCAACGCATGGAACGGCTTAAACATTTAATTTCCTATTCATATATTTGCAAAGCAATAGCATGCTTGCCAAGATAGAACCTATTGACATTGTCAGTGCTTTTTTTTATTCATGAGTTGCTGGTGAAGGGCAGGGCGAGGAAACCACTGAATATTTAGTTTTTAGGTCTGACCTAGAGACAACTTTAGCTGTTGTGCTAGCATCATGTGATGGAATAAGTAAGTACCAACATAAAGACATAAGCAGAGGAGCCTTCAGTCAGCCCCCCCTCATCAATTTGTTTGATCAAGTTTCATTCACGTTTTATTTCCGCCAACCACAGCACAAAGCATGAAGAGCAGGTGACCCCATGGGAGCCATTTCCTCTCTTGCACGGTGACGGCATTTTGAAGTATATCAGGCCTTTGCCTGTCTTGCATGTTAACAGCATTTTATGTTTTTTAGCAGGCGGGCGACTCCACTATAGCGTAAGAGCGTCGCCCCACTGATAAAACCCAGCAGTAAGAAGAAAAATAAAATGACAATAAAACAATTTATTTTCATTTCATTTTTACTTCCAGCCTGCCGAGTTGGTGGCGTAGAGGGGCCAAGCAGCAGTCACACAGCAGGAGGTGTGGTGGTAGGCAGGCATTAACCCCTTGACTGCTGGGGTAATTCCCCCACGGCGCGGGGGTTGGGGTCCACGGCGCGGCTGTGCTCATGACGAGCTGAGCTCATCACGGACCTGCCCACTGATTAATTCTCCCGCACAGGTGGGCTGCAGCCGTTATGATATCTCCAGGCTGTTCCCTTGAAGAAGTCCTAGTGCTCGGGCACAGGCTCTAAGACCATGCTGGAGCACGAAACTGGCCCGCTCTGCCCAATCCCAGTGTTCCTCTCTTGTTGGGAGACGTGCTGGGATTGGGTGGGATTTGGGAGCCTGTGCCCATCGAATTGGTAGTGCCCTCGGGACGGGAGCAGTGGAGCAGCGCGGCGTGGGATGAAAGGTAAATTTCTATTTCATTATTTATTTATTTTTCCAGCCACTGTCTTCATTGGCTCAGAAACCAGGGATACCATTGCCATGGGTACCAGCAAGCAACCGAGGGTTGCACCTGGTACTGCTGACTGCCCCTGACTGAGATCTTTGCAGTGGTGGCATGGAGGAGGGTGGTGTAAGAGGCTCTCGAGCGGTATGCTACACGGCACGTAATGCCTTTTGGAGTCAGGATTGAAGATCAATTTATTTTTTATTGTGTTTGAGCAGTCCTATCCCTTTGAAATGAATGCATGAAATGAAAATGTATAAAGCACGACAATCACCATGGGGTATCTAAGCGCTAGTTGGACAAAACAGGCTAAGAGGAACTGAAAAAGGTAAGATTATTTGCGGAAGAGCCAGGTTTTCTAGGCTTTCATCTCTCCTCTGCTCACACACACACTCTGGAAGAGGTGTGGCGCAGCGGCCAGGGTGCCTGACTCCGGACCACGGGGTTCACGGTTTGATCCCCAGCGGCAGGTTAGCCCAGCACCATGTTACTCTGGGCAATAGCTTGCTTAATCTTACCGACGGCCCCCAGCGCCGGGACACCTCTCCGGAGGTAGCTGTGCGCTTTACAAATGCTGGTATTTCATATTTCATATTTCATTTCCCCGGTGTTGCATTGCTTCCCTGATCGTACCCACTCCCTGCGTCCTTGCTTACATGGAGTCATCTGATAACCCTGGGCATCAGAAGTGACAGGAATGTTCTGTCCCCCACCAGAGACCTTAACCTCATGCGCGCTAGCGGAATTCCGCTCGTACTCTGAGATTTTTAAAAGCGCATGTTACGTGACGAGCTGGGCTCGTCATCAGCGTGCGAGGAGGCTACGCCATGACGAGCCCAGCTCGTCATCAGCATGGAAGGGGTTAAAACACCCCAGACCCAGCCGAGGCAGCAGGCCTGGAGCGTGGCAGAGCCGAAGTAAGTGGTATATCTGCGCACACTGTTCTTTTAGGGAGAAAAGCAGCGGTCACGATTTCATACAAGACAACATCCCCGCACGGTTAACTCTGATAGTTAAAATGCATCAGCTGGAGAGTCATCTAGGGAGTTTCCAGTGCAGAGAAACTGACACCGGACATTCAGCAAAACGAGCCTTCCTGCTGGGGTGCCTGCTTGCCTGAAAGAAATGCAAATGTGTGCAAAGAGGGGATCTGCAAATGTAAGGGGTAATCTGCAAACGTAAGGGATTTTTGGGAGCCAGTACTGGCTTTAATTGATCCAATCACTTGAAGCTGTGGGATGACAAAGATTTATTATTTTTGAGTGGTAGTGCAAAGAGTTAACAACTGAGCTCCCTGAGGAGGTGTTGAAGGGACAGTAATGGAAAGAAATGGCATGCAGTCTGGGTACTACTAAAATCTAGATTTTGGATGTACCACTTTATCAGAAAACCTTTTGCACATTTTGCAGCAGCCTATCTCATACTGTGTGTAATGCATGTGTAAAAAAATGACTTACATATTCACAATTCTTTCTGTCACAGGCTGTGACCTCGTAGCCCAAAAAATACACAAGTCCCTATGCACCAACCAAGATTTAATTCTGTGTTTCTCTGGCTACACACAGACCTTTGCAGTGCATTAACTAATAGAGGTTTCATAATGTAATCTAGTGCATTTTCCACTGAATAACAACTTTTAATATATTTTTAATTTAAGCTGTCCGTTATTTTATAGGTAGCTACCTTGCGGTGAAAGACCGAAACAACATATAGAATATTTTGTTTTTAGCAGCACCTTTGACACCGCCCCCATGTTCAGACTCTCAAGGGCCTCCAGCCCCCCAATCATAACTGAAGTCAACAACAGCAGCAAACGAATATAACCAGGAGTCTGTTTTTGCTAAAATAAAAGCGTCTGTTTTCATAATGTTAAAAATAAAATAATTTTTAGAAAAACGGTATGAAAGGAGATCAAGGGTCCACTTCCTCCCCTGGAATTAAAGAGCGCATCCTACTTGGACCTCACAGTTCATCATTAATGATTAATGATCCTTAATTATTGTAAATTGCATGTTTTAATTATGATGAATGGTGTTCAGCAACCTGCAGTTCCGTGCAGCTGTAAAAGCCAAGCTGTCGGCATCTCATGAAATATAGTATGGTTCTACTCGGATGCTATGCACTAACGTTTCAGCTCACGCATTACAGCCGTTATACCCAGGGCCACTGGAATTATGCGATTGTGCGGTCACTGTGATTTTTGCATGATTATAGATTTACTGCATTTTTCACAAAGTCCATCATCTGCAGCTTGATCTGTAGATTTGAACAAAAAAAATAGTTAATAGCTCAAACAGTTCAAAATCTACGAAAAAGCAGTGACACGTGTTGCCACGCAGTGAAAGCCCTTTGCGAAGCTGGACGGGTCACCTTTTTGTTGCTTATTGCTATATTCGGGTGTTCAACTGGTACTAATGAGGTGCAACCACAGATTAACTGTCTCTCTGGAGAAAAACAGGCGCACACATCACATTATTTCTAAAAGGTGTTATCATACACATAAGTTCTATCAAAATGTGCTCTGTTTGTGAAAAATTAAGTACCATTGTGCATTTTTGGGTAATTCATTTTTTAGACTTCTTTACTGAATTGTGTAATAAGCCTCTGACACCAAACCACAGTTGCCTACAGACCTTTAGTTTGCTAAACACTATTTGATATTTCCCCACAGTAAACCTAATTTGCTGTGGAATTGGGTTGTCGATGATGACAAGTACTAGTTTCTAGACATTTTTGTCAGGAGGGGGTCCTTACGCCTAAAACATTTTGACAAAGGTGTCTCTGCATCAAATAGTTTGAAGACCGCTGTTCTAGAGTCAGTAACATAGGGCAGGACTCAAACCCCATTATCCCACTGCCGTTTTCTAGCCCTGTAACAGGTGTTTTTAATTTCATGCTCCATTTACTGATCTGGGAAAGATGAATATTTGATTCTGCCCTACCAAGAATGAAACATGCAAGGGCCATGTCCAGCAAGCATAATCATGCTGCTGTTTTATTATAGTTATTATTCCTGCATTCAAGAAAAAAAAAATGTGCAAATGCAACAAAGATTAGGGCGGCCAGGTGTCCCAGATCTGCCGGGACAGTCCCCGTTTTCACCAGCTGTACCAACAGATTTCAGTAATTTTGCCTCATGTCTCAGTTTTTAGAAGGGGTCGACTGAAAACAGTGAGCGGCACTTCTTTAGGTGTTCTAAAGCTGTGCTAGTTAGTAGCTGTTACAAGCAAGCAATTTCATTAACCGGTATGATGCTAGTTTTAAAATGTACAATTTATTTATTTTCTTAGTGCCTCTTCTGTGTTCCTATGTGGATGAGCGCTGTCATTCTGCACCACTCCGTTGATGTAAAATTGTAGTCTTTCTTCTATTTCAGCAAAATGTCCCACTTTTTGTGCTCAAGATCTGGTCACCCTAGCAGAGAGTACATTACTCACTGTGTTGTCTTAACTTTTAACCTGCAGGCCTTAGTCTGTGTCATTTCAATTTGACTTGTTTAGTGAGAAAGGGCTTTATGTTGCCTTGATTTTTCAAGGAAGAAGTACCTGCTCAAAGGTCTGATCTCTCTGACAAATTCTAAATACATTCATTTGGACCCTCGTTCGACAAAGGTTGAAAGGCTGGCCTGCGGTGTTCTTATAGAACATGAAGTAAAAAAGAGAGGGTATCCCATTATACAGCGGACAGCAAGCAGAAAGGAACTGAAGCACCAGGCTTAGGACAAGAATATTGGAGGTGTGATTGCATTATTGCCCCCACATCTCCTGATCCAAGATTAAGAATTTTTGACCAGAACCAATAATTCTCGAAGGGGATACAAGCTTCAGACTAAGTCCGTCAATGAGTACTATCCTGTACAATAGGATGCAAAAAGCTGTATATCTCAGAAGGAAGATGATTTAAGGATCTATGTATAAAGGCAACCATCCAGTGCCATTGTAGGAGAGCAATAAACAAGATTTACAAGTCTTGATAAAGATGGCATTCATCTAAAAAGACCATCGAAACGCGTCGACGCATACTAGTGCACAATTAAACAACCAAACTCGCCCCACGAACATCGAGAACAAGTCGGGTCTGGGTTTGAGTTAGATTGGATATTTAATGTGCAACATCCAATGACAAATTGTGATTGTCTGTGTCTGTTTTGTTTCTCTCCCCCAAACATCTTTCCTTTATGTCTGTACTGAACTTGAGTAGGTCTTCCTTTTGATCAATTGTTTGTTTAATGCTATATACACATGTTTCTTTCATGTTTTTTAATACAATTATGTAATTATGTGATGATGTTTTTATAATTTACGCATAGAGTCTTCTTCGACTCTATTTTTATGAAGTATTGTGTCCATATGGTCCGGTATTGACAATTGTTTTAATAAAATATCTTTTATACTTTCATACAAAGAATGTTGCCATGTTTATGATTTAACCTCTAGTTGCCTGTGTCCAAGACGAGTATTTGGGCTTCAACAGCTATTGAACTGAGCCAAGGGAAAAACTTGTTTTCACTGCGGTGTTCTTAGGCAGAGCAAATATGTTGCTGATTTGCACTGGACAAAAGGATTGGATTCGCGGTGACGCAAGTCTGCGGCAGGATCTCAGCGCTCAGGCCCTGGTAGCCTCATCTTATTGGCTGCGGGAGATTGAATGGCCGAGTGGGCCCAGCGCTGTTTAAACCTGTGATTTGCAGTCTAGGTAACAGGTGTTTAAGCTTCTGAGGTATTCAGCTGCTTAGTGACTGCATTGTTCTTCATGACATTACCTGGTACATCAGAAGAAGAAAGCCAAAAATTTAAAATAGCCCGAGCACATACCTGCAAGGTTGCAATCTTGTTATTTTTTTAATAAAATGCTCGGAAACCCAAGATTATAAGAAATGTTGGGGTGTTTTATATAGTGCGAACTCGACCAGAAGGTATTGGAGCACTTTACATGAGTACCGGTTACATTACACAAGGACACATTCATTTCTTAGCCACGGGGAGATACAGTGATTTGCCCAGAATCACAGGATTTTGAGCCGAGGCCGAGACTCGAACCTAGTACCCCAGTTCCAAAGTTGACACTGCTGACCGTAACGCCACATCCTAGTTAAAGACTATTTGGCAAATCAAGGGTCACCCTGAATGAGATGGTAAAAATCACACAACCTTAACGTCTTCTATAATCTCTGCATGGTCCCAGCCTTTTTCGAGCGAGGCAGGCGGAAATCTGCCAACGTCAATCCTTCCACAACTAAGGGGGGGTTCAGGGGTGGCCTTAGGCATGTGCCAGCTGTGCACCTGCACAGGGCCACCAAACCCCAGGGGCCACCACTCCAATATATATCCTTAATATAATAATCCTCTGAGGATGGATACATATTTGCGTGGCGCCCCTGGCAGGGATTTGGCGGCCTCCGGCTCTGTTCCACTTCCAAACACCCTGACCCCACCCCTCTTCACTGGCCTCCGTGCTCCGCCCCGCCCAGACCCTCTCTTCCGGTGCCCCTTACCTACGCTCCCTGCCCAGGGCCACCATGAGCCTAGAGCCGCCCCTGGGGGGTTTTCCTAACTCAGTCCTTCCCTGCTGCTTCTCTGTAGTGTAAGGTGACCAGGCCTTTCAGTTTTACCAGCACAGTCCAAGTTTTTCACCAGCTGTCCCAGCAGATTTCAGCAAATTCAGCTCGTGTCCTGGTTTTTGGAGACAGTCGACTGGAATCAGTGGAAGGCAGATTTTTGTGTGTTGCAAAGCAGGGATAGTTAGCAAGTGTTATAAGAAAGCAATTTAATTAACGGGTATTTTACTGGCTTTAAAAATATATTTCATGGATTTTCTTAGTACCTGTACTGGGTTTCAGGAGAGGGTTACACCCACTGCATTACCTGAACATGTGACTAATCGATCCTGGCCATGATAGACGGCAGCAGCGGTTAAGTACAAAACTGTAATTGCCAGCACTTATAAACAATTTTTAAAGATCAATGCGCACTACTCCAGGGGTGAACTGGAGTAACTGGATTGCGTGGCAAATGTTTTCAGTGCACTGTGAGTGCACATGCACACATAGCGCCCATTTGTAATGAGTCTCCTTTCACTTAAATCAAAATAATTGCATGGTCCTCTCTTGGTCCATGAATGATTCGCGGCGTGGTAGCTGTCTTAAAAAAAATGGAAAAGCCCATAAGTTTATTTAGCAAGATCAACTGACTTTGCCAGTGCTTGTTTCATGCTGTAGGGGATATTTCATTCCTTATAAAAAAAATTGTAACACCATCACTCGTCACCGACCCCTCTTAAATCCTTGATGTATTCCTACTTCTTATCAAAGATCTTCAAGTTACAGATAATCTAGATATGTGCAAAGTGCATTGTGAAAATATATAGTCCAATAATCAATTGGCAATTTCTTGCAAACCCTTCAGCAGTTTAATGTGCCTCAGCAGCAAAGGTACTTTTCTACTTTATTTTATGTAATGAATCTCATTAGCGCAATGAATAAAGATTTTCCCATAAACAGCGAACGACTAAAGGGGTCTTAAAAGCTGGTCTTCTGTCTAATTGATAAGTGTTCTCCTGATAAATTTGTTTTTCACACTGTCAGCTGGCTCTGTTTGGCCGCACTGTCATGTCACAACTTAACCTATCGAGACGTGATGCAATTTTATTAATGCAGTAGAGTAGTAAAAGACAACAGGAGTTGGGATCAGGGTAGAAGGATAAAATAAACAAACAATATCCCACAAGGTATTAATGTGTAGACAGTTAAGTATGTATGCCACAGGCATTACAAGCAAGGAAAAAGGAGACTCAATTAGTTTTTTGAATGTGCTTCTAGCATCATGTATTAAAAGTATAAACAAGATATACAGTTATAGCAGCACTGCATAGAAATAAATAGAAAAACAACCCGAATTGTACTTGGTGCTCAGTGTGTACATGTGACACAAGGTGGCGACGCAAGTGACAATGGTGCACAGCGTGAATGGCGCAAGTGGTGTGAGTGAAATAATATATACAGTGTGATGATAGAAAGCAATGGCTCTAAATTATAATTCAGTCCAATTAGGTACAACTTACAAATGACAATTGAAGTGAGCCACTGTGGGGAGTTGCGCCATTGATTGCGCTGTGTTGTCGACGACGTTTCGATCCGCTTTATTAGCGATCGTCTTCAGGACGGGGTTGCGATGAGTAAACGGTGCTTGGATCCTTCTCAAAGGTGGCCTCTGAGTATGAGCTGGGGCATTTATATCTAGGAGGCGGAGTTGTTCCAGTATCCTATTTGCATCTGTGAATGGTCGTTTGGGTCTCAAGTAGAGAACGGGCTTCGGCAAGTGGTCCCGGCTCAACAGGTGTCCGCGTGGGTTCTGATTTAGGAATCCATGGAGTCAATCATGGCGGTGCAGAATCACGGCTTGTAGTTTGGCGGCGTGATGGGCTGAGTGAAGCAGCGGCCCGTGCCAGGATTCGATCCGGGTGCTGGTAGATACTATTTTATTATTACAGGCAGTGCTGGAATTGGAAACGCTTTACTCTGCTTAGCCATAAAGTGGGCATCAAAGTGTGGCAGAGGAAAGGGGGTGGATCCATGATGCACCTACACTTATTTTTTAAAACTCTGCCGCAAAGAAATTGGTGAAAGGACAAATTTTACTATAATTCTGTTATGCTTAATGAATTGGTCAAAACGGAGCTGCATTTTAAAATATTATGGATTAAAGCAACTGCTACAGAGATCTTTGTCTGCCTAACAAATTTCAGGAGACAAAAATAATGTTAAGATAACTCTGGTGGTTAATGCACTTGCTGGAGAGACCTGGGTTTTGTCTAATCACAGCTTTGACTCAAAGTAGCAAACCGAGATAATGTTCCTGCTGCAAAGTACATTGTGTAACATGCAGATCACAGATTTGTATTCCAGTTAGATAGGTAAGTGGGTTATTGCTTTTAACTCAGAGATTGTTTTATTACTTCCCGTTCATAAGTTGAAAACAATCTAATATCACACAATGTGCTATTAACCGGCATTTACGAGCTCAACGTGTAATGTCTACAAGTCTGGCCGATATGTGACTTCTGCACTTTATAACCTTTGTTGTCTTATGTAGCATTTGCTGTTCATTGATTTGCACACTTGTAGGAGTTTTGTCTTTCTCTGTGTGATGTAAATTGATCTGGGCCCTACACTGGGGTGTGTGGCACTATAAATGAATTAAAAAACAAATTAGTAAATGCCATTTAAATCCCTATTTGTGTAATTACTCATATACACAGAGACACCTGTCATTCATACAGTGCAAGCTCATCTCTTACATAGGGAAGTTATGCAAAGAAAAACCTGCCTCTAATTCAAAGTTTCTTTTTAGTATTTGTGAAGTGATAACAGGTTGTGTGCCGTTGTCTCCTTCCATTGCATTGGTATCTAAGGTCCTGGTTACAAGTGGGTCGGTTAAAGTCAGAAAGGTGTTTAGTGTATCCAATAATTATCGGTTGCGTTAAATACCTCCAAGTTTTGTAAAAAGTCAGCAGGTCAACCGTGCCGAAATTTAACAGCCAAAATGTGTATAGTATTTACTGTAGCATTAAAATATTGATGTGTTAAACACCAAAATACACATTGTATTTTTTTTTGGGGGGGGGGGGGTTATATAGCGCAAACTTGACCCAAAGGTATCAGAGCGCTTTACATGGGCATCAGTTGCGTTACAGACTGACACATTCATTTTGTTAGGCACAGGAACATTAAGTGATTTGCCCAGAATCACAGGATGTTGATTGTCCCCATCGAGGCTTGAACCTGGTTCCCCAGCTTCGAGGTCAACCGATCTAGCCATTAGTGGGTGCTACTTATCACACGCGATAAATAGCGTACCCCGTGGTATTGTTATTTATATGGTGTGATAAATAGCATGTACACCCTGGAAGCAGTGGAGCGGGGTAGGTCGGCCGACGGGCTCCGAATGGGAGCAGAGACGCCACTCACTGTGTCTTCTTAACTCCGCTGCAATTGATGAGGCAATACCCAAAACCTTACTAGGTCGCCTCCTTTCCCAAAGGACAATGTCCCAGGGGGACAACTAGTGGGAGGTAGCTAAGCACCTCAGCACTCACGTGTAGATAGTTTTTTTTAATTCACACGGTCCTGAAGAATCGCCCATGATCACTCCTTGACAATAGAAGGCGAGAAACATGTTGACCATCTGGGAGTTGAGTACGTTTTTTTTGTCACATTATAACAAGAGAGTTACCCCTCTCTATTGACTTTTAATCAGGATGGGTCCCTCGCAGAATAAACTTCACCCCAGAGGACTCCCTTACCTGTTTTATCACCACTACCTACATCTACACTCACAAAGACCCCTCATCCCCACGTCACCCTTACGGCAAGGAACAAAAGATCTCCGATAAAGAGCCCCTTTATGGGTGCCCGTCTGGCATTGCAGCGCCGGCCTGACGAGGAGCAGGCCCATATGATGAAGCATGACACCTAGCGTGCTGGGTGTGTGAGGGTTCTAGTTCCGAAAGGAGGGATCCCCTGCCTCACTACCTGTAGTACCTTTTTAAACCATATCTTGTGAGTGGTTAACACACCACTTAGGAACTCTCTTGTTTATAAATAGCATGTACACCCATAATAAGGCCCTAGGTGCCTCCAGATAACGTTCAGCCAGGATGATACTTAAACCAAAAGGAGGGTTGATGGCCCTTTAGATCAGACCTTTGTTTTAGACCCATACGGAAGAGAAAATAAGAACGCCGCCTGCAGGTTCTGCATGTGTCCGGGTGTCAGAAAATGACAACAGGGAAAATTCAGCATATTGTACTGGGTCGGCCGGATCTCGGAGGCAGCTCAGAAATAGCAGCCGGAACTGGGATCCGGTGGGATCCCCTTCATTTCCTGCACTGATTACAGGAGAGCAAAGATGTCATGAATAGAGTGTAATAACACTGTTTGTAGCGGGAAACATTGTTTACAACACATGCGTTACAACGCGTGTCATTACAACAAATGTTTTACAACGTGAAATCCATTACAACACATGATATTACATCGCATAATCCATTACAACGCATTCCCCAAAGTGTTGAATAGCAATTGCGTTGTAATGGATTATGCGTTGTAATGACATGCGTTGTAACGACATGCGTTGTAAAGAATTTTGCAATGTAAAAAATCTGTTGTAATGACACGCGTTGTAACGCGTGCATTGTAAAGTGTCATATTCGTTCATAGCAGGTTTTCATACAGGTGTTGTTGCCGGTTTAAAGAGAAAATAACTGGGCATTTGGGTAAGAAATGTTGACCCTCGTTACAATTATTGGCGAATTCCTTTGTAGAAAAACTAGATATAACATGGTAATATATTTCCATGATACAACATTTCTCCTGTGTTCCAAGTGTATGATGTCGGAGTAGGGAGTTACATGCACTCGTGGTTTTACCGCATCCGAAATTCACACATTTTCCCCATGACCAAAACTCTTGTCCCTGTGCACATTGTGGCCCGTGCTTCCTGGCAGTATGTGCACGGTCACCATCCCCACACATCTGGGAGTACTGCACACCTCAGAGCCCCGCAGGTACCGGTACTTCATTAATACTCGTGCTGAGGGTGCGCTCTGCGCGTGTGACCGCACCACTGCCGGAGCACGTGCGCTCAGAAGCCACGTGCCAGGATGTGGCCGGCAGATGTGCAGCACAGAGCAGGATGCCCTGTCAGATGGATATGATGGACTGACATCTGCACAGCCGGGAACAAAGGCTTCCGGTATAGAACGGCTTCCGGCTGGAACCTTGGCGGGCCTTGCGTCATCAGATCCATAGGTTCAACTGTCGGTCAAGATTTCAGATCCAGAGAAGCCCTTAGAGTAGGGCTGTGGTGTGGCATTGTGGAGTGTTTGTGTGTCGTCACGGCTGTTCAGAAGATACGTCATGGTGGCTGTGCTGGAAGAGCGGCGCCCGCCACCTCGCAATAACATGCACACCGCAAAGAAACGGAAGAAAGAGCGGGGAAGATGGAAGAAAAGAAGGGGAGAGAAACAAAGAGAAGCAGAAGCCGGACGAACCTCAAACTACAGTTTCAAGGGAGTGAATGTTAAATTGCTCGGCATCTGAATCGAACAAAATGCAGCTTCTAATGTGATGAGATGTCAAGGGAAGGAGTGTCAAATGCTGCACTGCGCGCCAAACCACACATTTAGCCAATAGATTAAAGATACAATCTTAACACACATTTAGTATTGTGAAGTGTACTGAGGTAGTTTTGAGTTTCCCTACCAGAGTGAGAGTCCCACACAAAGTGATGGCCTGCACTACAAAGTGTGGTGAGGTGCCTGCCGTGCCTTCGAGGTCGGGCGTGTGATCTTGCGCAAGTGGACAACTTCTTAACTAGCATCAGAGAGAGTAGACTGCACAGAGCTTGAGGCGAGGGTGGGATAAGTATAACCGTTTGACAGGTTTACCCTGGGATGCCAGACATATTTCTCTGACTTTGATTGATGAGCAGGTGTGGTGTCAAAATGGCGCAGAGGGTGCTGTAACCTTGCGTTGTGTAGGGTGGACTGAAGTGCATTGACACGGACGTTTTGAGGTCTTCCTGCGTGTGCTCTAACACTCCGAAAACCACAACACTTCTGTGAGGTGGCGTCACTCCAACCCCTCCTTTCCTCCGCTTGTATCTTCCATTTTGAAAAGGCCAGCAGTCGCAGCCCAGTGATGGATTATTGACAGGAGTTAGCGAGTGCTTAATTTGAACCGGTGGCTTCCGGTGCTCGGCACTCGCACTTAATTGCCAACACCTGAGTTTATGACAGTCTGCCACATGATGGCGCTATCTGCCTGATTTACGTATGAACAAACCAACAGCTGTCTATTAATTATATTTACATTTACAATGACTCATTCCTGCCTCCAAAGCCAGTCTTGCAGCTTTGGGAACCTGGAATGGTATGAATTGTCACACTTTTAAGAGCGTGATGGTTAGTTGTTGTGTTGGTACCCTCATTGGCGGTGCTGGCAGGAGCAATGGATGGTGCAAGCTGTAGTGTCTTCCTGACTAGAGCCCTGGCACAATTTCTTTTTTTTTGTTAGCTGTCCAGGCCCGGACTGGCCATAGCGGGCACCGATGCAATCCCCTGGTGCGCCGCAAGGGTGGGGGCCGGTTTTGAGCCGCTGGGGGCCGATTTTGTTACAGGGCCGTTTTTGCAGCATAGCTGCAAAATTGGCCCTGCAACAAAATCGGCCGAAAACCGGCCCTAGCAAAGCGCTCGGCGGCACCTCCAACCCCCCTGAGTGGGGGGTGGGGGGGGGGGGGGGGGCGGCCGAGCACTTTGCCAGGGCCAGTTTTGTTGCAACGGGTAATAGTGAGGTGCAGGTGACCCTGGAAGATGTTCATCGCCAGTGCTGTGTCCTCCAGTTGAAGCGTGTGATGCTCCAGAGTAGAGAAGACTGAGAGACATGCTATGAGTCTGGTCTCCTGACACCAAGTGCTTGACACATGTCTCAGAGTCTTCTAATTATCCAAAGTAGCATGTCATAGTTCAAACCAACAACCGAGGTGCCACAGGGGCATCTCTTTTTCAGGTGTCTGGCATGTGCGACACCACAGTGACCCCATATTCCAAATCTCACCGATATAGCTAGCATAGGCTGTTTGGCTGATCCGCTGAAGTGGTGGCACGTCTGCGCCTGTATATCAATACATGTAAATAGAAAACAATAGTTTCATCAATAAATAAACAATTGTTCCCGAATTAAAGGCATTCTAGGTATTAGTTTTTATTTAGGCATTGATTCTTTCACACATTTCTAGTATTTAAATTGAGTAGGAGTCTGGAACATAAAGAATTACCCTTAGGAGAAGTTAATTTGTGTGTTTATGGTATTACCCAGATTCCGCAGGGGATGGAGCATTCCTTTAAAGCGAACATATAAAGAGTGCAAGCCCCCAGTGCAAAAAAAACACTGCAGTGCCCGGTGCAAAAACACTGCAAGCACCCGCTGCAAAAACACTGCAAGCGCCTAGTGCAAAAACACGGACCCCACCGACCTCAGGGACTACAGACCCATCTCCCTGCTCTCATTCCCAGAGAAAGTCATTGAGAAAGCCATCAACAGCCAACTCTGCACCTTTATCGAAGAGCACAACATCCTCGACTCCTCCCAATCCGGCTTAAAAAAAAACACAGCACAAAAACCGCCCTCCTCGCCGCAACAGACAACATCTGCTCCCTACATGATAGAGGAGAAACAGTAGCCCTCATCCTCCTCGACCTCTCAGCGGCATTCGACACAGTCTCTCACCACACCCGAATATGCAGACTCCTCGACGCAGGCATCCGGGACAAGGCCCTCGGCTGGATCCACTCCTTGTTCTCCGGCAGAACGCAGCGGGTCAGACTCTACCCCCTTCCTCTCAGACTCTACACCTACCACCTGCGGAGCCCCCAGGGGTCCTCCCTCAGCCCCACGCTCTTCAACATCTACATGGCTCCGCTCGCCCCATTTGTCAGAACCTACGGACTCACCATTGTGTCATACGCAGACGACACCCAACTTATCCTCTTCTTATCCAACAAACCCAACACCGCCAGACACAACTTTCAAGAAGGCATGGAAGCCGTGGCCAAATGGATGAAAAGCAGCTGCCTACAACTCAACACTGACAAAACAGAAGTACTCATCTTGGGCCCAAGCCCCGACACCTGGTGGAGCCCTGCCCTCATAACCCACCCGCCCCCACGACCACGCACGCAACCTTTGAATCATCCTGGATCACCAGATCAACTCTGTCGCATCCTCCTGCTTCCACACCCTCCGCCTCCTACATAAGACCTTCAAATGGATCTCCCTTGAGCACATAAAGACCGTCACTCATGCCCTTGTCACCAGCAGACTAGACTACGGCAAGGCACTCTACTCTGGAATAAACCAAAAACTTTACTTGCAAGCTACAAAACATCCAGAATGCTGCCGCAAGACTGGTCCTCAACCTGCCAAGACGCTGCCACATCTCCCAGCACCTGCACCCACTCCAGTGGCTCCCCGTCGAGGCGAGAATCACCTTCAGGATTCTCATCCATGGACATAAGGCACTCCACCACATCGGACCAGCATACCTAAACAGCCAACTCAAATTCCACGCAGCCTAAAGGACCCTACGGTCAGCCCAGCTCTCCTATGCCGTGGTCCCCCGCACCAGAAAGACCAGATCGGGAGGCCGCTCCTTCTCCTTCCTCGCGGCCAGAGGCTGGAACACCATTCCGCGCCACCTCAGACAGACAACTTCCCTCCCCATCTTCGCGAGAAACCTAAAGACCTGGCTCTTCGACAGACCCCCTCCTTGATGGACTGGAACCTGCACCCTCCTCCCCCAGTGCCTTGAGACCCTCACGGGTGAGTAGTCGCGCTTCAACAAACGGATTGATTGATTGAAAAACACTGCAAGCACCCGGTGCAAAAATACTACGAGCGCCTGGTACGAAAACACTGCAAGCACCCGGTGCAAAAACACTGACAGCACCCGGTCCAAAAACACTGCGAGCGCCTGGTGCAAAAATCACTGCAAGCATCTGGTGCAAAAACACTGAGCGCCCAGTGCAAAACACAGTGCAAGCGCATGGTGCTAATACACTGCAAGCGCCTGGTGCAAAAACCAATGCGAGCTCCCGGTGCATAACACACTGTGAGCACCCAGTGTAAAAAACACTGCGAGCAACCTGTGCAAAAAACAATGTGAGCAACCGGGGCAAAAAAAACTGCGAGTGACCGGTGCAAAAAACACTGCGAGCTATTGGTGCAAAAAACACTGCAAGCGCGGTACAAAAACACTGCGTGCAGCTGGTGCAAATGTACTGTTCCGGACTTAACTACGCCCCTAACCTTTTTCTGCTGTTCCTATGGCGGAGGGTGTGAGAGGCTATGCAATAGTGGCAGATACACTGATATTCTTTCAACAGTTTTACAGGCATTTACCAGTGGAAACGGTTGTGGCTAGGGAGCATAGATCCTACATCTGGAAGAATATATCTCGAGACCCCACTCAATCTTTCTTCTCCTCCCTCCTCCTTCCTGTTAGCTGCTCTCCATTAAACATTAGGAACCTGAGCTCCATGGTGGGGCAGAGAAGCACCCGAGGTGGGAGATGGTTGGAGAGATTGACAATGGGGAGGAGGGGATCTCTGATGTAATGAGGTTTTCACTCCCACCATGATTGATGGGCAGAATAACAGACAGCTGCATAGTCCTCCCAGCTCTGGACTTCCTCAGAATTCTGACCTTCCTTTAAAGTGGTTGAGGGGTGTGGTAGTAAAGGTCACGAGTTGCAGGATTATATGTTTCCATAAAGGAGCCAGAATGGTTCCAAATGGGTGGAAACTTTTTGTGACTTTACACTTTTAGCAAAATAATCTCTTACAAGAAATGATATATACATAATTGCATTGAAGATCCTTCTCCAGCTTGGCATCTCCTCCTTCAGTGTCCTTTAAAGTGCCTTCACACTGAAAAGTGGTGGCACCCCAACTGATGCCTCCATGGCTAGAAGTGTCTAGTTAT
Source organism: Lissotriton vulgaris (assembly GCF_964263255.1). NCBI lineage: Eukaryota > Metazoa > Chordata > Amphibia > Caudata > Salamandridae > Lissotriton > Lissotriton vulgaris. The sequence goes on from NC_141694.1 coordinate 1,831,584,394, forward strand.
GCCTGAGGTGATGGATACAGGACCCAGAGGTGATGGATAAAAAGAGCTTGTGATGGGAGGGACCTTTGTGTAACTCCACACTATTGCGATGACCCAGTTTAATAGCAGCACAGCCCCTCTACCTTAAGATCTCTAAGAAATGTTCCTTTCAAAGAATGGGTGCTTAAAAATAGTTCATGGCACAGAAGGCCTAGCAGAAGGGCATGCTAAAAGCCTGAGAAGCTCTTACTGCTAGACGTAGCCAGCAAGGATATAATTAGGCAGGGTATTAGCCTGACAGGGAAGTTACTAGGGAAAGGCAAGGACAGGCAGAGATGTAGCTGATCTTACAGGGACATGACCAGCTGGTAACATCGATAGCCATAGATAGACGCAGACCGCCTAACCTACACATTGGGAGAAAGGAATAAAGAGCTTTAAGTGGGCCGGGTCTCACTGGGTCTGAGCACCAGCAGTTTTTTTTAAGTGGGCCTCGAAACGGGTCTCTATCGGGCTCTATTTGTGCCCTGGCACAGGCGGTCCATTTTTTCCCGACTGCAGTGACAGCAGGTACATCGATGTGCGCGTGGTGAGCGTTGTAGAGGAAGGGAAATCCTTTACAGAGAGTAATTTTCTCTCTGGATTTCCCTTCTCTTTTTGAAACTCAGGAGCAGCAACATTGCTGTGGTGTCACCAGGGCTTTAAGTGGAAGTTTTTTCAACATTACATACAAGCCATAGTTGCTGCTTATTTATCTTATGCAACTAACAACCATTGACAAAGCAAATAGTCCTGACTTGTAGACATGATGTGACTTGTTGTATCATATATCTGAGGGCAATGACAGGAACAGCAAAATACAAGTCGGGCGGCACTCTATGATAAGCACAGATTTTTAGCTGATGTGTTTTTAAGCCACGCCCGTAATTACATTGACCACGCCCCTTTGAGAGACACCCCAGTTTTTTCATCCCATTTAAAGCCCTGGGCCGAAGCGACAAGACAGAAAGTAAAACAGACACTAGGGTAGAGAGAGAGAGGGGATATAGACAGGAATCGATATGGGTGGAGAGACAGTTCTAGTAGAACATAGCCATATATTTATAAACGGAAAAAGAGAGACACATAGGTGGAGAGAGATTAAGACTGCAACAAAGACGAGAGAGAGGTAAGGACAGAGTAAGAGCCTTGATACCCTCACTGGTGAGTAGCAGCGCTATATAAACTCCTGAATAGTTGACTTAGATTTGTAGTTCGAGAAAACTAGAGTGACGTTGGTAGGAACACGGATTGAGAAATACAGGCAATCAGGTACACCACCACTGCATGAAGACATTATTGAGAACCAGTGATAAGGAACAGCCCTGTGCATTCCCAGCAAGTTACTATGAATGAAGGGACTTATATAGAACGCATAGATCATCAAAGACCACAGAGGTTCCAACCTTGCATATTCTGTGGCAGAACATTGTGGTACAGACACATTACAGGTCAAGTGACGCTAAGATAGAGGAATCCCATTGGCCTTGCTAGCAGAGGAATCCTATTGTCCTTGCTAGTAGATAGAGTAATCCCATTGTCCTAGCTAGTTGATAGAGTAATCCCATTATCCTGGCTAGCAGAGGAATCCTATTGTCCTAGCTAGTAGAGAGAGGAATCCCATTGTCCTTGCTTGTAGATAGAGAAATCACATTTCCTTGCTAGTAGACAGCCAAAACCCATTGCCCTTGCTGGTAGATAAAGGAATCTCAATGTCCTTGCTAGCAGTGGAATTCCATTGTCCTGGCTAGTAGATTGAGGAATCCCATTGACCTTGCTAGTAGAGGAATTCAGTTGTCCTTGCTAGCAGAGAGAGGAATTTCCACAGTCCTTGCTAGTAGATAGAGAAATCACATTTTCCTTGCTAGTAGATAGCCGAATCCCATTGTCCTTGCTAGCAGTGGAATCCCACTGTCTTTGCTAGTAGATAGAGGAATCCCATTGCCCTTGCTAGTAGATTGAGGAATCCCATTGTCCCTGCTAAAAGCAGAATCCCATTAATCTTGCTTCCAGATAGAGGAATCATATTGTCCTTGCTAGCAGAGAGAGGAATTCCATGGTCCTTGCTAGTAGATTGAGGAATTCCATTGTCCTTGCTAGTAGAGGGATTCCATTGTCCTGGCTAGTAAAGGGATTCCATTGTCCTGGCTAGTAGAGGGATTCCATTGTCCTGGCTAGTAAAGGGATTCCATTGTCCTTGCTAGTAGAGGGATTCCATTGTCCTGGCTAGTAGATAGAGGGATCTCATTGTTCTTACTAGCATATGAACTCCTTTGTCCTTGCTAGGAGATAGAGGAATCCCATTGTCCTTGCTACCAGATAGAGGAATCCCATTGTCCTTGCTACCAGATAGAGGAATGCCATTGTCCTTGCTAGCAGAGAGAAGAATTCCAGAAATAGGAAGTCCAGGGTCCTTGCTAGGAGGTAGTGGAATCCCATTGTCCTTGCTAGCAGAGAGAGGAATCCCATTGTCCTTGCTAGCAGAGAGAGAAATCCCATTGTCCTTGCCAGTTGGTGAATCATCTGTGACTTTAACTTGTACAGTCTCAGTTTATTGTTTGTGTCTAAAGCCAAATCTGAATTTCAAGGATCGAGGGAGAGTTTGTCTGTGAGGTTGAATCTGGCCGGTTACTGAACTCTTCAATGGGTGACTTTGATGTGAGATTCTGGCTACCTGAAATAGGCCTGTAGGAAAGGGTACCCATGTTTCTTTGAGTCTAGAGCCTCTTGGCTCCATGAGAAAATAATGATTTATACATTTGACCACTTTTGGTGAAAAGGGGGAAGCATTTCCTTTAATAAGGTCAGCCATTCCTTGGGGAAAACATTTGATTTTAAGCAAGAGTATAACTCTTGTAAGGTAACTGAGCTGCGCCCAAGGTTAGGAATCTTAGCACTGGGAATTTCAGAAAGTGAAACAGCCTTTACAACGCGGGCATTGCATTGCAAAACTTTGTAAATGCATGTGATGTTAAATCACACAACCTTTCAGCAATTCTGTGAGATTGCTACCATATATTGTCCCTGCTGGTTTTTAAAATACCTTTTGACCATTAGTGCACCAGGATTCCGTGGGCTGGTGAGTTGGAGGTGTAAGGGCTGATACAATTCATATTTTTTTTTAATGGGGGAGTTTTGAAATTTACATAGGTGGTCGCCTCATGCTTTCCAAATTATGCAGCAGAGTTGAGTCAATTATGCAGCAAGAAAAGGTAAATTATGCAATTTAATGTGGCACATTTTTTAATAGTACTACTTCATTATTTTGTTATTTTTACATATGTTGTACTTTTACACATGTTAACACTGTCCTTCCCTGATGTAGGGACTTTAGGTGCCTCATTAAATGTGATGAAGACAAAAATACAATACGATTCCCCTATCCAATTTTCTTTTGAAAGTTCATTTATTATTAGTTCATAAATTCATTACCCTGGAAGGTGATGATGAAGGCATTGGCCCTAATTCTAGAGGCCGAAACGTTTCAATATGATCATAATCCTACCACCCCCACACGCTAACCACTTTGTGTTGGTTGTTCAGGTATTAAGGACAATAATATTAATAATTAAACACAATTTATTTGAGGATAATGTATTACATATTTTTAGGTAGTAAATAAATGTACAAAACGGTCATTGCCATCAATGTTTATGTGAATTTTGAGAATATAGTTGTAGTTTCCCTACTGGTTGCCTCCCACATCATATTTTGAAGAAAGATAATTAAGTTGTATGGATTTAAAAGGGAATGGTAAACTTATTGAGCTTTGTAGAAGAAAACCGAATATTGAACTTATGTACCTCTGGCTAGGCCGAACCCCAGTTTGCCAAATTGGGTACTGCAGAATTACCAGAATTTAGGCCATCAGCATACTATCTTTGTTAGAAGTTTATTTGTTTCCCAGATTGTGTCTATGTTCTTCACACATTTATTTTACTGATGTGTGACATCAATAAACTACTTGTTAATTTGTCTATGCCTGGATGTCTCTATCATAAAGTTGTTACGCGGGAAGGCTGCCTGATAAAATTCTCAGTGTGTGACAACGGTGGTTGGAATGAAAAGATTCTTCCTGTAAGTAGGAGCAGCTTCTGTCTTCCTTCGTAGCCGGTTGTATCATTATCCATGTTGTGGAAGCCGGGAGAGAAGATTGCGGCACTCTGGCCTGCCTCCCTTCACTCCCTGCCAACAGTAACTTATTAACCCAACTAATAGGGTCGGTATATATCAGCGTCATGTGCAGCAAAACGTTGGGAATGAGGTCGATCAGTGTGTGTCAAACTACGTAGGATGATTGCTTAGTTACTCCTGCTACTTGATAGGTACTCAAATTAGATGTGTAATATTAAGGTTCATTGTCACACTTTGGGCTAGTTGGAGATGTTCTTTTACAGTGATGGTAACTGCGGGATCTGCAAGAAGATTTCCTTAACCTCTTGGGTGCCCAGTAGCTGAGCTCGTCATGACCATTACGGAAAGCCCACGCTGAGATAATTCCCCTGCTGTGCTGGACGTTCCATTGGAACGGGCGTGGTCATGACAAGCTCAGCTCGTCATGAGCACAGCGCCACCGTGCAGCGTGACGAGCCGAGCTCGTCACAAGCACCATGGCTCCGCGCGCAGTCCCCCCCTCCCGCGCCACGGGGTAATTAGCCCCGCGGCAAAGGGGTTAAAACAGATTTTATTGGTACAGTGTTGACTAATCAGGGATATTCTTTCTTATGAGAAGTACCCTAAGGCTGATGGTATTGGCGTGGAGCTAGAATATTGTATGTCTTTCGAAGAGTACAATTCTCGAATGATGCTTGTATCCATTAGATGAGATCATTAAAGTTCAGTGAGAATTTTCGATCTGTTGGAAGAGTACCACGTGATAACGGTATTGCTTGGTGTTGGACTGGTTTCAGAGGATACTTCAGGGATATTTAGTTTAGTAAGAAGTGATGTATGTCCAGGAGCACTGGAATTATGCGATAGGAGAGGGCCAAATTATGCAGCAGAGTTGAGTAAATTATGCAGCAAGAAAAGGTAAATTATGCAATTTAATGTGGCACATTTTTTAACAGTATTACTTCATTATTTTGTTATTTTTAGATATGTTGTACTTTTTCACATGTTAACACTGTCTGAGAATTGGGTGCACCTCATTAGTACCAGTTTAATACCCAAATAATGGATCTGTACCTGGTCAGAGGAAGGAGGCGGGTGGACAGGAGTGCTAGGAGGAATGGATCACAACCTGGTTGATTGAAGGAACCAGGTGGACAGGCGTGCCTTATCCTGGAGAGTCTGTTTCCTAGTTAAGAGGACGTCAACAAGAGTAAATCATTGTTGCCGCTCGCGAGTCAATGTAGCGGTGAAAGAACTGAATTACTAAACGAGGGAGCTCAGAAATCTGCAACTGCAAGCAAATCCCAGCTAAGACCTCACCAGAGCCCTTATCTGACAGGGATGCTTCACTGCCAGGGCACAAGGCTATCCATGGAGCATCTGCGGGAAGTACAAGAGATTCAGAACAAAGCAACTAAACTCTGCTTCACATTAAATAAGGGTACTGCGCGATTACTCCCCTGGAGGAACTTAACCAGCACCAGATGGAACAAAGGCTGGCCTTCAGAGCCCTGAGCACCTCCAACAAGGCCTCTTGGGGCAAAGACCATGTGTAGGTCTGCAAAAGGACACATGCAGAAGGTAGCAATCAACAGCACAACCTGCAGTGACCAACCAACAAAAGCTCATGGTACGGAAGCACGCACGCGAGCCATTGAAGGCCCAAGAAGCACCAGCCTGGATGCCCCAGCCCAAACCCTCTGGCATCAAGCACTACCAAAGATGAAGGAAGGAGCTGAAAACTTGAGTGTCAGCCATGTTACTGGTCTGTGGGACCCCAATGCGCCCCATTCTTCCATTCAAAGGGACCAGGTTTGAACTATCGCTTTAGAGGTGGACGGGCATAACAGGCTCAGTGGGCACTAGTGCCACCTGCTCCTCTTTTTATGCAGAATAACTGCCTGGCTGCACTGACACAGCACCGAGAATCACCGACTAACACCGGAATAGGCCCAGTAAACACCCAGGCTGGATAAACGCAACTAAAACCGACATAGGGACATTTAAGGCACCGGGCTGCGGAAGGCTCTCAAGTGGGCAGAAAGGGACACATGGTCTCGACTCCAACCCCAAGTAAAGAAAATAAAAGATAGAGCTAGTCTCGGCCAGACTAAACGGCTAGTTCGCCTCTGGGCCTCTCGAAGAAGGGCACGCGGTGAGGGGAGGAGGGCTGGACGGACGCATGCATGCGCACACTTATGCACCCACACGCACACTCTCACACACACACAAAACAAGCATTAGAAATGCAATAGGTCTCGCAGCATTAGAGTTAGTGCTTTTAGAATTGTTTATGGGTTTTTTTGTAAATCTTTAGCATTTTTGTTTCCTGTAGCCAATGCTAAAGAATTAAAAAAAAAAAGCCATAAACATTTCTAAAAGCTCTAACTCAAATGCTCCGAGACCTATTGCATTGGAAATGCAATAGGTCTCGCAGTAGGAAAGTTTGAGCTATAGGTGTTATTTATTTTTTTGTTTTTTATTTATGTGTTTTTTCTAAATAGCTAAATTAATAGCTTTCTTCTTTACAAAGCCAATAGTTATAATTTTTGTAAATGTGACACCTCTAGCATTTGTAAAGCAACATGTTTTGTATTAACGGGACTTATATGTGACTTATATGTATTGATATTAAAAAAAATCAATGGCTTTAAAAAACAATCAATAATTAATAAGTAAATAAAATGGATTTTATTTTATATTGCCAATAGCTTAAAGTTTATTACATATATTTAGTGAAGATGCTGTGGTTGCGCTGAGTGAGGGTGAGTGAGGGTGAGGGTGAGTGAGGGTGAGGGTGATCGCTCTGTGTGGTGTAACCGCTCTGTGTGAAGGAAGCTTGCTCCGCTGCTGTCTGTGCTGTAACCGCTCTGTGTGAAGGAAGCTTGCTCCGCTGCTGTCTGTGCTGTAACAGCTCTCAGTGTGAAGGAAGCTTGCACCGCTGCTGTCTGTGCTGTATCCGCTCTCTGTGTGAAGGAAGCTTGCTCCGCTGCTGTCTGTGCTGTAACAGCTCTCAGTGTGAAAGAAGCTTGCTCCGCTGCTGTCTGTGCTGTAACAGCTCTCAGTGTGAAGGAAGCTTGCACTGCTGCTGTCTGTGCTGTAACAGCTCTCAGTGTGAAGGAAGCTTGCTCCGCTGCTGTCTGTGCTGTAACACCTCTCAGTGTGAAGGAAGCTTGCGCTGCTGCTGTCTGTGCTGTAACACCTCTGTGTGAAGGAAGCTTGCACTGCTGCTGCCTGTGCTGTAACCGCTCTGTGTGAAGGAAGCTTGCTCCGCTGCTGTCTGTGGTGTAACACCTCTCTGTGTGAAGGAAGCCTGCACCGCTGCTGCCTGTGCTGTAACCGCTCTGTGTGAAGGAAGCTTGCTCCGCTGCTGTATGTGGTGTAACACCTCTCAGTGTGAAGGAAGCTTGCACCGCTGCTGTCTGTGGTGTAACAGCTCTGTGTGAAGGAAGCTTGCATTGCTGTAATGGCTCTCTGTCTGGGGAATCTTTGCACCTCTGCTGGCTGTGCTGTTACAGTCGTAAGTATGTTATTACAGTGTGCTATTACAGTCGTAAGTGTAATTGGAAAGCTCTCCTTGTAAGAGTAATACACCGCCCGCAATAGTCTGTTCATGATCGGTCTGGCGAGTTGTTGATTAAAAACCTTCTCACGGTTAAAGCCCGCTGCTGGTGTCTGCATGTAACTGCAGCCGTGCAGAGGGCGGGGGCACAGTCACTCCCCTTTCCGCTCGGGTTAAAAGTCCTGCTCCTGTGGAACCTGCAGGTTAAGAAACCTCTCTGGTCCCTACGGCGGTGGGTGTGAGACGCACGTGGTCGGTCTCGGGATCGTACAGTCTCTTGAGGGGTGGGTGTGAGCCTGAGGAGCACATGGCCGGTCTCTGGGCCGGGCTGTTTCTTGTGGGTGTGAGACACACGGCCGCTCTCGGGGTCGGACAGTCTCTTGAGGGGTGGGTGTGAGACACGCGGCCGCTCTCGGGGTCGGACAGTCTCTTGAGGGGTGGGTATGAGGCGCACGTGGCCAGTCTCAGACTTTATCTTCGGGGAGGGTGTGAGGCGCCCGTGGCCGGTCTCAGGGGTCGGGCTGTCTCTTCGGGGGAGGGTGTGAGGCGCACGTGGCCGGTCTCAGGAGTCGGGCTGTCTCTTTGGGGAAGGGTGTGAGGCGCACGTGGCCGGTCTCAGGGTCCGGCTGTCCCTTCCGGTGAAGCAGGCGCACGTGGCTGGTCTCAAGATCGGGCTGTGTCTCCGCGGTGGGTGTTAGGCGCAAGTAGCCGGTCTCAGGATTGGGCTGTCTCTTGGGGTGATGTGTAAGGCGCACATAATGGGTCTCAGGTTCGGGCTGTCTCTTTGAGGGAGGGTGTGCAGCGCATGTAAGCGGCCTCAAGGTCGAACTGTCTCTTCGGGGGTGGGTGAGAGGCGCAAGTGGGTAGGGTCAGAATCGTGCAGTCTCTTCGCGGGGGGATGGGGGGGGGGGGGGGGTTGGGCTGAAGGGTGTGAGGTGCACAGGGCGGTCCGAGGGTCGGGCTGCTTCCTAGGCGGCGGGTTTGGGGAATGTGAAATTTGGGGATTGTGGGGCTGTCTTCTCGTTCGGCAGCTGTGAGGCGCGCGTGGCATGTCTCAGGGGGTGGGCTGTCCCAGAGGTGAGTGTGAGAAGCAAATAGCCTGTCTCGGGGACGGACTGTCTCTTTGTGAGTGAGGAGCCCATGGCCGGCCTCAGGGCGGGATGCTGGGTTCAGGGAAAGCTTGTCTCTTCGGATGCGAGTGTGAGGAGCAGGGACGGACTGTCTCTTGAAAGGTGACTGTGCAGAGCACATGGCCGGCCTCAGTTGCGGGCGTCTCTTTGGAGGTGAGTGTGAAGCGCAGGGGCGGACTGTCTCTTGAAAGGTGATTGTGCAGAGCACATGGCTGATCTCGGAATCGCGCACTCTCTTCAGGAGTGGACGTGAGGCACATGAAACCGGCCTCAGAGGCAGTCCGTCTCTTCAGCTGAGGGTGTGAGAAACACATGACCCGGGGGTGACAAGCCTGGCTTGTCGGAGGTGGGGGTGAGGCACAGACCAGTCTGTCTCTTTGGAGGTGCTATGAGGTGGGTGTGAGACGCACATGGCTTGTCTCATGGACGGCTCTGCTCAGCGGTGGGAGTGAGACGCCCCCTGCAGATCTCAGAGACCTCTTTGGAGGCGCCACGAGGCAGGCGCGAGACGCACATTGACAGTCTCGGCTCGGAGAGGAGAAATGCGACACGGAGGGAAGGGGAGGGGGCGGAGCGGGGAGGGGGCGGAGAGGGGAGAGGTGCGACACGGGGTTAGATGGAAGGAAGAGAGGGGAGGGGGAGGAGAAAGAGAAATGCGACACGGCGGGAGGGGGCGGAGCGGGGGAGAGGGTGTGTGTGTGTTGTTAGGAGACGGACGTGCACGCGCACACGCTTTTAAGGTCAATGCGCATGCGCATAAGCTCAATGCGCATGCGCATTGACCTTAAAAGTCACGGGCACTGCAAGGAATCGCCACGATTCCTTGCAGTGTGGATAAAGAGTGGATAACTCGCAATAGTCTCGCTTGCTCGATGCGCATGCGCATCGACAGGCGAGACCTAAAAAGGCGTTTCAACACCTCATCAGGGGTAATATGCGCTATATAAATACAAACCTTTTTATCTCTTCTACCCCTTCGCTATCCTTCCGACTCCAAATAACTGACTAGGCTATCCACCACTTTAATTACTTTTATATTTCACTACTTTATCAATAAATAAATAAATATACTAATTCAACACTAATCTTTCATGGGTTCCGGAGGAGCATGCTACTCACCGAAAAAGCGCTTCAACACCCCATCAGGGGTAACGAGCGCTATATAAAAAAACAAACCTTTTATCCTCTTCTAGCCTTCCAAATCCAAATAACTGACTAACCTATCCACCGTTTTAATGACTTTCATATTTCTCTATACTAATTCAACACTAATCCTTTATGGGTCCCAGAGTAGAGTGCTACTCGCCGAAAAAGCGCTTCGACGCCTCGTCAGGCATAGTTAGCGCTATATTGATGCAATTACAACACACACACACACACACACCCACACGCAGACAGCTGCGTCTGAGCTCATCCCCCTCTCTCTGGTCTCCCAGTGCCCGGAGGAGAAATGAAACCATGCCCCTGACTCGGGGCTGCTGGCGCTGGACATCCTCTTATTGTGATGGGAATCCGCGGGCCTCCGAGGGGGGCTGTCTCTGGCGCAGAGTCCCACGGTGACGGGGCCCCGGGGCATCCAGGGAGGGGGAGGAGGCCACTGCGCCCGTGACAGATAATGGGCGGTTGGCACATGGTTCACTTCCTGGGGGTCACAGGTCCTGAAAAACATAAGCACCGTCTTGGCGTCGCGCCAGCCGCTCCTGGCGCGTGGGCAGGCAGCGGGGTGGCAGCCGCGCCGCAGCCGGTGTGTCACGGGCCCCATCATCCGTGCAAGGAAGGAAATGGGCCCCCGAGATGCTGTCTGAATTGAAAAATAGAGCACATATCAGTGTTGAGTGTCCACCCAAGGACTCGGTGCCACTGCACCTACTGCACTAATGACAGCTGCACCACTGGTAGCAGGATGGGCGAGGACATTCCACGGGGCTGTGCCAACCACCGTCTCCATAGCAGAAGGGAGGCCAGAGTGGCCCTATCCGGATTCTTCTTAAAGTGTGGGTAGAGTTTACTCTGAGGCGCAGGCGGTTTCCATGCGCCACAATGCCAGTGCCCCAGTGCCAGGGCCAGTGCCAGGGTGGCGATGATCAACCTATCGCTGGCATCTGTCCACTGTGCTTGCTTCACTAGCCCCCTGTGTGCTTTAGACCTCGTGTCAATCAGACCATTTTATGCAAAAGCAGAAACCGCCCTTCGGCAGCGCTCAAAGCAGGCCTCGCTTTCACCAACAGCCTTCAGCTGTGGGTCTCAAGTGAAACCCAACTCAATAGCTGCCCCGGTGCATTCTGGTCAATGTGGTCCATCTTTAGCAAAGTTGCAGTTCATCCCGTGAAGCAAAGTTTGATAACTAAAGGTTTCTTGCAATATTTAATTTCATCAATCTGAACATTGGTTAATTAGCAGTGCCCTCATGGGCATAATTGTGGTATTCTATGGCGCCAAGGTATGCACAATATAATTTATGCATATGGACAAACGATTTACAAAACTAACAAGAAAGCCCTTTATGCCTTGCACAGGGTGGTGAACATGGTATAAATACCAGTACCAAAAACCATTGTGGCAGAGGTTCAGTACCCTGCTGTGAAAAGTAATGCCTCCCTGTACCTTTCACGTGTCATACAAGGTTCATGTCAACCAATTCACAAGCCCCCTGAATATATTGATTTATTTGTATAGCGCTGACTTAATCCAAGAGTAAGTTGAAGCGCTTTACAAATCAAAGGAATGACAAATCATCAACCACAGTGGTCCAGAGGCAAGGACAGACCACATGCAAAGCATTCTGGGAATCTGGAAGCAGATAAAGGGTGGAGGGCAGTAGAAAGTTCTAGACACAGAGTAGTAAAAGCAGATGTGGTAACTGCCGCTAGCTGGGTGTTAGCGGTGTAGCCTCCAGTATACGCCGCTCGTGTGTAGTTGTGATTCGTGCTGAAGGGTGTGAAGGGGTCCTTAGTTATGTGGTCGGCAGGTTAGGAATAGGGGATCTTTCAGGTGGTTGTTGAAAGGTGTGAAGGATGGGTCCGGTCTGATGCTCCTCCTGACGTCACTGCAAACCTTTGCAACAAAAGTTACAAAACCTGAGAAGGCGCGAAGTGCATTGTAGGCTTGTTGCCACGAATCGGTTCCGGTTGGAGCACGCTGATGCCGTGAAGGTGTCTGCATGATTAAAGGGCCCCCGGTGAATGATGTCATAATACACCTGAAACCCCATGTGACATCATCAATCAAAGCAGCATTCTAGAATGCCTATTGGTGGTGAGTGTCAGGGACACAGGACCGGGTGATGAGCGTTGTCTTCTTCTCACTGGTCGGCCACCGTAATTTATTTTCAGGACGTTGGGGGTATTTTAAAGGGCACTTACTTTTTTAAGGCTGCCAACTCTCCTCCGTCGTCGTCTTTCGTTCCACTTCTCTTTTGGAGTCAGAAAGCACACAGGCTCTTCTAAGCCAATCAGGATGCTGCTGTGACCACGACAGCAGTGTCATGATTGGTCTGAGCGCTGTGGCTCTGCACTCAGACAGGCAGCGGGAGCCCGTGCATGTTCTCCACCCGGGCTGTGCATTACAGCCCAGTGGAGAACGTGCTAAGTGCGCATGACTGTTTGGCTGGTCTCTTGGGCCGGCCAAACAGTCATGCGCACTTAAGTGCACATATTTCCTCCTCCCCCTGCTGGCTGTGACAACAGCCAAGACCCGCCCACCCCTCAACCTGCTCGAGCATGCAAAAAAAAAATACCAGCATCGTGTCGTTATCATTTTTTTTTCCTTCTTTGCACTGCTGATAAGCAGGGGGCGACGCTCTCCACATCAGGGAGGAGCCGCCACCAATTAGGACACGGATACATGGGCAGTGGGACATACAAGTCATTTAACCGGATAGGGAGACATGGCTGGTCGGACATTGAGGCATGCACCATGTGTCAGGGAAAACCCCACACCTTGACAGCGATAAGGACGGTGACATTGGAACGGGACAATGGGCATATATTTTGGTCCGAGAGTTATCTATGTTGAAGTGGGGGTCCATCGCTGGGAAATGGGGCGTGTGCATTGGCAGAGAGAGAGATGCCCTTCCCTCCCAACACGCTGGACTGTCTTTGTGGTGGAGGTGGTCAACCAGAGCCATCTGCACCATCAGAAAATCTGCCGCCAGAGGAGTTACCAATGAATCTAACAAGCACTAGCAAAGCCAGTGTGTCTGGTGTTGGCCACCAGCCTTCTAACTGTCAATACTTGTTATATTATGTCATGAAATGAAAAAGAAATGTATAACGCCCGTGCAATTACCCAGAGGTGTTAGCAAATCTTTGTTGTTGGGGAACCTGCTTGGACCTCCTCACCCTAAAGAAAACACTGGTCAGAAGCAAAAATGTCTTTGCCTCAAGCAGCTTTAGTAGTCCCTGGCACTTGAGGGAACTCTTTTCTGTGTGGATGTTTTTCTTGTGAAAGGGCAGAATGCCTTCACTCACAGTGAAGTTAACCAGTGGCTGAAGTAGGCTGACACACTGCTCCATGCTGCATTCTGTGGTGTGCAGAAGAAACATGTGACAGAACGGAAGGGCTGAAGAGGGCTGATGGATGGCCTGTATAGTTACATTATACATTTTCATTTAGTAATATAAATATGTCTTGGCTAAAGCCGGACCTAAATATCAGCAGAATTTCCTTTATCACCCAAATCCAAATCACATCCTTAACCTCTTGCGTGCTGATGACGAGCACAGCTCGTCATGACCTCCGCGGAACGCCCACGCGGGGATAATAACCCCGCTGTCCTGGGCGTTCCATTGAGCGGGCGTGGCCATGACGAGCTCAGCTCGTCATCAGCACACGGCCACCTTGCTGTATGACAAGCTGAGCTCGTCATCAGCACAGCGCGCGGCCCCTGTCCCCCCCTCACCGCGGGGGAATTAGCCCTGCGGCGATGGGGTTAATCTCCAGCCCTTATTTTGCCCCTAACACCGAGGTTGGTGCCCTGTGTCTGCCTCAGGGCTTTTAGACATATATTCCTTTTGCCTATTGTTACCCCCACCGCCTAGAATGTTTCCCATCTATACCTCTGAAGCAGAACCTCCCGAACCCCTTCCCACAATGTAATATTGTTGTTATATATATATATATATTTTTTTTTTTTTAATTATTTTACACCTTAACATGTCCTGCCCAGAAACACGGCACCCTTGTTCGGTTTAGGTGATGGTTTATAAAAAAGTGTGAAGTAACCATTATAACTGATTCATATGTGTAAATATGATGTATAGCTGCTTATGGTTTGTGAGTCTTGTCTCTGCATCCCTGTCAAGCCTCTGCATGTCTGTTAATATTGCTGCCCTCTTGGTACTGTCCACGGAAAGCTCCTGAGATGAAGCTTGCAGGTACCAGCTGTCCAGTGAAGGGGGAAACTGACTCCTGAAGAGACCGCGGCAATCGTGTGCGCTGGGGACCCATCATGCGGGCCTCATTTAATGCAGACATTGGGAGAGGGTGGCTAACAATAGCCTCCAAAGTCAGCTCTGCTTGCTGCAGGTAGGTGCATAATGTGGAGGCCGGCGGCGCTCTGTGCCAATAAAAGCTCTATGGTAATACATGACTCATACGCGAGGAGTCATCCATCCGGGCACCGGCCATGCTCCTTATAATGGCTATGATTTTAAGACCTCTTTACAGCAACAATAAAAGTGAAAGGTTATTCTTGGAAGGCCTTTATTAGATTACTGACAGGATGTGGAAAAACAATGAGTGTCACCGCGCGTGTCGATGGGCTGCGCCTCCGCTTGGAAGGTTCTAGCACAAACGCTAGCAGCGGACATGCTGCGGGTTATGGCGGGTTACCTGCCCGCGCGCCTTCCTTCACAGGCCCCACGTGCCACTGTGACGCGGCCAGGTTCTTCCATTCAATTGGTAGAGGTGGGCGTATGAGGTGGGCATTATCACCATCTGTCCCGCCTTATGCCTCCAGGAGTGTTGGTTCTTCAGAATCTGGAAAAATCTATGGGTTGTCAACAGAATGTGTTTTGAGGTAATGTGCATCTCTTTGTTAAGGCAAATCGATGGGACGTCATTCCATCGTTGAATGGTGGGACCGAAAACCCTGCTCTCACCGCGTGCCTACACATCTGCGCATGTGCTGGACGCGTAGACTAGAAGAGCATGGGAACTTCATAACAGATGATTGGCTTGGGCCCCATAAATACATAAGTGCATCAAACACAGTCTTGTACAAATGGTATTGGGTATTCTGATATCACCACATCCTCCTCAACGAAAGAAAGAGCAGACACTTTGACCATCCCACCCAGAGTGACCAAAATATTGGGTTGAGTGGGTGAACGGACTGTGTGAAGTGTGCTCGGATGGGTGGTCTCGTCATGCCCCAAACGTACCGCCATGACCAAAGAAAGTAGCTCTTGCAAGCACATATGAAGAGTTTTTGTAGGTTGTTTAATAAATGAGAAAAATGTATTCCAAGGAAAATTACAGAATCACAGAGGGTCGTGCTACCGGCATGGATTGTGTTCCTGCAGATTTATTTCTAAGTAACAGAGGGCGATGGCGGGTTTACATTTTGTATGTGGCTAATGCCGTAGCCCAAGGTACGGATGTACCTAAATCTTGGAAAGGGGCTGAAATAGTGCCGGTGTTTAAGAAGGGGGACAAGTCGCTCGCAGCCAATTATAGACCAATAAGTCTAATTGACTGCATACAAAAAATCATGGGACGGCTGGTTTTGGGCAGAATCCAGACCTGGATGGATAATGACAATATCTTGAGTTACCTCCAGGCTGGCTTCCGCCCAAAAACAAGTACCATAGGCCAGGTCTTCCGGTTTATAATGTTATACTGGCGTACCGTGGTCCTGGAAAAGGGTACTTTGTTTTCCGTCTTTGTTGATTTAAAGGCGGCTTTCGACCTGGTCCCACGAAATACATTATGGGAAGTTCTTGCGGGGCAGGGGATGCCACCTGAACTGTTGAGTCTGATCGTCCGCTTACATGAGGGTACGTTCGCTCGGGTCTGGTGGGGTCGCCAGGGGGAGGTTACGGAATCCTTCCCTGTAGAGGTGGGAAGTGAGGAAGGGGTGCGCCATGGCACCGACCCAGTTCTCGCTCTTCGTGAACGGGGTTGCAGATTTCCTCTCCCTGGTCCCGACCGACGCCCCTGCGTTGTGTGGTGAGCGGGTCCCGATCCTCATGTTTGCGAACGATACCCTCATCCTCTCAAAAACACCCAGTGGGCTCTAACAAGCGCTGCGGCGCTATGAAGACTTTTGTCTCGATAGGGGCTTAGAAATAAACACGGCAAAAACCAAGTTTATGGTCCTTACGGGCCGTAAAGCTCATGGGACTGCCTGGCCTTTTAGAGGTACGATACATATGAATGGCTCCCCGCTGGAGCGGGTAGATGCCTTCACTTACCTGGGGGTTACACTCCAGAGAGATCTGGGGTGGTCTAGACAAATAGACATTGTAGTTTTAAAACACCAACAGCAGGCAGGCATTCTCTTGAAAAAATTTACCTCTTCATTGACAAAGCCCATTAGCCCATTATTAGAAGTATATGGGATGAAGGTCCTAAGTTCGGCCCTTTACGGTGCCGAACTTTCGGGTTTTGAAGATCTAGGGAAATTGACGCTAGCAGAAAACGAATTTCTACGAAAAGCTACTAGCGTTCCCGTAAGTACCCCGTTAACACCATTAATGTGGGACCTTGGAAAAAAGGCGGTGCAGGACCTCGCCCTTTTGCGGCCCCTACTTTCCTGGCGGCGCCTATGGACCACAGAAGAACTAAGTCACTATGCTCAGGGCCTGAGGGAGATAATGAAGAAGTATTCCTCCCGAAAAATACAATGGTTAAAAGCCATTCAGTCTTTACTTTTTAAATTGGGAATGAGGGAACTGTGGGAAGACCCGGAAAACGCTCTTTTCCCCTCCAAAACTCTTTTTGAAAAAAAGTACTGGGAGATGGTGATTACAGAAGAGAGGTCGGAGGGTCTCTCCCGGCACCTGACAGGTCGTTTCATGGATACTAAGGCCCACCCGATTCTGGAGCCTTATTGGGATATAATTGGGAAACAGCTGGATCGTAAGCTCTATTTTCAGCTCAGAGGGGGCACCCTCCCAGTAAGGTCTTTAACAGCAAATTGGGCAGGAAAAAATGGTAACGACAGATGTCCAAAGTGTGGGGAGGAACAAGAGACTATAAGCCATTTCCTCTTCTTCTGTCCCATGTACACTGCCCCCAGAACGATGTGGATTAAGCCTATATGTAAATTGCTTGGGATACATAGGCACGAAGAGGCTCTTAGAATTTTATGTACAGACCCAACCCCTACAATTGCTGTTGCTGTGGCTTAGTTCTTAAAATGGGCTTGGGTAATTCGTTCAAAACAAATAGCGACAGACATATGATGATCTAGTTTTAGCTCTGAGCTCCTGTGTAATATACCCCTGAAAGAATTGTATATTTATCAGATTGATTTTAGATATGTAAGTTGATATTCGACAATAGTCTACTGTAGTTTAATTCCTTTTTAATATTTATTGTATGAATTTTAATGGATTTTAAAATACTGAATTTTTATGTATACTTTTATGACTTAAATTGTCGAATAAAGTTTATGAAACGGAAACGGGTATTAGAATAAATTACCCAGTGTCACATTTGTTAGGTTTCAGTTCTTAGAAATGAGGCAGGTGCACAAATATTTGTTGCACTCTACGAAATGATAGCTTTCCCCCCTCTCTTTGGTAATCCAACCAAACCTGTTTCTTGAAGGGTCTTCTTGGCCCTCTGTGTTGGAGGTGCAAAAGGTAGACTCTTAGGACCATATGTATAAATACTCTATTTGCTAAAAGGGGTCGCAATTTGCCCACCAACCTTTAGCGAATCAAATGGTATTTTGTAAACTGACCTGGTAGGTCAGGTCGTAAAATACTGAATTGTAGTGGGTTACGATACCACCTTGCTCACGCATATTACAGAGGTAGGTTGCAAACTGCGACCCATTATGATTCGCTGCCATCACAAGGATAGTGGCCTGAGAATGGATTATTACTGCCTTTATGTAGTCAGTAAAATGTTAAAGTTAAACCATTAATGTATCCCATTGCAAACTATTTGGAAGGTACGCACTAAACATGCCTCTTCCAAATAGTGATTCAGCATTTACTTGCAAACCCAAATTGTGATTGCGATTCTGAAGCATGTTAACGAATCACAATTTGGATTTTGAACAATACCAAAAGTCCATCTTGCAGTTGCAAAGGGTACAATTTAGTGAATCTAAGCCCTTACGACCACAAAACCCCTTTGGCCATCTGGCCCTTAATTTGCTGTGTCCCACACTGCTTAAAACCTTAAGGGAAAGCCCGGGATCAAAATTATAACATACTAGCAGCCCGCCCCAGCGTTGCCTGGGGCAGAAGGGGGCTGGGGGCAGCATTTCAGGCTTGCCCGTCCCTCGGCCCGTCCCTCCGCCCGTCTCTCGCCCGTTCCTCCGCCCGTCCCTTGGCCCATCCCTCCGCCTGTCCCTCGGCCCGTCCCTCCAGGTTCACTTACCTTACTCGCCGCTCCTCCTCGTGCTGCTGATTTTACCGCTCCACTGCTCCTCCGCTTATCGCTGGTCACGTCCCTCGGCCCGTCCCTCCAGGTTCACATACCTTACTCGCCGCTCCTCCTCGCGCTGCTTCTCGCTGGTCATTACCGCTTGTCCGCCGGTCCTACCCGCCTGTCCGCAGCTCCTCCCCGCGATCATGTCCTCCACTCTTCCTGTTGCTCCTAAACGCCGCTCCTCCCCGCGCTCTCTATGTCATGACGCAGACGTCGCGGCCGGCGCTTCTTTCAGGGGACTACTTTGTTTTTAAAGTTAATTTTTTTAATTTACGTTTTATTTTAATTTTATGTAGCCTATGTCCATCTACACACCCTGACAATTTCAAGAATGTATCGGGTGTGTAGATTGGCGCTGTGGTTCCCGAGTTTACTTTGCCAAAAGAGTTGAGTTCTCTCTTTATAATAGTAGTATAGATTTGGCAAATTTCCAACTTCAAGTTCTGGCATTTCCCCTTTTTGAGACCACTGGGATTAGGACGTCACTTTGAAAATCACCTGCATCTTGGCCAGTGGTGGCTCTCTTGTAAAGCTGGGCTTGGACAGGCAGCATCCACATGAGTGTATGATCCTGCCATTTCCCTCTCATTCCTGCAGGCAGGTCAGCAGTTTCAAGATTCTGCTTTGTCATACATGAAGTCCTTGTAATAAACATGGTTGACGGGGATGGGCGCTGACTTTCTGCCCAGTGAGGTATAAAGACCACATTTTAATTAAAAAGGCTGAGGTTGAGTGAGAAAGATGCACCATTTCTTATGTGGTCAGCAGGTTGGCAGCATGTTTGATCTCTGGGTGGTCCAAATGGAGATTATTCTCTTGGGTCTTTAAACCATTTGGCAAATCCAGGGACACAAAGGGTTGGTAATGGTTGGGAACGTGGGAAGGTTTGTGTGCTGTCAGCTGCCCCGGGTTGTCCTCTTTCTTTTAATGCATGTGACAGGTAATCTCTGCATGAGCCAAGTTGACCTCCATGGGTCTTGTGCATGGGTTAGTTTATAGTCTCCCATACTATTGGGGGGATGTGCCCCACTGTTTGTATAGTCGGTAAAGTTTGTTGGGCAGTGGTGTGGTTGATGTGGTGCTGTGATTGTACAATGATTGAGAGTGTATGATATACTGTGTCTTGAACAGTAGGGTCTGATGTGGTGGAGGTCTGTGGTGTGGTGGTGTGTGGTTATATTGAATGAGGGTGCGTGCACCAGTGTTGTGGTGTGTGTGATATTGTTTGGGCTGTGTGATGGGTAGGTATGTTGCTGCATGCTGCTTTATGAACCAGTGTAGTATTATATGGTGCTATGTGTTATAGTTGTTTGGTTTTTGAGGTGTGGTGTCCTGAGGTATGTTGAGAAATATGCTAGTGTATGGAGCAGCTCGTTGTGATGCCTTGTGGATATATGTGAGAGTGACATGAAGTAGCAATGGATGATGCAGTGTTGACTAGCAGGGTGGAGTTGCAGTATGTCGTGTGAGGTGCGTAGGGTGCGGTGTGGGTTTATATCTGTTAAGGTGTGCTGGGTGACGGTGTGGTGACCACACCGTCACCCAGCACACCTTAACAGGTTACTCTTGAATGATAAGGAGAGCAAGTGTGAAGTGTGTTGTGGTGATGGTGAAATACACTGTTAAAGGTCATGTTGTGTACACTAGTGTCATACATGTTCATGGTATGTAGCTGCCCAGTGTGATTTGATATGATGTGGTGAGAGCAGTGCTTAATTTGAGCCTGTTGTGACAGTCTGCCACAAGGTGGTGATGTATGGCTAATTTAGAGATGACCACTACAACAGTCAGTCATTTTGAATGTATATTGAATAAATAATTATTACCGGCCCTCCAAGCCATTCTTCTAGCTTTGGGGCCTGAAATAGTCCGAATTGTCACACTTGCAGGAGTGCGATGGTTACTAGTTGTATTGTTACTATCATTGGCAGCATAGTCATTGGGATGTCTGAAGAAGTTTGGAAAGGTAGGAGGGAAAGGAGAAAAGAAGAGAAAGAAAGGGGGAGGGTTGCGAGCGCAAGAGAATGAGGGAAGGAGACGAAAGAGATGTGGGCATGTCAGCATGATGGGAAAATGGAGTGTGGTTGGTTATCATAGAGTGCGCTTCGTGTGTGTGGTATGTGTGAGGACATGTGTTCTGCAAGGGGAGTGCAAGGACAAAGTGTGGGGTGTGGTGTGATCGGAGTGCACGAGAAGCAAAGACGGAACATCAGGAAGTGGGGCGAAACTTGTGAGGGTGTATAGGAAGTGTGGTGTGTTGTTGACGTAGGCTACAGCGGACACAGATTAACCGCATCGCTGCGGCGGCTTTTCCCGCTGTGCGCGGCATTTTCAAAAATCCCGCGTAACGTGACAAAGCCAGCTCGTCATCCGCGCAGCGCAGGTAACGCCCATGACGAGCTGGCTTTGTCATTAGCGTCGAAGGGGTTAAACTCAAATCAAGAGTCAAGGTTGTGCGGTCCCACGTCACTGCATCATGCCTCAGTGACCAATCCGAAAGTTCTTCCTTCAACCCGGAAGTGCTGACACTATGATAATGTATTTGTCCAGTTTAGCGATTAATTATAGAGATCAACCAGCATTGGCTAAGCCAGTAGTTCTGGTGTTGTCCACCATCCTTTTGGCCTTGTTAATGCTTTTGTTTGTCAAGTTTTTTTCAAAACTTTGTTAGGAAGCTGCCAGCTCTCATCTAAAAAAAAACAAAAAAAAACGGAAGCACACATTACCATATCACACAACTACATGGTGTTTGGATGTGCAACATGTGAAAGAGCAGAATGACATCACTCACATGGATATAGTACCTTGACCGATTGCAAGTGTGATGCTGTAGAGGGAGGAAGAAAAACCTGAAACACGTATTGACAGACCAATGGATGCAGAAGGGTGACTGAAAAGGCCTCACTATATAATACATATGATTTTAGTCAAATCAAAATGTCTTTGCTAATAGCAAAAAAACACAAAACAAATCCCAATGAAGTTTCAAGCAGAGTGGGACTACAGTATAAATAAGCATTGGCAAAGCCAATGGGTATCCCCTATGAGACTTATTGGCTTTGTCAATGTATTTTAACCATATTTTATAATTGGGAGGCTGCTGTGCAGCCTGGCTGAAAATAATAGAAATAAAGCACAGGGACACACCCACTGCTTGCTGCTACTAGGGCTTTTTTTGGGGGGGGGGAGGGGCAGGTGCGAGGGCATATAGGATGGCAACATGGACAAAGCGGGGACAAACACTATGACACAGCCAGCGGTAGGGTATCTGCATCATACTGGTGGGGCAAAGCAGAAAGACAAGAGAGGGTTGGAGTGACGTGCTGGGGAGGCGGAATGACAGCGGAGAGTCAGTGAGTGGGAAGAACACAGCGGGGAGAGAAGTACACAAGGAAGACAACTGAACTCTGGTGGAGTGCTTAAACAGAGAGGAAAAAAGTACTGTCTAAAAAATGAACAGTCGAAAGACTGCCATACTCCGGGTAAGAGACAAACACACGAAAGGGAAGGAGCTTTAAGTAGCTGACCAATAAGCAAGGCCACTGTAAATATGCAATTTTGCGTCTTTGGTGTGTTCCGCATATTTATGGATTTGCCACACAATCCAGCGTTTGCTTCATAATCTGCAGATTTTTACAAAAACAATATTTGTAGCTCAAACAGATCAAAAGTTACTACAAATCGTGGCAGCAAGTGTTGCTGAACAATGAAAGGCCCTTTAAAAGAGTGACTAGTCACCTTTCTGTTGTTTATTGCTGTATTTAAGTGTCCAGTAGGTACTAATGATGTGAAACCTTGGCTCGAATAGTGTATATTATGTGAAAATGACAAAATCATGAGGTAATCCTATATCACAAAATGTTCAGCATTATGCTGTGTAATTTGCCATTTTTGTTGCATAATTGAGTCTGCCTTCCCGCATCATTTGGTCCATCCCTTCTGCATAATTCCAGTGGCCCTGCCAATAGGAAGCAAGCACATGAGAGTGACAATGAAGTCAACTAATGGAAAGCAATGAGCAGTCTCTAAGCACATTGTTAGAATCCAAAAGGTCTTGCAAGAGACAGTGAATTGCTTAGGTGAGACCTACCAATCAGGAACTACAACTACTACTTCTTGGGGAGGAGACAGAGATTTTGTTAAGGCATGGGCAAAGTGGGATTTACCCCAGGGCCCCAGCCTTTCAGGGGCCCCCCCTGATAGAGCCAGCTTTGATCGGCAGAAAGTCTTGTCCTTGTGACCTTGAATAATTCTTAAACAGATTGTTCTAAATACTGGTTTCTTTTAATTTATTTTTAATGTGTTTGGTGTGTGAAAGTCTATAACTATTACAAACATTTTGCAGAGAAATGTTCTGTTTATGATGAATGCAAGGTCCATAAAAAAAATTCTTGTAGATCAAAACAGGGCATCACATATGAGAAATTGGAGGGTGTCACAGAGATTATTCGCAGCAATATCACAAGTTACAATCCCTGAATATTAGATGTAAACACATTTCAAATTTGGATGAGCATGCCTGTGCACTGTCAGCGAACTAGCCAAAGAGTGCATGAAAAAGCTGAAATTAGATAATATATTCAAAGCTATTCTGAAAAGGGGCCCCCAAAATACGTTTGGCCCAGGGCCCCCAAAATCCTTAAAATGTCGCTGGGAGGAGAAGCGGCCCATTGGCCAGAGCTGCTGACTTTGAACTGAGTTTTAGCGTTAATTCAATATCCTGTGATTCTGGGCAAATAACTTAACCTCCTGTGCCTAAACGTCGTGTAAAAAAAACTTGAAACTCCACACTTGTTGCCTAGATTCAACCCTAGTGCGCCATAAATATTTGTATTGTAAAACTGTAGCAGCTACCTTCAGCAACCTGATATGGATCCTCCCAGACCCACCTCCCCCAAGCTGCAGTCTCTGCCTCCCGCCGAACGCACCTTTCTCGGGCTCGCGCCAGGCAGACTCTTCCTTCCTGTCTGCACGTGACTCCGTCAAGGCCCTGTCTAATTACCTAGCTTTCCGCCATCTTGAAATCGATCTCGAGACGCTCTTTAGACAAAAAGGTTTCTACTCTTGGGTGAAAGATTGGATGCGGCAGACCGTGCGTCTCCGCTCCTTCGAATGCTTGATTTATTTGTCTGCTCTCAGCACAACCCAGGCCCGCTCTTCACCCTGCACACAAGGAGAGCGAAAAACACATGACAAACCTATCTCATACCTACGATCACCGTGGTGCCCATTCTGAGTTCAATTCTCCATAGGGATGCAGTGAGGCACTATTACTGCAGATATGTCCCATCGTTTGAAATGCATAGACGTGCAAATATGGATGGTTGTCCGGTTGTGGCACCTTTGTGCCCTGTGTTCACCCTACTCCGGGTGTCTAAATTAACCTGTTAGTTAGAGTTTCTATGCTTCCGGCTTGACTAAGATCTGGTGGGTAACGCTACTGCGTCGCCCTCAGCACGTGTTTCTGCCTTTCTTGGGCTTTGAGTTTCTCTGTTCCATCTACATCCAAAATTCAACATGTTTCTTGTTAGTCAACCACCCAAGACTCACCAGTCACAGGAAATCATTAGCCAACATAACAACTCCCACTCAACTGTGGGCAAATAAAGTGCCTCACCTTCCCAGAGCAGCTGGCAAATGCTGGTGGAATTGAGCAAAAGCTTCACTGTTGACGGACATTCATGAGTCGGGTAGACACCCCATGCAGTCGCAATGGGCCTTTCGACCTGGTCGATCCTCGTGGATATAGTTTGGCCATAAAAACAGAACGGTTCTTCGGCATCATCCTTTGTGTGTGCGCATGCATGTGAGTTAAAATAGTGCAAACCTTGCTCTCCGCTGCGGCACTCACCTTGACTTGATCGCTAACACTGCCGCTCTAGAGAGGATAAAAAAAAGAAACAACACACTTGCCAAAGCTGAGAAACGAATTTTTCAAAACAGTTATAAGAAAGCATACACGAAAAATAGCATGGACCCTAGCTTTTTAAATTGCAACTTTTGCTTTTAATTTTTCAAGACTATTTTAGTTTTTAGTCGTTTTTCTTTTTGTGCATGGAAATACAAAAACATGAAGAATTATATATACAATTATATACAAACATGAAACAAACAAATTAGTATGTCCAATGATTCAAACAACCTCGCATACAACACATTCTTGGCCAACCATTCATACTATACCACATCCATACTAGTCCCGGTGTCAAAAGAATTTTTTTATATACAAAACGATCTTAATTGTTATATTTAACACTCTTCACAGTTGTTTTTCAAAGTTTGAGAAAAGCCAAATAGGTCGTAATAAGTTGACAAATCAAGTTCAGTGTTGATTCACACAGAAGACCCCTGACCGTGTCCCCGACTGAATGGGCTCTGTCGTGTTGATCGGTTCTAGCGCCAAACAATGCGTGGCCGTGCTCCACGCTGGTACTCAAAGCTTTCTATGGTTCGTGATTCTCCGCTCCGAGCGGAGAATCACGAACCATAGAAAGCTTTGAGTACCAGCGTGGAGCACGGCCACGCATTGTTTGGCGCTAGAACCGATCAACACGACAGAGCCCATTCAGTCGGGGACACGACCCGAAACAAGCACGCACTGCGGCTAAGTACCTTTCGCTCCACCTAAGTTGGAATACATCTGTCTTTTAACCACGGTTGGAGCCATGACCCAACAGTAGAGTTACTTTTTGGTCCTGAGGAGAACCCTGGCACTCACAGGGTTCGAAACGCGTTGACCGACCCGGTCCCGGGTCTTCTGTGTGAATCAACACTGAACTTGATTTGTCAACTTATTACGACCTATTTGGCTTTTATTAAGATCGTTTTGTATATAAAAAATTTCTTTTGACACCGGGACTAGTATGGATGTGGTATAGTATGAATGGTTGGCCAAGAATGTGTTGTATGCGAGGTTGTTTGAATCATTGGACATACTAATTTGTTTGTTTCATGTTTGTATATA
Organism: Lissotriton vulgaris; assembly: GCF_964263255.1. Classification (NCBI taxonomy): domain Eukaryota; kingdom Metazoa; phylum Chordata; class Amphibia; order Caudata; family Salamandridae; genus Lissotriton; species Lissotriton vulgaris. The sequence goes on from NC_141694.1 coordinate 1,831,609,790, forward strand.
ATTGTATATATAATTCTTCATGTTTTTGTATTTCCATGCACAAAAAGAAAAACGACTAAAAACTAAAATAGTCTTGAAAAATTAAAAGCAAAAGTTGCAATTTAAAAAGCTAGCGTCCATGCTATTTTTCGTGTATGCTTTCTTATAACTGTTTTGAAAAAATAGTTTCTCAGCTTTGGCAAGTGTGTTGTTTCTTTAGTTTCATTTGGCTCAGCCTTGCTGAGTGTAGGAGTCAAAACCCTTCTTTGTTATTTGGCTCTAGAGAGGATGGCTCATTTCTCTTGCTGATCGCGTAATCCCATTTCATCGCCAAGCTATTACCGAGAGGTGAAGGGCAAAGGATATTACTGCGCATGGATTCCCATTCCTGCCAGAATGGCATGGATTAGCTTCCTGGAAAGAATCTGCAATGAGAATGTTAACAACTTTGGTTTATCGAAGAAGCATTGAGAAATGTCACACTGGGAGCTGCGCCCGCAAAGCATGGTTGGCTAGATGTGTTTATGGCCACGTTGATAGGCCGTGAAGAATTTGTTGACGACTCTGCTACCTAGTCCCGCAGACAGAGGATGGATGGGTAGGAGAGGTGGATGGTGCACTGTGATGGTGGTTACCAGCAAACAGCATCGGTTAGACCAGCAAACAGTGTTAGAAGTGGCTTCTGGTTACCCTTCACACCATCTTATTTCGTGTGGTCTAGGAGGAGGAGGACTGTGAATGCTTTGGTGGTTGGGGGCTGTTGATCCAAGTCTAGCAGGAGGGGATATGTGGCAGAACCTTAATTAAACGGCTTGTAAATCGAAGTTTTTAAGCTATGCAAGAAGCCATGAGGACAGAAGCATGCTCTTCGATCCAACGTCTTCACTGCTTCATTATCTATTTATTTACCTCATTGTTTAGCTCAGGGAAGTTGAAATTTATCAAAGTGTGGAGTAGATTAAGATATAGAGGAAAAATATAAAATGATGGAAAATAATGGAAAACATAACAACAAAACAAGAAGCGGTTAAAAAAACAAAAGCAATAAAGAGAGCAAGATTTAATAAACAAACACTGGCAAAGCAAACATGTATTGCTTTCAGACCTTTTGGCTTTGTCAATGGTTTTTAGCCATGCTGTCTAGCATGGCTACATAAAAATAGAAAAGGTTGAGAGGCAACACAGAGGGCAAATGGTGGGGGGAGTGCAAGCAACAATGAGGGTATGGAAATAACAGTGAGGGCACGAAAAGATAAGAGTAGCAATGGGGTGACCGAAAAAGAGGGCCCTTATGGCAGAGAAGCAAAACGAGGGGAACGGAAGCAACATGGATGGTGGGGCTGAGATGAGTAGCAATGGACAAGGGAGCAACATAGAATGTGTGAGGGAGAATCACAAGCAACAAGGGAACACAAGCACAACATTGTAACAAGGAAAGGAACTTCGGGAGGACAATTTTTAACGGGGTCCAGTGTACATGTCCAAGTCACTAGTAGCAAAAAGAAGCACAAAGTTCCCCGGTAGGACTAAGAAGAAGGAGTGTGTGTGTGTATGGTGTAGATAGAGATATCCAAGAGGGAAGGCGAAAAGGGGAATTTCCCTCTTGGGAACTAGAACCCTCACACGCCCAGCAAGCTAGGTGTCCTGCTTCATCGTATGGGTCCTGCTCCTCGTCAGACTGGCTTCAATGTCTGACGGGCACCCGCAAAGGGGCTCTTTAGCGGAGATCTTTTGTTCCAGCCATATGGTGCATGCGTGTGAGAGGGCAGGTGAATGTGTAGTCGTGGAAAAGTGGTGGTGATTTAAAAAAGGTAAGTTAATCCACAAGGAATTTTAATGGCGTGGCTAACTCCCTTGGTTAAAATAGTGGGAGGGGAGATAGACGCCACAAATGTTTGTGGCGAAGATATCTGCAACCCTCTGTTTAGGTCGACATGTTTCTTGCTAATCTAGCAATTCCTCAGGACCTTGGTGTCAAGTACTACACAGTGAATTAAAAAAACTTATTTCATACAACCTTTATTTTTAAGGTCTGTGATGGGGCAGGCCAACTGGTCCTGCCTCGAGTGGTGCAACCCTAAGTGTGTCCCTAAGGTGCCCCGCAGTCTGCTCCTGTGGGACCTGCACAGAGGAGTCAGGGACCCAAACGGCTTGCGGTCTCTGCCTGCAAAACTACCCCCACGCGTAATCCGTGCGGGATCTGGAGCGACTGGTTCTAGTTCCCAAGAGGGAAATTCCCCTTTTCGCCTTCCCTCTCGGATATCTCTATTTACACCATACACACACACACTCCTTCTTTTTAGTCCTACCGGGGAACTTTGTGCTTCTTTTTGCTACTAACACAACATACAGGAAGGTGGGCAAACGCACAGAGGCGACAAGCAGCATCATAGAGTGCAGAGAGAGAGAAGTACATGTGGGAGACAGCTGAAAAAGACATGCACTCTCACGGAATGTGTCATGCTCTCTTCAGCCCGGTAGCTTGCAAATTACCACACAACACAATGAGCTCTGTAGTTCATATCTTTATTCTCCAGACGGCAACTGTGACATGCACGCACTGCATCGTAAACTTTATTAACCACACCTAGACACACTCTACCAATTATGTCATTCCTCTACCGAGTCCATCAGGGACCAGAAGGGGGTCCTGCTTTTCCTTTTCACAAGACACTACAGGGTGCTTAACCTAAAAGAATAAAAGCAGTGCTTCAAAAGCAAGCACTGGAAGCATAGAGGCCAACCAATCAAAAGAGATGATAAAGAAGATATTCCATGGGAGAAACAATCACAAGATGGACAAGTTGGGATACTAAATACGAAGCAGGCAAATGAGTGACAGAGAAGGCAACTAATGGTAAGCAGTGGACGGGCCCCGGGCTCCTGTATGTTCTTGGCAAACTCACAGTGTGTCTGGCACCATGCAGCATAAACGCCGCCTAGTATGCTCAACCTAAAAGGAGGACTAAAACACCAGGATTAAGTTTCTTCCTAACGAGTAGTTACCATGAAATAGTATGAAGAGATGGCCACAACTTGTTCTAACACAACATATTGGCCCCAGAGGAAGACTCGCCCCAGTGTTCTTTGTAGGCGACGTTTTGTCCCTCTCGTATGACAATTGACTGGATTAGCGAGGTTTGTATGCTCAAGGCCAAACTGCCATCGACCGTAACCCCTTCACTGCGGGGTTGTTCCCCCCGCTGTGCTGGGGTCGGCGCGCACAGCACCCCGGTGCTCATGACGAGCTCAGTTCGTCATGAGCCACGGCGCTCCGGTGCTCATGACGAGCTCAGCTCGTCATGACCGTGCCGTTTAATGGAACGCTCAGCACAGCGTGCGAGCGTTCCATTTAACCGGCGCGAGCCACGGTGCTCCAGTGCTCATGACGAGCTGAGCTCGTCATGAGCACTCAAGGTGTTAATGGACAAATTAGTGGGTTATAAGATTAACTAATTAAGTAAAGAGGAACTCCTTTGTCAAAAACAGTTGAGAAGATGGCAAGGTTAAAACCTTACCTTTTGTCTTGGAATGAATGAGGTAAGTGCCACTTTTCTTGATTATGGACGGTTTGGTCTTGAAGGAGCACAGTGAAACCTGTTTCTTTACTGACGTCTTTGCAGTTTTCCATTCTTGCCCTTTGTTAGCTGACCTCATGCATCAGTGAGATGGTGAGACCTGGAGCATCAGAAGTTAGCTCTCTACAAGGATATCTTCCCAAAGTGTGCTCTTGGTGAAGCAGAGACTGGCACAGAAAATGACCCTTACCACAGGCCAGGGCCAGAGCATCCTCTCCAGATGCATCTGCAGATGTGGGAGGGGAAGGCCTTCGACTCAGTTAACCAGGGGCGTGTGCCACAGCGTAAGCTCATCGCCTGCCCTTGATAGTGCAGAAAGGATGTTTGAGAATATGACCCTCACCCATCTTGTCAACCTGAGGAAAAGTGGACGGACGTTCCAGAGTTCTGAGCGACACCATTGTCGGGGTTCCCCAAACCCAGCTTATCACCACGAAAACCCAGACTAAAATTTCACATGGTATGTGCCGTGAACTACACCCTTGCACCTATCCTTGCTACTGCAAAGAGGAGACAGAAAAAGAGCAGAAAGTGAGCAATTTACTAAATAGTCAAATTAAGATGTCAGCCATTTCTGAGAGTGACCCGCATGTGTCAATACAAGAAAGATGTTTAATATTTTATAGGAGACGTGATGCTAAGTAAACCCGCACCCCTCCCCCTGATATTCCGAATGCAAGCGACCACCATGACACCTCCCTCATAAGAACCTGCAGAGCTTCATGGATGAGGTGGGTTCAGAATAAGAACCTGTAGTGGTCCAGATCCCTAGTTTCAACTTTTCATGAAAGTGGTCCATGGGCGTCCTGTCGCCATAAGAACCTACAGCTTCTTAGTGTTGCTAAGTGGGACCTCATCTCTCCACCCAAGACTGCAGGAGAATAGGGATTCTCACTGATAACCACAAAGTCGTTGTGAACATATCTTCACACTTGTGTTATTTAGCTCATCACACGAGAGGCTATTACATTTGTTTCATTGCCTTTGGAAAATGTAAGTAAGGTGACTAGTTTAACCTCCTCATCAACCATAACCTTGCTAACAGTAGATTTTGGGAATTACAACTTTCTATCCCTGGAGAGATGTGTATCCCCCTTTGGGTGTGCAGACATGAAACCCGGGATAGACATGAAACCCTGGATAGCCAGGACCTCCTTTCAGAAATCAGCCCAACTTCACACTTCTGTCTGTAGCAAAGGCTCATTATTAAACCAAGAAAGTACTAGAAAAATGCTTTTCTATTGATATAAAGTTAGGACTTTTCTAGAAACCTCACTAAAACCTTGAAATTAAGTTGCGGCTTGATTGCTATACCCAATCAATACATACTTGCTACTGGGGAAATGGTGAAAGTCTTACGTGCACAGAAACTGTGGGCTTTTTCCATTGATTCCCATTTGGGTGGTGGGATGTCCAGGCTAATGACATGAGCAATGGGCAAATCGCTCCAGTCGCTTCGAGATTATACAGAAGCGCCATACTCTGAAGCGAGCGTGTTATGGGATCCGCGGAAGCACCGTTTCCAAGGCAAAGTCATGGCTGAAGAATACTTCAAGATCGACCATGGAAATTCAAATAGGCATGAACGATGGATTCGATCTCCAGGAGCACTTCGCTATTTATATATATATATATATATATATATATATATATATATATAGTTGTTAACAAGAAAAATAGCCTTTGGGTGAAGAAGGTCTGGTCAACTGGGTTAGGCATTTGTCGAGTGAGAGACTGACACAGAGCTGATTGTTCTGTCAACAAAGACAACGCAGTGCCGCAATGATCGGTTCCCATTGCCTCTACTTCTCAGTATGGACAATGTTGATGATCTGGTGAAATGTTTATTTATCCCCTACGTAGTGCTGCGCACGTCAGTTGGCCGACTCAGCCCTGCCCATTCAATCAAACTGCCGCCACACAGCGGAATTCGCGCCGTGGTTAAGCAATTAAAGACAATGACAAGTTCTGATACCCTAGAGGGAGTGGAAGAAATTATGTGTGATTTAGAAGAACTACATTCTTGTTCTGTTAAGCTGCCGTTGAGGTTCACCATGTGCAGAGTCTGGGTCTTGGTGGTCGGAAGAGGCCTGGAGGTACTACAGGATGGAGGCGAGGTCTGACTAGTCACCAGAGAGGATCAGGGAATTTGACTCATCCCAAAGGATGACTTCAGAGACCCTAAACAATGTGACAAAGCACTAGATGCGACTGCACAAGACATAATCTGCAGTACAAAGGCTGAGTTATCACTTCACATCCCTAGGCATCGACTGCAGCGTTGCGTCTCCGCCTCCAGGTAAAGTCACTCTTCTGGCTGACTCATGACATTACGGGATGTGTCTCTAGTCCTAGAGAGAAAAGCAAAAAGGTGGTGGGTTGATTGCTTGAATTAATGTCAGCCACTACTAATTATTTGTGGCTGCATTCCACTCCATCAATAATCAGACCAGAGTAGACATCTGGAGGAAGGAACTTTTTCTGAAAGTGAACATGGAGAAAACTGAGGTACTGGTGTTCGGGTCAGGAATCCATCTGGTCTGGCAGCTGGCGGTCAGAGGAATGCGGTCCATTACCTCTCCAGTTAAATCTGCTAAAAATCTTGGGGTGGTGTTTGAAACCCTATTGAATTTGGAGTTGCAGGTCAAAGGGACCTCTAGTGCCTGTTTCTATATTATTAAGACTCTGGCAGATCTTTCCTTTTATTCCTGTTGAGCTGCACCATGTGGTGGTCATCGCTTTAGTTTCGACTAGACTTGACTAATGCAATGTCCTTCATCTCAATATCAAGGCCTCCTCATTGAACGAACTGCAGGCGACTCAAAACGGGTCTGCACGCATTATTCTTGATATCTCTAAGAGTGCGTCAGTTGGAGAGGGTCCCGAGGCCTTGCATTGGCTGCCTGTTAGGGGCTGCATCTTCTATAAGGCTCTCTGCTTGGTCTTTCAAGCCCTGCACCATAAAAGGTCTAAACATCTCTGCCCCATTTAACTGGGATATCACTGGCAGGTCACTCAGATCCTCTTCTGGTAGGAAAGCCCGTATCCCTAGATTTCGGAAAGCTAGATGGGACAGTCGATCTCTCTCCATTTCTGCCAGGCTCTGGAATTCCCTCCTTACACATTACCATTTTGAATTATTTTACTTTGTTTAAAAAATCCCTGAAAACTGGGCTTTTTTCACCTTAATTCTCTTAGGTCTGTTGTGGGTGAGACTGATCGCCCTTGGATACCTTCGGGTTTAATGCACTTTATTAAAGTTATTTTCATTTCACGACTTCTTTGCCCCCTAATCGTGGTCCTCCTCTAATAGGGACAGTCCAGCCCAATTTCCAGGCCAGGTCTCCTCCAGACTGGAATATAAGCAGCCCTAGGGATGTTCCAATATATATCTGCCTTACCTAGGCCTCCGTTGTGCCGCAGTGACATCACACTCTTTTAGGCTACTTATGACATCAAAGGAGGTGACACTAGTCCAAGAAAAATCAACAGTAACATCAAACTTTCTCTGCCTGATGACATCACACGAAGAGATCCACACTATCCTTTGTACAGTCAACAGAAACAGAAGTGACATCACAAAGCGCTTGATCCCAAAGGAAGCAGTGAAGGTAAATAAAGATTCTTGCTGTAATATGTAGGTTTAAAAGAAATTGCATGTCTCATTTGTACAGTGCACAAGAAATACGGAACATTTCCATTTCTAAAGACATAAACACAGTTTCATCAGGGGACACTTTCTATAGGACACCTTCTAAATGACGTGGGGTCCTCGATATGAGACATAAGCATGTTGGGAATGACATACTTCTGATCTGAAAAGCAAAACTACAAGTCCCAGCATGCTTCTGCCACCCAGTGCAAACCTCATGACCTGGGATGAGCTGACAGCTATGACAGTCCCCACATCCATGAAAGAAAGGGTTACCCTCTGTGATGTTACTTATTGTGGTTCAGCTAGCTAGTGATGGGAACGTGCTCTCCAACCTGCTGATGTGAGGGTAGAAGAGGACGCCACCATGGTGTGTCTAAAACAGCAAGAACAGGAAGAAGAAATGATGGACAGATGCCCATCGGTGTCAGGCTGGGAGCAGGGAAAACCCGGACCCGGAAGCAGTCATCCGGTAAAAAAATGGCTGACGGAGATGGGCCTGAACTAACAAACTCCAGGATACAGCTGCCAGACTGCTGAGATCAGGATACATATCTGCTTCCTGTGGACGGGAGATTATCTTCCTTTGAAGATAAAGTTGTGCGAAGATAGATTTTTAAATGTCAGAAATATGTATTGCGTTTTGCAGATAAAATAGTCAAAACTTAACATAGCTCACAAGCCCCAGCCTTGGAAGACTCGTGTTAGCGATGCATCTTTAGGCATCACATCGCTCGCTGATAAATTTAGCGATGGCTCTTGGGGATTCTGTGAATCTGGGCCGACAATACTTTTGGCACGTGCAAGAGAGCTGCTAAGATATCTCAGTGGGTCGAGCAGTAGAGATATGCATGAGTCCACCACATGGCATCCAAGGGGACGCGCTCAGATGAATCCCCTGCTTCCTCACCGAAAGAACCCCGAGGATCCACCTTTCACCTCTGAACTCAAGGAGATCACCTGCGGTGTCCCACAAGGCACATCCCCCCCCCCATGTTCTTCAACGCATATATGACTCCGCTGGCCAACATAGTCAGATTCCCATAGTTTCAACATAATTTCCTACGCCCAACTCTTTCTCTTACTCACCGGCGACCCCACCACCACCAGAACCAATTTCCATAGATGCGAGACAAACTTCACCGACTGGATGAAGAACAACTGCCTGCAGCTGAACACAGACAAGACGGAAGTACTGATCTTTAGCAACAGCGGCAACACATGGAACGACTCCTGGTAGCCATCAGACCAAATCACGCCAAAAACCTCAGAATCATCATTCACAACAAGCTCACCTAAAATCACAGATCAACGCCGGCTCCTCTGCCCGCTTCCTCACTCTGTGCATGCTACGTAAGATCTTCAAGTGGCTACCCCTACCCATGAGACGCACCATGACCAAGCCATCAACACTATCCGACTCGACTACAGCAATGCCCTCTACGTAGGAACTGCTGCATGCCTTCTACAGAGACTTCAGACCATACAGAACACCTCAGCCAGACTCCTCCTTAGCCTTCCCCGACGAACCCACATCACACCCTGTCTCGGGAAACTCCACCGGCTCCCCGTACAGAAGAGATGCCAATTCAAGCTGCTGACCCATGCACACCAGGCTCTGCACAACCAAGGACCCGCCTACATTGTTTTTTTCTACATTTATTTTGACCTGAGTTTTTTTGTTGTTACTGTAAACTTTTCACGTTACCCATACCCTCATACCTGCAACATACTATCATTGACAGGCTTACGACTGTATTTAGCATTTGCCGGATAGTGTTCTCTATCAAAAACAAGACCGATATCCCATCCACCATAGTGCAAGTGCATTATCGCCACTGCCATGCTTTTGCCACATAATCTATCATCTGCTGCATTCTATGCAGATTTTAGCAAAACATGTTGTTTCTAGCGCAAATGGGTCAAAAGTTACAAAAATGCAGCAACATTTGTTGCAGTGCAGGGGAAGGCCCTTCGCAAACGTTGAAGGGTTACCTTTCTGTTGCTATCAGGTACATGCATCAATGTAGGCTTTTGCGATTCCTTAATTGCGAGTATTAAGGAATCTCAATTAAGGAATTGCAAAAGCCTATGCATGTAGGAATCGCTATAAAATTTGTGATTCCTAAACATTACTTAATGGTGACTCGCAAATTGGAAGTCGCAATTAAGGAATGCCTTCCCATTCATTCCTATGGGCCTGTAGGCCCATAGGAATGAATGGGAGATTGCATGCGCAATATGCGAGTACCACTAGGTACTCGCAAATTGCGCATGCAATTTCAAGGGTGTCAAAAGGACACCCTGTTTCACGCCTGAAATTGGTCTGTGCACACATATTGCGCACACACATACCCCAAGGGCATGTGTGTGTGTAACCTACAACTTTAAAAAATGCACTTTAATGCATTTTTCAAAGTTTTTGCAAATTACCATCAAGTTCAACTTGATGGTAATTTGCGCCCCCTAGTAGCGAAATCACTATTCTAAAGTGGTTCTTGCATTGCATTTAAGGAATCGCAAATTGCGCTTCCTTCAATGCAAACGCAATTTGTGAAATCACAATTAATTGCGAATTCTCAAATTACGGGTGCCTTGAACCTTGATGCATCGCAAACGCCCTTTTTGCAGGCGCAAACGCTGATTTTTGCGAATCGCACCATTTGCGCGCGCAAAAATGGTTGATGCATGTGCCTGTTAGTGCTGTGCTTGGGTGTTAAACTGGTGCTAACAAGGTTAAACCTTTTCCCAGACAATGTTAACGTGTAAGAATGACAAAATAATAAAATAATACTGTCACAAAATGTGCTGCTTTACTCTGCATAATTTGCCTTTTGTTGCTGTATAATTTAGTCAACCCTGATGCATAATTTGGTTGTCCCCGGTCGCATAATTCCCGTGGCCCTGGTTATAGCCAGTGGCACTCAAGGAACTACAAATGGGACTTCTGCCTTATTTTTAAGGTGTATGTTGCCCGCCAAACTCAAAATAAGCCTCTTGGTCTGTACCTTTATAGGTCGCTTCACCCCTCTCTCTCTCTCGCTCCCAGGGTGGAGCATCAGCGAAGAGCTCTTGGATGACTTTATTGACACACCGAGTGGACCAGAGACAGCAATGTCCGGAAGCAAGAGCATTGAGATGCAGGTAGACCAGAGGACTTCCCTTCACCAGGAATCTAGCCAATGAGCAGAAGTAATGCACCTCCATGTTTGTGGATTAGAGATACCAGGCGGTGGCGGGCGGTCTTGAGGCTGCAATTTTTTTGGTGGGCCCGCCGCAGTCCCGCCAAGCATATTATGAGTTTCCTCTCCGTCACGGTTTTCATGGCGATTCCTCCTCTGTGAAAACTGTTGCGGTGAGGAAACACAGGTGGCCCTACAGGGAAATGGGGTGCATGCAGGGTAGCACATGTTGCACCCCCCTGTGTGCATGCAGCCCTGTACCTCACCTCCCTCTACCCCACAGATCTGTACCTCACCCCCTACACCTGCTAAATCTTAGTGTATTTCACCCTCTGTACCTCACCTTCCTCTACCTCACCAATCTCTCCCTCTACCCCAGCTAAATCTTAGTGTATTTCACCCTCTGTACCTCACCTTAGTCTACCTCACCAATCTCTCCTTCTACTTCAGCTAAATCTTGGTGTATTTACCCCCTTTGTACCTCACCTACCTTTACCGCCCGATCTCTACCTCTCCCAAGATGGCTCTCTACTCCGCCTCTCATGCCCGCACCTCTTTGCTCCAATCTTTTTGCCTACATCTAGTTCTCTCATTGGCTTCCTCAACTCACTTTCTTCCTCCTCCCCTCACTTTCTTCCGCCTCCCCTCACTGTGCACTTCACTGCTCTGCTCTCTGCCTCCAAACACAATCCTCTCTACCTCAACCCCTAATATGCTTCTTGGCGCTAGGTCCGTGTAATATAGGAAGCCACGCTGCGGGTGCGAGTTATGTGCCACAGCTCGGAGAGGGAAGGGTCGTGGATCTTCCACCACTAAAAAGGACGGCGACTCAACATACTACTATCGTGACCGTCTGAGAGGCGCTATATACGAGTAAATGAATGGGGTTTACCTCCTCTCCGAGGCTCCTGTCTGGTAAAGTGTTGACTAAGGGCACCACAAACCATGGATGGGTGTAATCGCCAGCAGTGGCTGCACACAAGAATCAGACTCTTGAAAATGACAATTCAGCGCTGTACGAATCACTAAAAAATGACAACGCAGCGCTATACCAATCACTGCAAATGACAACTCAGTGCTATATGAATCACTGCAAATGACAACGCAGCGCTATACCAATCACTGCAAATGACAACGCAGCGCTATATGAATCACTGCAAATGACAACGCAGCGCTATAGCAGTCAGTGCAAATGACAACGCAGCGCTATAGCAGTCACTGCAAATGACAACGCAGCGCTATATACCAATCACTGCAAATGACAACGTAGCGCTACACTTAATCACTGTCTGCCACCTTTCTGCAGCGCGTCGCACAGGCATCAATTATAAAGCGGGACTGTTTGCTCCACTTCGGTCTAAAGCTCGAGCTTCTTCTCTTTTTTGATGTTTCCTTCTCTGTTTTCCTCCTGAGCCCCCCCCCCCCCCCCCCCCCCCCTCTCCCCGCCCCCATCATGTACATGCACAAGAGGACCTCGACAGAGTGCATATGCGGCAAAAGACACCGCCGAAGCTCTGCCCTCAGTGCAGTGTCACTGAACCTGGCCATCTCCTTGTATCCAAGAATACCTTTGAGACAGCTGGGTGGGTTAATGCACCCACTCCAGAGGGCTCTGTGCTACGCTGATCAGGACGGGGCAGACTCGAGCTTTCATCCTTCGGAGGCCCATGAAACCACAGTTCACGTGCTTCAGCACTAATATTGATGCTATGAAAAAAGCTTGGCTCCGGGGTCACATTTAACGGCTCAGTAGAGTTCGTGTTCAGGGACCCACCCTTCAAAGTCGTCAAACGGAATACCCCTAAAATGGGTAACGCGCGAAGCTGCAGAGATTAGACACTGAAGTACAGAGTGATATGCAAGACATCTAATTGTCATTCATATATCTGTTACACCTGTTGGATTTAGTCACATTTTTAATTTTATTTAAAAGAGTAAAAATGCATACGGCGCGTGGCAGTCGATTTAAAAGCCCTTATGCTTCATACAGATTTTATTTGTATTCTTCTTATGTATTCCAAGCAAGTTTAGAGGGGAGGGCGGGCCCTGGTGACGTCATCAGAACCTGTCAGTCGGCGCTTGATGGCGCTGGCTGCCATGGCAACCGTGGAGCAGCATCGATTTTACCGTGAGCGAACAGGAAGGAGTAGGGAGGGGGGATGGGGCAGAACCGAGGCTTCTGCGAGGTGACATCATCAGCACTAACGACCATCATTAGCATAATTAGTAATGGCAGAGTCTGGCTCTCGGCTAATGGGCTCGGCGGAAAGCCTGTCCTTATTCCATTTCCCGCTCGAGCCCGAGCTGGCGATGATGGATCGCGGTGGCGATCACAGTCACACGGCGCGGCTGCGGAGGAGCCGGGATCCTGCCGGGATCCTGCCGGTCCGAACGGGCGCTGTAATGCAGCGCTGCAGGCCGGGGGAGGCTGGACGTGAATGCCTGGGAATAGGATACCACAGCTCACTACCACTTACAGAAAGCTGGGGTCAGAGGTCATACTCCATTTGCTCCTGTCCTTCCCCATTCATTGCATTTACTAACTCCAGTCTTTCAATGTCATGTGTAACTCCGGGCTCCGCCTGGTATGGCCCGTCCTTTCATGTCCTGGCTGGTACAAAAAGCAGGAAAGCTGGTATTTTTCAGATCAACAGTACATTCTTTAAGTAGTGAACTAAAGTAGAAAGCTTTTTTAAATGTGTTTTTGAGCTGCTTTATTGATCTCCGAAGGACACACAAAGACAGAAGGGTCATGTTAAAAAGGAATACAGACCATCTAAAATAATTTTCTATTTAAGTATCATGTCCGGGCCCTGGCAGAATTTTAACAGGTGAACAAATGGCCGGTTTGTTTCACTGGGAAGGGTGTCCGCCCTTAGGGTCCGGCCTTTACCCCCCTCTGCCCCCCCCCCTCCTTCCCCAGGCCTCATTCAGACCAGGGCCTGGTCGGTCCACAATTCCCTGATCACTAGAGGCAGCGCCTCCGCACGATGGCCCGGTGGGCAGCTCTTGCAAGAGGAGGACGAGCCAACAGATATACAGGAAGAGCCGAGCCAGAGCGCTCTGGCTCGGCTCTTAGAGCCTGTGGGTGCGAGCCGAGCCCTGACAATGTTCGCTATGTAAATCATGAAACAAACAAGTAAAATACGATCGAGCTGCTTCAAAATGAAAAACAAACGGCATTTTCCTAACACATGAAGCGTTGACATTAATAAATCATATTGCAGCACTGAACCGAGAGGCACTTATTAAAGTTCGTTTTTCAACATGAACCATTAGTGCACTGAGGCGAGACAATTGTCATGTAAACGCCGTGCGTGACCCACATTATTATAGAGCATCATTCAGACTAGTACATCAAGCACAGTAGGTTTTTATACAACTGGTACTCTCAGTCGCTGCTACTGCAACCATGGAGGGAGGGCCGGGCGCCAGGGCAGCAGGAGTGTCGGAGGGGGAGTCCGAGGGGAGTTGAATTAAAAAAGAAAAATAACTTACCTGTTCCTGCGGCTGCCTCGTGCGTTGGTGCTCCACTGTCTGCTGCTCCCAGCAGTCCCTGGGGCAACAGACTCCCCATCCAATCCAGACGCTGCTCTCATACTATGGGAGCAGCGTGGGGATTGGCCTGAGCTGGCTGGTTTTACGCTCCGCTCCAGGAGTTTGTGCTTTTCTCTAACCCAGGTTGTAGAATACAGCCGGGTTAGAGAAACCTAAGTGCGCACATCTGTTTGTCTGCAGGCCCGGACTGGCCGTTGCGGGCACAGGGCAATCCCCCGGTGCGCCGCAAGGGTGGGGCCGGTTTTGGGCCCCTGGGAGCCGTTTTTGCTACAGGGCCGTTTTTGCAGCATCTCTGCAAAAACGGCCCTGTAACAAAATAGCCGAAAACTGCCCCCCAGGGGGTGTGGGGGTGGGCGGCTGAGCACTTTGCCTGGGCCGGTATTGGTTCCCAGTCCGGCCCTGTTTGTCTGGAATAGGACGGCCGGCCAAACAGACATGCACACTCAGAAGTGCACAACATTCCGCCCGCCCCTCCCTACACATACTGGCTCAGCGCCAGCAGCTTCTGTCTCTGAGCTAGTGGGGCGACCCTCAGCGGAGTCGCCGGGTAGTCTGAACTTACCTAGTTGAAAGGACTTTCATACGCGTTAATGAAGAAAAAAGAGTTTTGGTGAAATCAAACAATTGCCTAAGATGTTACAATTGAAACGGGGAAGTCGTGATTAATCCATGTTTTCTGGTTCGCTTTCTACAAATCAGCCAGGTAATGGATATCTATTTGTCTTTCCTTATGTTTAAGCTTTATTTTCAGCCCTTTGTGCATTTATTTTGCTGTTTTTATATAGTGTGAACTCGACCCATAGGTATTGGAGTGCTTTACAAGAGCGGTAGTTACATTACACAAGGACACATTCATTGTTTATAGGTGGGGGGGGAATAAGTGATTTGCCCAGAAGCAACAATTGTTGCACCAATGCGGAGGCTGGAACCTGGTCGTCGGCTCTAGCCGTTACACCACCTCCTGGGTAGAGGGAGGGTGGCAGGCAGAAGCCACACGAAAGCTCGGCTCGTTATGGGATCGAGATTCCAACAGGATGTCGAGCTGAGCCAGAGCCAGGCTTCAGGCTGTAGCCTTCTTCGAGCTTTCAGTGGTTCGCCCACCTGCAGCTCAGACCTCACTAGGATGGGGCTAACAGGAGGTCACAATACTAGGCCATGGCTCAGCCCACATCGCTATTGCTTTCAGGGCCAGGATACCCTCCCAGGTGATTGTGCGTTCCACAAATACATATAACATAATGTAAAATATCATTACACAAGCAACAACAGTGAATCCGACATTCTCACCCATGTCCAGAAACTGGACAACGGGGTTGTAAGCAAACATTAAAATGCAAAAGGGCTCCCTCCACTCACAAGCAGAGTTTCGGGGCGAAGATGACAGGCAGCAGAGGGCCCTCTCAGTACCAGGAGCTTCCCCGTGCATTGCAGGTGAAGCGGGGCTCAGTGTTACACTCCTGGAGGGCGTGGTTTAGGTGCAGGAGAGCACCCAGCCCCTCATGAGGTCACCTATGCCCCCAGTCATCATTTTGCATTATGACTCTGTAAAAATCCTGGAACAAGCACCCCCTGTGTTTCAGATTTCACACCACAGAAACTGAAAACCCTTCTAAGGTCTCATCTATGGACAGCTTTTAGCCGTCTGTCTCTAGAAGATCTCTTGTGGACCTTACCAAAAACCTACAGGGGGCTCAGAGCCAGCAATTGCATGCTATTGGTTAGCTGTCCTGTCACTCTTATTTACTTATTTCTTATTCGACAGCGTTCCTTCCTCTTTTTATAATTGCCACTCACCTGGAGGATGAGGGACATACACCATCTTTGGAGAGGGGGGCACAACGATCCATTTGATTGGATGACTGGTATCCTTCCGCTGCTCACGCTCAGGGAATTACTTTGTTCTTTCTCTTGCAACGCTCCGTGGGAGTAGGCCTTTTTCGCTGTCTTCTTTATATGCAGCTCCCCCCCCGCATATACCTGTCCCCCACCCACCCCACGTGCTCCATGTTGCTCCCTCTGCACCCTGTCGTTTTAATTATTTATAATTTTCATCTCCACTCGAGCTCGTCCGTTGCTCTCACGCCTTGCTTACCTTGCTTACCTCCGCTGCGTGGATTACTCCTTCACTCGCTCCTCCGTTGCTACCCCACCCCTCATGGTCCTTCAAAAAACAAATTGGGATGGTCTACCAATTGCCATTTCCTGCCAGGCCGCTTTGATTTAAAAAAGCACTGGTAAATCCAAAGAAATGGCAGCAGAGTCGTGCCATATGCGCGCACGTTTGGTGACACATGCACACGTTATTACGCAGTGTCGCCATAGCATCATGACATGTACAAGTGCATGCACACGCACATCTTATCGTGCTCTTTTTAAAGCATTTTGTTTTGTCGTTGCTACAGAGCATCATTGAAAAGTGTTGGCCAGGCCGATAGGTCTACAAGGCAAGAGATATTGGCTTGCCAATGTATGTTTTCACCACATTCCTCCTCTGAGAGATTGTCCTCTGCCCTGCGTCCTCCACTACACACCCTTGTCACACCACCCACCTTCCACCTCACCCATAATTGTACTACTTTTTTGTGAGGCATACCCTGAGCAGTGCAAACCTTCCTATGCATGCTTTGCAACCACCAATACCTGGCATGTACACCCTGATTACTAAGGAAAATGTCAGCTGGCTACCTGGGCCAAATCTGGTGTGTGTTATTATTCCTGATAAAATAGATTAGACATATTGACATCACCTAGTGTTCTTTAGGGTGTGATATAGTGAGGCACCATCTTGCTTCTGGGCTGGAGTGCTAAAGGGCTTCTGCTCGCAAAAGAACACAAACTTTTTGGTGGTGCTTGTCAAATAACGATTTCCCTCCCAAAGGTTTGTATGGTTTTGATGGCTGTACTTTTATAAAACTAATAAAAACAATTATAAAAAAAAGAGCCGACACAAACTGTCCATCCTTACTACCCTGTAATGTATATGCAATTTCGCTTTCCTTTTCCTGTGTCCGAAATATTTTGGGAATATGCATGTGTGTGGATGTATATAGGGCCAACCTAGCAACATAGTGCTGTCCATTCACTGATGGGATGCAGTTCAACATGGATGATTATTGGGTGGGTTGGACACTGGAAGATGTTATACAACTGGGGGTATAGAGGGGAGGACGAGGAACGGCACAATGCATCTTGGGGGGCATACACCTGGGCTGAAGGAAGCGGCAAATAGTGGCACGGATATGTAGAGGTACAAAGGAGGGAGCAAGGAAGTGGCCAAGCTCCGGTGTGTGTGGCAAAGGGATGGGGGTGGCTTAGTAGGGTAAACGGGCTCGGCCAGGAGAAGGGGTGGAACAGATTGTGTGAAATTTCAGCTCACTCAAAAAAGATGTAGTGTATGGTAAAAAAATAAACTACGGAAACTGGTGAGAGCGATGCCACGCCCCCGGTGGCATTGGCACAATCTTTCTGTTATGGGCATCCGTAGCAAGTACCCTCCATCTTGTTTTGTTGCCTTCTCTGCTCCGAAGTCCAGGGAAAGGGGGTGTTACCTTACACAGGGGAGATGGGGTTTGCTGGGCTCCACCTCTTCCTTGCCCTCACCTGCCACTCGGTGCCTCCCGCTACATATACAACAACTTCTCAAAACTCTGGTACGGTCCAACTCTCAATGATTTGTGGGTCAGACCTAGACTTTCTATTGCTATGCATTGCACAACATATTATTTAGGTAAACTCACAGATAAAAAGTAAAATAAGGAAGAGATTCTATAGTCCTGCTGACATGCGTGCCCCTAATACATGTGATAACATGCAACTCAAGTCAGATCCTCGGTGCTATGTTTTTGGGTGGGCCGGGGTGGGATGCATGATGAAACCCACAAGAACCCCCCAGGCTCCCATAACGTGATGTACATTTCCTCTACCAGCTGGCATCAGGTTTTTAAAACCAGGCATCTAACTACTGTAGTAGGCAGTTGAAGGGATAGTTGTGAGCTTGCAGAATGATCTACACAAAACTCTCCATGCAGTCCAGGTTTGCCTTTGGAGTGTGCTTCCTGAAGCTATACTTGCTTAACTGCTGGACTGGAAGTACCAGAAAGCAAAGGTACTTCCAAGACTTAACAAGTTGCCTACACCTTACAAGGGGCAACATGTAATCGCGGTAGTATCAGTTTTCTGGCCTGTATTTTTGGAAGATGAAGACGAAACACCACATTAATGTGCACCCATGCAGTTTGTTTGCACTTGCTTTTTTGCTACTCTTTTCAATGTTCAGGTCTTCAGAGGTTTACTACACAACATGTCCGTGATTGCGGTTTTCGTGCCCTCTCTCTGCAGCCCATTTATCTTCCTTGGGAGGTACTGTTATGGCACCTCACAGCATACCTGCACGTGTCAAGAATTTGACTGGGGGAGATGAAGTGAATGGAATGGGCTGACCTTTCCCAGGTGCCATCAGTGAACTCTCTGCTGATATATGAAGCTGCTGTGGCCACCCAGTGGCTACTGGCACATGCACAGTGCTCCGTCTAACTGCACAGCGCTATCCACAACCGGAATGTAACTTCATTCCCATTGTCAGCATTGTGGCACAGGGGAGAAATGTGTGCATTCATTTAATTGAACTTTTAACCTTGAACATAGATGTCTTTTTGGGCGTTGCATGACTTGGACCACCTCACGGGAACAATGTACACATAAGAGGATGAGTTAAATCATGTCATAGCTCTTTCATTTCACCCTTGAGAAAAAGAATGGGCTGTTTGCTTGTATAAGTGAATGTGTGCATGAAAGGATGGCACAGTTCTATGTGTGAATGTGTGTACCAAAGGATGGAGTGATTTTATGTGCGAATGCGTGTACCAAAGGATGCAGTGATTGTATGTGTAATTGTGTGTACCAAAGGATGCAGTGATTGTTTGTGTAATTGTGTGTACCAAAGGATGGTGTGATTGTATGTTAATGTGTGCACCATAGGATGACGTGATTGTATGTTAATGTTTGCACCAAAGAACAATGCGGTTGTATGTGTGAATGTGTGCACCAAAGGACGGCGTGATTGTATGTGTGAGTGTGTTCTAAAGGACGGCGTGATTGTATGTATGTACTTTAATCTCAACATGTATACGCAAGGGCTGTGAACCCCACCCCGCTTCCTCAAGAAGCAGAAGATAACACTGTAACAAGAAGGGGAATGTGGCCTTTAGTGAAATTAACTGTTACAGGGTGAGTTATTATACTTTTTGGTTATTTATATAGGACATTTCAGCAAGGCTCTGTACTGCCTGGCCATGCTCCTGTAAGTCCAGCAGGCACAGAGCCTTGCAATACCACGTACCCCAGCAGCAGTCAATGGACGACAAACACGAGACTTCAAAACCAGCAGCCAGGCGATGCTGGACTCCGCGGGCACAGGAAGGCTGCTTTGACTGCTCATCATTGGCTCCCAGTGGGCGTGGGGATTAACTTCACATCTATATGTGCTGCAGGTGTAAATTACCACTTTACCTACAAACCGTGAGACACCTATGCTTCTACCAAGACTCAGCATTTAGCTTACATCTCATTACCTAAGAAACCTTCAGACTCCTGGAGCATGGAGGAAGACCTTTGGGAATCCATGGTCCAGGCTGCAAATGGCACAGCGGCCAGGCCTCAGGGCTGAGCCTACTTCATACATCACTGAAGAGGCCTGAAAACCAAGTTGTTGCAAATTGTTTACAACTCGGGCTCCCTGTTTTCCGTGTTTACTGAATTTTACAGATAAATACTGACCGAAAGCATTGTTTTTCCAGTCTGTATTTATTTTTAGAAGACGATAAATACAGATAATTTGGCTTCTTTTGTGTGACACTATATACTGAGATTAATGAACTTCGGGCCAATAACTGTACATATTGACAGCATGGGAAGTTACAAATAAGAATGGGATTTGATTAAATTACTTCATACCTCAACACATATTTGTACTAGAATGCTAAATGTTGCATGTGGGTTTAATATTTTATTATTTTTGGTTGTTTAATGCGCTAAAACCTGATAGGCATCAAACTAGAAGTGCATGTTTATCCATTAAATAAGTGTGGAAATATGCAAGGTATCATCACATCTATTCACAAATCACACAAAATATGGATAATTATAAATAGGATGGCCCAAAAAATAAAAATGGATAAATACAGATGGAAATGTTAAAAAAAAGAAATACCATAGAACCGGGAGGCTTATTTACTACTAAGGCTTCTGGTATTCAGTTTTTATTGATTTTAACAAATAAATACAGACAGGAAACTTTCTATTTTCTTGTCTATATTTATTTGTAAATATGGAGAAATAAAATAAATACATTTTGTTTTGGACGATACTCACTTCTATCTGTCATGAGTGCCAGGTCAAGAGCTGTGAAGAGAGATAGGTAAGGGTGGTAAAAAAAATGTTTAAAACTTAGTAAAGTTTAAATAACTGCAGCAGTATAACTGTTTAAGTTGTTATATGATGCAAGTGGTTTCAAATTACTGTACTGCTAAATGGCTAAAATCCATTGGACAATCAAACATAATAAACATTTGTGGGTTAAATAAATGTTGAAATACACCTATCGTAGCTACTTTTTTTTGCACTATGACCCAAATAAATGTGGATAAACACAGATTAAAATGACCAAAACATAAATATAAATAAATACAGACTGAAATGTCAAAAAAATAAATACCATAAAACCAGGATCTTTATTTGCAACTTACTCCACACAAGTTGAGGTAGCAATCGAAGAGGATTGGACAAGGGCTCTTATCAGAGACTCTAAATTCCCTGATGGCAGAAGATTGAGACATTTTGCTTGCACACAGCACTCTGAATGAAACAAAGATAAGATGTAGCCGCGGAACATCCTTTACAACGCAACTTTTACCACGCAGAGCCTTTACGACGCAACTATTACAACGCATGCCATTACAACGCATTGCGCTGGGGGGCGCTCTAGGATAGGGAATAGATTTAATTTACTATCCAACACCATCCCTACTATCCATGGGGACTGGAGTTGGAATAGTAAATTAAACTATTCACTATCCAGCACCCCTCAACACTATGCGTTGTAAAAGCATGCGTTGTAAAACTTGCGATGTAAAGGCATGCGTGGTAACGTCATACATCCTCAGTAGCCTATAGGAAAGTCCATAAAAGTCCATATAACAAATAATTCGAGGTTTCCGAGTGATGTTTTCAGTTATGAGGCCCCATTTTCATAGTGTCAAAAATGTGGTTCTGGCCCGCCATCTCTCGCGTCGATCCCTCAGTCAAGGATTTATAAAGTCAGCAAATCACCCGTGAGGATCTCAAGGTGCTGGAGCTGCTAACTGCTGGAGTCCCGTCATTCCACGCTCAGGGTATACCCCTCTGGGTCTCCTATTGAAATCCCGGCTCTGCTCCTTTTGGGAGGTAGAGGCTCGTTGACCAGTCTGTCTTCATCTAATCCAGTGATACTCAAAGTCCGGCCCGGGGGCCACATGCGTCCCTCCTGACCTTCACATGTGGCCCCCTGGGCAGCAGCAGCACTGGGCTGCAGTTCACTCGACTCAGCACTAACATTAAAAGGATGTTAGATATACAGGCAAGTCTTTATTCAAAGGTTAATTGAAGTTAAAGAAAGGAAGTAACTTGGTTGTCCTGCCCCACTTAACATTAAGGACACCTTCATTTTCAAAGCCATCTTGCAGCAAACCTGTAAAAATATGACGACGCTTCTTCAAACGTTCAAAAAGTGTGTTCCATTAACATGCAGAACCATTTCAGCTTCGTATATCAGACTACATCAGCGCATTGAGAAGTAGGTTTTTAAGTGATAGTTTTCAAATATGAATTTAGAAACATACAATCTTCCTCCACACTGACACCAATGTCAATAGTGAACTAAGAGGCGCGTCAGTTGTCACGCGCGGTCTTAGGGAGGCCTCCAATTATACATGAACAACATCGTTTATTAAATCAAACACAGAAGGCTTGTGCAGCGCATCCTGAAGTCTTGTATTTCGAGGACCTCTTATATGTGATGATAAAAGAAAAAGGAGGGAAAGTGAAATGAAACAATTGCCTAGGATCACACAGTTTGGTAAAATGGGAACGCTGGGATTAGTCCCAGGTTTTCTGGCTTCACATGGTGCAGTTCAGCCACTAGACGTATATGCTTCGCTTCCCCTAAACCCACCTTGACCCCCCCCCCCCCTCCCCCACCCCTCTTTCACTGTAATCTCAGCAGTGTCCTTGGCTCTCAGAAGCCAGGACATCTCCTCTCTGAGAACAAACCCATCACTATGGCCTCTGCCCAGGGGCTCCAAGGCTGGGGCCAGAGACAGAGGCAGGACACAGCCTTGGACGCACGGAGGGCCTGGCCTGGGAGCCCCAGAGCTGCGCCACACGCTCTTTTATGCAAATTGTGTTTCACAATAGTATCATCTCTTACTTTTCATCCGCAGGTGTCTCTGTTTGCTCCTCTTTAGATGGCTCTAAAAGGGGTCCTCGGGGCGACAGCCGTGGTGGGAAGCTCGGGGATCAGTTGTACGTGGTTTCCACCGTCCAGTGGTGGGTGGCACAAAATTTGGTGGCCACTGGTCTGTATATATTTTTTTTAAAGTACTTAAACGAAAGGGGTGGGGGGCTTCCTAGATACATACAGACCCCATTAGCCACCAATAACCAGTTCCAAAAGGCAACTGGGTCAGCATCAGTTTCCTCTCGAGCATTATTTAGCTGCTGTAAAGAACATCCAGCGTAGAAAATGAGCCAAGGAAAGCCAGTTGTAAGCGGCCAACTGGAATCTCCGTTAGCAAAAGTCCACAGTGTCGAAGGACTCAAATATAAATATTCTATACCTGATTACCAACGTACTGTCGGCAGCATGGGGCGGACCTGCCTAATGCGGCAGCATGGTGCAGACCTGCCCTAAACGGCAGCATGGGGCGGACCTGCCTAATGCGGCAGCATGGTGCGGAACTGTCTTATGCTGCAGCATGGGGCAGACCTGCCCTATTAGGACCTGCCTTATGCGGCAGCATGGTGCGGAACTGTCTTATGCTGCAGCATGGGGCAGACCTGCCCTATTAGGACCTGCCTTATGCGGCAGCATGGTGCGGAACTGTCTTATGCTGCAGCATGGGGCAGACCTGCCCTATTAGGACCGGTCTTATGCGGCAGCATGGGGCAGACCTGCCCTATTAGGACCTGTCTTATGTGGCAGCATGGGGCTGACCTGTCTTATGCGGCAGCATGGGGCAGACCTGCCCTGTGCGGACCTGCCTTATGCGGCAGCATGGTGCTGACCTGCCCTATGCGGACCTGCCTTATGCGGCAGCATGGTGCGGAACTGTCTTATGCTGCAGCATGGGGCAGACCTGCCCTATTAGGACCTGTCTTATGCGGCAGCATGGTGCGGACCTGTCTTATGCGACAGCATGGGGCACACCTGTCTTATGCGGCAGCATGGTGCGGACCTGTCCTATTAGGACCTGTCTTGCGGCAGCATGGGGCTGACCTGTCTTATGCGGCAGCATGGGGCTGACCTGTCCTATTAGGACCTGTCTTATGCGGCAGCATGGGGCGGACCTGCCTTATGCACCCCCCCCCCCCCCACCTCGTGGCCCTGCCACTACAATGGTGTATCCTTGGTATTTTGCAACCTATGGCCTCAGATGTCCTCACCGAAATGTGGTCTTTTGCTGTTTAACGTCTGCTTGGTTGCACCTGCTCCACTCTGATTTGTTTTCTTTGATTAAATCTGTTAATAAAAAATATTGGAAAATATATATATATAGTGTCTGCAGTATGGGCTCCCTAAATATATAAGGATCCGCAC
Source organism: Lissotriton vulgaris (assembly GCF_964263255.1). Lineage (NCBI taxonomy): Eukaryota > Metazoa > Chordata > Amphibia > Caudata > Salamandridae > Lissotriton > Lissotriton vulgaris. The sequence goes on from NC_141694.1 coordinate 1,831,633,589, forward strand.
ATAGTGATCCTTTATCAGGAACGGGGCCGGGGTGGGGCTCTGCGGGTTATTTGGAGCCCCCCCCCCCCCCAGAGTCCCTCCCCCCTCCTCCCCTCCCCCTTTTCTACTCTCAGCCAGGACAGGAGCGACAAATCATGTTATAATGTCCATCCCAGAGTGGCCCCCGGCCATCCGTGTGTTTTCAATGAAAGCCGATACTGTTTTGAGCTTGATGGTCCCCTTGGCCAGTGCCTGACCCTTCCCCCCTACTCTCTGCCCCCCTCCCCTTTGAAGCCCTCTGCTCCACGCTGGCTGGCCTCCCTTGTGACGCGCGCCCCCCCCCCCCCAGTGGAATGGGCCCAGAGGGCAGACATTGCTTCATGCAGGGCTGGGATTGGCACGCGCTTGCCCGGACACAGCCCCTCCCGGGCACAATTACAGCGGCGCTGGCCTGGGAAACATACATGTGTTGCTGGGCTGAGGGTGGGCGCGGGGGGGAGGGGGGTGGGAAGGGAGGCGTCTGACTTTGTACATTTTTGTAAACTCTCTCTGTCCTGGGCCCTCCTTTGCCCCAGCCCAATTAACTCAAGTCAGCGCCGAGAAGCGGGACGAGTCAGAGCGCTTGGCATGGGCTTCCGCCTCCCACATACCCCCCCCCCCCACCCCTGCTTACCCTTTGTGACTCACCAGCCCCCACTCCAGTGTACAGTACATTGGGAGCGCGGCGGGCTTAATTTGTAAACAAATATAAGTTCCAGGGCCCTGGTCAGGAGGTCACTGCAGCTCCCACCACCCAGTGCCCCTGCCACTGACAGTACAAACACGACTACCAACCATCACACTCCAACAACAGTGACAATGCAGGCTATGCCAGGCCCCCAAAGCTATGAGAATGGTTTTGGTGGCAGTTATTAGTCATTGTCCATGTATATTCAATTAATAAACAGCTGTTGTTGGGCTTATCCCTACTTAGACAGACAGCGCCACCATGTGGCAGACTGTCATAAAAGGCGACGCTGACATTTAAGTGACGGTGCCGAGCACCAGAAACCATTGGCTCAAATTATGCACTTGGAGTGCCAAACGTCTGACTTGGGCTCGCCCGTCCCACTTGGCCTCGCTTCTAAATAGAGCCAGCAAGAACCACTGCCCTCCCCTAACGCAGTTTTTAAAATACAAAAACTGGAAAACACATGACCGCTTACGGGAGATTAGGAGTGGAGCTTGGAGAGTGAGATTTAGGAGTGGTGAATCTCAAATTTCACTACTTAAAATCAGGGGTTGGAGGGGTGAGATGACCGGGGCCGGACTGGGAACCAAACCTGGCCCTGGCAAACTGCTCGGCCGCCCCCCTGAGGAGGCAGGGGTCTGGCCGAGCTGTTTACTATGTTCTGCCAACTTTGTTACAGGGGGTGATATTGCCCACTCCCGGTAACAAAAACAGCCCCCCAGGGGCCCAAAACCGGCCCCCACCCTGGCAGCCTACCGGGGAAACACCCGGTGCCTGCTATGGCCAGTCCGGCCCTGGAGATGACCAAGACTCGGGATTGAGAGTTCCTATGAGAAGTCCAGTGAGTAACGATTTCCATTAGGTGGGCCTCTGTCTAAAAGGGTGCAGGCAAATTAATATGGCGAACCGAGCCGGGCTTGGTGCTAAGAATCCATGCGCGAGCCAAGCCATGAAAACGTTTGGCTTGTATATCGTGTAACAAAAATAATGTAAAAATGTGATCGTCTTTTCAAAATTCAAAAAAGTGTATTTCTTTAAAATGCTAAAGCGTTTCACCTTAGTACATCAGAATATATCACTGCATAGACTGACATTTATTAAAAGTGGTAGTTTTAAACATTAACTTAAAAACATTAATGGCTCGCCTCCCTACAACAATGCCTTAAATGAACCAAAAAGCAAGCCAGTAGCCTTGTGAACCCTAAACCTGTCCTCGAGTCTTAATATAGATGGAGCAACATTATAGTCTATTAAATCAAACATAAGAGGTGCTTGTACAGCGCACCTCCTGAACTTGGGTATTAAAAAGCGCTCTCATCTGATAATAAAGATAAAGTAGGCTCAGTGAAATAAAACGTTTGTCTGTGATCACACAATTTGAACAAGCAGGGTAGCCGATGTTGACTCCAGGTTATCTGGTTCCACATTTTGAAATTCAACCACCAGTGGGGCAGTCCCCACTGTGTGGTTATTATAAGGACCACCTTTCCATAGGAAAAGCATTTTTTGATTTTGCTTAGAACTGTGGCACAGTTTGACAAATCTTGGCACAACTTTCCAAAAAGATTCTTGTTCACACTGCTCCTTCCTGGAAAGTTTTGGGGTGATCCGTCAAGCAGGGGCCGAGAAAAGCAACGTGTTCCAAAACACATCTTCCCCATTCTTTTTTCAATAGGAAAATTGAAAAGCAATATAGCGAAAACTGCTGAACGGAATTACATCAAATATGGCAATATGTTAGTTCTTGGTCCATAAAGCGTGCTTTTTGTGATTTGGTGTAAATCCATTCAGTAGTTTTTGAGAAATGAAGGTTTAACATGTATGTATATTTCATGCCCCAGAGGAGCCAACATATCTAGATAAGATCTAATTACACAATGTCTAACCACGACACCTGGGCCCATATCCCAGCTTCCCCACTTGACAAACCTGTGTAATATTATGCAACTCTTTATTTCACAGTGCCTCAGTCTTCTCCCGCAACAAATTTGAGAGCACAATGATGTAATTCAATTGACAAAAACAGAAAATGTCACTTCTATATGGTTAAATAGACAATAATATTGCTTCACATATAACAATATTGGCTGCATATATAGGGCACATTCAACGTGATACATTTCTTGGCCTACTCTTCGCCATGTTGTTAGGGCACAGAGATAATCTTAAATGTTTCTATGTTTATGTTTAGGAATTATACTTTTCAGCACGTCACTCAATTCATAGAACCTAATCTATGACGTTGAAACTCTTACCACTTTTCTTGTATCCTGTATGTACTCGATATTTCTTGCAGGGCGTGCATGGCAAATCCTGTGATGGCTCGGCTCGCAGGGCCCATGTTCCTGGCTCGGCTCCGGCTCGGCTCTCTGTATGAATCTTGCGGGCTCGCCCACCTCTAGTCGAGCTCCTCCACAGGGAATAAATACACACTACAACCTTGACAATGAGCAGATCCCATAAATGACTACCGGCTATGTGTGCATTTTGTGTACTATCCTTATGTAGTGGGAGATACAAGTGTGCACTGCGTGAGAAGGTTGTGTGACCTTAGTGTGTTCAGTGTGTTGAGGACTACAGCTGTTGAGTGTGTGAGATCGACAGTGCTGAAATTGTAAAACAACGAGTGTCGGTGCCCAAAGCGCTGCCCAGAAGCGTGCGGCTGGCTCCATTCATTGTCAGCGGGCCGAATACCGAGGCTGCGTTGTCCTAAATCCACCTCAGCCTCTTGAGTCCACTGCCAGACCCACTCTGTCCCTTTATCTCACTCTTGCAGGTTTCTGCTTCCTCCTCGGTAACATTTCTGTCTTTCTCTTCCTCCTCCTTCCCACCTGGTGTGTTTTTCCCTCTCTTGCTCTTGGGAAATATCTGATGAGGAAGAATAAGTGGCAGCCCCAAAAATGAGTGCAGGTGGTCCCCACTGGCTCAAATTAAGCACTGGATTTACGATCTTTGTGTGAGAGGAGATACAGGCATGCAGTGCGTGGTGTGTACATATGAACCTGGTATGACTGTTCAACCTTGGCTGCTGGCGATTTGCAGATAGGTCATTGTTAGGCATGTGGGAATGTGAAGCTTGGAGGAAGAGGCGGATGCTGTATTTCTCTGTCTTTTTCATGCATTATCACATAATGACTTGGGCGCCCTTGCATGACGCACGGAGGGTCTTCGAGGCTGGTCACCACGGGAGGCTGGGAACAAAGGGCCTCAGTCGGCCAATGCAGCCCACATTCCTCGCCAAAAATGATATAAACAGGGCCAGTCAGAGAGGGCGGGGAAGGAGACAGAGAGGCCTGTTACAGCCCTCTCCTCTGTTCATCCCTGGAAGAATGGAACAAGCATAGATTGTTCAACCGTGTTGTATACCGTCTCCCCGCCGCCACCCTTTCACCCAGGCCTTCCCCCGAGCCATGGGACCCCAGACACGCAGAACCACACACGCATGACCTGTGGGACAGCATGGGCCATCTTTAGGGTGCATGTGGGGTGGCAGGACAACAGCGCTCATTGTGCAGGGACACATCACTGGTGACCAGTGATAACCACTAGAAGTGTGGGACATGGCCGCAGGAGGTCTGAAAGGACCCGGTGTCATGTCAGCGGGTAGAATGTTAGTTCTGTCACAATACTACAGATGGAGAGCCAAGGGCCAATGGTAGAATGATTCAAAGTATCGGGCGGCCATTTTACTTCTCAAGCGGCCATTTTGAACAGACCTTGGTGTCACCCATTGTCTACTTACTCAGGAGGCCTCTGTTGCCCATTACAGGCTTTCGCCTGAGTGCATCTTTTAATTCTGTTCGCCACCGCCATTCCGCTGGGTAAAAAGTGGTGGGAGCACTTTAGCAACACGCCTCCATCTAATCGTGGTTAACGATTGCAAGAAATAACGCAAAGTCCTTCAGCGAAGAGCACAATGCTCTCTCTAGCATCACAACTTGTTCAGTAGGTATGCTTATCACAGAATTATTGTCATGTGTATTCCTTTATCATTTATTTTCCTTTCTGCCTTCTGATTGGCTGAAGCTTGCAAAAAAATACCAATAGAAGGTGCACGTTTTACTAAGTGGAGTAATATGATTGGTCAGATTGAACGCAGGTGCTTAGCTGCCTCTCTACTGGGCGTTGCACACGTACATGATTTGAGCCTCTCACTCCTTCTGTTGGTTCTTGCGGTGGTTTGTCTGGCAGCTGATGGGAGTTTTGGAAGTGTAGGCACCAGTAGGAAGAAGTGGAGGAGAGAGGCGGGGCCTTGGAGCTCTACAGACTTCGGCCATTCGCCGCCTCCCTACAGAGACCTGAGACCCATTGCCTTGTGCGCTGCAGTAGTGGGCGTGGCCCTGCAGCCAGCTGGTAACAGCATGTTTGATAGGGTGCAGCCCAGCCTATAGCACTAGAGAATCCTGCCCAACTCCTTGTTTCCTGCATTCAAATGATCGGAAACCCACAGGTATCTGAGTGGCCCAATTAGGGGCTTAGTCGATAAACCGGCATGAGGTATCAGTGTGCCGGGCTAGAAGGGGCAGGAGGAAACCTGGCATGAACATCAGATACACGTAGAAGACCCAAATAAAGACATTTAAAGGGGACATTCAGTGACAATAGAGAGCTCGGCCTCTGACCCAATCTTACGTCATCAACAATAAGGATTCCAGAATATCCCTTTGTCTGATGATGCCTAGTTGGGCTCTGAAACCTATTATGACATCATTCGCTAGATGGCCCTTTAACAAGTGTTCATTACATTCAATGGAATGCACAACACAACACTGGGGGCCACACCGGTTTGTTGTGTACTTACTGCTTTGTATTTGTTCTTAGGACCCTCTTGATCACAGCTCTATCTGGTTGAACAGTGAGGAGGGGGGCCGCTGGGTCTTCCTGGCAGTAGTCAGAGCAGCCTGCATGGATTTGGTGGACCACACAAAGCAGCAGTTTTATAGGATTGATCACTTGATGGATGTATGTATTCATTTATTTATGGAGTGTGTGTGTGCAGAGTGTACGCACACTCTTGAAGAGTGTCCTGGCGGTTTTGGAAACAGTCTGGAATGGCTCGCCGGAAATAGATCCTGAAGCTAAATGCGGAGGGAGGAGCCAGGTTTTCAGGTGTTTCTGGAATTCAGATGGTCCTGAAGACCCTGAAGGGCTGAGGGACCGTTGTTCAGGCGCTCGCACCCTCAACACAGGTTTACAATTCACTTATAGGATTTGACAAACTCACCAAGATATGTGGGCCTATAGGACGTAAGCCCCAGACATATTCCTGTTTATGAATAGGGACAGACTGCAGATGTGTTACATAGGATGATTAGAAGACCCATAGGCTGCTGTGGAGATGAGGCAATTGGCTGCTGTGGAGATGAGGCCATTGGCTGCTGTGGAGATGAGGCCATTGGCTGCTGTGGAGATGAGGCCATTGGCTGCTGTGGAGATCAGGCCATTGGCTTCTGTGGAAAAGAGGCCATTAGCTGCTGAGGGGATGAAGTAGTTTGCTACTGTGAGTAGGAGGTTGTTTGCTGTCGAGATCAGGTCAGTGACTGCTTTCTGATGACGTAATTGACTGCTTTCGGATATGACGTCATTGACTGCTTTCGGATACGACGTCATTGACTGCTTTCGTAGATGAGGCCATTGGCTGTGGAGATAGGGTCATTGACTGCTGTTGAGATTACATTATTTGCTGTGGAGATAAAGTAATTGACTGCTGTGAAGACGCAATTGGCTGCTATGGAGATGAGGTAATTTGGTGCTGTGGAGATGAGGCTATTGGTTGTTGTGGAGATGAGGTCATTAGCTGCTTTGGAGAGGAGGTAATTGCCTGCTGTGAAGATGAGGTAATTTGCTATGGAGATGTGGCACTTGGCTGCTGTGGAGAGGAGGCCATTGGATGCTGTGGGGATGAGGCCTTTGGCTGCTGTGGAGAGGAGGCCATTGGATGCTGTGGAGATGAGGCCATTGCCTTCTGTGGAGATGAGTTCATTGGCTTCTGTGGAGATGAGATCATTGGCTTCTGTGGAGATGGGGCCATTGGAGGCTGTGGAGATTAAGCCATTGGAGGCTGTGGAGATGAGGCAATTGGCTTCTGTGGAGATGAGGCCATTGGCTTCTGTGGAGATGAGGCCATTGCCTGCTGTGGAGATGAGGCCATTGGCTTCTGTGCAGATGAGGCCGTTGGCTGCTGTGGAGATGAGGTCATTGCCTTCTGTGGAGATGAGGCCATTGCCTTCTGTGAAGATGAGGCCATTGGATGCTGTGGAGATGAGGTCATTGGCTGCTGTGGAGATGAGGTCATTGGCTGCTGTGGAGACGAGGCCATTGGCTGCTGTGGAGATGAGGCCATTGGCTTCTGTGCAGATGAGGCCATTGGCTGCTGTGGAGATGAGTTCATTAGCTTCTGTGGAGACAAGGCCGTTGGCTGCTGTGGAGATGAGGTCATTAGCTTCTGTGGAGATAAGGCCATTGGCTTCTGTGCAGATGAGGCCGTTGGCTGCTGTGGAGATGAGGTCATTGGCTGCTGTGGAGACGAGGCCATTGGCTGCTGTGGAGATGAGGCCATTGGCTTCTGTGCAGATGAGGCCATTGGCTGCTGTGGAGATGAGGTCATTAGCTTCTGTGGAGACAAGGCCGTTGGCTGCTGTGGAGATGAGGTCATTAGCTTCTGTGGAGATAAGGCCATTGGCTTCTGTGCAGATGAGGCCGTTGGCTGCTGTGGAGATGAGGTCATTGGCTGCTGTGGAGACGAGGCCATTGTCTGCTGTGGAGATGGCCATTGGCTGCTACTTCCTCATTAGCACCTAGTCATTACTACTTTAACCAAAAGCACAACCCAGTACTTTTGAGTTTATCCGTGAAAAGGCGCAGAAAATGTATTAACTAAGCCCACCTCCCTGTGAGTCCATTTGAAATCTGTGGTATTTATAAGCCCAATGACCTGTTCATTTGAGGACAACTCTAGCTGCGATAGGGACAAGGACTTTTAAACGCTGCTTTCACTTTTGATTTGCTCGCTCATCTAGTTCAGCTGATGTTTATGTGCAGGGCTCCTTCAGACAGGAAGAGGTCTCAGACCACTAGTAAAGATAGATCATGATCAGACCTCTGTGCTTCCTGCAAGGAAACTGCACCTCTGTCCCATGACACATGCCTCGAAAGTGTTACTAAGAAGTGCCTTTGATGTGGGAGGTGGGTGATGAACAGGCTAAAAGGATGACCAGTAGTTGTTGCATTCCTTGGTTTGTCTTTATTGTGTAGGGTGTGATTGAATAGTTGTAAACACATGAATTCCTGTTTAAACCTAGGTTCATGGATGCCTCAAACATGAACGGCTTTGCCGACACCTACAATTTTACATGGACGGTAGCTCCATATACGTATGTATGCATTGTATGCATCTATTTACTTGCAAATCTGATATACCTGCCAAAGGGTGTACTTTGATTGGAAAATGGAGACATTCCCAGTAAAATAAAGAGTTCTGTGGACTCTTGTGTGATATCACGTCCACAGGCCCAGTGACATATGTGTGCATTGCCCATGCTAATCCTCAACATGTTTTAGTCCTTATTCCCCCCACCCCCGCTCTCCGGCGTCAAGGGAGGGCATCTTGGGCGGCCTGTGGTAGTTGATTGACCTTGTAACTAGTGCTCTTCTCTAAAGGAGAACGTTGGGCTCAGGGTCATCCTGATATCATTATAGGGCCCCGGGCAATGCAGTGCACTGGGCCCGCCTACACAACCCCTCACAGGAATAAAAATGTTTAACGGAAAATTAGTGTTAAATTCTGGTCTGCATGGGGCCCATATGTTCATTGGTCCCCTGTGCAACTGCAAGGCGTGCCCAGGCCTTAGGACTGCACTGGTCGGACTCGGCCCATTCCTCATGGAACTGACTCCCAACTAGGCGCCAGGACAACCAGCGCAGGCTGGCCCCATCCTGCTGGACAGCCGAGAAGCCATCGTTCTGCTTGAACCAATAGCAGAGCCATGTAAATGAGCGTCTCTTCCCAGACCGCTATCTTTCACAGGTGACAGGGTCGGACTGGGAACCAAAAGCGGCCCTGGCAAAGTGCTTGGCCGGACCCCCCGGGGGTTCGGGGTGCGGCCGAGCTGTTTGCCACGGCCGGTTTCGTCTGATTTCGTTACAGCCGCCGATATTGCAGCTATGCTGCAAAAACGGCCCTGTAACAAAATCGGCCCCCAGGGGCCCAAAACTCGCCTCCAACTTTCACTTGAAATTGGGGTTTTAGACTGATTTAAGGTGATATTTCTGTTGACTGACGACTGTGCACTAATTGAACTCTCTATAGAACTGAACACTTTGGCCCTCATTTACGAGGCCCCTTGTGGCACTTTTGCGCTGCCGAAGCAGCACTTTTGTGACGCTCGCGTGGCGCAAAGTCCCGTAGCATATTTACAAGGCCACAAAGCCACTTTACATGGCTATTCATGGCCTTGTAAATAGGTGCCCCTTTTACAAAGAGCACTGTATGGAAGGGACATTCCATGGGTGTTGCTGTGGGTGTTCCCACGCAACACCCATGGAATCTGAAGCATTCCCAGATTTACAAGGAATCGTGAACCTGGGAATGCTTCAGATTCTAACGCCACCCAAAGGGGTGGCATTAGAGAAGCGCAACGAGGAGAAATGTTTTCCTTTCTCCTCGTTTTTTAAGGTCTCACCTAGGCAGCACTTGCATTGTCTCTTCGAGACATGCTGTATTCAGGATGAGGGCATGAAGATGCGCCCGCTTTCCACCCATCTGTTTAATTGGCTCCTGTCCCTATCCTTTGTAAATGGTGGCTTTTCATTGGTCAATAGGCTTAGTAGTCCCTCCTTAGTACCACCTCTCTTCTTGTAATCACCCATGAGGATACCCCCCTGTAACTTGTGTTATTTCGCTGTATCTTTTAATTAGTCTTCAAGCACTATTTTCGTAAAGGGCTTTCTCTTGCCTGCTTTTGGACAATCTCTCGCAATGATTTTTGTATTTTTTATTTAACTATCGCAGCATGCCTCCGCACTGATAATGGCGGCTGCTCTTTCCTTTTGTACCTTGTGATAGGCAAACGCAGCCGCAAGCCTTTTCGTAAAAATGTATTTACTTTTTTTTTTACAATGGCGGCACCCACGCTTTAGCTTTAAACATCTTAAGCTAAAACACGGGTGCTGTGATTGCTTCAAAAGTAAAGTAATCAAAAAAGAAAACGCCACTTATTCTCGCATTATTTCACGCGACAGTGCCCCCTCCATGCGTCAGTACTCCACTTACCACAGTCTGAACAAGTGCTGTATATTTCATAACACTTCAGCCACCAAGAAAGTGACAGATTAGCTGCAGGGGAGACATCAAGGTGACATACTTCATGAACACCTTCTCCAGTGACTGCGAGCGCTGAAGAGTGCAAACTTAGCCGTCCATCATCAAAGAGGAGGTGTTAGGTCTGGCTTTTGCCAGCACAGCCGTCAAACAGAACTATTGCTAACAATATTCCTAGAGTGGACAATGGAACAGTTCCCTTCAACCAATTGAAAGATCTATTGCATTGCAAATGCTTGTTCTTCTTTGAATGCAGCACGCATAGGAAGAAGAAATAGCCTCAATTGATTGATTTTGTGCAGAAAGGTGTCCATTCCTGTACAAAAATAATCAGCCCAGCAAAGCAGGCACCCTTGCACCATGGCGTAAGGTTGCCTGCATTAGCGCATCGCAGCGCATCGGGCACTAGCGCTGAGGAAAAGGACAGGAATGCGCCGTATCTCAGGGATAGGGCACATTCCTGCCCTTTTCTTTTGATGCAGGGCACTGCACCAAGATTCCTTGTGGTGCTTACCTGTGCCAGAACCTCATAAATGAGACTCTCTGTTGTTGAAGGGGCCACTGAAGTAGATATCCATCCAGAACCTGAAAATGTACAATATGTAACCCGGAGACCTGGTTTCAGTTCCCACCGTCCCCACTCAGCCTTGTGCCTGATGCCAGACACATCCTTTTACTTTATCCCACCTCTTGATCTACCATTTTAGGAGCACCTTGAAGTAGTTCAGCTCAAGATGTGTGCTAGACAATTGCCTCACTCCTCTATGGTTCAAAAGGCAATAATGTTGTTGTACAGACAACAATTGTGGCTCTGTACATACTGGACATGACAAACATATCTTTTTTGTTTCCCTCATTGTAATGTTGTCAAGGCACTGGCATTTTTTTTATGTTTCTAAGATTTTGATTAGAAATAATTAATGGTAGTACCTGTCACACAAAGCAGTGATATCATCTAATGTACTATATATCATACACTTGTGAGTAACGGAGAAATAGCGGCTGTTGTATTTTAAAGAATATTCATAATATTTGTACAGTACATTACTTGGTGGATTTACATGATTAATCGTGATAAAGTAAACAAAAAAAGTGATGGATGGAATGCTTGGATTCATCTCAGCCACTGGTAATTACTCGGGCCGCATCCCAGTCCATCCTTATTTTGCACACCATGCCACCTCTGCTTGGAACCAGTCACGAAAGAGACAGTCCTGAGGTTTTGCCCTTGTTATGTGCTCATCAGCCAGGTACAGCTTGATTCCAGTCAAACAGTGTGTGCGGGCCCATGTCTGGGCATACCCTTCCCACTTAGGGTGAGACCCTAAAGTAAACAAAACAGTAATGGTCCCAGGATGCTTGTTTCCGGTCCAGGGTGGACCTGGCTTGGCAGTTCAGGCTGGACTGTTCCCATGAGGCACAAGGTCAAAGCTGATTTGCATATGGCTGGGTCCAAACTGGAGTGGTGTGGTGAGCAAAGGAACAATGGATTCAACCCAGATCTTTGTGACTGGGGGTGAATTGCTCAGCATTCTGTCCATCATATATTAGTTGTATCAATATTTTGCACACCATGCCCCCTCAGTTTGACCCAGATATATGTAAATCAGCCTTGACCCTGCCCCAATGGGAACAGTCCAGCCCGAACTGTCAGTCCAGGACCTCTGGTTTTGCATGGGATCTTCTGAGATAGCATTTGCTGCAGGTAGGCTGTTTGCCATGATGGAATGGTGCAAGAGTCCACATTTTTTCTAGGGCACCCATTGCTGGCGCTGTTGAATGCTGTGATTGCTGAATATCACAGATGTGCAGTCTTTATTCTAGCTCATGCTTCTTTCTTCCATTGCCTTACACTTCCGGTTTCTTTATATTACTCTTCTAGCTTCTTTCTCATCCGTGCATTTCCCCTTTGTCACTATTTCCATATCTTTATCTCCCTCCTGCCTTCTTCCTTTTCTGCCTTTCCCTTGCTCTGGGCCAAATTTTGATGATAAAAAAAGTTCTGATCCCCAAAAATAAGTGCAAGTGCCCTACGCTTGCAACGAGCTGCGCGAGTCAAGTGTTGCCTTCTTTACTACAAAGATCTCCTCAATGATGCGGAGTTCTGAGCAAAGCAAAGTAGGAGAAGATCGAGTAGGATCTGCTCATCCCACACCTGCCAACTCGCCTGGTATCACCGCGTGTCACACGTTTTCGGCTCCGTTTACAGGGTCGCCCGGTGAGGCGCCAAAATCACACGGTGGCAGAGAAAACAAGCTGAAACCCCCTGTAAACAGTGGATTTCCATCGCGCTTTCAGAGGCTGTAAGCAGCCGGTGTCCATAAAAGGTGTGAAGACACCCCAGGACATCAGCAACAGCCACGGAGAACCTTTGTTTTGTGTTTCTTGAGAGGGGGCGAGGGCCTTGTTTAGGGACAGAGTGCCTCTTAGATAGCTCTCTGCACCAGGCCTCGCCCCCTCCAAGGCCCCGCCCCCTCCTCACACAGTGAAGTGATTTTGACAGCTGGCAGATATGTCATCCAGATAAAGGTTGGCCAATGGGATGCCAGTCCACGTCAACATTTCACGGTAACTACTGACAAACCCATTTTTATTCATTGGTTCTAAATTTTTCTCATAGAGGTGGTTTGGAGATCTGAGAGATGACAAAAGCATTAGAACCTAGATTTTCAAGTATGGGGAGCCAGCCAGAGAGGACAGAGAGGACGTAGTTGTAAAGTAGTCCACAACATAGTTGAGTGTAGGCACTCAAGTGGAAGTGGACGTATACGCCCAAACAACCAATAGCAAAACGTGGTGGATGAATACACTGGGAAGAGCTAAGATGTAATTAACAAATTCTCCACCCTAAGGATGAAAGAGACTAATCAAAGAAACACAATTGTTAAAAGGGGCTGTCCCAATGTCCACTATAGGAATATTGTTAGCAATAGATCAGTTTGACAGCTATGCTGGCAAGAGCCAGACCAAACTCCTCCTCTTTGACGATGGGCGGGTGAGTGCGCGCTGTTCAGCACGCGCAGTCGCTGGAGAAACTGTTCACAAAATATGTCACCTGGATGTGCCCCCTGCCGCTAATCCATCACTTCCTTGGTGGCTGGAGAGTTATGAATTATACAGCAGTGTTCAGACTGTGGTAAGTGGAGTGCCGGTGCATGGAGGGAACTGTCGCGTAGAATAATACGCGAATAAGAGATAGGATAAGCTACACCCTGTCAGACCAAGTTTGTGAAATTCACTTCAATGAGATCACTGCAGATTATTTTTTCTGCCTTATCAGCACAATTAATTTATATTCAAGTCCTCCTTCGGAGGGTGCATAAGCAGATCATGTAGTTTACTGAGCAGAAACAGTCGGGGATGGAAGTCTGGTAGCCAGCATAGAAGCAAACGTTTTTGTAGTGCCCACAGTGAGAACCAGATTGGTTCAAGACACTATGAATTTTGGGCAGATAAGTATACGGATACAAAATCAGGTGATTCTGATTTGCCCAGGATCAAATTATGAAATGTGATTAAGTGGGGGAGCTGGTAATTTGAACTACCTCACTTAGTTCCAAAGCCTATAACTTAACTACATTTTCTACTTAGAAAATGTAGAACAATCCTAGCAAAACAGAAAGACTGGGAAGCAGGATCCCTGGCAAACCTTGATTTCTAGCTCCTTTCCCTCATTGGACCCTTTACAGCCTCCCCTCTGTTCCCATGTTCTTGTAGTCTCTTCCTGCTAGCCTTGGCTAGGATCCATTCTATAACTAGCAATTCACCCACAAGGGTAGCAACCTGGGCGACTAGGCAGGCCATATACCTGAGACAATCGCCCTATAGAGAGGGGACCCAGATCGAATCCAGAAAGGCCTCACAAAAAACTATGGGCAAGGAAGTGGAACAGAGGTGGACACTTTTAAGCCCCTCAAGGATGTCATGCAAAGGCAAGATCCTTTGCAAGCACCAAAGTAGGAACATCAGTTAAATTCTGATCCCAAGAAGGGATGCACCTAGAGTTAATAAATATGTTCCAGTCCTGACGAAAGGCCAGCTTCTTAGTCACTTGGGCACCATGGTCATCTTCTTAGTCACAGTATAATATAGCAGATATTGTTGCGTATTCTTAATACACAGATCCAGAGTGATCATTCTTCGGCTGCCCGGATATCTCAACAGTTCACATGGCAAATCTGTAACCTATAGTCACAGCCATTCGAATTAAGGGATTCTGCAAATGTTTCTGCATAATTATGGATTTACTGCATTTGGCACATAATCTGCTGTATAATTTGTAGATTGAAAACATTAGTTTCTAACTCAAGTTCAAGTTCAAATAACTTTATTCGATTGTAAACAGTACAATCATAAAAGTGCATATCATCAGCAAACAATTAAAAACAGTCCGGATAATTCATTTTGACAAGTAAGAAATCCAATACACAGTAAAAGGTAAAAAAGAGAAAGCAGCGGGCAACATGGGCATAAGCATTATTAAAAGTACATTAAAAACATAAATAGATTCATTATAAAAATAAAAGTGCCTCGAGCAATAGCAGCATAGTTATCCATCCATACTTTTCCTGAAGGTAATGGCTGATTTTAAAAAGTTACAGACAAATAAAGTGCAATCACAGTTCAGCAGTTGAAGATAGTAAAGTGCGGGTTTGATTTGTGCAAAGTTCAGTTTTTTAAGGCATGGTTTAAGATATAATTTCCGTGGTAAAGTGTAGTAGGGGCAAATGAATAAAAAGTGTGCCAGGTCTTGCAGAGACTTCCCGTCGCAGCCGCAAGCTGGCAACTTCTCACCCCGATGAGCCCCACTTGGGACCACCAGTAAGAGATGGAATAGGTCAAAGCGAAACCTTGTTAACAGAAAACGTTCGTAGCTAGTCATATGCCATGACAGGTAAGGTTCCATTTGTGGACAGGTTTTGAGTAGTAGGTGTTTCCTAACACTGTCCTTCTGTAGCTCAACCTCTTCTCTGTCTGAGCATCTTAGTATTAACATAGCATTTTTTGCAAAGATAACATCGGGTTTCGTAATCAAGTTGGGAGCAAAGAACAAATCAGACCGGCCAATTGCCGTCAAACAGTCCTTTATATATTTCAACCACGGAACTTGAAACCTCCCATCAAGTGTTAAGGCTTCTTTTAACAAAGCTTGGGTGAGAGGTATATCTTTGTTAAGCCAACAATTCAACCAGCACAGTACCGGGTTCATTGCTATTCTGTCACTTAAATAGGGGACACCCAGCTCCTCATGTACCGAGAAATTCCCAGTGCCCCTTGGTAGCCTCAGTATCTTTTTCAGAACATTATTTTCTGTAACCTCTAGATCCTTTATCTTACAGTAGCCCCAAAGCTCACTTCCATAGCTGGCGACAGCAACACTTTTTGCCTGGTATAGTTTGAGCAGGGCGGCCGTTGGACAATTTCCAATTTTTTTCGCGAAGCCAAGAATGGCAGCATTTACACGTGTTGCCTCACCTTTCTTTTTGACGACTGCGGGACCCCAGGATAATTTGTGGTCTAAGAGGACTCCAAGGTATGAAAAGGTGTTTGTGGTAGGGATTTTCTCCCCATTTATACAAAAAGAGTTCGTTTTCCGTATACCCTGACCTATTTTCATAACGTAGGACTTAGAGTTGTTTATACTTAGTCCACGGGACTCCATGAACTTAAAGAAGGAATTTAATAGTTTCTGGAGGCCATTTGCTGTTCTAGAAATGAGTACAGCATCATCTGCATAAAGCAGCACAGGAACCCCTTTGCGCTCTACACAGGGGTAGTCTGCTTCAGTTTTTAGACGAAATTCCTCCAATTCGTTGATATACAAATTGAAGAGGAATGGAGCCAGGATGCACCCCTGTCGTACACCCCGATTTATTCTGAATTCACCCGTTACTTTTAGGTCTTGGGTGTAACGGACATTGGCTCTAGTGTCCGAGTGCAGATCGGCCAAAAAATTAACAAGATTCCTCTCTACGCCCATTTTTATCAGGGTAGCCCATAGTGTGCCTCTGTCCACGCAGTCAAAAGGGGGCGATAAGTCCATAAATGCCATATAGACTGTTCCTTCCTTGGCCAGGGTATATTTACTTAAAATCAAATACAGGTTCAGACACTGTGTAATTGTCGAATGACCGGGTCTGAATCCGTATTGTATGGATGATAAAATATTATTTTCTTTAGCCCATGTAGATAGCCTGTTCAGGATTATTCCTCCTACCACTTTAGCTACTGAATTTATTAGAGATATCGGCCTGTAACATAATGGGCTACTACGGTCGCCCTTTTTATAAACAGGGACTATGGTCGATAACCCCCACGCATTTGGGCACCCCGTGATCACTGCTGCATTCACTACCGCAGTGAGGACGGGAGCCCAAAAGGAAATACTTGACTTAAAGAGGTCCGGTGGTAAGCCATCCGGGCCCGGGGCCTTATTACTAGTTAGTCCCTGGATACCCCTTTCAACCTCATTAACAGAAAAGCACAAAAAATTATCGGATGGAGTTACAAAGACATTTTCTGCCCGTTGCTCATGACTCTTAAAAATTGTGCTAAAGTGGGTCACCCACTCCTCCTCGGAGATGTTAGTACCAAGGGCTGAATCATTAGGATTATCAAACAATGGTTTGTTGATAATTTGCCAGAACTTACTACTGTTCCCCAACACTGAAGGGTCAAGTAGGGACTCTATAGTGTTGGCCTTGATTTCTTTTTTCCTAGCGACTAATGCCTTCTTGTGTATCGATCGGAGATTTCTTATTTGATCATAGTCTCTAGGTTTAATTTTTAGAGCATTCTTCAAGTCTCTACTTGCCTTTGAACAGTTATGGTCAAACCATTTAGAGTTATTATCACATTGCCCTTTGGTCGGTGCTGTTAACATAGGGCCAATTGTTGAAACTATCGCCTCAAACCCAGACAAGATGTTCTCAGGAGGTGAGTAGGAAGATGTACATGTTAACAGTTCCTCCTCACATATTTTGTTTATTTTAGAATATAAAATATCTTGGTTTATCATTGTCCATTTTATACGACGTCTGCCATTTATACAGATCATCGTTCCCCGATCATTGCGGGGCATGCGTTGTTTAAATAAAGTCCCACCCAGTTTGATAGTTAGGGGATTGTGATCACTGTGAATACTCGAAAGAATGGTGAAATTCGAGACCCAAGTTGCAAGTTCTGAGGAAACCGGTATGTAGTCTATAAAAGATCCCTGACCAGGTCCTTTAAAGGTTGTAACATCATAGACCTTTGTTTCAGGAACCATAGACATGGCTACAATTAAATTGTTTTCGTTCACTAGATCGTTTAAGTTCTTGCCTCCCCTGGTATGGGCGAAATGGAAACCTTCTATATTGTTACATCTCAAAGAACCCATTAGGGTGAAGCCTGGATTACCACATGGGTGTACATTAAAATCACCTGCAATCAACAACTTCTGTGACATAGTGCATGCAGTTTTTCTCAATATCTCTGTTAAAGACACAATATTACAATCACCATTACCATTATTAGCATTGTAAAAATTAATCTGGGTCAAAACACTTCTGCCACTCTTTAGTTCGAGAATCTGAATGTTCTGATTGGCATTATAGCAGTTACTTATTTTGCAACACAGTCCTAGATTAATGAAGATGGCCAAGCACCCCTTTGCTCTGCCCCTGATTGAAGCAGCTGCTGGTATGACAAAGCTTTGAAAACCCTCAATATGGACATTTTTATCCTCCATCCATGTCTCTTGAAGGCATATAATTGTGTATTTTTTAATAGATATTAACCAAGCGGGATCACATAATTTATCGGCCAAGCCGGCTATGTTCCAAGAAACTAAGCTCAAACTACAATCACCAGATGCTGTTTCTATGACAGTTTTTCCGTTAATTGGAATTATCATTGGGTTGGCTGTATCTGTGTTCATCGCCCCAAATTCACAATGCTGGCCAGGTCTAGTTCTAGATTGGCCAAGGGGGGGTTGTGAGCCTCAGGCAAGACAGGAGATTTGTTGTTATTGGATGGATTGACCATGGTTGGCACTAGCTTACAGGGGTTGTCTAGCTTTGACATCAGAGGGGGGGCTACTATGGCTTGGTTGTATGCCTCTCCTTGTGCGTGATTAGGTTCTGTGAAATCAGATTCTGCGAAATCGTCTGACGATAATGTAGATGGACCAGCCTGTAGTCAGTCAACCCCCTCCAGATCACTTTGGTTATAAAAGGCGTCAAACCTGTTAGTGACGGGTACATTATAGTAGGTTTTTGGATCTAGAAATTGGGGGTGTTCTTGATGATAATACGACCCCTGAGCAACCTCCCAATTCTCTGGATAGGTCCCATCATATCTAACCTCTCTGGGTTCCCAGGATATATTCCTTCTTTGCTGACGCTGTTCCTCTGCAATATAGTGGCCTTGATTTCTAGATGTTATCCCACTGTAATATTGATGGAAGTTATCTGGGGCTCTTACATGCTCAGCTGTAGAAAAAGGATGCACTGATGTTGGAGGGGTTATTTGGGGGATAAAAATAACTCAAATCCATAGTGCGGATCAGGCTGCTAATAGAGCTGTCCTTCCAGTCCGTTATAAACTTTGCCGTACGGCCATCCTTGAAGTTAACTACAACACAATCACCCTCGGTGGATTTAAATCTATTTCCCACCCAGTCCACTCTTCTGACATTTGTTATTTTACCACTGATATATGGGGGGATTGGTCTATGAACAGTTAGCCAATGGCTTACTTTGTTTTTCAGTTCACCATAGCTTTCTGTTTTACCTGTCTCTAGTTGTGGTACCCCAATCATTACAATGGTGTGCCGATGAGAGTCAGGTGGGAGGTGAATATGGGTGGCTTTTTTTGGTTTAATTGTTGTGGGTAATTGATTAGGACGCGTGTCAGAAGCAGTGTTTTGTGTGGTTGTTGGCCTTTGTGGCTCAGTTTGGCCACCGCAGGGCTCAGGGGATGTACCTTCCGCGGCCCATTCACTCTCATCAGTGTCAGGGATATGACTCTCAGGTGAAGAAGCCAGGGGTTGTGCTGTATCTATGTTGTTATTGGCTTGTGGTGGTGTTAAAGTGTTTTGCACTGAAGTATTTACAGGTAGAGAAGGTGTCAAAACAGAGCTGCTACTTGGGGCAATGGTATTGGTTTGTGTCCTCTGAATCTTTGTTTGTTTAAGATTACTTTTAGGTGGTATGGAGCTTTCCTTTGGCTTAGGCACGGAAAGGATCTTCAAGATACTAGAGGTGTCCTTTCTCTGTTGTTTTTCAAATTTCGCTAAGGTTTGCTCTATGCAGGTGATTTTATCACACAGAGGTTGTAGTAAGGATTTAATCAGTTCTTCCAGGTCAGTTGATGTTATGTTGTCCACTACACTAACTTTTTCAGTCTGGCATGATTGCACTGAGTAAGTCTTAATATGATCTGCCTGTATATCATTTAGTGTACTAGTATTCTTAGTGGCAAGTATAGAGGTAGGATTTTGTGTGGCATTAGGTGCTTTAGCCAGCCTGAAATTTAGCCAGACATCCTTAGCCGATGGCTTATGGAGACCTAATGGTCTGTAAATTTTCCTTACTATTGATTTAGTTTTTGCATGTTTCTTTTGTTGGCGCTTTCTCTTATTGGGGGATAGTGTTTTGTCGACAGATATTACATTGACATTTGGTGAGCCTTCAGCACAAGTACCCCCTTGCGAGCTTGGCGTAGATATTCCGGGTTGAGGAGAACAAACAATGCCCCCCAAATTGGAAGCAAGCAAGGGGCTTTGTTCTAAGCTGTTTACAATTATAGGAGATGACATTTGAACGGTTTTCTTACTGCTTTTTTGACCACTTGGCAACCCTGTAAAAGACTGCATTAGGAGGGATTCCTCCTGATTGAATGAAGAGTCCATGGTGTTATTGATTGCGGTGGTGTTTGCAGTAGTGTGCTTTGATAAGTTGGGAAAACATAAGTCCGGGGTTAATGAAAGACGCCTCTCCGTATTTTGGATAGCATCTGCGACTACTCCAATAGTTTTTTGTAACATTAGGTCTATAGCAGTTAGTGTCGACAAAGGTGTGGATGGTATGGTCTTGTTTCTGGTGGATGATCTTGTGGCCACAGGAGTCTTTCTTACTTTAGTCATTTTAAACGAATAATCCGTATTTAGTTCAGTATATGTATTGGCTTCTAAAACAGTTGTAAAGACGGAAAGCAGGAAAACAAAATGAGAATCTCAGTCACCTTGCTCCTGGGGGTGGTGCGCCGTTAGGGGGGTGGCCCGTCCCGTCTCCTTAGGTCCCCTGAGGGCCACAGAGGGCCCGTCCTTTGCCCGGGCTTATCCCCGGGCGCTCCTGCGACGCGGGGGTGACGCAGCCTTTATGCGCCGCCTGGCGCTGTGGAGTGGCGTCTGGCGCCGCTGAGCCTTCTGGGAGATGTTGTTTCGGTGTCCCCCTCCACTCGGCGGCGCGAGTCCTGCTCGGTTGCGGCGGCGGGAGGGGGATGCTGCTGGCAGGCTTCTGGGGGTCAGTTACAGGCTCTCCTGAGTAAGTGCTCCTTGGGTAGGTTCAGGCTCCTCCGTGTAATTTTAGAACGCGTCCTAACTCAAACAGATCAAAAGGTACTGTACTAAAAATGAGGCAACATGTGTTGCAGCACAGTGGATGGCTGTTGTCAGAGGTTGAATGGTCACCTTTCAGTTCTTATTGCTGTATTTGGGTGCTGTGTTGTTGCTAATGAGGTGAACGCATTGCCCAGGTATTTTTAACATGTAAAAATGTCAAGGTGGGGGCGTGGCCAAGATGGCGGGGTGAGCGGACGCTTCCTCCCGTAGCTCCTCCGGCCCAGCTCCGCTTGAGCCCCGATTTCTGCGCTTCTCTCCCCCCGCGGCTGCACCGCGGGTGAGAGGACTGTGCCGGAGTTCCTGGGGCACATTTTGGTGCCACTTCGGCTTCTGTGGCCCCGGGGGAAGTTCCCGAGAAGTTCATTCTGAGATCGCTCCGAGGAGTGGAGTCCGGGTCGCCCCGAGGAGAAGAGCTTGGAGGCGGAGCGTAGTGCGGCGCTGTCCGCGCGCCTCGGCTGGCCCGAGTGCTGAACAGCGGAAAACCTGTGATCCCGAGGGAGCGGACTAGACGGACTCCGCGGAGTGAGGCGGCTCCCTGGCCGGTGCCCTGGCGGCGGGCACCATTGCTGGACGACGGACCTTAGCCCTGCACCGGCGGTCCCCCCCCTACCCGGGGCCTCGAAGGGTGACGACTTGCGAACTCCGCGCCTGGAGACGCTGGATGGCGGAGCTCGAGCAGTGCCCGAGCCGGACACATCAATTGGTGGTGGAGGGAGGCATTGGTTTCATGCTCTCCGGACCCGTTACCGTTTGAGACTCGCCCATGGACTTGCTGGCCCGGGCTGCCTTCTTGGGTCCCACCCTACCGCCATCTTGTCTTTGTGTGGCTGAGCCCAGTGATCCCTGCCCGCGCCCTTCTCACACGGGAGCCCCGGCTGGTCCTGGCACCAACTCATCTGCTGCCCTCCCTGGGAGCACGAAGCAGGAGGCCTACACTTCGGACGTTGCTGCCTGTCCTACTGGCCCAGGGGCCGTCTTGCCCAGACCCAGGCCGCCATTTTGTCGCCTGTGACGCACTACCCTTGTCTTCGGCGAAGGCCTCACATCTGGTGCCCGCAAGCGGCGGAGCTCGCCTACAGTAACTGACCCTGGGCTTTGCCGGGCCCCAAGATGACTGGAAGACGAGGCGCAGCGCGAGGAGACCGCACTTTGCTGGAAATGCTCGGCAGGTCCCAGCAACTACGCGACAGGACGCAGCTGTCCCCGGGGGCCTCCCGGGCATCAACGGACGCAACTGTGGGCGAGCCGCCGGTCACGCGGTCCTTCATGGAGGACCTATTCAGCTCCCTTAAGGAGGAATTTCAAACTCTTAAAACCGAAGTGGCTGGAGAGGTCCGGGAGGTGCGCAGGGAGGTCGAAGGCCTGGGCGAGCGGGTCGATACTGTGGAGACGGCGGCTCAACGCCACGATGAGGAGATAAACCATCTCCAGCAGGATGTCCTCCGCCTCCGGGAGCAATGTGTTGAGCTCCAGGCCCACTCGGAGGACCTCGAGAACAGGTCCAGGCGGAACAACATCCGGGTGCGGGGTGTTTCATCCGCGGATGAAGGTGCGGACCTAATGGCTTACCTACAGGACCTGTTCCGCGACATCTTGGGGGAAGGAGCGGATTTCCCAATCCGCATTGACAGAGCACATAGGGTGGGCCGCCAACGCCAGTCATCGGCACCCCCGCCTGATATCCTGGCATTCTTGCCGGATTTCCCCCTAAAGGAGCGCATCATGACGGAGGCCCGCAGGAAGCAGCCACTGACCTTCCGAGATAGACCTGTGGCGCTCTATCAGGACCTGTCCGCCATTACACTACAGAAGCGCAGGTCCTTCCGCATCGCTACGGACTTTCTGCGAGAGCACGAGACAGCCTATTCCTGGGGTCACCCCTTCCGTCTTATCTTTTGATGGAATGGGGTGCTGCATCAGCTGCGCTCCTTACAGGATGTCTGCGGAGTGCTGGGTCTTACTGCTACGGAGGAGGAAGGGGCTACACCCGCATGGCGGCGCCCCGAGCGGCGGGGCCGACGGAGGTCGAGAAGGCGCCCATCGTCAGCACCGGCGAGTCGTCCAGACTCGCCCACCATCAGATCTGAAATGGCGGAGGCCCTGAGGACTGCGGCCAGGAACTTGCCTGAATCTACTGGTGTGGCCTTAACGGCCTAATTTTTCTCCGGGGGGAGAGGCTCTTTGCTTTGACGATGCTGGGCTGGGGGCTGGGGGGGCGAGGGGGGTGGTGTGTGGCTGGACGTCCACTTGACTGGTTTCTGCAGACTCGCCCATTTGGGCTAGACTGAGACTATGGGGTGTTGTTTTCTGCTTTTTGTTTTGGCTGGTTGCCATAAGGGGGTTTTGGGGGGGTTTCACTGTTGGTTTGTTGTGGGGGGGGTCCCGTCCGAACTTGTCCGAATGTGTACGATGCCGCTTTTGGCCTTCCCTGCACCCCTACCCCGCGCGCCCCCTCCGCTGTTCCCCCGCCTGCGGCATAGCGCGTTGTTTCCCCGGGGGCGATGCCACCCCTGAAAGTTGTGACCCTTAATGTTAAGGGTCTGAATAACCCCGTGAAGCGTAGGGCGATCCTTTCCCTGCTGGAGGGGTCGCAGGCGGATATCTGCCTCCTGCAGGAGACCCATTTACTTTCCAGGGACTGCCATAGGTTGCGCTCTGCTAAGTTCCCCACGCAACTCTTTTCCTCTGCTGCGACTAAGACCGCTGGGGTGGCCATTCTCCTGGCCAGCTCCTTTAGGGGGGAGGTGTTGTATAAACATGCTGAGCAGAAGGGGAGACTTTTAGTGTATCGCATGCGCTTGGGTGGTGTTGCCTTTACGGTTGGTTCGGTTTACAGCCCAAACGACCACCAGGATCGTTTCCTGGAATCGGTGTTGGTGGACGTTACTGCCTCGCCCGATCGCCATATCATCTTGGGGGGAGACCTGAATATGGTCTTCGACTCCACTCTAGATAGGTCTGCCCAGCGCTTCTCGCAGACGGGGGAGCTTTCTGGGGCGGTACAGGACCAGATTGCGGAGTTGGACCTGCATGACCTCTGGCGCACCATGCACCCCACCGATAGGGACTACTCCTATTTCTCCCACGCACACCGCACTTATTCGCGGTTGGATTATCTTTTGGTGAGCGGCCCGCTTCGCTCGGCCGCCATGGCGGCGGACATCGGGGTCTTGTCCCTGTCCGATCATGCGCCGGTTTCCGGAGTCTTTGCGTGGCCGGCGGCCCCCCCACTCCAGAGGGATGTGGCGGCTCCGGGACACGCTTCTCCATAAGAAATCGGTGGTGAAGCGGGTGGAGGAGGTCATCCAGGACTACTTGACCCACAATAACAACTCTGACACGTCCCTGGCTACGCAGTGGGCGGCTTTGAAAACAGTCATCAGGGGAGAGTTTATCTCCATTTCCTCGGCGGAAAACAAGGAACGCCAGCGCAAGAGGGAGGAACTGACAGCGCAGGTTAGGGAGCTTGAGCAGGTCCACCGCCGTACGGGGGCTCCTCGTGTTTGGAAGCAACTGAAGGGGGCACGGAAACTCCTCTCTGCGTTGGATCTGGATCGGGCGGAGTACGCAGCGCTGCGCCTGAAACATGCCTTTTACACCGGCGGGGACAGGTGCGGTAAGCTCCTGGCCCATAGGCTCAGGGCCGCGCAGCAGCGCAATGTGGTGAAGGAGCTGGTGGGAGTGGGTGGGATCCCGGTTTCCGGTGACGCGGAGGTGGCAGATACCTTTCGTTCCTTTTACGAGGCACTGTACGCTTCAGAGCCTTCCCCACCGGGAGAGGCTGAGGCCTATTTGGATTCCGTGACCCTTCCGGCCCTGGACCCCTCCCAGGCGGCCCACCTAGAGAGGGACATTCACGTGGAGGAGGTCATCTCCGCGATCGCACGGCTGAAGCATGGTAAAGCCCCGGGCCCGGATGGCTACACGGCCTTGTTTTACAAGACCTTCTGTCCCACTGTTGCTCCTCTCCTGGCCCGCTTGTTCAATTCCTTCTCCGAACCGGGTGCCATCCCACCGGACCTCCTCTCGGCGACTGTGTCGGTTATCCCCAAGCCGGGGAAGGACCGGACCTTGTGCGGCTCGTACCGGCCCATTTCGCTCCTAAATGTGGACCTCAAGCTTTATACCGGAATCTTGGCGGCCAGACTGGGTCTCCACCTACCAGGTTTGGCGGAGGCGGATCAGGCCAGTTTTGTACCCGGTAGGCAGACGGTCGACAACACGAAGAGGGTGACGCACGTACTGGAAAAGGCCTCACGCGTCCCGGGGGAGCGGATGCTTCTATCGGTCGACGCGGAGAAGGCCTTTGATAGGGTTCATTGGCCATATCTCGAGCTGGTTCTTGGGAAACTGGGGATCGGCGAGAAGTTCCGCACAATGGTCTTTAACTGCTATAGGCGACCGTCGGCGTCAGTGCGTGTCAATGGACACAGCTCCGGCAGCTTTGCCATTGAGCGTGGCACGAGACAGGGCTGCCCCCTCTCGCCGCTCCTCTTTGCCCTTTATATGGAACCGTTTGCGCAGAGGATCCGCGACAACCCGGACGCTATTGGGGTGAAGATGGGGCAATACACGCACACTGTCAGCTTATACGCGGACGATGTCTTGCTGACCCTGGATGACCCCAGGCGGTCACTTCCTGCCTGCGTCCAGGAGCTGAACGCCTTTGGCCGCGTCGCGGGCTTTAAAATGAACATGGCCAAGTCGGCTGCGCTGGATGTGTCGCTTTCTGCCGACGCCAGGCGGGACCTTCAAAGTCTCTTCCCTATGCAGTGGTCCTCCTCCACGGTGACTGTGAGAAGTTGGCCTGATATGTAGTGTTTCCAATTCTGGAACCACTGGGTATCAGTCCAAACAAACCCCAAAGATGTCAGGTTGTAAGTCAACCTTGTAGACAAGCTATCCTAATGGTAGCATGGACTAAGCAGCCTTAAAGGCTTAACTTAAGAGGTTGTGTTAAGCGAGCTGTTTTACCACATACAATCCTGTAATCAAATGAAAGGACACCACACAAGTATATATTGTAAAAATATATGTATTTATTTCTAAATTACTCCCCAGTACTCTTTATGAGGAAAGGGGCACAAGCGTTAAATCAAAAGCACTGTTAAACATATAAAGTTGCACAATTATGGATGAGGGCGGGTGGCCACTCAAACCATATACTAAAAAAGTGGTATAAGTAACACTTCTCGAGCAGTGGTTAGGCCTAGGGCCTAGAGATTCGCTGGGAGCAGTCAGGACTAGCAATGCTGAAGTCGGGAGTAGCCCACAGGAGACGGGTGCAGCACGGAAAGTGCGGCTCGCACCAATGTAAAGTCAATGGTGCGTAAAAGTTGGATAAAGTGAATTAAATGATACTTCCGCTGAACCTAGGAACACAAAACTTTAGACACAGACCCTAGAGGTGTGTACCAGTGTAAGGACACCGGCGTTGCAAAGTTACCTCACCCACAGGCCGTGGGTGCACAGGGTCGAAGTGGCGTCGGGTTCTGTCACGCAGGTTCTTGGTGCTTGAAGCTGTTGCAGCTGCAGGCGCTGTGAAGCAGAAGTGTCCGGTGCGATCCAAGGGTGGATCGAAGTAGAAAAGTACCTGAAAGCAGAGGGGACAGAGTCTGGGTCACTCAGCAGTGACCAGGGTGGAACCAGGACGGAACCAGGCAATGTCGGGCGCAATCAGGCGGTTGTCGATAGGCTTCTCTCCGCTGTCACGTGGGCTCTGGGGCATCTGCGACGTCCAGGAGCAGGTCACGATCTGTCCCACGTAGGCTCTCGCCGTCAGCACCGTCGGCTTCAAGATTGCAGCAAACAGCACTTGGCAAAAGCAATCCACGCAGAACCGGGAGATTGCTTATCACTCGAACCAGGGGGGTCAGAGTGGGGGCTCCTTTTTACAGGAGCTGGTGCAGATCTGGAGCAACCAGAAAAGCGAGTCGTATTTCAAGTTTCGTCGGCACAGGGGCCACAAGCCAGCTGGCAAGTGACCGGGCCAACGCGTCGAGCACACACAGGCAGAAGGGCCCCACGCAGCACTCGTCGAGTGTGGAGGGGTGAGCTTTGGTGCAAGTGGAGCTCGGGGCTGGGGCTTCTCAAACCCCGGTGTACAGCTTCGAGGGTCACTCGTGGGCTGCACGGTCAGCGTCTCGTGGCCTTTTCAAGATGGCGTGCCCCACGCTTCCGGTCGCCTCCACGGGTCTCAGCTCTGCAGGGACTGTGGATCGGGCAGGTAGAAGGCAGGCAAGCTTGATCTCGTCGATCTCTGTCGCTCGAGTTCCGGCGGGAACTGCAACAAAGCAAGGGTCGAGGGCTGGATGGTGCCTGTTTGCACAGGGTGGTCACTCCTTGACCACAAGGGAGATTCTTCAGTCTTCTCACGTCGTGTAGAAAGTCGAAGGGTCCAGATTTCGTTTCTTATGTTTCTTCAGGATGATCTCAGGTCCGTTGGGACTGCTCCCCCTCTTATTCGAATCTAGGGGGTTGGACATCCTGCTAGGTCCCCTCCTATGGGTGGGACCCAGGAAGGGGGTGGTTACACCCCTCTCCTTTGATCCTGGCCGCGCTGGGACAGGGGCTGGGAGGCCCCAGAACCGGTTTGGCCGGATCCTGCAAGGGGCAGCCTTGTGCTCCCCAGGCAGTGTCTGGTTTCTTTGAAACCTCCCTACTCCAATCCACTATCTCCTGTCTGGGGTGGTTTGACACCGCCCTGTGACAGGAAACTCTTTGTCCAGGCCTCCTCTGCCGGGTTTCGGTCAGCAGCAGGAGGCCAGACCCGTGTCTGTGGCAGGGGTATCCATTTTGTGGATCTGAGGCTCATTTTAAATCAACCGCGTTTCAGTAAAGTAACATGTCTTCTCCCTCTAGAAGGGTGGAATGCTACCCCCGTCGCCAGAACTGGCGAGGGGGTAGTATTCCAATTCGTATGACACCTTACACGACATGTTTTGATAAAGCCAAACCAAAGTTGCTATATAACCGCGAGGATTATAAGGCGCTTAAGAGTATATGGTATGGCATTATCCCGGATCAGCTTAGGGAGTTGTTCCCGACAGCTGCAGACAGGCTCAGCTCATGCCAGAGCTCCATCTCACATAAAACCACGCACTCTGCCTCCAGGATTGATGAGGCCTTCCATAGGAGTGGCTCACAGGTTATATATGTGTCCAGATATAGGTTTAGATATAGGTATACTATATCTAAGCAAGGGGTGATTACACCCACTTGCCCCAGCTGAGTGATCAGCCAGTTGTGTCAATTTAGATAGCCAGCCAGGGGTGGCAAAAGATATGCTGCAGCCCCTGGTAGGCCTTGGATGCACCTATGCCCTGGGCACCTATAGTGCTCTGTACAGGGGCTGATAAGGTGACCCAAGCCAATCTAGTTATGCACCTAGGGTACATGGAATCCATTTTACAGAGAGAGCAGATAGCCTGGGGCCCTGATTAGCAGGGAACCAGGCCAACTAAGTCGAAAACCAGCTAAACACAAGGCAAAAAATCTGGGGTAACCATAGTCAGGTAGCCACCTTCCTACATAACCCCCCCCCAAACGAAAGGAGATAAGGCTATCCTTGGCCAGGTAAGCCTTTATTGCCTGAGTGGCCATATAAGGAAGTACCTGCACTAGCATGGGTACCCCCTGTCTCATGGTCCACTAAGCAGTCCCTCACCCTAGGGGTATTAGAGGGTCTCCACCATAGGGAATCACTACCTTGGGTGTGTTTATGCAAAGTTAAAGGCTGGTTTGGATATGGAGTACTGAAGTGAGGCTCCACTATTTTTGGGCTCAACTTCCTCCAATTATCTTCCACCATGTGTGCCTTTCTTTCTTCAACTGAGTTGCACTGAGCTCTCAGGGTCAACCTCTGGCTACCTAAAGCTGGAGGCTGGGTCCCTCTGTTTGGCTTGCTGGAGGGACAGTTCAGGTTTGGGCCCTTTGGGTCCCAGGTTTGGCTGTGCCCAACAGAATCCATCTGTGGGAGGTCCCTAACTGTTTTTAAGGGGGCTCCCTCAGGAGTTTTTAAAGTTTTCACCTTACTAGGCCTACTAGTTTTGGTGCCCCTAATCTGTTGATGGGGGTGCTTTATTTGACAGGGGGCCCTCTGGGTCTCACTGTCCTTCTTGTCCACTGCAGCCCTGGGCTGACTGAGGCAAGGTAGAGAGGGGCAGGTTACCTGCTCCAGACTGGATCCCACCTGAGAAGGGTCCACTGCCATCAGAGGCTCTGTCAGGCCAGGCCTAACAACCTCTGGGGCAGTTCCTTCATCAGGGGTAAGATCAGTTCCCTGAGGAGGCTGATCCTGTCCTACTGTCTGGTGAGGGGGAGATTTCTCTTCCTCCTCCATGCTCTCAGTTTGGGTGGAGTGATCCATCATTTCAGGCTTCACAACACACATATCTGTTTGAGTTTGGGCTGTGGCCATCACAGCCCCACCAACCTTTTCAGGAGGAGACTCAGTTTGGGTTTCTGCTGTTATCATAACAGCTTTGCTATTCTGTTTTGGAAGAGCTTCTGGTAAAGATGGGGCAGAGAGTTGCTCAGCCCTACCAACCTTTTCAGGAAGGACATCTTGAATTGGGGCTATAGCCAGTACAGCCCCACTAACCTTTCCATTGGAATTTACCATTCTAGAATGGATTTCCTGTTCAACCTCAGCCCAGGCTGAGATTTCCAAATCATTACCCAGTAGACAGTCTACAGGCAAGTTTGGTGACACTGCCACTCTCTTTGGGCCAATGACACCTCCCCAGCTGAGACTTACTACTGCCATGGGATGATTTGTTTGGATGCCATCAATGTTTGTTACCTGGTATCTGGCACCAGGTAAAAGTTGCTTAGAGGGGACTATACAGTCAGCCACCATGGTGATGCTAGCCCCTGTGTCTCTGAAAGCTTCAACTTTCAAACCATTGATGATAGGTTCTTGTCTATATTTGCTCAAGGTATTTGGGCAAACAGAGAAGTTGGCAAACCCCATGCCAGTCTCATAGACAAGATCATTTGGGGATGGGGACCTGGATAGGCCAGGGTCCCCTTGGGCTCCAAAAGTAAACCCACCCAGATTCCTGGGTGTGCTCCCACTTCCTGGGGGATTACTGCTGACAGTAACAGGAGGTGTTGGAGCTGGCTTTGGAGGTATGTTTTCTTTATTGCCATTCTTGGGACAACAGCTGTCTGTTTTGTAATGCCCAACCTGTTTACAGGCATGACAATAAGGCTTTTTCTCAGTTGATGAAGTGTCTTGGGACCCACCCCCCTTCTTGGAGTTTTGGGGCCCTGGGGAAGTGTTTTCTTTACTTTTATCCCCACCCTTATCTTGAGGCTTGGTAGACTCCTTCTTCTGGTTATTGTCCTGATTCTTAGGCCTAATCCTGGTTCTGACCCACTTATCTGCCCTCTTTCCCAATTCTTGGGGAGAGGTCAAATCTGAGTCCACCAGGTGCTGGTGTAAGAGCTGGTTCTGACAATTACTAAGGATCTGCTCCCTCATAATCAAATTATACAATCCTGTGAAGTCATGTACTTTGCTGCCATTCAGCCAACCCTCCAGAGCCTTAGTTGCACAATCAACAAAATCAGTCCAGTCCTGAGTCTGTGTCTTCTGGGTATCTCTGAACTTTAACCTGTACTGTTCAGTGGTTAAGCCAAACCCATCTATCAGAACACTCTTCAGGACTTTGTAATTGCTGGCATCCTCATGTCTGACAGTGAGGAGCCTATCCCTCCCTTTCTCTGAAAAGGAGTACCATAAGATTGCTGCCCACTGTTCCTCAGGAACCTGCTGTACCATGCAGGCTCTCTCCAGAGCAGTCATCCATTTGTGGATGTCATCCCCTTCCTGATAGGGGGGCACAATCTTTGTCAGGTTTCTACTATCATAGGACCTGGGTTTCTCTTTAGGAATTTTGCTGCCACCAGTGGCATCTAAGCCACTTAATTTCTGTTCCCTAGCCAAGGTAAGTTTAGCTTGAGCCAAGGTAAGTTTAGCTTGAGCCAGAGCTACCTCCTCCCTCTCTATCTGGAGTTGGACAGCCCTCATTCTGGCCCTATGCTCTTTCCTCTGGGAGGGAGTCATCCCTCTCTGAGATTCTCTTGAGGCACTAGAAAGGTGAGAGTCCCCTGATAGAGATCTCTCCCTTCTGTTACCTGGGAGAATTTGGTTATGAGATCTGGGGAGGTGCTGGCCCTCTCCATTCCCATGTAGGTCTAGGTTGGCCTGGTTAAGCCTGGCAACCTGTACCTGGTTTCCCCTCTGATCCTGATCTTCAGGCTCTTCTACATCAGAGCCTTCCTCTTCCTCTTCCTCCTCCTCTTCTTCTTCTGGAAGATTCTCATTCTCAGGGGAGTTTATCCCTTCACCTGATTCTAAGGGAGCCTGACTCACCTTATCTAGGTCATCCTTTTCTAGGAGAGCTATTAGGGAAGGAATGGTAGGGCCTCTGCCCTTTTTTAGCCCCCTGGCTGTGCACAAGGCACTCAGGTCTTTGTGGCTAAGGTTGTCATATCTGGATGTTGTCCCTATAGGATCAACTTCTACAGGAGCAGAGCCTGAGGCTCTACCTGTATCAGACATGACTGCTAGTGAGGTGTAAGTGATGCACTTACCTACACTAAGTGTTTTCCTACTGTACCTTGCTAGTGAGTTGTAGTCAGGGTGTGCTAATCCCTTTAATCTACAACTACTAAGTTCAGTAGAACTTAATATGCTAAGCTTTTGATTTATATGTACCTAGAGGTACTTGATGTGATCTTTCAATTTGATAAGGATTGCAATGGTAAAACAAACAGCAAGCTCAAATCCGCACCGCTGCACACCAATGTGAGAAGTTGGCCTGATATGTAGTGTTTCCAATTCTGGAACCACTGGGTATCAGTCCAAACAAACCCCAAAGATGTCAGGTTGTAAGTCAACCTTGTAGACAAGCTATCCTAATGGTAGCATGGACTAAGCAGCCTTAAAGGCTTAACTTAAGAGGTCGTGTTAAGCGAGCTGTTTTACCACATACAATCCTGTAATCAAATGAAAGGACACCACACAAGTATATATTGTAAAAATATATGTATTTATTTCTAAATTACTCCCCAGTACTCTTTATGAGGAAAGGGGCACAAGCGTTAAATCAAAAGCACTGTTAAACATATAAAGTTGCACAATTATGGATGAGGGCGGGTGGCCACTCAAACCATATACTAAAAAAGTGGTATAAGTAACACTTCTCGAGCAGTGGTTAGGCCTAGGGCCTAGAGATTCGCTGGGAGCAGTCAGGACTAGCAATGCTGAAGTCGGGAGTAGCCCACAGGAGACGGGTGCAGCACGGAAAGTGCGGCTCGCACCAATGTAAAGTCAATGGTGCGTAAAAGTTGGATAAAGTGAATTAAATGATACTTCCGCTGAACCTAGGAACACAAAACTTTAGACACAGACCCTAGAGGTGTGTACCAGTGTAAGGACACCGGCGTTGCAAAGTTACCTCACCCACAGGCCGTGGGTGCACAGGGTCGAAGTGGCGTCGGGTTCTGTCACGCAGGTTCTTGGTGCTTGAAGCTGTTGCAGCTGCAGGCGCTGTGAAGCAGAAGTGTCTGGTGCGATCCAAGGGTGGATCGAAGTAGAAAAGTACCTGAAAGCAGAGGGGACAGAGTCTGGGTCACTCAGCAGTGACCAGGGTGGAACCAGGACGGAACCAGGCAATGTCGGGCGCAATCAGGCGGTTGTCGATAGGCTTCTCTCCGCTGTCACGTGGGCTCTGGGGCATCTGCGACGTCCAGGAGCAGGTCACGATCTGTCCCACGTAGGCTCTCGCCGTCAGCACCGTCGGCTTCAAGATTGCAGCAAACAGCACTTGGCAAAAGCAATCCACGCAGAACCGGGAGATTGCTTATCACTCGAACCAGGGGGGTCAGAGTGGGGGCTCCTTTTTACAGGAGCTGGTGCAGATCTGGAGCAACCAGAAAAGCGAGTCGTATTTCAAGTTTCGTCGGCACAGGGGCCACAAGCCAGCTGGCAAGTGACCGGGCCAACGCGTCGAGCACACACAGGCAGAAGGGCCCCACGCAGCACTCGTCGAGTGTGGAGGGGTGAGCTTTGGTGCAAGTGGAGCTCGGGGCTGGGGCTTCTCAAACCCCGGTGTACAGCTTCGAGGGTCACTCGTGGGCTGCACGGTCAGCGTCTCGTGGCCTTTTCAAGATGGCGTGCCCCACGCTTCCGGTCGCCTCCACGGGTCTCAGCTCTGCAGGGACTGTGGATCGGGCAGGTAGAAGGCAGGCAAGCTTAATCTCGTCGATCTCTGTCGCTCGAGTTCCGGCGGGAACTGCAACAAAGCAAGGGTCGAGGGCTGGATGGTGCCTGTTTGCACAGGGTGGTCACTCCTTGACCACAAGGGAGATTCTTCAGTCTTCTCACGTCGTGTAGAAAGTCGAAGGGTCCAGATTTCGTTTCTTATGTTTCTTCAGGATGATCTCAGGTCCGTTGGGACTGCTCCCCCTCTTATTCGAATCTAGGGGGTTGGACATCCTGCTAGGTCCCCTCCTATGGGTGGGACCCAGGAAGGGGGTGGTTACACCCCTCTCCTTTGATCCTGGCCGCGCTGGGACAGGGGCTGGGAGGCCCCAGAACCGGTTTGGCCGGATCCTGCAAGGGGCAGCCTTGTGCTCCCCAGGCAGTGTCTGGTTTCTTTGAAACCTCCCTACTCCAATCCACTATCTCCTGTCTGGGGTGGTTTGACACCGCCCTGTGACAGGAAACTCTTTGTCCAGGCCTCCTCTGCCGGGTTTCGGTCAGCAGCAGGAGGCCAGACCCGTGTCTGTGGCAGGGGTATCCATTTTGTGGATCTGAGGCTCATTTTAAATCAACCGCGTTTCAGTAAAGTAACATGTCTTCTCCCTCTAGAAGGGTGGAATGCTACCCCCGTCGCCAGAACTGGCGAGGGGGTAGTATTCCAATTCGTATGACACCTTACACGACATGTTTTGATAAAGCCAAACCAAAGTTGCTATATAACCGCGAGGATTATAAGGCGCTTAAGAGTATATGGTATGGCATTATCCCGGATCAGCTTAGGGAGTTGTTCCCGACAGCTGCAGACAGGCTCAGCTCATGCCAGAGCTCCATCTCACATAAAACCACGCACTCTGCCTCCAGGATTGATGAGGCCTTCCATAGGAGTGGCTCACAGGTTATATATGTGTCCAGATATAGGTTTAGATATAGGTATACTATATCTAAGCAAGGGGTGATTACACCCACTTGCCCCAGCTGAGTGATCAGCCAGTTGTGTCAATTTAGATAGCCAGCCAGGGGTGGCAAAAGATATGCTGCAGCCCCTGGTAGGCCTTGGATGCACCTATGCCCTGGGCACCTATAGTGCTCTGTACAGGGGCTGATAAGGTGACCCAAGCCAATCTAGTTATGCACCTAGGGTACATGGAATCCATTTTACAGAGAGAGCAGATAGCCTGGGGCCCTGATTAGCAGGGAACCAGGCCAACTAAGTCGAAAACCAGCTAAACACAAGGCAAAAAAATCTGGGGTAACCATAGTCAGGTAGCCACCTTCCTACAGTGACCTACCTGGGCATTTTACTTGCTCCCTCCCTGCCTGCTATGGTCGAGGCTAACTATTCCTCTCTGGGCAAAAAGATCAAAGAGGAACTCGGCCGATGGAACAAGGGCCTGCTTTCGTGGCTGGGCCGTATTGCGGCGGTGAAGATGACAATACTACCCCAGATCCTGTATCTTTTTCGCGCTCTGCCTCTTCAGCCCCCCGTGGGTTGGATACGGCAGGCGCAGGCAGACATCTCCCGCTTTGTGTGGCAGGGCCATAAGCCTCGGATGAAGCGGGTCCTCTCCATGCTTGCCCCGGAGGCGGGAGGTCTCGGAATCCCGGACCTCCGGAAGTACTTCCAGGCGGCACAGCTCCGGTACCTGGTGGAGTGGAGCCGGTGGGAATCGGACAAACACTGGCTCTTTCAAGACCAGGCAGTTGCAGGCCGTACCCTCCAGGAGGTCCCGTTCCTGCGGCGCATCCATCGCCCACCTAATCTCTACGCTTCCTTTATCACCCGGGTCCCGCTACGAGTGTGGGACGCGGTGTGTGAGCTTCGGGAGCTCACCACCTTTCCATCGCCGTTCACTCCCATTGCTGGCAACCCGGACTTCACCCCGGGTCTGGAGCCGGGGGCCTTTTCCCACTGGGTGAGCGCGGGATGTAGGGCGCTTTTCCAAATCTACGGGCCGGAGGGCGTGCTCCCCTTCCAGCAGCTCCGACAGGAGTTTGGCCTGACAGAGGGGGACAGACTGCGTTACATGCAAGTCTGCCACTGGGCTCTTCAACCCCCAGTGCGTGACGTCGCCGCCCGTTCGATTACGCCCTTTGAGCGATGGTTGGTAACCCGGGCCTCGGACGCCAAACTCATCACTGATTTGTATAAGTTTCTCCAACCCCCGCCGTTTCATTACCATAACCCAGGGAGGGAACGCTGGCACAGGGAACTGGGCAGGACCCTGAGCCACAAGGAGTGGGACAAGATTGCATATCGGGCGAGGCACTCTGCGTACCACACTGGGCTGACGGAAACCTTCACTAAAGTGTCCACCTATTGGTATTACACCCTGGAGCGGCTCTATGAGATGCGCAAAATAGGCGATAAGGGTTGCTGGCGCGGCTGCGGACAGGAGGGTACCCTCACGCACATTCTCTGGGAGTGCCCGGTGCTGTCGGCCTACTGGAAGGAAGTCTTAGATGAGGTGGATAGGCATTTTGAGATCGAGCTTCCGCGCTTCCCCGCGTATGTCTTGCTTGGCCTCCCCAATGATTTGATGTACCCGCTGAAATCCCGTAGGGGCAGGCAGATTGCGATTGCGCTGGGCTCCGCCGTCCAGAACATACTGGTACTTTGGCGCACCCCCACTGCCCCCTCTATCACTGGTTGGTTGCATAGGCTCTGGCAGGTACTGGGCATGGAGAAGATATCGCTAACGGTGGCTGGGAATGTTGACCAGTTTGAGGAGCTCTGGCATCCCTTTTTAGCACTGCTGTCCACGGAATTTCGCGAGCTTACGTGTCCACGGTACCTGCGCCTCCTTAGGCTGACGCCGCCGGCGCCAGCGGCGGAGTGAATGTGCGGATTGGGGGTCGAGGGTTGGGGGTGGGAAGTGGAGTTATATGCTTCTAATGCTGACTTTCGGACGGGGATGTTGGGGTATTGTTTTTTCTTCTTTCTCTCTTTGCTTTTCTTTCTCCTTCCTTTCTGGGGTCGGGGGCTGGTGGAACGGTATGCTTCTCTCTCACTGTGTCGCGGAGTGTTATTTTGGCTTGACCTTGCCTAGGGAGTGGGGGCCTACAGGGGGGTCGTACAGAATGCCTTATTGCCTATGTCTTTGCTTTGTTACCCTCTGGGGCATCCTGTCTCCCTCTTTTCCTTCTTACTCGCTGCAACGTTTTGCTTCTTGTATTGTATGTTTACCTGACTTCCTGCTCCCCTCCCCGTGTTTTTCTTATGCCTTAATAAAATACTTTAAACCTAAAAATGTCAAGGTGATAAAGTATTACTATCACAAATTGTGCCGGAAGATGCCACGTGATTTGCCTTTTCTTGGTACATACTTTAGTCAACTCTGCCGCATTATTTAGCCCTTCCCTGTCACATATCTCCAGTGGGGCTGCCTACAGTTTACCCCAGATCTCTGAAGTAGGCATAGCAACCCTTTGTCTGTCTTAGTGAGATGGGACCCTGTGGTTGCAGTTTTTATTACATAGATATTCTTCCTGGAGTGCTGCCTTGCTAGTAATCAAGATATCCCCACCAGGCACCACAACCTCAGAGCACGTTTAACAATGTAACAAAGAACATTTATCATGCTCGCTGCCTTCTAATGCCCTAAGTGTAGCCTGGTGTTAGTCATCGGTGTTGATCATGTGACCCTGCCAGTGGCTCGGTGCTTTCAACACTCTGGATAAGCGATGCCTCCTTGAGAGCACTGCTCCCATATCATCAGTGTCTCCGCCTCATTAATGGCTCCCTGTAATCTAAGTATCCGTATGACCACTGACTCACTGTCACTAGTGGACGTCTACTATCAGTGGCTCCGTGTTATCAGCATCTCCGTGTCCTCCACGGCTCAGTGTTTTCAGTCACTCAGTATCACCAGTAAAAAACAACGAGGTGACGGAAGGAATGCTTGGAGTAATCTCTGCCGCTGGTGATTACGCAGGCCCGCATGTCTCACCCAGTGTGCTATCATAGACAGAGACTCACATTATGCAAATCAGCCTGGGTCCACTCCAGCCCGAAGTGCCAGGCCACATCCCCTCCAGATGGGAACATAAGCAACCAGAGACCGGTTGTGACCTGATTAGCTTGAGTTCCATGGCACAGTGAGCAAGGGACCCACATCGTGGCATAGCCATCCCTCTGAGGACAGTCACTGCAGAAAACGACAAGGTGACGGAAAAAATGCTTGAATTTCTACCACTGCTAACTTCTCAGGGTCTCATACCAGACTGTCCTTTTTCACCCAGTGTGCCACTCTAGACAGAGACCCACATTATGCAAATCAGTCTTGGCCCTGCTCCAATAGGAACAGTCTAGCTAGAACTGCCAGGCCAGGTCCCCTCTAGATAGGAACACAAGCAACCCGACCGGTTTTGGCCTGATTAGGTCTCACCAGTGATGCATAGCTTGAGTTCTACGGCACGGTTATCCGGGGACCAACGACGAGGCATACCTGTCCAGGGCGTTCACTGCAGCAAACGACAAGGGGATGGAAGGCATGCTTGAATTATTCTTAGCCACTCACAACTGCTGAGTGCTGCATTCCAGACCATCGTTTTTTTGTCCACTTTACCATGCTAGATCGAGGCCTGCCTTCTGGAAAGCAATCTGGGCCCTGCTGCAATGCCCGTCTAGGTCCTCTTCATCATCACCAGTGCGGCATGATTGACAGACACTCAGTATCAGCACTGGCTCGCTTTTGTGAGAGACTTGGTTTTATTGGGGGAGCAGTATAGTCTATCGCACAGTATCCTTGGCAGCTCAGTATATAAGTGAGGCCTTATAATAAGTGACTCGGCATTATCAGTGCCTTGGCATCACCCCAGGCTCAGTATTGTCAGTGGTTCAGTATCATCGATGGCTCAGTATATGTGGTGCAGTATTCTTGAAGGGTCAGTGATCAGGAAGCAGGCAGGTGATATACTGGAAGAGTGAGGCAGCAAAGGCTGGTCACATGAGTAACAGGAACTCCTGACAGTGAGGAGAAGAGGAGGAAAGGCAGAGAGAAGAGGGAAGCGGCTCCGCTCTGCTGATGGGATTTCATCCTTGGTCACAGGATCCTTCGTGGGGTCTGCACCAGCAGCAGTCATGAGCATCATGGCTCCTGGAGTCATATTTATAACTGACCTTAATAAACCAGGCGCTATGTGAAGTCTACCGGGGAGGTGCATCTGATCTCTGCTATTGGCTCTGCTTTGCATCATTTCTTTCTCCACAGCTCATATTTTAACTTTGGACACCGATACCTGTCTTTGCGGTTACGGGGGTACGCGGCTTCTGGATACTGGGGACGGTTGTGACCCACCAGATCATCTTAAGGGTCCCCATTTATGGAATGTCTCTGGAACCAGTTTTATTTTTCTTCAAATATTTCTGTGGGGATGTACCCCTGGTCCAGCCTTGGAAAGCACGTGGTCATTTCTACTCTGAGCAGTTTTGTAATTTAGGGACTGTTAACAAATCCCATCATGTGGGGTGTTAAGGAGCCTATTGCAAAGTCACTCTCATCTTCAATCATTGTTCTGCCACTGCTGATTCCCCAAATGATCTCTTGATTTCCTCAGAACACCTCACCTCAGGGTGGGGGAGCGCCCTGAGCGCACCTGGACTCTTGGACTGAGAAGCCGGCCTTCTGCAGGCTTTGGCCATAACAGCCACCTTGGGAAGACTCTAGGCGCCTTAAGCCCTACAACTTCTCTGTGCGCCTCCCTGCACTACCTCCTTCTGGTGCCAGAACTGAGCGCCTCCAGCCCTACACTAATGGGTAACGTGCCCTCCTGGACATTCACTGGGCGCCCCTGTGGGAGTGTACATGGTCATTGGCCAGGTATTGCTTGCATTGACTATTGCTTTCACTGAAGGAGCGCGTGGTGAATGAAGTCACAACTCCAACCCCCGGCTGACGTCATGGAAGAAAGAAACCCTCTGGAATAACTATGGCTGGTGATTGTTCGAGATGCCCTTAAAGGGTCAGTGACTAAGAGGTGTTTCCCACGGTTTTTAGTGTTTTAGTGATATCAATGGATCCTTAATGACCTGGGGCTACTTTTCCTGTTGCCACAGACGATCTGAGCCAGGAGTGAGGTACCCTCGCCTCACTCACTTCCATCACCATGGTAGGTCTGTAAATACTGGCTCTGAGGGAGGTACCTCAGTGGGCTCCTCAGTGCTCACACCCCGCGGAGCTGATGTGCAGATACTCCTGTAACCCACAGGCTACCACCCAGCTTTCGTGCCAGAGAACAGGGATTTCGCATTTAGGAAGAAGTAGCGCTCAGCCTATTGACGTCGGTGTGTGTATGATTTTAACAAATTGGTACGGTGCTAACTGGGAAGGGGAAACCCTAATTGCCCCTTAATCTGTGCAGGGGGACCGTACAACATGACATATAACAATCCCGTGCACACATACAGTTATTAGAGTAGGCAATGCAAATGTAAATAGAAAGCAATCGTGAAAAATCCAACGTAGATATCTTGGTCTCTTTTAATTGGTTGTAACACAAAGCAGCCAGCTTCCCTCCAGGCGCCTACTTTCTGCCAGATACCTCGTGCACTCAGTCTTGGCCTGATGCTCTCCTGAGTGCTTGTGAGGACTGACCCTAAATATCCTCGGTCTGAGACTGGCGGAGTCTTGGTAATGGTCACACTCATGATTGTAGGTCTGTGCGTGGCTGAGATGTAGCTAGTGGCAGAGGTTGCTTCTTGGAACGCTTCAATTAACCAATCTGAGACTGATTTATGCAGAGTACATTTGTGCTTCGTTTTTGCTACTGTTAATTGCTGGTTGTGAGCTTGCTGCCATTTTTAAGCAAACGTTTTTTAAGACAAAGTAGAATGAGGTTATGTCCTGTGACGTCATCCTGTCAAAACGCAACGCTACTTGCTCAATGGCTATTATTCTGCTATTCTGTGGCCGCCGCATTCTCTGCAGAAGTATACATTTGTCATATTTGCTGCATAATCTTCAGATTTTAACAAAAAAAAAACCCACCTCAAACGGATTAAAATATACTATAAACATGGTGGTAAATGTTTCTGCGCAGCTGAATACCCTTCTCAAAGTTTGACTGGTCATCGCACAGTTGCTTATTGCTGTATTTGGATGTTAAACTGGTACTAATGAGGTGAAAGCTTTTTTTTCTGAGACACTGTTACATTATATGTAAGGCTCCCTGTTTTCTGTTTTTACTGATTTTTACAGATAAATACAGACAGAAAACCATTTATCTTCTTGACTGTATTTGTTTTTAAATGTGGATAAAAACGGAAATTGGGTTGCTTTTTGAGTCATTCTAAATACACCTTGCCATGACTGGCAGGCCAATAACTGTGTGGATTGATAGGTAAGGGGGTAAAAAAAAAAGGAGTTTTAGTAAAGATGCTTAAATAGCAGTAGCTATGATACTGAAAAGTGCATATTTTCATACCGATGCACTGATTTATCTTCTGCGGGTGTTCCTGTCATTGAAATCTGACAGGCATTCAAGTGTGACTGCATATTTATTACTTAAATAAATGTGGAAATATACCAGATCCAGCTTTACTTTTTTCACAAAACACGATAAATATGGATAAATACAGATAAAGTTGACAAAAAAGTAAATATAGATAAATACAGACGGAAATTACAAAAAAATAAATACCATAAAACCGGGAGCCTTAATTATATGAACATGGCAAAATAATGAAGTAATACTATCACAAAATTTGCTGCATTGTGCCGCATATTTTGCCTTTTCTTAACGCATAATTTAGTCAACACTGCTGCATAATTTGGTCCTCCCCTGTCGCATAATTCCAGTGGCCGGACATCAGTAAATGGCATTCCAAGATACTGTTTAAGTGAATATCCTGAAGAGAAGCCCAGACCTTGGGAGACACCTCCTGTCAGAGCTCGGTACTGCGTTCACTAAG
This sequence comes from Lissotriton vulgaris, assembly GCF_964263255.1. Lineage (NCBI taxonomy): Eukaryota > Metazoa > Chordata > Amphibia > Caudata > Salamandridae > Lissotriton > Lissotriton vulgaris. The sequence goes on from NC_141694.1 coordinate 1,831,674,406, forward strand.
ACTTCCATGAGGATGTCATCCCACTCACGGCCTGTAGAGAGAGACACATTACAGAGGCTGAAAATGTCAGCCTCGTGCGGCACAAATCTTCCTCATCAATGTGCCGTGGAGCAGAGCGACGCCTAGGCGTCGAGGGAACTGAAAAGACTTTTCTGTTCATGATCTGGTGTATCGATCAGTACATGCTACCATCGATTCACGCGGCGTTAAGTACATGACCAGCACTAGATTCACGGTTGAGTATTCAGTCCCAGGGCAGGCATCAATATTGTGAGATGGCTGGCCGCCTCCATTCCTGCGCCCTTACAGCCCAGGGTAAGCATGCGAGAAAAGGACAACGGCGGCGTCTCTACAACATCTACCGCTGTGTGCGACACCAGCAATGGGAGCCGAATTCTGATTAAAGTAACAATTTTTAGTCTGTAATTGTTACTAATTGTTAGCTGCTCACAGCTAAGACTTTCCTGTACTATCTATAGCAGTATTTCTCAAGTATTTGGTTGGGTTGTGACTGTGGGTCACAACCCAACCAATTTTATTTTTTGGTAAATTGCAAAAGTCCAAGCAATAAATAAAGATACCTTTAAATTCTGTATTTATCTCGTCACATTTGCTGCGTACACAAAGGTCAAATGTCAGACTATGTCTTCTGAGAAATTGCTGTGTATGTTTCTTAACCCCTTCACTGCGGCGGCTATTCCGCCGCAGTGCTAAGGGGGCAGGGCGGAAGAGCGGCGGGCGCATGCTGGTGACGGAACCGCTCCGTCACCAGTATCGGTTGCGGTGTGCTTATGACGGAGCGGTTCCGTCATGGCCCCGCCCGCTCAATAGAACGCTCAGCGCAGGCGCGGAATTCGCGCCGCGCATGAGCGGCGGGCGGGCCATGACGGAACCGCTCCGTCATCAGCACAGCGCCACCGCAGCTGATGACGGAGCGGTTCCGTCATCAGCGCTCAAGGGGTTAACTATGGGGTCTGGTGTTTACAAACTCCTTTCACTTTGCAGTCTGAGAAATAAAAGTAAAATGAATAATGTGACAGTCTTGCTGGTTTACAGGGAGTGTGAAAGGAAAGGCTGTAGGCTGTGTTTTTTGTACACACAAGAAAATGTAAGTACCTTTCAATAAACTGTACACATTCAGCAGTTCGGAAAGATAAAATGGGCCGTGTATTTTTTTTTAAATTCTGAATTGTGCTGTAAACAAAGATCATAATCAAAATAAATCAAGAGACTTGGGCCTAGATGTAGGTAATTTTATTTTACCACTTCTTAAATACCGAATTGTACCGATTCGGTATTTAAGAAGTGGTAAAATAGAGGGGGGGGCGGGGATGTAGGTATTACAGAATCGGTAAATAACGAATTGTTAAGATTTGGTATTTACCGATTCTGTAAATACCGATTCTGTAATGCCCATTGATTCCTATGGGCATTGAAGCCCATAGGAATCAATGGGCATTACCGAATCGGTATTTACAGAATCGGTAAATACCGATTCCAGCAAGGGTGCAGGGGGTGTCACTTTGACACCCTCTAGCACCCCAAATACAGGCATGTGTGCCATGTGGCACACAGACATGCCCTAAGGGCATGTCTGTCTGTCGCATGGCATAGGTGTGCATGCACACATGTGCATGCACACCTGGATTCGGTATTTTACCACCTAATTGGATTGGGTGGTAAAATACTGAATCTGAAAGGCCTTTGAGACTCAGAAGAGTCCCACCTACATCTAGAAGTTACCGAATCTGTAAAAATACCAATTCGGTATTTTACTGAATCTGTAAATTTACCGATTCTGTAAAATTGGCCCCCTACATCCCAAAAACCAGGCCGGTAAATGGCCACCTAGCTCTGGCCCTTGGCGTGGTGAGGCACAAATGGTAGCTATTCAATGAAACCTGATTTCCACACATTATCGTTTGTGCGCTATATAGTTGTATCTGGTAAAACTGAATGTGTGTGCAAATTTAGAGGCAAATTCAATGAAAAATGTGCTGTAAAATGCTTTAATATTTTTTTTTTTAAATGCCCGCCTCATGTCCGTCAAAGCAGGTCATGAAAGTTTGTCCTTCTAAAAATTGGGTTGTGGTAAAAAGTTTGGCCGGGACCGGCCTATAGCATCAAAACTTCTATTCATAGCGCAGACCTTAAACCAAATACTCGAGGTGCTTTATAAACAGGAGTTTTTAGTGCACACCACGAGTATCCCTGGTTAGTGACTATAAAAGATGGGGGTCGGCATTGCTGTAATTCACAACGGAGACCTGTGGCTAAAAAAATAAGGAAAAACAGCAGTACCATTGCAATGACTAGCAAAGCACTTAATGTAAAATACACCATTGTGTCTGTAATGGACGCAACACATTCATTCCTTATGCCAACAGCCTGGAAACTAACAACAATTAATAGATTTGTTTTAGGGGTCTATACTGAAAAAGATGAAGGAAAGTGAAAACATGGTCAGTGTTTAAACCAATCATATTGATGGAACTCTAGAAAAAATAAGAGGTTAATATGTGAGCATAGGCATAGTTTATATTGTATAACCAAATTGATGCCTTCAGTACACACAGATACATATAATTCCAATTGATGTTACACTTGCCAGAGTGGCAACAGTGTTTCGACCCAGAAGAATAAAAGAGCCATCATCAGGACAGTGATTTAGTAAACCCAAAAGGATTGCTTTAAGAGAGAAGGGGAGGCTGTTATCACCTAATAATGGACTAAAGGGAGACAGGGCTGTTGGTAGCATAAAGGGCATTAAGAAGAGTAAATTGTATCCCTATGGAGAGTACCAAGGGGTCTTTGGTCACACTTCTTGCCATCTAATGTGTTAAACATTCCTTATACTGCCTACCCATTTTTTTCTGGGTGGATTTCGGGTTTACCCTTGTTAATATTGTGTTCTTTCAATTAATAAAGTCATTCCAGCATGGTTTTCGTGCTGTTTTATTCAACTAGGACTGCACTTTCTGGTTGAAAATACTGCTTGATAAAGAAAGTGTGAATTGCTTTGCGTGTGAACACAGTATTTATACATGGGTCTCGCACCTGGGAGCCATATTTGTACTCAATCTTTAACATCTGACTTAATAGGTATGTATCTGCACATCAGTGTCCTCAAAGGAGGGGCAGGTGCAGTGGCACCGAGGCCCAGGAGTTTGAGGGGTGTCCTCCATATGGCCGTCTCTAACCCCTGAACCTGCGGCAGGGGCTCCATCATCCTTGGGGGATTTGGCGTCTTTTCTGCGCCACTGCCGTTTATACCAAACTTTCGACAGTTTGGAAAATCTCCTGATTTAGTAAAGTTAGAGAAAAGCAACACTTCGACGGCCATTCTTCGTAGGCTGTTCCTTTTCCAGGAATGTCCACAACGAACCACACAACCATTCAAAGTGCTTTATTACAATTGATCATTTCATCGGGAGGCACAGACGTCTCTGCACGCTATAAATAAAGGCACGCGGGTATCCCACGGCGCCCGTCGGTCCGTCTGTCCATCTGTCCCGGGCTCCGACCCCGGGCCGCGGTGGAATTATTCATGACGTGAGCGCCCGGGGCAAGATGGCGGCCGCGATCAATGGAGCATTAGCAGAGGCCCCTGCAGCTGAACACAGCCCTGGAATTATTAATAACGGAGGCCGCGGAGCGAGGCCGCCCCAGGCCTGGCGGTGATGCTGAGCAGTGTGTGGAATACAACATCCGGCTGCAATGGCCACGCCCGAGCCGAAAACAACACGGGCCTGGGAGAATCGGTGCAAAAAACACCTGGGGCTAGATGTAGGTAAATCTTATTTACCGATTCATAAATACCGAATGTTACCGATTCGGTATTTATGAATTGGTAAATAAGATGTAGGTAAAAATTCAGTAATTTTTACCGAATCGGTAGGATTCGTTATTTACCGATTCGGTAATTACCGAATCGGTATTTGCCATTGATTCCTATGGGCCTTGAAGCCCATAGGAATCAATAGCAAATACCGATTCGGTAATTACCGAATCGGTAAAAATACCGAATTGCCAAGGGGGACAGGGTGTCACTTTGACACCCTGTTACACCCCTGTTTCTGGCTTGTGTGCCATGTGCGCCCTTAAGGCATGTATGTGTGCCACATGGCACAGGTGTACATGCACAGATGTGCCTGTACACAGGAATTCGTTATTTACCACCCAATAATATTAGGTGGTAAATACCGAATTCTAAAGGCCCTGTAGCACTGTTTAAAGTGCTACCTACATAAGAAATTACAGATTCGGTAATTTTACCGATCGGTAATCCCTATGACCTCTTTACAGGCTGTGCCTGTCTGCTCCCTCTGACATCTTTACAGGCTGCGACTGCCTGCTTCCAACGAGATACTGTCTGCTGCCTATGACATCTTTACAGGCTGCGACTGTCCGCTCCCTATGACATCTTTACAGGCTGTGCCTGTCCGCTCCCTATGACATCTTTACTGGCTGTGTCTGCTCCCTTTGACATATTTACAGGCTGCGACTGCCTGCTTCCAATGAGATAATGTCTGCTCCCTATGACATCTTTACAGGCTGAGACTGTCTGCTCTTCATTACATCTTTACAGACTGTGATGATCTGCTCCTGATGACATTGTTACAGGCTGTGACCGTCTTCTCCTGTATACATCTTGACAGGCTCTGTGTCGTGTGCTTTGGTCGTTTCTTTGATGATCTCTTGACCCTTTCTCTGACTGGATGAATGGACTTGATTACATCTCTTGGGTGGTCTGCTTGAGCCTCTCCTCAGTGGGGTTGTTCTGTGGACTCAACCAGGTATGATTCCCTCAGGGGGCGCACCTGAGGATGTCTCAACAAACAGCCGAAGGATGAGGCCTTGTGGGTCAGTTTCTTCAGGGCCCCAATTGAACCGCCGACTCTCCGCCTCTCTTCTCTGGTGCTCTTGAGGCTGTCCTGCCGCTCCGGCATCATTTCTTCTTTCGAAGGTTTAACTTGAGCCAGTTCCGAGCTCGATGCGTGTATCCTCTTTCTTTGCATCTACTGTTCCTTCCAGAGACGCTGCTTCTCTTTTGACCTCCATCACCCATCGGTGCCAGGATCACTCGTGTTGTCTTTTGTTTAATGTTTGGTTTGAGGCGGTCCTGGCTCCCTGCATTGGCCCTCACCACTGTTGGCCGTCTCAGCCTGCACCCGTCTGGGTTCAAGGCTCAGTGCCTGGTTCACAAAGGGCCGCCACACTCGTGGCAGAGGCCCCGCAGTCGTGGGGGAGTCTCCACTCGTGGCAGAATCTACACTAGGAGAATTCTCATTGTGAAGATACCACCACCGATGGCTGCAGGTCCTTTGCCACGAGTGCAGATACTCCCCCACAACTGCGGGCCTCTGCCACGAGTGCAGATACTCCCCCACAACTGCAGGGCCTCCGCCACGAGTGCGGAGACTGTCTCATGACTGCGGGCCTCTGCCACGAGTGCAGATACTCCACCACAACTGCAGGACCTCCGCCACGAGTGCAGATACTCCCCCACAACTGCAGGACCTCCGCCACTTGTGCAGATACTCCCCTACAACTGCAGGGCCTCTGCCACGAGTGCAGATACTCCCCCACAACTGCAGGACCTCCGCCACTTGTGCAGATACTCCCCCACAACTGCAGGACCTCCGCCACTTGTGCAGATACTCCCCCACAACTGCAGGACCTCCGCCACTTGTGCAGATACTCCCCTACAACTGCAGGGCCTCTGCCACTTGTGCAGATACTCCCCTACAACTGCAGGGCCTCTGCCACGAGTGCAGATACTCCCCCACAACTGCAGGACCTCCGCCACTTGTGCAGATACTCCCCCACAACTGCAGGACCTCCGCCACTTGTGCAGATACTCCCCCACAACTGCAGGACCTCCGCCACTTGTGCAGATACTCCCCTACAACTGCAGGGCCTCTGCCACGAGTGCAGATACTCCCCCACAACTGCAGGACCTCCGCCACTTGTGCAGATACTCCCCTACAACTGCAGGGCCTCTGCCACGAGTGCAGATACTCCCCCACAACTGCAGGACCTCCGCCACTTGTGCAGATACTCCCCCACAACTGCAGGACCTCCGCCACTTGTGCAGATACTCCCCCACAACTGCAGGACCTCCGCCACTTGTGCAGATACTCCCCTACAACTGCAGGGCCTCTGCCACGAGTGCAGATACTCCCCCACAACTGCAGGACCTCCGCCACTTGTGCAGATACTCCCCCACAACTGCAGGACCTCCGCCACTTGTGCAGATACTCCCCCACAACTGCAGGACCTCCGCCACTTGTGCAGATACTCCCCCACAACTGCAGGACCTCCGCCACTTTTGCAGATACTCCCCTACAACTGCAGGGCCTCCGCCACGAGTGCAGATACTCCCCCACAACTGCAGGGCCTCCGCCACGAGTGCAGATACTCCCCCACAACTGCAGGACCTCCGCCACGAGTGCAGATACTCCCCCACAACTGCAGGGCCTCCGCCACGAGGGCAGATACTCCCCAACAACTGCAGGGCCTCCGCCACAAGTGCAGATACTCCCCTACAACTGTAGGGCCTCCGCCACAAGTGCGAAGACTGTCCCATGACTGCGGGCCTCTGCAACGAGTGCAGATACTTCCCCACAACTGCAGGGCCTCCGCCACAACTGCAGATACTCCCACACAACTGCAGGGCCTCCGCCATAAGTGCAGATACTCCCACCACAACTGCAGGGCCTCTGCCACGAGTGCAGATACTCCCCCACAACTGCAGGACCTCCGCCACGAGTGCAGATACTCCCCCACAACTGCAGGGCCTCCGCCACGAGGGCAGATACTCCCCAACACCTGCAGGGCCTCCGCCACAAGTGCAGATACTCCCCTACAACTGTAGGGCCTCCGCCACAAGTGCGAAGACTGTCCCATGACTGCGGGCCTCTGCAACGAGTGCAGATACTTCCCCACAACTGCAGGGCCTCCGCCACAACTGCAGATACTCCCACACAACTGCAGGGCCTCCGCCATAAGTGCAGATACTCCCACCACAACTGCAGGGCCTCTGCCACGAGTGCAGATACTCCCCCACAACTGCAGGACCTCCGCCACGAGTGCAGATACTCCCCCACAACTGCAGGACCTCTGCCACGAGTGCAGATACTCCCCCACAACTGCAGGGACTCCGCCACAAGTGCAGATACTCCCCCACAACTGCAGGGACTCCACCACGAGTGCAGATACTCCCCCACAACTGCAGGTCCTTTGCCAAAAGCGTGGAGACACCCCCATGACTGTAGGGCCTCTGCCATGAGTGTCGAGACTTCCCCACAACTGCGGGCCTCTGCCAAGTGTTCGAAGACTGCCCAACGACTGCAAGCCCTCTGCCACAAATGCAGATACTCCCCCACGACTGTGGGGCCTCCTCCATGAGTGCCGAGGCTTTTTGTGAATCAGGCCCAGTGTTTGCACAGCCCTATGCACAGCATCTTGTTTTCAGTGACTCGCGTTGTAGATCTCACACTGTGACTCATAGCAGGGCTCATTGTGACATATCCGTTTCTGAGTTGTAAATGGGACACATTCATCATATGTGCCAAATGCAGGGCCGGCAGTGAAACGCACTCAACCAGTACAAAGGCTGTTAAAATCGCAATTATACAGGTACCAAAAAAAAAAAAAACAGAGCGGACGAGAAGTAACAAAAATAAAATGAAGGTGGATCCTGGTTGTGAAAAAGAAGTCAACAGAAGGGAACGGATCATCGGGACGGGAAAATGTAGCAATAGATTGTGGGAGACGTGGTGTCGGGCCCATGCCTCATATCGAAGAAAAAGTGGAGAAATAAGTGGGAAGAGGGATCACTGTGCTCTCCCCATGCAGATAAACCAAAACCCAGAGCGCCTCAATAGTCAGTGACGGATATACTACATAGATGCGACAGATCCAGACACTCGACCTCACAACTCACCTCATTGGTCCTCACAAGTCCTCAAGAACACTGCTGAGCTGTTCAGTTGTTTTTTCAATGGCACCCCTGCTCCTACTATCACCCACCACAGAAGCCCTGAGTGCACTGCTTCTTTCCTTAGGTTTTCTTTGAGTCAAAGGTGTCTAGACCTCCATTCTTCTATCCCTCTCACCCCATGTGCCCTTCTTCATCTATAGATCCCATGATGCCCTCGCTTTCAGTTACAATGGGCCTACTGTTTGAAGGGATCTTCTGCTCCACGTGGTTTTCAGGTTTCCCCAAAGAACCAGCCTCATCCCTCCTGAGCATGGACAGGCCATCATATCACTCCTCAGCACCTATCTCACTGCGCCTCACGATCCGTGGCTCTCAGGGTAATCCAGACACACATTTCTACAGCACCGTCAGCCACACTGGTGCAAAGATGGAGATGTCAAGACAGGCTTTGTAGAGACCATCCTTGTGCCAAGAGAGGGCTCATTGTGTGGTGCCTGCGCCACAAGCACAAGTCGAGGTTGATAAAAAGTTCTGCAAGAAGTGCCTCTGTTCCCTGGAGGCGTTGGTGAAGTAGATTTCTTCTCACTCAGCCATTTTAGCTGGCAGCCTGCCACACCCACTTATTTTTACCTACAAATATTTACATTGCATGCATTAGGGTTGTACATAGCACACGTTGCAATTGGCTCAGTACCTCTTTTTGCACATTTTTGATGTGTGTGTAAGTTTCTCATCAAACAACAAAACCATGAACAATCTCCACAGTGTGGAACCAGAGGCTTAGGGACTCAAGGCTGAGCTGGCTGCCAATATACAAAAAGCCACGCGAGTGAGATGAATTATATTAGAACATATTATCTCATCATTACCAGTCTGTTGCTGAACAGACACAAAATGTTTGATGGGATATTCTCACACACCTACCAGGTGTCACGCTTCATCATAGGATATCACTGCGCTCTCCAAAAACTTCGCTTGATGGCAGCATGTCAACATCCTGAAGTCAAGGAGGCACCTATTCTGACCTAGGATCTGTGTAATAAGTTAAAAACTGATGTGGTAGCCCAGTATAGTTTTATTTTCATCGGGTACCATTTGGTATAAAAAAAATGAGGCTTGGGATATTGGGGAACAAGTACTCCAACCCCACTACAGTATCAACATGTTTGCGCCTTGCGGGTCAACAGACAGCATGGACTCTGCTGAGCCGCTAGGCAGAAACTTGTTGATACTGTAGGTAGTTAAAGGCCTGGTGTAAGCAATACTCAATGTTTGTGCATGTTTGAATGGCTGACAGCCGACATGCATTCATTAATGATGGACCGCTCATAACCAAGCTTCTCGTTTATCTTCCGCAGGCGATGGAGAGCAAGTTATTGATTGGTGGGAAGAATATCATGGACCATACCAATGAACAGCAGAAGATGCTGGAGCTGCGGCGGCAGGAGATCGCCGAACAGGTATGCTTGCTTCAGTTCCCCTCCAGACAACTGATTCTGGAGGATCGTTACAGCGCAGGAGTTCCAGTGAAGAGGAAGTAGGAATCTGGTTATTGCTCAACCCTTCCGTCATTCTGTTTCTAGGAGCTACATGCCACCATCTCCTATTGATCACCAGACAGACTTTTCCAAGTGTCTCTGATGTGTTTATCCTTATTCCACGACTCTAGGCTCTAAGGAAGGTGCCACCCACATTGCCACAGCACACACTTTGCTGGCAATATAATTGCCTTTTTAATGTGCAGTTCCACAATGCTCAGACAACAAGCACTGGCACAAACAAGTTCTCCAGTTACACATAAGGCTACATAGCATTATACACATCCATTCTGTGTGAAGCTCCCTTTCAACAATCTCCACTAGAAATCATAACGTTATTTAGAATCCACAACCACTCTATGACAAACCACGTTCATACTTGCACACCTTGCAATCAACATACACAAAGACCCCATAGTCCTTAAACATTTTCTTGTGTTTCACTTTTTGCTGCATTTTAACATTTCATTTCTTTTTCTTTCTCTTCTTTAATTTCTTCTCTTAAGATTTCATATCCTTTGTTATCCACGTGTTCATCAACATTCTGAAGGTCCACCACATTAAATCAGCCTTTAATCTCCCTCATGGATGGAGAAAACTTCAACCAACCTTTCTGATCACTTGGAAATGTGATTTTCACCATAGCACCCACCTACACAGGAACTACTTTAGCACCTGCTCCTGTAGACGTTTCCTTCCACCTCTTCACTCTCCAGCCTCACTTACTCCTACGCATCCCGTCTTCTGTTTCCAGAACCCTTGATGCACTTTCATTGGATGATTTAAATGCAGACATGCTCTCTTTTTTTTTTTTTGAAAACCTTTATTGTGCAATATAGTAATACAGTTACGGGCCTACAACCGTCCCGGACGGCCTCGACAGCAATTTACAGCACTTACGCAAAATATACGACAGCTCAGTAGTCCACCAGTACTAAGATAGCAATCATTTCGTGCAACACAGAAGGTAAACGTGATCACTGAGACGCAGGAGTAAAGAAGGTTCATTTTTAAAGTTAAGGGTATGAAGGATCAGTTGCTATTCAATTAAACAAAGAAACCGAGTGGGCAGATCACATCAGGATGGCGACGAAGCAAACAATCGAAATACCGGTGCATAAAGAAGATTATCAGGATTATTGAATACATATACACACATCGTACCGGTGATTGCCCACCCCATGAACGTGGGATAACTCTAGTATCACCTGCAATACGGCAGTGAGCGAACATAGCAAGGGGCACCACACTGACCCACCATACTGACCCGAAAGAGGAAAAAGCAGGAAAGGAAATAAGAAAGAAAGAGATGGAGAGAAAAAGAGGCCCATGGTAACTAAAAAAGGACAAAACAGAAAACCCATCTCCCAACCCCCACCCTGCACCTCTGCAGAGGCCACGGCCTACCCCCCCCCCTAGCAGCGTGCCTGTCGGCCATAAAACAAGTACCCGAAATATAGATGCAGCAAGAGAAGAGAGCTAATAGACTAAAGAAAAGGGATAACCCATGAAAGGGCAAGAACAGAGAAAAAATAGCGAAAAAAGAAAGGAAGGCCATAGAATTAAGAAAAAGACATGAAACTAAAGACCCCCACCCTGCACGTCTGAAGAGGCTACGGCCTACCCCCCTGCCAGTGTGCCCGTCGCCCCCCCTAAAGGAAACCCCAAAGAAGGGAAAAAACCGGGGGAGAGCCATCAAAACTGGGCCCCGGTCAACCCCCGCCCCGCTCACACTGAATAACCCAGGACCAATCATAAGTTAACCCGGGGAATGTCAATCGGTTATAACATTATGAATAAAAGGACAATAAAGCAACCCCCTCTTAGTCGCTGGCTAGGCATCCGTCCCTTAGTAGCCGGGGGAAAGTCACCCCGACCCGTTCTAACCCATCCAGTAGTACGTGTCAACTGGTCAGTCACCGTACTGTACAATCCCATGTGACCCGAAGCGACAGATGAACAAAGCAGGGCCAATTCTTCAAGGGGCTCCAGCAGCAAGAAGTCGACAGAACTCAGTTCAGGAATGTCCAGGTCCAATAACAAGGTTCCAGGCAAGTCACGACACAACCTGGGCCGTAGAGGATGGAGAGCCACAGCAACGGAGCGCAGAGGCGGTGCAAAGCGGTTGGGCGCACTCACTGTTCCGTGGTAGTGTTCAGCCTGTAACGTAGTTCCAAACCCCCACACTGCACTCGTGTGGTTGGCAGAGTGAAGCCCGTCTCTCATACTCGCCAGGGCCCCCCACGTAGCCTGTTGTAGTTGTGCAGTAACGACCCTTGTTGCTGGTAGAAGGACGTACGTGTCACCCCTTGTCTGATGACCATCGGGGTTCCCAGTCACCGATGGGGCAGCCATGGCATCCAGCTTCTGTTCGGGGTCACTGGCTCCGCCCCTTATGGCGGCGTGTAGAGAGCCGAGAGCCTCAAGGAGATCACGGATCGTGGGCTCCATAGTGCGTATCTGGGCCAGTCTCAGAGTCCCGTATTGTAACCCCTCACTCAGGGAAGCACCAAACACCCGGATACTCGCCTCGGGTCAAAGCGATGGGCAAAAATACCACTATCCAAGGTCCTCCAATATGGCGACAAGGTTCATTAGATTACAAGGGGAGCAACTCCTCACGATGAAACTGGGGCAGTGGCCAGGCCAAACCACACGCCAAAGAACAACAAACTGGCTTACGGCGCTCAATTCAATCCCGGAGCACACCGAAGGCAAATCTGAACGGGCGGAGCTAGGCTCGGGTCGAACGCCTCGCACTTCTCAGCAGGTCGTCACCTTCCCACACCAGCAACCGGCATGGTAACTGTGTTGCCCGGCTGCGCTCCGCACGCAACGCCCCTGTCTCGGCGCTAGCAAGGCCATGTATCACGGGAGGAGAGTTCTTCCATTTTCGGGCACGTAGGAAATCCCGGACACCGCCGCCAGCGACTGGAGAGCGTCGCATCAGTAGAAATTAGGTCCTAGCTCAGGATGGGCATCAGGATACGGGAGCAGGGCGAGGAGGTCCACGGAGCCGGGCGTCTAAGCAGCCGTCGCGGTCGCCATCTTGGCTCCTCCCCTCGCAGACATGCTCTCTTGAAGTTCATCTTTCCAGTTTTTCTCTCCACTTTGTGTGTATCCTACTTAACCCTCCTTTTACACTTCTTTGGAACCTTATTGGTATCAAAATGATTCGAGCGGCACCTTCCTATTTTCAAAATCCTATTTTCCACCACGTATCGCTCCATGTCTTTAGACCTATGTTTCCAGTGTTTAATTTGAGCTGCTGGCTTTAGGTGTTCACAACCGGCACTTAATCACCAACACCGGCGCTTTTCATGAGCACCATTTAAGGACACATTCATTTACCGGGAGATTAAGAGATTTGCCTAGAATGATAGGATATTAAGCCGATGATGAGACTCAGCTCCGAAGTTAGCAGCTCGTGCTATTATGCCACACTTTTGTGGTTCTGTAGATGGTTCTGTTTTAGGCAGCTCTAACAGGAGAAATGGGATATTTATTTATTTTAACAAATTAACCAGCGAGGGCCAGATGTTGGTGGCCAAATACCAAGCGGTAACGCAGAAATTCGCTGAATTTATGCGTTATCAACCGGTATTTGGCTGAGAGCAATGTAGGGGAGTGTAAACCTACTAGCAAAATAAAGAATCGCAAAATTTGCGATTCCTTATTTTGCCCTTGCATTTAAGGAATCGCTAATTGCGATTCCTTAAATGCAATGTAGGTAGCACATAAGAAAGTGCACTTTAGGCCTAAGGAATCGCTAATTACCACCAACTTCAAGTTGGTGGTAATTAGCGATTTCCTGTGAGAAAGCACTTTTTTTGCTTTTTTTAAAGTGCCATGTGGCACACATTCATGCCCTCAGGGCATGTATGTGCGCCACATGTGCACACATGCACATTTCAGGGGTGCAACAGGGTGTTGCGATTCTTTAACCTGGAAACACTACTGAGGCGGAAGCCGGTAGTCGCTAGTTTTTAAAACTTTGTTTCTCTGTGTATAACTGTGATTTTAATACTTTGCATTGTGATTTTAATACTTTGCGCTGTGCTTAAGACCTTGGCCTCACCTGTGCCACAGCTCAGCGGCTGACAGCTTGCCGCTTTGCTCGTAGAGCACATCGCGTCCTGCAGCCATTCTTGGTCGCCGCCGGACACGCCCACCGCGCCAGGCCACGCCCCCCCCCCCGCCTAAATTGGTATAAATAACGCGCCAAAGCGCCAGCGCCCTTTATAACCTGGAAACACTACTGAGGCGGAAGCCGGTAGTCGCTAGTTTTTAAAACTTTGTTTCTCTGTGTATAACTGTGATTTTAATACTTTGCATTGTGATTTTAATACTTTGCACTGTGCTTAAGACCTTGGCCTCACCTGTGCCACAGCTCAGCGGCTGACAGCTTGCCGCTTTGCTCGTAGAGCACATCGCGTCCTGCAGCCATTCTTGGTCGCCGCCGGACACGCCCACCGCGCCAGGCCACGCCCCCCCCCCGCCTAAATTGGTATAAATAACGCGCCAAAGCGCCAGCGCCCTTTATAACCTGGAAACACTACTGAGGCGGAAGCCGGTAGTCGCTAGTTTTTAAAACTTTGTTTCTCTGTGTATAACTGTGATTTTAATACTTTGCATTGTGATTTTAATACTTTGCACTGTGCTTAAGACCTTGGCCTCACCTGTGCCACAGCTCAGCGGCTGACAGCTTGCCACTTTGCTCGTAGAGCACATCGCGTCCTGCAGCCATTCTTGGTCGCCGCCGGACACGCCCACCGCGCCAGGCCACGCCCCCCCGCCTAAATTGGTATAAATAACGCGCCAAAGCGCCAGCGCCCTTTATAACCTGGAAACACTACTGAGGCGGAAGCCGGTAGTCGCTAGTTTTTAAAACTTTGTTTCTCTGTGTATAACTGTGATTTTAATACTTTGCATTGTGATTTTAATACTTTGCACTGTGCTTAAGACCTTGGCCTCACCTGTGCCACAGCTCAGCGGCTGACAGCTTGCCGCTTTGCTCGTAGAGCACATCGCGTCCTGCAGCCATTCTTGGTCGCCGCCGGACACGCCCACCGCGCCAGGCCACGCCCCCCCGCCTAAATTGGTATAAATAACGCGCCAAAGCGCCAGCGCCCTTTATAACCTGGAAACACTACTGAGGCGGAAGCCGGTAGTCGCTAGTTTTTAAAACTTTGTTTCTCTGTGTATAACTGTGATTTTAATACTTTGCATTGTGATTTTAATACTTTGCACTGTGCTTAAGACCTTGGCCTCACCTGTGCCACAGCTCAGCGGCTGACAGCTTGCCGCTTTGCTCGTAGAGCACATCGCGTCCTGCAGCCATTCTTGGTCGCCGCCGGACACGCCCACCGCACCAGGCCACGCCCCCCTCCTACGCACCGACACTACCTATAAATCATGAGTTTATGTCGGAAGCGCAGCGGACGAGCGCAGCGGGCGCGACGAATGCGCGCCGAAGGCGCGCATAAGGCAAGCTCGTCTGCGCTCGTCCGCGCCTCGGCAGCGGCTGCAGCGCTCCCCGATGCTCCTGCCCTTACACCCTCCACTAGCCCTCCGTATCCGTCACGTGAGTCTTTACTCTCCCTCAGAGACTTTGCTCATGAAGGCCAACTCTCCTTCATGGACACTGCATTCCCCTTACAAGACTTCGCCTGCAAAGGTCTAGTGATGGGCGGCCTGCTGAATGTCAGGTCATTGCCCAAACACGCCAATGAAATCTCTCAGCTTATCGAGAATCACCACCTCGACGTATTGTTCATGACTGAGACCTGGACCCACTCTGACTGTAACATAGAGCTAGACTGGGCATGTCCACAAGATTATAAAATCTTACATCTCCCAAGACCCAAGGGTCGGGGTGGTGGAGTTGGCATAATTTACAGAGCCTCCTGGTCCATAAAAACACTTGACATGGACCCAGTGGCTGGTACGGAAATATTAGGTCTTTCAATAAACTGTCTCTCCGGAACATCCTTCACGGCTGTAATATGTTACCGCCCGCCGGGAGCTTTTAATTCCACACAACAGCAGTCGCTCCTCACGACTATTACGAATATGGCCACTTCCCACAACAAATTGCTTGTTCTGGGTGATTTCAATCTTTGGCCCAATGGTAGTCTGGACTCTGCTTTAAACAATCTCCTACTCTCCTGCGAAGGTGTGGGACTTTCGCAATTGGTCAGTGAACCTACACACTCGGCTGGAAACCAGCTCGACCTTATTTTTTCTTCCCCCCAGCTGGCTTTCCTGAACGATATTCTGCCTTTGTGCTGGACTGACCATGCACTTATTACATTTCACATAGCTAGCGGCAGAGCTAACAAACCGTCACTCAGTATCACACCCGACTCTCTGTATAGAGACTGGAAAGTCTTAGATAAACAGAGACTGACTGGCCCTGTATTCGAGGTGGAAGACAGCTTCTCCACAGCCCGGTCGGTGGAGGACAACTACACGTCCTTCTGCACCAACATCGTTAATATCTCAGAGCGTATCGTTCCTCTGAAAAAATGTAAGCCAAGGAGAAGAGCAGCCGCCCCTTGGTTCAACGACTCCCTGAGAGCCCTCAAGCTGGTTTGCAGACAATCTGAGAGAAAGTGGAGGCAAGGCTATCTCGACTCCAATAAAACTCTTTGGAAAGACAATCTCCGGGCGTATAAAACTGCCATTGTCCAAGAAAAGGCAAATTATTACTGTTCTACGATTACTAACGCCACCAATAGTGCAAAAAGCATTTTCCAGATACTTAGAAATCTTACTCACCCAGATTGTGTCACGTCAACGCAGCCTCCCACCCAAGCCCTCTGTGATAATTTGGCAACCTTTTTCATTAATAAAATTAATACCATTATTCAAAACCTGAAGACCCCCCCCGCACTGGGAGATGCCAACACTCAGGGAGCTAGCACCAGCCCCCTTGACTTGTCGCCTCAATCTTCCTGCGCGACGGCTAGACTGAGAGTATTCTCCATGATCTCTGAACCCGAGTTTGCAAAACTGGCGTTCAGTATTACCTCAGGTTCCCCGCTCGACCCACTGCCTCCAAAAATTTGGAAAAGCTCTGGAATAGAACTTTTTGGCATCCTGCGCCAAATTTGCAACCAGTCTTTGCAATGTGGCTATGTTCCAACCCCGTGGAAACAGGCGCTTGTTACCCCGCTCCTGAAGAAACCCTCCCTTAACCCAGACTGTCTCTCCAACTATCGACCCATCTCCCTACTGCCTTTCCCTGTGAAGGTAGTGGAACGATGGGTCAGTTCCTGCCTTTCTATCCATCTTGAGCAGAACAACCTTCTGGACGATCTCCAATTCGGCTTCCGTCCTGCCCACGGGACCGAAACGGCGATTTTAACAGCCATGGAGGATCTTCGCATGCGTGCAGACAGGGGCCAGCCAGTGGCATTGATACTGCTGGACCTGTCTGCCGCATTCGATACGGTCAACCATAGGACGCTGCTGTTAAGACTCAGGGAAGCTGGTGTGGAAGGCACAGCTTTGCTTTGGTTTCATTCCTACCTGCAGGACAGGAGACAGGCTGTCTCCCTCCGCCCATTTCAATCTGCTTTCTCACCTGTGCCACAGGGAGTTCCCCAGGGATCCTCCATCAGTCCCATCCTTTTTAATGTATACCTTAAACCACTGATCACATTAATCAAGTCATTCGGGTTAAAAACAATTAATTACGCAGATGACACCCAGCTCATTCTCTCCTGGGAAGGAGAAGACTCCATCTCCCTGACCTCCTTCCATGAGTGTCTTAGAGAAACGGCTGGCTGGCTCCATAGGAACTCTCTTCAATTTAATGCCTCCAAAACAGAGGTCTTGTTCCATGCTGGCACCACGCTATCACACCAGTTCCCGAACGACTTCTGGCCTCCTGAGACAAGGGAGAAACCTAAACCTGTCTCCTCGGTCCGCAACCGGGGGGTCATGCTCGATAACAAGCTGAGTATGGAAACCCAGGTGGCAAAAACAGTGGGGATCCGCACGGCTCTGCTACGCTCCCTGCGAAAAATTATGCCACTTCTCCCTGCACAAGCCCGGGCGCTGGTAGTCAGGTGTACGATTCTGAGTCGCCTGGACTACTGCAACGCCCTACTCCTTGAGTCCCCTGTCACGCTGTTGGACCGGTTGCAACGAATCCAATCAGCCGCGGCCAAACTGGCTCTCGGCTGGTCGAGAAGGTCTTCGGCCACTGCGGCACTGGCCGAATTGCACTGGCTACCCCTAAAGCAGCGGGTGGCTTTTAAGTCCCTCTGCATTGTATTCAAGGCCTTGCACGGACTCGGGCCCAGGCCCCTGCAAACCTTGTTTCAGTGGTACACTCCTACTAGAGAGCTTCGGTCTTCCTCGGCGTATCTGGTAAGGGTGCCCAGATACAATAAAGCCAGAACCGGGGGTAGATCCTTTAGGGTCGCAGCTGCCAAGTTATGGAACAGTCTGCCCATCAAAATACGCCAAACCCCCCAACTTCTCCCATTTAGGAAGTGCATCAAGACCTGGCTCTTCCCTTAGACCTCCCCGTCTTACCTACTTGTGCTCCTCTTCAGTATAGTATGTTTCCTCAGCGCCAGGAAGCCTGCAAGGTATCAGCTGCGCTATATAAATAATTAAAATAAAAAATAAATAAATTTAATACCGAATCGCAAATAGTGAATATCTTCCCATTCTTTCCTATGGGCCTCCTAGCCCATAGGAATGAATGGGTAAGTATTTCTTATTAACTAATCTCAATGTGCGATTTGTTATTAAGGAATTTTAAGGAATCGCTAATATTTTAGCGATTCCTACCTACATTCAATTTAGCGAGTCCTTAATAGCGATTCGGTAAAAATCGCAATTAAGGATTCGCTAAATTGAATTTACCTACATCTGGCCCTATATGTTTCTCACCAACATCAATCTATATTACAGCAGACAGGCCTCTCTTACAGAAAATCTTTACAACACATTTCCATATTTGACTCTAATAAATAAATACCTTAAACTTGGCCATCTTACATATACATGCACCATAGCCAGGCATGAGTCCCTACCACTCCCCCCACCCATCGCAAACATTCTTTAATATCTAAGGCCACTTGTTGCCAGGTGCGGTAGCCAGCTGAATACAAAGGACTGGCGATGTTTGCGTTACATGTGCTTTATCGCTTTGTGAATAATATTAACATTAGTTCTCTAACCTCTCCCCTGCTTTGTCCCATCCTGACCACTAAATATTCTATTGGATGTATATGTATAATGCGTGTGGTATTTCTATAGTGCAAACCTGGCCAAAGCCAGTGGAGCCCTGAAGAGGGTCAAAGGCAAGTATACAATCAACTACTGATAGAGGGGGTAGCTTGTTCATGGCTGTTAGTGTATTGTGATGTAGTGTTCTTTAAAGAGTTGTATCTTCAACTCTCCTAAACTGGAGGAGCGTTAGGGCTGTCCTGATGGATACAGGGATGTTGTTTCAGAATTAGGGTGCATAGATGGAAAAGGCCTGCTGCCTTGTTTCATTTTGTCTTCACTTCTTGGCCTGCAGTCTGATGGTGTCCTGGCTATGGCTGTCCCAAGATCTCGCAACGATGATGAGCTTGTCTGCAAGCTGAGCCAGAGCCTATTCTCATCCTTTCCTTTGTCATAGTTAAATGTCTACTCAGGAACCCTCTCCAACGTCACTTCAAGAGTAACTAAGGTCCACATGTACAAAGGTCATCGTTTGCGATTACCAAATAAATTATTTTGCGATTCTGCAACTAGTATTCCTCCCATAATTCCGCATGACCCAAAAGCTCTACACTGGGACCACTTCCATAAAAGATGACTTGACCTGGTGGAAGCTCCCATCATCCTCCACTCCAGTCACCATCCCTCATCTACCAGGCCTCACACATTCAACTTTCATTCAGAACATCCTCAACATTCCCTGATGACATCAAACCCACAAGGCAGATTTTGATTGGCCACGGAATGTGTCACTGAAAGCACACACAGACAAAAACACCAAACAGACCCTATGGATATGGCATCTGATCCCAATGGACACCCAGCCTTAAACAACATAAGTTGCAGTGGGAGCCTAGTTCTACTCTTGCCCAGCAGCTCTGTGTCTCAAATGTATAGGTTAAATCTGTACCTTCTAAGTCCATCAAACAGAGAAGTTCATATTCAGCATTCATTCAAGAGTTAAACCACACCGCGGTCTCCATTAGAACTAAGGGAAGGTTTGTACTACTGATTATCGGACACCAACAATACCATAGTACAAGAATATCGAGCCACAAAATATCGAAAGCTAAGTGCATATAGGGAAGCGTAGATCTGCTTTCCATGTGCTCTGGTTAAACACTGTCTGCAGTTGTATGGACAGGCCCTTACGGAGTAGGATGGGTCACTATGGGACTGCTCTACCTTCAGTTCCCACCAGCGCGTGCTGGTGAGGCTGGGGATGCTGCCGCACACATGGAGTTGCTTTTGGGCAGTTCAGTGAGTGAGTTGGTGCTCTGCCCTGCAGTGTTGCTGGATAGCCCATGGAATTCATCACTATCAAAGACCATGGTTTGGCTTTGAACCTGCAGGGTTGCTTCCAGAGAGGATCCCAGCAAGAACTGAGCTGCATGCTAACTGTTGCCAGCTGTTGGGCCCAGCTGTTCCTCTCTAACATAGTGTGCAGACTGGGATGTTATTTGTTGCCAGAGAGCACCCCATTCACCAGCTTGTTTTCCAACCATCAGTTCACAACCACATTTTCATTTATTTTTGCTGAGACAAACTTTGGGACCTCAACTGCATCAGTGTATGGACCTTCACCGCAGAGAACATTCCTCGTTTCACCAGGGGTCACAAGACGCGTGCACCAGTCAGAGCCACCCTCAGGCGACATTGGAGTGCACTCAACGGTCGCAAAGTACCCTGCACAGGGGGCACCGTCTCTATATTTATATAGTTAAATTGGAATGCCTAGTACCCATTCCTTCTCTTTCAGATAGAAATGCATTTATATTACTAGTTTATACTGTTTGCTGCTTTGTGTTGTGTGCAAAGTGGATATTCTGCATGGTGTTGGCTCCTGAGGTCATCTGTTGCTTGGGTCCTCTCATAGCTCTTGCCTTACTGAAGGTTAGCAGTTAGTAAGGTATATTGACTTAACCCATTCGACAACCGAGGCAGGAAACCTGAATAAAAAATACCCTAGAGGCGCTGTGTCTGTCCCTTGCTGATCCTACATGTTTATCATGGAAGAAGGAGGGAGGGAGGCTTTAGCTTGCAAAGCATCTATTCCCTGTGACATACCTACCACACGGTGACCCCAGCAAGAACCCGCCATCTTCCCTTGAATTGAGGGCATACAATTTTGCAGCGTCTATTCCCTCTGACATACCTACCACACAGTGACCCCAGCAAGAACCCAGCGGTACAAAAGGGGGTGGTTTGCCACTGGATTCAAGCAAGCCTGGCTGAAGACGGCTGTAATGCCAGAAACCGGTCCTAGGAAGCTTGTTTCCGGTCCAGGGAAGGCATGGCTTGGCAGTTCGGGATGGACTGTTCCCATGAGGCACAGGGTCAGACTGATTTGCATATGGCCATGTCTGAACTGGGGTGGCAGAGTGGGCTAAAGAACGGTGATGGATTAAACCCAGATCTGTTGACTGGGTGCGAGTGTTTGATTGGTTCAGATGCTCCGTCCATCACCACCCCCTATTGTGCCGCTTTGTTCGCCATAAGTTGGCAGGGTATGCTCAGACGTGAGTCCCTTGCTCACTTTGCCACTGGATTCAAGCTAGCCTGGCTGAAGACGGCTGTAATGCCAGAAACCGGTCCTAGGAAGCTTGTTTTCGGTCCAGGGAAGACATGGCTTGGTAGTTCAGGCTGGACTGTTCCCATGAGGCACGGGGTCAGACTGATTTACATATGGCCATGTCTGAACTGGGGTGGCAGAGTGGGCTAAAGAACGGTGATTGATTCAACCCAGATCTGTTGACTGAATGTGAGTGTTTGATTAGTTCAGATGCTCCGTCCATCACCACCCCCTTTTGCCCAGCAAGAACCCGCCATCTTGTCTTGAATTGAGGGTATACAATCTCATAGCGTTTATTCCCTGTGACATACCTACCACACGGTGACCCCAACAAGAACCCGCCATCTTGTCTTGAATTGAGGGTATACAATCTCATAGCGTCAATTCCCTGTGACATACCTACCACACGGTGACCGCAGCAAGAACCTGCCATCTTGTCTTGAATTGAGGGTATACAATCTCATAGCGTCTATTCCCTGTGACATACCTACAACAAGGTGACACCAGCAAGAACCCGCCATCTTGTCTTGAATTGAGGGTATGCAATCTCATAGCGTCTATTCCCTGTGACATACCTACCACACAGTGATACCAGCAAGAACCCACCATCTTGTCTTGATTTGAGGGTATACAATCTCTTTACGTCTATTCCCTGTGACCTTCCTACCACACGGTGATACCAGCAAGAACCCGCAATCTTGTCTTGAATTGAGGGT
Source organism: Lissotriton vulgaris (assembly GCF_964263255.1). Taxonomy (NCBI): domain Eukaryota; kingdom Metazoa; phylum Chordata; class Amphibia; order Caudata; family Salamandridae; genus Lissotriton; species Lissotriton vulgaris. Next base: position 1,831,696,405 of record NC_141694.1, read on the forward strand.
ATACAATCTCATAGCGTCTATTCCCTGTGACATACCTACCACACAGTGATACCAGCAAGAACCCACCATCTTGTCTTGAGGGTATACAATCTCTTTACGTCTATTCCCTGTGACCTTCCTACCACACGGTGATACCAGCAAGAACCCGCAATCTTGTCTTGAATTGAGGGTATGCAATCTCATAGCGTCTATTCCCTGTGACATACCTACCACACAGTGATACCAGCAAGAACCCACCATCTTGTCTTGATTTGAGGGTATACAATCTCTTTACGTCTATTCCTTGTGACCTTCCTACCACACGGTGATACCAGCAAGAACCCGCAATCTTGTCTTGAATTGAGGGTATACAATCTCATAGCGTCTATTCCCTGTGACATACCTACCACACAGTGATACCAGCAAGAACCCACCATCTTGTCTTGAGGGTATACAATCTCTTTACGTCTATTCACTGTGACCTACCAACCACACGGTGATACCAGCAAGAACCCGCAATCTTGTCTTGAATTGTGGGTATACAATTTCATACCACATCTGTGGTCGACGACCAAAACTTTTAACTCTAGTAAAGAAGATGCTCTTCTGACTCCAACGACTAGATATTGCGAAGATGCACAACATATGAATCTCCAATATGTCTGCTGCTAAATATTAGTCAGAAGTAAGTAACTTTTTTGCTTTAATTTATTTAGTGTGCACTTCATTGGGTACTTATGTATTTACAGCCCCATGAACTTATTATTGAGAATGTTAGATCTTAACCGCCTAGTTTCTTAATGTTTTCATTGTTTTTTATTATTTTCAAATATTGTATCAATTACACCAAGGTGACGAATCCCTAAAAAGGGTGAACAACGTCTGTGGTTGTGGAACACCTGTCGCAAATGTCAGACAGTCTCTAAGGTAAAATAGAATAAATGGGCACTACCTTTAGATGCCAGCATCCTTAATTATCTATTGGAGCAGAGGAGTGGACTCCTCCCATGGCAATTTACCTGTTCCCAAGCACTGCCCATGCCTTGATCCAGAGGTGAGATGCTAAGGTCAGTCTGCCGAGGACCTGTCCAGTGTGTGGGATATTATGGGGATTGATGCGTTACCAAACTCTGTTACTAAAGGACTAAGGGAGGATGAGGTTTTGATATGTTACCTCACCTCATTACAGCCATCTACTTTTGCTTATAATGGATTCAGGAACAAAAAAATTATTATGCTGACATCTCGGGGAGGCAGGGTTTGTATAATGACATCTCATGGAGACGGGGCAGGGTTTGTATGCTGACATCTCAGGGAGACGGAGGCAGGGTTGGTATGCTGACATCTCAGGGAGACAGAGGCAGGGTTGGTATGCTGACATCTCAGGGAGACAGAGGCAGGGTTTGTATGCTGACACTTGAGGGAGACGGCGGGGGAGTTTGTATGCTGACATCTCAGGGACCTGGAAGCAGGGTTTGTTTGCTGACATCTCAGGGAGACAGAGGCAGTGTTTGTATGCTGACATCTGAGGGAGACCGAGGCAGTGTTTGTATGCTGACACTTGAGGGAGACGGCGGGGGAGTTTGTATGCTGACATCTCAGGGACATGGAAGCAGGGTTTGTGTGCTGACATCTCAGGGAGGCGGAGGCAGGGTTTGTATGCTGACATCTGAGGGAGACAGAGGCAGTGTTTGTATGCTGACATCTCTGGGAGGTGGAGTCAGGGTTTTGTATGCTGACATGTCTTGGAGACGGAGGCACGGTTTGAATGTTGAGATCTTAGGGAGATGGAGGCAGGGTTGTATGCGGACATGTCAGGGAGGCAGAGTTTGTAAGCTGACATCTCAGGGAGGCAGGGCTTGTATGCTGACATCTCAGGGACATGGAGGCAGGGTTTGGGTGCGGACATGTCAGGGAGGCGGAGGCAGGGTTTCTATGCTGATATCTCAGGGAGGCCGAGGCAGGGTTTGTATGCTGATATCTCATGGAGACGGGGCAGGGTTTGTATGCTGACATCTCAGGGACATGGAGGCAGGGTTTGGGTGCGGACATGTCAGGGAGGCGGAGGCAGGGTTTCTATGCTGATATCTCAGGGAGGCAGAGGCAGGGTTTGTATGCTGATATCTCATGGAGACGGGCAGGGTTTGTATGCTGACATCTCAGGGAGACGGAGGCAGGGTTTGTATGCTGACATCTGAGGGAGACAGAGGCAAGGTTTGTATGCTGACATCTGAGGGAGACGGAGGCAGGGTTTGTATGCTGAAATCTCAGGGAGGCAGGGTTTGTATGCTGACATCTGAGGGAGACGGAGGCAGGGTTTGTATACTGACATCTGACGGAGACGGAGGCAGGGTTTGTATGCTGACATCTCAGGGAGGCAGAGGCTGGGTTTGTATGCAGACATCTCTTGGCGGCACAGGCAGGGTTTGTATGCTGACATCTGAGGGAGACGGAGGCAGGGTTTGTCTGCTGACATCTGAGGGAGACGGGGGCAGGGTTTGTATGCTGATATCTGACGGAGACGGAGGCAGGGTTTGTGTGCTGACATCTCAGGGAGGCGAAGGCAGGGTTTGTATGCTGACATCTCATGGAGAAGGAGGCAGGGTTTGCATGCTGACATCTCATGGAGAAGGAGGCAGGGTTTGTGTGCTGACGTCTCAGGGAGACGAAGGCCGGGTTTGTATGTTGACAACTCAGGGATGCAGGGTTTGTATGCTGACATCTTAGGAAGGCAGGGTTTGTATGCAACCATCGTAGGGACATGGAGGCAGGGTTGGTATGAAATCTCAGGGAGGCAGATGCAGGGTTTGTATGATGACGTCTCAGGGAGGCGGAGGCAGGGTTTGTATGCTGACATCTCAGGGAGGAGGAGGCAGGGTTTGTATGCTGACATCTCAGGGAGACAGAGGCACAGTTTTATGTGGATATCTCAGGGAGACGGAGGCAGGGTTTGTATGCTGACGTCTCAGGGAGCCAGAGGCAGGGTTTGTGTGCTGACATCTGAGGGAGACGGAGGCAAGGTTTGTATGCTGACATATCAGGGAGGCAGAGGCAGGGTTTGCATGCTGACATGTCTTGGAGACTGAGCCAGGGTTTGTATGTTGACATTTTAGGGAGATGGAGGCAGGGTTTGTGTGCTGACATCTCTGGGAGACAGAGGCAGGGTTTGTATGCTGACATGTCTTGGAGACGGAGGCAGGGTTTGTATGTTGACATTTTCGGGAGATGGAGGCAGGGTTTGTATGTTGACATCTCAGGGAAACAGAGGCAGGGTTTGTATGCTGACATGTCTTGGAGACGGAGGCAGGGTTTGTATGTTGACATTTTAGGGAGATGGAGGCAGGGTTTGTATGTTGACATCTCAGGGAAACAGAGGCAGGGTTTGTATGCTGACATGGCTTGGAGACGGACGCAGGGTTTGTATGCTGAAATCTCTGGGAGACGGAGGCAGGGTTTGCATGCTGACATCTCATGGAGAAGGAGGCAGGGTTTGTGTGCTGACGTCTCAGGGAGACGAAGGCCGGGTTTGTATGTTGACAACTCAGGGATGCAGGGTTTGTATGCTGACATCTTAGGAAGGCAGGGTTTGTATGCAACCATCGTAGGGACATGGAGGCAGGGTTGGTATGAAATCTCAGGGAGGCAGATGCAGGGTTTGTATGATGACGTCTCAGGGAGGCGGAGGCAGGGTTTGTATGCTGACATCTCAGGGAGGAGGAGGCAGGGTTTGTATGCTGACATCTCAGGGAGACAGAGGCACAGTTTTATGTGGATATCTCAGGGAGACGGAGGCAGGGTTTGTATGCTGACGTCTCAGGGAGCCAGAGGCAGGGTTTGTGTGCTGACATCTGAGGGAGACGGAGGCAAGGTTTGTATGCTGACATATCAGGGAGGCAGAGGCAGGGTTTGCATGCTGATATGTCTTGGAGACTGAGCCAGGGTTTGTATGTTGACATTTTAGGGAGATGGAGGCAGGGTTTGTGTGCTGACATCTCTGGGAGACAGAGGCAGGGTTTGTATGCTGACATGTCTTGGAGACGGAGGCAGGGTTTGTATGTTGACATTTTCGGGAGATGGAGGCAGGGTTTGTATGTTGACATCTCAGGGAAACAGAGGCAGGGTTTGTATGCTGACATGTCTTGGAGACGGAGGCAGGGTTTGTATGTTGACATTTTAGGGAGATGGAGGCAGGGTTTGTATGTTGACATCTCAGGGAAACAGAGGCAGGGTTTGTATGCTGACATGGCTTGGAGACGGACGCAGGGTTTGTATGCTGAAATCTCTGGGAGACGGAGGCAGGGTTTGTATGCTGACATCGCTGGGAGACGGAGGCAGGGTTTGTATGCTGACATCTGAGGGAAGCAGGGTTTGTATGCTGACATGTCTTGGAGACGGACGCAGGGTTTGTATGCTGAAATCTCTGGGAGACGGAGGCAGGGTTTTTATGCTGTGTGAAATCAATAAGGACTAGCCTATTTGTGAATTTGCATAGACTCAAGACTTTAAGACAGGGTACAAACCCTTTTGTTTGTTCATGAAGCCCTCACCCACCAACCTGGTTGGGGGCATGCTTCATCATCGGGCCCATGCAGTGACACCGAGTGTGTCCTGGGTCTGCTTCGACGCCTGAATACAGCGGAGCAGGTATGTTTCTGAGTGTGCAGTGTAGTGACGTGAAGGTGAAAGTTTAAAAGCTATACAGGGATCCCAGTACCCGAGGGTAAATTATATTTTAATAACTGGGTCATTGTTAGCATTAAAAAAAAGGCCGATGGATGTTATAGGAGTCTTAATTAGGGTCTCCTACATCCAGGTGTGGTCTACATGTTTCAGCCAGGCCTTTATGATTAAAACCGGCTTTCCTCTGGACCAAAGTGTGTAGGTGCAGATTACTTAATTTTAAGTGATTGTGTAATTTTGAAAATGTGTAGCACTCGCTAAGGTGCTTTACCTGTGTGAGGGGGATTCCCTCTTAGAGCATTAGTTGGCTTGTTGCCAAATTAGCTCCATGGAGTAGTCCGGCAGAGGAGTGAACCAAAACTTTCGGTCAGTGTCTGCGTTGAACCTCTTGTTGTCTCTGCGGCCTTCGTGTATGCTGACATCTGATGGAGGCGGAGGCAGGGTTTGTATGCTGACATCTCAGAGAGGTGAAGGCAGGGTATGTATGCAACCATCGTAGGGACATGGAGGCAGGGTTTGTATGCTGACATCTCAGGGAGACAGAGGCACAGTTTTATGTGGACATCTCAGGGAGAAGGAGGCAGGGTTTGTATGTTGACATTTTAGGGAGATGGAGGCAGGGTTTGTGGGCTGACATCTCAGGGAGGCAGGGTTTGTGTGTTGACATCTTAGGGAGACGGAGGCAGGGTTTGTGTGCTGACATCTGAGGGAGACGGAGGCAGGGTTTGGATGCTGACATCTCAGGGAGGCGGAGGCAGGGTTTGTGTGCTGACATCTGAGGGAGACGGAGGCAGGGTTTGTATGCTGACATCTGAGGGAAGCAGGGTGTGTATGCTGACATCTCAGAGAGGCAGAAGCAGGGCCTGCATGCTGACATCTCAGGGACATGGAGGCAGGGTTTGTGTGCTGACATCTCAGGGAGACGGAGGCAGGGTTTGTGTGCTGACATCTCAGGGAGACGTAGGCAGGGTTTGTATGCTGACATCTGAGGGAAGCAGGGTTTGTATGCTGACATCTCTGGGAGGCGGAGGCAGGGTTTGTATGCTGACATCTCAGGGACATGGAGGCAGGGTTTGTGTGCTGACATCTGAGGGAGACGGAGGCAGGGTTTGTATGCTGACATCTCAGGGAGGCAGAGTTGAGTAACCTTAGATGCAGGGTTCCGAGATTCCTAGTCTGTCCGGCAGTAGTGACTGGTCCAGTAGTTCCTGAGCCCGGATCAGTCGCCTCCAGGTATCCATACTTAGACGCACCCTGATGACAGAATACAGGCCTGTGCGTGCATCTTCCACTCCCTCTGTGCACTATGTCCCCATCCAGAGCTCCTGCTCACGTGATCTCATGTCTTTTCTCCCCAGAAACGCCGGGAGCGGGAGCTGCAGCAACAGATGCTCCTGCGGGATGAGGAGACCCTGGAGCGGCGAGGGACCTACAGCTCCCTGCAGCAGGAGGTGGAGGTCAAGACCAAGAAGCTGAAAAAGGTGAGGGTCAAACCGAGGCCCTAGGGGTGGGAGGGGAGGTAGGTGCTGATCCTGTGAATGGGGGTAGGGCTGAGCCTGTGAATGGAGGTAGGGCTGAGCCTGTGAATGAGGTAGGGCTGAGCCTGTGAATGGAGGTAGGGCTGAGCCTGCGAATGAGGTAGGGCTGAGCCTGTGAATGGAGGTAGAGCTGAGCCTGTGAATGGAGGTAGGGCTGAGCCTGTGAATGAAGGTAGAGCTGAGCCTGTGAATGGAGGTAGGGCTGAGCCTTTGAATGGAGGTAGGGCTGAGCCTGTGAATGGAGGTAGGGCTGAGCCTGTGAATGGAGGTAGGGCTGAGCCTGCGAATGAGGTAGGGCTGAGCCTGTGAATGGAGGTAGAGCTGAGCCTGTGAATGGAGGTAGAGCTGAGCCTGTGAATGGAGGTAGGGCTGAGCCTGTGAATGGAGGTAGAGCTGAGCCTGTGAATGGAGGTAGAGCTGAGCCTTTGAATGGAGGTAGGGCTGAGCCTGTGAATGGAGGTAGAGCTGAGCCTGTGAATGGAGGTAGAGCTGAGCCTGTGAATGGAGGTAGGGCTGAGCCTGTGAATGGAGGTAAGGCTGAGCCTGCGAATGAGGTAGGGCTGAGCCAGCGAATGGAGGTAGGGCTGAGCCTGTGAATGGAGGTAGGGCTGAGCCTGCGAATGAGGTAGGGCTGAGCCAGCGAATGGAGGCAGAGCTGAGCCTGCGAATGGAGGTAGGGCTGAGCCTGTGAATGGAGGTAGGGCTGAGCCTGTGAATGAAGGTAGAGCTGAGCCAGGGCTGAGCCTGTGAATGGAGGTAGGGCTGAGCCTGTGAATGGAGGTAGAGCTGAGCCTGTGAATGGAGGTAGAGCTGAGCCTGTGAATGGAGGTAGGGCTGAGCCTGTGAATGGAGGTAGGGCTGAGCCTGTGAATGGAGGTAGGGCTGAGCCATTGAATGGAGGTAGAGCTGGGCCTGCGAATGGAGGTAGAGCTATGCCTGCGAATGGAGGTAGGGCTGAGCCTGCGAATGGAGGTAGGGCTGAGCCTGCGAATGGAGGTAGGGCTGAGCCTGCGAATGGAGGTAGGGCTGAGCCTGCGAATGGAGGTAGGGCTGAGCCTGTCAATGGAGGTAGGGTTGAGCCTGTCAATGGAGGAAGGGCTGAGCCTGTGAATGGAGGAAGGGCTGAGCCTGTGAATGGAGGTAGGGCTGAGCCTGTGAATGGAGGTAGGGTTGAGCCTGTGAATGGAGGTAGGATTGAGCCTGTGAATGGACGTAGGGCTGAGCCTGTGAATGGACGTAGGGCTGAACCTGCGAATGGAGGTAGAGCTATGTCTGCGAATGGAGGTATAGCTATGCCTACGAATTGAGGTAGAGCTATGCCTACGAATGGAGGTAGAGCTATGCCTACGAATGGAGGTAGAGCTATGCCTACGAATGGAAGTAGAGCTGAGCCTGTGAATGGAGGTAGGGCTTAGCCTGTGAATGGAGGTAAGGCTGAGCCTGCGAATGGAGGTAGGGCTGAGCCCGTAAATGGAGGTAGGGTTGAAACTGTGAATGGAGGTAGAGCTGGGCCTGTGAATGGAGGTAGAGCTATGACTGTGAATGGAGGTAGAGCTGAGCCTGCAAATGGAGGTAGAGCAGAGCCTGTGAATGGCCATAGAGCTGAGCCTGTGAAAGGAGGTAGGGCTGAGCCTGTGAAAGGAGGCAGGGCTGAGCCTGTGAAAGGAGGTAGGGCTGAGCCTGTGAAAGGAGGCAGGGCTGAGCCTGTGAAAGGAGGTAGGGTTGAGCCTGTCAATGGAGGTAGGGTTGAACCCGTGAATGGAGGTAGGGTTGAGTCTGTGAATGGACGTAGAGCTGTACCTGCGAATGGAGGTAGAGCTATATCTGCGAATGGAGGTAAAGCTATGCCCGCGAATGGAAGTAGAGCTGAGCCTGTGAATGGAGGTAGGGCTTAGCCTGTGAATGGAGGTAAGGCTGAGCCTGCGAATGGAGGGAGGGCTGAGCCCGTGAATAGAGGTAGGGTTGAACCTGTGAATGGAGGTAGAGCTGGGCCTGTGAATGGAGGTAGAGCTATGACTGCGAATGGAGGTAGGGCTGAGCCTGTGAATGGAGGTAGGGCTGAGCCTGTGAATGGAGGTAGGGCTGAGCCTGTGAATGGAGGTAGGGCTGAGCCTGTGAATGGAGGTAGGGCTGAGCCTGTGAATGGAGGTAGGGCTGAGCCTGTCAATGGAGGTAGGGCTGAGCCTGTCAATGGAGGTAGGACTGAGCCTGTCAATGGAGGTAGGGTTGAGCCTGATAATGGAGGTAGGGTTGAGCCTGTGAATGGACGTAGGGCTGAACCTGCGAATGGAGGTAGAGCTATGCCTACGAATGAAGGTAGAGCAGAGCCTGTGAATGGCCGTAGAGCTGAGCCTGTGAATGGAGGTAGAGCTGAGCCTGTGAATGGAGGTAGGGTTGAGCTGTGAATGGACAAGGGGGCTGAGCCTGTGAATGGAGGTAGGGTTGAGCTGTGAATGGACGTAGGGCTGAGCCTGTGAGTGGCAGTAGGGCTGAGCCTGTGAGTGGCAGTAGGGCTGAGCCTGTGAGTGGCGGTGAGGCTGAGTCTGTGAGGGGAGGTAGGGCTGAGAGTGCGAATGGAGATAGGGCCGAGCCTGCGAATGGAGGTAGGGCTTAGCCTGCAAATGGAGGTAAGCCTGAGCATGTGAATGAAGGTAGGGTTGAGCCTGTGAATGGACGTAGGGCTGAACCTGCGAATGGAGGTAGACCTATGTCTGCGAATGGAGGTAGAGCTATGCCTACAAATGAAGGTTGAGCAGAGCCTGTGAATGGCCGTAGAGCAGAGCCTGTGAATGGACGTAGGGCTGAGCCTGTGAGTGGCAGTAGGGCTGAGCCTGTGAATGGAGGTAGGGTTGAGCCTGTAAATGGACCTAAGGCTGAGCCTGTGAATGGAGGTAGGGTTGAGCTGTGAATGGACGGAGGGCTGAGCCTGTGAGTGGCAGTAGGGCTGAGCCTGCGAGTGGCTGTAGGGCTGAGCCTGCGAGTGGCGGTAAGGGTGAGCCTATGAGGGCAGGTAGGACTGATTCTGCGAATGGGGGTAAGGCTGAGCCTGTGAATGGAGGTAGGGCATAGCCTGTGAATGGACGTAGGGCTGAGCCTGTGAGTGGCAGTAGGACTGAGCCTACGAATGGGGGTAAGGCTGAGCCTGTGAATGGAGGTAGGGCTTAGCCTGTGAATGGATGTAGGGCTGAGCCTATGAATGGAGGTAGGGGGGCTGAGCCTGTGAATGGAGGTAGGGCTGAGCCTGTGAATGGAGGTAGGGCTGAGCCTGTGAATGGAGGTAGGGCTGAGCCTGTGAATGGAGGTAGGGCTGAGCCTGTGAATGGAGGTAGGGCTGGGCCTGTGAATGGAGGTAGGGCTGAGCCTGTGAATGGAGGCAGGGCTGAGCCTGTGAGGAGAGGTAGGTGCTGATCCTGTGAATGGAGGTAGAGCTGAACCTGTGAATGGAGGTAGGGCTGAGCCTGTGAATGGAGGTAGTGCTGAGCCTGTCAATGGAGGTAGGGTTGAGCCTGTGAATGGAGGTAGGGTTGAGCCTGTGAATGGACGTAGGGCTGAACATGCGAATGGAGGTAGAGCTATGTCTGCGAATGGAGGTAGAGCTATGCCTACGAATGAAGGTAGAGCAGAGCCTGTGAATGGCCGTAGAGCTGAGCCTGTGAATGGAGGTAGAGCTGAGCCTGTGAATGGAGGTAGGGTTGAGCCTGTAAATGGACCTAGGGCTGAGCCTGTGAATGGAGGTAGGGTTGAGCTGTGAATGGACGTAGGGCTGAGCATGTGAGTGGCAGTAGGGCTGAGCCTGTGAGTGTCAGTAGGGCTGAGCCTGTGAGTGGCGGTGAGGCTGAGCCTGTAAGGGGAGGTAGGGCTGAGACTGCGAATGGAGATAGGGCTGAGACTGCGAATGGAGATAGGGCCGAGCCTGCGAATGGAGGTAGGGTTGAAACTGTGAATGGAGGTAGAGCTGGGCCTGTGAATGGAGGTAGAGCTATGACTGTGAATGGAGGTAGAGCTGAGCCTGCAAATGGAGGTAGAGCAGAGCCTGTGAATGGCCGTAGAGCTGAGCCTGTGAAAGGAGGTAGGGCTGAGCCTGTGAAAGGAGGTAGGGCTGAGCCTGTGAAAGGAGGCAGGGCTGAGCCTGTGAAAGGAGGTAGGGTTGAGCCTGTCAATGGAGGTAGGGTTGAACCCGTGAATGGAGGTAGGGTTGAGTCTGTGAATGGACGTAGAGCTGTACCTGCGAATGGAGGTAGAGCTATATCTGCGAATGGAGGTAAAGCTATGCCCGCGAATGGAAGTAGAGCTGAGCCTGTGAATGGAGGTAGGGCTTAGCCTGTGAATGGAGGTAAGGCTGAGCCTGCGAATGGAGGGAGGGCTGAGCCCGTGAATAGAGGTAGGGTTGAACCTGTGAATGGAGGTAGAGCTGGGCCTGTGAATGGAGGTAGAGCTATGACTGCGAATGGAGGTAGGGCTGAGCCTGTGAATGGAGGTAGGGCTGAGCCTGTGAATGGAGGTAGGGCTGAGCCTGTGAATGGAGGTAGGGCTGAGCCTGTGAATGGAGGTAGGGCTGAGCCTCTCAATGGAGGTAGGGCTGAGCCTGTCAATGGAGGTAGGGTTGAGCCTGATAATGGAGGTAGGGTTGAGCCTGTGAATGGACGTAGGGCTGAACCTGCGAATGGAGGTAGAGCTATGCCTACGAATGAAGGTAGAGCAGAGCCTGTGAATGGCCGTAGAGCTGAGCCTGTGAATGGAGGTAGAGCTGAGCCTGTGAATGGAGGTAGGGTTGAGCCTGTAAATGGACCTAGGACTGAGCCTGTGAATGGAGGTAGGGTTGAGCTGTGAATGGACAAGAGGGCTGAGCCTGTGAATGGAGGTAGGGTTGAGCTGTGAATGGACGTAGGGCTGAGCCTGTGAGTGGCAGTAGGGCTGAGCCTGTGAGTGTCAGTAGGGCTGAGCCTGTGAGTGGCGGTGAGGCTGAGTCTGTGAGGGGAGGTAGGGCTGAGACTGCGAATGGAGATAGGGCCGAGCCTGCGAATGGAGGTAGGGCTTAGCCTGCAAATGGAGGTAAGCCTGAGCATGTGAATGAAGGTAGGGTTGAGCCTGTGAATGGACGTAGGGCTGAACCTGCGAATGGAGGTAGACCTATGTCTGCGAATGGAGGTAGAGCTATGCCTACAAATGAAGGTTGAGCAGAGCCTGTGAATGGCCGTAGAGCAGAGCCTGTGAATGGACGTAGGGCTGAGCCTGTGAGTGGCAGTAGGGCTGAGCCTGTGAATGGAGGTAGGGTTGAGCCTGTAAATGGACCTAAGGCTGAGCCTGTGAATGGAGGTAGGGTTGAGCTGTGAATGGACGGAGGGCTGAGCCTGTGAGTGGCAGTAGGGCTGAGCCTGCGAGTGGCTGTAGGGCTGAGCCTGCGAGTGGCGGTAAGGGTGAGCCTATGAGGGCAGGTAGGACTGATTCTGCGAATGGGGGTAAGGCTGAGCCTGTGAATGGAGGTAGGGCATAGCCTGTGAATGGACGTAGGGCTGAGCCTGTGAGTGGCAGTAGGACTGAGCCTACGAATGGGGGTAAGGCTGAGCCTGTGAATGGAGGTAGGGCTTAGCCTGTGAATGGATGTAGGGCTGAGCCTATGAATGGAGGTAGGGGGGCTGAGCCTGTGAATGGAGGTAGGGCTGAGCCTGTGAATGGAGGTAGGGCTGAGCCTGTGAATGGAGGTAGGGCTGAGCCTGTGAATGGAGGTAGGGCTGGGCTTGTGAATGGAGGTAGGGCTGAGCATATGAATTGAGGTAGGGCTGAGCCTGTGAATGGAGGCAGGGCTGAGCCTGTGAGGAGAGGTAGGTGCTGATCCTGTGAATGGAGGTAGAGCTGAACCTGTGAATGGAGGTAGGGCTGAGCCTGTGAATGGAGGTAGTGCTGAGCCTGTCAATGGAGGTAGGGTTGAGCCTGTGAATGGAGGTAGGGTTGAGCCTGTGAATGGACGTAGGGCTGAACCTGCGAATGGAGGTAGAGCTATGTCTGCGAATGGAGGTAGAGCTATGCCTACGAATGAAGGTAGAGCAGAGCCTGTGAATGGCCGTAGAGCTGAGCCTGTGAATGGAGGTAGAGCTGAGCCTGTGAATGGAGGTAGGGTTGAGCCTGTAAATGGACCTAGGGCTGAGCCTGTGAATGGAGGTAGGGTTGAGCTGTGAATGGACGTAGGGCTGAGCATGTGAGTGGCAGTAGGGCTGAGCCTGTGAGTGTCAGTAGGGCTGAGCCTGTGAGTGGCGGTGAGGCTGAGCCTGTGAGGGGAGGTAGGGCTGAGACTGCGAATGGAGATAGGGCCGAGCCTGCGAATGGAGGTAGGGCTTAGCCTGCAAATGGAGGTAAGCCTGAGCATGTGAATGGAGGTAGGGTTGAGCCTGTGAATGGACGTAGGGCTGAACCTGCGAATGGAGGTAGAGCTATGTCTGTGAATGGAGGTAGAGCTATGCCTACAAATAAAGGTTGAGCAGAGCCTGTGAATGGCCGTAGAGCAGAGCTTGTGAATGGGCGTAGGGCTGAGCCTGTGAGTGGCAGTAGGGCTGAGCCTGTTAATGGAGGTAGAGCTGAGCCTGTGAATGGAGGTAGGGTTGAGCCTGTAAATGGACCTAAGGCTGAGCCTGTGAATGGAGGTAGGGTTGAGCTGTGAATGGACGTAGGGCTGAGCCTGTGAGTGGCAGTAGGGCTGAGCCTACGAGTGGCAGTAGGGCTGAGCCTGCGAGTGGCGGTAAGGGTGAGCCTGTGAGGGCAGGTAGGACTGAGGCTGCGAATGGGGGTAAGGCTGAGCCTGTGAATGGAGGTAGGGCATAGCCTGTGAATGGACGTAGGGCTGAGCCTGTGAGTGGCAGTAGGACTGAGCCTACGAATGGGGGTAAGGCTGAGGCTGTGAATGGGGGTAAGGCTGAGCCTGTGAATGGAGGTAGGGCTTAGCCTGTGAATGGATGTAGGGCTGAGCCTGTGAATGGAGGTAGGGGGGCTGAGCCTGTGAATGGAGGTAGGGCTGAGCCTGTGAATGGAGGTAGGGCTGAGCCTGTGAATGGAGGTAGGGCTGAGCCTGTGAATGGAGGTAGGGCTGGGCCTGTGAATGGAGGTAGGGCTGAGCCTGTGAGGAGAGGTAGGCGCTGATCCTGTGAATGGAGGTAGAGCTGAACCTGCAAATGGAGGTAGGGCAGAGCCTGGAAATGGAGTCAGAGCTCAGCCTGTGAATGGAGGTAGAGCTGAGCCTGTGAATGGAGGTAGAGCTGATCCTGTGAATGGAGGTAGGGTTGAGCCTGTAAATGGACCTAAGGCTGAGCCTGTGAATGGAGGTAGGGTTGAGCTGTGAATGGGCGTAGGGTTGAGCCTGTGAGTGGCAGTAGGGCTGAGCCTGTGAGTGGCGGTAAGGCTGAGCCTGTGAATGGAGGTAGGGCTGAGCCTGCGAATGGGGGTAAGGCTGAGCCTGTGAATGGAGGTAGGGCTGAGCCTGTGAATGGAGGTAGGGCTGAGCCTGTGAATGGAGGTACGGCTGAGCCTGTGAATGGAGGTAGGGCTGAGCCTGTGAATGGAGGTAGGGCTGGGCCTGTGAATGGAGGTAGGGCTGAGCCTGTGAATGGAGGTAGGGCTGAGCCTGTCAATGGAGGTAGGGTTGAGCCCGTGAATGGAGGTAGGGTTGAGCCTGTGAATGGAGGTAGGGCTGAGCCTGTGAATGGAGGTAGGGCTGAGCCTGCGAATGGAGGTAGGGCAGAGCCTGGAAATGGAGGCAGAGCTGAGCCTGTGAATGGAGGTAGGGCTATGGATACTGTTGAGCTTCGCAGGTGAATGGAGGTAGAGGAATAGCTAATAGGGCTGCGCTTGTGGACGGAGGTAGTGGTATAGCTCATGTATTACAGGTCATGGCAAAGGAGGTAGACCTGGGGCGGTGAATGGCAATGTTGTAGTGCTGTGCATGTGATTGGAGGTAGAGCAGTGAAGGTAAACAGATAACCCGCTGTCAAGTATATATCTGAGTATAAGTGGAGTTATACATATAATTACTGTAGTGCAGTGAATGGAGATAGCGGTATACCTACTGTGGTGCAGAGCCTGTGAGTATGGCTGGAGGTAGAAGTATAATTACTGTAGTGCCGTGCTTGCAAATGGAGTTATAGCTGTGCCGGTACTGTAGTGCTGCAAAGGCCTATGGAGATACATCTGTTCATGTGGGTGGAGGCGCTGTGGTTACCTCTGTATCTGTGTGTGAATGGAGGTAGAGGTATTCGTGTGAATGGAAATACTGTAGTACTGTGAATACGAATTGATATATACCTGTTTTAATTCACATAAAAACTTACAAATGATCACAGTTAATACCTCTGTAGAAATCTCACTGTTCCTTCCTCGTGTTTGTTTTCCTTGTTCTCTCCTCACCTTTCTTTACCTTTCCAGCCTTTCGTTTACTTTCTTTCCCTGACCCAACATCTCACCTGTGAATTGTGCCCTTCATGAGCTGTAATCATTCTCAAAATAATGTTGTCCTGCCATCATTCTTCTTACTTCCCTTTCCTGTAGCTCCTTTTCCTCCTTTGCATGTAATGAGCAGCTCATAGTTAGCCTTAGTTTCACTTTTCATGTCCTTCCTCTTAGAAAAACATATATATCTGACAAAACAGCTGAAGACTTCATGGATATATTACAAATTTAGAACTAACCTGGGTTAGGATTTCTTTGAAATTTCACTTCATAGAAAGGAACCTTTCTGTATGAGATAACTATCATGTTCTGTGTTTGATATAAAATGTTCTGTGTTTGATATAAAATTGGTTTGAAAGATACAACACTCTTCGGAAGAATCAATGGCAAAGAATTTGTAAAGTGTGACGCAGACCTCAGCGAGGTCTCCCGCCAGCAGGAACTCAGAATCCAGTAATATAAAAAACATGTCAGCCAAGGTTTGGAGCAGTGAAGAGCCCGGTCACCAGGGAGGTGAATCTGCAAGGTGTGAAGATAAGAGGTCCAAGGATCCCAGATCACTGCTCTTTAAAAGGAGAAAGCCTTTCCCACCTTTCTAGCCCGTCGAATAAGGAATAGATTCAGCCCACCAAAATTGCCCTCTGATCACTGTGGTCATAGTGGGCGAACCAGGAAGAACGTATGAACAATTAGCTTGGAATCCATTTCCTTCATTTACTTTCTTTTAACACAAAATTTGAAATTGCAATTTAGGCCATGAGTTAGCTTGACTTTGACCTTTCTTTGCCAATCAATGGAGTTTAAAATAGTAAATTTGTCAGTCGCACTCAGCAAAAGAAGGTGATGGCAAAGGACATAGATACGGTCAACCTGAGGTTGTGAAAATAAATGCAGTATGTCAGCCTAGGTTTAACTTTTCTAACAAATTAATTATGTTGAAGTAATTATTTATAAGTAAAAGTTCCAAATTCTTTCAAACTATTCAAACGTTTCAGCGACGGAGGCATTGAATCACCTTTATTGGTTTTCAACAGTTCTTTATGAGCAGTCACCCTCTTTCTCCCCCAAAGAGAGGGCACTTTTAAAAACATTTAAGGGAGAACCCCTCCTATGTGGGCAAATCACCTCCCACTGAAGACGGTCCTTGGATGACATTCATACCACCAGGATCCCGTGGTAATATCAGGTACCTGGTGAAGTCCTGGTCGTAACAGCGATGAAAGGGTGTAATGGTGAGTCCTGAATCGACACTCATCACAGCACGGTTTATATCCCTGGACTGAATCCTGAAGGTTGCCAAAAGCCACTGAAAGGCACAGTAGTCCCAATGGCATGTTTGTGCCATGGTAGAACCTTCAGACGATCTCGCCTAAAGGAGCGATCCATGTTAAAATAGAGGAGGCAACTGCAGGAAAGTGTATTATTATATGTTGTGGTTGTGAGTCCTTGCCATGTAATAGTGTCACAATCTTTACTAGGTCAAGTTAGGTTTCTTTATTAAAATCCTTAGCTCAGTCCTGGGCAGCTGTGGCACAGAACACTCAGGCTTAATCAAAGGAACACGTGTAAAGCTTTTAGAAGTACCAAAACAATAGGTAAGTAAGAAACACAACACGCTAGAAAACCAACACCAAGTTATAAAAATAGACTATTTTAGCTGTAAATAGACATCAGAATGACAAAACTCTATTGAGAGGAAGCGGAGATATGATTTTTTAAAGGTAAGTAAAATGACTTTAATGCAGTCTTTAGATGCAAGAAGTTGTTGCAAGCGGCTTGTAGCCAGCGGGCTAGAACACCTACTAGAACTCTCTTGGACTAGCTTCAGCGGGTTGGGAGCCAGTCATATGGACCTCTCAGGTCCAGAGGGACAGTTCCTTGTCTCTTTCACCAGTCTTGGGTCCTTAGTGCACCCTTTTCCTTTGAAAGCTGGCCAGTCAAGAAGTGGTCCTGATGCTGGGGCATAGGATGCAGAGATGCTGAACAGATGCAGGAACTAGTCCTGAGGCCACACTGATATCTACAAGCATCAGGGGTCATCTCTGGACTCAGGTCTCGGTCTCCAATGGTGCGGAGGGGATTCCAGTGAAGGTCCAGTTGCCACTGGTTAACTGGTCTCCCAGTTCCAACGACCTTCTGTGGTTGGTTGTAGGTATTATTCTCTTTCTTGATGGGTCACCAAAATCCATGTCACCGTTGACAGTGGATCCCACAGAAGTGTGGGCTTCCTTCAGCTTTTGTGTTCTTGGTGCTGAATAGGGAGCTAGCCAATTAGCCCATTGGAGTTACTTCTTCCTTTCTGGCACCAGTGGAACTGCTTTCCATGGGTTGGCACAGCAAGCACAGTGCCCTTTGCTGGTCCATCTGGTGCAGCCTCTTTTTTCTGGGTCCATGGAGCAGCAGGGCAGTCCTTCTTCTGTCTTCTTTCCAGTCCAGGGGGGATCTGAGGACTGTGGGTCTTCCATCTTCTCATTTGTGGAAGGGGAGGACTAGCTAGCCAATGGGACAATCATTCCCATGAGGCCACCCTTCCCAGTTTACATCACTTCCTGTGGTTTGGTCACCCAACAATCCTAGAATACTCCTTTTGTACCAAAATCCATTATGGCAGACACGTTCTTCCCCTGTGAGGAGCCCTGGGTGTACCCCTCGAGTGTACCCAGAATAGTAAGCCACTCCTCCTGGAAAAACGGTTCTACGACGTCTTTTCCAGCCTGTCTGCCTACACAAAGGAGAGGGTAGGTGAACGTGTGATGACCATTTGCTTCACTGAGGCAGTGGCCTCTTCAAAGCTGGGGTCCCGAGCACATGCCCTGGAGCCTGGACAGCAGGGCCCAGTGCACTGCAGAGTCGAAAACCCAGCAGCATCGCTCCAAAACTGGGTAGGTGATTATACAAAAAAAGGTCATTTTCCACAACAACCCATATTGTGTATTTTGATTTTGTTTACAGTGTTATTTAGATCAAACCTTACCAGAGATGACTGACTATCAATTAAAACGGAAAACGCTGTCGTAGCCAAACAGAAAAGCACTCGCTAGCCCCCAATTCACAGCAGCATAATGAAACGTTAGCTGAAATTGAATGGGCATAGGAATGTTTTAAACACTTAGACACCATCAAATGCCATCGTGTGACATGATGATGTAACCAAAAGCTGCCCTTTTTAAGCCCAGAAAAGTGGCACCTGTAGCCAGTGCTAAACTGATGACTGAGCAGCCACTAATAGACTGAGGCCTTGCCAAAGGATTCCATAGAGAGCTCCCCACCCTCTGCCTGCTGTGATTAAAAGAATCCAGATTGCTCATGTCAGAGTTGCAGCTGGAAGAATTTTTAGATTCACCAGCAGATGATGACAAAGCTCCATAAACACGATTCTGTGTACCACGTGCTAAGCAGTCTGGAACAAAAGCCTTGACCACCTTCCGCGCCTGGGCCACCACAACATCCCTCAAAGGCACATCTAGTCGAAGTGCTTCCTTCTCGGATCAATGAATTAGTACAGACATCCCAACTCCATCACCACTGGCAATCAAAACAGGACGGACATTAGAGCTGATCCCTCTCCCCACAATGTCCCCTGCTCTCACGCCCTCTGGATCCTTCAGTCGGTTCTTCACAGCACCACCCCACTCTCAGGTTGGCTCCAGAGATGGACTTGTACTTCTCAGGTGCTACCGACAAAACAAGAGCAGCTCCCCCTAAAAAAGGGCCGGTCTCAGGAGCCAGAAGATGCTATCTGCAAGGAGGTAAAAATAAATAGTCTCATGGCAAAACTTGCTTGTGAGTTGATGTGAGGACTCAATCAGCGCCTACCCTTCTCTCGCATTCTGTCCGGAAACCCACAGAAAAGGAAGGCACCATCCAAAAGGGTCAAAAAGAGGAATGCCATCTTCATTTAGAGAAAATACGGCTATTGTTCAAATTATAGAAAGGGCATTTGTGGCTATTCTCTTATATGGCATCATTATTTTCAGCCTTTCTTAAGCACACAGCCGGCTTTATAGTGGTACAACCGGTGCAGCCGCACCTGGAGCTAAGCTCGGGGGGGGGGGCTGAGTTTAGAAATAACAAATGGGTTTAAAAATATCTGATGCAGAGTTCCTCATGTAGCCATCAGTTTCATGCAACACTAAAAATGCCAAGATAACTCTAGTAAATAATGTTCCTGCTGGAGAGATCAGAGTTGTATCTAGGGGCATGTGGGTTGATATGCCTAGTGCAAAGAATGTGTACCATGCAGATCACAGAACTGTGTTTTATGTGGGTAGCTCAGTGGGTTACTGCTTTTATTAAAGAGATCCTTTTGTTGCGTGCAATTCATCAGTTACAATCTTATTATAGTACAGTGAGCTATGAGCTGATATCAAAGGGCTACATCGAAACTGCATTGTTTTGTTTAGATCATTATGCTTTTTTCCAGTCATTCATTATCCTAATGTTGCGGAAAAGAGTTTGTTTGGCTAGAAATACGTTCTTATTATTAAAGCCAACCCCAGTCCTGTGGTACGTTTTAAATCCTGAGTTTGTGCTTCTCCAAACCAAACACTGTTACAATATACTGCCCACCAGTATGGATGACGTGTGACTCCTCCACCATGTCACCCTCATTACCTCATGTAACGTTTCCTATAGACTGATTAAAACATATTATTCATTGGATCTGTATAATGTGCGTGAGATGTAAAGTGCTCTGACCCCTTACACTGGTATTGGTAGCGCTATAACACAAGTGAAATGCATGTGAGAGAGGGGCTATGGAGAGATGAGGGGCATTGGTGGAGCGTGGTAGGGAATTCATGGAGAACATGGTCATTGGGGGCAAAAAAGATTGTTGCATCTGGCGCCACCAGTGTTAAAGACGGCTGTATTGTTGTGACCCCATTGAACCTAACAAACCCTATTTTTACATTATTGTGACCATAATAACTTATAATGTATATGGCAGTCCAGATGACTACCTCCACTCACAGACTGGAGACATAGGCGCGTGCACATGCAGTACTAAGACAGCTCCTGCTACTGATTGTTGATAGTTAACAATCGTAGACTAGTTTTTCTAATACCTTTGCCCATCAGTCGTACAAATTGGAGTTAGTTCTTGCTAAGAGCAGAAGAGTTGTGGACAGACTGAATTTCTCTGAAGTGATGACAGAAATTAACTAAAATAGTGTTGTTTTTTAAACCATATGGATAAGACTAGCTTGTAGAATGCAGTAGAGTAACTCAAACAGGTGCTCTGGTAGAGCAAACAATGCAGTAGATAAAGTCACCTCATGCTGTCCCCCATGTTGCCTTGTATCTGGTACACCGTGTTAACCATATAGTCTTTCTTCTATGTTTGCTCCTCAGCTTTACGCCAAGTTACAAACGGTGAAGGCCGAGATCCAGGACCAGCATGATGAATACGTCCGGGTGCGGCAGGATTTGGAACAAGCCCAGAATGAGCAGACGCGTGAACTGAAATTCAAGTAGGTGTCCCACTGTCCTCATTAGAAGACCTGCATCCCCTCTGCCATATCTCCTCCTCCCTGCCCCAAAGAGTATGTTGCATACCAAGGGATGAATGCTAGAGGAGATCGCCTATTCATCATAGGACCCCCCCCCAAATAAAACTTTGGAACTTGTAATGGGGTGCCCTGCCTGGGCTTGAACATTGATAGCTTCGGAGGAGGATACTAATTGGTATTGTAAGTCAGGCAGCTCAAACTATCAAAATGCAGCATTTTGATTGGTTACATTGGTTACTAGTCAGTTGATATCTACCATGGGTAGTAATACCCAGAAGTTGAAAAAAGCCTGAATACAGATAGAACCTATATATCACTGTGACTTGTTTCCTTAACATCTGCCTTCAAAGAATGCATGGTTCTAATAGAGAACTAAAGTGTTGCTATGAAAAATGTGCTGCTGTCCAGGACAGCTAGGTAGCTATAATTAGTATTTTTTTAGTATTTTCTTTTATTTCCTTATAACTTTGACGAATCTTCACAAAACGTTCCAAAAACAAATGTCATCCACTTCACCTCCTTCTTGGAAAGTTTTGGGGTAAACCATCAAGAAAAGTGTTCTTTTTGTAATTTGGTGTAAATCCGTTTAGTAGTTTTTGAGCAAATAAGGCTAAAAAAATGGTATATTTGTAGCTGCAGAGGATGCGCAGGTCGACAGTCCTCCGTAGGAAAGGACCTCTGATTGGCTGCCACCACTTCAACAAGGATGTGACGACAGCCATTTTAGGACTCAGTAGTCAGCCTAGAGTCCTACAAAAATAGACATTAGGGGGTTGGTTAGGGATACCCTGCTCCCCTATGCCTGGTTGGTCAAAAACGTTTTTCCACAAATTCACAGTGGATTCACAAATTAAATAAATTTATAAAAGCTGCCACCCTATAAAATAAATCCATCCAGAGTGGGCCGAGGCGGTGGCAGTGCATGTAAATATTTAGCAGAGGGGGCGCAGGGCCCCACTTCCCGAGCCTCTACTAAGAGGTCCCCAATACCCCATCCCAGGGCTGGAATTTTAATAAAGGGAAGGGGGCTCATAGCCTGAAAAGGCCCTGTGAGCCCAATCGGCCAAAAACCAGCCCCGTCAAAGAGCTCGGCGGCACCTCCAAACCTGCCGAGTGGGGAGGGGCGCCGGCCGAGCACTTTGCCGGGGCCGGTTTTGTTTCCCAGTCCAGCCCTGGTCTTGGGGCTCCCACCGCATCCTCCAATGTGAAATGTGCTGTGGGGTGCCCCGGGTGGGTACAGAGGCACTGTCTAATTTTTTTTTTTTTAATTGCCGGCTCCTGTGTGGCCGAGTGAAATAGGACCGCCATGCAGGGAACCACGGGGGCCCTGGGGCTCCCCACTACCCACCAATGAAAAACTGAAAACTAATTTGTGGGTGTCTTGGTTGGGACTGGGACACCCACAAAAAACTAAAATAAATGCAAAAAGTGAATAGTAAATAAGGTGGTCAGAGCTGCTCATTTATTATTCACTGCTCTTGCTAAGGAGCGCGCCATAATGCCCGAGGGCATTCTCAAATAGTATATTTTTCAACTAGTTGTGCCCCTAGAAGAGTTTTGCAGCAACCCAGGAACATTGAAAATAAAAAATAGAAGCTTCCTGTGTCATTCAATCCAGGATCCCAGGAGAGCTTACTGTATTTTTTAAAAGCACTCTTAGCTAGAGCTCTATGCCCGGAGTGCAGGTCCTTATTGTGGTGGGTTTTATAGCTTCATTTTGTAGCTTGAAGTAAAAAAATAAAAGTAACCTGGCCCAACAGTCAATCTGACGCCAGGAAGCCAGGTCCTGTGTCCACCCCCCCCTGGAAGCCAAGCTCTGCGGCCAATCAAACGCCATGCATGGCCAAAGGGCTGGCTAAACCCCATGCTGCACACGGCCAAAGGGTGGAGCAAGCGTTACGTACTGTAATACCATCTTACTTTACTTTTTTTTTTAAGTACAAATTCAGAAACAAAGTTTTAAGTGACATTATAGCTAGGTATAGTTATAATACCTTATTGTACATTTAAAAAACTTAGAAATTCACTGAAAAAAAAAGGTTAAAGGGACGTTATAGTTAGGTGAAAAAGTCAGTTAAAACATACAGTTTTAAATGATAATAACCACTTGATTTCACAAGTTATAGTTGTCTAAATTAACTATAACTTGTGCCCTAAGGTAATTATAACTAAATAAACAAAACAAGGAGCCTGTACTGGAAGTCTTATTTTCTCTCTACATTCCCATTCACTAATTGACACTAAACAAAGAGTGACGTAGACTGCTTTTTTTGTCTGAATTAATCAAAATGAAGTCAGTATTTATTTAAAAAACATGTTTTTTTGCAGTTTTTTATGCTTTTTCCAAATTTCGTCTTATTTGAAAAATTAAAAACATATATAATGTACAATTTTCAGAAGGATACAAAATACTCACTCATACCACTTTCCAAATGTTTTTTACCGTCATTCACACCCACTCTGCACATTCACCATCCACAACACACACAGTATTTACAATTGTTCAATTCTTGAATAATTCATTTGAAAAATGCCATAGAACATTGAGTTTCACCGCTTCAAATTTTCAATTATTTACAAAATTGATGTTACTAGACTCTTATGGCTAAGAAAAACAGGTCTATGCGTTTTGAACTCAGGAAGATTTTGTGAGTTCTCATCAGGACCAAAAGAAGCCAAGCTGTGGGAAGAAAGGGGGAATAACCTAATTAATTTCTTATCTTTCTTACTATTGCCATCTCCCTATGTACATTTGAACCATTTCTTACCTGACTATGCTTGGAGGTGATCAGAATGAATCCGTCGCAGGACACTACAACAGAATTAAATTGATCTATGTATTAGCCCTTATACGACAACACTTCACATGGAAAAAAGAGGTTAGGTTGAGTGGAACAAAACTATCGACTTACATGTGGCTGACACTACAACAGAGTTAAATTGATCTATGTATTAGCCCCTATACCACAACACTACACGTGGAAACAAGAGGTTAGCTTGAGTGAATACTCGAGTGAAATAAACCTATCGACTTACATGTGCCTTTTGTAATCAAGGATAGGGGCTGTATGTTTTGGTTTTCCTAAAGTATACGGGGTCTCGAAGATCTATGATTAAATAACAGCGGAGTATTCGTTGATCTGTTTCCTCTCTCCGGCTTAATGGTGGCCGAAAGTCATACGTATTACCTACTTGAGAAGCACCCGACTAGCAGCGTTTGCTGATTTCCGTTGCGGCGCGCTGCAAAAAAACAAGGGGGTTTCAGAGAGACGCTCTAGAGTCAGCGTTAATCCTAGCGGTGTTCCCACCAGTATGGTCCGTACCTGTTTAGTTTCCAGTGCGCATCTATCCAATCTCGGCAGTAATGGAGGAACTCTCTCGTTTTACCGTTGTCTTCAATTCGAGTTATAACCGTAAATCTCGTTAGTTGATTCGCCAGCTTCTATGGGAATCATGGGATTTTAGTCTGAACTCCCAAGGTTCATGGGAAAGGTAGTTTTTTGGGAATAGAATCGCAAATCCCATGGGTTGAATATGTCTTTATTGTACCTCTTATGAGCAAACGCCTACATCTCCATAAGTATGTATATCTGTTTATTTCATTGGACGGACCCGCTTACTTTTGAGGATCATGAAAATTGTTTGGAACTGCCGTATTCTAAAGGCGGCAAAATTATTTTTTGGGGGGAGGGATCGAGGGTATCTCATAGAGATGGACCCTCTTATACAAGACCATAATGAAAATGCTAACCATATCTGGATGCCATTCGGCTCCATTTTCCTTTCTTATGCACATCGTGGTAGCATTAGCAGTATAATATGAAACAACCATGGGGAGGTTTCTTTGGGGGGGCAGTGTATTTGAATCACCAAAATTGGGTTTCATATTATTTCTTGTCTGATCCATTCATATATGTTCTCCG
The DNA here is from genome assembly GCF_964263255.1 of Lissotriton vulgaris. NCBI lineage: Eukaryota > Metazoa > Chordata > Amphibia > Caudata > Salamandridae > Lissotriton > Lissotriton vulgaris. The sequence goes on from NC_141694.1 coordinate 1,831,720,468, forward strand.
GGGCATCTGAGTAAAATCATTCTAGATTTTTCAGATCAGTGTTTCTTTTTAGGAAAACCGTATCATGTGAAATTATAAATCTCAGATAACTAATTCAGTCCGTGAGTTGCAGTGTTGTATTTTACAATTAGCATGACTTCTCTTATAGAGAGTTTAAGATCCAAGTCTCCTTCTCTTGGGTCTCTCTCTACTTTTGCAATGACAGTCCAAACCAGATCTTTTTCTTTGTGGTCCTGCAGGCGCCAATGATTGACCAATGGTGCTGTTACAACATTTTTTTTGATCCTTGATTTATGCTGTGTTATTCGTGCCCGGATCTCCTGGTTCGTCTTTCCAATATATAACATATTGCAGGGGCATATGATCCCATATACCACGTATCTTGATTTGCAGTTAGTAAACATATCATATTTCCAATATATGTTGTGATGCTTAAAAGTGTTTCCTTCTAATATGGATGAATAACATGAGCACGTTCCACATTTCCGATGTCACTGTATCGAGGGTAAACCCATGTAAGATCTAACTGACATTGGGCATATTTGCGGGAGTGCTGCCCGAACTACGTGATTGGCTATACTGCAGTCCTTCTTAAAAACGAAGAGGGGTACTTGATTTAGAGATAAATTCAGATTTTTGACTAAATGCCAATTTTGTATAATCACTTTCTTCAGCATATTTGAGTTAGGGCCAAAGGTTGAGACACAGACAATCCTGTTCGTTTCTTTCTTAGGGCTCTTTTCAAGTAGACATTCACGGGGAGTCCACCAAGCTCTTTTCAGAGCTTTTTTTAGTCGTTTCTTGGAATAGCCTCGTTGTTGTAGATTTGCTGAGAGTTGTTTCGCATGTAGTAGATACTCATCTTCAAAATGGCAATTTCGTCTAATCCGGAGAAATTGTCCGAATAGAAGATTTTCCGTTAAACTCCGGGTGTGATTGCTTGAAAAATGTAACGCTTTATTTCGATCTGTTTTTTTCTTATGCAGCGTAGTTACTAGTTTATCATCTGATGGGGACACCTCTACGTCTAGAAACTGCATTTTACTTTGGGAGTAATTCAGAGTGAAATGAATCTCCTGTGTGCGGTTGTTTAACCATTGATGGAATAGGATTAGATCTTCTTTTGTACCTGTCCACACCAGGAAGACGTCGTCAATATAACGACTCCAGTTTTTTATGATTTGTCCAAATGGATTGTTTTGGTATATGTATTTCTCTTCGTATTTTGCCATAAACAATATGGCTAGTTCCGGGGCGAAAGGACAGCCCATGGCTACTCCGCCCACTTGGAAGTAGAAAGAGCCATTGAAGTTAAAATAATTCTTTTTTAACGCAAACTTAGCCAGCTTGACGATAAAATCTGTTGGCACCTTTGTTGGTTTTTCGCGTGTCTCCCAAAAAGATTCAATCACTTTTAAGCCTTAATCTTGAGGTATCTTAGTGTATAGAGACACTACATCAAGGGTCACTAGAAAATGTAGATACTCTTCGAATTCCACAGTTGTCAGTTTATTGATAAAGTCTGTTGTGTCTCTCAGGTATGATTGAAATTGAGTTAGAAATGGTTTCAAAAAGAAATCGACGAATTTAGAGATGGGTTCCATCAAGGATTCACACCCGGACACTATTGGGCGACCGGGTGGTGTGGTTTCATCTTTATGCACTTTGGGGAGTACATAAAAAAGAGGAGTGCGTGGACATTTAATTTTTAAGTATTCAAACTCCTTTTTGCCAATGAAGCCCTCTGATTTTCCTTCTTCCAGGATGGAGTATAATTCATTTTTTAATTCATTTTCCGGGTCTTTATTGATTTTTTTATAACACGTTACATCCTCTAGTTGTCTCAATACCTCTATTATATATTTGGATTTATTCCAGATTACAATTGATCCACCTCTGTCCGCCTGTTTTATTACGACAGAAGTGTCTTTTTTTAGGCTGTCTAGGGCTTCCATTTCCAGTTTTGAGATATTATATTTGGTCCATCGTTTCTTCTTTTCCATTTCAGTGATGGCTGACAAAGTTTTTTTTTCAAAAATCAGAAACAAGGTTTTAAGTGACATTATAGCTAGGTATAGTTATAATACCTTATTGTACATTTAAAAAACTTAAAAATTCACTGGAAAAAAAGGTTAAAGGGACGTTATAGTTAGGTGAAAAAGTCAGTTAAAACATACAGTTTTAAATGATAATACCCACTTAATTTCACAATTTATAGTTGTCTAAATTAACTATAACTTGTGCCCTAAGGTAATTATAAGGCATGCCCTCGCCATGCACTGCTAATTACCTCACATATTACGTCACTCATGACATGTTCTATAACATCATTGACAACATCACTGCAACATTTGAAATGACATGATGAAAAATGGTGCATGGCGGCCGCGCGACTCAGATCTCAAGTTTTGTGACCAGGTTTTGGCAGTCGCCGTTTCCTGCACTTTTCAAATGCACAAACTGCTGAATCTTCTGCGTACTCCACTCTCAGGGTTGCTGCACCTATGTGTCGGCTGCAATAGGATCATCCTTGGATTATTGTAATTCAACACATCTGGGTATTAACACATCCCTCACAAGCTCATCAGCTCAGGGTCTGCACCATCAGGTGACCAGGCTTGGTAACTCTGTTGTTGGTACAGCACCGCCTCCCCCTATTCTTCACCAGTTACAGTCAGCCGCGGCCCGTAGTGGGAGTACCTGCTGGGTTGTGACGTGGGGAGGGGGAGGGGCAGGGTGGGGGGTAGTAATGTATGGATTATGGACCCAAACAGGTAAGTAAACATATAAATAAATAAAACAAATTTCGTTGCATGCACTGCATCGCATTGGGTGACGCAGTGCACGCAACGAAATTCGTTTGATTTATTTATATGTTTACTTACCTGCTAGGGTCCGTAATCCATACATTACCCCCCCCCACACTTTGCCCCTCCCAGTCCCCACAACACCCCCCGGCAGGTACTCCCACTACCGGCTGCGGCTGGTTACAGTGGCTTCCAATCCCCTCCATGGTCATCTTCAAAGCCCTCTCACTGGTGCATCGGAGTGCATACAGCACTTCTCCATATGGAACGTCTACGTACTTCATGTATTTTCCTTCTACAACTCTACACTGTCCTAATCTTTATTTAGTAAATGTGTCTGATGTACATAAATCCAAAGCTGGTTGCCTCTTTTTCATTCCTGGCCCACTGTATCTTGAATTCACTTATACTACACACCAAATCTACAGAATCTAGCATCTTATTTAGGAACCAGCTGAAAACTCATCTTAAGCTCTTACTTGGTACCCTCTGTACCTCAGTTTACTTCCTTTCTAGCACCAGGACACCCAAGGGTTTATGGGCTCTCCTTCAAAACTTTGCAAACTTTATACCATCTCGCCTTTGCTTTTTATAGCTCTGCCACAGACCGCTTAAACCACACTCTCACACACACAATGTCCCACTGGCGCCGCGGCCAGGGCAACTGACGCTGGAATCAGGGGATCACGGTTCGATCCCCGGCTCCGGCGGCAGGTTAGCCCAGCACCATGTGACTCTGGGCAATAGCTTGCTTAATCTTCCCGACGGCCCCCAGCGCCTAGAGACCCTTACGGGTGATTGTTCGCGCTTTACAAATGTGGACTCAGGCAGAATTAGCAGAATTATCAGTAAATATCCTAGCAGATAGGATTGGAAATAATGACCACACGGGACAGTGTTAGAAATAATATCCGTCACACAGTATCTGAAATAATCACCATAATAAGTAGGATTAGAGATAATGAAGGTTCGACAGAAGAATAAATAACAACCATCACACAGGGTGGATTAAAAATAATGAGCCTCAGGCAGTGTCCATAAATCAGTATTAGGAATAAAGACCATTATGCTGAATTGGAAATAATAACCATCAGGGTTCTCTAGAAGCCAATAACATGTCAGCAAGGTTTAGCAACCTTCATAGCAGGAATTAGAAGTAGTAATTTTTATAATTTTTATACACAGAAACCCATGTTCCCCCCCAACCTTACCAAGCCCGTCGCAATCATAAGTCTTGGTATTTCGCACGACGACATCCGCTGCATGAAGCATCGCAACTCTCCAGGTGAAAACATCTGGGAATTGGCGTGGGACTGGCAAATGTTATTCTCACCAAACCATGTAATCCCCATTATTTCTCCGCCCCTGGAGTTGCCAAACTCCCAGTAACCGTAATTCCGGTGTAGGGAAATAGCAGGCATTTTAACTGGTCACTCGTAATGTGGGCTTGCCACTGTCACTCAAACAGCCTTGGGCACACAGAAAACAGTGCACAGGACAAAATATAGTAATCCCACTACATTCCCTTTGGATATTCCATCCATTCAGACCTTTATACCTTCTTGTTGTTATTATTAATTGTCATTTGTAAAGCACGTTATCACCATCAGGTCTCTAAGCGCTATGAGAGAGCCCTGCCCTAGCACAGGTGGAGATGGTATGAATTAAATTGTGCCCCACGCCTCCGAAAAGAGTACTGTCTTTAGCTTCTTCTTAACCACATCGCTGCGGCGGCTATTCCGCCGCAGCGCTAAGAGGGCGGGGCGGCCGTGCGGCGGCCGCATGCTGGTGACAGAACCGCTCCGTCACCAGCCACGGTTGGGCTGTGCTCATGATGGAGCGGTTCCATCATGGCCCCACCCGCTCAATAGAACGCACCGCGCAGGCGCAAAATCAGTGCCGCGCAGGGGCGGCGGCCGGGCCGCGACGGAACCGCTCCGTCATCAGCACAGCCCAACCGCAGCTGATGACGGAGCCGTTCCGTCATCCGCATCGAACGGGTTAAAGGGAAGTAGAGAATGTTTCTTGCGTACATTCTCTAGCCAGTTGTTCCAAATTTGGGGAATGGAGATTGAGAAAGCTCTTCCTCCTTTGGAGGACAAGCAAAAGCGAGGGCAGGCCGGCAGGCTGGCCTCTGCAGACCGTAGAATTCTACTTGGGGTGTATTTGACTAGGCGGTCTTTGATATACCTCGGGGCTTGGCCATAGAGGGCTTTATATGCAATGCAGAGGCCTTTAAACTTTGTTCTCTGCCTGACCGGAAGCCAGTGTAGCTGGCATAAAAGGGGGGTGGCATGAGCTTGTCTAGGCACTCTGAAGATTAGTCTGGCCGCATTATTCATGATAACCTGTGATCTGGCCAGCAGTTTTCCCGGGAGGCCGATATACAGGGAGTTGCCATAATTTAATCTCGACAATATCAAGGCTGATATGGGCAGTCTGAGTGTGGCGAAGGTGAGAAGGGGGGAAAGTTTACGTAGCTGTCTCAGCAAGCCGACACATGTGCCCACTACTGCTGACACCTGCTTATAGCTTCAGTGTAGTTATGGACACCTGTAGCAAGCCCAGATTCAAGATGTTTCCCATACTTAAGGAGTGTGCCAAATGATGAATTGACTTAAATTGAGTGGTGTGTTTCGAGAGCTCCAACAATGTGACTGAGTCGATGGAGGCATTGAGGATGTATGTTAATGCTTCGCTGATCAGCAGGAGTTATTTGGTGAAGGTGTAGTGGGGGCAGGGTTCAGCTGGGTTTCCGAGTGGATGGGCTCATGGAAGTAGCAGTTGTGATAGTGGAGACGGCGACCATGAGTTCAGGCTTCGGTCTGAGGCCGCTGGTGGGAGTTGAGTTGCGATGGTGACTGGGACTGGTTTAGATGATTTTGTTGCAGACTAATTCCGAGAGCTTGTTGCAAAGGTCTTTGGCGAGTGGATTGGGGATGTTAATGGATGCAACAGGAGGCGCAGTGAAATCTTTGATGATGGCGAAGATTTCCTTGTTGCTGTTTGTGCCGGCGTCAAAGCGGTCTGCAAGATCTGTGCGTTTGCTGTTCCATATTGGCTGGTGGTAGCATCTTAGGGTGCATTTGATGTCTTTATCTGTGACGTCTTGACCTGCCCTCTGTGTAAATCTATAGGGGTCTGCTTGTTTCCTATCGTTTGATGAAGGAATACAGGACTAAAAAAGATGGCAACGGTGTGAGAGTTCATGTTTTCCCCACTCAAGGGACAGAATTTCTTTATTGCTAATACATATTTGTTGTTTGGCAGCACCATTTCAAGGGAAGTCTTTTTTGTCTGTTTAGTGCAGCCCACGGCTTGTTCGCATAAATGTAACCTAGCGTTCTCACATCTCCTGAGTGGTGATCCCTAGGGCTCATCTCTACCACTTCTTGAATTCAGGAGGACATCCTCCATACACCCTAGAAGGCTTGGGGTGGGGGTCCTTCCTCATATAAGGTGGCGGTCTACCCCCACCCAGTCAACATGCCCTGTCCATCGCCATAATCGGGCTCTTGCTGTTGCTTATGTCTTGCAAATGGATTATTTGGAGCTGATCTATAGAGCAAGCTTTGCCCTATAGGGCAGGATATCTGTGCGCGGTGTATGTTTACCAAAGAGACCGTATGGAGCACCATGGGCTTATCTTCATCGCGGTCATGTGTTCATTGATCAAGTAAAGGGATAAACATTATGCATGGGAGGGCTGCTGGAGCTATGGACATTGCCATTGGGCCATATATTGTTTGCAGATAGGCTGTGTTGCTTGGGCTTCTATTATTATTTGTCTTCTGTTTCTTTTTAAAGCACTTTCGGTTTCTGAAGAGCGCTTTAGAGCGCGCATGGCCCGCCTACTAAGGCTGGATCACAAGGCAGCAGTTTTTTGTTCATTTTTGTGCTGCCAACTCACTTCCTTGTCACCTGACCTTAGTTTTGTGTCTCAGCTGATGAATTAATGATTCGCAGTCCAGAGCTATCAGTCATAGGGAATTGCAAACCCTCCTGCCTTATAAATATGTATGAGGCAGGATTTAAATGCAGGGACGGAAGCCTGTGAGGGACAGCAAACAAGCCATCTCTGCATTCGTATTCACTGGATGCAAACTTTTTTCTTAATATGCTCATGTCCTTCAGATGGACAGGAACAGCTTTCAAAAAGAAAGATTGCCATTCAGTAAATGGCGTCGGGAGGAGGAGCATGCAGGCTTCCATTGGACCACTGTCAGCGCCCCCCTTATGGCCGCAAGTGGAATCTGTCTGTGCCGCACAGCTTCCTGTTTGCGCATGGCTACCACCTTCTTTGACAAGTCTTTCAGCCTGATTCATGAAAGACCCGTTTTGCGAGTCTTTAATAGCGATTCATAAGGAATCGCTATTACAGGCTCGCAAAACCGTATTCATGTAGGAATCGCAAAAACAATGCGATTCCTACATATTCCTTATTTGCGATTAGCAAATTGCTAATCGCAAATAAGGAATAACTCCCCATTCATTCCTATGGGCCAAAAGGCCCATAGGAATGAATGGAGAGTATTCCTTATTTGCGATTAGCAATTTGCTAATCGCAAATAAGATAGCGATTTAAAGGGTGCCAGGGGTGTCCAAAGGACACCCTGTAGCACCCCTTAAAAGCAAATTTAAACAGGTGTTGCGTACACACATGTCCAAAGGACATGTGTGTGTGCAACATGCAACTTAGAAAAATGCTTTGAAAAGCATTTTTCTAAGTTTTCGCAATTTACCACGAGGTTTGACCTCGCGGTAAATAGCGGGCCGAAATTGCGAATTTGCAATTTTAAAATGGATGATGAATTGCATTTAAGGAATATCAAATAGAGATTCCCTAAATGTAATTCCTCGGTAAATAGCGGAATCGCTATTACCGATTTTTGCATTTGGGATGATGAATCCCAAATGCAAAAATCGCACTCGCAAAGGGCCAGATTCTCAGATTCTGGCCCTTTGCGAGCGCAATTCAGCATGATGAATCAGGCTGTATGTTCCATCAAAGGTTTGTGACGCAATTACAGTCGCAAACCAATAATACTTACCATTGTTCATCCCAAAAAGGAGCAGGACCCACTTTTCAAACCCTTTCCTTCTTCCGATTCACAATCAGATGCAAAGGGCACTTTTCAAGTCGACAGCTCATGTCCGACTTGCATTGCAGTTGCCTTTTTGCAGTCCCACGTCCTGTGTTACTACGAATTGCAGTAGATGACACTAAGAGACAGATGTACAAATTCACAAGTGGGAAATCGGTATTCATAATGTATGAAACTCATTGAGTTTAATTTAGGGATTCCTTCTGGGTCGCAAATTGACCTACCTTGTGAATATTAATGATGTAGTTGCAGTTTGCGACCCATTAGGAATCGCGGCCTTCACAGGGATGGTGGCCTGCTGAGGACAGAAGAACACCATGTCTGTGATTGCTTTTTAATAAAGTAATCTTAATTTTTTTTAATGCTGTCCATTTTCCTTTAAAGAAAACTGAATGCCTTGGGACCATTGCTTGCTCCTTAAAAACATACATGTGTTTACATTCTCAAAGGGGAAGGGATCCCTTAGGGACCCCTTCCCCTTTGTGAATGGGTTACCCTTGGTGTTAAAATATTACTGGTTTACGACCGGAATTTGGCTCCAAAACAGTAATACACGTAATGTAAATGTAAATGTAAATGTAAATGTGTGTATACTTGTAAAGCGCACTATCACCTAGAAGGTATCTTGGCGCTGTAGACCGCTGTGGAACCCTTCCTGGCTTTCCCTGTGAGATGCCCCTTACTGGGTACCTCCAAGGGGAGGCCAGGCATCCTAGCGCTTTCGGGGCCAATGTGGCGATTAAGCAAGCTATTGCCCAGAGTTGCAGAGTGAGACCCATGATTAGAGTAGGCACCTAGGCGAGAATTATCAAGTCCGTGAACATTGAGCCCAAGACCCTGCCGCGTCGGGAATTGAACCCTGGTCCCGGGCCAGACTTCTGCCTCAGGGTCTGCCGCTCTAATCGGTGAGCCACACTTCTCCACTTCGGTATTTGGAAGGGACGCCCTAAAAACTCCCCTTCCAAATATTGAATCGCAAATGCAAAATGCGATTCGTAGCAAGTTACCGAATCGCATTTTGAATTTTGTACATTTGAAAAAATAAATTCCGGTCGGAAACGGGACGATTCTGTGAATTGGGTCATTAGCGACCAGAAAAATGTTTGGTACATCTGGCCGTAAGTTCCCTGCAACCAGCGAAACAGTTCATATGAAAGCAAATATTGGAAGACTGTAGGGATTGATGCTTTATTGAGTTGAAGAGTCATTCTCACCCCCTGCCTTCCACTTCTGTCTCCTCTTCCAGGTACCTGATAATTGAAAATTTCATCCCTCCAGAGGAGAAAAACAAGATCATGAACAGGCTTCTCTTCGACTCTGAGGAGGACCAGTGGAAATTCCAACCCCTCGTGCCTCCTGGGAAGTAAGTGGAGCATTTCTGACATTGGTGTTAAATTAAGTGTTTTATGTTGTTCCAGTATTTGCTGGTTTACATTTGACTGCTTTTATAATATTAAGAATAACAGCAAGAGCCCCCTCCCCCCCAGACCCCGGGGATGTCCTCTTTATTCACATTCACCTCTTGGTATTCATTCGATTACAATATTCAGCACTGTATTTCCTGAACAAAGAAAACACAACAGTAGCTATTCAGAGTTGGGGGGCAAACATTAATTTTTTTAAATTTTTATTTTATTTATTTTTTGACTTCAAATAAACTTTGTTTATCAGAGACAATGAGAAATAACCGCATAAACAAAGTGTCATATATTAGCAGTCGAATGTTAAAAAAAGATGGAAAAATGACAAAAAATAAGACTTATATGTGTGACAAAGATTTATTGATTGCCCAATTTCTCAACTTTTCCTGTGATTCATGATATCCCCTGAATCCATGGCTGATGTCACAGGTGCAAGATCAAGCCACATTACATGGACAGTCGCACAGCTATGCCCATGTCCACCCTATCCAAGCCACATTTCATGTAGAGTTGCACACCCGGGCCCTTGTCCACTCTATTCGAGCAACATTACATAGACAGTCACTCAACCGGGCCCATGTCCACATTATCCAAAGCCACATTACATGTACAGTAGCACAGCCGGGCCCATGTCCACTCTATCCAAAGCCACATTACACGGACAGTCGCTCAGCCGGGCCCATGTCCACTCTATCTTAGCCACATTACATTGGCAGTCGCTCAGCCGGACCCATGTCCACTCTGTCAAAGCCACATTACATTGGCAGTCGCTCAGCCGGGCCCATGTCCACTCTATCCAAGCCACATTACATGGACAGTCGCTCAGCCGGGCCCATGTCCACTCTATCCAAGCCACATTACATTGGCAGTCGCTCAGCCGGGCCAATGTCCACTCTATCCAAGCCACATTACATTGGCAATCGCTCAGCCGGACCCATGTCCACTCTATCCAAGCCACATTACATGGACAGTCGCTCAGCCGGGCCCATGTCCACTCTATCCAAGCCACATTACATGGACAGTCGCTCAGCCGGGCCCATGTCCACTCCATCCAAGCCACATTACATGGACAGTCGCTCAGCCGGGCCCATGTCCGTTCTATCCAAGCCACATTACATGGACAGTCGCTCAGCCGGGCCCATGTCCACTCTATCCAAGCCACATTACATGGACAGTCGCTCAGCCGGACCCATGTCCACTCTATCCAAGCCACATTACATGGACAGTCGCTCAGCCGGGCCCATGTCCACTCTATCCAAGCCACATTACATTGGCAGTCGCTCAGCCGGACCCATGTCCACTCTATCCAAGCCACATTACATGGACAGTCGCTCAGCCGGGCCCATGTCCACTCTATCCAAGCCACATTACATGGACAGTCGCTCAGCCGGGCCCATGTCCACTCTATCCAAGCCACATTACATTGGCAATCGCTCAGCCGGACCCATGTCCACTCTATCCAAGCCACATTACATGGACAGTCGCTCAGCCGGGCCCATGTCCACTCTATCCAAGCCACATTACATGGACAGTCGCTCAGCCGGGCCCATGTCCACTCTATCCAAGCCACATTACATGGACAGTCGCTCAGCCGGGCCCATGTCCACTCTATCCAAGCCACATTACATGGACAGTCGCTCAGCCGGGCCCATGTCCGTTCTATCCAAGCCACATTACATGGACAGTCGCTCAGCCGGGCCCATGTCCACTCTATCCAAGCCACATTACATGGACAGTCGCTCAGCCGGGCCCATGTCCACTCTATCCAAGCCACATTACATGGACAGTCGCTCAGCCGGGCCCATGTCCGTTCTATCCAAGCCACATTACATGGACAGTCGCTCAGCCGGACCCATGTCCACTCTATCCAAACCACATTACATTGGCAGTCGCTCAGCCGGGCCAATGTCCACTCTATCCAAGCCACATTACATTGGCAGTAGCTCAGCCGGACCATGTCCACTCTATCCAAGCCACATTACATGGACAGTCGCTTAGCCGGGCCCATGTCCACTCTATCCAAGCCACATTACATGGACAGTCACTCAGCCGGACCCATGTCCACTCTATCCAAGCCACATTACATTGGCAGTCGATCAGCCGGGCCCATGTCCACTCTATCCAAGCCACATTACATGGACAGTCGCTTAGCCGGGCCCATGTCCACTCTATCCAAGCCACATTACATGAACAGTCACTCAGCCGGACCCATGTCCACTCTATCCAAGCCACATTACATTGGCAGTCGATCAGCCGGGCCCATGTCCACTCTATCCAAGCCACATTACATGGACAGTCACTCAGCCGGACCCATGTCCACTCTATCCAAGCCACATTACATGGACAGTCGCACAGCCGGGCCCATGTCCACTCTATCCAAGCCACATAACATTGGCAGTCGCTCAGCCGGACCCATGTCCACTCTATCCAAGCCACATTACATTGGCAGTCGCTCAGCCGGACCCATGTCCACACTGTCAAAGCCACATTACATTGGCAGTCGCTCAGCCGGGCCCATGTCCACTCTATCCAAGCCACATTACATTGGCAGTCGCTCAGCCGGGCCAATGTCCACTCTATCCAAGCCACATTACATGGACAGTCGCTCAGCCGGACCCATGTCCACTCTATCCAAGCCACATTACATGGACAGTCGCTCAGCCGGACCCATGTCCACTCTATCCAAGCCACATTACATGGACAGTCGCTCAGCCGGGCCCATGTCCACTCTATCCAAGCCACACTACATTGGCAGTCGCTCAGCCGGGCCCATGTCCACTCTATCCAAGCCACATTACATTGGCAGTCGCTCAGCCGGGCCCATGTCCACTCTATCCAAGCCACATTACATGGACAGTCGCTCAGCCGGACCCATGTTCACTCTATCCAAGCCACATTACATGGACAGTCGCTCAGCCGGACCCATGTTCACTCTATCCAAGCCACATTACATGGACAGTCGCTCAGCCGGACCCATGTCCACACTATCCAAGCCACATTACATGGACAGTCGCTCAGCCGGACCCATGTTCACTCTATCCAAGCCACATTACATGGACAGTCGCTCAGCCGGGCCCATGTCCACTCTATCCAAGCCACATTACATGGACAGTTGTACAGCTCGTTCCATGTCCATTCTGTCAAAGCCACACTACATGGACAGTCGGGCAGCCGGGCCCATGTCTGCTCTATCCAAGCCACATTACATGGACAGTCGCTCAGTCGAGCCCATGTCTGCTCTATCCAAGCCACATTACATGGACAGTCGCTCAGCCGGGCCCATGTCCACTCTATCCAAGCCACATAACATTGGCAGTCGCTCAGCCGGACCCATGTCCACTCTATCCAAGCCACATTACATTGGCAGTCGCTCAGCCGGACCCATGTCCACTCTGTCAAAGCCACATTACATTGGCAGTCGCTCAGCCGGGCCCATGTCCACTCTATCCAAGCCACATTACATGGACAGTCGCTCAGCCGGGCCCATGTCCACTCTATCCAAGCCACATTACATTGGCAGTCGATCAGCCGGGCCCATGTCCACTCTATCTAAGCCACATTACATGGACAGTCGCTCAGCCGGGCCCATGTCCACTCTATCCAAGCCACATTACATGGACAGTTGTACAGCTGGTTCCATGTCCATTCTGTCAAAGCCACACTACATGGACAGTCGGGCAGCCGGGCCCATGTCTGCTCTATCCAAGCCACATTACATTGGCAGTCGCTCAGCCGGACCCATGTCCACATTATCCAAAGCCACATTACATTGGCAGTCGCTCAGCCGGGCCAATGTCCACTCTATCCAAAGCCACATTACATGGACAGTCGCTCAGTCGGGCCCATGTCCACTCTATCCAAGCCACATTACATTGGCAGTCGCTCAGCCGGGCCAATGTCCACTCTATCCAAAGCCACATTACATGGACAGTCGCTCAGTCGGGCCCATGTCCACTCTATCCAAGCCACATTACATTGGCAGTCGCTCAGCCGGGCCAATGTCCACTCTATCCAAAGCCACATTACATGGACAGTCGCTCAGCCGGGCCAATGTCCACTCTATCCAAGCCACATTACATTGGCAGTCGCTCAGCCGGGCCAATGTCCACTCTATCCAAGCCACATTACATGGACAGTCGCTCAGCCGGGCCCATGTCCACTCTATCCAAAGCCACATTACATGGACAGTCGCTCAGCCGGGCCCATGTCCACTCTATCCAAGCCACATTACATTGGCAGTCGCTCAGCCGGGCCAATGTCCACTCTATCCAAAGCCACATTACATTGGCAGTCGCTCAGCCGGGCCAATGTCCACTCTATCCAAAGCCACATTACATGGACAGTCGCTCAGTCGGGCCCATGTCCACTCTACCCAAAGCCACATTACATTGGCAGTCGCTCAGCCGGGCCAATGTCCACTCTATCCAAAGCCACATTACATGGACAGTCGCTCAGTCGGGCCCATGTCCACTCTATCCAAGCCACATTACATTGGCAGTCGCTCAGCCGGGCCAATGTCCACTCTATCCAAAGCCACATTACATGGACAGTTGCTCAGTCGGGCCCATGTCCACTCTATCCAAGCCACATTACATGGACAGCCGCTCAGTCGGACCCATGTCCACTCTATCCAGAGCCACATTACATGGACAGTCACTCAGCCGGGCCCATGTCCACTCTATCCAAGCCACATTACATTGGCAGTCGCTCAGCCGGACTCATGTCCACTGTATCCAAAGCCATATTACATGGACAGTCGCTCAGCTGTCCCCATGTCCGCTCTATCTAAGCCACATTCCATGGACAGTTGTACAGCTGGTTCCATGTCCATTCTGTCAAAGCCACATTACATGGACAGTCGGGCAGCCGGGCCCATGTCTGCTCTATCCAAGCCACATTACATGGACAGTCGCTCAGTCGAGCCCATGTCTGCTCTATCCAAGCCACATTACATGGACAGTCGCTCAGCCGGGCCCATGTCCACTCCATCCAAGCCACATTACATGGACAGTCGCTCAGCCGGGCCCATGTCCACTCTATCCAAGCCACATTACATTGGCAATCGCTCAGCCGGACCCATGTCCACTCTATCCAAGCCACATTACATGGACAGTCGCTCAGCCGGGCCCATGTCCACTCTATCCAAGCCACATTACATTGGCAGTCGCTCAGCCGGACCCATGTCCACTCTGTCAAAGCCACATTACATTGGCAGTCGCTCAGCCGGACCCATGTCCACTCTATCCAAGCCACATTACATTGGCAGTCGCTCAGCCGGACCCATGTCCACTCTATCCAAGCCACATTACATGGACAGTCGCTCAGCCGGGCCAATGTCCACTCTATCCAAGCCACATTACATGGACAGTCGCTCAGTCGAGCCCATGTCTGCTCTATCCAAGCCACATTATATGGACAGTCGCTCAGCCGGACCCATGTCCACTCTATCCAAGCCACATTACATTGGCAATCGCTCAGCCGGACCCATGTCCACTCTATCCAAGCCACATTACATGGACAGTCGCTCAGCCGGACCCATGTCCACTCTATCCAAGCCACATTACATGGACAGTCCCTCAGCCGGGCCCATGTCCGTTCTATCCAAGCCACATTACATTGGCAGTCGCTCAGCCGGGCCCATGTCCACTCTATCCAAGCCACATTACATGGACAGTCGCTCAGCCGGGCCCATGTCCACTCTAACCAAGCCACATTACATTGGCAATCGCTCAGCCGGACCCATGTCCACTCTATCCAAGCCACATTACATGGACAGTCGCTCAGCCGGGCCCATGTCCACTCTATCCAAGCCACATTACATTGGCAGTCGCTCAGCCGGACCCATGTCCACTCTGTCAAAGCCACACTACATTGGCAGTCGCTCAGCCGGACCCATGTTCACTCTATCCAAGCCACATTACATTGGCAGTCGCTCAGCCGGGCCCATGTCCACTCTATCTAAGCCACATTACATGGACAGTCGCTCAGCCGGACCCATGTCCACTCTATCCAAGCCACATTACATTGGCAGTCGCTCAGCCGGACCCATGTTCACTCTATCCAAGCCACATTACATTGGCAGTCGCTCAGCCGGACCCATGTCCACACTGTCAAAGCCACATTACATTGGCAGTCGCTCAGCCGGACCCATGTCCACACTGTCAAAGCCACATTACATGGACAGTCGCTCAGCCGGGCCCATGTCCACTCTATCTAAGCCACATTACATGGACAGTCGCTCAGCCAGACCCATGTCCACTCTATCCAAGCCACATTACATTGGCAGTCGCTCAGCCGGGCCAATGTCCACTCTATCCAAGCCACATTACATTGGCAGTCGCTCAGCCGGACCCATGTCCACTCTATCCAAGCCACATTACATTGGCAGTCGCTCAGCCGGACCCATGTCCACTCTATCCAAGCCACATTACATTGGCAGTCGCTCAGCCGGACCCATGTCCACACTGTCAAAGCCACATTACATTGGCAGTCGCTCAGCCGGACCCATGTCCACACTGTCAAAGCCACATTACATTGGCAGTCGCTCAGCCGGGCCAATGTCCACTCTATCCAAGCCACATTACATGGACAGTCGCTCAGCCGGACCCATGTCCACTCTATCTAAGCCACATTACATGGACAGTCGCTCAGCCGGACCCATGTCCACTCTATCCAAGCCACATTACATGGACAGTCGCTCAGCCGGGCCCATGTCCACTCTATCCAAGCCACATTACATTGGCAGTCGCTCAGCCGGACCCATGTCCACTCTATCCAAGCCACACTACATTGGCAGTCGCTCAGCCGGACCCATGTTCACTCTATCCAAGCCACATTACATTGGCAGTCGCTCAGCCGGACCCATGTCCACTCTATCCAAGCCACACTACATTGGCAGTCGCTCAGCCGGACCCATGTTCACTCTATCCAAGCCACATTACATTGGCAGTCGCTCAGCCGGACCCATGTCCACTCTATCTAAGCCACATTACATGGACAGTTGTACAGCTGGTTCCATGTCCATTCTGTCAAAGCCACACTACATGGACAGTCGGGCAGCCGGGCCCATGTCTGCTCTATCCAAGCCACATTACATTGGCAGTCGCTCAGCCGGACCCATGTCCACTGTATCTAAAGCCACATTACATGGACAGTCGCTCAGCCGGGCCCATGTCCACTCTATCTAAGCCACATTACATGGACAGTTGTACAGCTGGTTCCATGTCCATTCTGTCAAAGCCACACTACATGGACAGTCGGGCAGCCGGGCCCATGTCTGCTCTATCCAAGCCACATTACATTGGCAGTCGCTCAGCCGGACCCATGTCCACTCTATCCAAGCCACATTACATTGGCAGTCGCTCAGCCGGACCCATGTCCACTCTATCCAAGCCACATTACATTGGCAGTCGCTCAGCCGGACCCATGTCCACTCTATCCAAGCCACATTACATTGGCAGTCGCTCAGCCGGACCCATGTCCACACTGTCAAAGCCACATTACATTGGCAGTCGCTCAGCCGGACCCATGTCCACACTGTCAAAGCCACATTACATTGGCAGTCGCTCAGCCGGGCCAATGTCCACTCTATCCAAGCCACATTACATGGACAGTCGCTCAGCCGGACCCATGTCCACTCTATCTAAGCCACATTACATGGACAGTCGCTCAGCCGGACCCATGTCCACTCTATCCAAGCCACATTACATGGACAGTTGCTCAGCCGGGCCCATGTCCACTCTATCCAAGCCACATTACATTGGCAGTCGCTCAGCCGGACCCATGTCCACTCTATCCAAGCCACACTACATTGGCAGTCGCTCAGCCGGACCCATGTTCACTCTATCCAAGCCACATTACATTGGCAGTCGCTCAGCCGGACCCATGTCCACTCTATCCAAGCCACACTACATTGGCAGTCGCTCAGCCGGACCCATGTTCACTCTATCCAAGCCACATTACATTGGCAGTCGCTCAGCCGGACCCATGTCCACTCTATCTAAGCCACATTACATGGACAGTTGTACAGCTGGTTCCATGTCCATTCTGTCAAAGCCACACTACATGGACAGTCGGGCAGCCGGGCCCATGTCTGCTCTATCCAAGCCACATTACATGGACAGTCGCTCAGTCGAGCCCATGTCCACTCTATCCAAGCCACATTACATTGGCAGTCGCTCAGCCGGACCCATGTCCACTGTATCCAAAGCCATATTACATGGACAGTTGCTCAGTCGAGCCCATGTCCACTCTATCCAAAGCCACATTACATTGGCAGTTGCTCAGTCGGGCCCATGTCCACTCTATCCAAGCCACATTACATTGGCAGTCGCTCAGCCGGACCCATGTCCACTCTATCCAAGCCACATTACATTGGCAGTCGCTCAGCCGGACCCATGTCCACTCTGTCAAAGCCACACTACATGGACAGTCGCTCAGCCGGACCCATGCCCACTCTATCCAAGCCACATTACATTGGCAGTTGCTCAGTCGGGCCCATGTCCACTCTATCCAAGCCACATTACATTGGCAGTCGCTCAGCCGGACCCATGTCCACTCTATCTTAGCCACATTACATTGGCAGTCGCTCAGCCGGACCCATGTCCACTGTATCCAAAGCCATATTACATGGACAGTTGCTCAGTCGGGCCCATGTCCACTCTATCCAAGCCACACTACATGGACAGTCGCTCAGCCGGACCCATGTCCACTGTATCCAAAGCCATATTACATGGACAGTTGCTCAGCCGGACCCATGTCCACTGTATCCAAAGCCATATTACATGGACAGTTGCTCAGCCGGGCCCATGTCCACATTATCCAAAGCCACACTACATGGACAGTTGCTCAGCCGGACCCATGTTCACTCTATCCAAGCCACATTACATGGACAGTCGCTCAGCCGGACCCATGTCCACATTATCCAAAGCCACATTACATTGGCAGTCGCTCAGCCGGGCCCATGTCCGTTCTATCCAAGCCACATTACATGGACAGTCGCTCAGTCGGGCCCATGTCCACTCTATCCAAGCCACATTACATTGGCAGTCGCTCAGCCGGACCCATGTCCACTGTATCCAAAGCCATATTACATGGACAGTTGCTCAGCCGGGCCAATGTCCACTCTATCCAAGCCACATTACATTGGCAGTCGCTCAGCCGGACCCATGTCCACTCTATCCAAAGCCACATTACATTGGCAGTTGCTCAGCCGGGCCAATGTCCACTCTATCCAGAGCCTCATTACATGGACAGTTGCTCAGCCGGGCCCTTGTCCACTCTATCCAAGCCACATTACATTGGCAGTCGCTCAGCCGGACCCATGTCCACTCTATCCAAAGCCACATTACACGGACAGTCGCTCAGCCGGGCCCATGTCCACTCTATCTTAGCCACATTACATTGGCAGTCGCTCAGCCGGACCCATGTCCACTCTGTCAAAGCCACATTACATGGACAGTCGCTCAGTCGGGCCCATGTCCACTCTATCCAGAGCCTCATTACATGGACAGTTGCTCAGCCGGGCCCATGTCTGCTCTATCCAAGCCACATTACATGGACTGAGTAGGAATCATTTCTGAATAGTTGAGTCACAATATTGTAAGACATAATGTGTTAACAATCACATCCAACCTAGTACTGATGCACAACTGGTTATACTCAGATGAAGTAAATATCTGTTCGATTGACACATTTTGATATATATAGTGTGAAAAGGGAATATCTGGCTAATTGGAAATCATAACTTTATAGTTTGTCACACACATGCATATTCAAAGTACGGCAAACATTGGCAAAGCCAATTTATCACATTTTGAAAAGGAGTAGCCAACTTTTTCATTTTGCCAATGCGTGTTGCTGAACAGCAGCTGCAAAACAATTTTTTTGTTTTGTTGCTGATGCTTTGTAGAGAAAAGTGAATGGCTGCCTCAGCATTATAACATATATGTGTGTATGAGTTGTCAAAGGAAGGTGTGGGGGCGGTGGGCGGGCGGGGGAGGGGACGGGAGGTGGATTTGAGCAACTAAACCCCGAGAAACAGCACAGAGAAGCAGGAAAAGGCGAGGAGCAACAGAGGAGCTGGGAGGATGGGGAAGAGAAACCTGGAGAGTGCTGAGGGATGTGAGGGGAGACAGCAAGAAAACACATGCACTCCCATGGAGTGCGGATAGAAAAACATGCAGTTCCTTAAATGTAAACAGTGAAAGGATACAAGTCTCCAATCAAAAGCGTGATAATAAAAGCTGTTCCCTTGTGTGGCCTGGCACAGATGACACAGAGGCCATTGTGAGGGAGTGGTTCACAATGGGTGTGTCTGTTGATGTCATAAGCATAGGGGTTTCAGCGCAGACAGCAGGGTTGGTTGCAGCAGTGTCTACAGCCGTGCTTGAAACAATGGTAGTTGCAGCGGGTGTCATTGTTGGGGTGAGGTACTGGAGCATTGATGGCAATGGTCGTAGCTGTTGTGTTGGATGCTGTGTAGGTATGGATCACGGAACTCTGTCTCTCGGTGGTGTCCGCACGGTGACGTGTGCTGTTTCAGGGGTGCCACTTGGGCATCCTTCCATCTTTGATGGAGTTGTTTGGGAGCTTCGCTAGCTGGCAGGGCAGCTGCTTTATACTGCTTTTGTATGGCCCTTATTAGGTCTCGCCTTAGCGCATTTTGTTCACTTGCAGGAAGCTGAGATCCCACCCATTGCTTACCATTGTTTGGCTTCATTGTCACTCTAGTGTCCTTGCTTCTCTTTGGTCAATGCATGCTGAGTTTACTTCCTTGTCATGTGTTTGTTCCTCCCCTGGAGCACCGCCCACGCATTGCTTCCTCGCTCTTCCACTTCTCGCACTTTCAGCGCTACTTTTTTTTTAGGTGAAGCACCCCATGCGAGTGCATGTGTTTGCGGGCCATCTCCAACACCTGGCCCGCTCTGCATGTTGCTTATCCTTCCAGTTGCTTGCCCCTCTTGCGTAGTTGTTTTTTTGACTCATCACAGTCACTTCCCTCCCACATTGTTGCTTGCTTGCCTCATACCAACTGCCCCACTCCCACTCCCACTTTGTCTCTGGCTTGTCTGGTCCCTGCCGCATTGTTGTTGCTTGCCCGGTCCCTCCCTGACCCCCATGTTGTTGTTGCTTGCCTCCTTTCCACCCACTTCCTCCCACGTTGTTGCTTGTCCCCTCCCTCCTACTTCTCTTACCTTGTTTGCCCCCTCACTCTCAGCCCTCCCCTCCAGGGTTGCTGCTTGCCACACCCCACCCCTGAGTAAATAAGCGCTACCTTAGCGCATTAAAATAAAAAAAACATTGACCAAGCCAACAACCCTTGTGTAGGCAAGAACTATTGGATCTGCCTGTGCTTGTTTGCAT
The DNA here is from genome assembly GCF_964263255.1 of Lissotriton vulgaris. NCBI lineage: Eukaryota > Metazoa > Chordata > Amphibia > Caudata > Salamandridae > Lissotriton > Lissotriton vulgaris. The sequence goes on from NC_141694.1 coordinate 1,831,741,165, forward strand.
AGCCTTGTAGGACTCATGTATGATGTTAATCACAATAAGGACACATGACCCTGTCTTTCACCCCTCCCAGGACCCTGGACCCCTGTCTGTTATCCATCAGTGCACATGCCCACTGTTTGTTCCTACCCCTCTCAGGACGCCTACCCCCCCTTCTGGTGTCCCTTTGGAACGCGCTTCCCCGTGACCTGAGAACAGAATCAAACTACCTACGATTCAGGAAGCGGTTGAAAACCCATCTTTTTCTCTTAAATATCTGACCTCCCCTCTGCCCCCCTGACCCGCAGGTGTATGGATCTTAGCGCTGGGATACTCACGGGTGTAGTGAAGTAGTGTGGCTCACTGGTTAGAGGCGGCAGACCCGAGAGCAGAGGACGGCCTTGGACCAGGGTTCGATTCCCGGCGCGGCAGGTTTCTGGACCAGGGTCAGCGGACTCGATAATTCTCTCGCCTCGGTGCCCACTCTGATCAGCGATCACACTCGGCAACTCTGGGCATTAGCTTGCCTCATCTTCACTAACGGCCCCACCAGACCGCCGGGGATGCCTGGTCTCACCCTGGAGATACCCATTAAGGGACCATCTCTCAGGGAAGCCAGGAAGGGTTTCGCAGCGGTCGAAGCGCCTTGGGACCCTACGGGTAAGCAGTGCGCTATATAAATGCCTATACATTTACATTTACATTTACGGGTGACTACGCGCTTTATAAAAAATTTTAATAATAATAATATCTGCCCCTGCTCCATCTATCTCTCCTTCTGAAGCCGGATACGGCTGCATCGGGACCATGAACTGATGCAGCCTGTATCTAGGTCAGTGTTCGGGAATGTCTCTAGTGTGCATTGTGTGATTTGCTGATGCGGCGCGATTGCCGGTGCTGGAGACAGCTCAGCGCACTGGTGACATGGAGTCCTCCTGGCACCGACAGCTGCCCTACTTTCTATAGTGTTCAGCAAGGAAAACATTGGGATATTGTTCTTCTGTCGTATTATTTCCCCAGAAGAGGAGCAGTGTTGTGTCTATTTATGGACTGGGGCTAATGGGCTTTCTGGAAGGGCAGCAGTGGGCAGCTCTGTCGCTGTTGGTTGTTTATGAATCTGTCTCTAAGCATTTCCAATTTTGGCAAGTGAGGGACAGGAAGAAAAGGGATTCTGCAGAAGATCACACAATCCAGACAAGTGGGAAAGACCGGATTGCAGCTCAGGGTTTCTGGCTTTGAATTCAGTTGTTGCTAGACCACTTTTCCACATTCTTGGGATCAGTGCTTAATTTATCAAAATAAATAAGAGCCAGGGCCTTCGTCACCCCCCATTGCCCCTGCCAGAGGTGCCAAAGACAGTATCAACACAACCAGTGTGATAATTGAAACCATTCCATGCCCCAAATCTATAATAATTGTTTGGGCAGTAGGTATTAGTCATGTTAATGTATATAGCGTTACTATACACCTATTTCTGTGCTCATCGGTAAATTAGACAAACACCGCCACCATGTGGTAGATTGTCATAAGTGCTAGTGTTGACAATTAAGTGCCGGTTGGAAGCACCGGAAAACATTGGCTCAAATTAAGCACTGCTTGGGATCTACTTTTAGTGCGACGAGAGAACGTACAAGGGAAATATTGCTCAGATTTCGCTCTCTAGAATAGAGTCAGGCCAGGCACGCGACTATCTCGTCCTATGTACTGAAATAAATGGCAGCGTTTTTTGTCACCTGTACACACACATCATACATTACGAAGATCTCTCACCAGAATGAAGATATACCACTAGTCACATTCATCCACACAGTTCTACTGTAAAGAGTACAGTGAAGTGATTGAACTGCTCTAACCATATACCTGAAAACTTGACCCCGGATAGAATCCTAGAAGAATAGGGAAATGACGTTTACACCCCGGTAGAGCTGCAGGGCATACACATTAGTATCACTGTGATTTATAAAGCACACCAGTGCAAATTGTAGCTCAAGATACAAAACCGTTCAATCGTAAAAGTACAATGCATTAGATATCAAAAATGGTGAATACAATAAATTACCTAAAACATCAGTCAAGATAAAACAGGAGATCAGGAAACTGGTTGAAACCATAGCCCTGCTCTAAAGACTAGACGGACGGAGGAAACAAAATTACTTCTACAACTAGTAGAAAAGCACAAGCTATATAATACAATGCACTCTATCATGCACTAGATAATGCAGCCTCCAATGCACTCTGCAATGCACTCTGCAATGCACTCTGCAATGCACTATACAATGCACTCTGCAATGCACTATATAATACAATGCACTCTGTAATGCACTCTATCATGCACTAGATAATGCAGCCTCCAATGCACTCTTCAATGCACTCTGCAATGCACTATACAATGCATTATACAATGCACTCTGCAGTGCATTATACAATACACTCTGCAATGCACTAGACAATGCACCATACAGTGCATTATACACATGTTGATATCATTGCATAACGGCGAGAGGGAAGTTGTGCCAGGACTCAGTGACTCAATGGGTCCACATAGAAGTGTCTGTCTTGTTCCAAGAGCTCTGTACTCCAAGACCCACAGCCTATACATTGTGTGCATTAAAAGTGCTATTAACTACACTAAATGGAAAAGACATAAGACTGAGGGTGGGAAGAAGGGGATGTCGTCGCGTACCCTGGCTGTCCTGTGCACCCCAAGGCTGCCCACATTCGTCTTCATCAAAGGCCACTGTCTCTGCCCTCACCATCACCTGCCTCATGCCAGGGCACAGCTCGGCTGCTCTGCTCTCTCTCCATCGCGAGCTCTTCTCGTGCTCTCGGAGGAAAGGCAATCACAGCTTAGAAATGTGCCTGTTTCTTGGTACTGTGCACAGCTGCTTGAAGCTGCTTCTATGCGCAGCCATCTAACAAACTGTCAAGGTGAGCACACATGGAAAGAGGGGAGAGAAAGGCAAAGAGGGAACAGCAACAAGAGATGACGGGAGACATCCGGGGGGTGGTGGACAGACATTCATGGAAAGGCCATACTTGGAGCACAAAGGCAGAGGATTTTTGGGCTAAACTCCTCTCTGTGTGGCTTTGTGCAGCTGTGCCGCTGCCCTTGCGCCGTCTGCCCAGCCCTGTGTGTGTGTGTGTGCTAACTAGGGTGAAACCGGTCCCAGGATGCTTGTATTCCGGTTCAGGGAGGCCCTGGCCTGGCAGTTCAGGCTGGTCTGTTTCCATGGGGAGCAGGGTCCAGACTGATTTAGAAATGGCCCGGTCCAAACTGAGGTGACCTGTTGTGCAAAATAATGATGGACCGGGAGGCGGCCCGAATGATTACCAGCAGCTGAGATTCATTCAAGCATCCATCCATCACTGTTGGTGCTATAGTGTGTCGCCCTTAGTGCGACCGGAATGCCCAGACGTGGGTCCCGTGGGTCCCGTGCACCCCGTGTCACTGGAACCAGGCTGTATCCGGCTGATGAGCCTATAACCAGGGTGAGACCGGTTCGGTTCAAGGAGGGCCTGGCCTGGCATTTCAAGCTGGACTGTTCCCATTGGAGCAGGCTCAAGGCTGATTTGCATCTGGCTGGGTCCACACTGAGGTGGCGCAGTGAGCTGAAGGACAATGGGCTGGGATGCAGCCCGAGGAATTACCAGCAGCTGAGATCCATTCAAGCATTCCAGCCAGCACTCTTAGCATTCCACCTCTTGAGCCCTCCCCATCCCATAGTAATACAGGATGCTTGCCTGTATGTTCTTCTCGTTTGCCACCACCTGGTGGCGCTACCCTAAGGCTGCTGCTTTGCCTAGCTATAGACGTGTCGGCCATGTTTCAGAATGTGCATCTCGCCCCCCCAACCCCCCACTGTTTGCTGCTGTTCCTCGCCCCCACCTTACTGTCATGTTCCACTTGTTCACTGCTCTGAACATGGGCCCTCGCTAAGAGCAGGTCGTTATTGTTGTGCATGCTGCTGCTTTGACCCAGGGTCAGAGGTCAGCAATTACAAGATGTCATATTTACCCAATAGCGCCTGATATTTTGAGTGCTAAGAAAGCGAACATTCCAATGCTCTGTTCCGCATTTCCACCGGTGACGTACTAGGTACTTATTAAAAGAGCTCGGAGTTCACTACAGATTCATTGTAATAGTAGTTTCAAGTTTTCCAGTGCAACGACCTGTAACTTTGTTTACGGTCATTTGCTTTTTTTATATAGTGCTGCTATGAGTGTGTGCTATATTTAAGTGCTGTAAATATCAGGCATTGCTATTATGCAATGTAATAGCAGTCAGTTCATTGGCCTCAGAATCTTGAAATGGTTAAAATGAAAAGCGGTTCTGTTGGGTCGGACCAATTACTTTTGGGAACACTCATTAATGAGAACAAAAACTCTCTGATACAAGTCCAACAATTTGAGAAATAAATGCTCAAAAGCTTTAAGTCATGTAATCAATCAATTGTATTAAAAGATTTTCAAACATTTGGTATCTGAATTGTAATCATTCTTAGATAACATTCAATGCTTGTAATGACTGTCAAATATGAAGTGACTTTCAGTGAAAGGTGCTCAGTGAATGGCGAAATATACAGTGCAATTTATGTACAAGTATATACAGATATCTTCATTGGCCAGATAACGTTTTTGAACCAAGGATTCCTAGGGTTCCTATCCGGATCCTGGTCTTTCTGGGCCTATGATGTTCGTCGACATTTCGACCCTGATGCGCCCCGATTGGTGGTCGCGGCGGGTCTTTATCAAGACAGAAGGAGGACAGTTTAGGAGTCAGACCGGGCAACTTCAGCCTGAGACCGATGTGGCACAAATGCCAATCAACTCTTGTGGAGAAAGATTTCTTTTCAGGCGCCTGCACGAGAGGAACTGAGCACCTCCGTTTGTCTTGAAAAGAAATCTTTCTCCACAAGAGTTGATTGGCATTTGTGCCACATCGGTCTCAGGCTTTAAACCCAGATCAGTTGACTGGGGGTGAGTGTTTGATTTGTTCAAACGCTCCGTCCATCATCCCCTTTTGTATCGCTTTGTTCGCCCTAAGTGTGGCAGGGTATGCTCAGACGTGAGTCCCTTGTTCACTTGGCCACTGGATTCAAGATAGCCTGGCTGATGAGGATTATGAATCCGAAACCGGTCCCAGGATGCTTGTTTCTTGTCCAGGGAAGACATGGCTTGGCAGTTCGGGCTGCACTGTTCCCATGAGGCACAGGGTCAGACTGATTTGCATATAGCCATGTCTGAACTGGGGTGGCTGAGTGAACTAAAGAATGGTGATGGATTAAACCCAGATCAGTTGACTGGGGGTGAGTGTTTGATTTGTTCAAACGCTCCGTCCATCATCCCCTTTTGTATCGCTCTGTCTCTCACTAGTGCATGCACTCTCTCACCACTGGACGCGCTCGGGCTCTCAGCAGTGCACGCACTCTTGTCTCTCACCAGTGCATACGCTCTGTCTCTCACCAGTGTACGCTCTTTGCCTCTCACTAGTGCATGCACTCTCACCACTGGATGCGCTCTGGCTCTCACCAGTGCATGCGCTCTGTCTCCCGCCAGTGTATGCTCTTTGCCTCTCACTAGTGCATGCACTCTCTCACCGCTGGACGTGCTCGGGCTCTCAGCAGTGCACGCGTTCTGTCTCTCACTAGTGCATGCACTCTCTCACCACTGGACGCGCTCGGGCTCTCACCAGTGCACACGCTCTGTCTCTCACCAGTGCATGCGCTCTGTCTCTCACCAGTGTACGCTCTTTGCCTCTCACTAGTGCGTGCACTCTCTCACCAATGGACGCGCTCGGGCTATCAGCAGTGCATGCGCTCTGTCTCTCACTAGTGCATGCACTCTATCACCACTGGACGCTCTCGGGCTCTCGGCAGTGCACAGGCTCTGTCCATCACCAGTGCATGCACTCAATCTCTCACCAGTGTATGCTCTTTGCCTCTCACTAGTGCATGCACTCTCTCACCACTGGACGCGCTTGGGCTCTCAGCAGTGCACGCGCTCTGTCTCTCACCATTGCACGCGCTCTGACTCTCACTAGTGCATGCACTCTCTTACCACTGGACGCGCTCAGGCTCTCAGCAGTGCACGCGCTCTGTCCCTCACCAGTGCACGCGCTCAATCTCTCAACAGTGTACGCTCTTTGCCTCTCACTAGTGCGTGCACTCTCTCACCACTGGACGCGCTTGGGCTCTCAGCAGTGCATGCGCTCTGTCTCTCACTAGTGCATGCACTCTCTCACCACTGGACGCTCTCGGGCTCTCAGCAGTGCACACGCTCTGTCCATCACCAGTGCACGCACTCAATTTCTCACCAGTGCACACGCTCTGTCTCTCACTAGTGCATGCACTCTCTCACCACTAGACGCGCTGGGGCTCTCACCAGTGCACGCGCTCTGTCTCTCACCAGTGCATGCGCTCTGTCTCTCACCAGTGTACGCTCTTTGCCTCTCACTGGTGCATGCACTCTCTCACCAATGGACGCGCTCGGGCTCTCAGCAGTGCATGCGCTCTGTCTCTCACTAGTGCATGCACTCTATCACCACTGGACGCTCTCGGGCTCTCAGCAGTGCACGGGCTCTGTCCATCACCAGTGCACGCACTCAATCTCTCACCAGTGTATGCTCTTTGCCTCTCCCTAGTGCATGCACTCTCTCACCACTGGACGCGCTGGGGCTTTCAGCAGTGCACGCGCTCTGTCTCTCACCATTGCACGCGCTCTGACTCTCACTAGTGCATGCACTCTCTTAACACTGGACGCGCTCAGGCTCTCAGCAGTGCACGCGCTCTGTCCCTCACCAGTGCACGCGCTCAATCTCTCACCAGTGTACGCTCTTTGCCTCTCACTAGTGCATGCACTCTCTCACCACTGGACGTGGTCGGGCTCTCAGCAGTGCACGCGCTCGGTCTCTCACTTGTGCATGCACTCTCTCACCACTGGACGTGCTCGGGCTCTCACCAGTGCACGCGCTCTGTCTTTCACCAGTGCATGCGCTCTGTCTCTCACCAGTGTACGCTCTTTGCCTCTCACTAGTGCATGCACTCTCTCACTACTGGACGCGCTTGGGCTCTCAGCAGTGCATGCGCTCTGTCTCTCACTAGTGCATGCACTCTCTCACCACTGGACGCTCTCGGGCTCTCAGCAGTGCACACGCTCTGTCCATCACCAGTGCACGCACTCAATCTCTCACCAGTGTACGCTCTTTGGCTCTCACTAGTGCATGCGCTCTCTCACCACTGGATGCGCTCGGGCTTTCAGCAGTGCACGCGCTCTGTCTCTCACCAGTGCACGCGCTCTGTCTCTCACTAGTGCATGCACTCTCTTACCACTGGACAGTGCACGCACTCAATCACTCACCAGTGTACGCTCTTTGGCTCTTACTAGTGCATGCGCTCTCTCACCACTGGATGCGCTCGGGCTTTCAGCAGTGCACGCGCTCTGTCTCTCACCAGTGCACGCGCTCTGTCTCTCACTAGTGCATGCACTCTCTCACCACTAGACGCGCTGGGGCTCTCCCCAGTGCACGCGCTCTGTCTCTCACCAGTGCATGCGCTCTGTCTCTCACCGGTGTACGCTCTTTGCCTCTCACTAGTGCATGCACTCTCTCACCAATGGACGCGCTCGGGCTCTCAGCAGTGCATGCGCTCTGTCTCTCACTAGTGCATGCACTCTATCACCACTGGACGCTCTCGGGCTCTCAGCAGTGCACGGGCTCTGTCCATCACCAGTGCACGCACTCAATCTCTCACCAGTGTATGCTCTTTGCCTCTCCCTAGTGCATGCACTCTTTCACCACTGGACGCGCTGGGGCTCTCAGCATTGCACGCGCTCTGTCTCTCACCATTGCACGCGCTCTGACTCTCACTTGTGCATGCACTCTCTCACCACTGGACGTGCTCGGGCTCTCACCAGTGCACGCGCTCTGTCTCTCACCAGTGCATGCGCTCTCTCACCACTGGACGCGCTTGGGCTCTCAGCAGTGCATGCGCTCTGTCTCTCACTAGTGCATGCACTCTCTCACCACTGGACGCTCTCGGGCTCTCAGCAGTGCACACGCTCTGTCCATCACCAGTGCACGCACTCAATCTCTCACCAGTGTACGCTCTTTGGCTCTCACTAGTGCATGCGCTCTCTCACCACTGCACGCGCTCGGGCTTTCAGCAGTGCAGGCGCTCTGTCTCTCACCAGTGCACGCGCTCTGTCTCTCACTAGTGCATGCACTCTCTTACTACTGGACAGTGCACGCGCTCTGTCCATCACCAGTGCATGCACTCAATCTCTCACCAGTGTATGCTCTTTGCCTCTCACTAGTGAATGCACTCTCTCACCATTGGACGCGCTCCGGCTCTCAGCACTGCACGCGCTCTGTCTCTCACCAGTGCACACGCTCTGTCTCTCACTAGTGCATGCACTCTCTTACCACTGGACGCGCTCAGGCTCTCAGCAATTGCACACGCTCTGTCCCTCACCAGTGCACGCTCTCAATCTCTCACCAGTGTACGCTCTTTGCCTCTCACTAGTGCATGCGACGACCCAGGTCAGGACAAGAGCTGCTTTCTGGTTACTCACACCGACCCCATAACGCTATCCACATAACTACCCTGTATCAGGACTCTCCCAGCCCATCGCTCCTCCGTCCACGGGGTTGTCTGCTACTGGTCCACTGATGCGCCTCGGGCCTTGCCAGGAGCAGGAGGCGCTAGACAAATGCAGCTGCAACACCACACGGTCAGGCAGGGCATCAGTCCTGGGGCCCCATACCAGCCACACCATCCACATAACAGAGACTGGACCAAATGACCCTTTTCTCCCAGTGGACAGCGGTGCAGGAGTCTTCGCCTTGAGCATTCTTCCAGCATTTTTGGTAATGTTACTTACTGCTATAGTGCCAGAGCCAGTGTGGCCATCAGTGATTAGCCGCCCTGGCTCAAGGTGACGTCATTCAGAACATTTTCTGAAGCTCTGGATAGTTCACACAGTGCCCCTGGCCTTGCACGGCGTCCATGATTTACAAGGTGTACAAAGGATTTTCTACCTGAGTTTGCTGTCTTGTCCTTGGCATTTACATAGGGCACCCATAATGGGTTATTCATTTCATCCTTTTCTTAAATTAAGGTGCATAGAAACTTCAGTAGCCTCATGCAGTCACATGAGTGAACTCAGCTGAGCTGGGCATTTCATCTTGGGTACAAGAGGTGTCAAGTGTGACTGCCAGCGGGGGCAGTCATGTCACAGACAGCAGAGCTGTGTAAACCATGCAATGTTGACACTGACAAGAAGCTTGATGCAGTAGCCACTCTTCGAGCCAAAAGTGGCTCTCGGAGAGCTGTGCAAATATTTCCAGAAGCAAGATGGCCAGTCTGACAAATCGTCCAGTAGCTGAAGAGGAAGACAGCTAGGCTACCAGGGAGGCCCAGTGACAGCTGAAACCAAGCAGGATTTCCAGCATGGTCAGGTGAGGGGAAGCCGCTTCCTTCAATCTCAGCCAATGGAGACGCGCCCACTGCTTGATATGAAAACTGATCGCTGCAATCTGGCTCCTTCCTAGGACCAAAGCTGCCTGGAGGTGATCCATGTCATGTGGTTTATAAACAGAAACCCTCTGAAATATCTGCAGCTTCGACTCCATCACCTCTTGAGTTATCGTGGCCAAGGGAATGCGATGAGCACCGGGGTCGACGACAAGGGACAGGTCTTGTGAGATGGACATTGCTGACGACACATCATCTCGAGCGACCGCCCTGGTATTTGGCACCTGCAGATGGTTGAATGGTAGGACGGTGGGTGCTGTACGGATGTCACCTTTTTTGGGACCGTCAGAAGGAGGGATGTACCAAAAGTAAGATTCCCTTCTCGGGAGAAGCACCTTGAGCTGTTTTATCTCCACAAGTAGTGACAGTGACTTTGAGGGAATGGAGGTAGCAGGAAGGCGTGGGTCACATCGCGAGAAAGACCCTGCCAAGCAAACGAAAGGTACTGACTGTCTGACTAATATGTTAAACAAACCCATCTAAAATAACCTCATGCGAATGAAGATAATATAAGGAACACTTTTGAGGACATATTCAGGGCTACTTACCTGACATTTGGTTTCTCCTTGAAACTTGGCGAGGGCAGTCAATGGTGGCAGAAACTGCCTCAGCGCCCACCTGGTTAGAATGTGAAGAACTGCAATAGAGCCTGTGGCAGAGGAGGCGGCACAGCCATTATGCACAAAGACTCGCTCAGCTGCAGCCTGACCCAGTGCACCATTCAAGACTGTGGAAGCGCCCTTTTTAAAACCTCTCTAAACCTTATTTCACCTTCTCTGGGCTGCTGATCGGCCGCCCCCACCCCCCAAGGTCCGTCTACAGCTTTCAGAGATGCGCGTATTGATTTCATATCCCCGCTCGTCATAAAGCATGCTAATTTCAATATAATTGGTGACCTTTATCCTCAATTTGACGTTATTTGAGGTGGCGAAATTAGCAACTTCCTGGACGACCTTTTTGCCAGGCAACTAATCCAAATATTTACTGGTGCAATCCGCTCTGCTGGCCGCCTCCCTGATGCATTTTTTAAAAAACCTAAGCAACTTACGGGTCTCGGCCCCTTCGCCCATGACCTAGAGCAATCCCTTTATGATGCCAATGTCCATCTGCCTACCATGCTAGGACCCCATCCTGACCTTTGACGCCATTCTAAAATGTCCCTGGCATAAACTAGACTTGTATGATTTTGGCAACTTCATTCAGGCGAGCCCTCCCCGCTGGTCCCCAAGGTGGAGGCTGATGATACCCCTCTGAAGCTTGGCTCACCGCTGCCCGTGATGCCTCCATCCCCGCCTGCCAGGTCCCGGTCACAAGGAAGCATCCTGTGGTACATAAACAAGGATGCGTAGTCCAGGTGTAGTACAAGATCCCTCTTTATTAGCAGGTAGTTAGGTGGCAGGTTACAGGATAGGAAGATACAAGGAGAAACCCCACCAGGAGAGAGCTACCAGCTCCTCAGCCTCAGATGACCAACTGACAATCTCAACACAGGGAGGCACACTAACATTCCATGATGTCACAGGACATTCTGATAAAGTGGTAGAGAGGGAAAATACATAGAACCATTTACCACACATCCCACCCCTTGGTTCAATGAGACCCTCAATACTGCTACAAGCCCTGTAAGGCTCTAGAGCGGTCCTGGGGAAAAACGTACGACCCCTCCTCAGATGCGCAATACAGATCAGTTGGTAAAGCATCTCACAAATTGATTATGAAGTAACCAGGGCTAAGTACTTTTTGAATAAAATCCACAATAGCAACAATCCCGCCAAATAAATCTTCAACCTAAACCTAATCAAGAGCCCAAGAAGCCAGAGCTATCCGCTGATCCCATAGAAACCTCTAGCGAGTATTGCAATGAGCAAGCAGACTAATTTACTGACAAGATCAAGGATATTTTCTCTCATTTCCCCTCCAACGCCACCTCTGATTGACCGGATTGTGCCAGAGAGTATCAGTCCTGTGGCCGCTCTGAGCATGCTGCCATCCCTCTGCCCGTCCTCTTTACAAAGCCTCTGTAGCCAAGTTAAATCTGGTTCTCCTGACGACCCCATCAGACCAGATCTCATCTCAGAACTCCAGAATCTTTTACTCCCTTACTTTCTAGAGATTACTAATCTCTCCCTATGCTCTGCCTCAGAGCCTGGTCCATGGAAGTGCATGCCAAGGTCATTTCCCTGCTGGAAACACCCTCTTTGGATTCCACAAAGCCCAAAAATGATCGCCCCCATATCCCTGTTACCTTTCTTGGCCAAGGTACTGGAGAAATTTGTCAACAGCATTTTTACAAAGATTTTGGAAGAACACCAAATTCTGGATATGTCTTAAAATGGCTCTAGGTCTTTCCCACAGTATCGCATCCATCCTATGAGCTGTAACATGGAAACCCTGCAGTTCCACGGATGGAGGCAGGTAAATGGCCCCAATTCTGCTCAACTTGAGCGCCGCGTCCCACACAGTCTCACATAAAATACTACTATGGTGCTTTAAGAGCATCAGCATACATGCGTCTGCGCTGTCCTGGTTTGCCTCCTTCTTGAGCGAGCGCTCCTTTCAAGTAATCTCTCCTTGCTGTGCATCCCACCGGCAATCTCTGCACTATGGAGACCCTCAGGGTTCTTCTTTGAGCCCTACCTTATTTAATATTTACATCCAACCACTTGCAGAGGTTGTAAAGTCTTTCAAGCTCGCGCTGGTATCGTATGCGGATGATACCCAACTCATTCTTTCACTCTCTGAGAACGCAACGCAAAACATGGGCCATTTTCAGAAAGGAATGCTTGCGGTTGCTAAGTGGATGAACAACAACTGCCTGAGATTAAATGGTAACAAGACTGAAATTCTTCTGCTAGGCAAACACTCTCACTCTTGGGGTGGCCACTGGTGGCCGACAACCCTCGGTCCACCTCCCAATCCAGACAGGTGAAAAAAAACCTAGGAATCGGGATGGACAACTCCCTCACCTGTGAGGCACTTATTTCCTGCTCTTTAGAGGCCATTAGCCAATCATTGGCTGTTTCAACCCCCGCACTAGGCAACCCATTAGTCCAGCTTTGATTCTGCCCCGTCTCTGTTACTGCAATGTTTTTATCTAGGAGCAAACAAAGCTGTGACAAAAAGACTTCAGAGTCTAAAATATTTCAGCTAGGTTGCTCTTCTCCCTCCCAAACTCTTGCTCCACCTTTTAGCGTCTCCAGAAGCTGCACTGGCATCCTGTGGACAAACATATACTCTTTAAGACCTTATGCATCGCCCACAGGACCCTGCACTCCAAGGGGTCCCTATCCTCGGCAATCTTATATCACCTTACCTGCCATCATGACCTCTTCAATCGTCCGGCCTTAATCTGGCCATTGTTCCCCGAGTGAAGAGAACGAGAGCGGGAGGCCGCTCCTTCGGAGCCTTGGCCTGTTCTTGTGAAACAAACTGCCTCCTTCCCTCAGGAATGCCCAGAACCATCGGCACTTTAGGACATCCCTCAAGACCTGGCTCTTTGCACACTAACGTCCTTTTCACCCTTCCATCTTCGGTGTTGTCAGTTCAGTACCTATGTTTTTGGGTTCAGCGCTGGTAAGCTCTGTTGCTGGGGCAACTATGCATATAGAAGCTCTTCTAATACAATATAACATAACACCTGAAACAAAAACCATTACAAGCTGAGTTGACATACAAACTATTAACGGGGCCCAGGCCCGTTTTCCTGCAGATACATTGTTAATTACCATCATTCCCTGATGAATGGTGGACATTGTTGTCCCAGCCTGAAACATGTTGACACCTGTAGGAAACAGAAGGCTACCATTTTTAAAGGGCGTACAGTCCATCGTAGAGTACAGCTTCACCAGTGAGGGTATCCAGGAACTGGCAGGGTCCAGGGGTTCAGCCGAAGAGCCAGGTCTTCAGCAACTTCCAGAACTCCAGTAGAGATGGGGAGGTCCGGAGGTGTAGGGGGAGTTCTTTCCACGTCTTCACTGTAAAGTAGGAGAAGGAGCATCCTCCGATCTTGATTCACTGGCTGCATGGGGTGTGGGCGAGTGAGAGGGAACTACAGTGGAGATGTCAAGTGAGCTGGCGGAAGTTTAGGCAGTGGTTCATATAGGTGGCGCCGCAGTTGTGTAGGGCCTTTTATGCACGGGTGAGTAGTTAGAACTGGCCACTCTTCTATACGGTGAGCCTTCTGAGTTTTCTGAGCTGAGGGGTGGTGTGGGTTCTTCGCGGTAGATGTAGGACAAGCGTTCTATATGGTCTGTAGCCTTCAGAGGGGGTGGACTGCGATTCCTGCGTAGAGAGTGTTGCTGTAGTCTAGTTGGCTGGAGATGAGAGCTTGAGTGATGGTGTGTCTTGCGCCTGGAGTAACTATTTGAAGATCTTGCACAGTATGCATAGGATGAAGAAGCATGGAGGAGAAGAAGACGTTGAGCTGGGATGTCATGGTTAGTTTGTTGTCCAAGATGATGGCCAGATTTCTGGCGTGGTCAGTCGGGGTTGGTGTTTATCTGAGTTCCCTGGGCCACCAAGAGGTGTTCCAAGGGAAGCTATTGTTGCAGAAGATCTGAACCTCTGTTTTGTCCATGTTGAGCTTCATGCAGTTGGCCTTCATTCAATTGGCAATATTGGCCATGCAGTTTTGGAAGTAGGTCTGGTGTTGGTGGAGTCTTTGAAGAGGGACAGGATGTGTTGTGTCTCATCGTAGGATATGATGTTGAGTCTGTGGGCTCTGAGTATGTTGGCCAGTGCTGTAATAATGTATGTGTTGAAGAGGGTGGGACTCAGCTATGATCATTGAGGTACCCCACAGATTATTTCTTTGGGTTCAGAGGTGAATGGTGGTAGGCAGACATTTTGTTTCCTCCCAGTGAGGAAGGCGGCGATCTATCTGAGAGCGGCTCCTTGGATGTTGATGTTGTGCAGTCTTGTGATGAGCATGTTGTGAAGACTGTGTCAAATGCTGCTCAGAGGTCTAGGAGGATCAAAGCTGCTGCCCCTCCCTGGTCGAGGAGGGCTTGGATGTCTTCGGTGGCTGCAATAATGGCTGTTTTGGTGCTGTGGTTGCTGCGGAATTCAGATTAAGACAAATCAATTAGATGGTTCCATTCAAGATGAATTGTGAGTTGTTGGTTGATGGCTGTTTCTAAGACTTTGGCCAGGAATGGGAGCAGGGAGATGGGTCAGTAGTTGCTGAGTTTGCTGTGGTCAGCAGATAGTTTCTTTTGTAGGGCAGTGACCTCTGCATGCTTCCAGTCCTGAGGAAAGGTGGCCATGGCTGTCGCGGAGTTGAACAGGGTGGTGAATGTGTGGCTGATCCTGGCTCCACCTAGGTCGAAGATGTGATGTGGCCACCGGTCGGTGGGGGCCACCAGGTTGGACCAAGTTCATCATGGAGGTGGTGTCCTGGGGAGGGAGCTGGTTCCATGCGGTCAGTCGGTTGTCTGCGGTGGTTGCGGGTCAGTTGTGTTGGTTGAAGAAGTCGGTGGGCTTGGACTGGGGTTTGAAGTTCTTTTAGATTTTGGCAATTTTGTTGTGGAAGACGTTTGTGAGGATTAAAATTAAGTTGAATAGGTGGGTACAAAATAACCACTCCTGCACTCACACTACATGTGTTACAACATGCTAAGCAGATTTTCAGAGTAAGCCTTTGCAAAGTAGGACACAATTTAAGATAGGGACTTCCATTAGACACTACTGTCGATGTTTTCAATTTGGGGCACTTCTGTTTTGTGAAAGTCCATGAAAATTAAAAACTTCATTACCCCTTGCGCGCGGCGCAAATTTTCACGCTGCGTGGGGGTTTTACAGAGTGGGCGGGATTCAGATGGCCGGGGGCTGTCCTGCGCACACGCCCAGCGTGACACGTGCTGGCTCCCGGCCATCGTGAGCATGTAAGGTGTTAATAGTGCCATGCTTAACTCCAAGTTTTACAAGTAAGCCAGAACACTCTGGTCACCAGTGTGGCCATCACTCAAAGTTGACCGAAGTGCACGGCACAGTCTAAAACTTAAAACTCGGGCGCCGTTGGGTGGCTGGGGGAGGAGGTGAGGGTACACAGACAAGTTACAGCATGTTGGTGATAGGGCTGAGATTTCGATCAATACCTTATCACTATCGATCTAAAACCCCAATCTGGTCGACTGAATCTTTATTGCCTGTCATTGAGAAATAAAGTGCATCTTTACCAAATTAGTTCCCCCAGTAAAGGACTCTGCTTCAAAGGATCACAAACAACTTCTAGCTTTCAAAGGTTTATTATAAGTTGTAAGTACAAGCATCTCAAGATGAGATTCACCAAATACACGGGCCCAACTACATACACGTGTTCTCTGAAAGCCCTCAGACGAACAACGGAAACTATCAATACCAGTTCTAAAAACAATAGTGCCGTTAGCATAGACACGTATTGAAATCTATCGCTCATTACAGGCGGAAAGAAATTACAGGTTAGGCTTTCCCTACCCTGCACTAGATGGTATCCCTACTTAACCAGGTCTCTACCTATCAAAGGTGTCAGCAGTGAATGACTCCCATAGGAAGCCACCCACTCTCGAACTCTTGATGAAAACCTATAGTTCTCCAGTCATGACCCCTCTCTGCCTACCCATCCGCTCTCTTAAGGGTCCTCAGGCATCTGCTCTAACTCCACCCAGGGGTGCTGTCCCTAATACAAAATCACAACAACATTTAGGACGCCCCTCGTGAGACGCCCCTCACGTGGTGTAGCTTCTGGCTGTTTCCATGATGAGGCCTTGCGGTTAGAGTCGACCTTGCTTTCCAGACGCTTCTCCGGCCCGCTGATACCCCTTAAACATTCCGGAACCCTCCTACATGTCTGGTCCATTTCAAGAACAGGCTTCTATTCATATTTAATAATTGAATACCCCCTTTTCTCTTCCAGACAGACATTTGGAGCCAAGTCCCAAATCTTATGGTTTTCCACCTGCGTCACAACATTCCCCTTTCCAGACTAATACGTGTAAATCAACATTTAAAGCTTTCCAGCCCTACAACAGTTTTATAATATTCGATTTCTTCTTTAATTGTTAGCATGTTAATACTCTTATTCTACTGATTCAGTAAACACATCTGTAAATCAAAAACCCACTCATTAATTCTAAACATTAGTGCAATCCACATTGTATATTTCAGTCGCCTTCCCCCTCCCGCCTTGCTCAGGCCCTGAGGCCTACCACGTTCTACGTTTCCGTATGTCATCTTGCATTTGACAACTGCACAACATAGATTCAAGAATATTCACGTTGAATAAAATCACATAGT
Organism: Lissotriton vulgaris; assembly: GCF_964263255.1. NCBI lineage: Eukaryota > Metazoa > Chordata > Amphibia > Caudata > Salamandridae > Lissotriton > Lissotriton vulgaris. The sequence continues at coordinate 1,831,757,943 of NC_141694.1, forward strand.
ATCACATTTTGCGAATTAATAAAAGAACTCACATCTATATAATATAGTCCTTCTGAATAATATAATGTAATCATAACATGAGTGCGGTCCAAGAAATGAAAGGTATACCAGTCTGATTCCTTCTGTCATGGCCATGCATGAGGCCTGTCTCTTTCCGTGCTCACAGCACGCCATCTTCCTATTAGCAGCTACATTTAACATGGACCATGATTAATCACATCTAATAAAGTTATACATTGCACTCATGTCTTCATTAGTTCCACTTCTATATGCATTCTCTAAGTTAACCACATAATTTCAGAATATAGATGTAGTTACTATCAGCACTCATGGCATTTCTCTTCATGGTTTGTGCTTACTACGTATAAGTGTGATGCATTTCTACATTTTGGTTAGTTTGCGCTCTCTCAGTTCCCCCCTTTGATGACCTCTCGGGGTCATCATTAACATTTAAACTGCAGTGATTGCTAGCATAACCCGTTTCTGTGTTTGCAAAGCCCTCAGACTTCGGTACTGACTATCTTGTATGGCAGCCAATCTCTGCAGCTGTTTACTTCGAGCTCTCTCTGACCTTCTTGATCTGTACCATTTGAATACCCTCACCAATCCCCACAACACAATCCCACAGATCAATATTATGATGATAGGTTTCAGTATTTTCCACACAAAGCTTTTGCCTAAGGTGGTGAGCCAACCTCCTGCGTCACTTATCCCCTGGCCCACCTTTTCCCAGACATTTTCTCTGCTCAAGTCTTCGATCTCCTTGTGAATATCAGTTATGTTCCTAATAACTTTATCAAGGGGCTTCGAATTGTCTGGAATGTAGGTGCAACATTCTTGGACCTTCAAAGCCTTACAGACTCCGCCCTCTTTTGCTAATAGGACATCTAAGGCAAGACGGTTCTGAAGAACCATAGCCCTTATCGATTGCATCTCTCCTTCTACCAGCATTAAGGACTGAGCAGTACTGGCAGACAACCTGTCTACGACTGTTGCTAGCCGTCTAATTTTAACATCATTAAGAGCTAATCCCAGAAGTGGGAACACAGCTCCAAAGACATCTCCAACCATTTCTGCACTCACATCTCTCCTTCCTCTCGATGATGTCTTGCCCTCAATTATCTCTAAGTCTTGGGCATGATATATTTTAGGGAAGATAATTGCCAAGTAACATGAGCCATACCAATTATCAGGTAGCTTCACGTAGGCATTTCTCCCACATACAAAATATACGTTAGGAATCACTTGCATTCCTTTCAGGAAGTCTTTGGTGTAATACTCCAAATTGAAAGCATGTTCACAGCTAACCTCTCCCACGTATACATTTTCATAATACGTTTTGGCTCTATGGAGACATAACTTTCCTCTCTTTGTTCTATCTAAAGCTATTGGACCACTACTACCCTTTCTCTTGTGTGCCTTTTCTTCTTCGGTCCAATCCGTTTTCCATTGTCCTGATTTCTTCAAAATCTTTTGTTTCCTATTCCGATCATCCACCTGCCCTATGAACTTCTTCTCGACCTCTGACACCTTACATGTCAGGTTATTTCTGCGGGCATGTGAAGTGTCTAATGTAATCCAAGGAATGAAGAACTTGGCCAATCTGTCTTCACTCTTCCAGTAGTCCCATTTGTTCATTTGCTTATAATTTGGGACTTCTGGTAACACTGAGTCATAATTGGAGAAATAGTATTCAAAACTATCTCTCCCATAAAATATACTAAGCAATAAGCTACATGTAATGCCATAAGTCAGCGGGAGGTGATGATAACGAATGCCTTCATCCACAGATGCCGGCAACTGCATGCAGACATAGCAGTCCTTGACCTCCATGGCATCTACATATTCATACAGTAATTTTGCATAAGCATTTGACCTAAAGTCACCTTGGGACTCATCTACATGTAACCTGCGGGCTTCTGCAGCCAATAACGCTTTCTTGTGTGTGTTTTCCCCTTTCTCACCAGCAATGGTGGGTGTAAGCGCTTCTGCAGATGCCACATCAGTTACCTTTGCCTCCTCCTCACGTCCCTTTACATAAGAGACCGTTACCACTAAAGCTATTAGTATTATCACTCCTACTATTAGTGTACCTATTATACATTTCGCTCTGCGGTTCTGAGTACCGGCCTCCATTTCGTCAGATAGTGTGGTTCTCTCTTAACTCAGCACAAAGTTCCCTCCTTTTCTTCGTTCCTTTACTGTCTCTTTTACTCCTTTTGTCCTGAGAACCACGCAACTGGAAGCTGACAACCCTTTCCGCCAAAGTCCTTTTTAGTTCAAATACAGACAACCCTAGCCCTTCTCCATCATCTCAGGGAGAGTCCCTAAGAATCTCTGCTTCCTAGGCGCTAGGTAATCTTCTTTTCTTCACGCTTATTTACAAAGTCTTTTAAGCATCCACTATCAGGCGCTCGCCTGCAGCTTCGACAGCAAAGTTCAATATTTCCAGACGAAGGTTGTGCTCTTCTGCGGCTGATATCTTTGAACCAAAATCAGGGAATTGCAATTCTGTGAGAAACATGTCCTTTATCTTGCTGAGGCGGGGAGGACGGGGGAGCATGAATGTCAGAGACCCTTCTTGTTCGACACCGGGCACTAACAATCTTATCTCCACTGTCACGATGGGCTCAGAACTGGACACCACCACCGCTCTGATCCTCCCCGTCACCGGTTTCGAAGCCATCTGTCACCAGATATGTCCACTCGGGGGTGGAGTATCTTCTGTTAGGCACACGCACTCTTCTTGACCTCCTCAACTCTGGTGCTTCAGCGCCCTGAGCACCGTCTTCTGGGTCTGAGTCTTCTGATATCGGAGGAAGGGTTCTCTCCAGAGTTGACCTTAGGCTAGAGCTCCTTCTCTGCGGCCAATCAGCTTCTCCGCGTACCCTTCTACTCCTTCTTCTCCTCGTTGGTTCACGCTCCCTGTCAGACCTGTCAGTGTCTGACTCGTACTCCCAGCTACTTTCTCCTTCAGTAGCGTTGTCTGTTTCGCTGTTGTACTGACCGTCCTCAGCTTGGTCAGACTCGTTCCCTGCTTCCTCTGGCACCTCTACAGCTTGGCTAGCCCCCTCTATGGCTTCTCGGTCCGCCTCTGGACGTCTATCCGAGAGAGGAGCTGTTTCTATCAGAGGTGCTGGAACTCTCCGCGTATGCGACGCGTGGATCCAATTGGGCAGGCCTCCCACTTTCACGGCTGTGTTTGTGGTCAGGATGATCTGGAAGGGCCCACGCCAACGAACATCCAAGCAGCTGCTTCTTACGTGCTTCTTCACCAGGACCCAATCCCCAGGAAGCAAGTCATGACAAGGGTCCTGGCACGATGGTACCTCGGCAGCCTGCACCTGAAGGGACACAGAATGAATGGCGTCAGACAGTCCCTTACAATAGTCCAGGATCATATCATCTGTGATGCTAATCAATGCAGCAGTTGGGACAGAAGGTAACCTCATTGCTCTTCCCATCAGTACCTCATGAGGAGACAAACCAGTTCTCCTATCCGGGGTACTACGGAGGCTCATAAGGACCAATGGCAACGCATCAGGCCAACTCAAGGATGTTGATGAACACACCTTTGCAATTCTGGCCTTGATGGTGCCATTAATCTGTTCCACAATTCCTGAAGCTTCCGGTCGGTAGCTGCAATGTAGTTTTTGATCAATATTTAAAGCTGCGCAAATCATTTTCACAAGCGAGCTGTTGAAATGCGTTCCCCTATCCGATTCCAAAGAGGCCGGCACCCCGAAGCGCGGGATAAGCTCCCTGAGCAATATCTTAGCTACTGTGAGGGTGTCGCACCTGCGTGTAGGATATGCCTCAACCCATCTAGAGAAAACGCAAACAACCACCAGGATATAACGGAGGCGGCTGCACCTTGGCATTTCGATGAAATCTATCTGTATTCGGTTGAATGGACCTCCTGACCTCCCTATGTGGCTCAGTGCAACTGGTGTCTTCTTCCCTACATTCAACTGCTGGCACGTCACACAACGCTGGCACACTGCTTCAGCGGCTACTCTGAACTTGGGGTTAAACCAGGTCTGTCTAAACACTCTCAGCATAGCATCTCTTCCTAAGTGGACAGGACCATGTATTTGTCGGGCCATTGGGCTCACCATCTCATTGGGCAACACTGCTCTGCCATCTGCTGAAACCCAGAAATGGGCCTCCCCCACCACACATCCTGCTTTTTGCCATGTTTCTTTTTCACAGTCAGGAGCATTTTCTTGCATTTCCTTCAGTTCGTCCCAAGTATCAACAGTTTCCAATATCATCGCTAATTCAGTCCTTACACTTATTCCACCCACTTCCACCTCTGTGAAAGAGTATCCTGTCTCCGCGCAATACCGTGCGACTTCGTCGGCATATCTATTGCCTTGTGACACGAAGTCCATGTTTCTGGTATGCGCGGTACACTTTACAACAGCAATACCTGCTGGACATTGCAATGCTTCTAACAACAGGCGCACAAACTCTCCATTGCGAATGGGAGAGCCTGAAGAAGTCATGAAACCTCTTTGAGACCACAACTGCCCGTAATCATGAACTACCCCGTAACCATATTGACTGTCAGTGTATATGGTGACTCGGATTTGATTGCTTGCCAGGCAAGCACGCGTCAGGGCAATAATCTCGGCCACCTGAGCGGAGTGTACTCCTTCCAGGCATCCAGCTTCCATTACTCCAGTAATTGTGCAAACAGCATAAGCTGCTCTTAACTGCCCAACTTCGTCTCTTACACATGAGCCATCGACAAAGAAAATTTCATCTGGGTCGGTCAGTGGCTCATCTACGATGTCGGGTCTTGGTTTGGTGCATAGTTCAGTCACATCGAGGCAGTCATGGTCTGTACATTCTTCATCATCTTCGATATCATTTGGAAGTGGCATTAAGGTAGCAGGATTTAAAACAGAGCATCTCCTGAGGGTCACATTCTCTGCAGCCAGAATGACTTGTTCATAGCGCGTGAGCCTGCTATTCGTCAGATGCTGAGTTTTAGTCCTGGTCATCAACAATTCCACTGAATGGGGCACATGTACCTCTAACGGGTGCCCCATCACTATATTTTCACATCTCTCAATGCTGACACCTGTTGCAGCAACGGATTTGAGACATCCGGGCAACGCTGCGGCTACTGGGTCTAAAGTAGCCGAGAAGTAAGCGACTGGTCTACGGGCATTCCCATGGATTTGGACTAACACAGACAGCGCGCATCCCTCTCTCTCGCAGCAGTAGAGCAAGAATGGTTTATCGTAATCTGGCATTCCCAGAGCCGGAGCACGACACAAGTCCTCTCTCAGCTGCAGGAACGCCATCAAACAGTCTTTGTCCCATGGTACCGGATCACTCACTTCCTTGTGCGTCAGTTTTTGCAAGGGCTTTGCTTTCAGTGAAAAGTTTGCAATCCACTGTCGGCAATATCCCACCATTCCTAGGAACATTCTGACTTCTCTCTGTGTTTTAGGCGCATTCATCTTCATGATGGCCTCTATCCGGTCTGGTGACACCTTCCGTTTCCCTTTCTCAATTCTGTGTCCCAAGTACTGCACCTCTGTCAGGCAGTACTGCAATTTCCCCGGGGACACCTTATGCCCATTTTCGGCTAGATGGTTTAACAAAGCAATAGAGTCCACCCTGCAAGCTTCCTCTGTCTCTGACGCCACAAGGAGGTCGTCTATGTACTGGACCAGAACTGACCTCTGGGGCAGTACTAGACTTTCAAGATTTTTCTTCAGGAGCTGGTTGAAGATCGATGGGCTCTCTGTATACCCCTGAGGAATACGACACCATGTTAGGACGCGACCTTCCAGCTTAAATGCGAAAAGAAAATGGCTTTCTTCGTCCAAAGGGATCGAAAAGAAAGCCTGGCAAAGATCAATCACAGTGAACCATTCTGCTTGGAACGGTATCTGAAACAGTATCACTGATGGATTCGGTACCACTGGACAACATGAAACGACTATGTTATTAATCTTTCTAAGGTCCTGCACTATCCGAAATTTCCCATTAGGTTTCTGCAGACCCATAATCGGGGAGTTACATGGACTACCCACGATTTCCTTCAGTATTCCCTGCTTAATCATGGACTCAATCACGGGTTGTATACCTGCGATCGTTTCTGGTGTCAATTTATACTGAGGTGTTCTTGGGAACTCAGCATGAGGTTTCACTACAATTTTCACTGGGTCTACTCCTTTCACCAACCCAATCTCTTCCCCAGTGAAATCCCACACTTCTGGAGCGACTGTCTCCCTCAAGTCCCAGGGGAGCTCGTCTACTGTCAGAGTGGGATACAGCTCCACACATATTCTGGAATTCGCGACTTTAAAGTCTGCATCATCATCATTTGTCAGTACCTCCACTCCTTGCGGAGTACAGTATATAGTGCAGTTCAATTTGCACAAAAGGTCTCTTCCTAGCAGACATACAGGACTAGAATCGCAAACCACAAACTGGTGCTCCTCACTGTACTTCCCTATTTTCACCTGCACGGGCTCAGTCAAGGGACTGGTCATTCTCTTGTTAGCGACCCCCACCACTTGTATGGTCTCCCCCGACATGGGCAGGCCTGGGACTGCGGCTGATCTGATCGTGGATCGAGTGGCTCCTGTGTCCACTAGAAATGTCGTGGGGAACCCTGCCACTTCGGCCTCAACATAGGGTCCCCTTTGGTCTACTTCCAGGGCTGCCCCGAGGATGCAGTCATCTCTTTCCACTCTCTGTCCCGTTAGTGGGTCCACATAATAGCATTCCTCTCCTCCTACAAACAGGGGCATCTGTCTATATGTCTTACCCATAGTCCCTACTCTGGGTGCCTGCGGGAACTGGGCTCGGGGAGGAGGCCCCCCTTTGAGCACCTTTCCCTGGAATTGCGTTATCCCTCTTGTAGGCGCACCCTGAGTCTCTTCCTCTTCCACCTCTTGGTCTCCTATCTCAATATTATAGGGACACTCGCGTTTCCAATGCCCCAGCTCGTTACACTGGTGGCACCTAGTCGTTTTCTTTAAGGTAGCTACATCTATCCTAGGTCTAAAGGTGGAGTTCTCCTCATTGCCCTTGTTCTGGCTGTATTGTTTCCTTCCTCCAGTACCGGTTCCTGGTTGCTGTTGCTGCTGTCCTCCCTTTCCTGCTGCCTGCATCTGTACCACCATCAGTTTCTCCTTTAGTTTCTTAGCCTTAGAATCTATCTCATCACAGCAGTACCTGGCATACCTCAGTATTTCATCTAGGGGTTTGTTTTGCCAACAAATCAAGTGCTGCTGGATCATTAAACTAATATCCGGTCTCAGGCCTAGGACAAACTTGGACACAAACTGCCCTATGTCCCTCGGATCCATGACATCCAGACCGCTATACTGTTTAAACGCCTTCAGCAATCTCTCATAGTATTCGTGTACTGTCTCTTTGGGTTCCTGTCTCGTTCGGTCAATTTTTACCCAATCTATGTCTTGCATTGGCACTTTCTCTTTCAGCCACGTCATTACTCTTTCGAATTTTGCCATCACACTCTCAGCCGGCCCATTAGTCCTAGCGTCTCTCTCTGGCTCTATGATGGGCCACTCAGCGCTAACCTTGCATGCGGTCCACAAATCTCCTGGCACCACTATGTCAAACAGTGTGTTCAAATCTATCCATAGGACCTTTGAGATTTTTACGAACCTCTCAACTTGCTTATACCACTCCACAGGGTTTTCCCGCAGTTTGGGGAAAGAGGTGGTAAAAGCAGCTAAATCCCCCCTACTCCAAGGGACGTGGACGTAGGTCCCATTTGCGACTTCCCTCAAAGGGTATGTCTCTACTCCCTGCTGTCCTCCTGGGGTCATCATAAGTGTACTTCTCCTAACGGTCCCTCTCTTGGACCACCTCTCTTCCCACTTATCTAGGGCCCTCCATGTCCTTATTCCAGTGATCAGTTCCTTTATGTGTGTTTTCAATCCGATGGTTCGCCTCTCATCTAGGTCTCGGTCTGTGTAATGTAGCCTGTGGTTGCCTTGTAAGGCTTTGGTTCTTGACAGGTCTACCATATACTTGCCTGCTAGTTCCACTAATTTCTCATGGGTTGCTCTCGCCTTTCGAGTTACGTCCTTTGCTATGAACAGAATTTCATCCTGCTCATACATGTCTATTCTTTCTAGGGGCAGGGTACCATCTACCATGTCATCCAGATCTGACTTTAAGCTGGAGACATCGAGTCTTTTGGCTTTTATTTCTGCTCGCAATAATTCCTTCGAGGGAGGTTGACAGGTGTCTCTCCCATCCCAACTCCGGGCCCTACGTTTGGGTTCTGGAGAGTTGGGGAGTGCTCTCTCTTGTTCCCATCTCTCCAGATCCCAGGCTCGGCCATCCGACCTTGGAAGGTGATGGAACACGGGCCTGTTACCCCCCTTCTCACCTTGCCCATTCTCTCCTCTCTTCTCACAGTAAGTTTCTCTACTACTCTCCTTTCGGTCTCCATTCTCCCTTGGCCTCGTATCACTCAGTATCTGATACGATCCCTCCTGGTTTCCCATATTCCCTGGGCTGCGCTCATGTCCGTCGTCGCAAGGACTATGGTACGGCCTCTCGCAACTCCCACTCTGTTCCCTCCTGCTGGGCTCACAGTGGATACACTTAAAGCTATCCCTGTACTCCCGAGCCCTCCTGTCTTCTTCATTATGTATCGGGGGAGACACCCCCCCGTTCTCTGGGCCCCCATTTTCCAGCTTTGATCTACCTCCACTCCGGGCCCAATGGGTGAATCCCCTACTGTCTTTCTCCCTTCCGTCCCACTCCGGACTGCTCTCTTCAGCCCCGCAGTGAGTCCGGGCTCTGCTGTCCTGACTTTCCCTTTCAGCTTCTGCCGCTATAATGTTCTTTTGAGCCTCAACTGCCTCATCCCATTTCTTCATGTACTCGTTGAACTCCTGAAAAGATTTCCGTCCTGGTCCCCTCATATCCTCTGGCCATCTAATATCCCCCAGATCGCCTGTTGTGTGTGCTGGGGTGCTCCAATCTCTTGGTATCGGCAACTGACTTGGGGAATTGATCGTATCCTTCCTTCTTGCCATCTCTGCTCTTTCTCTGTCCCTTCGTACCCGCTCTTCCCCTCTAGCCCTGTCTGGGTCATATACCGACACTATAGGACCTATGGTAACAGGTACCTGTAGTGCATCAGGTAATGCGTAGGATGTGGCACACGCCGTTTCTGGCGCTCTTTGCACCACAAACCTCCCGACCACCTGTTGCACTTGGCTAGGCTGGGACAGTTCTTTCTTTGCAGCGGGATCCCAATCGGAACTGGGAAGCGGCCCATGCTCTCCTGCATTGCCCCCCCCTTTCTCGGCATCTCCTTCTGCTCTGTTATACGGAGGCGGCCTGTCTGTCAATAATCTGTTTATCAGGCTGTCCTCCGTCTCGCTCTCGTCATCCTCCTCTAGGGGGCTTTTATTTCCGGGCATCTCTAACACTGGATACAATTTGTTTACTTCCATGTTATGCGCCCTCCATCTTTTAGCATCCTCATCCCACTTAGCATCCTGTACTGCTCTTACCGAGCGTTTCACTCTTTCCTGTCGTCTGTTCATGTTCTTTTCATGCGCTGCCCTAATCCATGCATTAAGGGCTTCAAACTGTGTTGGTCTAGGCAAGGGTCTCGTAGCGGTCATAACTGCTTTTAGTCTGTGTAGCACCTCTAATCTATACGTCCCGTACTTCGGGAACGTGAGTTCCTCATTTCCATCTGTCATCTTACTCCACTCTGAAATCCACAGAATCGTGTGCAGCCCAACATTTACCCCCATGTAATGAGCTGGCGTACCCTCCGGCGGGGCTTCTTCCCCCTCGTACGATCCCCTGCGCTCTCTTTTAAACAGCGCTCTTAACCATTTAAAACACTTCATAATTATGCGCAAGATTTCCAGCTTGAATACTTTGTTTACTTCCTGATGACAATCCACCAATCCTAGCGCGACTTCGCTAGCTGGCCTATCGCAGCGCGGTCTTTCACCGGCCGACCAATCCCAGCGCGGCACCTTCTGACGTCACTAGTCTCCGCTTCGCAGCAGCACCCCTCCTTTCTCAACTCTCCTCGCGGTCATGCATGCGTCCCATTCACACACCGAAAAATGACTACTTCCGACCAAGCGGTCACTTCTCTCGACTGTACGTCCACAGTCTATCTGTAATTATTAACACAACTGACGAGATGTCTGTCGTCTCTCTGATAGGTTCTTTACGCACACAGTAACTTCCGACCAGCGTCTGTTACTCGCGCACTCACTCCCCCTATCTGGTCCTTCGAGTGGTCACTGGTACCTCATGACCCCCTTCACCCTGGTTAATAATTACTTCTGGGTGTCCGATACACCCGAACCACTTAAGCTCTCCTTGAGCCTAAGATTTCCACCGGTTGCGCGCGCTCACAACCTGTTCCACAGTCTCTCTACAGTCATTCAACTCCGCCAGACATTACAACATAGATACAATACAAGACACCGCAATCTTAACACGCATGACCCTTTATACTCACTCTCGACCGATACTGCTGCTTTTCTGTCTCACGTCATCCGGTCCTTCTTCCGCGGGCGGTTCTTCCGATCATCAATCTCTAGGGGCCTGGGGGTAATCTAACCTGGCCTAGATCACCTTCCTCAAGAAGGCAACCATCCTCTGCTACCAACTGATAGGGCTGAGATTTCGATCAATACCTTATCACTATCGATCTAAAACCCCGATCTGGTCGACTGAATCTTTATTGCCTGTCATTGAGAAATAAAGTGCATCTTTACCAAATTAGTTCCCCCAGTAAAGGACTCTGCTTCAAAGGATCACAAACAACTTCTAGCTTTCAAAGGTTTATTATAAGTTGTAAGTACAAGCATCTCAAGATGAGATTCACCAAATACACGGGCCCAACTACATACACGTGTTCTCTGAAAGCCCTCAGACGAACAACGGAAACTATCAATACCAGTTCTAAAAACAATAGTGCCGTTAGCATAGACACGTATTGAAATCTATCGCTCATTACAGGCGGAAAGAAATTACAGGTTAGGCTTTCCCTACCCTGCACTAGATGGTATCCCTACTTAACCAGGTCTCTACCTATCAAAGGTGTCAGCAGTGAATGACTCCCATAGGAAGCCACCCACTCTCGAACTCTTGATGAAAACCTATAGTTCTCCAGTCATGACCCCTCTCTGCCTACCCATCCGCTCTCTTAAGGGTCCTCAGGCATCTGCTCTAACTCCACCCAGGGGTGCTGTCCCTAATACAAAATCACAACAACATTTAGGACGCCCCTCGTGAGACGCCCCTCACGTGGTGTAGCTTCTGGCTGTTTCCATGATGAGGCCTTGCGGTTAGAGTCGACCTTGCTTTCCAGACGCTTCTCCGGCCCGCTGATACCCCTTAAACATTCCGGAACCCTCCTACATGTCTGGTCCATTTCAAGAACAGGCTTCTATTCATATTTAATAATTGAATACCCCCTTTTCTCTTCCAGACAGACATTTGGAGCCAAGTCCCAAATCTTATGGTTTTCCACCTGCGTCACAACATTCCCCTTTCCAGACTAATACGTGTAAATCAACATTTAAAGCTTTCCAGCCCTACAACAGTTTTATAATATTCGATTTCTTCTTTAATTGTTAGCATGTTAATACTCTTATTCTACTGATTCAGTAAACACATCTGTAAATCAAAAACCCACTCATTAATTCTAAACATTAGTGCAATCCACATTGTATATTTCAGTCGCCTTCCCCCTCCCGCCTTGCTCAGGCCCTGAGGCCTACCACGTTCTACGTTTCCGTATGTCATCTTGCATTTGACAACTGCACAACATAGATTCAAGAATATTCACGTTGAATAAAATCACATAGTATCACATTTTGCGAATTAATAAAAGAACTCACATCTATATAATATAGTCCTTCTGAATAATATAATGTAATCATAACATGAGTGCGGTCCAAGAAATGAAAGGTATACCAGTCTGATTCCTTCTGTCATGGCCATGCATGAGGCCTGTCTCTTTCCGTGCTCACAGCACGCCATCTTCCTATTAGCAGCTACATTTAACATGGACCATGATTAATCACATCTAATAAAGTTATACATTGCACTCATGTCTTCATTAGTTCCACTTCTATATGCATTCTCTAAGTTAACCACATAATTTCAGAATATAGATGTAGTTACTATCAGCACTCATGGCATTTCTCTTCATGGTTTGTGCTTACTACGTATAAGTGTGATGCATTTCTACATTTTGGTTAGTTTGCGCTCTCTCATTGGGTTGTTATGCTTTATATTTCTCAGACAAAAATCCATGTTGATGCATGTTTATCCATCTGTCTGCATAAGATGATGCTGTGAGCGGGTTTACTTTGGAAACGCCTTACAACTTATCACATCGTCTTAATCACTATCCAAAATTTTGAAATGCGGATGGCTTTAATTAACCTAACTGCCTTAGTTGCAGAGTAATTTAAGACTGAAACATATAGACTATTCTCGTGCATAGTAGATGTGGCTTAATCAATATTTCTTGTGCAAAATTCTGTTTAGTAAATTATGCTTTTACCCTGTGCTATCTCTGCACATGTGCTATCCCCAGAGCACCTTCCCTTCACCCTGCCTATGTATTTATCTGTGTCTTTTCGTGTAAATCATCATTTTTTAATGCAAATGAAATTAATCCTAGTTTTGAACTTCATTAGAAGTTTTCTGCCATAAAAAGATGTAGCCAGTGAAAGAATTATTATGAGCATCAGTACTAAAATTTAAGGGCAGCACAGCTAGGTTTCCTTTTAATTCATTCAGGAGAAAGCCCCTTCCCTCTAAGGTCTGGGTAGGTAAATTTCCACTGTAGAGACAGTTTTCAGGACGAACTGTTACGTATCTTATGGATGGGCCCCTAGTCTACGGTTTTAGACCCCCTTGCCCAGCAGTTCAAGGACTTTAGTATCTGCGGACTCATTGCCTGAATGGCAATTTGTCCTTGTGCCATAAGTCCTACTGGAACCTGTCTAGTATTTAAGGTTGGTGAAACATATTGTAAAAGTCATCTATACATCCCGACTAAGTTATTTACTCATGCCACTACTTCTGCTGCAGTTTTGTATAGGGTGTATATCTTGCCAAGATTTGCTATGTAGCCCCTTCATTACTCAGAGGCCCAGCCTGACATGTCTACTAGTGTGTGGTAAGGCTCCTGCAAAGCAATGTTGATGTTCCTGATATGTGAGAGGAATCTCTAAGTATTGGCAAGCGCTGTATTCCTAAGGTACCGCTGCTGGAAATTGTCCTGTATTAGCATCAGTTTCCTCAAACCCCACCCATTAGTAAAATGTTTCACATACTTACACTGCATGTGCAGCTATTACTGAAGTAACTGCTCCCTGGTGTTGGGGACTCCGTTTGCATGGCGATGCTGCGTAACTGCCTCTCTGTAATAAGCTTCTATTGCATCAGGAGGTGCCACCATTTAAGTGAACAGATTCAATCAATAAGAATCAACACTGGGAAACCACAGATGGGAGTCTACCTTTTAAGAGTCAAGCTTCACTAACCCACATAAGTCACAGGGGCCCTGTTTATCTGAAGGAGGTTCTACCCATGACTACAACAGACATCTCCAAACACTTGTAATGATGGTTCTTTAGAGTGTGCTTATTCAAGACCACTTGCCTTCCCTCCCCCCCCCAAATATCGGAGGCCGACGTTAGGCACCATGCAGCGTATTTTAGGGATATGCCCTAAGTCTATGGGTTTAGCCCCATTGCACAAGGGCTGAGTTCAATGTGCTGTGTATGAAAAAGGCGGGCCTGGCTTACCGCAGACATGCCACCTTCCCCGTTTCATGGGGTTAGATGTGCCTTCCGGTAAGCGAAACAGACCCTGTCTCAGGGACACAGTGGTATTCAGGAAACACACCTTTCGTACTTAGAATGTCACACCCAAGCTCTGTACTAATGATGACACAATGAATGTTTACAAACGTTATTGTAGTATTTTACAAATTAATATATGCGCTATGACCAAATAGCATATGAAACAGAACGCTGCTATTAGGAGAGTGAACACAACAAATGCTTCTATCCTGATTCACAGCACCGGTTTCCCTAATTCCTTCACCCACCCCTATCACTCTCTATACACTACTCTGAGAGCATAAACATATTCTAACATTGCCTACAGGGGAAGTGTTAAAATTGTCATTACTATGCATGCCTGTCACACAGAGGGCCTCTGCAGTCAGACCCGTAGCGGGCATTGCAGGGAAAGGAGGAGAGCGGCTTCTGTGATCAGAGATCAGATGAACTCTATTTTAGGTCCATGGGTCCAACCTAGGTCCAGGAAGGACAGCAGCCGGTGATCTGGAGTCTGACATTTCACTGGACAGCTCAGAGGCCTCTCTAATCTGAATGGGCAGACCTCCCCGTTTATATAATAGAATGGCCACTTTCTAATCTAACTGATTATGGGTGACAAGCAGGACAGAAACATCCAGCCTCATCCGGCATTCCTGGGACATGTCCCCCCTGTGCACATATTGTAGTTAGATCTCAAATATGTACCCGAATACCCCGAAATATAGATATTCTAGCGCACCTCGGCCAGGCTCATGTCTCTTCTGATAAATTAACAGGAACATTTGGTTGTTCAAGCTGAAAGTGCTCCTGTGTCACAAGAACGTGTTTTTTATGATAAAATAACTCACACAAACTTGGCAAAAGAGGAATAACTACAATCCGGCTAATAGTAAGTACTTTGTAAAGATGGAATCTGGTACAGGAATATGTGTCAGAGCAGTCACTGATTCCAGTATTGATAGACTCCCAGCAGTAACAAAAACAAGCATTTGCAATGCAATCGGTCTTGCCTTTGGGACCTTATATGTATCTAGCAATGCAGCACGTTAGCCTGGGGGCTGAAACATCTACTGTTCTTCAACATGGAGAGAAAGTAAGCACCAAACTGTGTGACACACCAGGTATGGGAACACGTGGAGAGAAATATTGCCTTTCAGCGGGAAATGGTATAGTCCAAAGCTCTTTTTTTAATATAAAATCAGGGCCTTCGGTGGTCATATCACTGAAAGTACAAGATTTGATTTTTTTTTATTGTCTACAGGTGCTTGTAGAAGACAATTTCTATGGACTAGAATCTTGAGACCGCTAAAGTGATCCTGGTATTTTACTGCCTCTGCTGGTCGTTTTCTATCAAGAAAGTTAAATAGAGGCAGTTGCTAGAAAAATTAAAAAAAGAAAGTCCCTCAGCAGAAAGCAATTCTGGTATTTTACTGACCTCTACTGGTCGTTTTCTATCAAGACAGTTAAATAGAGGCAGTTGAACTGGCAGAAAGTAATTCTGGTGTTTTACTGACCTCTACTGGTCGTTTTCTATCAAGACAGTTAAATAGAGGCAGTTGAACAGAAAAAAAGTCCCTAAGTGGAAGCAGACAAGTCCTAGGGCTGATCTCCAGAGCCCGCAAAGTACATATGCATATAAGTATATACTAAAGTATATACAAGAGGTCTCGAATGCTCAACCTGAAAACTAGTAGGTCAGGACTGACATTACTGACAGCTGATTGGCGCACTCAGTTAAGCTCTTGGTCGTTCCCTCCACTGTACATCAGGGTAAAGAGGGCTTCAACGCCTGATCAAACTGCATCCGGTCCGTCCTTGTTTTGTGCTCAGCTGCACTGAGGCTGGAGTCTGCAGTGGTGCATAAGTGATAGGAAACGCTTTTTATCATAACAACACTTCACTCGGTCCTCGTGGGAGCTGGCAGCACTTACTGCCTTATCGTAGACAACCTTCTTATCCCGTGTTCACCGGGGCCTCCATCTCTTTTGTGCTATTCTGAAGATGGGCTCTGAATTATTTATAGCCCTTGTCACTTCTTTTCTCTTCCTGACTCTGCTTCTATTCTGTACCACTACATGCTATAATAAGCAGCATTTACCAGCTGCCCCTTTCTGCTCCTAGCTCTCAACCTGTTGTAGGACTTCTCAAGACTACATCTCTTCTATGATTCATGATCCCGTTACATCTCAAGTACTCAACCTTGTGAGCATTGATACCTGATAAGTACTGCATGTGCAGTGCAGTACTGATGCTTCTCCGTGCCAAACACTGCATCATTCGCCCTCTCACCGCAGCCAATTCCCAGTTCCTGCCTTAATTTTACCGACATGGCCACCTCCCAGCCACACACTCTCTTTCGCCCTGGCAAATTTTAGTTCCCAGTCTTGAGTATTTTATTTTTCTTTATATATTTTTCTTTTGTTTTATGAACACACAACAAAAGGTGCACAAACTCGCACCCACAACAAAACAATCCTCAGAGCGGAGGAGCAGCAGGACATTTTTAGCAGATACAGATTTCGCAAATGGATATAGAAAGTCAGCCATACAGCAGTCTTGAGTATTTCTTTTTTACTATTTAAATGTTATATATGTTGAAGCCCCTCCAGAATACCAGGAAAATGTTGAAAACACAAGAGTCATATATTACAAAAATTTAAGTCTCAATTTTGAGGGTATTTTACATATTTGTACACTTTTATCAATCAGACCCAGTGTTCTAGTGCCTACTTTATCATTTTAGAGGTGTCTGTCTTATGTAACCCAGAAAGAGCTTTCTGGAGTGCCCCAGTGTACCATGGGATGCCTCTCTTTCTGTGACAACCAGAGCTTAATTTGAGCCAGTGGTTTCCGGTGTGTGGCACTGGCATTTATTTGTCAACACCTGCGCTTGTAACATTCTACCACAAGGTGGTGCTTTAGAGATGCCTACAATAATTGAATATTAATTCAATATACAATAATATTACTATTACCTGCTTTTCAAGCCATTCTTATCGTTCTGAGGGCCTGGAATAGTTGGTTAGTAGTAGTGTTGTTACTATCATTGCCAGCATGGTAGGGGCAATGTGTGGTGCAAACTGCAGCGATCTCCTGATGAGAGCCCTGGCGCTTTTAATTTTTTACAAATTAAGCACTTGTGACAACACAACAAGCAGTCACAGTAAAGAGGCTCATATTATTCATGTTAGAAGACCTTGGCTCCAAAGTACCATTCAGACATGCTCCGCTGTCTCGCCATCAACAGAAGAAGATGGCTTGGACCTACCCCTGTTTCAAATCAAGACTACTGCTGTGGAAGAAAGTATATTGTGTATTTTGTTTTATGTAAAACAATCCAGCGGGTAAAAACAACAAAGTCCTCTTATGGTACACCTCCCAGTAAAACTCGCACTAACCCACTGGGTTGCCCATCATTTGCAGCACTGAAATTGTCGCAGACATTACACTACCCAACTCTTGTGCTGAAAAAGTTTGAAACCAAAACAACGACTTGTAAATCAATATTTTGATCCTGTTCCGTTATTGGCTCCCATTATATAATCTTTAATAGACTTAAACCTTCATACATTTCCCCCTTCCTAATATTTCTTATACTTGTCCTTCAAATTACTTTGATGATCTTAGTAAAATCTGAGTAATTTAGGGGTCCATTAGGATGGCGGGCGGATCGCCCCGCCAGGGCGGCAGTAACCACCGCCGGCCATTCGTGCCGGAAATACCCCCGCCATATTATTATGGCTGGGGAGTCCGGGGCGGACGAAATGATTGTCCGCTGCTTTTCCGCCCCGGTCGCCTCACGACCGGGCGGAAAAGGGATCTATATGGTGGCGGTGTCTATCAGACACCGCCAGCCATATTAGTATGGGCATTTTTCAATGCCTTTCCATGGCGGCATTGCCGCCACGGAAAGGCATGCGGAGTCTACCTGCGGGGGCCAGTTGCGAGCCCCCAGGGACTCTGGGGGGTTAGGGGGTGCACATGGGGGGTACCTATGGTACCCCCCTGCATTTCAAAGAACGTGGCAGGCAGGGCGCGGTGCCTGTCACGTTGTGCTTTGAAATGCACAATATATTGTCTTAGCATTGCGGCGGGCGGTGCATTCAGCACCGCCCGCCGCAATGTTAAAAATACAGGATGCGCCCGCCACTGTGGCGGGCGCATCCTAATTTCCCCCACGGGACCCCCGCCCTTATGGTAGGCGGTCCCTTTCCACGATGGGATGGCAGGCGGAAAAAGTCCGCCCATCATCCTAATGGGCCCCTTAGTTTGCAGAAATTATGCAGAATGCCCAAAAGTGACACATTTATTTATTTTGCTTGTATAGCGCAGGACTCGACCCCCGTAGGGGTATCTCCGCGCTTGGTTCGCCATGTGCGTCTAAAACAGAGCTTTAGGGGTGTGGTAAAGGTTTATGCTGTCAGAAACAGATGTGTTTTTAATGTCTTCCTGAAGATAATATGATCCGAGTTTTGTCTCAGATTGAGGGGAAGTTTGTTCCAGAGGGTAGGGCCTATGTACGAAAGTGCTCAGCCACCTTGCCTTGCTCTTTTGATAGATGGAATTTTTAACAGCGATTGATTGCTAGAGCGCAGAGAGCGCTCAGGTTTGTATAGCTTAAATTTTTCAGTCAGGTATTGGGGCCCTAAGCCAAAAAGGCTTTTGTGTATAGTGCAACAAATCTTGAACTTTATCCGCTACTAATAGGCAGCCAGTGAAGTTTCTCCAGAAGAGGACGGGAGGGTGTTCTGGGCGGAACATTTAGGACCAGTCTTGCTGCGGTGTTTTGAGCCACTTGTAGTCTGCTAAGCACGTCTTCATTAGCAGATATAAAAAGGCCGTTACAGTAATCCAGCCTGCTGACTACAAGGGCCTGGACAAGGGTCTTTCTATGGACGTCCGACAGGAATGGAAACACACGTCTCAGAAGTCCGATTATCCAAAAGCAAGAATCAGTCACCAGGTCCGCATGTTCTTTTAGTAGCAATCCCTGGTCCTTTCGTACGCCCAAGTTCTTCACTGTCTGTTTGGGAATAGGGACGAGTCCCAAATCCAGAGGCCACCAGTCCGGTGACCATAGGAGGGGGGCCTCTCCAAAAAGCATGACCTAGGTCTTGCCTACATTGCATTGTAGGCAGTTGGAGGCCATCCAGCTGCATACCGCTCTCATACCCTCAGCAAAAGAATGTTTCGTTGCTGGAGTGAGGGTCTGGAATGGAAACAGGAGCTGAGTGTCGTCGGCATACGACACTGGCGTAAATCCATATGCTCTCACAATGTCGGCAAGGGGGGCCACATACATATTAAATAATGTGGGGCTTATACATGAGCCCTGTGGAACCCCCTTAGTGAGCTCCCTAGATGTAGAACGATAAGAGCCCAAACTGGCGCTTTGTGAGCGGCCAGATAGAAAACTCTCAAGCCAGGACAGCGCCAATCCTCCTATCCCCACATTCTGCAGACGACCCAGTAGAATATCATGTGACACCGTGTCAAAGGCTGCGGACAGGTCCAACAGCACCAGAATCATAGAGCTCCCTCTGTCCTGTGCCATCCTGATGTTATCTGTCACAGAGAAAAGCAGTCAATGTACCATTGTTGCAAGCAAGTGGGCTTAGGGGAGGGCTAGCAGCACTACCCTTTAGATTAATAGCTTTAGAAATTTTTCCGTAAATAGCCTCTATTTTATTTTCAAAGAATAGGGAGATGTCATTACACAGGGATTGGGAAAAATTATCAGGGCTTTTGCAAGCAATTGGTTTCACAAAGGTCTGCAGGATCCTGTATAGTTCCTTGGAAGAATTGCCTGCCTCAGTCAGCTGTGAAGCGAGACAGTTTCTCCTGGCCAGCCTAATGCTTTTATGATAAGCGGACAAGGCATCATGATATTCTTTCCTACTTTCCTCATTATGGTTTTTCCTCCAGGTTTTTTCCAGTTTCCTGCATCCCTGTTTTTCCAGTGTAAGTTGTTGGGTGTACCAAACTTCCTGCTTGGATGTGGGGTACTGTTTAAGGAGTTTCATGGGGGCCAGCAGATCAACCGCCTCCAAGAGGGCAGTGTTAAAGTTGGATAGGGCGGACTCCGCATTATGTAGCTAGAATGGACACAAATTGTCAGTCTGGCGTTTTGCACTATTTTTAGAGGGAAATGAATGGACGCGAGAACACGTAAATACCACAACATCAGCAGCCACTCACCTCTATCCGTTCATGTTGTTCCCTTGCTCCCGCGTAATGGCGCAATCGCAGCCATTTTGTGTAAGAAGGTACTGTGAAATCCTGCAAATGATGCGAGATTACCTCAGCGTGAACGACATTTCACCCGATATGATGACGAGGTGTTTTCAGTGGTTATATTCTTTATGGTGATGAACTGCACCCAATGTTTCCACAGGGTTGCTTGATGTTGCTTCAAAGCCTCTTTTTTAAATTGTCCTCTCTTCCCTGCAGTGGTGGCGGCAGCCAGATGAAGAGGAGGCCAGCATCCGCCGTGGGGTACAAGAGACCCATCACACAGTTTGCAAGGGTTGCCATGGCAATGGGCTCCCATCCTCGATATCGGGTAAGGGTTCAAGTGATGGAGGATGGAGGACCATAAAAGGACATTTGGGTGGATGCATGCAGATTGGGCGAAATGATGGGCATAGAGATGGGTAGGCGTGGGTGTTGATGGGTGGATAGGTTAATGATGAGAGGATAAATGGATGAATGTATGGGTGAGGACCTTGGGAGTTGGATGTATAAATACACGGAATAGATAGAGTGGATAGTTTTCATGCTATCCCGGAAGTATAAGGCTAAA
Source organism: Lissotriton vulgaris (assembly GCF_964263255.1). Classification (NCBI taxonomy): domain Eukaryota; kingdom Metazoa; phylum Chordata; class Amphibia; order Caudata; family Salamandridae; genus Lissotriton; species Lissotriton vulgaris. Next base: position 1,831,778,601 of record NC_141694.1, read on the forward strand.
TGGATGCTTCAAAAGATAGGTAGGTTGATGGATGGATGGTTGATTTGGCGGTTAGATAGATGGGTGCTTATATAGGTGAATGGTTGCTTGAATAGATGGATGGATGGCTGGATAGATGAATGGTTGCTTGAATAGATTAATTTTTACTTGAATAGATGAATGGTTGCTTGAATAGATGGATGGATGTCTGGATAGAGGAATGGTTGCTTGAATAGATGGATGGTTGCTTTGGTGGTTAGATAGATGGGTGCTTGAATAGATGAATGGTTGCTTGAATAGATGAATGGTTGCTTGAATAGATGGATGGATGTCTGGATAGAGGAATGGTTGCTTGAATAGATGGATGGTTGCTTTGGTGGTTAGATAGATGGGTGCTTGAATAGATGAATGGTTGCTTGAATAGATGAATGGTTGCTTGAATAGATGGATGGATGTCTGGATAGAGGAATGGTTGCTTGAATAGATGGATGGTTGCTTTGGTGGTTAGATAGATGGGTGCTTGAATAGATGAATGGTTGCTTGAATAGATGAATGGTTGCTTGAATAGATGGATGGTTGTTTTGTTTGGTGGTTAGATAGATGTGTACTTGAATAAATGAATAGTTGCTTGAATATATGGCAGGATGTCTGAATAGATGAATGGGTTCTTGAATAGATGGATGGGTGATTGGAAGGTTGCATGGTTAGATAAATGGATGGGTGAAATGTATGGATGCTTGGATGGAAGGGTGCTTACTTGGATGGATGCTGGGATAAATGAATGGGTGATTGGATTGATACTTGGATACAGGATAGATGAATTGGTGATTGGGTTGTGAATGGGTGATTGGGTTGTGAACGGGTAATTCGGTGGTTGAATTGTTCTATAAATATATACATTAATGGAAGGTTGGTGAGCTAAGGCGGTGAGTGATTTTACTTGCACCACTCACATAACAGAAGAAATTAAATCTAGGCGATGGTTGGGCCCATTAATGAATGAGGTTTTGCATGGATTTGGGGGTTCTTTGGATCTATAGATGCACGGTTTTATACGTTTATTAATCAACACATTCATAGTTTAACGGAATGTTAACAGCTTGGCGCTTGGATGGTTGCACTTGGCGCTTGAATGTTTGCATAGATGATGAACATATGCATGTAGTTTGAATATCCTAGTAGCAGGGACTGTCCTCGTGATCAGCGCTTGAATATATGAATATGTTTTAATTGTGTAGGCTGAAAACATCATGTTCCTGGAGCTTGACCTCACCCCTCCCACCCTCTTCGAGATGGACTTCTCCAGGGACCACGCTGAACAGGACCCTCGCAAGTTTCACCTGGAGCGACTAATGCGCCTTGACAGCCTCATGGAGCGCCCAGCAGCTGCCAGAGTGCGGAAGTCCAGGTCCTGGTTAGTACCTTCGTAGGGGAAGTCTTGTGGGTGTCGGTGGGAGAGTACAGCACAGAGAGGAGCCAGCCTGTCCATAACGCTCCGTCCATCATCCCCTTTTGTATCGCTTTGATCGCCCTAAGTTGGCAGGGTATGCTCAGACGTGAGTCCCTTGCTCACTTGGCCACTGGATTCAAGATAGCCTGGCTGATGAGGATTATGAATCCGAAACCGGTCCCAGGATGCTTGTTTCCGGTCCAGGGAGGACATGGCTTGACAGTTCGGGCTGGACTGTTCCCATGAGGCACAGGGTCAGACTGATTTGCATATGGCCATGTCTGAACTGGGGTGGCTGAGTGAGCTAAAGAATAGTGATGGATTAAACCCAGATCAGTTGACTGGGGGTGAGTGTTTGATTTGCTCAAACGCTCCGTCCATCATCCCCTTTTGTAGGAGCCAGCCTGTCCATAAATGAATGGAGGAGTGAAAGAACTGTGTTAGAAATGGTATTTCGGGTTGGCTAAGGTTGGTACTCTTTACCTAAGTTCTTGGGGATGTGTGAAATCCTGTCTGTGTGTGCTGAAGAGTTGCTGCCACCATCTGAGCCATTTCTACTCTTTAGCTCCAGCTCCTTGATCATTCTCTCATGATCCAGTATCATCTTCCTTTCCTCCATGGCTATTCTTTTCTCTTCCCTCTCACTTTCTATTCTGAGTTTCTCCAATTCAAACTTCCTTGCTTCACGCCTGTCCTCCATCTCCTCTGGGGACAAGCTACTGCTGCCCGACCTGGAGGTTTCCTCTCCTCCCATAAGCACATCTCCCCTTGCGCCCAGCTCATCCACCTCTTCACTGAGATTACCAGATTGCCCACCAGCATGTCTGGCTGCTACCCAGGTCCTCAGCGCCTTTTGTAGCTCATCCTTCCTGGTGAGGCCTCTGACCTGGACTTTCAGGTTTTTGCAAATCGATTTCAACTCTTTCACATTGTAGGCTTCCAATCGATCCTCCTCAAAGGCAATTTCTACTGATGCAACCGATGATGCATTGGATTCCGGCATGTTGAAGTAGCAAGTTCAAACTGGCAAGATCAAAAATAAGCCAAAAAGAACCTGTACGTGGAACGGAATGGTCTGCAATATGGTAGTAGTGCATACCAATCACTGTAAGTCAAGTGCAAACACAAGTACCATCCCACCGCTGCCACCAATGTTAGAAATGGGATTTCTGGTTGGCTAAGGTTTGCACCAAAGCCAGGCCGGAACCACCAGTCTAGTCAGGATAAGGAAGTTACACTCCTAAAATAACCCCTGCTCACCCACTTGGTAGCTTAGCACCAGCAGTCAGGCTTATCTTAGAGGCAGTGTGTAAAGCATTTGCACATTACCAACAGTAACACAGTGTTAGCACTACAAACGGACACCACACGAGTTTAGAAAAATATCCAATATCCTCAAACAAGACCAATTACGATAAGGATTCCACAGTACAGTACTTTTAAAATAGTTGCGTTGCAAGATGTATTGAAAACACAGTTCTTTGATGTTGATAGCTCCGTCCGGGCTATCCTGATGTGGTGAACAAGCAAGTCCAAACAGTTCTGGCAGACCGCGGCGTCGGGGGTCAGCTGAGGTGTCGGAAAGACCCACCAACAGTACCTTTCAGAGAGGCAGGTCGTCAATGAGCTCTCGTTGTCACGCCCGTTGCAGGTCGATCTCCTCTCTGATGGAATCAGGAGCGCTGGCGTTGGCAGGCGTCAGGTGCTGCGGTGCGGCGTGCGGTGCCCTCATGCCGCGGTGTGAGCAGCGGCTCGGTGGCGGTGTCTGATGGCGGCATCGGTGAGACCAGGGTCACGGTATGAGATGAAGGCGGTGCTCGTCATGGTGCTGGCAGGTCACGGTGCAAGAGCGGCGTCGCTGTCTCTGAAGCGCTGTCGTCGGCTGACAACTGGATTCGATGATACCGGCGTCAGTAGGCCAAGGCTGCGGTGCGGAATGAGGGCGGTGCATCGTATAGCTTTACGAGCAGTGTCCCCGAACCGCGGTGCAATCAGCTGCGTCGAGTCCGGTGAGGAGCGGCGGTGTCAAAGCATCTTTGTGAAGCAAGGCAGTGCGGAGTGCGGTGCCCACAGGTCGTGGTGCGAGCAGCAGCTCAGTGGCGGAGTCAGCAGGCGTAGTCGATGAGACCTAGGTCGCGGTGCGGCATTGCGGTGGTGCTCTCTGCGGTGCCTTCTGGACACGGTGTCGGCAGCGGCGTCGTAGACGGCATCGGGCTTGAAGTCTTTGATGTTCCTGAGACTTCGTGAACAGGGGCAAGCTCTACCTCAAGCCCTTGGAGATTCTCAGCACAAGTAGAGAAATTTCAGTCCAGTCCTTTCACTGCTCAAGGCAGACGCAGCAACTGCAGACCAACCCAACAAAGCAACAACACAGTAAAGGTGCAGTACTCCTCCTGGCAGCTCTTCCAGCTCTTCTTCTTGGCAGGTTCCTTGATTCAAGCGAGTTCTAAAGTCTTGGGGTCTGGGCCCCAATATTTATACCAGCAATTCCTTTGCCCTCTGAAGGCAGAGTGGCCTGGACCAAGTTCAAACCAGTTCGGGGTGCATTCTGCCAGGTACCCCTTCTTTCTTTGTCAGTGTGGGCCAGGGTCCTCCGACGCACCACAGGAGGTGGAGCCAGCATTGTGGAAGGTGAGCTCAGCCCTATTCAGACCCAGGCGCTACTCCTCCCTCCCATCTAGGTGTAGATGTGCCTATTTAGCCCGGCTGAATCACCCTGTCTCCCCCAGCTCCTGTCACTCACAAACCAGACAGCTAATACACAAGCTAGCAGAGGCAGGCTGGATGGTTAGGTCAGAAAATGCAGACTTTCTAAAAGTGGCATTTTCAAACACAGAATGTTAAAACCAACTTCACTAAAAGATGTATTTTATCATTCTGAGTTCAGGCATACTAAACTCGAATTTCTACCATGTTCTCTGAGTCAGTTAGGATCATAGGAAGTAATGACCGAACTGCCCATCCTGGCATACGGAGAACAGGTAGCCTTGCAATAGTGAAAAATTAAGTAGAATGTAATTCACTATCAGGACATGCCACACACACCAGGGCATGTCCTACCTTTTACATACAATGCACCCTGCACATGGGGGTACCTTGGGCCTACCTTAGGGGCGAATCACATGTAGAAAAGGGAAGGTTTAGGGACTTGCAAGTGTGTGCACTCGCCAAGTCCGCACAGCAGCCCCAGGCTGCGCACAGGCTCTGCGATGGCAGGCCAGAGTTACACTTTACGGACTGTTTACGTGGGTGGCACAATCCAGTGCTGCAGCCCACCAACAGCATTCGATTTATAGGCCCCAGCACACGCAGTGCACTTTACTGGGGACTGACTCATAAATCGAATATACCAATCAAGGAAACACCAATCCATGACACATTTTATACAGGAGCACTTGCACTTTCCCACTGGACCGCAGTGTGGAAAGTGTGCAGAATCATTATACCAGCAAAAACAGAGTCAAAACCGGGAGGTCAGAAACCAAAAAGTCATGGGAAACACACCAAAAGATGCCAAGTCTAACACACTGAGTAAATTCATATTTTTAAATAGGGTAGATCTGGATCTACTCTGCACACACCTCTAGAACTGCCTTTGCCACTACACCTATCTCTGCTTATAAATCTACCCCTACCCATTCCTCTTCCACTACATCCATAGGTATGTACCTACCTCTACCTCACACCTGGATCTATCTTCACACCCAACTCTATATCTGCCTCTGCCCCAGAACCTACTCCTCCACCTACTGCTACCAGTACACTTCCCCTACACATACATCTGAGTCTACTCTGCACCTTCCTCTAAACCAACCTCTACCACTACTCCCATCTCTACATCCAAACCTACGTCTGCCTATAACTCTCCCACTACATCTGTGAGTCTTCCCCTCCCTCTAAACCTAACTCTTTTCAGGCACCTACATCTTATCTCTACCTCCATGCCTACCTCAACACCTGCCCTTATTTGTAACCTTTGACGTTTTTGGTATTCATTGACACTTTGCCGTTTTAAAGAATAATAAAAACGTGCATTGCTTCATTTTTCTATATTTTTCCTACTACCCAAAGTATTGTATGTTTTGACATTACTTCCTTTTGAATTTCCTATGTTTAAGATTTCTTACATTCAAATAATACCAGAAAGTTTCAGCATGCTCCGTGGACCTGCAGGACTGCGTTGTCACAGCTGGCCCAAGAGCTGTTGTGCAGCTGAGTTGCAGAAAGCTCAGGTGGCGAGGTTTAGAATCTTGGGGCGAACGAACTTTACAATGTGGTCGTTACACCGCGATACATTAACATCGCAGTCATTACAACGACTTGCGCTGGGTGGCGCTCTACATTAAGGAATAGTATGATTTACTATTCCAACACCTTCCCTACTGTTGCACACACTGGAATTGGAATAGTAAATCATACATTTTCCTAAGTCCAGCGCCTCTAGCGCAAGTCGTTGTAACGACTTGCGTTGTAATAACCGCAATGTAGCGTACCGCGATGTAAATGATCGAGTTGTAACGTCACATATTCAAATCTAGTCCCTCTTCCCAAAGGATTTGTGAATTAGGCTATTCACCTATGTGGTCCATCCATCTGTGTGTGTATTTTTCCATCCTTCTGCAGATGTGGTCCACATACATCTGCACAAAATGCCAAATTAGGCCTCAATTCTCACATCACCAGCTTCTAAAGGCAACTCAATTCTATGGGTTTCCTCCTCCACCACCAAGACAGACATTGTACGCTCTCCCGTATGGTCCAGCTCTTCTTCGCTAAACGTATGAATTCATTGAAGAGCACTGCTCCAAAATGCCCTCCTCTTGTCCCTCCCTTGTCCTCTGCATTGAGGCTTTTTGGCAGAACGCTGCCTCTTACTGCTCAACAATTTCTAATCTCGTATATGTGCTTTGCAACATGTTTACACTCCATCTGTGTGGGAGCATCAGTCAGCTCAGATGGGCACTTGTCCTTCAACCGTAACCACTGTAAAGAATCTTGGTGTTAAGTTGGATTCTTCTTTCAAATGTTTGTCTACTTCACTGATGAGGGCAAGCAACCCCTATGGAGCCCATTATTGGATCAAGATTGAATCACAGCTCCTTTTATTTGGATACCTCCAAATTGCTTTTAAAATGTCCCTGGGAAATTCTGAATGATCTGCCAGATTCTTTCTGGGAGCATCAAGATACTGTCATGTCCCCTCTTCATGAAATCTACTGTCATGTCCCCTCTTCATGAAATCCCTCCAGTGCTTAATTTGAGGCGGTGGTTTCCGGTGCTCGGCACCGGCATGTAATTGTCAAGACCAGCACTTATGACAGCTGCCACATGGTGCCGCTGTTTGTGTAAGCTAGAAATAAGCAGAACAAAAGTTGTTCTGCTGGTTTATTAATTCAATATACAATAAAACAATAAATTCCTGCCGCCCAATCAATTCTTATAGCTTTAGGGCCTGGAACAATCTGAACTGTCACACTTGTAGCCTTGTGATGGTTAGTAGTTGGGTTAGTACTGACATTGGCAGTGCTGCCAGTGGCAATAGGTGATGCAAGCTGCGGTGACCTCCTGACGAGGGCCCTGGCACTTATGTTCTGCAATGGTGTCCTGTCAATGGCGGCATCTCATCAAGGTGCAGTACATAGTCCACAGAAGGCTGAAAAATCAGACATCCTCCGGCCCATCATGTTTGTTGTTTTGTTACATGTGTGCTGATATCTGTGCCAGGTGCAGTGCAACAGCAGTAACAAACTTTATGCATTAAGAGGAAGGGTGCTGCCCGTGCTAACCAACTGCACATTGTTGGACACTTCACCGAGCAGTGCTGGGTGTCCTCGCCATCTGACTTGTTTTTGACTTCCTCGTTCATGGTCACGTGGACAGCTATTCCTCTAGTTCCATGGATTGCAGAACAGAGGTTAGCGGTGGGGCTGCAGAATTCAGTGCGGCATTAAGGATTTCAAACTTGGCCTTCTTTAGTTGCCAAACGAATCCCATCACATCCAGGAAAGGGTCATGGACAAACCTTATACATAGCCCTTTCCAAGATGGTGGTCAGTTCATCAGAAGTCATCAAAGGTTCCCAACCCAAGGTGCAGTAGAGTATTTTCCTGTGATGTCAGTTCCTGTTTGAGGCATATATAGAGGATACAATTACAAGAGGAAGCTACATTGCAACGCATTAGTTCCCTGATTTTACATTTTGTTCTTCTCCCTTTTGCTACTATTTTTGTCTCTAGTTTTTTGTTTCCGGCAGTTTTGAACTTCTAGAGTCTACTTCTACATATTGTGTCTGGCTCTTTTCTCTTCCTTAATGTCCAGCAGACTTTGAAGCTGGGAGGTCCGACGATGGCTACAAGCAGGGCCATGTAGATGTTGACCAGGGTGGGGCTCAAAGCCCTCCACAGCTGATCTCTGTGGGTTCTGAATTGAATGGTGGAAGTCTGACTCTCTGTGTTTGGCCGGTGCTGAAGGAGCAGATCCATTCTAGGACTTTGATGCAGATGCCGGCAACAATAGTAGCTGGAGAGGGTTGGAAATTTGCCTTGATGTGCTTGATATCATCTGTAATATTGTTTATGAATCCTGCTCGATTTCTTGTGCGTGGTCGGTGGCAATAGGTAAAGGGGTTAAGTTAGTAATTTATTCGCGACTTGAAAGAAACCATTTGCTTACACTGATGACCTGATCTTGTTGGCAGTTTGCTTGTGCTTGTCAGATACCTTCGTTGGGCATGATATAGGCTCACATAGAGTGCATAGGGAATTGGTTGTCTCCTCTCAACCATCCCAGTTTTCCTAGGGTTTAGTGCTCAGTGAATGATGGTTTTCTTTTGATATGTAATTCTCATTGTTCTGCTGGCGGCACTTCGTTGTTAACTATTTTGCTCGTCGTGGCATTATTGGAATTATTCACATTGGTGTTTATATACTATCAAAGTTACCTAGAAATTGCTGTGGAATTATAGACTTCAGCGCTTCCGGACTCTGATTTTTTTTAAGGGACTTAGGACCTGATTAAGAGTCTGGTGGTCCACAGACCACCAGACTTGCAGAGGCGCAGCAGTGGCAGCCTTCTGCCCGCCCTATTATGGCCAGGGTGGTTGGGCCGCCCTGGGACCACCACAAGCGCTAGGGATCAGCGATCCAGGGCAGTGGAGTACCGATCTAGAAGCCGCAATATGTTTAGCGGCCTGCTAAGCATATTACGAGTTTCCTCGCCGCCACACTTTTCATGGTGGTACGACCGCAATGAAAAGTGTGGCGGTGAGGAAAAAAAGGGGGCCCTTGAGCTCTGTGCCATGGAGTGCTTATTGCACCGTTCCACACTGTACCACATTAGAATTTTCTTAAGCAAAAGGAGTCCAGATCTCTGTTAATGTTTCCACAACCACCAGAGACACAGCAATATAGGCTTTTCAGTTGCAAAACCTGTCGATTTTTCCCCACTGTACTATCTTTGTGGGCACGATGAACGGAATTATAGGGCGGCATATGTTGATGGTCAAAGACGGCTGACGTGGATGACGACTGCTTCTTTCATCATTGTTTGATGGAGAGGCAAAACTAATGCGACGTCTGTTGAAGCTCTTTGATATAAAAGCAGCAGGGACGTGGATGACATTTTCCAAGTTGCAACGACTGAACTGCTACAGGCTGGATGAGCAGAAGGTGTGAACAGATGGTCTATCTGCGGACTGGCAGATAGAACGACAAAGGAGATGTAAAGCTGAGAGAGATTGACCTTCTGAAGGCAAGTGTCTTTCCTGCTCTCATTTGAACCTTGTGAAGAGTTTAATTTGGATTCAAGGCAGCAGCAGTGGTGCTACATGAACAATTAATTATTGGACTTCAGAGTAGTAGAGCATGTGCAGGCTTCAGCTTTATTGATGAGACCTGAAAATGAACAGATTGCAACAAACCGCGACAAATATGCCTTCTTCTTTTGGTGATGGGCCTACGCTGTACGTACTATCATTCTGCAACCTGTAACAGACTATCTTCATTCATCAGCCATAGACCTGCCTTTCATCTTACACATTTGACCAGAGCCAAAGTTCTGTCTTTTTCCTTGATAGAAATCATCTATCAATCAGGTAGATAGTTCAAGCGGGTATCCCTTGCATGCCTGCATTGAAGGGGACAATCCTCAAGATCTTCACTCTAGACTTCAGTCTTTGCCCTGTGCATCAAGCCTTCGACTTTCCATATCAAATAAATAAGGTTCTACGTCTATTTATGTACTTAGATCGACATCCTGAATCATGGTATTTGATGATGATATTGCAGTAACGATCACAGTCCGTTTACAAACTTTGGAAGCCTTACAGTGAATTCCGTTACTCTTTTATACTGACTCTGATAAAAGCCTGAATATTAATCAGTTATTAATCTCCCTGATATCGTGAATCCTTGACATCCAGGCCAAGGCCAGCAGCTCCGCCTGGTTGTCGACCGTGCTAACACCTGAGCCCTCCACCCGAGCAGGGTTCGAGCCAGCAGCCCGTCCCTGCGCCGCAGCTTCGTTTTATTATAGTCTGCTTAGTGTGATTCTCCCTCGCTGTACTGCCCAGATTTGTTGTTCTGCTTCTCCCCTGTTTCCACCACTGCTGCCCCGTGGCCACGCCTGACACAGCCGCTCCCGCCTCCTTCCTCTGCTCCTACCCCCTCCCCTACATATGGCGACCGCTGCAGGGGAGCGCGCGTGAATCCTTTACCTCCGGGCCAAGGCCAGCACTCTCCCCAGCAGTTCAGCCTGTTTGTCAACCGCACTAACACCTGAGCCCTCCACCCGAGCAGGGTTCGAGCAGCAGCCCATCCTTGTGCTGCAGGTTCGCTGTAGGTTCTTCCGGGTTTTATCCCCAGATTCCGCTTGGCTCATTATTATTTCGTTTTTTATTTTATTATTGTCCGCTTAGTGTGATTCCCCCTCACAGTACTGCCCATAGTTGTTGTTCTGCTTCTCCCCTGTTCCCGCCGGTGTTGCCCCGTGGCCCCTGACCCAGCCACTCCTGCCTCCCTGCCTCTGCTCCCAACCCCCTCCCCTACATATGGCAACTTCTGCGCGGTCGCCCGGCGGACATCCTCCTCGGAGACCTAAAATTCCACCTCGAGGACACAAACGACAGCAACTCCATCACATTGCTCAAAAACTTCGCCAACCTCGGACTGAAACAGCTCGTCACAACTACCAACCACTCCGCTGGACACACGCTCAACCCCATCTTTTCTGCCAGCAACCATGTCACTTTCAGCCACACCACCGAACTCCACTGGACCGACCATCGTTGCATCCACTTCACCTTCAAGAAACCTACCACTCGCCTCCAACTGCAACGGATCCCCCACCTCAGCTGGAGCTATAAATTCTGGTCAAGTTGTGTTCCCTAGCGTGTACCCCACCGTCTCCATGTACGAGTTAAAGTGCATGTAACTTCCCTCCTGTACCTGCTATGAAGACGCAAATACATTTGCGTCCAACGTCAACATGTCCTCTTTCAGACCCACCCTGAATGGGTTGGATAGCCCGTTCCTAAGTATACTATGCCAACGTCTTTTTGTAGTGTACTCTACATGTTTTTCAGCTCTGGCAAAGTAGGCCCAGAATATCTGCCATCGAGCCTTTTTCTCCCTTCTGACTCTGGGAGCCTCAGGCCAGGCTGCCCAGGCTGCCCCCGTACCCGTGAACTCTGCCTTACTTCTAGCGCGGCCCAGCGCGTTCAGCTCAGCCTGCTGCCTGCCAAGATTGACTCTAACCTTCGAGTTATCTGTTCCGCTCCTCGAAAATACATTCCTGCCTGCTAGCTTCAGTAAACATACCCCTCAGCTACAGGGCCAAAGGGCCGACCTGTCTCCGTGCAAGTAATTCATAGCTTCTGTTTCCATGCTCCCATGGAAGGCCCATGCCCCCACGCTTCTCATACAGACACTCAGGCGCTTATACACGCACTCACAGTCAGTATAGAATAGCTTCTGCCCTAGAGACCTTTCTGCCCAGATAGCTCAGTTCCTAAACACCAGATATCAGATATGATAGAAGCACAAGTTGATCTGACATGCCAGACTTCTGTCTCTTTCCGTCAAGTGCAAATGTCAAGCCCCCTGCACCCTCCAGTTTCACGTCCATCACACGTCATGCAGCTGCGCGCGCATCCAAGCTTCCGATTTTCTGCTGACATTGCAACATTTCTGTTTAGTGCCACCCCTTTTGTGACACCTATCTGTGACGTTTCCAGCACACGCCTAGTCCACGCCTTCTGATTACGTACTAGTAACACGTGGCTACTGTTATCTTGTCTTCTCTCAGCTGTTACGCCTACTGTACTGTTTTCCATGTCATGAATTAAGTATATAAGCTATGTACTGTCAATAAAATGTAGCGCGTGCTCTCTCTATCCCTTCTTCCACCCCTGTGGTGGGAAGAATATGATATCCTGGTCTAGACCATTCCTTTTTAAGGAATAAAACCCCTGAGAACTCTAACACCACGGACTCTGTTTTCTTTCTTTCTGATTGAGTTATTATTGATTAAGTACTTACCTGCATAGAAATTACGACGGTAAATTATATATTTACATCATTTTGGCGCCCGAATAGGGACCCCTCCCCCACCTCACGCGCCGGTTGGTGCGTTGTAAACTCTGTCCCCTGCCATCAGCTAGAAGGAAACTACGCGTACTGGCAGGATTTCCTGTATCTCCCTCTGGCCCACGGAGGTGACGAAGATTACGATCAGTACCCAGACGAGGCGGTGAGGAGTGCGGAGGATCCCGACCAGAGCCCAGCCGAAAGAAGCAAGGTCCGAGGTGTCAAGAGGCCCACCAGTTTTCCGAAGTTTTCCGAGGTTTTCCGAGGTTTTCCGAAGTTTTCCGAAGTATCGAGTCCAGTCGAGTTTTCCGAGGCCTTCTGTTTCCGTGCTTCCCGGTGAGTACCATCGCTGGGACGTATCTAGACGGGTTTGGGTACACAAGTCCGGTCTGCACTGTTTTAGACAGTGTATCTGTACTGTTTAGCAGTACATCCGTTCTGCACCGCTTTAGCAGTGTATCTGTGCTGTTTAGCAGTACATCCGATATAGGGGGTAGTCATATATGTTTTCAAAATGTCTTTTCATGTGATTAATGTCGTGGTATGAGTGTGACTGTTTTCTAATGTGCATTTATGTTTTCTTGTATAACTAGCCGCATTCAGTATTAAGTAGCAAGGATCGAGCATTCAGTACCAAGTAAACAAGATGCCGTTTTTCAACAAGTTAAAGCAGATAGGAACTAGGAAAGGGATACTAGAGGAAGAAATTCCTATCCCCCCTAGGGACACCCCAGGTAACTTTATGTACCACAAGCATGGCATAGATGCCATATTATACCTCGATTTATGGGCTGACTATACCAAACATCTAGACGAAAGACACAGATGGCCCGTTAACGGAACATGGGATGCCGAGTGCATCATGAAGGTAGAGGAAGCATTATGGAAAAAGAAAGCCAGACAATCTCAGAAGGACGCCATAGAGTTTTGGCGTAAGGAATCACATAAACGTGCTGAAAGAACATTACGTAGAGAAGATAGACTTAAAGAATCAGAGAAAGCCCAAGAAAACAAACTAGTTACCGAGGGGATCCGAGTAAAAACTGAACAGATAGACCGCGCACGAAATAATCTTGTAAACGGTATGTATCTCGTGGCCGAGGGTTCAACTGAGGCCATTTCAGAAATACCGAAAGACCTACCGCCCCCATTGGTTCCAACTAAAGTAACTCATAGGACCACTAAAGACATATTCCTGAATTCCTATCTAGAGGATATAGCACCTGCTTACACCAATCTGCCTGTCCGCGCCCTGCCTAACGACGGGGACGGGGGTGGTAACCCGCCCCAAAACCATATTCTACCAGTATCACGACAGGTTTCCCCTGTTCCACCAGCTCCACCACTTCCTGTACCTAAAACTGATCCACCGAAACCACTTCTACCTGATCCCACTAAAAGACACATTCAAGTTCAGGTACAGACTCCACAAAGAACTAATGCTCAAGCTTCCACCTCAGGGGGTGCTACCGGGGGTCTTCACACCCCGCCACCGACACGCAGGTTACCTCTTGGGGACTTGCGGAATCCTTTTTCGTTTAAATCACCCCGTCTTGACGTGTTTAAAGAAACCATTTCAGTTTGCAGATATGATCCAGTACCCGGCAAAGACGATACAATGGTGATGGCATCATTACGGTTAAGATCTGCTACTGATTCCCTGCTGTGTTATGCAGGAATGAAGGAGCGCCTAGATAGAATATATGAGTTCATTAAGACTGGGAAAGACCCCGACAGTATTAAGGATGCCATGGAGCGTCAGAAAGTTGACATTCAAGCACAGATACTACGTTTTTTCATAAATTGCCTAATAAGAGAACGAGATAGGCCTGGGACCGACCAGAGTGAATTAGATGCATTAACCAAGTGGGGTCAGAATATATCTGAAGGAAAACACGATAAGGGGACTTGCATAGCTAGTATGTACAAGAAAATCAGAAAAAGAGTGATAGAAATACACCAAAAAGAGAAAGAGAAGGCTTCCTCCGAGGGGGAAGAAGAATGTGAAGAACCAGAAGAAACTCTAGACACTATAGCATATGTAGGTAAAGGAAATTACCTTAGGAAAGGCATCCGTCCAGAAAGCAAGAGAGTTCTTTTCTGTGGCTTAACAAACCCGAATTCTGCTGAGCATCAGTTCCAGGAAACTGATAGAAGGCTTCGAGATCGAGTAGGGTACCATGTACTCAATTCTATGGATGAACAAGAACTAGCCCGGTCAGCCATATCATGGGCCGAAAATCCAGACATATATAATGATGACACTGTAGCACAGACATTTCTGAACCTCTCCCCAGACGAGCAGAAATTAGCAGGTGTATACATGATTCAGCACCTTCTCATAAAGTACAGACATCAGCATTCGGATCCAGGTCCCTTACCCGAATTACTAGAAGCGCTACTCATGGATAGATGGAGAGGTCTAAGTACCAAATTAATTCAAATAATTCTAGAACAACGCCGTAGATATGACACTTTCATAAGCTCTGAATATGTTCCTGCTCCGCCCCCAGAAAGAAAAACGTATCACATGCAATGCCTGGGTGGCATTGAAAGTCAGAACCCCTTACGTGAAGTACACCCAGTTATGGGTACGGACAATATCTTGAAACGTGTGTATGTACACACGCCTCTGACTAAGTTAGAACTGTTAGAAATGAAGAAACTAGTCCCGAGCCATGATAAAGACCCTGCAGGTTTCCACAGAGAGCTTAAAGATATGTTACTGATGGGGGATTACACATATGATGATATCATGAAAATGTTAAAAGTGCTACTGCCCACGGGCATCTACGAGAAACTAAAGGAAAAAGAATGGGAGGTGGGAGACACAAAGATTGCATGGGCAGAAATAGAGGATGAAGAGAACAAACGGGTCCCAGGGGTAGGCCTTGGGGACAAAACTAAAGCATTACCAGGTTTAATAGTACAGGTTCTGCCAAGATTATTGGCAACTAGAAAAGAAGACTGGGATGCAATCTCAGCGTGTAAACAGAAGCCCGACGAAGATACTAGTGACTTTTATTCAAGATTTGAGAAATGTTTTATTATTAATAGTGGTCTTAAACCAAGTAGCAAATCATACCCGCATCTTTTTGTATCAAAGTTAGTCGAGAATTCCCTGTTAGCGGTCAAGAATCGTGTATACAAGGTGGAGAGTACATGGCAAGCAAATACGCCATCTCAGATGTTACAAATGTTACAATACCATCAGAATAGAATTAGAGAAGAACAGGATCAAGAACAGAAACGTATGAAAGACACAAAAATGAAAATGTTAGTAGCCCAGTCGGTCCATACCGACGGGAATAGAAAGGGTACGACCCAGACAGGTCACGCCGCAGCTCCCGTTAAAGGGACATGCAACTACTGCAAGCAACCAGGTCACTACGTACATGAATGCCCCGTTCTGAAACATAACATAGCAACAGGTAAAACTAAGGAAAGGCCGCATCCGCCTAGACAAGACCATAACCAGCATCAGTCTTCACAGAATGCACAGAATACACAGCCTATGCATGCTTCTTCACCTCCAGCACAGACAGTAGCGGTATCACAGCCACAGCCCATTGCCGCATCCCAGCAAGTTTCACAACAGATGTACCAGTATGCCCAGTCCGCTTACCCTGATTATCAACGATATACATGAAACAGCCTAGAGAGGGAATTTGGCTTGCCTCTTATTGAAATTCCTGTAGATCAAGAAGGTCCTTATGTACACAGTCAAGTATTGGGAAAAGACAGAAAGTTTTTAATTGACACAGGGGCAAGCCGCACCACAATAAGTCATAATGAAGTCCCAGGGGCACCCCTCTCAGGCTCACAGAATGTTTCCCTTGGCTTTTCAGGACAGCCCATTGTAAATAAAGTATCAGAACCAGTCCCCCTGGCTGTGGGTCCATTATCACGTGTTACAGACTTGTTACTTACAAAATCATGTCCAGAAAATCTGTTAGGAATTAAAACATTGAAGGCTCTAGGAGCTATAATCTGCTGTTCCCCGGAGGGAGTTAGACTCTTTCTACGGGATTTCAAGGGTCATTATGTTTTGCGAGAATTCGATGTCAGATTGAAAAATGTACCAGATCACTTGTGGGCAAAAGGCCCAACTGATGTAGGTTGTATGCATATCACACCATACCGTGTTACACTCAAAACAGGAGTTGTACTACCACGAATCAGACAATACAAGTTACCACCCGATGCTGTAGTGGCTTTACTGGAAATCATTGAAGAGCTTATAGCACAAGGAGTGGTCGTAGAGACCGACTCCAATATCTGTAATTCACCCATTATTCCGATTCTTAAACGTACTGATCCCAATGCACCGCCAGTATATCGGCTGGTGATTGATCTTCGAGAACTGAATAAATGCATTATCCCACAGTACCCTGTGGTTCCCGATATCTCATCCTTATTGACTGCTATTGATTCAGAAGCAACGTTCTTTACTGTAATTGACCTCAAGAACGCCTTCTTCAGCGTGCCTATTGATCCAGAGAGCCAATATCTCTTCGGATTCAGTTTAAATGGACGCAGTTTCAAATTTTCACGCGCACCTCAAGGATTCACAGAAAGCCCCAGCATTTATAGCCAAGCACTGAAAAGACAACTTGATTGTATTACAATGCCAGTTAACACCGCATTACTGCAATACGTCGATGATCTGCTGATCACCGCACGAAGTGAGCCCGAATGTGAACAAGCATCACTGACAGTTTTACATTTTCTGGCAGACAAGGGACACAAGGTGTCTCCTTCGAAGCTACAATTCTGTGTTCAGCAAGTTGTGTACTTGGGTCACTTGCTGTCCAAAGTGGGGAGACAGCTCACTCCCGATCGCATTCAGTTAATTGCAAATATGCCACAACCGCAGACACAAAAAGAAGTGCGGGCCTTCATAGGCCTCACCTCGTACTGCAGACAATGGATTCCTCAATATGCATTTTTAGCTAAACCACTCATTCAGTTAACAACGCAGGAGGCAGCAACCTCGACTGTCCTCCCTTGGACTCAGGAACATACACAAGCCTTTGAGGAATTAAAGAAAGCATTATGCCAAGCACCAGTTTTAGCGACACCATGTTACAGCAAACCGTTTACACTTTTTGTTACAGAACGTGATGGTACAGCGTTGTCTGTCCTCACCCAAGATCAAGCAGGTTCACATAAGCCTTGCGCTTATTTTTCAAGTACACTGGATTCAGTAGCCCAGGCACTCCCTGCGTGCTTAAAGTCAGTAGCAGCAACAGCACTAGCAGTCAGACAGAGCGATTCAATTGTTTTAGGCCATCAGTTAACCGTACAAGTTCCACATTCTGTTGAGGTTCTTTTAAACAGAACCCAGACTCAGCACTTGACTATAGCACGACTGACAGGTTATGAATTAACGTTATTCCAGCCACACATAGAAATCAGACGCTGCAGCATTCTGAACCCCGCAACACTGTTACCTACAATTATGACAGATCCAGCCCCGCATGATTGTATAGAAATCATTAATGCAGTAACAAAGCCACGACGAGACTTAACAGATGTCCCACTGACAAATCCAGACCTGACACTTTATGTGGACGGTTCATGCATGAGAACAAGTACAGGAGAATTAGTGGCCGCGTATGCAGTGACCACTGAAACTGAAGTTAAAGAAACACATCGTATTGACACACTGTCTGCTCAAGCAGCAGAGCTCATCGCTCTGACCCGAGCTTGTATACTAGCCAAGAACAGAAATGTTAACATATACACTGATTCCCGTTATGCGTTCGGAGTCGTACACGACTTCGGAATGTTATGGCAAGAACGAGGTTTCCTGACCTCTCATGGTGCCAAGATACAACACGGTCCCCTCATTCAAGCACTGTTAGAAGCAATACATTTGCCCTCGGGCATATCAGTCATGAAGTGTAAAGCACATACTAAGGTCACAGATTCTGTCTCCCAGGGTAATGACCTGGCAGATCAGACAGCGAAACATACA
Source organism: Lissotriton vulgaris (assembly GCF_964263255.1). Classification (NCBI taxonomy): domain Eukaryota; kingdom Metazoa; phylum Chordata; class Amphibia; order Caudata; family Salamandridae; genus Lissotriton; species Lissotriton vulgaris. The sequence goes on from NC_141694.1 coordinate 1,831,796,593, forward strand.
GCATTGACTCACACTCAGACAACTGACGTGACAAAGACAATAGGACCGACAAATTGTATGACAGTTAGGGATCCCGCACTAGATGTTATCGATATTCAGACACATGCTACCCCAGATGAAATAAAGAAATGGATTGAACTAGGAGGGATCCAGACAGATCAAGGTTGGATGACGAAGGGAAAATCTACATGGTTTCTCCCTGACGCTATGGTTCAAGTCATAATCAATACAGCACATAGCCCAGCACATCTAGGAGAAAAAGCAATGTTAGATAGTTTACAGAATCTCTGGAGCAATAAACACTTACGAGCAGCAGCAAAACAGAAAGTGCGTACTTGCATGATCTGTTGTCAGTTCAATCCAGGTAAAAGCGTCCCTGTAGAGCAAGGTGGATTTCATCCTCCCGATCATCCTTTTGAAGTCCTCCAGATGGATTATATCCAGATGGACCGCTGTCGGGGATTTAAATATGTCCTCGTAGTTGTTTGTGCACTGTCCCGTTGGACCGAAGCATACCCAGTCCCAGATTATACTGCTCCGACCACTGCCAAACAGCTGGTTCGTGAATTCTTCCCACGATACGGCATGCCTCGTGTCGTGTACTCAGATAACGGTCAGCCATTCTCATCCGAATTAATGAAGCAGGTTTCCTTGCTGCTAGGATATCAGTGGAAATTCCATTGTGTCCGACATCCCGAAGCCGCAGGCCTTGTAGAAAGGCATAATCAGACACTAAAGACACGTCTTGCTAAAATATGTCAAGAGAAAGGGGTCGACTGGATAGTCGCCCTGCCAGTGGCACTGTTCTACATGAGAATGGTTGCCCATTCGAGATCAGGACTATCCCCGTACGAAGTGGTCTTTGGTAGACCACCGAATATGTGGGGGACGCCCATTCCTAAAAGAATTACCGATGTTGATTGCAATATGTTGACCGATTACCTTGCCTCCTTGATGTCTGCACTCCAATCATGTCGTTCACAGGTTGCCGCTGCCTTCCCTGACAACACTGATGTAAAGCCACACGATGTCCGTCCAGGGGATCTGATCCTTATCAGGAACTTCGACCGGAAAAGTCAGTTGGAGCCCCGCTGGAAATCGCCGAAGACCGTTCTACTTACTACGAGGACAGCGGTGAAGGTTGAGGGCAGGAAGGGGTGGGTCCACATGAGCCATGTTAAGCTGTGTAATGAACTGAAATCCGACCCAGGCTCTTCCACCCCTTCCAAAGACTGTATCGAGCCCAGTGACTTTGAAGTTTCCAAACGAGAGAAAACTCCTCAAGAGGAATACAGACTTAAGCTTCGATCTAGCAAGTCAGACAGTTTAATTGTTTAAGTCCTCCCCTAGGTGAATCGGTTAAATAGTTTCTGACATGTATTCCCTAGATCGAAATAGAGAGAGAGAGAGAGAGTTCAAGAAACGTACATACTGTAAATCACTGCGTAGTCACTGTATAGTGACATTATTAATCATGTTTTTTCTAAGTATTCTGATAATTGTTGCAAGCGTACTTCTCCCTATCTACTGCCCTATCTTCAAGAATGGACAATCTGCTTATAATGTGTCTGCTGAACACTCTTTTAGCGAATTACCTCTACACGAACTTTCCTACAGACTTGCGCTGCGCAACAACACATTCATTAGTATGCTGCATCATTCCCATCAGACTAACAATGCTACAGACTGCTGGATATGTGGCCGACTCCCTCCCTACCAGAATTACAAGGGAGCTCTGCCCCTCTTTCCGTACCCATTCACTCACAATGGCTCCTGTGGGGCATGGTTTAAAATAATTAATTCCTTAGATCCTGATATTGCTGTTTTCGATGGGGGCTGGGTTTGGGGAAACTTGAACTTAGTCCTGCTCGACGTCTGTTACCCTGATAAGGAGGGACTCCCCACTCGAATAGGAACTGATCTAGAAAATGAAGTATATGGATTATGTAATTACACAATTAGCCTTATGATCCTTACTGTTGAATCCGAGGCTGCACCAGTACTACCCGCTATGCTAGTATTACCAGTCACTGGTAAATTATGTGTCAGAAAGAAAGGTTCAGTACACTTAGGTCATAGTAAATGCACTACTGTGGTCGAATTCAGTGATCATGGTAAATCGTCCTTCAAAGCTATCAGTCACTCTTATTTTGTTTGTGGTCATACCGCATACATACGTCTGCCTCCAGATTGGGATGGTACTTGTTATATTGCCTTCCTTCTGCCACCTGTTTTTCTAGCCCCTCCTGATTACCACAGAAACACAAATCTAGTAAAGAATAGACTCCGAAGAGACCTTCCGCTTGTCGACTATACAGAAACGGCATGGGAACAGTACACCGATTTTAATAAAGGATTCTTTTTCTTTTTAGGCCCCGTTGAAAACAGTAAATTAATACGTAGATTAACTAGAACACTTGAAGCTGTAGTACATGAAACTGCCTCCGCCTTAGGTAACCTAACAGAGGAGCAATCTGCTATGCGGGTTGTTGTCCTTCAAAATCGTCTTGTTATTGACGTCATCTTGGCAGATAGAGGTGGAGCCTGTAAGGTCATCGGGTCAAGTTGCTGCGTTTTCATCCCACAAAACGCGCCATCGGTATATCAAGCTATTACCCGTCTGCATAAAATTGCAAATCAGATACATCAGAATCCAGGCACCTGGACTTGGTCCGGTTGGTTCAGGACAACTTTAACTGCTTGGGGATGGAAGATCCTATCCTTCCTAGGTTTTGGCCTTGTCATAGTATTCAGCTGCTGCCTGTGCCTACAGTGTGGGCCGGCGATATGTGGACTGTGTGCCACATCGTGCATTGAACATTCCAGTTTTCTCTCAAATAGACAACGGAAGAGAGACAAACAAATTATGTTACAAGAACAAACTGATCAATTTATGATGATTGATATATCATAAAGGGTCCGTAGGGAACAAGGAGGGAATGAGGAAATATAAATTCTGGTCAAGTTGTGTTCCCTAGCGTGTACCCCACCGTCTCCATGTACGAGTTAAAGTGCATGTAACTTCCCTCCTGTACCTGCTATGAAGACGCAAATACATTTGCGTCCAACGTCAACATGTCCTCTTTCAGACCCACCCTGAATGGGTTGGATAGCCCGTTCCTAAGTATACTATGCCAACGTCTTTTTGTAGTGTACTCTACATGTTTTTCAGCTCTGGCAAAGTAGGCCCAGAATATCTGCCATCGAGCCTTTTTCTCCCTTCTGACTCTGGGAGCCTCAGGCCAGGCTGCCCAGGCTGCCCCCGTACCCGTGAACTCTGCCTTACTTCTAGCGCGGCCCAGCGCGTTCAGCTCAGCCTGCTGCCTGCCAAGATTGACTATAACCTTCGAGTTATCTGTTCCGCTCCTCGAAAATACATTCCTGCCTGCTAGCTTCAGTATTTACAAAAAGGGGTGGTGAGGGACAGAGTCTCTGAATTAAACAGAAAGCTCTCACCCAGTCAAAAGATCAGGGCTGGATCCAACACTGTTTTTTAGCTCACTGCACCATCCCAGTTTCAGAACCTGACTGTATGCTATTAGTCTGTTCCTGTCCCAGTGCATGATGGGAACAGGACAAACCAAACTACAGAAGCCAATTCTTACACTGGGAAGGAAACAAGCTCCCGGGGACCGGTTTCTGGCATTACAGCCGTCTTCGGCCCGGTTTGCCTGAATCCTGATGGTGCAATGAGCAAGGGTCTCACATCTGAGAATACCCTTCCACGCTTAGGGTGGACAAAAATATTTACCAAGATTGACTATAACCTTCGAGTTATCTGTTCCGCTCCTCGAAAATACATTCCTGCCTGCTAGCTTCAGTAAACATACCCCTCAGCTACAGGGCCAAAGGGCCGACCTGTCTCCGTGCAAGTAATTCATAGCTTCTGTTTCCATGCTCCCATGGAAGGCCCATGCCCCCACGCTTCTCATACAGACACTCAGGCGCTTATACACGCACTCACAGTCAGTATAGAATAGCTTCTGCCCTAGAGACCTTTCTGCCCAGATAGCTCAGTTCCTAAACACCAGATATCAGATATGATAGAAGCACAAGTTGATCTGACATGCCAGACTTCTGTCTCTTTCCGTCAAGTGCAAATGTCAAGCCCCCTGCACCCTCCAGTTTCACGTCCATCACACGTCATGCAGCTGCGCGCGCATCCAAGCTTCCGATTTTCTGCTGACATTGCAACATTTCTGTTTAGTGCCACCCCTTTTGTGACACCTATCTGTGACGTTTCCAGCACACGCCTAGTCCACGCCTTCTGATTACGTACTAGTAACACGTGGCTACTGTTATCTTGTCTTCTCTCAGCTGTTACGCCTACTGTACTGTTTTCCATGTCATGAATTAAGTATATAAGCTATGTACTGTCAATAAAATGTAGCGCGTGCTCTCTCTATCCCTTCTTCCACCCCTGTGGTGGGAAGAATATGATATCCTGGTCTAGACCATTCCTTTTTAAGGAATAAAACCCCTAAGAACTCTAACACCACGGACTCTGTTTTCTTTCTTTCTGATTGAGTTATTATTGATTAAGTACTTACCTGCATAGAAATTACGACGGTAAATTATATATTTACATCAACAACTACCAACCACTCCGCTGGACACACGCTCAACCCCATCTTTTCTGCCAGCAACCATGTCACTTTCAGCCACACCACCGAACTCCACTGGACCGACCATCGTTGCATCCACTTCACCTTCAAGAAACCTACCACTCGCCTCCAACTGCAACGGATCCCCCACCTCAGCTGGAGCAAGGTCACCAAAGACCAGCTAATCACCACCCTCGCCTGAGACTCACCAACCGACACCACCGACACAGCCAGCCGCAACCTCAGGCAATGGATCGAGGACTGCGCCAACACTCTCGCCACGCTGAAGAAACCCTCAAACAGACACACCGCCAGAATGGCCAGCTAGTTCACCACCGACCTCCAGGAATCTAAGTGGACCTGCCGAAGACTCGAAAGGAAGTGGCGCCACGAACAGACACATAACAACCACGCAGCCCTCAAGAACGCCAGCCGCAGGCACCACCTACTCATTCGAGCCACCAAAAAGTCCTCCTTCAAGGAACGCATTGACAACAACACGCACAACAGCAAAGAGCTCTTCAACCTCATGCAGAAACTCTCCTACTCCAGCTCCACCGACTGTCACGATTCGCTCCCCGTGCTCTCGTGCCCACCACCAGGGGGCCACACTGTGGGGCTTACCAGTGTTCTAATATGCTTCCAGACACTCACCTGTATGCATATCCTGACTGCCAGGCATTTGGACACTTATTGGTAATTGACATCCATTCCCAATCCATGCCGGGTTTTGTGAAAGCCAGCCTGCTTATACATGAAGCCAGCCTACTCATGCCTGAAACTCCATTACCCAGAATTCCCTGTTCACTGCTTTGTCTCCACCCCTGCAGGCCAAGGATGGGCTGAGGAATTCAGCTCACCTGTGGCTGGCTGCTGCTAGCCTGCTCACACCTGATGCATGTGATTACTGTGAGCTCTTTTAAGCCCCAGCTCCCTTCAGGCCAAGCTTGGTCATTGTAGCTGTTTACCGGTGAGACCGATCCTTGTTTCCATGGCTCCCTGAGCTTTTGCTGTTCTTGTTTCCTGTGCTTTACTTATGCCTTGTTCCTGACCTGCTGCTGGTTTCCTTGTTCCTGAATTAGCACTGCCTGCAGTGCTACCCTGACCCCTCAGCCTTAGTAGTCCTTGTTCCTGAACTGCAGCAGTTTCCCTTCTCCCGAATTTGCACTGTTTGCAGTGCTACCTTGTTTCCTGAGTTCCTGAGCTATAGCTAATCCTAATACCTGAATTAGCACTGCCTGCTGTGCTCTTGTTTCCTGAGTTATAGTTATTTTTTGTTCCTGTTCCTGGGCTTCAGCTATTTCTTGTTCCTGATTTGCAGTGCTTGCAGTGCTCTCTTGACTCCTGAGCTGTAGATATGTCCTGTTTCTTGAACTAGCACTCCTGTAGTGCTACCTTGACTCCTGAGCTAAAGTAATTTTTCCTGTTTCCTGAACTAGCATTCCCTGCAGTGCTACCTTGACTCCTGAAGCTTGGGTAATTCCCTGTTCCTGAACTAGCACTGCCTACAATGCTACCTTGACTCCTGAAGCTTGGGTAATTCCCTGTTCCTGAACTAGCACTGCCTGCAGTGCTACCTTGACTCCTGAAGCTTGGGTAATTCCCTGTTCCTGAACTAGCACTGCACTGCCTGCAGTGCTACCTTGACTCCTGAAGCTTGGGTAATTCCCAGTTCCTGAACTAGCACTGCCTGCAGTGCTACCTTGACTCCTGAAGCTTGGGTAATTCACTGTTCCTGAACTAGCACTGCCTGCAGTGCTACCTTGACTCCTGAAGCTTTGGTAATTCCCTGTTCCTGAACTAGCACTGCCTGCAGTGCTACTTTGACTCCTGAAGCTTGGGTAATTCCCTGTTCCTGAACTAGCACTGCCTGCAGTGCTACTTTGACTCCTGAAGCTTTGGTAATTCCCTGTTCCTGAACTAGCACTGCCTGCAGTGCTACTTTGACTCCTGAAGCTTGGGTAATTCCCTGTTCCTGAACTAGCACTGCCTGCAGTGCTACCTTGACTCCTGAACTAAAGTAATTTTTCCTGTTTCCTGAACTAGCATTGCCTACAATGCTACCTTGACTCCTGAAGCTTGGGTAATTCCATGTTCCTGAACTAGCACTGCCTGCAGTGCTACCTTGACTCCTGAAGCTTGGGTAATTCCCTGTTCGTGAACTAGCACTGCCTGCAGTGCTACCTTGACTCCTGAAGCTTGGGTAATTCACTGTTCCTGAACTAGCATTGCCTGCAATGCTACCTTGACTCCTGAAGCTTGGGTAATTCACTGTTCCTGAACTAGCACTGCCTGCAGTGCTACCTTGACTCCTGAAGCTTGGGTAATTCCCTGTTCCTGAACTAGCAATGCCTGCAGTGCTACCTTGACTCCTGAAGCTTGGGTAATTCCCTGTTCCTGAACTAGCACTGCCTGCAGTGCTACCTTGACTCCTGAAGCTTGGGTAATTCCCTGTTCCTGAACTAGCACTGCCTGCAGTGCTACCTTGACTCCTGAAGCTTGGGTAATCCCCTGTTCCTGAACTAGCATTGCCTGCAGTGCTACTTTGACTCCTGAAGCTTTGGTAATTCACTGTTCCTGAACTAGCAGTGCCTGCAGTGCTACCTTGACTCCTGAAGCTTGAGTAATTCACTGTTCCTGAACCAGCAATGCCTGCAGTGCTACCTTGACTCCTGAAGGTTTGGTAATTCCCTGTTCCTGAACCAGCAATGCCTGCAGTGCTACCTTGACTCCTGAAGCTTGGGTAATTCCCTGTTCCTGAACCAGCAATGCCTGCAGTGCTACCTTGACTCCTGAAGCTTGGGTAATTCCCTGTTCCTGAACTAGCATTGCCTGCAGTGCTACTTTGACTCCTGAAGCTTGGGTAATTCCCTGTTCCTGAACTAGCACTGCCTGCAGTGCTACCTTGACTCCTGAAGCTTGGGTAATTCACTGTTCCTGAACCAGCAATGCCTGCAGTGCTACCTTGACTCCTGAAGCTCGGGTAATTCCCTGTTCCTGAACCAGCAATGCCTGCAGTGCTACCTTGACTCCTGAAGCTTGGGTAATTCCCTGTTCCTGAACTAGCACTGCCTACAATGCTACCTTGACTCCCGAAGCTTTGGTAATTCCCTGTTCCTGAACTAGCACTGCCTGCAGTGCTACCTTGACTCATGAAGCTTTGGTAATTCCCTGTTCCTGAACTAGCACTGCCTGCAGTGCTACCTTGACTCCTGAAGCTTGGGTAATTCCCTGTTCCTGAACTAGCACTGCCTGCAGTGCTACCTTGACTCCTGAAGCTTGGGTAATTCCCTGTTCCTGAACTAGCATTGCCTGCAGTGCTACTTTGACTCCTGAAGCTTGGGTAATTCACTGTTCCTGAACTAGCACTGCCTGCAGTGCTACCTTGACTCCTGAAGCTTGGGTAATTCACTGTTCCTGAACCAGCAATGCCTGCAGTGCTACCTTGACTCCTGAAGGTTTGGTAATTCCCTGTTCCTGAACCAGCAATGCCTGCAGTGCTACCTTGACTCCTGAAGCTCGGGTAATTCCCTGTTCCTGAACCAGCAATGCCTGCAGTGCTACCTTGACTCCTGAAGCTTGGGTAATTCCCTGTTCCTGAACCAGCAATGCCTGCAGTGCTACCTTGACTCCTGAAGCTCGGGTAATTCCCCGTTCCTGAACTAGCACTGCCTGCAGTGCTACCTTGACTCATGAAGCTTTGGTAATTCCCTGTTCCTGAACTAGCACTGCCTGCAGTGCTACCTTGACTCCTGAAGGTTTGGTAATTCCCTGTTCCTGAACTAGCACTGCCTGCAGTGCTACCTTGACTCATGAAGCTTTGGTAATTCCCTGTTCCTGAACTAGCACTGCCTGCAGTGCTACCTTGACTCCTGAAGCTTTGGTAATTCCCTGTTCCTGAACTAGCACTGCCTGCAGTGCTACTTAGACTCCTGAAGCTTGGGTAATTCCCTGTTCCTGAACTAGCACTGCCTGCAGTGCTACTTTGACTCCTGAAGCTTGGGTAATTCCCTGTTCCTGAACTAGCACTGCATGCAGTGCTACCTTGACTCCTGAAGCTTGGGTAATTCCCTGTTCCTGAACTAGCACTGCCTGCAGTGCTACTTTGACTCCTGAAGCTTGGGTAATTCCCTGTTCCTGAACTAGCACTGCCTGCAGTGCTACTTTAACTCCTGAAGCTTGGGTAAATCACTGTTCCTGAACTAGCACTGCCTACAGTGCTACCTTGACTCCTGAAGCTTGGGTAATTCCCTGTTCCTGAACTAGCACTGCCTGCAGTGCTACTTTGACTCCTGAAGCTTTGGTAATTCCCTGTTCCTGAACTAGCACTGCCTGCAGTGCTACCTTGACTCCCGAAGCTTGGGTAATTCCCTGTTCCTGAACTAGCACTGCCTGCAGTGCTACCTTGACTCCTGAAGCTTGGGTAATTCCCTGTTCCTGAACTAGCACTGCCTACAATGATACCTTGACTCCTGAAGCTTGGGTAATTCCCTGTTCCTGAACTAGCACTGCCTGCAGTGCTACCTTGACTCCTGAAGCTTGGGTAATTCCCTGTTCCTGAACTAGCACTGCCTGCAGTGCTACCTTGACTCCTGAAGCTTGGGTAATTCCCTGTTCCTGAACTAGCACTGCCTGCAGTGATACTTTGACTCCTGAAGCTTTGGTAATTCCCTGTTCCTGAACTAGCACTGCCTGCAGTGCTACCTTGACTCCTGAAGCTTGGGTAATTCCCAGTTCCTGAACTAGCACTGCCTGCAGTGCTACCTTGACTCCTGAAGCTTGGGTAATTCACTGTTCCTGAACTAGCACTGCCTCCAGTGCTACTTTGACTCCTGAAGCTTGGGTAATTCCCTGTTCCTGAACTAGCACTGCCTGCAGTGCTACTTTGACTCCTGAAGCTTTGGTAATTCCCTGTTCCTGAACTAGCATTGCCTGCAGTGCTACCTTGACTCCTGAAGCTTTGGTAATTCCCTGTTCCTGAACTAGCATTGCCTGCAGTGCTACCTTGACTCATGAAGCTTTAATAAATCCCTGTTCCTGAACCAGCACTGCCTGCAGTGCTACCTTGACTCCTGAAGCTTTGGTAATTCCCTGTTCCTGAACTAGCATTGCCTGCAGTGCTACCTTGACTCATGAAGCTTTAATAAATCCCTGTTCCTGAACCAGCACTGCCTGCAGTGCAACTTTGACTCTTGAGCCTTAGCTCACTTCTTGTTCCTGCCCCAGCACTGCCTTCTATGCTATTTTGTTTTTTTGATTCCTTAACCTGCTCTATTCCAGTATACCCTTGTAGCCTCCCCTTCTGTATATCCTTTTCCAGTCCCTGCCTTTCTTCCCATTTCCTTGGTTCCGGTTCTAGTTTGTTGTCTTTCTATTCAGCTGTCTTGCTTCTGTTACCTTGTATGTGTGTTACCTGCTTTCTGCCAAGTGTGTCCTGTCATTTCCTTCCTTTCCTGTTAAGCACTCCTCCTTGCTAGCTCCTTGTCTATTGTGCTTGTGTTTAGTTCTACCCCTTTGCTGTTACTGCCTTGCGCGTTCCTGTTTGATCGCCAGGATCCGTGGGCACAGCTGACTACCTAGGTGGTGTTTCTTGTTCACTGTGAGTATCGTCTTTGAGTTACATTTATAACATCACTATAGGTATAAGCTCCACAGACTCTGCCTTTGCATCCATATCCTACATGTGGGTATTTGCAGTCAGTATCTGTAACAGCAATTGTGGGTGAGAAACTTACTGAGCTTCAGTCTTCCCGTGTGGAGCTCCTGAGTGCTTTACCCCACACACCCCTTTATTGGTAATGTTGTTTCATATATATGTCTTGCACATTCGTCCTGGGTGTAGTTATTCTGAATGCTAAATTGCTTTGTGAGTGCACTTCTTTTATAAGTCTTACCCATCTTGTTCACTTGTACAGGCTTCCCCTCTGGATCCCTCTTTCTCCTCTGACTCCCTGTAAGATCCTGGGCAGCGCTGTACTCTTCTTCCTGTGTAAGTTTTCTACCCAGTGCCCAGTCCTTGCCCAAGTCCCTGACTGTGTTCCCCACATAGTCCCGGACAGTCCCTGACACAAGACCTATGTGACTCCCTAACCACCTTCTTTCACCGCAAAATCGCAGACATCCACAACAGCTTCAAGTCCCAGACCCTCCCGACAGCCACTGAGGCCGTCCCCCCAGCCACACCAACCTCCTGCTCTCCTGGACCCAGGTCAACGACGACGACACCGTCAAAATCATGAACACCATCTACTCCGGCTCACCTTCTGACCCCTGCCCTCATCACATCTTCAACAAAGCGAGCTCCATCATCGCACCCTAACTCCGGAAGACCATCAACAGCTCCTTCGAGACTGCCACCTTTCCGGAAAACTGGAAGCACGCCGACATTAATGCCCTATTCAAGAAACCCAAGGCGGACCCAAAAGACCTCAAGAACTTCTGGCCCATTTCCCTGCTCCCATTCCCGGCGAAAGTCATCGACAAGATCGCCAACAGGCAACTGACCCGATACTCGAGGAGAACAACCTGGACCCATCCCAATCCGGTTTCCGCAGCAACCACAGCACCGAAACTGCCCCCATCGCTGCCACCGACGACATCAGGACCCTACTGGATAGCTGCAAAATCGCAGCCCTCATCTTCCTGGACCTTTCGGCCTCCTTCGACACCGTCTGCCACCATGCCCTACGTACACCCCTCCATGCGCAGGGATCCACAACAAAGGCCTGTACTGGACCACCTCCTTCCTCGCCGACAGAACGCAGAGGGTCCGCCTCCATCCATTCCGATCTGAAGCCACCAAGATCACCTGTGGCGTACCCCAAGGATCTTCCCTCAGCCCAACCATTTTCAACGTCTACATGGCACCGCTTGCCAACATCGGCCAATCACACAACCTCAACATCATCTCTTACACCCAGCTGATCCTCTCCCTCACCAAGACGCAGCCACCGCCAAAACCAACCTCCACGAAGGAATGAAGGCCGTCGCCGAATGAATGAAAAACAGTCACTTGAAACTGAACTCAGAGAAGACAGAGGTCCTCATTCTCGGCCCCACCCCCTCCACCTGGGACGACTCCTGGTGGCCGACTGCACTGGGAGCCACACCTACACCAACTGACCACGTACACAACCTGGGGTTCATCCTGGACTCATCGCTCTCAATGACCCTACAGGTCAACGCCGTCTCCTCCTCCTTCTTCAACACCCTCTGCATGCTTTGCAAGATCTGCAGATGGATCTCCACTGGAACCAGAAGGACAGTCACTCAGGCCCTTCTCAGCAGCAGACTAGACTACAGCAACACCCTCCTCACAGGAACAAAGGCCAAACTCCAGAAAAGACTACAACGCATACAGAACGCCTCTGTACGCCTCATCCTCAACATCCCCCGCCGCACCCAAATCCTAACTCACCTGAGAGACCTGCACTGGCTCCCAGTCAACAAGAGGATCACCTTAAAACTCCTCACCCATGCTCACAAAGCACTCCACAACACCGGACCAGTATACCTCAACACGCCATTCACCTTCTACACCTGAACCGCCAGTTTCGCTCCGCTGACCTCACCAAAGTCCCACGTATCAACAGGACGACCACCGGCAGCAGATCATTCTTCTACCTCACTGTCAAGAGATGGAACACCCTCTCCACTCACCTGCGACAGACCCAGGGCCTGCTGACCTTCAGGAGACTGTGATATTATCAACAATGGTCCATTCGGGTAAGAACAAAATTGCTTCAAATACTGTACGTATCTCAAAACATATTTATGGTATAATAGTATTACTTATTACAACATCTAGATTAAATCATTAAGTGCAAACCAAACAAGAGGAAGGGTCAGGACATGTTTTTTAATCAGTGAATTATTTTTCATTCATGTTTTATCTTTTAGTTTTCAACTGACTCCTTAAGATATGCATAAAGATCATTTACAAATCAGTGAAAGTTGTGACATAAAGTGAAAAATTGTGACTGAGTGATAGAACAATTAGTGACCTATATACATGTGAATGGGAAGTATTGAGGGGGAAAGAAGTTAGAAAGACAATCTCTGGTTTAGTAATTCTCAAATCCAACACGCTATATTAGTTAGCTATTTTACGCTGGACTCGGTTGATTGGTCCTTATGGTATTTTGTCGACGTTTCGACCCTATAGACGCCTTGGTTGAGGGTCTCTGGCGGGTCTTCTTCAGGACGGGGGAGAGTGATATCGCGCCGGATATTTTGGCACCAGCCTGGGTCCCCTCATGGGTTGGACACCTTGGAGTTGTGCTGGTTAGGGTCTCCTCTTCTGTGCTGTTTAGTCAAATGAGAACAGACATCTGCCTCTATAATGATTAAAGTTATTTACCGCAATCATAGTTTAGATTCTCGTCATTATTCAGGGAGTCAAGACGTGCCTAGCGACGAGGCAACGTCCTCTAGGCAAATGGGGAAGTGAGCACATTAGCGGCCCTGCACTTGGAGACCGATCAGGATAGAGGGAGCAGAACGGATGGTGGACGTTTCTTGACTCCCTGAATAATGACCAGAATCTGAACTATGATTGCGGTAAATAACTAACGAAGAATCAAATCCCAACAAGACTAAGACAGTGAGTGAGTCTCCTAGACTAACGGAGGCAACCTAATGATCGTTGGAAATAGTCGACAGACGATTCATAAAAAACAAGGAAACGCCTAGGTCAACAGGATTTAATCATTATAGAGGCAGATGTCTGTTCTCATTTGATTAAATAGCACAGGAGAGGAGACCCTAACCAGCACAACTCCAAGGTGCCCAACCCATGAGGGGACCCAGGCTGGTGCCAAAATATCCGGCGCAATATCACTCTCCCCCGTCCTGAAGAAGACCCGCCAGAGACCCTCAACCAAGGCGTCTATAGGGTCGAAACATCGACAAAATACCATAAGGACCAATCAACTGAGTCCAGCGTAACATAGCTAACTAATATAGCGTGTTGGATCTGAGAATTACTAAACCAGAGATTGGCTTTCTAACTTCTTTCCCCCTCAATACTTCCCATTCACATGTATATAGGTCACTAATTGTTCCATCACTCAGTCACAATTTTTCACTTTATGTCACAACTTTCACTGATTTGAATTGATGCGCCGTATTTGTAAATGATCTTTATGCATATCTTAAGGAGTCAGTTGAAAACTAAAAGATAAAACATGAATGAAAAATAATTCACTGATTAAAAAAACATGTCCTGACCCTTCCTCTTGTTTGGTTTGCACTTAATGATTTAATCTAGATGTCGTAATAAGTAATACTATTATGCCATAAATATGTTTTGAGATACGTACAGTATTTGAAGCAATTTTGTTCTTACCCGACAGGACCATTGTTGATAATATCATTGTATTGCCCAGGTTCTGAGGGACACTGGGTTACCCCATAGGAAATATACGACCTTCAGGAGACGTCTCAAGGCCTGGCTGTTCAAGCTATAGCTGCACCCCTTCTCCCCTTAGTGCCTTGAGACCCTCACAGGTGATTAGTGCGCTATACAAATGACTGGTTGATTGATTGATTGATGATATCCATTCATTTTACTAGCCCAAAGTAAAGTACCCTGGAGTAATTTTTCTGCATGAATTGTAATCCCTTGCTTGGGGAAATTTACCAGCTTTATAGAATATTGAGAAATCTTTCTATAACTAAAATTGGGGATGGTTAAATTAGTCAAAATATCTATCTTGCTTTGGTTTACTTATGTGTTCTTGACTACACCTTGATACACTTTGACTTTAATTTTGAAGCAAAGTAAATTCTAGATATACTGTGTCAGTAGTGGTCCCATATACAGCCTACAAATGGCTACATCTATCTAAACAGGTTATTCCGAACCTGCTGGAATATTTAGGCTTCAGTCGGTACAAGGATTGTGCCCAGCCAGGACTACCTGGCCCTGTGGCATAATTAGACCAGGACGTGACTTCTAATTTTAGGGTATCCACGGTGTCTGGAGCCAGCTTTGCAAGTATTATCTCCTACTTTAACCTTATTCTTACTTATGTGCCAGTAACCACTTCTCTGAAACCATTGTTGAATCTATTGGTTCATTGCAAGATTAGTGCATTCCACGCACTTGGTCCCGCTTTTGAACCTTAATGGGTTCGCTAGTTTGGATGCAGCTTTTTCACCTCATTTTGTTTCTCTAGAGAATAACTTGTAAATATCTTCAAGTAAGGGCATGTGTGACATCCAGTGTATCCAATGGCAGTGCTTTATTATGTCATCCAATGATTGGCTGCTTCCCTTTTCTTACTGCACTTAGTAAATGATGCTGTTGACCAATTCAAGGGTGAAGCTGGCATTTTGACTTGGGGATTGTCTCTATTTTGCTAATCTATGCTGTAGGATCTCCGAAACAGCCTAACTTAAAGTTGCAACACTTCCAGAGGATAGCTAGAAGTTTTACAGCCTTTCTGTTTAGCTGAATGTGTATTTATTATTATTATTATTATTATAATTAAGCTTGTAAAGCGCGACAGCTACCCGAAGGTTTCCCGGCGCTAAATTGAAGAAATGTGAGGGGGAAAGTCAGAATAGGGCTATTAGGTGTTAAATAGCCAGGTTTTTACTTGCCTACGGAACCTGAGAATGTTGGATTCAGTACGTATCTGAAGGGGAAGAGAATTCCAGAGCGAGGGGGCCAGCCAGTCAAATGAGCGGCCACCCATTCTGGCTTTTTTGATTCTGGGAACAGAAAGTAAGTATTGATTCGAAGAACGTAGATTACGAGGGGGATGATATAGCTGTGCCAAAGGGTTTAGGTAAGAGGGGGCTAGACCAGAGTTTATTTTATGAATGATACAGAGGGCCTTAAATTTTGTTCGGTTTTCAATTCGGAGCCAGTGCAGAGAGCGTATGGCCTTGGAAGTAGAAGAGGTGTAAGGTAACTTGCAGAGAAGTTGCGCTGCCATATTCTGGACTGTCTGCAACTTACTCGTCACCTCTTTAGTGGCTCCCAGAAGAAGGATGTTCCCGTAGTCCAGTCTAGACGTAATAAGAGCCTGGACCACGGTCTTCTGAGTGTCCAGGGGAAGCATCCAAATAATTTTTCGCAACCACTTGATGATAGTAATACAAGAGGATGATGTTTTAACCACATGATTCTTCATGGACAGTTGGTTGTCAAAAGTGACACCAAGGTTGCGAGCTGTTTTGGATGGAATAGGCAAAGGGCCCATTTGGGAAGGCCATTGCCGGGGTCCCCATAAGGTGGTGTTATGACCGAA
This sequence comes from Lissotriton vulgaris, assembly GCF_964263255.1. Classification (NCBI taxonomy): domain Eukaryota; kingdom Metazoa; phylum Chordata; class Amphibia; order Caudata; family Salamandridae; genus Lissotriton; species Lissotriton vulgaris. The sequence continues at coordinate 1,831,812,455 of NC_141694.1, forward strand.
CAAAAGAACCTCAGTTTTGCTCCCATGTAGTTGAAGCTTGTGATCCAACATCCAGGCTGCGATATTATTCAGTCCTGTACACAGGGAGGAGGAATCGGAAGAAGAATCAGAAGAAAGGGAATAGATGAGCTGGGTATCATCAGCGTACGAGTAGATAGTGAGCCCGGCTTGCTCTGCAATAGTAGCCAAGGGTCTAATGTACAAATTGAAGAGCGAGGGGCTCAGGATGGAACCTTGCGGTACACCGTACTCTGATGTGAAAGTTTGAGAAGCAGAGGGCGTGGAAAATACTTGAAATGTGCGATTTGATAAAAAGCTAACAAACCAGTTGAGAGCTATGCCGATAATGCCTGATGATCTGAGGGCATTGATAAGGATGGGATGGGAAACCGTATCAAATGCGGCACTCAGATCAAGTAAGATGAGTGCCACGGTTTCCCCTTTATCAACTCGGCACCTGATGTTTTCAGAAACCCCTAGCAAAGTGGATTCAGTCGAGCCAGGGTAGCCCAGGGTTGTCAAAGCTCTCTTTGGTCCCACAGCAACAATGAGATTTGGGATAAATATGTCTTCTAACACATGATGGTAACACAAGGATATTCAGCTTAAACATGCAATTATAAATGAACAAGAAAAGTCATCTATTTGGCTCATTAAAGATGTATTTCTTTCCTGGAGATTTGTTTCTTTTGACTCTTTGCTCCTTACTTTTGTTTGCCCTTGTTTAGTTTAAACCAATTATGTTCTGCTTTTGTGTTTTATATACACACCCATTATTAAGTAAAATAAAAAGGCCCATTTGGAAAAGTCTTTTCTGCCCTGTTGTGACAGTTGCAAGTTTGACACCACTCCGCCTTCTATAGCTTTAAACACAATGGGCCCGATTCACAAAGGTAAACTGAGCCGAAAGTCTAACTTTTCAATTTTCAATATTCACAAAGGGCATTTACGAGTTAGACTTTTGTCTCAGTTTAACTTAAGTTTGCACTTAGACTTAACACCAAAACTTAAGTTAAACGGAGACAAAAGTTTAACTTTACTACTCGTAAATGCTCGTTGTGAATACCAAGAGTCATAAAGTTAGACTTTCGTCTTAGTTTACCTTTGTGAATTGGTCCCAAAATATATGTAGTGTACAGGTAGCCTATTCATGTTAGTGACTTTCAACTCTTATGTCTTTTTTATAATGGGTCATCTGGAGGTGAATTGTCTATACATCATGCTGTGTTCTCTCATTCTGTAATTGCAGGTGCCAACAACCCCGGCAGCTACCATCTTCTGCAACACATGTGTCACTATCCTCCAGCTCCCAACGCCCCACACTGGCACCAACTCACGAGTGATATCGGCATTCTGCCCTATCTGAGTTTGTAACACCACTGCCCCAGCAGCAGTGCAGCTTTCCAGCAAAGGAGAATGAGTCCCTCTGGAACATGGTTTTCTTTTCGCCTCCATGATTTTCAAGTGTTTTCAAAGAGTGCGAGAAAGCCCTCAGGGACTTGAATGTCCATTGCAAGGGCCTGTCCCTTTATTTATTTAATATATGTATTTATAAGAATATATATGTGAAACTTTCTGTCCATTGTTTGCAAGTGCACTTGGCTTTAATTTAAGTCGGGCGTGCAAGAAGTCAGCAGTTTCTTTGAATTGCTCAAAGGCAGACACTGGTATGTCTTTTTCCTCTGATGTCATCTTGTCCATCAGCGTAGCATTTCTGTTCATCTATTAAGAGCTACAAACAAGCCGCCAAGATCTCCTGCAAATGCTGCAATATTTGGGGAGGGGGCACAGCGTAAAAGCACCAAACAGCACCTGCATTGCCTATACCTCGCCAAGACACACAAAGGATCTGGGTGTTCCATCGGGGAAATGCCCCTGCATTACTTATGCCTTGCCAAGGAACATATACATCTGGGTGTTCCGTCTGGGAAATGAACCTACATTGCCTATGCCTCATGAAGGAATATATGCATCTGAGTTATGGAGACCAATCGATCCAATGAGAGAGCAAAGGCTCCTCTCCTCTGATTCCTTGATTAAGTTATTACCTCAGATATGATGTGCAGTGAATCAAAGTTTTACTTTAATTCTTCAAGAATAAAAGGCCATCCCCCCCTTCCTTGTAGGTCAGCTAACAATAATAGTGTTCTATGGAATATCAGATGACATGTGGGTGCTAAGCTTGAAGTAGCTGAAATAGGTACATGTTAGAACCCTGGATGCTGGCACAGCCGGGAACTAGCAAGCACCAATTAATACTAGAAATCAACAATGGTTAAAAATCTGTTTCTTTCTTTCCTGCCTTTGTTTGCTAGCTGCATGGATATGTGATACGCGGAATACACTGCCAAACATGGCAACTCTCATTTTGGGACACAGCCTGGAATGTTTCTTTTTAGCTATTGAAGCACAGAACCTCTCTCAATGCTCATGTTAAAGGGTAATCACAACATGTTGTAAGGAGTGTAAGGGTTTGCATATTCCTCACCCTAATCGACAGCAATCATAGCTGGTGAAACACACAGTTAGAAATCAGTTAAATGCATTCAACTGCAGGCATCACCAAATGAAAGGATTACTTGTGTAATGAGTTAAGATCACCCAGCAGCGCAATAACAATATGACACAGGCTTGAAAGATATGTGAACTGGAACATATTATACAAGACATGATGATGAAGTTGTCTGTTTAAGGGGTGTTGATTTGATGGAGAATGGAGACCCTGACATAGAGGACATTCGATCAGATACTTCATCTGAAAGAAGACAACGAGGATAAAGATAACAGTGATAATTTCAGAATGTTTGGGATGTTTGTGATTTGAAGTGCTGTCTTAATGAGCGCATAGTTATAATACTATTAAATATGCCAAACCTGTACAGGCTGGAGTTTAACATAGAAATATCTGACAAAAAGGACTTAACTTGGGTGGTGCCAAGTGCTGCTTCAATACTAAGCATAGTTAATCACAGAAATGCTAGAACTGTACTAGGAATTCGGCTTCTATTCGGTTGCCCAAAATTACCATTGATGAAATGATGTAAAGATTGAAGTGGGATGTTTAAGTATTTGCCTTAGATTTTCCCATAGGATGCAGATCTTCTTGAATGCACTCAGAGTGGGGAAATGTAATTGGGCTTGGTTTTCTTTTTGTACCATTAATTGATAAAAACAGTAGTTGATTTTAAAGTTGTAGTTGAGCCTACGATGATAAGTTGCCTCATGTTACGGATGGTTTGAGCATATATGATAGAGCTGCCCATTAGCTGAATGTCCAGAGGTCTGGAGGAATGTCTATTCTGCAATACACGCAGATAATGTTATAGCCCAGGGGTCTCCAACCCGTCGATCGCGAGCTACCGGTAGCTCGCCGAACCCCCGTGGGTAGCTCGTGCCTTGCATCTCAATTTTGTAGCCTATCGTTCTCATTCATTGTTTTTAGGCCATTTTTCATAGTGGTTACCTGCCTTCACCAAAACCAGCTGCTCTGATTGGCCTAACTGAGCCTAGCGTGGGCGGGGAAGGTCGAAGAGGATGACGCTGTAGCTGAACTGCCTCTGCACGTCACTTGTCTTTCAAATTCTGGCACCGAGGTCTTGATTGTGTGCCGGAGCAAGCAGTAGTTGGGCCGGAGTGGAGCAGCAGGTCCCTGAGCCTGCTAGCAGGGATGTGGCACAAGCAGTATTGAACTGCTACGAGCCTGCGCTTCCTGCCTGACACATAATATCGAAGCAGTAGATAATCGGTAAGCAGGTTCTCTAAACTAGAATTGCGATGTGTGCCTTTCATACTCAGCCGCTTATATTTCATTGGCGCGAAAGACCGGGAATATCTTTTTCTCCCGTTTTACAGCTCTGGACTATAAATCTAGATCAGAAGCAGGGCGAGTTTCAGTTTCCTTTAAGGCACAAAACAAACAAAGCTCTCCCCGACTGCACTCCTAAGAGGAATGTAAATTATTCCACTCTTCAGCACAGCTATGAATTGATGGATTCCAGTGTCAACTCTTTCATACCGTCTGTAGCCAGGTCACTGACAGAGCCCGGACACACTGGGCCGAACTATAAATGTGTATTCAGTATTCAGGGAAAGTGATGTGTGTTTCCGATACTTAACACAGCAGCAGCTTGCTAACATTACTGCCAATAATATGTGACGCCGTCCCATTTCCATAGTGATATCCCGTTTCGTTCTAAATCTAAAAGAAACTTTTTTATGGATATTTCATGAAATAATAACACAGAATATCTCTGCAAAATGTCTAACACTCTCACGCAGTACTCGCATTCAAAATAAATGAAAGAAAAATGATATTTAAAGCAATCTGTTTACAAATGATTAAAGGTCATTCGGGCAATGCTCTCTGCAGAACAGTTTTGACTCTATCGGCCCCCTCAAAGGGTGGGGCTCTGGGCCAGAGCCCACTTTGCCCATGCCGTCTCTGTTCCTTGCGCATGTGGTAATAACACCAACACTGCAGCAGTTCCTCTAGTTTCCAGCTCATGGACAGATCTGGAGTATTCTGGTTAAATCTTCAGTTTAGGGGTTGAGTTTGACTGCTTCTTGAGAACAGCGCTTATTTGTTAAGAGTTCTTCAACTCCAAAATAGCCATCCTTCCTCTTTATTCAATAAAAGCAGTTAAAACAGGTGTTTAGCGTACTTTCATGAAGAGTCGGATCCCAAAGTTGATTTACAAATGCATTCATTGTGAGCTTCTGCCCTGGCCTTGTATCGGCATTGGCAAGGCAGTGTTGCAGATTTTATTTGCATATTAAATGCGGTCTAAAAAACAAATGGTGTGAAACTCTGCTTTATAAATGATTACATTTAATCATTGAAATAAAGCAGCATTTCAAACTCTTTTTTTCTCCAAATAAATAGCCTCTATCTCAGAAGTTATCCTGTTTACCAATTAAGCTACGGGGAGGTACGTACCTGCAGAGACAGAATAGCCACATAAACAACTGGATACCTTCTAATTGGCCCCGAGACTAGAGCATCTGTGACTGTTGAAATTGTATTTATTTTCACAAACTCAGTGAAACTTGCACTTGATTGGGCAGTGTATTAAGTTGAAAAATATGTATTCTACATACAGAGAGATTAAAGCCCCATAATGAATCAAAACAGTTCAAAATTATTTAAATCTGAACCAGGATGGGACATTTTAAAACTGTTAAAAAAAGGAGTATGTGTTGAGGGAGAAATAATTGAGGTTATTCATAATAAAATTGGTGTCTTTTTGGAAAACCAGTGACTGCACATCTAAGCTAGACTTAAAAAATAACATTTGGTAAGGAATATATGTTGAGGTATTGCTTTTGCAGTGTGTGAGCAAGCTGATCAAGGATCTCAAAAGGAGGTTATAGGCATGTATCCTGCAGCACCTCATTACACTTTCCAGTAAGTCTGCCATGCAAGAAAAGCTTTTGCTTCAGGTGGCTCAACCTGTAGCTGTCTGTAGTTTCAAAAGAAAGAGTGTGGTCCCTTTTGTTCAAACCACATTATGGGCTCCGAAGAAATTAGGCTTATAGTCAATGAAACTGGGCGCGGGCGGTCTCTAAAAAAAAATGCGCGAGGTGCTTGGCCTATAGTAGCTCACGACGATTTTCACTGATCAGAAGTAGCTCTCACTACAGAAAAGGTTGGAGACCCCTGTTATAGCCCGTCCCTCTCACCTTTGGGCTTTTTTCAGTGGACAAAGATGGGCAAACCAAGGGGAACTTTTGTATGATTTTATCCAGCAAATAATCATTCTAAATATGTATCAAAGAGAAGTTACCAGACCTACTGTGACATATGTGATCTGCAAGTATTGGTGAACAAGTTAAGGAAAAGAACCAAAACATGCTTATTTTTCATCCAGTTAACAATCTCAACTTGGCAGCACAAACTCTAAATACATTTGATTGGACGCATTAAAGCCTGTACACAACAGATGCTTGCCCCATTCTATGAAGAGGCTCCTAAGGTCAGTTAGTATCTCATTAACTATCAGTTTATTTCTCACAGCAGATTATTCCCCTTCTCCATCTTTCTCTCTCCCTATCATGTTATCTCTCTCTTTCCTGCTCTCATTTACCTACAAACGCTATGGCTTTGTCTCGCTGTCTAACCGCCCAACCGTTAATGTCATTCTGTATCTCTCTAACTCTGCCCATCTATCGCTTGATCAGTCAATCCATCTACTGAATAATCTAGCCACTCATTGATTAATCCCTATTTTTTTTTTATCAGTCGCATCAACAATCTATTGTTCTCTTTCTATTCATCATTCTGTTTCCCTGCCTGGCTATAGTTTTTGTCTAGCAGTAGTACCTATATACCTAGTTAGATGGCTAGACAAACAAACCAGAGATCCCAAATGCAAATGTAAAAACATACAATTTTTCAAGCCAATTCCTACGACTGCAAATCGCTGTCATGAAAACAGTGGAGAGGTCAAACTTGGTGTTATAAATGTTTGGCACAAAAGTATAACTTATTGTGATGATGTTATTCTGGCCATGCAATCCTCATGTAATTACAGATTTATCTATAAAAATGTGCAACATGTTTAACACTATGTGATATGCAATATCCTCTGCCCCGCACCAATTAACATATGGGGGAACAAGTGAGCTATTCGCTGTCCATTGATTGTAAAGAATAGAAGCCTGTAAGCACCAACCAGCGACTACTGTGTTGTGTTCAATGATCATTGCTGTTGATATATTTGTGAATGCCAAGTTTAGTATTTAGGGCCGGATTAACAGTGCGGCTAGAAGGGTACCCTGTCACAACGGCGATGGAGTACTTTTCCTGCCATACTGAAAGTCCAACCACCTCCTTTAGAGTCGGGCGGACCTTCAGTATTTCAGCGACGGAGACTGCTCCGTCTCCGCAGATGATATACCACTTCCAACAGCTCGACAGAGTATACACCATTGGTGGTTTTGCCATTTGTCCGCCCGTCATATTTAGCGTGGGCGAACAAATGGCAAGTTTTTACTTTCTCTTACCGCCATCCAAAACGTGGTGGCAAGTGAAAGTCAAAACATTTCAATGACTCGCACGCCAAGGGAGAAAACACCCATGGTGAAGGGGTCATTGTTTTTTTATTTATTTTCCAAAAGCAAATCCAGTTGCTGTGTGGCAAACTTTCATTGTATTTACAGACACCGCTCCTGCCAATGTAAGAGATGTCCAGAGGGGCAGTACAGCTCTAAATTTGGAGTGCGGTTCCTCCAACAGAGTCGTTCACTCTGAACGAGGAATCTTATTCTACACAAGGCCCTTTGCATCCTGAGTGTTTAGAGTCCATAAGTGAAAACAAAAATAAGGGTTCCCTTTTCATGTATTTTAAAAGAGAGACTTAAATCTCTAGGGGGTTCAGACCAAGGACAAAGGGTAAGCCATATGCTGTATCTAAGGTTGCATAGAGATTGACAAATTTACAATTAACTACAACTTTCCTTTGTTACTATAATCTTAAAAACCAATACATCAAAATAGATGAGAATGTATACACCAAATGGGATTTTGCTGCAAAAATATTTTTATTATCTGTTCATACCAAATTTTAGTATTTAAAAATTATCACATTTATTCATAAAATACATTAAAAATTCTTTATACAACAGTTTATCACACAAAATATGTCGACGCGGCGTTTCGGTGATTTGAGTCGTCACCTTCTTCAGGACAATATTTGATTTAAAATCACTCTGAATTTAAAAACAAAAACAAAATATTGCAATTACTTCAAAAATGTCATAGTGGTTGTTTACAGAACAGAACTTAACAGTAGTAATCTAATTGCACTTCAGTCTCCCCATTTTTATCTGTATTTGACATCATATTTTCAAATAAGTTACATCCTCATCGTTTATTCGATTTTCAACACTTTTTATACAGTTAATCAAGCTAAAATAGTCAAGAGTTAAAAAAAGGAGTTAAAAAAAGGAAAAAAGAAATCATTTCTAAATTTAACAAACTTTATTATAACAGGCCTATACCATATTTGTAAATCCCGCAACCTCATTGTGGTCAAACCCGTTCTTGACATCCCCTTGAAGCATTTTTGTACTGATGGGGGTTGAGTTATGTATTTTACACCTCCCTCTCTTGTTTGCCTCATCGCTTAGCGATTGATCATATTGGGTTTTCTTGTTATTGTACCCCTTTTGACGGAATAAACTTCCGTTTCGCTACAGAATATACTTTACACCATACATTCCTAAAATGAGCTGTAGGTGAGTCGCTTTAATCAATGGGCGATTCTCAACTGGTACGATAGTATCGTGATTTCTATAAGTTACAACAAAGGGCGTCATCAGTTCACCTTGCGCTGTATATTTACATTTCCTTGTCATTTATATTCGTCTTCCCCATTCATCCTGATGATGAATGGGGAAGACGCTATTAAATGACTGCACTTTCCCCGTAGGAACATTTATATCTGACCCAGAGGGCCCGGTAGTGGACGGAAATTACCAAAACTCAATCCTACTAAGAGGAACATCCGTAGAAAAAGGTAAATTTTGACAAATATAAATGACAAGGAAATGTAAATATACAGCGCGAGGTGAACTGATGACGCCCTTTGTTGTAACTTATAGAAATCACGATACTATCGTACCAGTTGAGAATCGCCCATTGATTAAAGCGACTCACCTACAGCACATTTTAGGTATGTATGATGTAAAGTATATTCTGTAGCGAAACAGCAGTTTAATCCGTCAAAAGGGGTACAAAAACAAGAAAACCCAATATGATCAATCGCTAAGCGATGAGGCAAACAAGAGAGGGAGGTGTAAAATAAATAACTCAACCCCCATCAGTACAAAAATGCTTCAAGGGGATGTCAAGAACGGGTTTGACCACAATGAGGTTGCGGGATTTACAAATATGGTATAGGCCTGTTATAATAAAGTTTGTTAAATTTAGAAATGATTTCTTCTTTCCTTTTTTTAACTCTTTTGACTATTTTCGCTTGATTAACTGTATAAAAAGTGTTGAAAATCAAATAAACGATGAGGATGTAACTTATTTGAAAATATGATGTCAAATACAGATAAAAATGGGGAGACTGAAGTGCAATTAGATTACTACTGTTAAGTTCTGTTCTGCAAACAACCACCATGACATTTTTGAAGTAATTGCAATTTTTTGTTTTTAAATTCAGAGTGATTTTAAATCAAATATTGTCCTGAAGAAGGTGACGACTCAAATCACCGAAACGCTGCGTCGACATATTTTGTGTGATAAACTGTTGTATACAGAATTTTTAATGTATTTTATGAATAAATGTGATAATTTTTAAATATTCAAATTTGGTATGAACAGATAATAAAAATATTTTTGCAGCAAAATCCCATTTGGTGTATACATTCTCATCTATTTTGATGTATTGGTTTTTAAGATTATAGTAACAAAGGAAAGTTGTAATTAATTGTAAATTTGTCAATCTCTATGCAACCTTAGATACAACGTATGGCTTACCCTTTGTCCTTGGTCTGAACCCCCTAGAGATTTAAGTCTCTCTTTTAAAATACATGAAAAGGGAACCCTTATTTTTGTTTTCACAATACTTAACCCCTCCCTTTTCATAAAAAGGGTTTCTCCTTTTATTTTTAAGCTAGAGTCCATAAGTGCCTCTTGGAGGCTGTGGTTGGAGTGGTATTTCTTCAGGGTGATGTGGCAGTGTGGAAGTGAAATGCTACTTCACACCAAACAACCTTTGCCTCTTGAGTCACATCTGCCGTCTTCTTTCACTCAACGTATTCTGAGTGTGTATCTCTACAACCCACTGAAGAAAAATAGGAGGTTTGAGTTTCCTGTTCACAAATATATCCATTCACTAAGCAGTTAAACATTTTATTCTTCAAAGATGTTCATCAGCTGAACTAGCTCACTTCTGTGACTGGCAGAAAAAATGGAAACATTTCAACCTCCATAACATTGAAAACTGAGATTTGTCAACTCTGGTGAGTCCAATGTCTTCACCAAGAGCCTACATGTTTGCACCATATCCTGTATGTAGTACACGCTTTTACAGATTCCCAATTAACCCCAGGTTTATTGTTGTTTTGTGTGTTTGTTATTGCATTATATATTTAAAAGAGGTGCACAGATACAAGCAGGAGTGATGATGGTCATCGAGTGTTAAAAAATGAAACTACAAAAAGCAAAGAATGATATATTCCTCGCATGATAATTCTTTATAGTATCAACTTATAAGGACCAAAAGAATTAATTACACGACTACGAGGAGACACAATTCATTTACTTCATGACTTATTTACAAGCGATTAAAGTAACATGACATTAGAATCATACACATTAGGATATTATTAATAGCACACTCAAAAAAGAATAAACCAATCAACACCCAGTGTGGGCAGCAGCAATCTAAATGCCTTTGTGTGATGTATAGTCAACAGTCACACTTGCTTCTTGATCATTTTGTGAATAAGGCACAAATATAATAATATTAATACATACAAAGAAAATCCAGAAAACTATAGTTCCAGTTCCAGTTCCAATTTCTCAGAATGTTAGGCCTGTCAAACCGTACGAAACCCCATAACATAGCAGTAGGACCGGGGACTGTGCCATAGTTCTTTGGAAAGCTCGGTCCTCTGATAAATGTTTTTTGTGACGGGAATCTCTGAGAAGTCTTTAAAGCCTAGGACCCTTGTCTAGAGGTGTCGACGTGTTTCGACCCCAATGTTTTCCAGGTTCTCCTCAGGACGGGGAACAGAGGCTCTTTGGTTTAAAAGCCAGATGGGGTATAGCATTGGATGCCATATTGGTAAGTGTTAGAACAACAGATCCTTGTCATGGCCTACATAGTGTGATCATTGACCTCAGCATTGCCCAAAGGTGCCATGGAGAGGACACCAGACTCAGAGAGGAGGAAGATGCTCTAGCATTACTTTTTTGTTCCAAAGAAGGACAAAGCCCTCATGCCTATTTTGAACCTCCACCCGCAGAACTTATTTCCGAGGTAGGAAAGGGTCAAAATGCTCACTATAGCTCAGATCCTGTCTACTCTAGGCCCAGGAGACTGGATTGCGTCTATGGACTTGCAGGACATCATATTCCAGCCTTTAGATCCACAGGCGGAGTAAGGTAAGCCAGGAGCATTTTCAAGTTTTCTTGCTTCCCTTTGCTTACCACTGCACCCACAGCCCCTGCAGGTGAGGGCTGCCCATCTCGGCGATCATGGTACACGTATTCCTGTACCACACATACACTTCCATTCATTGGGGCAATTTTGGACACAGTGACATTCAGGTCCTGTCCTCTGCTGCAGTGAGTCCGGGATTCATGATATAATCCTTATGCTTCAGCATCAGTCCTGGGTTTCGGTGAGGATGGCTCTGAGGCTTCTTGACCTCCTACCCTTGTGCATTCTCATCCTGAATTGCAGGTAGGTTCTGCGGGCCTTGCACTGGAACCTCAGATATCAGTCGACCAGTGCTTAACTTGTAAAATATTAAGTGCCAGGGCCCCTTCTCTGAAGGCCGCTGCAGCCTGCACCACCCATACCCTGCCAACGCTGCCTATGGCAGTACAAGCATAGCACCAAACCTCCGCACTCCTACGAGTGTGACAATTAAGACTATTATTGGCCACACAAAGCTATACTAATGGCAGGAGAGGCTGGTGTTATTCATTTTCAATGTATATTGACTTAATAAACATGGTTGTTATGCTCATCTCGAAAGGAAAAAGACAGCGCCACCATGTGGTGGACTGTAGCTAGAGCTGGTGCTGACAATTAAGTGCCAGTGCTGAGCCTCTAAAACCACCAGCACAATTTAAGCACTGCAGGAGTGCCTCGCTGACTCCATCCAGATCTTTTTAGGAGATGCCCCAGGAATGTCTGTGGTGGTATACAACAGCCAAACACACCTTTGGCAGGCAAGTCCCCCTCCTGCACACAGAGCTCATGGTGGTGACCAATGCGTCTTTGCTTGGTTGCGGGGACCTTTTGAGAGACGAGAAGATTAGAATGTGCCTTGAAGTCATCCAGAACTAGATGTCAAGAACCTACTATAAGCTTTGTGAACCTGACAAAGAAAAATATCCTCAGGCTCAAAGCTGGTTATCTGTCATGACTCTAGATGACTACAGTCCACAGCGGAAAGTCAGTGGGAAATTACTTGTTCTCAAGAAAGTTCTCTCTGCCTAAGAATCTACACATTCCAGAAAGAGAACCCCAAGTTACGAGTGGCATGGAGGGGTGTCTGCAAACACTCATACAAAAAGGGGGACCTTGTCTCATGAAATAGTGTTATTCCAGGATAATTTTAAAGCTTGTTTCCTATTAGAGTGCAGGAACCAGCATGCCTTGTATTCCGGTTAGGTGATGCCGTTCATACCCGTAGTACCCAACAAGATGGCATGGCACCCTACCATGATCTCGCCTCATTCTTTGAGGAGAAGATTATGAAGGGGAGTGTTTGTTGACCATGGCCAACAATCAGAAGGAGGGTCTGATTTAGTGGCTACTTCGTCTCCCTCTGACGCATCTGTCCTGGGCATGTGCTCCTTCCAGTACTTCAAAAAAGTATCACAGATTTATTCAAACTCCAATCCTAGCCGACCTTCCTTCTCAGGGATAAGGCCCATGAACATTGCCCCATCATCCATAAATTCACTATTGTCTCCCAAAAAAAGGATGTTTTACAGCTTCCTTCACCCGGTCCATCCTATCAATCCTTTGCTGGACCTATTCCAACAATCTGATGAATACTTCTAACTGCAGAGTCCTCACCTTTAAAATATTCCCCAGCCATTAGATTAGAATACTGAAGTACATATAGATTTCAATTTGAAAAATTATCATCACCAACGAAAAGCTGCCGGGCTCCAGATCTTTGTTCGTAGGCATGAAAAGAAAGGAGCTGACTTCGGTGTGAACGTGTGACACTAATACGTGGTTCTGCTTTGTCACTTCCGGGGTGGAATAAAGCCAACATGGATCCACCTGGCACCCCCTAGTGGCGCATGGGTGCAGTGCTTTGAAAAAGTTATGGATCTAGTCTTGCACCTGTGGAATTGTCAAAAGATGAAGAATCTATGGTTGGGTAGAGGATCCACCAGAAAGAGAGTTACCAAAGTAAGTAACTTATTCTTCTAGTTTCAAATCTACAGCTGTCCTACTTCTAATAACCATGGTTTCAGAAATACTGTCAAATGCACATAAGGAAGGGGACCCCCTGCGACAATGGAAAGTTCCTGAGGCAGGTAAAGGAAGCAATTATAATGTAAATCCTCAGGCAACCGATTCAAACATATTAACACATGGTTGTACAATAAACAGAGCTCCTAAACCACTATTTGATATAAAAAGAATCAAAATTGTTTTATTATCAATGAGTAACTCGGACAAAACATGACCTACACATAAATATACATTAAAAAAAGGCCCTGAAACAATCAATGCAACCACATCTATCTTAGCCCATGCTCATTCAAAAAATTCATACTGGAAAAATCCAAAACATTGATGATGCAATATCTTCTAATTAGATGCTACCAAATACAGAGGATATCACTAACACAGTGTATCACTGATTACTGTAGAAATTTGGCCTTAGCACATGGCAGACAAATACAGAAGCCCAATCTTCATCGAATTGATAAATGCGTAATGGCTGGAGTGCACCCTGCACTAAACGAATCTCTCCACACATGTTTCGGCACACAGGCCTTCATCAGGACAGCCTATCTTCATTGGCTAATTACCTGTGTTAGTAGGTCGCACGCTTTTGAATGTCTGGTGCACTCAGGTAATGCATGCAAACTTGCTCGAGGTGAAAGGGTTTTGATTGGCACATGCCATGGACATAATCCAGGAACATGATTAATTATTACACACACAATATCTTTTATCCTGTTCAGGATACAGAGCTCTTATAAAATTGATTATATACCTTTATAGATTATTTGATTCAATAAAGATTGGCTCTCCTGATGAATGCCTGTCTGCCAAAAGACACGTAGACAGATTTGTTGAGTACACTAGTCATATAAATAACTAAGGCCCTCATTAGAAGTTGCTCATTATTGAAGCAATGATTATCATAGCCAATAAAAAGCGACATCGAGGGGCTCAGTATTTAGCAGCTGCAATAATTGTCACTTAACATCTGGGGTGGCTCCTCTATTAAGATGGAAGAGGGCCGCCCCACTAAAAACATGCCCCCAGGGGTAGGAAAATCGAATGTTAATAAATTACCATTTTTTTTTCAAAGCCCTGTCCCGAGCCAAGAGTGAGGATGGGGGGCTGGGCTTTCTTCTGCTGTCAGTCAGGCAATTGCAAAAAACACAGTTGATGGACAGAATGCAGAACAATGTCTTACATTCACCCCAGTACAAAGATCTGGGCCTAAATCCATCGTTTTTTGCACTCCACACCACCCTAGGTCAGACAATGGCTATAAGCAAATCAGCCTTGACCCTGTGCCTCATGGGAACAGTCCAGCCCAAACTACCAAGCCATGTCTTTCCCAGACCGGAATCAAGCATCCAAGGACCGGTTTCTGGCTATCAGCCTTCTTCAGCCTGGATAGCTTGACTCCAGTGATGTGGAGTGCCTGGGACTCATGTCTGAGCAATAGCAGAAAGCAGTGATAGGCAGGGCACAGGTCTTTTTGGCAGGCCGTCTTGCAGCAGACAGCCAGACAAGCACAGTTTAAACCTCTCTAACTCAGCTGTCTTCAACAGATGGGTCACAGACAGCATATGGCTCCAGTATCCTCTGGAGCGGCGAGAGAAGCTGCCCCCACCAATCCTGGCACTGCTTTCATGATGCATGATGCATGAAAGAAGCGCCAGGATTGGTTACTGCAGCTTCCTAGTCCCGCGTTGGAGCCAGCCTGCCTGGAGAACAGAAAAACCGAGCGAGGATGACTTCATACCAGGAATGAAGGTATTTGTAATTCTTTTTTAAATGTATTTATTGGAAGAACGAAGGTTTTTTCTCAGTAGGAGGGTGCACTGCCTGTTTATACGCATATGGTTATAGGGAAACAAGAGTTAGCTGGTGCTGTACGGCGAGTGGTCAAACCCAAACCACTCCTGTGAGCATAAATACTGCTCCTTAATACTTAAATGGTTTGCCGCAGCACTCAATAAGTGAAGACGTTATGTACAATGACAAGATACAAGCATATTCCAGATAACCAATTTGACAGAAGTTGACAATGACACGTGTTTCATCGCCTTAGCGACTCATCAGGGCTGAAACAAACAAAAGTGGCATATTGCATATACTTTTGGCAAAGTAAATTGTTGTGCCAGACCATGCTGGCTTGGTATTACATATGTACATTAGATGCTTCCTCCAGCAGTGAACATACAGTGATTTGTTCAAGTTTCTTAACTAGTGCAACCACAACACATTCGTGTCGAATATAGTGTCTGTTATCGATATAAATACAGCCGTGATTTGTACGTGATAGTGGTTGTGAGGATTTTGTGTGAGTACAGGTAATATCTACCTGTATGTGGTAACTGGTCCCAATGACACATCATGATAACAGAACCTAAGGTGCAACGAGAGTGCCCTAATTGTGTGCGGCTCTTACATACTTCATGCCAAGCATTGTGCTCAAGTGAAAAACTGTGTCATTGAGTAGACATACCTAGATGGCCGTGTCAATATCCAAAGGTCTGTATAAATATACAAAAAAGGAGAAAACGGAAAAGAACTCATCACTAACAGTACTCGAGTGATGTTTAGGCAAAGAACGCCATAGTGAGACTCTAATGGAATTTTGCACGTGGACTCACCGCTTAGCTGGTGATAATTCCAACCCAGCCGGGCCTTCTCTAGTGGCACTAATGTCAGTGCGTCCAAACGTCGTGTGAGTCCTGGTATCTGTGACATAAGCAAGGTAACATATGTCACTGTGACCATATAATAATGCCCTCATTAGCTGATAGCTCTAAGCAGGTATTTTATCACGCCAGAGATGTCATCGACATTCTTGTACTCTGGTTGTGTTTCTATAAAATGCACTGGGTGTGAGTTATTGTGGTATCATATCCACAATTCTGTATCCTACGTGGAATATTATTCAAATCTTCCCACATGGAAAATCACTATAACTTATATTAACTAAAAAGCATGTGCGCTATGATAGGAGCTTGCGAACCACACATAGTCTATCATCATGTGTTTATAAAAGGGGTTAACCAAGGCTTCTATTCACTATCGATATACTAGAGTTACGCATAAGGTATTAACTAACATAATATAGCCGTTTAATCCCTAGAACTTACACTTGTTAATACAGCTTGTGCGCTAGAGGTACGGGCTCGGGAATCACGTGGTGTCTTTCACCAGAATAGCGATACTTCCAAGGTTCAGAAGTATACTGTCAAAAGAAGTATTTCAAGCATTAGTAACTTAATTATAACCATGGCACTTAGCGATGGTACTAGTTCCAACTTGGTCAATGTCTTACCCATATTACAAGATTGGTAGGAAACCTTGGTGCGGTTCCAAATCGAATAAGTATAGAGGCTGAAAAAGTGGATAAAAGCGGGATTAAGAGGACTCATTCACAGTGAGTGAATACACATGTAATGTATCCAAGTTGCTATCCGAGCGTGCATAATGCCCGCTTACCCGTGTGCGGCGTCAATCCAGCTCGTGTTGCTTCTCCCGGGCCCGGTTCCGTGTTTGTACACGTGATCGCCTGTTCGCTATTTAATAGCGCGTCACGTGATCAGAAGGCGTCTCCCACCGAGTGGATGCAACCTAGGAGGAAAACGTGTCGGCCATCTTGACACGATAAAAAGATCGAATTTTGTGCTTAAAATTATCGGGTTTCTCCATTATTATCGCGTTTCAGTTCATGGGGATAGAGTTTGTAATGAAAACTGAGAAATTTGTGAATTCCATGTAGGATGTTGACATTACGTAAGATAGGTAATCTATATAGTTGAGTTCGTAATGTTCCATACGTCGAAAACAAAATTGTGCGTGTGTCATTATTTCACTGGATTCCATATTGCTACATGCTCCCCAGTGCATAATGACATTACAGTGCCTAAGTGTAGTGCGCACCGTGATTCAAATAGACAAAACGATCTGTCTTCTGTTGTGAAAGGGACCCATTCATACTGTGACATCCTTTCACAATACCATGGGTGTAACGTCAAGAACCATGTTTCAGTAATTACATTAGTCTCTGTCGGCGCAAGAGAAACATCCCCGCATTCAGAAAGATCTATAATTTACAATGTTTAAAATTTCCACAAATACATGTCTACAATATGGGTAATTTCCTATAATCTCTTAGATGAATATCACATATCAATCTCTGTATTTAGTCACCCAAGAAGTATTGCATCTCATGATCATAGTTCAATCCCAATTTCACTGATTTCAAACGCATAATCCAGGTCGCTTCACTGCGACGTAGTCTCAATTCACGATTACCACCTCTAATTGCAAGTGGTATTGTTTCTATACCAAAGAATTGGACATTTTTATTCTTTTGACTCTGTTGACATGCGGCCACATGTAAGGCCACCGGATATTTGGGGTCACAATTAACAATAGCCCTCATATGTTCCAGCATTCTTTCTTTCAGGGATCTGATCGTACTCCCCACATATCTTTTGCCACATTCGCACTCAATGATATAAATAACAAATTTAGTTGCACAGTTGATATTGCTTTTGATGTTATAGCTAATACCATCAGGGCCCACAAAACAGGTTGTTCCGTGTTTCGCCCATTTACACATGCTGCAGAATCCGCATTTGTGGAAACCCAGACCACGTTGTGTCAGCCAATCTGCACTCCTAATGTCTCGGGGTACAGTGGGACTCAACTTGCTCCGTAATGTGTTCCCTCTTCTAAAAGAGATTTGTGGTCGTTCTGTAATGCAGTTACTTAGTGCTTTTTCAGATTTCAATAAACTCCAATGTTTCGTGAGACTTTTTCTTATGTCCGAATGGAGTGAATTGAAGTCCGTGACCAATCTTATACAGTCTTTGTCATCAGTGTTCGGTTTCTGTCTTGTGATTAGAGTGTCTACTCTCTTCACTTTCTTTACCCTCTGTTCAGCTTTCATTATAGAGTTTTTAACATAGCCCCTGGCCTGGAATCTTTCTTTCATGTTGGTGACGCATCTCCCGAACTCAACATCCTCACTACAGTTTCTCCTTGCCCGAACAAATTCACCATACGGTATGGCGTTAATCTGGTGTGGGGGGTGAGAACTGGAGGCATGTAAGATTGCATTGCATGCCGTTGACTTCCTGAACAGTCTACTATGCAAGCAATTCGAGGACACATAGAATTCTACATCTAGGAATTCTATATTAGTTTTGCTCCACTTCATAGTGAAGTTGATTTTCCATTCATTGTCATTTAAGTACTCAAAGAAATTTTGTAGTAGCTCTTGAGAGCCTGACCAGATGAGGATACAGTCGTCAATGTATCTTCCCCAAAAAATTATGGAGTCGATGTATTGACTGCCCCTGTCCCCCCAAATTAGATCTGCCTCTAGTGCGCCCATGAATAGGTTCGCAAACGAGGGTGAAATTTTCGAGCCCATGGCTACACCTTGTTTTTGTCTGTACCAATGTTTGTCACACATGAAATAGTTGTTTCTAAGAACTAGTTCTATCATAGTGGACAACATCTCCTAGGTTGCATCCACTCGGTGGGAGACGCCTTCTGATCACGTGACGCGCTATTAAATAGCGAACAGGCGATCACGTGTACAAACACGGAACCGGGCCCGGGAGAAGCAACACGAGCTGGATTGACGCCGCACACGGGTAAGCGGGCATTATGCACGCTCGGATAGCAACTTGGATACATTACATGTGTATTCACTCACTGTGAATGAGTCCTCTTAATCCCGCTTTTATCCACTTTTTCAGCCTCTATACTTATTCGATTTGGAACCGCACCAAGGTTTCCTACCAATCTTGTAATATGGGTAAGACATTGACCAAGTTGGAACTAGTACCATCGCTAAGTGCCATGGTTATAATTAAGTTACTAATGCTTGAAATACTTCTTTTGACAGTATACTTCTGAACCTTGGAAGTATCGCTATTCTGGTGAAAGACACCACGTGATTCCCGAGCCCGTACCTCTAGCGCACAAGCTGTATTAACAAGTGTAAGTTCTAGGGATTAAACGGCTATATTATGTTAGTTAATACCTTATGCGTAACTCTAGTATATCGATAGTGAATAGAAGCCTTGGTTAACCCCTTTTATAAACACATGATGATAGACTATGTGTGGTTCGCAAGCTCCTATCATAGCGCACATGCTTTTTAGTTAATATAAGTTATAGTGATTTTCCATGTGGGAAGATTTGAATAATATTCCACGTAGGATACAGAATTGTGGATATGATACCACAATAACTCACACCCAGTGCATTTTATAGAAACACAACCAGAGTACAAGAATGTCGATGACATCTCTGGCGTGATAAAATACCTGCTTAGAGCTATCAGCTAATGAGGGCATTATTATATGGTCACAGTGACATATGTTACCTTGCTTATGTCACAGATACCAGGACTCACACGACGTTTGGACGCACTGACATTAGTGCCACTAGAGAAGGCCCGGCTGGGTTGGAATTATCACCAGCTAAGCGGTGAGTCCACGTGCAAAATTCCATTAGAGTCTCACTATGGCGTTCTTTGCCTAAACATCACTCGAGTACTGTTAGTGATGAGTTCTTTTCCGTTTTCTCCTTTTTTGTATATTTATACAGACCTTTGGATATTGACACGGCCATCTAGGTATGTCTACTCAATGACACAGTTTTTCACTTGAGCACAATGCTTGGCATGAAGTATGTAAGAGCCGCACACAATTAGGGCACTCTCGTTGCACCTTAGGTTCTGTTATCATGATGTGTCATTGGGACCAGTTACCACATACAGGTAGATATTACCTGTACTCACACAAAATCCTCACAACCACTATCACGTACAAATCACGGCTGTATTTATATCGATAACAGACACTATATTCGACACGAATGTGTTGTGGTTGCACTAGTTAAGAAACTTGAACAAATCACTGTATGTTCACTGCTGGAGGAAGCATCTAATGTACATATGTAATACCAAGCCAGCATGGTCTGGCACAACAATTTACTTTGCCAAAAGTATATGCAATATGCCACTTTTGTTTGTTTCAGCCCTGATGAGTCGCTAAGGCGATGAAACACGTGTCATTGTCAACTTCTGTCAAATTGGTTATCTGGAATATGCTTGTATCTTGTCATTGTACATAACGTCTTCACTTATTGAGTGCTGCGGCAAACCATTTAAGTATTAAGGAGCAGTATTTATGCTCACAGGAGTGGTTTGGGTTTGACCACTCGCCGTACAGCACCAGCTAACTCTTGTTTCCCTATAACCATATGCGTATAAACAGGCAGTGCACCCTCCTACTGAGAAAAAACCTTCGTTCTTCCAATTCTACTGCAGTCTAAGGGTAGCCGCCACGCATTCTCCACTTGAATAAATATCCGGTATACCTTTGCTGGATAAACAGGCATCATTAGGATGGATCGCACCAAAATGGCAGAAGAGCTTTTTGAAAACCTAGCTAAAGGTATGTCTACTCAAACTGCCTCCACCAGCACTAATCCCCCTCGTATTGAGGGCCTTAGAGACAAGTTCATTAAATTGGAACGCTTAAAAAAGCTAGAAAACTCCAAATGGTGGGATGGGGCAACCCTTAAACAATATCTAAGGTTAAAACGTGTCCCTAGAGGTCTGAGAGGCCAAATTTTTCCCACTTACGACGACCTGGATGCCGACCTTATGATTAAATGGGAGGAATCTCTCTCTAACAACTCTATCACATTAATGGAGATATTAATTGTAAGCGCAGAGCGCAAAGTGACGAAATTACAAGCAGAAATAGCCACCATCGAGCAAGAGATCAAGGATCTTAATAGACCTGAATCTACTGTTAAAAACTACACTACTTTAGATGACATTTTGTTAAAACATCAATCTGATATAAAAAACAGGAAAGCCAGGCAACTAAGAAGAGATGAGTTGGACTACACTCATGGTCGAATTTTTACTTTTGACAAGAAATATGACTCCCTGATTCCCAACAGCTCAAAAAATACTAACAAAAAGACCCCAGGTTCAGAACCTGCCTCCCTCTCATCTAGTAATACCTCTCTCAACTCTGTAGGTACCGTAGGGGGAGAATCAGATAACCAGGACAGACAAGGGATGCCACCTTTTTTTCAAGAGGTTTTAAGGATCAGGAAGGGCAACAGATTCCCTACAGCAAGAAATCAATCAGATCCAAAACCAGGAGGGGCAAGGGACGAAAGCTCAGAGGACTACAGACGGAAGTTGAGGTCAGGGGCCAACAAGAATTAGCTGGTGCTGATAATAGAGAAGTACAGGTGATCAACCTATCGAAGGTACATCTCTCTCCAGACATGGTTTCACTCCTTAGCAAAGGTCTCAGTTTCAATCCATATGCAATTGGAGATATATGTAAATTGAAAATTGATTTGTTTAAATTTGTGAGGAACCTGAAACTGAAAAAGCATTTCTTTGGTTTGGAGCAAAGGGAGAGAGGGACCAGTGTTACTGCACCTGTTACAGACACCACTAAAATCTTATCAATAAATGATGTGCATGCAACTCATCTTCTCTTATCATTGACAGACATGGAAGATTCTCCTCTTGATATGGACACTCTATTAGAGGAACTAAATATAGAATCAGATTATAGCATTGTAAGTGGACTCAAATCTAAGTCCAAATGGATTCCTACATTACCTGGTGGCAATGCCATAGATAACTTCTACAAAAGTGTATCAGAGGATCTGGACAACCTGAACCATCTACGCAAGAGCAGAATGTTCAAATATAAGGACAACCTTACCAGTGGGGAAAGAGTGGCACTCAACACACTTATGAATGACCATACAATCACTATACGAGAGGCGGACAAGGGAGGGAATGTAGTGGTTATGGATCGCATAGATTATCAACTAGAAATGAGTCAACAACTGCAGAATGTCCTGTGCTATGAACGCCTCACTTACAACCCCATTGGTCCTCTAACGATAGAAATCAACTCCCATTTGCTCAATTGGAAACAGTCGGGGTTACTGAACGAGGAAGAATACCTATACCTAAAAGTGTTTAGACCGACCTATCCATGGCTGTACACCTTGCCTAAGATTCATAAGAACTTACCTTTTCCTCCAGGGAGACCCATCGTATCTGGCATGGGCGGCCCTACTGAGAGGATAGCAGAATATGCGGACCTTTTTCTGGGTCCATTAGTCAAAAACTTACCCTCGTATATTCAAGATTCTAAACATATACTGAGTACCCTAGCAGATATGGAATGGCAAGAAGACTTTCATCTTGTAACAATGGATGTGGTATCCCTATATACCAGCATTGATATAGATTTGGGTATTCAGGCCATCAATAAATGTCTGGGCAACAGACCGGCCACATTATGGAAGCATACGGAAATGTTGTCCACTATGATAGAACTAGTTCTTAGAAACAACTATTTCATGTGTGACAAACATTGGTACAGACAAAAACAAGGTGTAGCCATGGGCTCGAAAATTTCACCCTCGTTTGCGAACCTATTCATGGGCGCACTAGAGGCAGATCTAATTTGGGGGGACAGGGGCAGTCAATACATCGACTCCATAATTTTTTGGGGAAGATACATTGACGACTGTATCCTCATCTGGTCAGGCTCTCAAGAGCTACTACAAAATTTCTTTGAGTACTTAAATGACAATGAATGGAAAATCAACTTCACTATGAAGTGGAGCAAAACTAATATAGAATTCCTAGATGTAGAATTCTATGTGTCCTCGAATTGCTTGCATAGTAGACTGTTCAGGAAGTCAACGGCATGCAATGCAATCTTACATGCCTCCAGTTCTCACCCCCCACACCAGATTAACGCCATACCGTATGGTGAATTTGTTCGGGCAAGGAGAAACTGTAGTGAGGATGTTGAGTTCGGGAGATGCGTCACCAACATGAAAGAAAGATTCCAGGCCAGGGGCTATGTTAAAAACTCTATAATGAAAGCTGAACAGAGGGTAAAGAAAGTGAAGAGAGTAGACACTCTAATCACAAGACAGAAACCGAACACTGATGACAAAGACTGTATAAGATTGGTCACGGACTTCAATTCACTCCATTCGGACATAAGAAAAAGTCTCACGAAACATTGGAGTTTATTGAAATCTGAAAAAGCACTAAGTAACTGCATTACAGAACGACCACAAATCTCTTTTAGAAGAGGGAACACATTACGGAGCAAGTTGAGTCCCACTGTACCCCGAGACATTAGGAGTGCAGATTGGCTGACACAACGTGGTCTGGGTTTCCACAAATGCGGATTCTGCAGCATGTGTAAATGGGCGAAACACGGAACAACCTGTTTTGTGGGCCCTGATGGTATTAGCTATAACATCAAAAGCAATATCAACTGTGCAACTAAATTTGTTATTTATATCATTGAGTGCGAATGTGGCAAAAGATATGTGGGGAGTACGATCAGATCCCTGAAAGAAAGAATGCTGGAACATATGAGGGCTATTGTTAATTGTGACCCCAAATATCCGGTGGCCTTACATGTGGCCGCATGTCAACAGAGTCAAAAGAATAAAAATGTCCAATTCTTTGGTATAGAAACAATACCACTTGCAATTAGAGGTGGTAATCGTGAATTGAGACTACGTCGCAGTGAAGCGACCTGGATTATGCGTTTGAAATCAGTGAAATTGGGATTGAACTATGATCATGAGATGCAATACTTCTTGGGTGACTAAATACAGAGATTGATATGTGATATTCATCTAAGAGATTATAGGAAATTACCCATATTGTAGACATGTATTTGTGGAAATTTTAAACATTGTAAATTATAGATCTTTCTGAATGCGGGGATGTTTCTCTTGCGCCGACAGAGACTAATGTAATTACTGAAACATGGTTCTTGACGTTACACCCATGGTATTGTGAAAGGATGTCACAGTATGAATGGGTCCCTTTCACAACAGAAGACAGATCGTTTTGTCTATTTGAATCACGGTGCGCACTACACTTAGGCACTGTAATGTCATTATGCACTGGGGAGCATGTAGCAATATGGAATCCAGTGAAATAATGACACACGCACAATTTTGTTTTCGACGTATGGAACATTACGAACTCAACTATATAGATTACCTATCTTACGTAATGTCAACATCCTACATGGAATTCACAAATTTCTCAGTTTTCATTACAAACTCTATCCCCATGAACTGAAACGCGATAATAATGGAGAAACCCGATAATTTTAAGCACAAAATTCGATCTTTTTATCGTGTCAAGATGGCCGACACGTTTTCCTCCTAGGTTGCATCCACTCGGTGGGAGACGCCTTCTGATCACGTGACGCGCTATTAAATAGCGAACAGGCGATCACGTGTACAAACACGGAACCGGGCCCGGGAGAAGCAACACGAGCTGGATTGACGCCGCACACGGGTAAGCGGGCATTATGCACGCTCGGATAGCAACTTGGATACATTACATGTGTATTCACTCACTGTGAATGAGTCCTCTTAATCCCGCTTTTATCCACTTTTTCAGCCTCTATACTTATTCGATTTGGAACCGCACCAAGGTTTCCTACCAATCTTGTAATATGGGTAAGACATTGACCAAGTTGGAACTAGTACCATCGCTAAGTGCCATGGTTATAATTAAGTTACTAATGCTTGAAATACTTCTTTTGACAGTATACTTCTGAACCTTGGAAGTATCGCTATTCTGGTGAAAGACACCACGTGATTCCCGAGCCCGTACCTCTAGCGCACAAGCTGTATTAACAAGTGTAAGTTCTAGGGATTAAACGGCTATATTATGTTAGTTAATACCTTATGCGTAACTCTAGTATATCGATAGTGAATAGAAGCCTTGGTTAACCCCTTTTATAAACACATGATGATAGACTATGTGTGGTTCGCAAGCTCCTATCATAGCGCACATGCTTTTTAGTTAATATAAGTTATAGTGATTTTCCATGTGGGAAGATTTGAATAATATTCCACGTAGGATACAGAATTGTGGATATGATACCACAATAACTCACACCCAGTGCATTTTATAGAAACACAACCAGAGTACAAGAATGTCGATGACATCTCTGGCGTGATAAAATACCTGCTTAGAGCTATCAGCTAATGAGGGCATTATTATATGGTCACAGTGACATATGTTACCTTGCTTATGTCACAGATACCAGGACTCACACGACGTTTGGACGCACTGACATTAGTGCCACTAGAGAAGGCCCGGCTGGGTTGGAATTATCACCAGCTAAGCGGTGAGTCCACGTGCAAAATTCCATTAGAGTCTCACTATGGCGTTCTTTGCCTAAACATCACTCGAGTACTGTTAGTGATGAGTTCTTTTCCGTTTTCTCCTTTTTTGTATATTTATACAGACCTTTGGATATTGACACGGCCATCTAGGTATGTCTACTCAATGACACAGTTTTTCACTTGAGCACAATGCTTGGCATGAAGTATGTAAGAGCCGCACACAATTAGGGCACTCTCGTTGCACCTTAGGTTCTGTTATCATGATGTGTCATTGGGACCAGTTACCACATACAGGTAGATATTACCTGTACTCACACAAAATCCTCACAACCACTATCACGTACAAATCACGGCTGTATTTATATCGATAACAGACACTATATTCGACACGAATGTGTTGTGGTTGCACTAGTTAAGAAACTTGAACAAATCACTGTATGTTCACTGCTGGAGGAAGCATCTAATGTACATATGTAATACCAAGCCAGCATGGTCTGGCACAACAATTTACTTTGCCAAAAGTATATGCAATATGCCACTTTTGTTTGTTTCAGCCCTGATGAGTCGCTAAGGCGATGAAACACGTGTCATTGTCAACTTCTGTCAAATTGGTTATCTGGAATATGCTTGTATCTTGTCATTGTACATAACGTCTTCACTTATTGAGTGCTGCGGCAAACCATTTAAATATTTAAATGTATTTATTTATAACTTTTATTTTTTTCCCTCCTGCCTCACCACCCTTCTTACATGCCAGCTGCCACTGCCTAACGTGAGTTTTTGGGGAACATCCGGCCCCAACTCACTCTTGCAGGCTCCTCCTCTCTCGCTTTGTGACGGGTGTCCGCCTTTCTCTATCTCTATCTTTCCCACCTGGGTGCTTTTCTCTCCTGGACTCGGTACATATCAGATGCGGGAATATACGTGCCGGTCCCAAAAGATAACTGCCAGTACCCCCCACCGGCAACCACCCGCTCAAATTAAGCACTGTTGTTAAACACCTGCCATTATCCTTCCGATAAATATAGGCATATACACATGCCTGATATTATCCAACAACTCATAATTGCGATATGCTGATAACAGAAGTTGTTGCACACACTTGAATTTCCTGTCCTCTCTTGTGATGAGGGCAGAAAGTGCAACACATAGCACGTAAGAAGGAAACACATCCGGAGCAGCTCTGGTAGTCCCAGGGGGGGGCCTTATGTTCCTCTGCTCTGATTTCTGTCACTGGTTAGGTAAGAGCACCCAGGGTCAAGGGGACCTCTGTAGTATTTATTAAAACATTTCTGGAGCAGGCACTCACCACTGCGGCATTTAAGGTTCATTTATGTGCTGAAACTGCACTATTATGTTTCTTCACATTAAAAAAAATGAAAGTCATATTTTAACTGAAGTCCCTTCAGACCTGGACATTTACTTTTAGTATAAGAAACCCAAATGACAGATATTGGACAGCTGATAGTCCTACGGACAGTTTTAGGGCAGGCCAGTGACCTCTGCCACCCTGCTGTTAACTTCAGTCCTCACACTGGCCTTGCAGATCAAGGCTCCCTCTGCAGAGGGAAGGGAAGGGCGGTTTAAAATGATGGACAGCCCCAAATGTTGTTACATTCCTGGCACTAAATTGTGATGCCCTTCCATTTCTCATATGTGAGGCCCTGTTTTGGTCTAAAATAAACTTATTTTATGGAACTTGCATGAAACATAAACACATTTCTCTGCAAAATGTCTGAAATAGACTCTCGCACATCAATCACATTAAACGTAAATCAAAGAAAACCGGTATTTAAAATAATATATGTAAGAGTTATTCAAGGTCATCAGGGTAAGAACAGAGCTGGGTCTACCATGGGGCCCCCTGGAAGGCTAGGGGCCTGGGCCAGAGCCCACTTCGCCCATGCCTCAAAAGGTCCCTGCTCTCATGCTTGCAGGAAAAAGCTGAAACTCCAACTTTTCTGTAAGTAGTTCAGGCTGAGTACTTATACTAGCTGCAGACGCGCCAGGAAGCCACCGTGTGCTTTAGACGCTCTTAGAACATAACACACTTAAATGTAATTAAGATTGAATAAAGTTTACTAAACTTAATTAAAGTAATTGTAATTTAATTAAACATACCTGCACAAAACATTACCTCGCAGGCTTCCGGGTCCCACCTCCTGCCCCTGGGTTCCCTTTCCTGCCCATGAATGTCCTTTCCTGACCCATGGAGAGTCTCTTTGTTGAGTAATCCACCCAACGTGTGTATTTAAAATCTGTTTTCAAGCACATGAGCATGAGAACAGTGACAGCAGCGCCCAAAACAACTTTCTCGTTCGCCCCCAAACTATAAGGGGCTTATTTACAAGAAATGGACGCATCTGTACAGATGCCTCAGTGTCCCTGCACCATCCTGCGAAACCTTTGAGCCTCCATGGATGCACTGTAATTTAAATGTAGCAAGGATTGACAGATGCGTCTGAAATTCTGATGCATCTGTTGGCGCAAAAGTCATGTATTGCTGGAGTTGTGTCGCAAGCACAACGCAACTCCAGCAATGCATCAGGAAGCCTATTCCTAATACACTGCATCACTCCTTACGCCTGCTCCAAGCAGGCGAAGGGTTTTGACGCAGTGGCGTCCTAGAAGTGGCGCAGTGAAATCTTTTAGATTTCACAGTGTCACTTCTCCGAGACTTTCCCGCGTGGGAACGCCCACCCTGCATACATTATACCGGACGCAGGTATAATGTGGCGCAGTGCTTTACAACGTGATGCATCTCCCTAGATGCGTCACGTTGTAAATGGGCCACAATGTGGCGTAATGCTTATGCCGCTGTTGCGTCACAAAAAGTGATGCAATGGCAGCGAAAAAGTGTCGCATGGGGCTTGTAAATCTGCCACCAACAAAGTTCTAGAGCACAAGGAGGCTGCCGCTCTGAAGAAGGTTATGCATCAATAAACAATACACTGATGCATGCAAACTACCTACCTACCTACTTATCTAAGTGACATCACACTGTTCTGCTTCCAGGGATCCTCCGGCCCCTCCTGCTCGTAGAAACACTTTTCGGTGATTGAGCACAGTTCTCAACTTCAAACTATTGATGCAACATTTTATGATTCTAAGGACCATGTGTATGGCAGAGTGACGCAACGCAGCTGCGCTGCTTTATTTAGAAAGGGCAGGAATGTACCATATTCAAAAGAATATGGCGCATTCCTGCCTTTTCCCTGGCGCTGGTGACATCTTGTCAGCCTAGCGCCAATGCGGGCACCCTTGCACCGTGGTGCGAGGGGGCCTGTGTTGCATGCAGGATTGATTTTGTGCAGGAAGGTGCCCTATCCTGCACATAAACAATCCCGAGAGGCGTATTCCTCTTTCTGTGCGTGCTGCAGAATGCGGAGAGACTCGGATTCAAAGAGGAAGTAATAAGGAGCAATAAAGATATTTCTCATCATTACGCTTCCCCTGGGAAGGCTTATTTTTTCGGCACATTCCCAAGTCCACCACTTTTGGTAAGTCTGGGAATGCGTTAAAAACTATGGGGTTGCACGGGAACAGGGGGCAGAGTAACGCAACGCAGCGATATGCAAGATTTATAAAGCCACTCAAGGCCACGTGAGATGGCCTTACATGGCTTCATAAATCACATTTTGGACTTGTCACGCTTGCACCACGTTGCTGGGTGCAAGGGCGACGCAACCCCCCTAATAAATGTGCCCTTAAGTTTCACAATAAGTAAATGTCACTGCCCTGAAAGGGCACACCAATCTGTTTACAAGTTGCATAATTGACCATGAGCCACCCTGTGTGTAATAAAGATCAGTAGCAGGGCTCTCTAGTCAAGGGTTTGTCCTCAGGTCACACTCATCGGGAACAATTACAGCAGGTACTATAACAACCAGGGCCGGACTGGCCATAGCGAGCACTGTATGTCTCCTTGGTGGCCCACCAGGGTGGAAGCCGTTTTGGGCCCTTGGGGGCCATTTTTGTTACCGTGGCCGGTTTGCAGCATCGCTGCAATATCAGTAAGGGTGGGCGTAAAATCCGTTTCGGGGGCGAATTTGCGGATTTTCCGCGATTTTGCGATCCGCGAATCTCACGAAATCGCAGTAAAATCCGCGAATCCGCGGGGACGAATTTTCAGGCAAGCAAGGGTTACAGCAGCAGGTGCAAAAGTTGAACCTAATTTCTTTGTAACCTTTTACAAAAGGGTTACAAACAAAATAACTTCAACTTGGACACCTGCTGCTAATTGCTTCCTGGCGCCTCATTGCCTACTTGCAACTATTCTCTGACCCTGCTCTGACCCTTGAAGCAGGGTCAGAGAATAGTTACAAGTAGGCAACGAGGCACCTGTCCAAGGAATTAAACCTCATCAGGAAGCACTTACAGATATAAAAAACAGGAAGAAGGGAGAGGATGGCAAATACACCCATTTTGAGTTGTCAGGAGGGGTTAAACTAAAAGAGACCTTTACAGCACAATTTTCATATGCATTTTGCTAAAAATAAAAAGCTGTATGTTCTGTAGGGGCAACTAGGAATCTGACCCTTCAGAGATCCGGCCTCTCTTTCTTTCTCTCGTTCTCTCTCTCCCTCTCTCTTTCCCTCTCTTTCTCTCTCTATCTATCTATCTATCTATCTCTCCCTCCCTCTCCCATAAACGACTGCATGGGTAACTTCGCTACGCAAGCGGCTCGTGAAGACGCAAAAAGCCCCGCGAACACGCAAAAAACCCCGCGAACACGCAAAAAACAAAAATTCGCACAAATGCGCGAATTTTGCAGATCGCGAATTCGCAAATCCGCAAATTCGCGGATTGCGAATTCGCAAAATTCGCCCATGCTTAAATATCAGCCACCTGTAACAAAATCGGTCGAAACCGGTGCTGCCAAACAGCTCAGCCGCACCGAGCTCCCGGGGGCCCGCCGAGCAGTTTGCCAGGGCCTGTTTCAGCTCCCAGTCCGGTCTTGCTGTTATTTTATAGTGATTACATATGGCAGACGTGCAGGGTGAAGCTCCATGTACACACAAGTTATTATTACAGACATCCTTTGGTACTAACGGTATTTGTAAATTATATTTATATAGCGCTTACTACCCCTGACGAGGCGTTGAAACAATTTGCTGCACGTAGCACGCTACTCCGGAACACAATATCGGAGATTAATATTTAGTACATTAGTACAATTTATTATTTTTTCTCTATTTTGTGCATTATTTATGTTAGGTTTGTACTCTTGATGTTTTACGCAATGTGTGTAATGGCACTGTAAAACGATGTATGGCATAGCCTGGCGTGCCACTTTCAAATAATGACCAATACAGGGAAGCCTGGCCACTCATGGACTAATGCATCTGCTGTGGGTGCAGAAGCTTAACTCCAGTCATTGCTTCGAATTCCAGCAGGGCAAATCAGCCTGTCAACCTTCTAAGATAAACAAAATAGTACTATCGATTTGGATACCTACAAAAATCTGTAATTAATGCCTAAATTTGCTTCAGCAGTAAGTAGCTATGCACTCATGTATGTGTCCATGTATGCATTTCATTTCAGAGAGACCCTAGACATGGTTGTTCGAATGAACAGAGCACCGCAAAGCAGCTAGCAACTCCAGCATCTTGAGACCCTCACGCGTGATATGTTGCACATTATAAATCCAGATTGATTGATTGTATGTGTGTATGTATGCAATATTTATAGAGCATGAAGCCAGCCCAAAGATAGCATAGCACTGTAGAGGGTCAAAGGCAGGGGTACAATTAAGAGTGAATCTAGGGAGGGTGTGCTGGCTTGTAAACGGAGAAGTGGACTCGTTACTGCGTTGTGATTTAGTGTTCTTTAAAGAGTTGCGTGCTCAGTTTTTTACATGCCTGTCTGATGGAGACAGGGCATTCGCTCCCGATCCGGACTGTGTCGGCGGAAAAGGCCTTTCCTTCTTGTACTTCCTCCTCTCCAGTCGGGCGGTGTCCTGGCTGCAGGCATGGTAAGAGCTTTGTAGATGATGTGTTTGGTAGCCAGATAGAAGGGGGTACCGGTTGATATGACTTTGGAGATGATGAGTTTGGTAGCCAGATAGAAGGGGGTGCCGGTCGATATGACTTAGGAGATGACGAAGATGGCATCAAAGGGGGAAACAACCTTTACAACGCAACTTTTACAACGCACTACCATTACAACAAAACTTTTACAATGCAACATCCATTACAACGCATGCCTTTACAACGCAACCATTACAACGCATGACACTACAACGCATACCACTACAAAGCATGTCATTACAACGCAGTCATTACATCGCATAGCATTACAACACATAGTACCCTTACACTATCCAACACTTACCCTACTGTTGCACCCCCTGGAGTTAGAATAGTTATTTTTACCCCTACACTATGCAATACTTACCTTACATGGAATGTAATGTTATGCGTTGTAATGGTATGCGTTGTAAAGGTAGTATGCGATGTAATGAAATGCGTTGTAAAGGTAGTTTTTAAAAATGTGTTGTAATGGCATGCGTTGTAATGGAATGCGTTGTAATGGATGTTGCGTTGAAAAAATGCGTTGTAAAGGTATGTGTAGTAAAAGTATGCGTTGTAACGTCATACATCCCATCAAAGGTGTGCAGGCCAATAAATGCAGCCCGTGGAGTTCCATGCTTAAATTTAGTGATATTATGTTATGGTGCATTTCTGATATTACCTTAACCTAGATCTGCCAATGTCTACAAGTTGTTCACAGTGTGAGGAGTAGGCATGGCCTTGGAGGGGGCAAGGCTTTGTGCTGAGAACTGCATGGAATGCACTTCTACCCTCCCCGGCCAAAAATTAAAAAAGAGAAATACATAAACCATAGCTTCTCATGCCCAAGGGTGATATAAAATCCCATAATAGACATCAGCTGTGCAGAGTCTCCAAAGACGAACTGAAAGGGACGGGGTTGGAGCTGGAGGCGATTCCAGCTCGCCTTGTGTTCCATTGTGTGATATTGGCTCCTCGCCGTCTGAAGGGAGCTGATCTTGTGTGGCGCACACCCTGCACTGAGTGTGTTGGCAGGTCTTCTACCTGCCAACACGTAACTCTGGCATGGCCATAGCCCCCTGATGCCGGCACAGACACAATAGAAAATTACATTTGTGATGTACAAATCCACAGACATGTGCTTGGCTTTGCGTGGGAGTTTTCACCCAAAAAGTAGAACAAGGTTGTGTTACTTTGCGTCAGGGAGGCATTCCATGGGTCCAGCATGGGCGTTACCAACCAAACCCACCCCCCTTTGATTTTGGTGCAATTTCAGATTTACTACAGCTATTAAACCTGAAAATGGGTCTAAATGCGACCTCTCCCTGAACCAGGCATAATAAGGAGAAATATCTTTCTTTCTTCGTGTTCATTTCTCTTTCTATGCATGCTGCATTTTGCAGCACGCATAGAAAGAGGAAAATGCCTTTAAGGATTGTTTTTGTGCAGGAAGGGGGCATAAAAACAGTCCTGCCCATAACGAAGGCACTCTTGCACCACGGAGCGAGGGTACCTGTGTTGGTGCTCGGCAGCCCCATGTTAAAAATAAAACAAGGAGAGGTACGAAGAGCCGAACGCAGATGGAGAACAAACTACTGTAATGAAGACCGCAATAAATACAAAATAGCTAGAAGTGCATATCATGCACTGATTAAACAAGCCAAAACTAATTTTTACACTGCGGAAATAGAAAATGCCAGAAATAAACAAAAAACCATCTTCAAAATTGTTAATAGCTTCAACAAGCCCAAAATACTAGAACAGGAAATCCCGCCTTCGGAGTGTCTGTGTAACACTATTGCAGATTACTTTGAAGATAAGGTACTAGCACTTACGAAGGACTTCATCACTCCCGAGGTCATGGTAGATGACGAAAACAAGGGAAGGAACCAGTTGGAGACCTTCCATCCAATTAGCATGGAGGAGACCTCTAAGGCTATTTTAGCTGCTAAGTCAGGCTCTCCTTTTGACCCATGTCCCCCAGCACTGCTACACATGATGGTTGAGGTAGCTAACCCTGTAATTAATAGCATTGTAAATTCCTCTCTGACTACAGCAATAATCCCAGCTGAATGGAATCTAGCTGCAGTCAAACCACTACAAAAAAAACACTGCCTGATCCCACCACATTATCTAATCTACGACCAATATCTCTACTTCCAGTGTTATGTAAAATCACAGAGGCCTGTGTAAACAAACAGATCACCAAGTTCCTGGAAGATAATGAAGCTTGGCATCCCAATCAATCTGGCTTCAGGGCACAACATTCTACGGAAACTGCCCTCTTGCTCACTTCGGACACCATTTGTATGGCACTGGACCAGGGTAAGAAGGCCGTCCTGATTTTATTAGACCTGTTGGCGGCCTTCGACACGGTGTCGCATGCCATCCTGATTAATAGGCTTGAAACATCTGGCATCTCTGGCACAGTGTTAGAATGGATTAAAAACTTCCTGAGTGACAGGAGACAAGTAGTCACCCTGGGCGAATTTCGATCTAAGGAAAAGCAAATTAAGATGGGCGTGCCGTAGGGGTCGAGCCTTAGCCCAACATTGTTTAATGTTTACACTGCTCCTCTAATTAAGCTAATATCAACATTTGGAATTGATGTAGTGGCTTATGCCGACGACACTCAACTTATACTGGTCCTGGACAAAGACACACAGGAATGGGAAGAAAAGCTCAAAGGTTGCCTCACTGCTACATTCAATTGGATGAAGTCTAATCATCTAAAATGCAACACGGGCAAGACAGAGATCGTGCCTATGGGCCTAAATAACAACTTCATTCCCAAAACCTGGTGGCCGGAAAAGGCAGAAATCCCGCCCAACACAACTCAATCGGCACGGAATTTAGGGATCACATTTGACAGCAATCTGTCTTTTAAGCAGCAAGCCCTGAAGGTCGCAGGGACCTGCTTTGCCATCATCAAAGGACTCAGGAAGTTTTTCGACCTACTTCCACTGGAGGCCAGGAAGACGGTAACAGTGGCCCTAGTGACATCGAGGATAGACTATTGTAATAGTCTATATGCAGGGACCACCAAAACCACTACCCATAAGCTTCAAATGGTGCAAAATGCAGCAGCCAGGCTAGTTCTCAAATGGCCAAAGAAATCATCTGCAACATCGGCACTAAATATACTGCATTGGCTACCAATAACCAAGAGGGTCCTTTTCAAAATATTGATAATTATCTTTAGAGCCACCCATGCCCTAGGACCAAAATACTTACAGCGGAGATTTGCCAGATACCATCCTTTACGCAATCTCCGATCGTCTAGTTCGAACTTGTTGTCGGTCCCCATTTTTAGGCTTAGCACGAGAGGTGGCAAATCACTCCCAGTACTTGGAGCTAAAGCTTGGAATACTCTCCCCCCTTCTCTACGTGCACTAGACAATGAAAAAGACTTCAGAAAGGGACTGAAAACCTGAGTTTTTGAGCTACAGGACACTTGCGCTAGAGCCCTAGTGTAACAGTTGGATGAGCTCTCACCTACTCCCAACCTGTTTCCTATATCTCTGGATCAGTATCTGGCGCCTAGATGCTCCTTGGAGCGATTGCTGCGCGGTATAAATGCTCTGTTACATTACATTACAGTACATTACATTACACAGTGTGCCAGCGCAGAGAGAGAGCAGAAATTTTTTAGAACCTATATTCATCCAATTATTTTATTGAAATGAATTGCATGTCCTCGGTTAACATGTTTTGCTAAAGTGTTTTGCTTCATGCGGGTTGAAATAAGAAATGAAAGGCTGTATTATGAACTAAGGGGCATTTTTACAAAGAAGTGACGGAGTGCGCTGTTAGCCTCCTGACTTAACACCAGACTCCGCCACTTCTGAAATGCAGGGCTGCACCATATTTACAACAATACGGGCCAGCCCTGCGTTTCTCCCTGTGCTGGCGCTAATTACAGCTGCCCAGCGCCAACGCAGGCACCCTTGCTCCATAGTGCAAGAGGGCCTGCGTTGAAGGGAATAATTGGTTATGTGCAGGAGGGTGTCCCTTCCTGCACATAAATAATCCTGAATGGTGGTTTGTAACTTCGTTGTGTGCTGCTTTGTGCAGCACACATAGAAGTTGCAACGCTTCATTTTTAAAATGATTGTTTATGTGCTGTAAGGGAACCTTCCTGCACATAATCCATTATTCATGGCGTTTTGCTGTTCTATGCGTGATGCACAATGCAGCACACATCAAAACAGCAAAAATAAGGAGAAAAAAAGCATTTCTCGTTGTTGTGCCCTGTTAAGACCACGTTTCCCCTGCTCTCAATTGTGGTGCTGCCCCATATTTATGCCACCCTTGTAAATATGGGGCAGCATCAAAATCAATGGATAATGCAGTGAAACGCCCACCGCAACACCCATTGGCCCCTTCTTTCATGCTAAATATAGAGTGAAAGGGTGATTTATTTACAAGCCTCGTTGAGTCGCTTAACTCTGCCTTGTAAATTCGTATCGCCACCACAACGTCAAAAAAAGTGATGTTCTGATGGCGCTAGGGGCTTGTTAAAATGCCCCTAAATTTCTCAAACTTAATCAAATGGCATTTGAAGAAACTAACATTAATGCATTAGCATCCTTTAATTTAACAAAATAATGACTTCAGTTCCCCTGGTGACATTAACTGCCTGTCATGGACAATAATTCAACAACGTGTTCATTAGTACGCACGATCCATCACTCTGAATTGTACACATCTGCCTTTTAGAGCTAAACATACCATTTTTGAAAGCTCAATTCATCGTCTCCTCCATCAACAGATGTCTAGAACCCACTTAGCAAAATCAATAGTCAATCCATATATTGACGAGCTTTCAATCATGAGAATACTTGTCCTCCTAACAATAGTCTCACCTATTAACGAGTGCATTTTCTAGATTTGCGCCTTCAGTTTTAGGTTTGAGGGTCTGTACTGCAGCCAACTGATTTAGTGGTCAGGGGCAAATTTACAAAAAAAACCTGCTGTGCTCGGTCGCCATGGTTACCAGGCATCCCTAAATTCTGAGCACTGAGTCACTTCACAGTGCCTGGCTTCCGGTGCCCCAGACGGTGGAGACATGCTATGGTATATTGATTTGTATAGCGCTCTTATCACCCGCAAGGGTTTCCAGGCGCTTGGGCATGCTTTGTCACCATCCTTCATCAGGCTCTATGACCTTTCGTGACCTCCCGAGGGGAGCTGTGCACTTAAGGAGAGCATTGGGCCGACATTAGGAGCAGGGGACAAAGGTCACAGGGGTTTCCAACACAATCAGCAGAGCCCCTGGGATAACACAGGTCTACAGATGATCAGGCGTTTTACACAAATCAGATTTCAGCTTGAGGCCATCATTAAAATCCTAAAGCTACACTCATTCATTTCGTGTTAATGTAAACAAATTGTCAGGGCTACTCTGTCACCACGATGAAGTAAAAACATGCTTCCTGGCAAATTAGTAGGCAAAAAAATACAGAATGCATGGGAGAGTGGAAGGAACTGTATCTGTGAACATTACTCATTAGGGCACAGGTTTCTCACGGGCACTGCCTCTCCATCCACAAGGCTTACTTGTGAAGCTATTGTTTGGTCAGATTAGAAAGGATATGGCCTAACGGCTAGGACGGACAACCTCGAAGCAGGGGAACCGGGTTTGATCTCGGCAGGGACCCTCAACATCCTGTGATTCTGGGCAAATCACTTGATCTCCCTCCATGCCTAACAAAAATGAAATGTGTGTCGCCTAACACAATGGATGTTTGTCCATCTGTAACACAACTGGTGCTCATGTAAAGTGCTCTGATACCTTCGGGTCTGGTTTGCGCTATATAAAACTTCAACAAAAAGAAAATATCTCTCAATTGTCCACATAAATGCCCCACTTGAACATGTCCATGTCCTCGGTACACACAAATCATTATTTCTGGATGCTTCTAGGTATATGTGGGATAAAGTACCTCTTGCCAAACATAATAAGGATATTGCAAGCCACCGAGGAGTTTCATAACTCTACAAAGGAACTAGGCCAAAGGTTGAGTTGCTTCATAAGGTCTTGGAACTCCAAGGCGCCTTGCAATATCCTTATTATGTATGTTGGGGGACTTTATTCCTTATAATACATGGCCACGCCATCAACTTTTTCACAAAGCACTTACATTATTGGTCGGTTGTTTTTTCATATGAAAGCGATAGCATGTTTACAAATATGAAGTATACCATTTGAACCAATAAACATCTGTTATTCAGCGCCTAGATACCTCCGGGTGAACGTGCGCTTTAGAAACGCACCTGTTAAGTTATGTTATGTAGTGCAAAATGAAACACACCAAAGAAGCACTTAGAAATGTGTTGCAAAAAGACATTAGAATCCATAATACATTAATGCAAGTCAGTTTTTTTTTTCTTAAGCCGCTGTAGCTTGGAATGTGTAATAAGATGCAGAGTGATTGTATATTTTTTATACTTATCTAGGGCTTGCAAAAATAAACATGTTGCCATAAATATCTCCTTTTGCTTGTCACTATTCACCTACAAGAAAACAGAGCAGAGGAAGGAAAAGACTGCAGTTTTAATTATGCTCCGTGTCCTGTCTTTCTCCTTGGCTGCTGGCTCCACCAGCACACATGGTAACATCAGGACTTAATTGTTATAAGATTTTACAGTTGAACAGCTACATAATGTCTTTATTACAGGTGTTTAGCTGCGTCGCAAATCAACTATGGGGAGAAGATGTAGCCTAACGGCTAGGACGGACAATCTCAAATCTGGGGAACCGGGTTTGAGTCCCGGCAATGACACTCAACATCCTGTGATTCTGAGCAAATCACTTAATCTACCATGTCAACAAAAAACGAATGTGTCCTTATGTAACGCAACTGGTGCTGTGTAAAGCGCTTTGATACCTGATAGCTCCAGGTCAAGTTCCCGCTATATAAAACTACGGACAAACTGTAACAAGGAAAATATATATATGAGATTTTATACAGGGATTGCATTACATATCGTAATGACATATACAAGAAACTGTCAACCTCCACTTTTTCAGGTCTATGAAATCTCTCTTTTTGTTCTTAAAAATAGTTTGCACTTATGTTTCCAATGCACCATTTGTCCTCTCTGTCCCTTGTTCTACTTTAAGGGTTAGATGCGGTTTTTATATGACTAAATATGGAGTTCTGGTAGGACTATTCCTATTGGAGCGAGATCATATTTGATTGGCAATGGTCTTGTCTCTGTCTGGAGTGGGATAGTGGGCAGAAAAACGATGGAATGGATTGTTGTGTGAGTACTTACTAATGGCTTAGATTAAATCAAACATTCCACTCGTCCCTGGTTTGTTCTTCCATATAATCAGGGACGTTATGTTCCATCTTTAGATTACAATAATCTTGAACCATTGCTGAAAAGGTTCAATTAGACAGCACTACAATTCCCTGAATGCAATGCGTTATTAAAAGAAAGCCCGGGATCGGTACATGGCGTCCCTGATGACAATGCAGCATCTGATGGCCTTATAATTTAGGGTACGCTCGATTTGCTTTAAAAATATATATATATATATATCTATGGTAGCCAAATCTGTGGCACATTCTCTCACCTGGCACACAGCTGAAAACATATTTTTCTAACAGTTTGATTGATGGATCATTAGAGTTTCCCGGTCTCAAGCCCCGCCTTCGCCTTGCGAGAGTTCCAAGGTACGGGTGCGTCATTAGGACAAAATTGATGCCCCACTCCGACGAGCACTTATGCGACAAAAGCCGGCGCGTGCTATAGATGATGACGCCTCGAGGGACGTCGCCGGGCCGTTCAAGAAGTCTTGGCGAGGAAGACACGTTCTGGTACCCAGGAGCCGAGCGCCATGGCAACGGTAACCATGGCAGCGCGTGCCTGCATCCAAACGGATGTCTCAAGAGTGGGGAAGGCGCGGGCCCTGCTCATCTGAAATGGTCCTTGGAGGGCGCGCGGCAGCGGATGTTCACTGCCAGGAAGAGGCGCTGCCAGGAATCTAGCGCCACGACTGCCTGAGCTGTGCCTGATGCTGCTAAGTACGGCCCAGGCGAGGCTGCAGAACGGGGGCTGCCAAGCGGGGCTCGCCTGGGCCATGAAAGGCACAAGTCTGTGTCCTGCCCTTGCTTTACACTGGGGGGATGCGTCAGGGGTGGACATAGCAGGACTAGTCCAGTACTGTAAGAGAGCAGAGTTTTTATTACACCTGGGGCAGACTAAAAAAACCAGGGAGAAGGTAACTCCCAAGGTAGGCTTCGTACATGTTTCTCACCCATGCCTGTGGGGCACCTCGATCCGTCGTACATACTGAATATAAGATCAGAATATCACATCGAAGAATCAGCACTAGCACCTGGCACTTTATGACATGCAATAAAACTGTGTGCTGTTATTACATGGGATGCTGCATATGAAAAAAATCACGCCACTTTTCCATATGTAAAATATTCAGTGTGGGAACAATGAAACACGTGCAGTATACACCCCCCCCCCCCCTCTCCTGCACATCGATTCAGGTATTTCGTATGGACACAGAAGATAGTCCAAAACAAGTCCTGTGCATAAATAAGGCACTGTGACTCATACTGAATGGAGACTAGCCAAAACCACACCCTTGATAATGACACAAAACACCTCCCAATCACCAACTCCTGCAGTATGGTGCCAAATACAGCAAAAGGCCCATATAATCATTAATCACCGAGTATCAGCTGAACAGGGTCGCCATCAATGAGAAAAAACAAAACATAGAGCCCATTATAAACAGCCAACCTGCTTTCCAGTCATTGGTGACATGAATGACACTCCTGCAGCACAGTGTTATTCCAGAAACAATGACTCTACAGCACTTCTGCAGCACAGTGTTATTCCAGAAACAATGACTCTACAGCACTTCTGTAGCACAGTGTTATTCCAGAAGGAATGACATGCTTGAACTTCTGTTGGGCAGTGTTATTGCACAATGAATGACACTACTGCACTTCTGTAGCACAGTGTTATTCCAGAAGGAATGACACGCTTGATCTTCTGTTTGGCTGTGTTATTTCAGAACCAATGACACTCCTGCACTTCTGTAGCAGAGTGTTATTCCAGAAGGAAAGACACTCTTGAACTTCTGTTGGGCAGTGTTATTGCACAACGAATGACACTCCTGCACTTATGTAGCACAGTGTTATTCCGAAGAAATGACAGCCTTGAACTTCTGTTGGGCAGTATTATTCCAGAAACAATGACACTCCTGCACGTCTGTAGCACAGTGTTATTCCAGAAGGAAAGACACTCTTGAACTTAAAACCAGAACCAGTGACAGCCTTGAACTTCTGTTGGGCAGTGTTTTTTTTTTTTTTGTGAAAAACTTTATTGTGCAATACCAATATCATTACAGGTATGGGCCTACAACCACAGGGGCCGGCCGCTCGAACATATAAAGCAATCCTGAGACATCACATAGCAGCGACTGGTCCCCTAGAGGTCCAGCAAAATACAGGATACAGTTCTCTGCAGCACAGGATGGAATCAGGATATAGTTATTTTTGATATTTTAGAAAGGAACAAAAAGAGAAAAAAAATACAAAAAAAACCGACAAACAAATCTCAAGGCTGAAAGCATGATGAACAAGGTCGGGCTCCGACGGGGGGGACCTTCAATACAGGATAGATACTCAGGAAGGCAATAGAGATGACCAGGGGGGGGGGGGAATCAGTGGGGAAGTCAGACAATCAGGAAAAAGAGTAAATTGTTCCAGGAACGTCAGGATCAGAGAGACAGAGAAATGTCCGGATTGTCTTCAAACGGGGTGTACAGATGTTCCCTCGGTAGGCGTTCCATTGACCCCAGATTTTATTCCACGCCCTAGGCTTGCCCCTAGCCACATATACAGTCTTCTCTCTAAACATACACCAGACCACATTTTCCTTCCATACTGACACGGTGGGGGGCCGTTGGGAACCCCACAGCTGCGCAATATCCCTCTTCGCGATCATGTTCCCAAGGCCACCGGGCCTGAGCGACGTTGTAATCATTCGGCTCCCACACATTCAGCAAGCACCTCCGAGCCTCAGGCAGCAGAGCGACCCCGGTGACACACTCCATTACCGCATGCACACGATTCCAATACGCCGCCACCTCACGGCATTCCCAAATGATATGGAGAAAGGTAGCACTCAATCCACACCCGCGCTTGCATAACCCATCCGAGGAAAAGCCCATAGCAACCAAACGAGGACCAGTAACATATACCCGAAGAAGAATTTTGAGTTGGACGAGACGGAGACGGGCGGGAATGGCGACCTCTTTCGGAAAAGACAGTGCTGACTGCCAGTCTTCGTCATCCAACTCCAACCCGTCTCCAGTCCAGGCCTCCCTGAGACGCACAAGGAGATCTGCCCGATTGTTGATTCATTTCTTATAAATCAATGAGATCGTACTATCGGGCAGATGACCATCAAGTATACGGTCCTCGAGTGGGGAGGACTCGGGAACATTAGCATCGTTAGCGAAGACCGACATCAAAGCATGGCAGACCTGCGCATACCTGAAAAACTCTCTATCACTCAACTCATACTCACTCTGAAGCACCTCAAAGGTCTTGACCGCGCCTTTCACCCAAAGGTCACCCACTCTGCTTATACCAATCATGTCCCATTTCTCAAAACCTTTCGTTGTCCAGAGGCATCGCAGTCTTTCAGAGGCATACAGAGGGGTCGCTCGTGTCAATCGATCGTTCCATCCCATGGCCGCGTTTGCATCCTTCCACACACGCACCGAAATCTTGGCGAGTCCCGTTAGGTTCCTCCCCGCCATCCGAGAGTAAAGCGATCTATTGAAGTTACCGCCGGGTAACTGGTATTTATCCATCTCGAAGGCCGGATTTGGACCGGGTGCATACATTGCGTGGTTGATTGCGGACAACTGGGAGGCCCAATAATACCTCCTGATATCC
The DNA here is from genome assembly GCF_964263255.1 of Lissotriton vulgaris. NCBI lineage: Eukaryota > Metazoa > Chordata > Amphibia > Caudata > Salamandridae > Lissotriton > Lissotriton vulgaris. The sequence continues at coordinate 1,831,854,794 of NC_141694.1, forward strand.
GGGAGCGCCATGCCCCCATCATACCAGGGGAGAGTTAACTTTGCAAGAGCGATACGTGCGTGGCCGTCCCAAACGAGCCTCCTCTGTAAACCCTCCACCTCCCGAAAGTAGCTTGCTGGAATAACGTCGAAGGAGTTCTGGAGTGCGTATAGAAACCGGGGCAGGGACCTCATTTTAAAGAGTGCCACGCGACCAAGTGGCGACAATGGCAATCTACGCTACCGAACCACGTCTAATTTCAATCGTCGGAGAGGAGGAAGGAGATTGCGCTCATAGCGGGCAGCTGGGTCTAGCGATATAAAGATTCCCAAATACTTGAAGCCGGAGTGAGAGATCTGAATGGGGAACCTACTCGGTAATGGGGTAAGGCCGCCCGAGATGACGTATATCCAGAGTTCTTGCCGAACGAGGTAAGAACGTCAAACAGGACGTTAAGGGATTTACGAGGGGAGGTGAGGTACAAGAGGATATCGTCGGCGTACAACGAGACTCGGTCTTCAAAATCGGGGGCCCACTGAATGCCCTTTATCGATGGCTCCCACCGGAGCCAGGCTGCAAGCGGTTCTAAGGCAAGAGCAAAGAGCAGGGGGACAGCGGGCACCCCTGCCTAGTACCCCTCCCGAGAGTAAAGGACTGGGACACACGACCATTGACCACCACCTGAGCCAGCGGTTCCGTATATAAAAGTTTCACCCATCCGACAAATTACGAACCGAAACCAAATTTCGTCATTGCGGCCCAAAGATAGGGCCATTCTATAGTATCGAAGGCCATCGTGGCGTCCAAGGACGCCAAGATGGCCGGCTCCGGAAGAGACCCCGCCGTAGTGAGAACACCATGTAAGCGCCGCAAGTTGAGAGCAGTGTTCCGGTGTGGAATAAAACCGGATTGATCCGGATGGATCAGGTCACAAATTACTGTAAGTAGACGATTAGCGAGGACCTTGGCGAGAACCTTAGGCTCAGCATTCAACAGGGAGATCGGCCTGTAGAATGCGCAACGATCACGGGGCTTGCCCTCCTTGGGAATTACTACGATCGTTGCCAAACGCTGGTCACAAGGGAGGGTGCCAAGGACACGTGACTCCATAAACATATCGCGAAGATATGGTGCGACTTTATCCGGGCGCAGTTTGTACAGCTCAATAGGCAAGTCGTTCGGGCCCATAGCCTTGCCCGAACGGAGCGAACGAATCGCGGTCGCTATCTCGTCTACAGACAACGGAGCCTCCATGCACTCTCGATCCTCATCAGAAAGGCAGGGCAGCGCAATGTCCCGCAGCAATGAGTGGGAGTCATCCTCGTCTCTATCGGACACCGGGGAGTACACCACATGAAAATATTCAGCAAAACACTCCACAATCTCGCTAGGGTCAGTCACACTCACACCATCCGAAGTCTGAATCACAGGGACCACACGATTCGCTCTTTCCTTCTTGTCAAGCCAAGCAATCAATTTACCCGCCTTGGGGCATATTATCAAGGGGGTTTATCTCCGCTTTTTTGGCTTTAAAAGCCAAGAAAGTGGAGATAAAATTATCTCCCTATTACCTAGGTGTCGCTAACACCAGTTAGCGACAGCTAGTAGGAGATAGCGGACATCTTGGGCCCCGCTTTGCATGTCAATGATATTTATCACTAATGACATGCAAAGTGGGCGTGCCAAGATGTTAACAACTGGAAACAGTCGCTAACATCGCTATCTCCTATTACCAACTTTTGGAGATATTCGCGCTAAGCGCGAATATCTCCAAAAGCTAACACCTGCCCTGAGCAGTTCTTAGCCATGTTATCCAATGGGAGGTGGATAACATGGCTAAGAGCATTAGCTCGGTAATGAATGAATATCGCTGACTTTACAGCGATATTCATGCATTTTGGCTGATTTTTATCGCTTAGGAGATAAACCTGGATAATAGCAAGGCTCCTAAGCGATAAAAATCGCCGCAGCTCGGCGATAAAAATATTGCCGCTAAACCAACATAGCGATAATTATCGCTAGTTGTTGGTAATATGCCCCCTTATCCCCAACATCATACAGTCTACCCTGCTGTTCCCTGTACATTGTCTTGGCAGCATCCGTGACAAGGGATCTATAGTCAAACTGCTTCAGACCAAGGGCGTGGAGTTTATCCTGGGTAACGCCTGATTCTAGGTCAGCCTCCAATTCCATTATTTCCGCCTCCAGACTCACGACCTCCTGATTCCTAGCTTTCTTGGTCTCAGCTATTAAAGATAGGGCAAGTCCACGAATAACCGTTTTAAAGGCTTCCCACAGGGACACAGAGGACAAAACGGACCCCTCGTTCTCCAGGTCTAGGGTTTTTGTCAGACTGTTACGAGTCTTGGGATTAAGCAGGTACCAAGGGTTGATAGGGGCGATTCGCCCCGCAGCGTGCACCCCAGTGTCCATACAAAGCCACAATGGAGAATGATCCGAAATGCCCCGGGCCAAGTGTCTGATCTCCCTAACAGAGGTAGACTGGGCAGCTGGCATAAGGATGTAATCAAGCCTGGAGAGACTCCCATGAGCCCCAGAGTGAAAAGTGTACTGACATTGTGTCGGATGCATTAACCTCCAGCAGTCCACCAGACCAAAGGTATCCAAGAACCCACTGAGCCATGACTGGGAATTAGGAAGATCCCTGGGGGGGTGGCGGTCCATATTGCCAGAAAGCACAGAATTAAAATCCCCACCCATAAGGAGAATACTATCAGGGAGCTCCAGCATCACCCGGCCAACATCTGAGAAAGTAGAGGTCTGGAGACCTGGGGCAACGTATACAGTGAGCAATGAAAGAGTCTTACCCTCCCACCTACCAGTGAGGGCGGCATAACGCCCTCTGTCATCGAGGATTACGTTATCAATCTCTAGAGGGAGAGAAGACCTAACCAGAACACCCACCCCTCTGGAACCAGTGGTGAACCCGGAGTGTGCGACCAAGCGATAACCCCACCGATTCATAGCATGACACATATTTTAATGCGTCTCTTGCAAAAGTACCACATCAGGAGACAAGCGACGCAGATACTGCAGTACAACACCCCGTTTTACGCGATCACCCAATCCATTGACGTTCCAAGTTAGTAACCTCAACCCACTACCCCCCATCCCCACAAGTGATGCATGAGTCACCCCACAAAGAGCAGGACACTTGAAGCAGAGCAGAAACCAATACGTCACCTTGAGAAAAAAGAACACATTCACAACACCCCATCCCACCCCCCAACCAACACCTGTTACAACTCCCCCCTCCCTGCACCCCTGCAGTAGACTAAAAAGCCTCCCCAACATGCAGTGTGCCTGTCGCCCTAACATTCCCATTCTACAAAAAGACCCTGGAGGAGGAAAGAGGCCCGTCCCTCCCGCCACCCGGAAGGGGACAACAATAAAATATAATATACAGAGGAAATAGAACCCAGATGAGCAATGTCTAGTATTTGGAGATCAGGGGCCGAAAGGTCACTTCTGTGTAGGCTCACCACCCTCAGCACCACCAGGGTGCTCCGTCCGGTCGTTTCGGCCAGGCAGGGAATCCAGCCAGTCACTCACATTTTCCAGCCGATCAAAAAAGAATGTCCGTTCCTCGTATTCCACACGAAGCCTAGTAGGGTAAAGCATCGCGTACTTCAATCCTAAGTCCCGTAGACGTAGTTTAACTCACTGAAAGCCCATCTTTTGTCTCTGAAAAAGCTGAGTAAAGTCCGGGTAAAAATTAACCGTGGAATTTTCAAATTTCACTGGACCGCTCACTCTCGATGCCTGCAGGATAGCATCACGATCCCTGAAATGAAAAAGTTTTGCGATGATAGGCCTCGGAGGAGCGCCCGGCTTAGGCTTGCCGCCCGGAACACGATGGGCACGCTCCACTGCAAAGAACTTGCTCAGTCCAGAAGGAGCAAGGTGGTTCAGGACAAGATCTTCAACCAGGAGGTCAATCGAGTGAGTCTGGGTTTTCCGGAACACCTATGAGGCGGATGTTGCTGCGTCTTGCCCTGTTCTCAAAATCCTCCAGCCGATGGGACATCAAGTCATTAGCCGATTTCAGATTGCCAAGTTCGGTCTGAAGTTCCGACACATCGGCTGTGAGGCTAGAAGTCTTCAGATCCAACGACTTCACCTTCTCATTGGTCTTGGACAGGTCGGCCCAGATCAGGGTGACATCAATGGCAACCGTATCAATTTTATGAGCAAGAGCCTCATATTGCTGGCCGATGGTCTCCTTTATGTTGGTAATGGCGCCCATGATGTCCTGTAGGGACAAATCAGTAGGGGCGGATGGGTCCTCTTTGGCGTCCTCCGGGGTACGTCTGGAGGCTCCAGGGGATCCTTTGGCTTGAGTGTACCGGTCCATAACATTGGATTGGACAGGTCCCCCACGAAGGGGCGTCTCAGTCTTCCGTTTCTCAACGTCGCCCCTGGCTGCCATGCTGGAAGATGCACCCCGGAGGGGCCCGCGAGACCTAGTGAAAATGGCCGCCTGCGGGCAAGGCACCAAAAGTCCACAAAAACTGGCTCGTGCGGCCAAGACAAAGTCACGACTTGACCCAAGCGGCTGTGATGGTGAGGTAGCGCTCGCACTGAAAGGAGGCTGGACAGGTCCCCGACTAAGCGAAACTGTCTCGTAATCAGACCATGCCAGGACCCAGAAATGAAACCGAAAGTTGGGGTAGGGCTACTGAGGAGGCCCACTGCCGTTGTTGTTCAACTTCGTCCCGGCTTCACAAGTCACCAAGACCCCGGCTCGCCTCAAGGTGGGCCTCAAAAGTTCAAATCGCTGTAATTTCGGTTTCACGAGTCCGAATTAAAATCTGAAAAGAGTTATGGAATCAGTCGAGGTTCATCTTCGGGAATCCGTCTAAGAATTCAGGATGTTATCAGGATCAGTTGCGAAGAGTGGCGAGGGTCCGGGGAGCCCTGTGCTCACGCGACCATCTTGGATGCTTGCTAAGCTCCTCACCGCTGTTGGGCAGTGTTATTCTAGAAACAATGACACTCCTGCAATTCTGTAGCACAGTGTTATTCCAGAAGGAATGACACTCTCGAACTTCTGTTGGACAGTGTTATTCCAGAAAAAATGACACTCCTGCAATTCTGTAGCACAGTGTTATTCCAGAAGGAATGACAATCTTGAACTTCTGTTGGACAGTGCTATTCCAGAAAGAATGACACTCCTGCACTTCTGTAGCACAGTGTTATTCCAGAAGGAATGACAGTCTTGAACTTCTGTTGGGCAGTGTTATTGCACAACGAATGACACGCCTGCACTTCTGTAGCAGAGTGTTTTTCCAGGAGGATTGACACTCTTGAACTTCTGTTGGGCAATGTTATTGGACAATGAATGGCACTCCTGCACTTCTGCAGCACCGTGTTATTCCAGAAGGAATGACACTCCTGCACTTCTGTAGTACAGTGTTATTCCAGAATGAATGACACTCCTGCACTTCTGTTGCACGGTGTTATTCCAGAATGAATGACACTCCTGCACTTCTGTAGCACAGTGTTATTCCAGAAGGAATGACAGTCTTGAAGTTCTGTTGGGCAGTGTTATTCCAGAAACAATGACACTCCTACACTTATGTAGCACAGTGTTATTCCAGAAGGAATGACAGTCTTGAACTTCTCTTGGGCAGTGTTATTCCATAAACAATGGCACTCCTGCACTTATGTAGCAGAGTGTTATTCCAGCAGGAATGACAGTCTTGAACTTCTCTTGGGCAGTGTTATTACAGAAACAATGACACTCCTGCACTTATGCAGCACAGTGTTTTTCTCAAAGGAATGACACTCTTGAACTTCTGTTGGGCAATGTTATTGCACAATGAATGGCACTCCTGCACTTCTGCAGCACCGTGTTATTCCAGAAGGAATGACACTCCTGCACTTCTGTAGCACAGTGTTATTCCAGAATGAATGGCACTCCTGCACTTCTGTAGCACAGTGTTATTCCAGAATGAATGACACTCCTGCACTTCTGTAGCACAGTGTTATTCCAGAATGAATGACACTCCTGCACTTCTGTAGTAACATGTTATTCTAGAAGGAATGACACTCCTGCACTTCTGTAGCACAGTGTTATTCCAGAAGGAATGACAATCTTGAACTGTTGTTGGACAGTGTTATTCCAGAAAGAATGACACTCCTGCACTTCTGTAGCACAGTGTTATTCCAGAAGGAATGACAGTCTTGGACTTCTGTTGGGCAGTGTTATTGCACAACGAATGACACTCCTGCACTTCTGTAGCAGAGTGTTTTTCCAGAAGGAATGACACTCTTGAACTTCTGTTGAGCAATGTTATTGGACAATGAATGGCACTCCTGCACTTCTGCAGCACCGTGTTATTCCAGAAGGAATGACACTGCTGCACTTCTGTAGCACAGTGTTATTCCAGAATGAATGACACTCCTGCACGTGTGTTGCACAGTGTTATTCTAGAATGAATGACACTCCTGCACTTCTGTAGCACAGTGTTATTCCAGAAGGAATGACAGTCTTGAACTTCTGTTGGGCAGTGTTATTCCAGAAACAATGACACTCCTGCACTTATGTAGCACAGTGTTATTCCAGAAGGAATGACAGTCTTGAACTTCTCTTGGGCAGTGTTATTCCAGAAACAATGACACTCCTGCACTTCTGCAGCACCGTGTTATTCCAGAAGGAATGACACTCCTGCACTTCTGTAGCACAGTGTTATTCCAGAATTAATGACACTCCTGCACTTCTGTAGCACTGTGTTATTCCAGAATGAATGACACTCCTGCACTTCTGTAGCACAGTGTTATTCCAGAATGAATGACACTCCTGCACTTCTGCAGCACAGTGTTTTTCTCGAAGGAATGACACTCTTGAACTTCTGTTGGGCAATGTTATTGCACAATGAATGGCACTCCTGCACTTCTGCAGCACCGTGTTATTCCAGAAGGAATGACACTCCTGCACGTCTGTAGCACAGTGTTATTCCAGAATGAATGACTCTCCTGCACTTCTGTAGCACAGTGTTATTCCAGAATGAATGACACTCCTGCACTTCTGTAGCACAGTGTTATTCCAGAATGATTGACACTCCTGCACTTCTGTAGCACAATGTTATTCCAGAATGAATGACACTCCTGCACTTCTTTAGGGCAGTGCTTTTCCAGAATGAATGACACTCCTGCATTTCCGTTGGACAGTTTTATTTCAGTATGAATGACTCCAATGCATGTCTGTAGTGCTGTTCCAGAAGAAATGACTCTTTTGTGGCACAGTGTTAATCCAGAATGAATGTCACTCCTGAATGTCTGTAGTGTTATTGCAGAAGGACTGACACTCCTGCACTTCTGTAGCACATGTTATTCCAGAATGAATGACACTCCTGCACTTCAGCAGCACTTCTGTAGCACAGTGTTGTTCCAGAATGAATGACACTCCTGCACTTCTGTAGCACAGTGTTATTCCAGAATGAATGACACTCCTGTACTTCTGCAGCACAGTGTTTTTCTCGAAGGAATGACACTCTTGAACTTCTGCTGGGCAATGTTATTGCACAATGAATGGCACTCCTGCACTTCTGCAGCACCGTGTTATTCCAGAAGGAATGACACTCCTGCACTTCTGTAGCACAGTGTTATTCCAGAAGGAATGACACTCCTGCACTTCTGTAGCACAGTGTTGTCCAGAATGAATGACACTCCTGCACTTCTGTAGCACAGTGTTATTCCAGAATGAATGACACTCCTGCACTTCTGCAGTACAGTGTTATTCTAGAAGGAATGACGCTCCTGCACTTCTGTAGCACAGTGTTATTCAAGAATGAATGACACTCCTGCACTTCTGTAGCACAGTGTTATTCCAGAATGAATGACACTCGTGCACTTCTTTAGGGCAGTGCTATTCCAGAATGAATGACACTCCTGCATTTCCGTTGGACAGTTTTATTTCAGTATGAATGACTCCAATGCATGTCTGTAGTGCTGTTCCAGAAGAAAATACTCTTTTGTGGCACAGTGTTAATCCAGAATGAATGTCACTCCTGCATGTCTGTAGTGTTATTGCAGAAGGAGTGACACTCCTGCACTTCTGTAGCGCATGTTATTCCAGAATGAATGACACTCCTGCACTTCAGCAGCACTTCTGTGGCACAGTGTTGTTCCAGAGTGAATGACACTCCTGCACTTCTTTAGGGCAGTGCTATTCCAGAATGAATGACACTCTTGCATTTCCGTTGGACAGTTTTATTTCAGTATGAATGACTCCAATGCATGTCTGTAGTGCTGTTCCAGAAGAAATTACTCTTTTGTGGCACAGTGTTAATCCAGAATGAATGTCACTCCTGCATGTCTGTAGTGTTATTGCAGAAGGAGTGACACTCCTGCACTTCTGTAGCACATGTTATTCCAGAATGAATTACACTCCTGCACTTCTGTATTGCAGTGTTGTTCAAGAGGGAAACAACACTCCTGCACTTCTACAGGACTTGTTAAGCAACCCTAGATCACTACCTAAACATGCTATTGAAATCTGGGACTTGTTGTCTTCCAAGTCACCTGATCTAGGATTCTTTGCAGAAACATGGCTTGAACCGATCTCCTCGCCTTCCATCGTCTTGGCACTTCCTGAGAATTATCAGCTACTAAGAATGGATAGGGATGGTAGAATGGGGGAGGAATAGTCATAGCTTTTAAAGACACCCTGAAATTCTCCCTAATCGAAACCCTTCCTGAGGATTCGACAGAGATGTGTGTTTTTAGGGCAGAATTATCTCCCCAGTACAGTTGGAAAGGAGCCCTTTTATATCATCACAGGAGACCTCAGTCCTAAATTGATGGAATTGATTGCCACTCATATCCTTACATCAAAAACGTTCTTTTTACTGGGCGACTTCAACATACATAGTGAAGACCCCTTCAACATGGAGGCATCCCAAAGCCTCACTGACCTGACTACACTGGGGCTCAATCAGATTAGTAAAGGCCCTACACACAACGCGGGCCGTATGTTGGATTTCGTTAGTTGCGGAGCTCCTTTGCCCTCTACTACGGACAGACCTTTCTCTGATTGAATTTTGGCTCACTTTAATTCATATGCCCATACCCCCATATACCCCTTCACATCTTCCTATGCAACAATGGCGTAAAATCACTCCGGACGCCTTCACTAAAGAGTTCATTATTCCTGCTATCGAGGAGAGGGAGGAAGTGACCATGGTGTTAGCAGATTATAATGCATCTCTAACAACAGCTATAGACAACCTAGCACCTATGAAACATCTACACGGAGCCAGACGTGGTCCACAGGCTCCTTGGTATAGTCCTGAATTGCGCAAGTAGAAAGCCTGGTGCAAAAAACTGGAAAGGTGATGGCATCAATTCCATGACTCCACGGACAGAGAAACATTTAAAGTAACTATAGCGCAATATCATAGGATTATTAGAAAGAGTGTGTAAGGCACATACTGTTGTACAACTGGGCCAGGTGTGGAACTCCTCTAAAGAGTTATATAAAGTTCTTAAATCCTTTACAAATCCTATCGCATGCTCCACTGATACCCCTCCCTCGCAAGCTTTACGTGATGCAATTGCAAACCATTTGGAAGAAAAAGTTAATTTGATCTACGACAAATTCCTTGGAGCAAGTGACCATTTGGGAGTAGAATCCCACTGCTTCCCCTCAAATTTTGCATAGTACGGGCATATTAGAGAACTTTGTACCCCTTAAGGCTGACTGAGTCTGTGAAATGCAGAAGACTGCCAAATCAGGGTCCCCTTTAGACATAGAGCCAGCCAAGCGCTCAGCAATTTTGGCCAATCAGCTCGCCCCCACCATCTGCTCTTTATCAAACCTTTCTATGAGCTCAGGTACGCTTCCACTAGACTGGAAGGCGGCACAGGTTATTACCATTTGTAAGAAAGTCACTCTCCCTGCCTCAGACCTGTCAAATTACTGCCCTGTCTCTCTTCTCCCCCTGATTAGTAAACTGCTGGAAGGACACATTAATAAACAACTTATGGAACACTTACAATCCAACAGGTTCCTAGATTCTTCCCAATCCAGCTTTAGACCCATGCATGGCACAGAAACCACTCTCTAAGCGGTAACGGATTATATCATAAGTTACCAGGATGCAAATCAGCATGCTCTGTTAGGACTGCTTGATCTGTCGGCAGCCTTCGACACAGTGACGCCGGACTGCAGAGATTCTTTTTCGCATCACCCATTCTTCGGGATGGATGCAACTATTCTGAAATACACCTGACATTACAAGACTAACATTCATTATTGTACTAAGATTTCATTGCCTTGAGAAACCCCTTGTCTTACAGGCCGTACAGGAGAAACACGTGTCAGCTGTTTCATTTTTGTTTGACCTGTATTTCTGACAAATAATAAATACAGAAGTATTATATTAAAAAAGCAACAGTGAACTCTTGGATTGGATTTTTCCTAGGACCCTAGATACATTCCAAAGACATAAACCTATCACTTTTTCTAAAAGTGTCCCATCATGGACTGCTCCAGAGATTAGAAGACATAGGTATCTGGGGCATTGCCCTACAATGGTTTGTGAGTTTTCTAACTCATCAAATCCAGACCATCAATCTAGACCCTTTCAGATCCCATACCATAGATATCAACAAGGTGGTGCTTCAGGGCTCTTGTCTGAGCCCCACATTGTTTAACATCTATGTGCCCCCCCCCCCCTTGGCAAAACCATTAGAACCAATGGATTTACCCCCCCTTTCATATGCGGATGACACCCAACTCCTCATCTCCTTCAATAACAACCTACATACTACAGAAGCACGCTTCTCTGAGGGTATGAAACCCATCTCAGCCTGGATGACTGAGAATTTCCTCCAGCTGAATGCAGGCAAGACAGAAATAATATGCTCTTTGGTAAAGCTCAACTGCTCTGGTGCCCAGATTGGTGGCCAGTTGACTTGGGTGCTGCACCTTCCCCCAAGTCGTCCGCTAAAAATCTGGGTGTTCGCCTTTACCTGTCACTCACTATGAAAGATCAGGTACTGACTACCACTGGCACCTGCTTTCACATGATGAGTCTGTTGAGCAGTATCTTCCCTTTACTCCCACTTACAGTATGGAAAACCCTAGTGCAGGCACTAGTGATCAGCCGCCTAGACTACTTTAACGCCCTTTTGGTCGCCACTAGTGAGTCTCTACTAAGCAAACACAGCGGCTCACCTCATTCAGAAAATGCCGGCCTGATCTCCACTCTCCCTCTCTTACGCTCAATACACTGGCTTCCCATACGCAAGAGAATTATATTCAAGATCTGTTGCATGGTGCACAAATCATTAAACGGCAGTGGACCCAGGTATCTGACCGAGAAACGCATTCCGTACCTGCAGAGCACACCTTTAAGGTCCAGGATGAAATCTCTTTTCACTATGCCACGCACTGGGGGGAAGCTTTCTCCTATGGTCCTTCTATATGGGAACCAGCTAACCTTCCATGTACGTAAGGGTACGGACCACTTTCATTTTAGAAGCTTCTCAAAACGGACCTTTTCAGATACTGATGCTGCCTGCCTGTGGCTGCCTGCCTGTGGCACCCTGCTGTGTCGAGATACCCCATCCGGGGGGATTCGCGTGCATTATAAATTAAATTAACATAACGTAACTCCTACATTTCTGTAGCACATTGTTATTCCAGAATGAATGACACCCCTGCATTTCTGTAGTGTTATTCCAGAAGGAATGACACTCCTGCACTTCTGTAGGACAGTGTTGTTCAAGACAGTGTTGTTCCAGAATAAATGACACTCCTGCACTTCTTTAGGGCAGTGCTATTCCAGAATGAATGACACTCTTGCATTTCCGTTGGACAGTTTTATTTCAGTATGAATGACTCCAATGCATGTCTGTAGTGCTGTTCCAGAAGAAATTACTCTTTTGTGGCACAGTGTTAATCCAGAATGAATGTCACTCCTGCATGTCTGTAGTGTTATTGCAGAAGGAGTGACACTCCTGCACTTCTGTAGCACATGTTATTCCAGAATGAATTACACTCCTGCACTTCTGTATTGCAGTGTTGTTCAAGAGGGAAACAACACTCCTGCACTTCTACAGGACTTGTTAAGCAACCCTAGATCACTACCTAAACATGCTATTGAAATCTGGGACTTGTTGTCTTCCAAGTCACCTGATCTAGGATTCTTTGCAGAAACATGGCTTGAACCGATCTCCTCGCCTTCCATCGTCTTGGCACTTCCTGAGAATTATCAGCTACTAAGAATGGATAGGGATGGTAGAATGGGGGAGGAATAGTCATAGCTTTTAAAGACACCCTGAAATTCTCCCTAATCGAAACCCTTCCTGAGGATTCGACAGAGATGTGTGTTTTTAGGGCAGAATTATCTCCCCAGTACAGTTGGAAAGGAGCCCTTTTATATCATCACAGGAGACCTCAGTCCTAAATTGATGGAATTGATTGCCACTCATATCCTTACATCAAAAACGTTCTTTTTACTGGGCGACTTCAACATACATAGTGAAGACCCCTTCAACATGGAGGCATCCCAAAGCCTCACTGACCTGACTACACTGGGGCTCAATCAGATTAGTAAAGGCCCTACACACAACGCGGGCCGTATGTTGGATTTCGTTAGTTGCGGAGCTCCTTTGCCCTCTACTACGGACAGACCTTTCTCTGATTGAATTTTGGCTCACTTTAATTCATATGCCCATACCCCCATATACCCCTTCACATCTTCCTATGCAACAATGGCGTAAAATCACTCCGGACGCCTTCACTAAAGAGTTCATTATTCCTGCTATCGAGGAGAGGGAGGAAGTGACCATGGTGTTAGCAGATTATAATGCATCTCTAACAACAGCTATAGACAACCTAGCACCTATGAAACATCTACACGGAGCCAGACGTGGTCCACAGGCTCCTTGGTATAGTCCTGAATTGCGCAAGTAGAAAGCCTGGTGCAAAAAACTGGAAAGGTGATGGCATCAATTCCATGACTCCACGGACAGAGAAACATTTAAAGTAACTATAGCGCAATATCATAGGATTATTAGAAAGAGTGTGTAAGGCACATACTGTTGTACAACTGGGCCAGGTGTGGAACTCCTCTAAAGAGTTATATAAAGTTCTTAAATCCTTTACAAATCCTATCGCATGCTCCACTGATACCCCTCCCTCGCAAGCTTTACGTGATGCAATTGCAAACCATTTGGAAGAAAAAGTTAATTTGATCTACGACAAATTCCTTGGAGCAAGTGACCATTTGGGAGTAGAATCCCACTGCTTCCCCTCAAATTTTGCATAGTACGGGCATATTAGAGAACTTTGTACCCCTTAAGGCTGACTGAGTCTGTGAAATGCAGAAGACTGCCAAATCAGGGTCCCCTTTAGACATAGAGCCAGCCAAGCGCTCAGCAATTTTGGCCAATCAGCTCGCCCCCACCATCTGCTCTTTATCAAACCTTTCTATGAGCTCAGGTACGCTTCCACTAGACTGGAAGGCGGCACAGGTTATTACCATTTGTAAGAAAGTCACTCTCCCTGCCTCAGACCTGTCAAATTACTGCCCTGTCTCTCTTCTCCCCCTGATTAGTAAACTGCTGGAAGGACACATTAATAAACAACTTATGGAACACTTACAATCCAACAGGTTCCTAGATTCTTCCCAATCCAGCTTTAGACCCATGCATGGCACAGAAACCACTCTCTAAGCGGTAACGGATTATATCATAAGTTACCAGGATGCAAATCAGCATGCTCTGTTAGGACTGCTTGATCTGTCGGCAGCCTTCGACACAGTGACGCCGGACTGCAGAGATTCTTTTTCGCATCACCCATTCTTCGGGATGGATGCAACTATTCTGAAATACACCTGACATTACAAGACTAACATTCATTATTGTACTAAGATTTCATTGCCTTGAGAAACCCCTTGTCTTACAGGCCGTACAGGAGAAACACGTGTCAGCTGTTTCATTTTTGTTTGACCTGTATTTCTGACAAATAATAAATACAGAAGTATTATATTAAAAAAGCAACAGTGAACTCTTGGATTGGATTTTTCCTAGGACCCTAGATACATTCCAAAGACATAAACCTATCACTTTTTCTAAAAGTGTCCCATCATGGACTGCTCCAGAGATTAGAAGACATAGGTATCTGGGGCATTGCCCTACAATGGTTTGTGAGTTTTCTAACTCATCAAATCCAGACCATCAATCTAGACCCTTTCAGATCCCATACCATAGATATCAACAAGGTGGTGCTTCAGGGCTCTTGTCTGAGCCCCACATTGTTTAACATCTATGTGCCCCCCCCCCTTGGCAAAACCATTAGAACCAATGGATTTACCCCCCCTTTCATATGCGGATGACACCCAACTCCTCATCTCCTTCAATAACAACCTACATACTACAGAAGCACGCTTCTCTGAGGGTATGAAACCCATCTCAGCCTGGATGACTGAGAATTTCCTCCAGCTGAATGCAGGCAAGACAGAAATAATATGCTCTTTGGTAAAGCTCAACTGCTCTGGTGCCCAGATTGGTGGCCAGTTGACTTGGGTGCTGCACCTTCCCCCAAGTCGTCCGCTAAAAATCTGGGTGTTCGCCTTTACCTGTCACTCACTATGAAAGATCAGGTACTGACTACCACTGGCACCTGCTTTCACATGATGAGTCTGTTGAGCAGTATCTTCCCTTTACTCCCACTTACAGTATGGAAAACCCTAGTGCAGGCACTAGTGATCAGCCGCCTAGACTACTTTAACGCCCTTTTGGTCGCCACTAGTGAGTCTCTACTAAGCAAACACAGCGGCTCACCTCATTCAGAAAATGCCGGCCTGATCTCCACTCTCCCTCTCTTACGCTCAATACACTGGCTTCCCATACGCAAGAGAATTATATTCAAGATCTGTTGCATGGTGCACAAATCATTAAACGGCAGTGGACCCAGGTATCTGACCGAGAAACGCATTCCGTACCTGCAGAGCACACCTTTAAGGTCCAGGATGAAATCTCTTTTCACTATGCCACGCACTGGGGGGAAGCTTTCTCCTATGGTCCTTCTATATGGGAACCAGCTAACCTTCCATGTACGTAAGGGTACGGACCACTTTCATTTTAGAAGCTTCTCAAAACGGACCTTTTCAGATACTGATGCTGCCTGCCTGTGGCTGCCTGCCTGTGGCACCCTGCTGTGTCGAGATACCCCATCCGGGGGGATTCGCGTGCATTATAAATTAAATTAACATAACGTAACTCCTACATTTCTGTAGCACATTGTTATTCCAGAATGAATGACACCCCTGCATTTCTGTAGTGTTATTCCAGAAGGAATGACACTCCTGCACTTCTGTAGGACAGTGTTGTTCAAGACAGTGTTGTTCCAGAATAAATGACACTCCTGCACTTCTGCAGCATATTGTTATTCCAGTATGAATGACACTCCTGCACTTCTGTAGGACAGTGGTTTTCCATAAGGAATTACTCTCCTCCACTCCGTAGCACAGTGTTATTCCAAAAGGAATGGTACTCCTGCACTTGTGTAAGAAAGTGTTATTCCAGAATGAATTACACTCCTTTACTTCTGTAGCAGTGTTGTTCCAGAAGGAATTACTGTCCTGCACTTCTATAGCACAGTGTTATTCCACAAGGAATGACACTCCTGCACTTCTACAGCACAGTGTTATTCCACAAGGAATGACACTCCTGCACTTCTGTAGGGCAGTGTTATTCCAGAATGAATGACACTCCTGCACTTCGTTAGGAAAGTGTTATTCCAGAATGAATGACACTCCTGCACTTCTGTAGGACAGTGGTTTTCCATAAGGAATGCCACTCTTAAACATCTGTAGCACAGTGTTATTACAGAAGGGATGGTACTCCTGCACTTCTGTAGGACAGTGTTGTTCCCGAAGGAATGACACTCCTGCACTTCTATAGCACGGGAAACATCCTTTACCACAAAACTTTTACAACGCAGTACCATTACCACACAGGTTTTACAACGAAAGTCGTTACGACTTTCGCTGGAGGGCGCTCTAGGATAGGAAATAGTTTAATTTACTATCCAAAACCTTCCCTACTATCCATAGGGACTGGAGTTGGAATAGTAAATTAAACTATTCACTATCCAGTGCCCCCCAACGCAAGTCGTTGTAACGTCTTGCGTTGTAAAGCCTGCGTCATAATAGTACGCATTGTAAAAGCACGCGTTGTACCGTCAAACATCCTATAGCACAGTGTTATTCCACAAGGAATGACACTCCTGCACTTCTGTAGGACAGTGTTATTCCAGAATCAATGACACTCCTGCACACTTGCATTACGTTTGCGAATCAACATTTGAGACTACGCCTGAGAATTTCTGCATGTCCTATTGAATGTAGTGCCAAAGGTCAGTCAGATTTGGTAAGCTACATTTTTGTTTCTATTTTTTTTTTTGCCCAGAATAGTTTGAAAACCTCTCCCCAACCCCCCTCCCAGCCCCCTAGAAAATTTGGGAATGTTCCAAGTCTTCCGACCTTGGAAAGGGATTTAGTCTTGCCCTTCTCAGAAGGAAATTGTCGATCAATCTGGTGTGGGAATGGGTTAGAAACATGTTTCTCAAAATCCACGACCTCGAGGTGTTCCCAAACTTTCCACGACATCCCCACCCTGGAATGCCTACTCCAGGTCCCTTGAGCTGGATTCACTCCTGTGCTGTATTCTGCTATCACGGAGTTATATTGCGCAGGCGTAAACTGATTTGAGACTACGAGTTTGTCATTTCTAAATTCCTTCAATCTGTTTGCACATGTAAATTGAACTTGCATGCATACATGAATGTCAATCAGGCCCTGCAGGTAGTCACCTGAGCTGTCACTGTTTGCCCGGTTCATGTGGTAAAGGCAAATTTGCCACAGCTGAAAACTGGACAAACTGGGTTAGCATCTTATGCTTAAACATGAGCCATTAGCTTCTTTTTCCCCTTTAATTATTCTCCTGTTTGTTCTTTGCTGGCACACTATTAGTTTCCTCTGTATTTATACTCAGGGGCATATTTAGAAGCCCCTATCGCTACAGGAACGTCACTTTTAACGACTTTCCTGTGGCAATAGGGGCTATACTTAGCTTGAAAGGGGCGTAAATATGGGGCAGCGTCAAAATTAAGACCAGGGAAAACCTGGTCTAACCCTGGCGAAACGAGGAGAAACGCTTTATTTCTCCTCTTTTTTGCCATTTCTGTGTGTGCTGCCTTGCAGGGCCGTTTCTACCATTGGGCAAGACTAGGCGGCCGCCTAGGGCGGCAAAAGGGGGAGGGCAGCAACAATAATTAGTTTGGGGACATCTAATGCATTCATTCTTCTAGCCTGGATGTCGGGGGGAGAGAGCGATGGTAGTAAAAGGGAGGGGGCGGCATTTTTCAATTCTCGCCTAGGGCGGCAAAACACCTAGAAACGGCCCTGCTGCCTTGTGCCTCACACATAGAAACAGCAAAACGCCATGCATGATTCTTAATGTGCAGGAAGGTGACCCTTCCTGCACATAAACGAACATTAAAAAATGACGATTTGCAACTTCTATGTGTGCTGCACAAAGCAGCTCACACAGAAGTTTCAAAACGCCATTTCAGATTGTTTATGTACAGGAAGTGACACCCTCCTGCACCAAAACAATAGTTTCCCTCAACGCAGGCCCCCTTGCACTCTGATGCAAAGGTACCTGCGTTGCCGCTATGCAGATAAATTAGCACCAGCGCAGGGGGAAATGCAAGGCTGCACCGTATTCTTGTAAATACGGTGCAGCCCTGCGTTTCAGAAGTGGCGGAGTGGGGCGCTAAGACAAGGGGGCTAACGCCACGCTATGCCACTTCCTTGTAAATATGCCCCTTAGTTTCTAACACAAACAGATCAAAAGTAAACATGTTGTTGCGCAGTACAGGAGTACCAGAAGTGCAGGAGTACCTATTCAAAGCGTTGACTGGTGTCATTTCTGTTGCTTAGGACTGTATTTGGATATTAAACTGGTACTAATGAAGTGTAACATTTGACCAGAAAGGTTTACCATGTGAAACAGTTTAAAAATTAAGAATTAATACTATCACATTGTGCTGCATTAGGTCGAGTAATTTGCCTTTTCTTGCCTGTAAATTTAGTCAACCCTGCCGCATAATTTGCTCCTTACCATCCCTATAATTCCTCACATTCCCTTCTGTTTTACATTTTTCAAAGGGAGGAAAACTTAGTTTCTGCTTGTTTTCAGTGTTTTACCATTGTTCAAATTAAACCACTTGTGTGACTGTGTCATACCACATACCACCGAGCCGGCTGTTCTTTGTGAAAGCGGAACCAGTCGGCACTAGAGCAGGTTATGAAGTGAGGAGAGAGTGAGGAGAGAGTTGTAGCAAGGCACCCATATTATATTAATTATCTAGATCTGGGGTGACATCTAGTGGCCATTCTGTAATAGTACACGTGCACTATACGTGACTTCAAATGTCCGCACCAACTCATGCACGGGCAGTGCTGGGTCTTTTCTTGAACGCTCCATTGCGAATATTACGCGATCAAAAATGAACTGCTCGAAAGTATTCACATGGGGCCACATTTCTTAGGGGATCGTCTAATATATTGGATTTTGTTGCTTGTGCAATTTCGAACCACCCACACTTCCGTGTTTGCTTTAGGACTGGTGTCGGATTAGTTTAGACAACTCTCGAAAAACCTTTGAAGCGATTTCGATATGTATTTGCTATTTTATGTTTATTTTCCAAAGGAGAAAAATGGCACCTTTTGCTGAGTTTCCCAATAGTTTCACTGGTCTGGGTATAAAAATATTGAGCATACCGCCAGTGTACGGGCCAGTTACGCCCACATGCCCTTCCTGCACAAAAACAACTGTTAAAGGCCCTTCCCTCTGTCTATGTGCGCTGCAGAATGCAACTCACATAGAAAAAGGGAAAAACAAGAAGAAATAAAAGTATTTCTCCTCGTTGCGCTTCCTTTTTCTGACTCATTCATTTCCAGGCTACAACATGCTGCAAATCTGGGAGTGCGTGAAGTTCCAAGGATGTTGTCTGGGACACCCCCAGCAACACCCTGGAATACGCCCCCAGCAACACCCATGGAATACGCCCCTTTCCCGCAGAGCTATGCGTGAAACATATTTATAAGATCATGAAAAGTCATGCAAGGTGACTTTACTTGGCCTTGTAAATATGGGGAAACCCATTGTGCCGCTGGTGCGTAAAAAAAGTGACACACCAGCGGCGCAATGCGCTTGTAAATAAGCCTCTGAGGTCTATGTTGCTAAAGAAGAACTCTGTCTCACCCTGTCAAGTATCTTAAATGGTTCCGGGAGGACCTCAGCCTGAGAATGTTCCTGCTTTAATGCGTGATGGGGTCACTGGACACCCAACCTTGAGTCTGTCAGGCCCCACATTTTAAAAAGCATTTGCAATGCAATAGGTCTCGCATTAATTAAGTTTGAGCTATTGGCACCGCTAAATATTGCAACACCAATTGCAACAAAAGTCTATAAATTGTAGGCCAAAAAATGTGTATTTCTTTTTTTAGCAATGGTGGCATGCTGCGCTTTAGAAGAATATGTTTAAAAGTAAAGTGCACCATACTGCGATTGCTACAATAGTTAATTGTGGATGCGTTAACAATAGATGTGTGCACTGATGGCTGGTGGTGTGTGTGCCTGTAGAAATTGTGCACTGATGGTTGGTGGTGTGTGTGCCTGGTGGAAGTGTGCAGTGCCAGCTTGTGGTGAGTGTGCCTGGTGAAAGCGTGCACTGACGGCTGGTGGTGCGTGCCTGGTGAAAGCGTGCCCTGCGGCTGGTGGTGTGTGTGTGCCTGGTGAAAGCGTACACTGGCGGCTGATGGTGTGTGTGTGCCTGGTGAAAGCGTGCACGGATGGCTGGTGGTGTGTGTGTGCCTGGTGAAAGCGTGCACTGACGTCTGGTGGTGTGTGCCTGGTGGAAAGGTGTACTGACGGCTGGTGGTGTTTGTGCCCGGTGAAAGCGTGCACTGATGGCTGGTGGTGTTTGTGCCCATTGAAAGCGTGCACTGACGACTGATGGTGTCTGCGCCTGGTGAAAGTGTGCACTGACGGTGTGGTTGTGTGTGTGATTGTGTGTGTGGTTGTGTATGTGGTTGTATGTGTGGTTGAACATGTGGTTGTGTGTGTGGTTGTGTGTGTGGTTGTTTGTGTGTGTGTGTGTGGTTGTGTGGTTCTGTGTGTGTGCTTGTATGTGTGGTTGTGTGTGTGTGGTTTTGGTAGTGTGTGTGTGGTTGTTTATGTGGTTGTGTGCGTGGTTGTTGTTGTGTGGTTGTAGTTGTGTGTGTGGTTGTGTCTCTGGTTGTGTGTGTGGTTTTGGTTGTGTGTGTTGTGTTTGTGGTTGTGTGTGTGGTTGTGTGTGGGTGTGTGTGTGTGTGGTTGTATGTGTGCCTGTGTGTGTGCTTGTGGTTGTGTGTGGTTGGGTGTGGTTGAGTGTGTGTGGTTGTGTGTGGTTTTGTGTGTGGGTGTGTGGTTGTGTGTGTGGTTGTATGTGTGGTTGTGTGTGGTTGTGTTTGTGTGGTTGTGTGTGTAGTTGTGTGTGTTGTGGTTGTTTGTGTGGTTGTGTGTGTGGTTCTGTGTGTGGTTGTGTGTTTGTTTGGTTGTGTGTGTGGTTGTGTGCGTGGTTGTGGTTGTGTGTGTGGTTGTGGTTGTGTGTGTGTGTGTGGATGTGTGTAGGTGGTTGTGTGTGTGGGTGGTTGTGTGTGGTTGTGTGTTTGTCTGGTTGTGTGTCTGGTGGGGTGTTTGCCTGTAGAAATTGTGCAGTGATGGCTGGTGGTGTGTGTGCCTGGTGGAAGTGTTCACTACCGGCTGGTGGTGTGTGCCTGGTGAAAGCATGCACTGACGGTAGTGGTGTGTGTGCCTGGTGAAAGCATGCACTGACGGCTGGTGGTGTGTGCCTGGTGAAAGCGCGCACTGATGGTTGGTGGTGTGTGCCTGGTGAAAGCGTGCACTGATGGCTGGTGATCTGTGTGTGCCAGGTGAAAGCGTGCACGGATGACTGGTGGTGTGTGTGTGCCTGGTGAAAGCGTGCATTGACATCTGGTGGTGTGTGCCTGGTGGAAGTGTGCACTGACGGCTGGTGGTGTTTGTGCCCGGTGAAAGTGTGCACTGATTGCTGGTGGTGTTTGTGCCTTTTGAAAGCGTGCACTGATGACTGATGGTGTCTGTGCCTGGTTAAAGTG
The DNA here is from genome assembly GCF_964263255.1 of Lissotriton vulgaris. Lineage (NCBI taxonomy): Eukaryota > Metazoa > Chordata > Amphibia > Caudata > Salamandridae > Lissotriton > Lissotriton vulgaris. The sequence continues at coordinate 1,831,875,997 of NC_141694.1, forward strand.
TGCACTGACAGTGTGGTTGTGTGTGTGACTGTGTGTGTGTGGTTGTGTGTGTGGTTGTTGTGTGTGTGTGGTTGTGTGTGTGGTTGTATGTGTGGTTGTATGTGTGGTTGTGTGTGGTTTTGGTACTGTGTGTGTGTGGTTGTTTATGTGGTTGTGTGTGTGATTGTGGTTGTGTGGTAGTTGTGTGTGTAGTTATGTGTCTGGTTGTGGTTGTGTGTGTGGTTGTGTGTGGTTGTGTTTGTGTGGTTGTGTGTGGGGTTGTGTGTGTTGTGGTTGTGTGTGTGGTTGTGTGTGTGGTTGTGTGTGTGTTTGGTTGTGGTTGTGTGTGTGGTTGTGTGCGTGGTTGTGGTTGTGTGTGTGGTTGTGTGTGTGTGTGGTTGTGTGTAGGTGGTTGTGTGTGGGGGTGGTTGTGTGTGGTTGTGTGTGTGTCTGGTTGTGTGTCTGGTGGTGTGTTCGCCTGTAGAAATTGTGCAGTGATGGCTGGTGGTGTGTGTGCCTGGTGGAAGTGTGCACTACCGGCTGGTGGTGTGTGTGCCTGGTGAAAGCATGCACTGACGGTAGTGGCGTGTGTGCCTGGTGAAAGCATGCACTGACGGCTGGTGGTGTGTGCCTGGTGAAAGCGCGCACTGATGGTTGGTGGTGTGTGTGTGTGTGTGCCTGGTGAAAGCGTGCACTGATGGCTGGTGATGTGTGTGTGCCAGGCGAAAGCATGCACGGATGACTGGTGGTGTGTGTGCCTGGTGAAAGCGTGCATTGACATCTGGTGGTGTGTGCCTGGTGGAAGTGTGCACTGACGGCTGGTGGTGTTTGTGCCCGGTGAAAGCGTGCACTGATTGCTGGTGGTGTTTGTGCCTTTTGAAAGCGTGCACTGACGACTGATGGTGTCTGTGCCTGGTTAAAGTGTGCACTGACAGTGTGGTTGTGTGTGTGGTTGTGTGTGTGTGTGGTTGTGTGTGTGGTTGTATGTGTGGTTGTGTGTGGTTTTGGTACTGTGTGTGTGTGGTTGTTTATGTGGTTGTGTGTGTGGTTGTGGCTGTGTGGTAGTTGTGTGTGTGGTTGTGTGTCTAGTTGTGGTTGTATGTGTGGTTGTGTGTGGTTGTGTGTGGTTGTGTTTGTGTGGTTGTGTGTGTGGTTGTGTGTGGTTTTGTGTGTGTGTGTGGTTGTGTGTGGTTGTGTGTGTGTGGTTGTATGTGTGGTTGTGTGTGTGGTTGTGTGTGTGGTTGTGTGTGTGTGTGGTTGTGTGTGTGGTTGTGTGTGTGGTTGTGTGTGGTTGTGTGTGCCTGGTTGTGTGTGTGGTTGTGGTTGTGTGTGTGTGTGGTTGTGTATGTGTGTGCGTGTGTGTGGTTATGTGTGTGGTTGTGTGGTTGGGTGTGGTTGTGTGTGTGGTTGTGTGTGTGGTTGTGTGTGTGTGTGGTTGTGTGTGTTATTGTGGATGTGTGTTTGTTGTTGTGTGTGGTTGTGGTTGTGTGTGTTGTGTTTGTGGTTGTATGGTTGTGGTTGTTTGTGTGTGGTTGTGGTTTTTTGTGTGTGTGGTTGTGTGTGTGTGGTTGTGTGTGGGGGGGTTATGTGTGTGGTTGTGTGTTTGGTTGTGTGTGTGTGTGTGTGTGTGTGTGTGGTTGTGTGTGTGTGTGGTTGTGTGTGGTTGTGGGTGTGTGTGTGGTTGTGTGTGTGTGAGGCAGCCAGCCACCGTGCACCAGCTGCTGAATGCAGCTAGTCACTCTGCTTCACTGCACTGGCACAATGAGATGCCATTTTCTGAAGGCAGCCAGTCACCCTGCCTGCTTGCACTGGCACGATGAGATGCCAGCTGGTGAAGGCGGCCAGTCACCTTGCTTCTCTGCACTGGAATGATGTAGGTTCACAAATGTTATCACTTTATTCCTCCCTAGTGTCAACTCAAGTCTTTCTTCCATCCCCATCCTCATCATGAGAGACTGAAAGACTGAGATGAAATGAGTGACTGGTTGAGAAAAGGACAGCCTATGCTGACAGGAGGGACAGAATGACGAGGGGAGAGATAGCCCGTGTAGTACAGGATGGCAGTACCACTAGAAGACAGTGGCAAGAGGAGTCCACTAAGAAGCCGAGAGCTTCTGGTGAAAGGAGGAACGGAGTGACTTGGAGAGGGAGAGACAGCCCATGGGGAGGGCAATCAGGAGAGACTGAAGGGGCGAAGTGAATGGAGGAGACCGGTAAGAAGCAGAGACTCTAGTGAAGGAAGGGGCAGGGTGACTAGGAGAGCGCAGAGACAGCCTAGAGTGGTGGTGGGGAGTGCCACAAGGATAGACTGAAAGTCTGAGATGAAATAAGTGACCGGGTTAGAAGCAGAGAGCCTCTGGTGAAAGGAGGGGCAGGGTTACAAGGAGACGGGAGAGACAGCTGAGAATAACCGGTGGGCAGCATCCCCAAAGGCCACGCCCCGGCTTCCGAGCCGCAGATCATAGATCTATTGCATTGACATTGTGAACCCCCCACTTTAGCAGCTAGAGCGGGGTGGGGCTCTATATGTACCTCTTCTCTCTGCAATTTGGCAGATAAACGGGCAACATTAACACAATAAAGAAGAAGAATGTGGAAATACTTTGTGTTTAGTGTGACAACTACAGATGTGAAGTGCAGGACAGTGAAGGCCTACAAGCCTAGCTCTACATAAGAAACATAATCAGGAAATCAAAACTCAGGCGTTGGTGTTACATGCTGGAACAATGCTTAATAACATCAATGGAGAGTACACTTAATGAGCAATTTTGTAATATGGTCCAGTATTGTCATTTAAGAGTTCTGCTGTCACCATAACCCAGAGAGGGCAATACAGGGCCATATTACACGAACTAGAATGTCAGTGGTACGGACGGGTCATTACATTATTTCTTTATTGAAGGACGCACTGCTTATCACGCACCAGATAAGGGGTGATATATAAAGAGACAGGAACCACAGGAGCACTGCATTCAGCAGCACTTTGGCTCGAAGGTAAACCTTCAGCTCCCGCCCTTGTTTTTTGCAAATTAAGTACTGTAACAAGCGCCTTTCTGTTACTCTGATTTGGCAAAGACATGCCTGTCACCAGACACAGCCCATGGGTGCAAAATATGGCACAGGGACTCACAGAAAATAATGAATGAATGGATGTTGGAATATCTAGGAAGACTCCTGGGTGGGGTTCTAGTGGAAGCTGAGCCAGTGTGCAGCAAGTCACAGAAAAGGCACACCGAAGTACCTGGGAGCAAGCCTGCACATGCGCAGAGCACTTTGGATTGAGGCACTCGTAGAGCCCGGCCAGTGACCATGTTGCAAGGCATAGAATGGGCACACAGAAGTACCTGGGAGCAAGCCTGCGCATGCGCGTTGAGGCTCTCTTTCCTGAACGTATTTACTGATAACTGTTCTTCAGCACCACAGCCCACCACGATGAAGATTCTCAGTGCATCAGCAAGATTTTTTTTAAATAAAAATGGCTATATCTCCAAATGTAATCCATCAAAGCAGCCAGGAGCGGTGGGCCACGGATGGCCCTGGGGTATGTAAGAACCTCCATAAATACTGTGAGCACTGAAAGGCAAACATGAAGCAGCACAATGTCACAACGAATGGCGGGAAGAATGCACCACATGGCTTGCAAGACACTGCATCTTGTACGTCGTACATCAGTGGCGGAGGTGACTGGGCGGGTTATCAATGATTGCTCCGCGCACTTTTCTAGGAAGGAGCCCACACAGCAGTTCAGCCCAAACAAGCTGCCCCTGTGAATTCAGCCTTAATCTATCATGAAAAGCAGCGATGGGCCCCCTCGCGCAAGTGACATATGTGGCCTGCTCTGTACAACCTCTCCAAGTTGCGGCCCAGCACCAGGTGGGATGCCATGGGAGCACAGTGTCATGGCTGATCAGCAGCAGACGACGATTGGCGCTGGAGCGAGCCCCAACAGAGTGGGAAGGGTCAGATGAGCCCGATTCAAGTTGCAGTGGGACTGCTCTGCGGCTCGGATGCTACAGAATGTTCACTGGCAGCCTGGAAGCTCGCGGGCCTCCTGCGGAACCTCTACTTTGGCAGGCCATGTTCCATCAACCTTATTTATTGATCTTAAGAGTGAGTTGCATGATGTGAAATAAAAACAAGCGACACATGTATTATGGTTAGACTGCATCCCGGGAGATACAGCTGGAGATGTCAAATCTTTCGAAAAACATTGGATGGTTAGGGAACCAAATGGTATACACCTGTTACAACGCAACTTTTACAACTACCTACTGTTACAATGCAACTTTTACAACGCATACCATTACAACGCATTGCGCTGGGGGGCGCTCTAGGATAGGGAATAAGTATAATTTACTATCCAACACCTTCCCTAGTGTCCACTGGGACTGGAGTTAGAATAGTAAATTATACTTAGCACTATCCAGCACCTCAAAGCGCTATGCGTTGTAATGGTATGCGTTGTAATGGTCGCGTTGTAACAGTAGGTAGTCGTAATGGTATGCGTTGTAACATGGTACATCCGAACCAAATATACATTCATACGCTGAGATTGTAGGACTGTGCTGAAAGTGAAGACAGAGCAGTGTTTTAGCTAGTAAATTATGCAACTGCAGTTGTAAGATTATAACATTGATGTCGCTGACTGAATAGGAGGAAAGATGGAACATCAAACTCTCTCCAGGCAGTTGTTACCGAGGCTTTCTATCAATGAAAAATGTAGCCACTATAGAGGCAATAAGTATAAAAAACAAGTGCTGGCAGGAGGGACGGTAAAGCCCCTTTTAATACTGCAGATTATAAACACCTCTACTGTGATCGAAGAGCCAGGAATTTAAGTCCTGGCATGCAACCAGGCAATTAATTGTGCTAATCCTTCGGATGGCAAATGGTGATCACTTTTGCGGCCGCTTTGATGTTCTCAGTGGCCGCGCCGCTCACTGAGAACATCAAAGCGGCCGATGAGGAAAATGGAATTTTAATGGCCAAGTATGTCCCCTATCGTGTACCCCAACGTGTAGTATATGTGCATGACATCCATGCATTTTCCCTCCATGGCCGGAAATGAAGACACATTTGCATTTGCGTCCAACGTTAACATGTCAGTTATTCAGTCCTCCATGAAAGCAACGTTAATTTGGCTCTTAGGCCTATGTTGCCAACGTCTTTACATGGTACACATTTAAAGATGCACCCGTTTTTCTGGCTCAGTCGAGCCAGGCCCTGAATCGAGGCTCTGAGTCTCTTCTGTCTCTGAAAGCTGCAATTTAGGTATGCATCCCTGACCTCTACCTTACTTCCTGCCCAGGCGAGCGGTGCCCGGCTCGGCCTGGCCTGCCTTGCCAAAACGGTATTTTGCCTACAGTTATCTGTTCAGCCTCCGAAAAAACACATTCCAGTCTAGTGAAATAGGTAAACATATTCCCGGCTGCAGAGCAAAGGGCCCGGCCTTCCTGTCTCCTTGCAAGTAATTTACTGAACCCGTTACCATGGTAGGCCCATGGCCCCCGCGCATTGCATGAGGAACCATATGCACGCACTAGCATTCAGTATTGAACGGCCTCTGCCCGAGAGACCTTTTACTTCAGATAATACATCCTCTAAACACAAGATACCTGATATGCTATAGGTGCAGGTCGTTCTGACATCCCAGACACCAGACTCCTCTACTAGTGCTAAAGTCAAGCCCCCAGTTACACGTCTACACCACGTCATGCTCAATTGCGCGCGCATATGTGGTAAAGGTTTCTGCTGACCCTGCAAACTTTCTCTAAGCATCCACCCACTTGTGACACTTCTCTGACTCATCAAGTGCACGCCTACGTGTACGCCTCCTTACACGCCTTCTTTTACGGCCATGTGTTCTTATCTCTCTCTTTTCACTTGTTACGCCTACTGTATTCATTTCAATTATACAGTTTTACTATATATAATGTGTGATGTTAATAAAACAATGAATATCCCTTCCTGAACCTTAGTGGTGATGGAACCCGATGTCCAGTGACTCGAGCCACTTAAATTAAAGCCCGTATGACTCAGATACCACGGACTCTGCCTCTCATTTTTGTTGAGCTATCATTATTGTCATTCAATGTATAGAAAAATAGTCCCGGTAATTTTATTTACCACATAATCTGGCGCCCGAATAGGTACTCCTCCCCTTCCCCACGCGCCGGCGATGTAACGCAGGCCCCTGACCCCTTCTACAGCCGTGACGGACTCCTGTGCACACCCGCGGGTTTTCCTGCTAACTCCCTCAGGCCCACAGAGGAGACGGAGACTGCGACCCGACATCCAGACGAGGTGGTGAGGAATGTGGAGAGTCCCGACCAGAGCCCAAGCCGAGAGAGCAAGGTCCGAGGTATCCGGAGGCCCACCTGTTCCGAAGCGCATGCGTAGCAGCCAGACGCCATAGCAGTCCAGTCCAGTCCAGTCCAGTCCAGTATCCGAGGCCTTCAGTTTCTGCTTCCCGGTGAGTACCGTTGTTGGGAACGCATATAGACGGGTTCATTAATTTGTGCCCGGTCAAGACGGGTCTGGGTACACAGACCCGGTCCAGACGTGTTCACTTAGGTGGATACGGTATGATGTGTCTCTTTATGGGACCGGTATGTCTGTACTGTTTTAGCAGTGCATCCAGAAATTCAGTATTCTAGTATCATATTTCGAGATTTTCAGAATGGTGTTTTTCTATGTACTAGGTAGTATCTGTCCGAAATGTTTTAATGTGTTTAATGTCGTGGTATGAATGATTGTTTGCAATTCATTACTGTGTTTATTGTGTTCACGTTCGAGTAAGTTCAAACATGCCGCTGTTTTCGAAATTACGTCAGATAGGAACCAGGAAGGGGATACTCGAAGAGGCAGTTCCCGTCCCGCCTAGGGATACTCCCGGTCATTTTATGTACCATAAACATGGCTTAGATGCCATACTGTACTTAGATTTATGGGTGGACTATACCAAGGATCTGGAAGAGAAGTATAGATGGCCTGTCTCAGGGACATGGGATGCTGAATGCATCATGAGAGTAGAAGAAGCACTATGGAAAAAGAAAGCCAGACAATCTCAGAAAGATGACATAGAATTATGGCGTAAAGAAGCGCATAGAAGAACAGAGAAAGAAATAAAGAAAGCAGAGAGAAGTAGAGAAGAATCTGAAAAAGCTAAAGAAAGAGAACTACTAGAAGAAGGTGAACGAGTTAAAGCAGAACAATTAGACAGACAAAGAAATGCCCTTATTACAGGCATGTATCCTGTTCTTGCCGAGGGCCTACCCAAAGTGACCCCGGAAGTACCCTGTAACTTGCCGCCACCATTGGTCCCGACTAAACTGCGTCATAAACAGACCGCAGCGGAAATTTTTCTTTCTTCCTACTTAGATGACACTGTCCCAGAGTATGTAAATACAAATCCTCCTCCAAATATTCATCCTCACAACCCTGTTAACACGATTCCCCCCACTGTTCATCCTGTTACCAATCCCCCTCCCAATCCTTTTCACACAGCACCTGTAACTCAGGACCAACCTACAATACCGACACCTACTTTACCAGCACCAATATTACCAGTGCCAGCGCAGCCTGCAAGCCCCGGCGGCTCACATCTAGGAGCCGCGGCTGGAGGTTTCTCCACCCCTCCTCAAGTAAAACGAATATCGTTACGAGACTTCGCACTGGAACAAACGCCAAAGGCAACATACGCAACCCTTAGAAAGAACCTTACTGATTGTATATATGATCCAGTACCGGGTGAGGATTCATTGGTCTTACACTCACTACGATTAAGGCGCGTTGCAGATTATTTGATCACTTTACCAGGCATGAGAGAGAAATTAGACAAGATATATAACTTCATTAGAACGGGGGAGGGACCAGAAAGTATACAAGAGGCCATGGCACACAGAAAGGTGGAAACTCAACGCATGGTTTTACAGTTCTTGATAAACTGTTTGATCAGGGAACAAGATCAACCATACAGAGAAGTAACTAGACGTATGTTAAATTGGAGTGACAACATAGCGGTCGGAAAGCATGATAAACAAAGTTGTGTAGAGTCAATGTACAGGAAAATCCGTAAGGAAATTATTGACATACGTGAGAAAGAACGGGCCTTGGCACAGGCCGACGAGAACGAAACTGGGAAAGAGGACGACGAAGTTTCAGAGGACGAAGATGTGACTCCAGTGAACATAAGTAAAATAAGTTACGTAGGTAGAGCAAGGCCTTTTGATAGGCCGATACGTCTAGAATACAAGAAACGTTCTCTTTCTCCCATACCAGAACACTATTCCCTTGAACGCATATTCCAAGCCACTGACCAAGAATTGAAAAAACGAATAGGGAGTAGTGAGCTTAGTACTTTGCACGAACAGGAACTAGCCCAGTCAGCAGTTCAATGGGCTAGCAATTCTACCATATATAAAGATGACGTAGTAGCGCAAACATTTTTTAATCTTTCCCCAGACGAACAACGATTAGCTGGTATGTACATGATCCAGCATCTCATTACACTAAATGAGAGTCAGCATTCTGACCCAGACCCCCTATATAACTTATTGGAAGACTTATTGCTAGCTAGATGGAGAGGTTTGGGTACCGAACTAATTCATAAAATTTTGGAACAACGACATAGATATATGACTTTCCTAACTCCCCACTTCGTTCCTGTCCCTACTCGAAATCGAAAGACTTTTTTCATGGACAAACTGAATCCCTTACGAGAAGTTCATCCCGTTCGGACAACAGGTGGTGAGCTTGAACGAGTATTTGTTTACACCCCCTTAACGAAAATAGAACTATTGGAAATGAAAAAATTAGTGCCCTGTCACGATAAAGATCCAGCAGGGTTCCACCGTGAATTAAAAGATATGCTCCGCATGGGGGAGTATAGGTATCCCGATATTATTAAAATGTTAAAAGGTACTGTTGCCAGCCGGCATTTACGAAAAACTTAAAGAAAAAGAGTGGGAGGTGGGAGAGAAAAAGATTGACTGGGTAGAATTAGAAAACGAAGACAATACACGAGTCCCTGGTACTGGTCTTAGGGAAAAAGCCAGAGCATTGCCCAAGTTGTTAATACAAGTTTTGCCAAGATTACTAGCTACTAAAAAGGAGGACTGGGATGCAATCTCAGCCTGCAAACAGAAACAAGACGAAGACACTAGTGATTTTTATTCCAGATTCGAGAAATGTTTCATTATTAATAGCGGCCTGAAAACAAGTAATCATACCCACATCTTTTTGTTACCAAATTAGTAGAGAATTCCTTACCACAAGTTAAAAATAGAGTACTGAAAGTTGAGAGTACATGGCAAGCAAATAGCCCTTCCCAAATGTTACAAATGTTACAGTACCACCAGAACCGAATTAGAGAGGAACACGAACACGAACAGAGACGTATAAAGGACACGAAAATGGAAGTACTAGTTGCTCAGTCTGTCCCAGCTGATGGTCAGAAGAGGGGTACGGCACCGCCCGGTCATTCTGCAGCTCCTGTTAAAGGGAACTGCAATTACTGTAAACAGCCAGGTCACTATATAAACGAATGTGCCGTTCTGAGACACAATATCGCTACAGGCAAGACGAAAGAAAGACCACGTCCTCCTAGACAAGAACATGTTCCACAAAATATCAGCAGAACACGCAACCTCCACAGAATGCACAACAGACAGTAGCTGTACCCCAACCCCAACCCATTGCTGCCACACAACATGGCACGCAACAAATGTACCAGTATGCACAGTCAGACTACCCAGACTATCAGCAGTACTCATGAAACAGCCTAGAGAGGGAGGTTGGCTTGCCCCTTATTGAGATTCCTGTAGATCAAGAGGGTCCCTATGTACATAGTCAGGTATTGGGGAAAGACAGAAAATTTTTGATTGACACAGGGGCGAGCAGAACTACCATCAGTCATGACGAGGTTCCAGGGGCACCCCTCTCAGGCTCACAAAATGTTTCCCTGGGTTTTTCAGGAAAGCCTATTGTTAACGAAGTGTCAAAACCAGTTTCCCTAGAAGTTGGTCCATTGTCCCGTACTACAGATTTGTTGCTTACGGAATCATGTCCTGAAAATCTGCTTGGTATAAAAACGTTGAAAGCACTAGGAGCAGTGATATGTTGTTCTCCGGAAGGAGTGAGATTGTTTTTACGTGATTTTAAAGGACATTATGTTTTAAGAGATTTTGACCCCAGACTTCAGAATGTTCCACAGCATTTATGGGCACAAGGTCCGACTGATGTAGGTTGTATGCACATTACACCATATCGTGTTACACTCAAGCAAGGAGTTGTACTGCCACGAATCCGACAATACAAATTACCACCTGATGCTATAGTTGCCTTACTGAAAATTGTTGACGAGCTCATTGCACAAGGACTGGTTGTAGAAACCGACTCCAATGTATGTAATTCTCCAATCATTCCGATCCTTAAACGAACTGACCCAAATGCACCACCGGTCTACAGACTGGTGATTGACCTTCGAGAATTAAACAAATGCATAATACCCCAGTACCCAGTGGTCCCAGATATTTCCTCCCTGTTAACTGCCATTGATTCCGAAGCTGCGTTCTTCACTGTAATCGATCTCAAGAACGCCTTCTTTAGTGTCCCCATACATCCGGAAAGCCAATATCTTTTCGGATTCTGTTTAAATGGCCGAAGCTTCAAATTTGCACGTGCTCCTCAAGGGTTCACGGAAAGTCCTAGTATTTACAGCCAAGCCCTGAAACGACAACTAGACAGTATTCACATGCCTACTGACACTACCCTACTCCAGTATGTTGACGATCTATTGATTACAGCACGGACAGAACGTGACTGCGAACGTGCATCACTGACAGTCTTGTACTTCCTGGCCGAGAAGGGGCATAAGGTGTCCCCTTCTAAGCTGCAATTCTGTGCCCAGCAAGTGGTATACCTTGGACACTTGCTGTCCAAGAGGGGTAGACAGTTGACACCAGACCGCATTCAGTTAATTGCACACCTTCCACAACCCAAGACACAAAAGGAAGTACGGGCCTTCATCGGCCTCACTTCTTACTGCCGACAATGGATTCCTCAGTATGCATATCTAGCCAAGCCACTCATACAGTTGACAACACAGGAGGCAGCGACTTCGACTGTCCTCCCTTGGACTCAGGAACATACACAAGTTTTTGATGAACTGAAGAAAGCTTTATGTCAAGCACCTGTTTTAGCGACACCATGTTACAGCAAACCTTTTACACTTTTTGTCACTGAACGCGATGGCACAGCATTATCTGTTCTTACACAAGATCAAGCAGGAAAACACAAGCCTTGTGCTTATTTTTCTAGTACATTGGATCCAGTAGCCCAGGCTCTGCCTACGTGCCTAAAATCCATTGCAGCAACAGCTCTAGCAATCAGACAAAGCGACTCAATAGTGTTAGGACATCCCCTGACAGTACAGGTTCCACACTCCGTGGAAGTTCTCCTGAACCGAACCCAGACACAACACCTGACCATAGCAAGACTGACAGGATATGAATTGACACTGTTTCAGCCACACATAGAGATCAGACGTTGCAACATTTTAAACCCTGCCACATTGTTACCCTCGAGCACAACTGACCCTACACCACATGACTGTGTGGAAGTCATTAATACTGTAACAAAACCAAGACAAGACTTGACAGACATTGCATTGCCCGACCCAGACCTGACACTTTATGTGGATGGTTCATGTATGAGAACAAGCACAGGAGAGTTAGTGGCCACATATGCAGTGACCACTGAAACTGAAGTCATAGAAACGCATCATATTGACACATTGTCTGCCCAAGCAGCAGAGCTCATCGCTTTGACCCAAGCCTGCATACGAGCCAAAAACCTGAAAGTAAACATATACACAGATTCACAGTACGCATTCGGAGTCGTTCACGACTTCGGTGTTCTCTGGCAAGAAAGAGGTTTTTTGACTTCTCACGGCGCCAAGATACAACATGGTCCCCTCATTCAAGCTCTGTTAGATGCAATACACTTACCTACATCCATTGCTATCATGAAGTGCAAAGCACATACGAAAGTTACTGACACCATTTCCCAGGGTAACGACCTGGCAGATCGAACAGCTAAGCTCACAGCTCAGACTCAAACAGACATACCGACTGACCAAACAAAGACTGAAGTATCATCACAGACACATTGTATGACAGTTAAGGATCCCACACAAGATGTACTCGACATACAGACACATGCCACTCCAGACGAAATCAAGAAATGGACAGAACAAGGAGGGGTCCAGACAGATCAGGGATGGATGACGAAGGGAAAAGCCACATGTTTTCTCCCCGACTCTATGGTTCAAGTTATCATAAATACAGCACATAGTCCAGCACACTTAGGAGAAAAAGCCATGTTAGACAGTATACAGAATATTTGGTCCAACAAACATTTACGTGCAGCAGCAAAACAGAAAGTGCGTACCTGCATGATCTGTTGTCAGTTCAATCCAGGCAAAGGCATTCCCGTGGAACAAGGTGGATTTCATCCTCCTGACCACCCTTTCGAAGTCCTCCAGATGGATTATATCCAGATGGACCGATGTCGAGGATTCAAGTATGTCCTCGTAGTTGTATGTGCCCTATCCAGATGGACAGAAGCGTACCCAGTCTCAGATTACACTGCCGTGACCACTGCCAAACAGTTGGTTCGTGAATTTTTCCCGCGGTACGGCTTGCCCCGTGTCGTGTACTCAGATAATGGACAGCCATTCTCGTCCGAACTGATGAAACAGGTATCACTCCTGTTAGGGTACCAGTGGAAATTTCACTGCGTACGACACCCCGAAGCAGCTGGTCTCGTTGAGAGACATAATCAGACTCTGAAAACACGGTTAGCGAAGGTCTGTGCAGAAAAAGGTGTAGATTGGATGGTAGCCCTGCCGGTTGCCCTCTTTTACATGCGTATGGTAGCTCATTCCAGAACCGGACTATCCCCGTACGAAGTGGTCTTTGGGAGACCACCAAATATGTGGGGTACACCTATGCCGCGCAAAATCACCGATGTTGATAGTAATATGCTGACAGATTACCTGGCTTCCTTGATGTCGGCACTACTCTCTTGTCGTTCACAGGTCGCGGCTGCCTTCCCGGACAACACCCAAGTGAAACCGCATGAAATCGTTCCGGGTGATTTCGTTTGTATACGGAACTTTGACCGCTCAAGCCCTTTGGAGCCCAGGTGGCGGGAGCCGAAGCTGGTGTTGATGACCACGAGGACCGCCGTGAAAGTCGAGGGAAGGAAAGGCTGGCTTCATTCCAGCCACATAAAAAGAATCCATGGACTGTGTCCAGAGACATTTCCCAAGGACTGCCCTGATTCTGATACTGACACTAAGCTCCCCTTGTTAGAAAAAACTCCGCAACAGGAGTATAGAAGCAAATTACGGTCTAGTAAGTCAGACAGCGTTTAATTGTTTAAGTCCCCCTCGGGTGAAGCGGTTAGACAGGTTTCTGACATGTATGAGATAGACCCAAATAGTGAGAGAGATAGACAGAAAGTCAAGAAAAACAAATACTGCAAGAATCTGCGTAGTAGATGCATTATTTCCTTAATCATTATGTTTTTTCTGAGTATATCGATTATATGTATAAGCTTGATACTACATGTTTTCTGTCCTCCTCTTGGTTCACATGTACATTCTTCTTTTAATGACACCACAGAGCACCCATTCAGTGACCTGCCCCCTCACGAACTATCCTATCGATTAGCAATGCGCAACAACACTTTCATTTGTATGTTACACCATACTCACCAGATCAGCAATGCCACAAATTGCTGGGTATGCGGCCGACTCCCACCTTATCAGAAATACAAGGGAGCTCTGCCCCTCTTTCCCTACCCGTTTACACATAATGGTTCATGCGGAGCATGGTTTGCTTTAATGTCCTCCTTAGACAGTAAGTCCAAAGTTTCCCAGGGCAATTGGATATGGGGGAACCTGAATACAGTCATGAATAAAGCATGTTTTCCAGACGCAGTCGGTCTTCCCCAAAGGAAAGGGACCGATCTAGAGAATGAAGTGTATGAATTAGGCAATTTTTCCCTCAACCTCATGATTCTGAACGTCCAGTCCGAGACTAATTCGGACTTGCCGTTTATAACAGTTTTACCAGTGAAAGGCGAATTATGCGTTAAAAAGAATGGTTCAGTACATCTAGGACACAGTGATTGTAATACTGTGGTCGAATTCAGCGATAAAGGAAAGTCTACTTTCAAAGCTTCTCGCCATTCCTATTTTATTTGTGGTCAGACAGCTTATGTACATCTGCCCCTGGATTGGGATGGAACGTGTTATATCACGTTCCTATTACCACCTGTTTTTCTAGCCCCATCTGATTATCATCGAAATTCACACCTCGTACATATAAGACATAGAAGGGAGATCGAGTCCCCGATTGTCGATCAGACTGAAACAACATTGGAGCAATATACCGATTTCAATAAAGGATTCTTTTTCTTCATAGGCCCCATTTAAAATAGTAAATTAATACGTAGATTAACCAGAACTTTGGAAGCAGTAGTGAATGAGACTACTTCTGCTCTAGGTAACCTGACCGAAGAGCAGTCTGCTATGAGACTTGTTGTTCTTCAAAACCGCCTTGTTCTTGACGTCATCCTGGCCGATAGGGGTGGGGCTTGTAGAGTGATCGGATCCAGTTGTTGCGTGTTTATTCCTAATAACGCGCCATCAGTGTATAAAGCAATAACAAGGCTTCATAAAATAGCTCACCAGATACACCGGAATCCTGGCACCTGGACATGGTCCGGTTGGCTCTGGAGTGTGATATCCGCCTGGGGATGGAAAGTGTTATCATTCTTAGGAATAATACTGCTCATTTTATTCAGTTGCTGTCTCTGTCTGCAATGTGGGCCAGCGATTTGCGGCTTGTGCGCCACTGCTTGTATTCCCGTCCACGTTCACGTTCCCGTTCCCGAATGAAAAAGGATGAGCAAATGATGTTATACGAACAAATAGACGGTTTCATGAAGATAGATATATCCTGAAGGGAACGTAGGGGACAAGGAGGGAATGAGGAAAATGGAATTTTAATGGCCAAGTATGTCCCCTATCGTGTACCCCAACGTGTAGTATATGTGCATGACATCCATGCATTTTCCCTCCATGGCCGGAAATGAAGACGCATTTGCATTTGCGTCCAACGTTAACATGTCAGTTATTCAGTCCTCCATGAAAGCAACGTTAATTTGGCTCTTAGGCCTATGTTGCCAACGTCTTTACATGGTACACATTTAAAGATGCACCCGTTTTTCTGGCTCAGTCGAGCCAGGCCCTGAATCGAGGCTCCGAGTCTCTTCTGTCTCTGAAAGCTGCAATTTAGGTATGCATCCCTGACCTCTACCTTACTTCCTGCCCAGGCGAGAGGTGCCCGGCTCGGCCTGGCCTGCCTTGCCAAAACGGTATTTTGACTACAGTTATCTGTTCAGCCTCCGAAAAAACACATTCCAGTCTAGTGAAATAGGTAAACATATTCCCGGCTGCAGAGCAAAGGGCCCGGCCTTCCTGTCTCCTTGCAAGTAATTTACTGAACCCGTTACCATGGTAGGCCCATGGCCCCCGTGCATTGCATGAGGAACCATATGCACGCACTAGCATTCAGTATTGAACGGCCTCTGCCCGAGAGACCTTTTACTTCAGATAATACATCCTCTAAACACAAGATACCTGATATGCTATAGGTGCAGGTCGTTCTGACATCCCAGACACCAGACTCCTCTACTAGTGCTAAAGTCAAGCCCCCAGCTCTCCCCAGTTACACGTCTACACCACGTCATGCTCAATTGCGCACGCATATGTGGTAAAGGTTTCTGCTGACCCTGCAAACTTTCTCTAAGCATCCACCCACTTGTGACACTTCTCTGACTCATCAAGTGCACGCCTACGTGTACGCCTCCTTACACGCCTTCTTTTACGCCCATGTGTTCTTATCTCTCTCTTTTCACTTGTTACGCCTACTGTATTCATTTCAATTATACAGTTTTACTATATATAATGTGTGATGTTAATAAAACGTTGAATATCCCTTCCTGAACCTTAGTGGTGATGGAACCCGATGTCCAGTGACTCGAGCCACTTAAATTAAAGCCCGTATGACTCAGATACCACGGACTCTGCCTCTCATTTTTGTTGAGCTATCATTATTGTCATTCAATGTATAGAAAAATAGTCCCAGTAATTTTATTTACCACACCGCAAAAGTGATCACGCAGGCTGACTAATGGTGCGCGCACCCTGTGCACATGCACTGTACTCGATCCGCCTGCAGACTTTGGGAGCACTTTCAGAAGCCCCACTAAATATCTCACAAAAAATCGCTTACGCGATAGCTAGGCGAGACCTAAAAAGGGTGGAGTAAAGGCGAGTCTATAAGGGAAGCAGCAGCTGGGACCTCTGGTTCTCCCAGAAGGCTTCCGCTCCAGAACCCAGGTAGGTTTTTGTTTAGTACAGGGGTCACCAACATTGTCTTTAATACGAGCTACCTATGTTCAATGAAAATTATCTTCAGCTATTAATACTATTAGTGATGTAATAGTGACCACATCTGACAAGATAACATTAGTGGTCACCCTATGCAGAATTACCACTAGGGATCACCATAGTGTATCGGGCAGGGTTGCCAGAAACAATGTAAAACAAAAGGATTGGTCCATTTGGAACGCCTCTGCCTGGCAGAGCTACAACACCACTGACACCAAGGTAATAATATTTGCAATAAGTCTCCCCAATAGCAAATGATTTATCATTCAAATATCAGCTTTAAATACATTTTATCTCCAAATATCATCTTAGAATGTTGAATACACTCATTTTTGTCTTGGATACAACCTTTTTAGTTATAGTATACATATATTAATTCAGCCAACCAAACGCATCTAATTCCGAAGGCTGGGCTGCACGCAGCTGAGCTACTCACATGCAACTGGAGAGCTGGGAGTACCTCAAGAGCTAGTCAATTGGAACGCCTCGTTTAGACTATATTTAAGGTTCATTTGTACATACCAAGACAGCAGCATCAGCAGCATGCACCGCAGAACGTCAGAACGTACAAGTGAAGAGCAATGCCTGCGATTCACCAGAGGACCTCTGTTGAGGCACTGTACTGGGATCTGCTTTATACTTCTAGCAGTTGGCAGTGCAAGGCAAGATTCAGTTTATTAGTGGTGCTGATGCAGGGTCAGAAAAGTATCATCCTGTCCCAGGGAGTTCCCAAGCACAGGTCCGACATCTGATAAGAGCACCATACAGGGTGCACAGTCCTGAAACAGCCCCTCCATGTTTTTAATAGATAATTACAAGGGGAACCATATATCTCTGGAGGATGAAGTTTCTGTAAAAATGGCGTGCATGCATCAGCTGCATCATTACAGTATATCAGGTCTTGAAATTATTTCCTCATAGCTGGCAGTGGGTCCTATCCCCATTTCATGGCTACCCTTCTTTTTTAGCTAATAAAAAGGTTAATGCCATATTTCAGTGTGTTGACACTGGCAGGTTTCTAAAAGGGCGCCTACACAGTCACTCATGTCACATACTATTGGAAAAGTCTCATGCCAAAGGGCTAGTACCATAGGACCTGTCCAACGCCGATGCATAAAGTCTGCTTCTGGACGGCGGCATCATGCACAGCTGACATCTATGTCGGCACCTGGGCCGCAAATGCAAAACCTAAACTGACTCCATCTTGTTCGAGCCACATGAAAGCATTGCTATTGCACTAATACAAACACAAGCTTCACCAAAAAACAAGTTTTGATATTTTGCAGAGCTCAGCCCTGGATGGCTTGGGAAGACAGGGGGTAAGATATGGTGAGTCTGGCATCTGCACATAACTCCCAAGCTTGCAGCTGCAGTGAGAAGAGTTCACTCTTTAACAAAACGCTATCAATATACCAGGAAGAAAATGTTACCCCATTTGCTGTGCCTGAGAACTGAACTGTTGAGTGCATTTCCATTCCTGGACGAGGGCACAACTCCCTGTACTGGGAGGTTTCTCACAGATATCTTGCTGCAGAGCTTCCATGTCTTTTAGCTGAATATCAAATTGAAGTATGGCACAAGGAGAGGAAGCCTGGTGAGAAGCTTAAAGCAGAAATACTTGCTTTGCCCGGTCGCATTATCTCGTATATGCATTCTCTTATCCTGCCTCGAAAGGTTGATTGGGACAAGCTCTTGGCTTGTCTTCAGCAGAAAGACGGGAGTGTGTCTGATTTTTTCACTCAGTTTGAAGGTGTGTTTCTAGATTATAGTGGGCAGGATCAAAGCGGGTGTGCGATAGATTTGTTTCAAACGTACTGCCCTAGATTGCAACTCGATTACAAGCTTCCAAGAGTTGCTTGTCCACAGCTTCTCCTTCTATTATCTTGAATCTCTAATAATCTATCCTCGCTCATAATACCTGGCTTCCACGGCCTTTCTGACTTCTTATACCTGTTGACATCTACACTGGAGCCAAAGGGTATTGGTTTCAAATCCAGCCCATCATTCTGATGAAAACAACAAAAGCGTCTTGGTTCGTTCTGGCTTAGAGCAGAAAGATTTGCCTCTGATTTGCAAACAGAAAGAAGCCACAGAGCCAACTGCACTCATCTCTCTACCAGTGCTTCATGCTAGTCCTGCTAGTAGAAACACTGAACCCACTTGTGAACCAGACCGCGCTTTCAAGATCAGCCTAGTAACCACTCTGTACACGTCTGCCCTTAAAAAAGACTTTCTTTCTCACCCTGTCCTTGAAGACCTGCTCATCAGTACTGTGCTCAGCCTCTTGCAGCTTGATTTTACGGGTCAGCGTAACAGTGTTCAGGAAGAAACACTTAAACAGATGCGAAAGATGTTGACGCCATTGACACCTTGTCCACAGTTTCGTTGGGAGCTTCAAGTCAGACCCCAGTAGGTTTCTGTAGTAAGACTGCTTCTGACATGGAAGCCTCTGCTGTACTGATGAATGAGAGAACTGCGGACAGAGACACTGCATCCAGAAGAAAGCCTTGCCTTCCAGTGGCAAATGCCAGGGAGACTGAAGAATAAAGAAAGGGCCATTCAAGACCGTGAGTTATCTGTGCCTTCAGAGGTGAAAGGGTGTGGTGCTCACATCACAGGGAATAGTCCTGCACCCTCTTTTATTCCAGACTTATCAGCTCTAAAGCAGGTACTTGTATACCTAAGAATAACCGGGTCGTCAAGAAGGTGCTTGCTGAGACACCAGTGACTTCACCAAAAGACAATGTGGGCTCCAACAAAACACTCGGTTTGACTTCTGTGCCCTCTTCACAGGACTGCATGTGTACCATCCAGTTCACACCAATCAAGTGCCTTTGCCTAGAGAGAGCCTGGGTAGTATGAAAATATCCTGTATCCTAAAAAGAAAATAGTTGGTCTCAGCCAAAAATGTCCTCCAAGTTCCTGTCTCAGAAAAAGCTTGCATCATTCTACAGAATCTTTCAGACTTGTGAAAAGGTGTAGACTACATTTCTTG
This sequence comes from Lissotriton vulgaris, assembly GCF_964263255.1. Lineage (NCBI taxonomy): Eukaryota > Metazoa > Chordata > Amphibia > Caudata > Salamandridae > Lissotriton > Lissotriton vulgaris. The sequence goes on from NC_141694.1 coordinate 1,831,895,496, forward strand.
TTGGGATTCTCCTTTACATTTGGACACCCATGGATGCATCTTTGTTAGAAGGGTGAGGAGATACTGTTAGTATTTTACCATCCGGCCAGTAGATGGCACTCACAAAGGCACTGTGGGGTCCTGTCTTTATCCCTGAATGGGATTATGTAGACTTCTACACCTTGCATACCCAGATCCACTACATATTCCACCCAGGCTTCTGCACCATCTTCCTGATACACCACATCTTATAGCAGTCATATTTAGCTCTAGTGCGCAGAAGCAAAGTTTTCCCACCAAAGCAGAGAGTACCTCATGTCACGTGAGTGTGACAAACGCATGCGCAGAAAGGTTCCCACATTGCGGCGGCCCTTTTTAGGTCACTCGAGTTACGGTTAGTAAAAAGCACATAGGTAAGTTTCTCCTAGATACTAGAAATGTCATGTGGTGCATTATTAGTAATATGAAACATGTTTATTAATACATCAAGTGTTAATTTGAGAGGATTGAATCCGAGCAAGTCTCTTTACATGCGAAACCTTGCTCCATCAATGCACAATTATCACCCTGTATTCCTTTTCTGTCTACAAACCCTGCTCCGATCAGGTCCTGAGGGTGATACTCTATTCCCTCTCTTGGTTCCTGGATGCCACGGCCTTTTGAACTTCTTTATACCTGCCTTCTGGACGCATCTCTCTTTTGGCTCCAACCCATACTCCGTTCCTGGATTTCCCATGTCCTGCCTTGTGTCTCCTGGTGTCCCTGGTCTTCCTCTTTCCAGGTCCCAGTTCTGCTTTCCCTTAATTGGTGTTTCCCTTATTCCTTGCACCTGGTTGTTCCTTGCACCTGGCTCTCTCCCCGCACCTGAGCTCCTCCCCTGGGCTTCCAGCTATATTAGTCCTCTGAGCCCAGAGTGCAGAGGCTGCAACTGACTCCTGCTAAGACTCCCCGCGCTCTTTGGTGTTTCTGCTGCTGTCATTCCAGGCTTGTTCTCTGACTCTCTTTTCTTTATTTTCTCAATCCATTTTACTGATGTTGTAGTATCTGTTCGTGTCCCTTGTTTTCCTGCAGCTCTGTTCATGTGTTGGCTATTGGTCATAGTCTTCTGTCTCCCCTCTTCTTGATCTGCCCTGTTGTATGCAGACTCCTTGCCTTGTTTCTGTGTTCCTGTTTGTCTTCAGATTCCCATCTTGCCTGGTTAGTGTGTTGGTCTCTCCTAGTCTTGTTTTCAATATTTCTGTGTATTCCAGTCTTGTTCCTGATTCTGAATCCAGTCCTGCTTTTCCCCGAGCCCAATTTTTGTTTGGTTGTTCCTTGTTCTGTTCCCTCTGGTCTTTTCTTGTGTGTTACATTACAATTTGGATTATCATTATTACCACAGGTGCCGATGTGTTTCTGGGATCTTGTCCCTCTGGTACAGAGATTCACCCAGGGCTCTTTTTCCATAGCAGCTGCTGGCTGCCTCCCAGACCCCTGTGAGATTCATCTGCTTGTTGCCTTCTTGTAAGATACTTTTACCTCACAGAGAGATCACTTCAGAGGAGCAGACACATTATCATTTAAGATCCTTAGTCTTGCTTTAACTTCCTGTTATATTCCTTGTGGGTTTTTTTGATAATCAATTTTATTGATTTTCAATGTGTATTCCTTGTGTCAGCGTCATAATTCTCCCTGCAAACTTCCAGTTCCTAGTCACTTCCTGTTCCATCCTCAGCTTCTGTCCTCCTTCCCTTCCAGCCTCCAGGTACTCTCTTGTTTATTAAACCCCTTCGCAGGAAATCCCTTTCCCATCAGAGAGCACACTCCACCCCAGTTATCCAATCTTGTCCCTATTTCACCCAGCTAGTCTCCTGCCCCCCTGGACCAAGCTAAACTCTATGGGCTTCAGGGACCAATGAGAGAGGCCTACAGTCTGCGTCTAGCACAGAGGTATCATGGCTGCAGGCTGTGAGTGGCACATACTAGAAGCCGGGTGCTGCGGAGGAGCCATGTCAAAAGGCCACGCTTGGCCACGTCTTTGCTGTGCATGAACTCAGACTGCACCATTGAAGGCAGGGGCATAGGCGACTACTGGGCACTTGTTTAAGGCTACTCCAATCCTAATCTCTCATAATTATTGCATACAAAAATCCTCTATAATTACTACAGAGTCTAAAAAACATTTGACAGTCCTCAATTATGAGAAGCTAGGGAGAAGTGACCCTCATGCACTCATCATGAACTCACAAATGATGGCACAGACACCATCTTAAATATCACCATTACCCTATGTGCTAGAACTGGGGAAAATGTACTACGGAAACCCATAAATTTGAGGTTACAGTGTGGCAGAGGAAATAGGGTGGAGTTATGAGGTATGCAGCTTGAAAGACAGTCAATTTATACATTTGCCTAAAAAAAATCTGCTGCAATGCAACTGGTAAGAAAGACACATGTGACAGTAAATCTTTTGTAGTTTGCTTATTTGGCCAAAAAGAGGCTGCATTTTCAACTGTCTTACAGGGTTAAGACACCTGCTGCAGATATATTTGTGTGCCTAGCAATTCTGAGGGGGTTATAATAGTGCTAAGTTATTTCTGGTGGTTAATGCTATTCTGGGAGAGTTCTGTGATTTCTCCAATCGCAGTTTTGACTCAAAGTAGAGGGTTAATGTGCCTGCTGTAAGGCACATTGTGTTACATGCAAATCACAGATTTGTATTTCATGTATATAGATTCTAAGTTGGCCACTGTTTTTGACACTAATAGTATTTTGCTACTTCCAGTTCATAAGTTGCAGCTCTTCTAATATAGCACTGTGATCTATTTACTGGCATCAAGGAGCTACATGCAAACTGTAAGTCATGGCCAGGGTTTACATCCTTTTTGGGCTTTTTTCTCAATCTGTTCTTTTTAGGTCTCGGCCTGCGTAGGCTGCGCTTGCGCAGTCTCGCTGGCGAGAAATTTTGTTTTTCATTATGGGGGCTTGAACCCGCCCCTCTTCTCCATTGGCTGGCTCCCTAAACGGAGGCCAGCCATTGGAGGAGAGGGGCATCACTCCATTCAAGCCCGGATTCGGGGAGGGGGGTGTTTTTGGTGTTCTTTCTCTCCCTGACGTCATCGGTACAAAGCACGCCCCTCATCCCGCTGCCTGCACTCCCAAGTCAGCTCTCTGATTGGTGTTCCTTATTCCCCAATCAGAGTGCCGACTGGCGTGTGCAGGCAGCGTGAGCAGACCCGCGTCCCTCGCTTGATGTTTCAGCGCCGTGCACCCCGCCTGCAGCTCGGCACCGCTGCTCTCCCCTCATGCCCCTCAGTGCACACCCTCCACAGTAACATGTCGTAGGTCTCACCCCACTCCCCTCATGCCCACAGTCCACCGCCCCCACACGCCTCATCGAGGAACGGTCATTCACTTATCTCGGTCATAGGCAGCACACCCTGGGCCTGAAGCGCTCCCACCCGGGGCTCCGCCGCCTCCCAGGCTGCACACTCAATCCACCGGCCCCGTCGGCTGTGCGGCTGTACCCCGGGGCACTCGGTGGCTCCCGGAGGCATCGCCTCCACCCCGGCTCCCCCTCTGGTCCATAGTTACGTGCTCGGGCCGCACTCCGCTCCACAATCCCAGCCTTCCCTCCGCCCGGCCTCTGCAGCCCTCCCTGGCGGGCAGTGTGCCGCGGCCCTGACAGCCTGCCGGGGGCGTCTTGCTGTGCACAGGTGGGGTTCTCAGGGGGAGTCATGGCTCTACCCCGTTGGCTCTCGCCCTTCTGCCTCCCACGCTCCCCTCCCCGAGCCCCTCTCCGGCCATGCCATCTCCAAGTCAAGCTGCAGTGCCGTCCCCTCAGCACCGAGCTCCCTAGCCATGCTGTGCACAGTCCTGCCCGGGCCTGCCACGCGCCGCCCGGGCCCCCCCCAAGAGAGTGCTCCACCTCCGTGCCTCTCCGACCAACCTTCCAACACCCCCAGTCTGGCCCCCTCTCTCAGTTCTGCCCCATGGCACACCCACTCCTTGGTCTCAGCTCTCCAAGTTCACTCCCAGCTCCCCTCGTTCACTCCCAACTCCCCTCCCTCTCGCCCGGCTTTTCTTGTCCCTTCTGCCCCCTCGCGCCCGCTAGCCCACTCCCTACCCCTCTTCACCCCACCCTCAACTCCTTCACCCAGAGCGCCCCTTTCTCTGTCAGACTCTGCTCACCCCCATCTATGTCTTCTCTTAGGCTTTCGGCCGCTGCTCCCCCAAGAGGACCCGCCTCGGGGCTGGCGTAAGTCGCTCAACTTTCATCGGGAGCCCTCGCCTCCAGCCCAGAGATCACGGGGACCGACATCCCCTAGGATTGGGATCGTAGGGATTCCGCCCCCCCCCCCACCAATGCAGAGATACCGTGGGGGCTGCCTGCAGCTACCCCCTCACCCCCAAACCCAAGTATTCTAGAGACTGAACTCCCCTGCTAGAGCTGCCCCCTCCAACCCAAGCAACCCGGACACTGAGCATCCTGCCGCCCAGAGACCCTGAGAGCAGCCCTCGCCGCTCAGACCCCGGGGACTGAACCCCCCTCCGTCGATCAAATATCCCGAGGACAGAACACCCTCCCTGGGGGACATGAGGCTGGTCCAGGGCCAGCTTGCACCGAGTATAGTGACACTGCAGGATCTGGGAAAGTCGGCTCCTTTGCATAGAGTGCATTGAGACTTTAGGCCAACTATGCACTGAACCACTGCTTGGTATTCAAATGAGCGGCCCGAGGCGAGGGGCTGCGGACATCTGCACAGGTGCGTACCCTTTGCCGGACCGGGCCACCCTCCCGGGGCTCCCCGTCCAACGAGGGCCTGTGCACTGTGTGCGGGGACAATGCGATCTGCCAGCACTATGGGGTGCGAAACCTGCGAGGGCTGCAAGGGATTCTTCAAGGTAAGAGGCTGCGCCACCTCGTAGCATGCAGTGCCCTATGATGTTGTGTCACTGAGAGGCATGCCACCAGGCCTGCCCCACTATACACCAAGTGCACTTACACTTCAGGACACTTGGGGGCCACTGTAAAACATGGCGTCCCTCCTGCAACACATTTAAAAGGACATCGAACACAAAGGGCACCTATGTAATGTTTTAGGCCACTGGTTCTGCCCCCTTGCACTCAATATCCGGCCACTTTAGGAGATTTAGCACTACGAGACACATGGCGCCCCCTGGCGAGCACATATATAATCATTTCACTGGGGGACATGAGGCTGGTCCAGGGCCAGCTTGCACCGAGTATAGTGACACTGCAGTATCTGGGAAAGCCGGCTCCCTTACATAGAGTGCAGTGAGGCTTTAGGCCAACTATGCACTGAACCACTGCTTGGTATCCAAAACAAATATATAGTGCCTGAAACAAGTCAAGTCAAGTCAAGTCAGAGAATTTATATAGCGCACTACATACCCAGAGGGTCTCAAGGCGCTAAGGAGGGGGAGGAGGATTACTTGTCAAATATCCACGTTTTAAGTTGCTTTCTGAAGGCTAGGTGGTTCTGGGTAAGGCGAAGGTGAGTGGGGAGTGAGTTCCATGTTTTAGCAGCTAGGTAAGAGAAGGATCTGCCTCCCATGGTGGTCTTGTTGATGCGAGGTACAGTGGCGAGGGCTTGGCTGGAGGAGCGTAGTTGGCGGGAGGGGGTGTAGAAGGACAGTCTTGAGTTGAGGCATTCTGGTCCGATGTCGTAGAGTGATTTGTGTGCGTGGGTTAGCAGTCGGAAGGTGATTCTCTTATTGACGGGTAGCCAGTGGAGGTCTTTCAGGTGACCAGAGATGTGTTCGTTGCGTGGGATGTCTAATATGATTCTGGCTGAGGCGTTTTGGATTCGTTGGAGTTTCTTTTGGAGTTTAGCGGTAGTGCCTGCGTAGAGGGTGTTTCCGTAGTCCAGTCGGCTCGTGACCAGAGCATGGGTGACTGTTTTCCTGGTTTCGGTGGGGATCCAGCGAAATGTTTTTTTGAGCATGCGAAGAATGTTGAAGCAGAATGAGGATACGGCGCTGACTTGTCTGTTCATTGAAAGTGAAGAATCCAGGATAACGCCTAGGTTCCGTGCGTGGTCTGTCGGGATGGGTGCTTTTCCAAGGGCTTCCGGCCACCAAGAGTCGTCCCATGCAGAGGGGGAAGTACCTAGGATGAGGACTTCTGTTTTATCTGAGTTCAGTTTCAGACGGCTGTGTTTCATCCATTCAGCAACTTCTTTCATTCCTTCGTGTAGGTTAGTTTTAGCGGTGCTGGGGTCCTTGGTGAGAGAAAGGATCAGTTGAGTGTCATCCGCGTAAGAGATGATGTTGAGGTTGTGTTGGCGGGCGATGGTCGCGAGGGGGCTCATGTATACGTTGAAGAGGGTGGGGCTGAGAGAGGATCCTTGTGGTACGCCACAGATGACTTCGGTGGCCTCGGACTTGAATGGTGGAAGGCGGACTCTCTGTGTTCTTCCGGTGAGGAACGAGGTGATCCATTCAAGTGCTTTTCCATGTATTCCGATGTTGCTGAGGCGTTGTAAAAGGGTGCTGTGGCAGACTGTGTCGAATGCTGCAGAGAGGTCGAGGAGGATGAGGGCGACTGTGTCTCCATTGTCCAGTAGAGTTCGAATGTCGTCTGTTGCTGCGATTAGGGCGGTCTCAGTGCTGTGTTTTGCTCGGAAGCCAGATTGTGAGGAGTCGAGGGAATTGTTGGCTTCGAGGAAAGCGGCGAGCTGGTTGTTGACAGCTTTCTCGATTACTTTGGCCGGGAATGGAAGGAGCGAGATGGGGCGGTAATTTTTGAGTTCGGTGGGGTCCGCTGTGGGTTTTTTCAGAAGGGCGGTGAGTTCAGCGTGTTTCCAGTTTTCCGGAAAGGTGGCGGAGTTGAAGGAGCAGTTGATGACGTCTCGGAGGTGCGGTGCTATGACGGAGTCTGCTTTGTTGAAGATGTGGTGAGGGCATGGGTCTGTGGGGGATCCTAAGTGGATGGAGTTCATCAGGCGGATGGTGTCCTCAGTGGAGATTGGGTTCCAGTCGTTAAGGGTGTTCGCGGGGGGAGAGTGTTCAGCATGTGGTTGGGTGGGTTGGGCTCCGGGTTGGTTGTCGAAGCTGTTGTGGATGTCTGCAATCTTGTTGTGGAAGAATGAGGCTAGGGAGTCGCAGAGGGCTTGAGAGGGGGTGATGTCGTTGGAGTTGGCCGAGGGATTGGAAAACTCCTTGACGATGTTGAAAAGTTCCTTGCTGTTGTGGGCGTTGTTGTCAAGTCGATCCTTGAATGCTGTTTTCTTGGCCTTTCGGATTAGTTGGTGGTGAGTGCGGGTGGCGTTTTTGAAGGCGTCCTTGGTGCTGGTGGTTGGGTCTTTTTTCCACGCTTTTTCAAGGGTGCAGCAGAGTTTCTTGGACTTCTTAAGATCATCGTTGAACCATGAGGCCTTCTTGTTGCCGGGTTTGCTTTGACGTTTTTTCAGTGGTGCTAAGGTGTCGGCGGTGTTGGATAACCATAGGGTGAAGTTGGCGGCAGCTAGGTTTGGGTCCGAGGAGTGGGCTGGGGTGTTTAGAAGGAGCGATGAGGAGATCTGGTCGGTGGTGATTTTGTTCCAGTTTCTTTGCAGAGTTGGTTGGAGGTGGTTGGTGGGTTTGGGCTTGTTGTAGGTGAAGTGAACGCAGCTGTGGTCAGTCCAGAGGAGATTCGTAGTGTGGCTGAAGGAGACATGATTGCTGGAGGTGAAGATGGGGTCGAGTGTGTGACCTGCGATGTGGGTGGGGGAAGTGACCAGTTGTTTAAGTCCGAGGTTGGCGAGGTTGTCCAGGAGGGTGGTGGTGTTGCGGTCGTTGATCTTTTCAAGGTGAAAGTTGAGGTCTCCCAGAAGGATGTATTCTTTGGAGGGGAGCGCGTGTGGAGTGATGAAGTCCGTGATGTCTTCACTGAATTTTGCGCGGGGTCCTGGTGGTCTGTAGAGGAGGGTGCCTCTGAGTGTGGTCTTGGGGTCGATGTGGATCTGGAAGTGAAGGTGTTCGGAGTTGGCGAGGTTGGCGTCAGAGCTGGTTGAGATGCGGATTGATTTCTTATGGACGATAGCGATTCCTCCTCCTGTGTGGCTGGTACGGTCTTTGCGAGTGATCTTATAGTCTTCAGGGATGGCAATGGTGATGTCTGGTGCGGAGGAAGCATTCATCCATGTTTCCGTTAGGAAGGCGATGTCTGGAGAAATGGTGTCTAGTAGATTCCATAGGTCAATGGCGTGCCTGTGGACTGATCGGGTGTTGAGAAGGATGCATTGTAGGTAGTTGGGGTCGGGAGTCAGTGGTGTGGTCGTAGCGGAGACGTTGTTGGTGCCGCTGAATTTGCAGGAGTAGCAGGAGAAAGGTCCATGGGTTTGTCCAGGGGCGGCTAGGACGCAGTTGGGGGCGCGACCGGGGTTAAGGGCTAGGAGGGTGGCGGTATCGTAGGTAATGCGGGAGGGCTGGGCAGCGCGAGGGGCAGGGGGTCTGGCGCTGGGCGCGGTCCAGGCGCGGACGGGCGTAGACGGGCTTACCTTTGGCGCACCTTCGGCACGGATTGGGCGCGGTCGCTGCGCGTGAACGCTGCGCGCGGGAACTACTGTCATATATGGAGAGTGGAGGGGGAGGGGCGAGAGCGGTTCAGCTGGGAGGCGGGGCGGGCTAAGGAGGAGGACAATAACACCAAAATGGAGGCGGAGGGGTCAGACCGGCAAGAGGGCTTGGGGTAAAACGCAATTTCTGCACAGAGTCACGCTAGCAAGTCAAAATGCTAATGAGCAAAGCGGCGAAAGTTACCTTGTCAATTTCACAATGCAAATCGGCGATTCAACTATGTAAATGGGCAGCGCGGTAAATAAAGCACGCAGGCGGCAATCAGAGCACACAGCAGGCAGTAATTAATGGTCAGAATACAGAATGTATCATATGCGCAGCACAACGATACCGCAACAGCAGGGGAGCGACCACTCGGCTTGGAAGCAAAGAGCGAGTCACGGCGCTTCCAGGTAAGGGAGCGCTGTTTGTTGTTTGTGGGAGGGCGGTTCAGCTGGGAGGCGGGGCGGGCTAAGGAGGAGGACAATAACACCAAAATGGAGGCGGAGGGGTCAGACCGGCAAGAGGGCTTGGGGTAAAACGCAATTTCTGCACAGAGTCACGCTAGCAAGTCAAAATGCTAATGAGCAAAGCGGCGAAAGTTACCTTGTCAATTTCACAATGCAAATCGGCGATTAAACTATGTAAATGGGCAGCGCGGTAAATAAAGCACGCAGGCGGCAATCAGAGCACACAGCAGGCAGTAATTAATGGTCAGAATACAGAATGTATCATATGCGCAGCACAACGATACCGCAACAGCAGGGGAGCGACCACTCGGCTTGGAAGCCGACCACACTGCTACACAAGTACATGGTCATCCCACGCAATTGTCACATATATAGTGATCATAGCAGTAGGAGTCAGGGCACCCGTCCTGAACTCTACTGTACAAAGTACACTTACTTTTTATGTCAGGACACCTAGTTTCTGAACCAAGAGGCCACAAAATGCATTTATTCAGAAAAAAAAACATAGCCCCAGAAGCACGGTGTCCCCTGACTCTCAGGTGCACTATCACATCACTCTAATGGTACATATATGGTGACCATTTGGCGCCAGGACAATGCAGTGTAGGCCACCTGCCCTTGATACGCTGGTTTGGTTGGAAACATGGCGTGCTCACTCCACACTTTCTCTACACATAACGGGTACATATACAGGGCCGTATCACTAGCAGGCAGGGTACTGTTGGGCTTCAATTCACAGTGTACACAGCCACTGAAGAAGGCTAAAATACACACTAGGCACATGACTGGAATATTGCCTCTCCTTGACATGTATTCATATGGTCACTTTGAAAGTATTTCTGTATATATGTAAGTTTTACTACTGGTGTGTGTGGCTGTCTGTGTGTGTGGGGGGGCTCTGTGTGTGTGTGTTGGGCTCTGTGTGTGTGTGTGTTGGGCTCTGCCTGTGTGTGTGTGTAGCTCTGTCTGTGTGTGTGTGGCTCTGTCTGTGTATGTGTGTGGCTCTGTGTGTGTGTGTGGCTCTGTCTGTGTGTGTGTGTGGCTCTCTGTGTGTGTGTGGCTCTGTGTGTGTGTGTGTGTGGCTCTGTCTGTGTGTGTGTGGCTCTGTGTGTGTGTGGCTCTGTGTGTGTGTGTGGCTCTGTCTGTGTGGCTTTGTGTGTGGCTCTGTCTGTGTGTGTGTGTGTGTGGCTCTGTCTGTGTGTGTGTGTGTGGCTCTGTGTGTGTGTGTGGCTCTGTGTGTGTGTGTGTGTATGGCTCTGTGTGTGTGTGGCTGTGTGTGTGTGCCTCTGTGTGTGTATGTGTGGCTCTGTCTGTGTGGCTCTGTGTGTGGCTCTTTCTGTGTGTGTGTGTGTGGCTTTCTCTGTGTGTGTGTGTGGCTCTGTGTGTGTGTGTGGCTCTGTGTGTGTGTGTGTGTGTGTATGGCTGTGTGTGTGTGTGTGGCTGTGTGTGTGTGTCTCTGTGTGTGTATGTGTGGCTCTGTCTGTGTGGCTCTGTGTGTGGCTCTGTGTGTGTGTGTGTGTGTGTGGCTCTGTGTCCGCTAATACTCTCTACTACTCTCTAATGCTCACCTATTGCCATTACCATTTATTTATGTTTTTTTTTATGGAAAAAATGCCATTTGCAATGCCAATAGCTCCAATTTTAATAAAGCCGAGACCATTGCATTGTAAATGTTTGTTCTAAGATTTCAAAGAAGGGCTTCTCTGGGAATTAATGAAGTCTTGTTAGTACAAACAACCACAATCACTGTGTTATGTTTGATATCTTGACTGTTTGAGGAAAAGGAGGAGGAAGATTCAGGGTACTTACCAGTTGCTCCGTCAGTTCTCCACTCGATTCTCCTGAAAAAGAAAACAAAGACAAACCATTAGACGGAGAGGAAGGACGAACAGAGAAAAAGACAAGAAGGAACCTAGAAACAGAAAAGGGACTTCAATTTCTTCCACAGGGGACAGAACAGGAAGAACGAAGAGGACAAAAGGAGACAGCAGTCAGGCAATGAGGGAGAAGAGATAGAAGAAGGACAAAACCAAAGGAGGGAACTGGCACCAGAGGAGACAGGAGACATGGAGTGGTGGTTCCTGGCAGAAAGCCCTGAGGACGGGTAAGCTCCGGAGTGGATCATCCATATGAGTGTGGAGGCGTTGCCCACCCCCACCCCCACCATGAGCCATTACATCACAGTCATATTACTCACATATTTTTCCTTAAAATAACTTTGGTGGCGCCATTCATTTTGCTACCACTGGGGAGTGCTCAGGGAGCTCTCCCCAGCCAAAACAGAAGACAGGTGTCTGCTATTCCTGTGACACGACGTGGTTGGCTTAGGCTGTTAACCGAACTGCCCATGTCAGATTGGCTGGTGTTTTCGCTCTGGCCAGACTGACACCTTCCTGCACAAAAACAATCCCTGGAGGTACAATCCTCTTTCAATGAAAGAGGAAGAGACTAGGAGAAATAGAGATATTTTTCCGTGTTACGCCTCCCCTGGAAAGGTGTAATATTTTGGCACAGCGCCGGTTTTACAATCTGGATATGCGTTAAAATCCATGGGAGTTGCGGCGGAACACCCGTGCAACGCCCATGACAAGCCTTCCTAGGGTAGAGTAAGGCAATGCAGTGATTTGCTCTACGTTGCGTTACTCTAGATTTTTGAATGCCACTCAGAGCCACATAAAGTGGCTTTGTGTGCCATCAAAAATCTGTCTTAAGGTTTGTGGCGCTCTTGCACCAGTTGCGTGGAGCGAACGACGCAAACAGGGTCATCAATAAGCCCATAGCTTTAAACCGCTTCTCCATTAGGGTGAGAATCTTAAACCAGGGCCCAGTTATTGTGCACAACACAGTCTCTGTCCTGATCCAAAGGCTGTGCTTGTAAAACCTGTTCTTCTGAGCCCTTGTGTCAATAACTCTTCTCTTCAAAGCGCTACCTAATGAGTGTGAAGAATGGGAATTCAAGCTGTGAAAATCATGCCATTTTTAGCCACAAAAGTCTGCACGAAATTACCAGGCAACAGAGAAAACACACCCGTCCGTGTGCTTATAAGGTCAACAAACCCCTGGAGCTACAGAGTGGCCAGTCATCAGGATAAAGAATCAACTGGGAGCATCAGGACATCTGTAGAGCTTTGCTGTGCGTGTTTCGATGAAACCACAGATAAGGGAGAAAACGCATTTCACGTGACACCAGCTTTGGGCCTGGACTCATACACTTGGGGGCAAATTTACGAAGATTTTATGCCGTGTTTGCGTCACAAAATTGACGCAACTAGGCCCAAAATCCTTTTTTGCGATTTTCTTTCCAATGCCAAACTTGTTTAGTGCTGGAATTAACGTGAAAGTAACGTGAAGCAGCACAGAACACTGCTTTGCGTTACTTAGCGCCAAGGGGGCGTACCATGGGTGGTGGATGAGCATTCCCATGCAACCATACAAGGTTTCTGACGCAAAACTGAATTTAGTAAATAAAGTAGACAGGATTTAGCGTCAGAAAATAATGCACCCTTCAGCCAGGTGCTATGAAAAAGAAATGCATTTTCTTCCTTTAGTTTCCAACTTCGCATGTGTGCTGCACGTTACAACACACATACAAAGTGAGAGAATGTTTAAAATTAGTCTAAGCATGGTATTGTGCATAATATTTTAGCAGAATACAATGCTCAGACTATTTTAAATATTTTCCCACTTTGTATGTGTGCTGCACAGTCAAGCACGCTTGCGAACTCGCAAAATAAAGGAGAAAAAAAATCTCCATCATAGCGCCTGGTTGAGATTTGCATTATTTTCTGACACTAAGCCCGGTCTACTTTATTTAGTACATTGAGTTTAGCGTCAGAAACCGTGGGTGGTTGCATAAACGCCAATGCACCACCCTTGGTGCGCCCTTGGTGCTAAGTAATGCAAAGCCGCGCTTTGCGCTTTGCGCTTTGCGCTGCTTCAGGTCACTTTCACGGTATTTCCAGGGCTAAATAAATTTAGCACTGGAAAGAAAATCGGACAAAAAGATTTTGGGGCAGATTTACAAGCCCCTTGTGCCAATTTTGCATCCCTTTTCCCATGTTAAAAGGGACTCAAAAGTGGCGCAAGGGACTGGTAAATCTGCCCCTTTGGGCCCAGTTGCGTCACTTTTGTGATGCAAACACGGCATAGAATCTTCGTACATTTGCCCCCAAGTGTATGAGTCCAGGCCCAAAGCTGGTGTCACGTGAAATGCGTTTTCTCCCTTTTCTGTGGTTTCATCGAAACACGCACAGCAAAGCTCTAGAGATGTCCTGATGCTCCCAGTTGATGCTTTCTCCTGATGACCTACCACTCTGTAGCTCCAGGGGTTTGTTGACCTTATAAGCACCCGGACGGGTGTGTTTTCTCTGTTGCCTGGTAATTTCGTGCAGTCTTTTGTGGCTAAAAATGGCATGATTTTCACAGCTTGAATTCACATTTTTCACACTCATTAGGTAGCGCTTTGAAGAGCAGAGTTATTGACACAAGGGCTCAGAAGAACAGGTTTTACAAGCACAGCCTTCGGATCAGGACAGAGACTGTGTTATGTTGTGCACAATATTGCCGCAAAGGTGTCCCCATGGCGCACAACAACTAAGTTCAGCACTGGCGCTAGGTAGAGGGGAGGAGAGAGACATATTTCAGCAAATTTGGCGCTATCTCCTTCTCACGCGGCACAGCATTTGCGGCTGCTGCACTGTGTGAGAAATTGGTAAATCTGACTCCTGATATTTTGAATAATCCACCTTTACTTCTCAGAAAACTCTTTGGGCATTATTTATAGGGTCATGCGTCAGTTTTGAGCTGATGTTGCGTCACTTTTTGTGATGCAACAGCAGCATAAAACATGCCCCTGTTGCGTTCTATTTATAAAGTGGCGCATCTAAGCAGATGCGTCACTTTGTAAACCACTACGCTACATTATACCTGCGTCAGGTATAATGTATGTAGAGGGGCGTTCCCATGCAAGTAAGCCTCTTAGAAGTGACGCAGTGAAATCTATGAGATTTCACTGCGTCACTTCTAGGACGCCAATGCGTTAATATCTTACGCCTGCCTCACAGCAGGCGTAATTTGCGTCATGATGCATCATATAGTAAATATGACGCATCTAGCATGTCGCAAGGAGGGCGCAATGAAAAGTGATACATCACTATTTTCACGCAGTGATGCGTCACTTTTCATAAATGAGGCCCTTTATTTTTCATGGCATGTTAGGTACATTTGAAGGAAACCTTCCCACCGTTTGTAGCGCCTCAAAGCACCTTCAGACTATGGGCACCACTTTGCACTTCTGGAATTCTCATTTACTGGAGTCAAAGTGGAGCCCGGTCGGCAAGGTTGGGGTAGGCCGAGGGTCTCCATATTTCTAAGGGGGGGGAGGTCAGCTCACAATATGTTTGGTATTCATTGGGCCACAAAGCAAAATAGGCGAGCCCGACGCACCAAAGGCAGTTTTAGGAGTCTCTCCCCGAGAAAAAAATTGTAAATGATGCCTATTCCAGCCCTGTTTGTCAACCAATGATCAAGAAGTCTTAGGTTTTATTTACAATAATTTATGAAGGAGCCCTCTGCAACACAGTACAGAGTTGCCCTGTGAGTGAACTCAGGGGCATATTAGCAAGGACGATATCGACGCTTTAGCGGGACTTTTACCAGCGAAAGCGGCAATATTTTTATCGCCCTATTAGCAAGCTGTCGCTAACAGCAGTTAGCGACAGCTTGTAGGCGATAGCTGCAGGTTTGGGGCCCGCTTTGCATGTCAGCGATATTTATTGCTAATGACATGCAAAGTGGGCGTACCCAACCTGTTAGCGACTGAAAGCAGTCGCTAACACAGCTATCGCCTATTAGCAAGACAGGCGAAGCGATAAAAAAATTCACGCTAAGTGCGAATATCGCTAGAAACTAATGCCTGCTCAGACCACTTCTTAACCTGTATATCCAATGGGAGGTGGATATTCAGGTTAAGTCCCCATTAGCGATAATGCCTGAATATCGCTGGATTTCCAGCGATATTCACGCATTTAGCCGCTTTCGCCGGATATTTTATCGCTTTGGAGATAAACGTTGCTAATAGCATGAAAATCTCTGCGATAATATCCGGCGATAGCCAGCGATTTAAAAAAATGCGCTACGCGCATTTAGCGATAATTATCGCTACTCCTTGCTAATATGCCCCTCAGTTACGTGCTGCTTTTGGGATTCCAGCGGTTTATATACATTTCTCAGCCATCATAGCACGTGACCCCCTGCCAGTCTACCCTCAGCCCCCAGCCCAATGAACCTCCAGGCACAACCTTCGCTCCTCAGTGAATGCACATGAATTTCTTTTTTACCTCCAACCGCATGAGATCTGTGCAGCACAAGTGTCAATCCTCACCCAAATTCATTATTCAGATTTTTATTAAATGAAAGCCATTGGGTTGGCAAATCATTTTACTAAATGCCAAAAACGCAGCATTATGGATCAAATCTGTTTAGTTTTCTGGCATCTCTTCCAAATCCAGAGATATTCTGTATAAAAGTTTGCTTTTTAAAAGGTAACAATACTGACCTTCTAAGCACACCTCAAGTGCTTAATGTGTACCAATGGTTGCAGGTGGTGGGCACTGACTCATTTTTGAGGACCAGAATTTATTTTTCACCATCAGACTTTGACCCAGAGAAATGGAGAAGAAGCATTGGCAATGCCAAAAGGTCTGGCTTACAAGAATGTTGTATGACAATGTAAAGTGTTACAAATAAATAACAAAAGAATATGTGTTCATTTGAAAGCAAAGAACTGTTGGACATATTGTTGTAAATTAAAAGATCAGGTAGAAGTTACACTGTCAAGCCACGCCTAAGAATCCATGTTGAATATTGACGGCCCTCCTCCCATCTGTGGTGCTGCCAGTGAAAACCAACATACATTACCTCGGGGCATATTTACAAGGACGGAGTTAAAATTGTCGCTGCTTTAGGGGCAGAAAACTGCAGCTAAAGCGGCGATAATGGGCTTGATAATAGGCTCTTGAGGATTCCAGAGAATTCCAATGGAAGCCCGTGTTCCGGTGTGAACTTGGGCTCCTATTGGAATTCTATGGAATTCTCAAGAGCCTATTATCAAGCCCATTATTGCCGCTTTAGCAGCAGTTTTCTGCCGCTAAAGTAGAGATAATTTTAACTCCTTCCTTGTAAATATGCCCCTAGTCATTTAGGACACTTTAATAGCATTACAATGTCATGTGTGCGCCGCTGAAAGTTCAATCCGAGGCTGCTCCATAAATAAACAAAATGATCACAGCCGTGTGGAGGGAAGCACTTTTTTGTGGAAGCACACAACTTCTGTCCAATAAAAAAATGCACTGCTGACTCTCAACATGAAAAAAAAGCAAAAAGCAGCATAGGGAGAAAGGAAGAGATGAATATTAGAAAATGGGAACAAACAGAGAATGTAGGGAGGAAAAAGGACATGCAAGTCATATAAAATCAATCAATCAATCAATCAGGGGGTTTATAAAGCGTGCTACTCACCCGTGAGGGTCCCAAGGCACTGGGAAGTGGGGGCAGCTCCGGTTAAGTTGAAGAGCAGGGTCTTGAGGTCCTTCCAGAAGGCGTATAGGTTCAGGGAGCGTCTCATGCTTACAGGGAGCTTGTTCCAGGTCTTGACTGCGAAGTAAATGTAAATGTAAATGTATTGCAATTTATATAGCGCACGTATCACCCGAAGGCATCAAGGCGCTTGCCTTGGGAACCCGTCCTGGTATTCCCCTGTGAGATAACGCCGGAAGTAGGAGAAGGACCTTCCTCCTGCTCTGCTTCTACGGATTCAGGGGATCTCTGCTAGGGCAAGTTCGGCGGATCGTAGATTCCTTTTGGGTGCGTGGAAGCGGACTCTCTCGTTGAGGTATTTGGGTCCATAGTTGTGGAGGGATTTGTATGTGTGGATGAGAAGCTTGAAGGTAATTCTCTTCTCGACAGGGAGCCAGTGTAGGTTGCGGAGGTGTTGCATCATGTGTTCGTGCTGAGGTGTCCCAAGCACGAGTCTGGCCACGTCGTTCTGGATGGTTCGGAGCTTGTGTAGGAGGGTCCTGTTGGTGCCAGCGTAGAGGGCGTTCCCGCAGTCCAGTCTGCTGGTTATGAGTGTGTGGGTGACAGGTTTTCTGTGCTGGGGGGATCCATTTGAAGGTCTTTCGGAGGTTCCAGAGGCAGTTGAAGCTGATGGAGGCGACGGCGTTGATCTAGCAGGTCATGGTGAGGGAGGAGTCGAGGATGATGTTGAGGTTGCGTGTGTGGTCTGTCGGGTGGGGGGGCTTCCCAGTGTGGAGGGCCACCATGTGTTGTCCCAGGATTAGGTCGAGAGTCCCAGGATGAGGATCTCGGTCTTCTCTGTGTTGAGTTTCAGGCAGCTGTCCTTCATCCAGGCCGCGACGTCCTTCATTCCTTCCTGGAAGCTGATCTTGGTGTCATTGGGATCCTTCGTGATGGAGAGGATGAGCTGGGTGTCATCAGCTTAGGATACTATGTTGAGTCCTTGCTGTCTGACGATGGCGGCAGGAGGGGGCCATGTACATGTTGAACAGCATGAGGCTTAGCGATGATCCCTGTGGTACTACGCAGCTGTTCTCTGTGGGTTCAGAGATGAATGGGGAGTCTGATCCTCTGGTTTCTGCCGTAGAGAAAGGAACGGATCCAGTTGAGGATGGTCCCTTGTTTCCTGGTGTTGTGCAGTTTGTCTGCGAGGGTGCGATGTGTGACGGTGTCGAACGCCGCAGAGAGGACTCGTAGGATGAGGGCTGGGGTCTGTCCCTGGTCGAGTAGCATGCAGATGTCGTCTGTGGTGGCTAGGAGGGCGGTCTTGGTGCTGTGATTGCTGTGGAATCCGGACTGGAAGGCATCTAGGATGGCGTTTTCTTTGATGAACGCGGTCAGCTGTGCATTCACGAGTCTTTCTGCGATTTTGGCGGCGAAAGGGAGCAGGGAGATGGGCTGGTAGTTCTTCGGGTCTGTTGGGTCGGTCATGGGTTTCTTGAGGAGGGGCTTGACTTTAGCCTGCTTCCAGATGCTGGTGAAGATGTCGGATTGGAGGGAGGAGTTGATGGTCTGTCATAGTTCGGGGGCGATGTTGGTGGCGGCCCTCTGGTAGATGTCCGGGAGGCAGGGGTCCATGGGGGCTCCAGATCGGGTTTTCATCATGGTCGAGGTGATGAGTTCCACCGTGGCGGGAGTCCTGGTGGTGATGGTCGGTTGGTGGTCAGTGGAGAGGGGAGGGGTGGTGAATGGCGTCTGGTCGCTGAAATGGTCGTAGTTGGTCTTGATCTACTGATGGTAGTAGGAGCTGAGCTTGTTGCAGAGTTCCTGGGAAGGCGTTACATCCGTGGCCTCGCTGGGGGGCTTGATGAATTGCTGAATGGTGTTGAAGAGTTCCTTGGCGTAGATTGCATTGACGTCGATTTTGCTCACAATAAAGGTCCGTTTCGTGTCCCTTATGAGCTTGTGGTACTTCTTCAGGGCGCTCCTGTGGTTGTTCAAATCTTCTGTGGTTTTCCGGCTTCGCCAGTTCTTCTCGAGGCGTCTGGCGACTTGGAGTTCGGTGGGGAACCAGACGGCCTTCGGGAGGTGTTGTTTTACTGGCTGGCGGAGGGGGGCGATCTAGAGATCCATCTGTGAAATTCTGTGGCTGCGGAAATGGCATTTGTCGCGGCAGTGGGTGGGTCCTGGAGGAGGGTGGCGTTGAGGAGTTCTTCTGTGATTTTTCTCCAGTTTCTTCATGGAGGGCGAGCGGCTGGTATGGGTGCGGTGGTGGTGTTGAAGATGAAATGTACACAGTGGTGGTCGGTCCAGGGGAGCTGCATGGTGTGGCAGAAGTGGATGTTTGATCCTCCAGCGAAAATGGGGTCAAGAGTGTGTCCTGCTCTGTGCGTGGGGGTGATGACAAGTTGCTTCAGTCTGAGGTTGGAGAGGTTGGTGAGGAGGGCGGCGGAGTCGGGGTCACTGAAGTTGTCGACATGGAAGTTCAGGTCTCCAAGGAGGATGTAGTCCGTGGAGGTGATGGCCTGGTGTTCGACGAGGTCCTGATTGCGGTTGTGGCTGGGAAGTGGGGTCCCTGAGGTCTGTAGGGGAGGGTGTCACGTAGCTTAGTCTTGGGGGAGGTCTGGATCTGGAAGTGGAGGTGCTCTGTGTTGGGGTGTGGGTTGCTCGTGCTAGAGGTGGAGAGCCGTAGAGAGGTCTTGTGTGCGATGGCGAGTCCTCCCCAAGGGCGATCTGGGTGGTCCTTCCTCTGGATCTTGTAGCCTTCAGGGATTGCAGTGGCGATGGTTGGCGCAAGGGTGTCAATCAGGTCCCAGATCTCTAAGGCGTGTCTATGGAGAGATCGCACGTTGCTTAGGATGCAAGTCAGGGCTTCAGTGGTGTGGGCATTTCGTGAACCTGCGGTGGACGTGGTGGGGCTGTAGGTGGTGCAGGAACGTTGGCAGTGTCTGCAGGAAAATGGTCCATGGGTGGTGTGCGGTGAGGATCTCTGACAGTCCGGGAGTCTTCCCGGTATGAGAGCAAGGAGGGAGGCAGCGTCGAATCTGCGGGGCCCTAGGAAGCCACGGTTTCTGGCGCTGGCCGCGGTCGGGTCGCGGACAGGTGCAGATGGGCTTGCCTTTGGCACGCTTTTGGCTCATCCACTGCGCAACCGCGCAGCGGTCCCCATTAAGTAGGGGAGGGGGGCAGGAGCAGAGGTGGGAGGCGGGAGCGGGGCTGTGTCGGAAGGCGGGGCTGCCAGGGCAGCCGCGGCAGGGAAGGACTGACCAGCGGCGGGAACCCAAAAAGTAACAGCGGGGAAGCGAGCACAGTACACCAGGAAAAATAAGTACAGTGGAAATCAAAAATAGAGCAGGAATGAAATACAGCGGGAATAAATTACAGTGCCTATCAGAAAATGTGGAATGTGGAATGAGGACAACCTGAGGCCTATCAGAAAATGTGGAAAGTGGAATGAGGACAACCTGAGTCCATGTCACTGATGATTCTTAAGGGTCCGTGTGAGTATTGTTACTGCTTCCAACACGCACATGGAGCAGTAGGCGCATCGGAGATCCTATCAAAGGTCCCGCAACACAAGATTTATATTTTCCTGGCAACTCGTATGGACGCCATTTACTGTGAAGCCCATTTTTACCCTTAAGAATCATCGGTGACACGGACTTCCCCCTCGGAATCTCAGGCTCAGATCGCTGACAATACGTTTGCCTTGCGCCTATTGTGAATGCGCACATTATTTTGGGCCATCAAATTGAGATGATCCCATTTGTAGCCCTGATAAAATTCCCACGGCACTAAAGGGAATGAAACGCGTTGGCTGTGCCTTTGTATCTTAAAAAGAGAACAAAAGAATTCAATAAAGAAAGAACAGAAGATTCACAAACTTCATGAACTTTTTTCGCTATTTACTCCACCGAGTGCACCTCTCAAATTTCTTGTGAACTCTTTGTATAGTAGACATCCTTGGCAGCGGATGGTGAGAGTGGTTGCACCACACAAACTTACGAAACAGAGGAAGTCGATTTGCTAAACCTTAGTCTGCTGCTGTGTGCTTTTGTGTTTTGCTTTTTTTTTTAATTGTGTTGACACACATACGAGTGCTTGTGTTTTTTAGCTGGATCCTTTCCCCATTTGCTTCTTTTCTTTCTCACACTCTGTCTGTTTTTACTTTACATCCTTCACCCTGCCACCTTTAAGCGTGTTCAAGCACTCAAATGTGAGTGCTTGTTACATAGTTTCCATTCCTATTCCTTTTACATTAACAAGCAAATACTGCTGATTCAGTATTCTATGTAGCCTTCCCCAAACCCCACAACCTCCTTCTCAATCGCTGTAGTTGTTTCCCCTTCGCACTTGGATGATTAGCAAGCGGAAAAAGCTGCAATGTTTTCCAGGCAGAACACGAGCTATAGCAAGATTGTACACAACAGTACATAAAGCCCTAGTCTGCAAAGCTTTTAAAGTTAGAAGGATTTTTAAAACTAGAGCCCACTGCCCATGCACTCTGCGCTGTCTACTGGCAACTTTCAAACATATCTCTGGTGTGGCTAAAAGACAATTAACAAGCATTTGCAATGCAATAGGTCTCGCATTATTTAAGTTTGAGCTATTAGCATTGTAAATGGCAATTGTTTTTTGCTTTGTGCTATAGTTTTTTTTTTACATAAAAAGCTACATATAAAATATGTTTTATTAAAGTTATTTATGCAGTATACAAATTTTGTTTGCATAAAAGAGTACAATAATATCTTAGTAAAAAAGTCAAATATTTTAATGGTAATTCACCAAATGTTCATTTATGTGTTTGTTTTGAAAATAGCTAAATTAATAGCTTTGTCATTTACAATGCCAATAGTTATAACTTTCGCAAATGTGACACCTATAGCATTTGTAATGCAACATTTGTATTTACCTGACTTAGATGTATTGATATTACAAATAACAATGGCTTTTAATTTTTTTTAATACTTAATAAAAGTGATTGTAATTTATAATGGCAATAGCTTAAACTTTTGTAAATAACTTTTGTGAAGATTATGTTCAGTGTATTTTATTGTAACGAAATCCAAGAACAGAAGTGAAATATTAACATCTTTTTGTGACATTTGTAATAAAGCTTGAAACATTGAGAGAACATATTTGTGCTGTGGTGGTGCTGAGTGATGCTGTGGTGGTGCTGAATGGGGCTGTGGTGATGCTGAGTGATGCTGTGGTGGTGCTGAGTGGTGCTATGGTGGTGCTGAGTGATGCTGAGTGATGCTGTGGTGGTGCTGAGTGGTGCTGTGGTGGTTCTGAGTGATGCTGTGGTGGTTCTGAGTGATAATGTGGTGGTGCTGAGTGACTGTACTCACTGTCACTCTGCACTCACTGTCACTCTGCACTCACTGTCACTCTGTACGCACTGTCACTCTGCACGCACTGTCACTCTGCACGCACTCTGCACTCACTGTCACTCTGCACACACTCTGCACTCACTGTCACTCTGCACGCACTCTGCACTCACTGTCACTCTGCACTCACTGTCACTCTGCACTCACTGTCACTCTGCACTCACTGTCACTCTGCACTCGCTGTCACTCTGCACTCGCTGTCACTCCGCACTCACTGTCACTCTGCACTCACTGTCACTCTGCACTCACTGTCACTGCACTCACTCTGCACTCACTGTCACTCTGCACTCACTGTCACTCTGCACTCACTGTCACTCCGCACTCACTGTCACTCTGCACTCACTCTGCACTCACTGTCACTCTGCATGCACTCTGCACTCACTGTCACTCTGCACGCACTCTGCACTTACTGTCACTTTGCACGCACTGTCACTCTGCACGCACTCTGCACTCACTGTCACTCTGCACTCACTGTCACTCTGCACTCACTGTCACTCTGCACTCACTGTCACTGCACTCACTGTCACTCTGCACTCTGCACTCACCCTGCACTCACTGTCACTCTGCACGCACTCTGCACTCACTGTCACTCTGCACGCACTCTGCACTCACTGTCACTCTGCACGCACTCTGCATTCACTGTCACTCTGCACTCACTGTCACTCTGCACTCACTGTCACTCTGCACTCACTGTCACTCTGCACTCACTCTGCACTCACTGTCACTCTGCACTCACTGTCACTCTGCACTCACTGTCACTCTGCACTCACTGTCACTCTGCACTCACTGTCACTCTGCACTCACTCTGCACTCACTGTCACTCTGCATTCACTCTGCACTCAGTCACTCTGCACTCACTGTCACTCTGCACTCACTGTCACTCCGCACTCACTGTCACTCTGCACTCACTCTGCACTCACTCTGCACTCACTGTCACTCTGCACGCACTCTGCACTCACTGTCACTCTGCACGCACTCTGCACTTACTGTCACTCTGCACGCACTCTGCACTCACTGTCACTCTGCACTCACAGAAGGGGACAAACGCAAACCAACAATCGCAAAAGTAAAAACTCTTCAGCAACACAAACCTCCCCAATACCCTCCTCAGGAAATAGCACGCTACTTAACATTTTGATGACCTGATCATTCTTACAGAGTGCAAGTATACTTTTCTCTCACAATTACACTGTGATTACTATTCAACTGAATGATACTACTTTTACCAACCTCACAAGGGGGAATGGTTGAATCGGCTATGCTGAGATTCATACCAGTGGCCTACGTGCATCTTCGGACGGAGCGGGACTTCGATGTGGAACGAGACCTTGATAGTGTGCGGGATCTTGACTTGGATCGGCTGTAGCGGCTCCTGCTGCGGGATCTGGAGCGACTCCGACTGCGGGACCTCGACCGACGACGCCTCCTGGGACTGCGACTCCGGCGTCCATAACTTCCTCCACTGCCTCCATATCTTCGGGGTGGTGGTCCCCTGCGGCTATGGTGTGAGTCTGGTGGCCTTCCATAACGAGCCATCTGCACCCGAAGTTCGCGCCCATCCAGTACGGCTCCGTCCATCGCATCACGTTTGTCATTGAATCTTACGAAGGCAAAACCGCGGGTCAGGCAGGCCGGGGGCGGTACTGCGGGACACCTGTGACGTCATTCCCGGGCCGCGCTCTGATTGGCTGCTGGCCCGGGACCTGACGTGCAACCAGGAAGAGGAGCCGGCAGCAGGAAGTAGCGTGAGCATTGCGGCCCCGGGGCTCCCGTGACCAGGAAGGAGCCCTGGATACTGTTTCCCTTAAAGTCCCGGTCCCGAGATGGGGGACAGGGTGAAGACCCGCGGGGCGAAGCGGGCGCACTGAGGAGGCGGGGCTCCCATGTGGAGAGAGAGCCCCGCCGAGCGCTACCACCGCCCGGCCACAGAGAAGCCTTCTGTCCAGCAGCGAGCCCCCGTGATGTGGGGAGAGCCTGCAGCTGCGGAGGAAGGGAGGGAGCCTGGAGACCCGGGGAGCGCCCGCCAGACACCGGTGAGTGGAGCCGGGAGGAGAGGAGCTGATGTGTGTGGAGGGGTCTCTGTGTATGCGTGTAGGTGCGGCGGCGGCGACGGGGGTGTGCCTGTGTATGCGTGTGTATGTGCGCATGCGTGAATGCTGTGTATGCGTGTGGCTGTGATGTGCGCATGCGTGAATGTTGGTGCGCGTGGACGCAGCTGAATCCAGCCAAGGATAAGCTCGTCACAGTTTCTTGTCCTTCATTCCCCCGTGTCAGACAGCTTTAAGTCTCCAGCCTGGACGCATCCTTCGGATGCGATTTCCAGGCGAGACCTAAAAAGGAGGAAGCAACTTAAATTGGAAATTAGAGCCCATGGCATTATGGGCATCCGAATGAACCCTGGAATGGCTGTCTGGATGTTGCAGTTGTGGACTAGTAAGAAATGAAGCCGACATGCAGTGAAACAGAATGTATCAATATTTCAGTTGTACGTCTGAAGCAACACACATTTTATGCAAAGACAAAAACTTACACAAAATAAATATGTTTTATTAACAAAATAGCTACATTTAAAACAGCTCCCAAGCATCTGCAACTGGATAGTTGGCTTTTTCTTCACATACCTGAAATGGCTAAATGTATCCTGGGCCGTAAACGTTTTTTTCACTTTTCAAAGCAAATTGTCTACACAGCAATTGATAATAGGGAGGACTATGCACTTCGTCGTAATAATGCTCCCACTTCCTCATGGCACCGCTGCCCCTCCCCCTTCATTGCACTACTGCTCCTCCATCTTCATGGCACCACGTCTTCCCTTTCCTCCACATGCCACTCCTCGCATTCTTCATCACATCGCATCACATCGCACTCCACCCCACTCTAATCCACCCTACTCCACCCCCTTCAATCTGCCCCAATCTACCCCACCCAATTTACCCCACTCCAATCTTCCCCATTCAAGTCTACCCATCTATCTAACTCTAATATACCCCAATCTACCGCACTCCAATTTACCCCAATCCACCCACTCCAATCTACCCAACCTTCCTCAATCTACCCCACTCCAATCTACTCCACCAATCTACCCCACTCCATATTACCCCACTCCAATCCATCTCAATCTACCCCTTCAACCCCATCTAAACCTCTCTATCCCCATTCCAATCTACTCTAAACCACCCCACTCCAATTTACATCAACCTACCACACTACAATCTACCACAACCAACCCCACTAAAATCTACACCAATCTCTCCCTCCCACCCATCCTACCAAAGCCCAATGTACTCTAATCTGCGCCAATTTGAACCTATTTAAACCATCCCAGCTACCTCAATCTACCCCACCTCCATCTACCCCACCCAATCTACGACACTCTAATCTACCCCAGCCTACCCTACTCATATATACCAATATATCTTCCCCAATCTACGCCAATCTACCCAGCCCATCTACCCCAACCTACCCTATTCCAATATACCAATCTACCTTGCCCCAATCTAAGCCAATCTACCCTGCTCCAATCTACCCCACCACAATCTACCACACCCAACCTACCTCAATCTACCCCACTTCAATATACCCCACTTTGTTCTACCTCGACTACCCTATTTCAGTCAATTCCATTCCAATATACCACAATCTACCCCACTCCAATCTACCCCACACACGTCTACCCCGATCTACCCCACTCCAGTCTACCCCAATCTACCACACTTTACCCACTCCAATCTACCCTATTCCATTGTACCCCACTCCAATTTAACTCAATCTACCCCACTCCAATCTACCCCAAGTCAATCTACCCCACCCAACCCACCCCAATCTACCCACCCCAACATACCCCAATCTACCCCACCCCAATCTAACTCAACCTACCCTACTCCATTCTACCCAACTCCACTCTATCCCAATCTACCCTACTCCAATTGACCCCAAGATCATCACCTATGCAGACGACACTCAGCTAGTGGTAGCATTAAATCATGCTGAGGGGTCGTCTAGCACCCTAGTTTCTTGCCTAGAGGCGGTGGCCGAGTGGATGGAACTCTCCTGCCTCAAGCTCAACGGGGACAAAACGGAGATTATGATCCTGGGCAACCCTCCGTCTTCCATCCCCGCTCTCCTGTGGCCGGTATGCCTGGGCCCTGCTCCACCTCCAAAGGCACAAATCAAGAGCCTTGGTATGTGGCTCGACAGCTCCATTGATTTTTACCACCAGGCCACCAAGCTCTTAGCCACCTGTTATGGTCTGATGAGATTGTTGCGGAAAATCATTCCCCTCCTCCCCTTCCAGGCTAGAAGAATTATGGTACAAGCCCTTATACTCTCTCGCCTGGATTATGGGAATGCCCTTTACCTTGGAGCTCCTCAATTCACCATCCACAAACTGCAAGAATTGCGCTGCTCGCCTGCTTCTCCAGATTCTGCGGTGGCAATCTGCTAAACCAGCATTGAGGAGTCTTCATTGGCTCCCTATTCCGGCCAGGATACAGTTTAAAGCTATGTGCCTGGCTCATAGAGCCATCCGGAAGACTGGTCCGGCTGTTACCCACTCCCTGGTCACCCCCTATTTTCCCCACAGAACCCTGCGCTCCAGTTCCCTATGCCTTGCTGCCCCCAAGAAAATTCGAAGATCCAGATGGGGTGTACGCTCCTTTTCGTTTAATGCTGCAAAGATCTGGAACACTCTTCCCCTCACTTTACGAAAGGACAATAATCTCTTGGCCTTCCGTAAGCTCTTAAAAACCCACCTCTTTAAGACATTCCCTTAACATCACGTCCTCTGCTTTCTCTGCTCTTCTATCAAATAGTGCTGGGAGGCCTCAGGGTAGCCATGCGCTATACAAGTACAATTTCATTCATTCATTCATCTACACTAATCTACCACTTCACAATCTCCACAACCTAACCCACCACGCTCTGCCCCAAACACCTATCCAAATTTGCCCCACCCTAATCTTCCCCACCCCAACCTACACTAATCAACACCTCCCCAATCTTCCCCACGCCTGTCTATCCCACCCCAACCTACCCCACCACAGTCTGCCCCAATCAGCCCACCCTAATGTACCCCAATCTACCAACTACGATCTACCATACTACATTCTACCCCACCCCAATGTACCCCGCCCCACTCACTTTTAGCCATGCTGAACAGCAGTCACACTGGTGTACAACATGATTAGAAAACATTGCAAATACCTCTTACATAGGTGAGACCTATTGGCTTTGCCAATGCTTGTTTAGACGATCCAGGTCTGAGAGTTTCACCTGAGGGCATGCTGAGGGCATGATGGCTGGTGTGAATGGCCTGCTAACACCTAATCAAGCTACAATTGACACGTGGGTTAGAGGCTGCACTCTTGTTTCATCTGCTTTTCCAGTGTAGAGCAAAGCAGTGCATGGTTGTATTGAGACAAGCCAGGGCTAATGTAGTTAAAAAAACAAAAATGCACACAAGTTGGCTCTATGAAAGGCACTGGATAACCACATTGTGACCAGTGGGCCATATTTTGGACAAGAGTAAACTAATGAGTTCTTTCGGGTTGTTTGATATTTTTAGAGGTTAGAGGTGCAGCTATATGTGGTTATATGTGGGGTGGCTTAGTTGTTTGTTTTATTCTGCTGGGGTGCACTTCTGTTCATTGCCCAGAGTCAGGTGCTTATAGTTTGAGCCATCTTTTCCCATTATGTGTCTTTAATGCCATTGTTCTTGTATCCAGGTGTGATAGGTTTCGGTTAACTTCTACAAGATGTTGATTGAAAAGAGAGAAAAGGGTGTGACAACTGGGATTGATGAACCATGGCAAAACCTAAGCCAAATGGGTAGTTTGGAACTGTGTTGTGTCTATTGTGAACAGTTGTTGTAGGCAATGTGCAGGTGAAGCCTGATCTGAGTGTTCAGCTGAGGTAGCAATTGTTTATCCACCTCTATGCCTTGGAGCAGTGTTGAACACATGCGGGCGCCAGGAACTGTGTGTATAGTACACACTTTCTCCCTGGTGTATAACTTGCTTGTAGGTGGGTGTGGCTTCTCCTTGGCTTCAATTGGAGCACATCATGTCCTCTCGGCTCCTTCTTCCATTTAATGGTGACCACGGCCTGAATGTGCAGCGGCACCAAAGTGGACACACCAAAGTTGTTCTTAAGGCATGAGCCATTCAAGCCCTGTAATCAATGAATCCCTCATCATTTATATAGCACAGCACTGTCACCCTAAGGGGTATCTGGGTGATGGAGGTGCCATGTCTCAGTCAAACAGCCAGGTCTTGAGTATCTTTCAGAAGTCCGCCAGGGAGGGTGCTGTTCGGAGGTGGAGGGACAGGTCGTTCCAGGTCTTGGCGGTGATGTGGGAGAAGGAGAGGCCCCTGGAGCCGCTCTGACAGATGTGCGGGTGTGTGCGAGGGCGAGAGAGGAGGAGCGCAGGTGTCTTGCGGGTGGATGGATGTTAAGTCAATGGTTGATGTAGGATGGTCCTTAATCATGTAGAGCTTTGTAGGTGAGCCTGAGGATCTTGAACGGGCCTCTCTTCTGGATGGGGAGCCAGTGGAGGTTTCTGAGGTGGGAGTGATGTCGGTTTGTTTGGGGAGGTCCAGGATGAGTCTGGCTGCTCATAGAATCAGCCATGCTAATATCTTGTGTGGATCTGGTAAATCTTTTTTCCCTTAATTACATTTTAGATGAACAAACCCGTACAGCTTTGAAAAAGAAAAAATTTGCAACACTATGTTACCATAAAAAAGTCACTTCCATCTGCTCTTGTACAAAGGTAGACTTTGCAAGAAATTGCAAGCTGTACGGGTTGCCTGAGCGTGCAGATTTTATGATTTTGTAATACATTGAATTGTGCTAAAAAATATAGGCTAAGAACACCACCATGTGGGTCAACCTCATAAATAAGTACTGTTGTTTTAAAAAAATGCAGGTGCTGAGCACCGGAAAACACCAATACAAATTAAGCACTAATTATGTGGATCCTCAGTTTCTTTCTGGTGATAATGGGTCTTGCCCATTCTGCAGGTCATACTTCTGACTTAAATTTTAGTCCTAAAGATACAACTACTGTACTCAGTCTTATGCCTCGTGAAATAATGTAAGAATGGGACTAAGAAGGGTTGATGATGAATCCAAAAGGAAATGTATTATTCAGTTCGAGCATCAGTAATTAGTTACAGGAATAATAAAATAAAAGGTAGTAGAAGCCCCAATGCGAAAAGCACCCCAGCTGCTCAGCCACACACTCCAAATGCCATTCACTCAACCAAGCACACATGAACATTATATGACATCATTCACAACATGGCTGAGCAGCAGGGCACAGAATACCAAGGAAGAAATACATAGCAAGACAAAGACAAACATTTGCAACCAAAGGATCTTACATGAGAAAAAAACTACATAAATCAGAAATGACCTGGGAAAAGTTTTATAAGAAGAAAGGTAAAATGTTTTTCAATGTCAAATTTGCAAATATATACATTTTATTCAATATGGACAAAATCCCGCTTTTCTTCTAATGTTCTGACTGCGGAGAACTCCGCTAAAGTTTTATATACAATTTTGCAATCCCTCTCTTGTTCTTCGGCTTTGTTTAACGAGGTCACTCCATCCACAGAACTGGTTGCATTTGTCTTCTGTTTCTTTCACCAAACTCAGGGATTTGTGAAGTGACACCTGTTGTCTCATTGGATGTCTATCCACAAATGGAAGCCCAGTGTTGCATATGTTCCTAACGTTGTCTCTTGCAGGTATGGATACATTAATATCAACCAGTAATGTTTTAGACCCTCTTAATGATTATTTAAAGTGAGTGAAATGAATCGGCTCTTGCTATGGCGCATTTGATATTCAGATGTTCATCCATTGGCCGCATGTCCTGAAATTTCTTTCTGAGAGTTGCAGTTACTTTGGCAAGATCTTGAGGTAAGTGATGTAAGTGAAATGACACACTTCTAGGAGCCGCGTCTGGTGAGTAACTGGATGTATTTGTAGAGCAGAGAAACAACATGCCCCTCGCCATCTGACCAGACACTAACTTTCAAGTCTGGAATCTCGCTTGGCTGAGGCAAGACATTAGAACATACACACATTCTGGAAGACTACTTAAAGGGCAAGGAAAAGAAAAGACTTAGGGGGTCATTATGATGGCGGATTTCCCGCATACTCCGGGCCGGCGGAAGCCACCACCGGCCCGGAGGATGCAGGAAATCCGCCGAGGAGGCTTGAAAGACCCACCGCCAAATTAGGATGGCTGGTAGGTCTCACAATCTGTCCTCCGCTTTTCCGCCGCGGTCGGAAGGCGACCACGGCGGAAAAGCACTAACATGGCTGGCGGTGTCTATCAGACACCGCCAGCCATATTAGGATGTAGGGAAAGTAATGCTTTTCCGTGGCGGCTTTTCCGCCGTGGAAAAGCATACGGACATTCACTTTGGGGGCCCGTTGCGGGCCCCCTGGGTGAAGGTTGCGTGGGGGGTGCACATGGGGGGTACCTATGGTACCCCCCTGCCTTTGCGTGCACGAAGCGGCAGGCACCGCGCGGTGCCTGCCGCTTTGTGCATGTAAATGCACTGCTTTCATTTTTTACATTGCGGCGGGTGCTGCTTCAAGCAGCACCCGCCGGACGGTCCCTCCTACTCAGGGGTGGCGGACGGACGCAAGTCCGTCCGCCATCCTAATCGGCCCCTATATGCTAATGACAATTTTAAAGAAGTATTAATTTACAACACACCTTCTTCCCTTAGGGTAATGAAAATCTTAGTATAGATATATATATATAATCATTTAAATAGACCGGTAGTCTACGAGATTGTGAACTACTGATCTTATGCAAAACAGACAGATCATGCAATTAATAATTTTGGGAAAGTGTACCATTATTATGAATTAACTTTACAGCAACCTGGTCAAAAGCATCACCACCAACTTTCTCCCTACGAGTTAATGCAACTGGAGATGTACTCATTTCCTCTGGAGTGGAAATCATGTAACCATCATGTAACCACTATTATACATTGAATCATGATCTTCTTGACTGATATTTTCAGAAGATGTAGATTTCTGATACAGAGCAACTCTGCGAATATTCCACTTTTCATCATTATCTAAAACTACATAGTATGGAAAGACTTTTTTAACTAAATGTGGACCTCTAAATTTGGAGTCCTTTTGTTATCCTCCCTGGTTTCACTTTCACCAAGTCACCAACAGACATTGTATTAAAATGAATAGCCTGAGGGTATCATTTTAATCGGACTATTTTTAAGCCACGAGGGTGTAAGTTTTGTACCAGCAGGTCTTCCTCGCATAAGTTCAAAAGGGGATTTTCCATTTTTTTCGTGGGCAGTAATACGATAAGCCCACACCATTTCTTGAACAACATAATTTGAAAAAGAACCTGAAGAACATGTCATTTGTATAATCCCTTTTACAACCCTGTTAGCTCTTTCACAGAGACCATTTCCTTGAGGATTATAGAGAGCAGTGCGATGATGTGACACACCACAACTTGACAAAAACAAATGCATTTTGTTGGAAATAAGTTGTGTACCATTATCTTTAATGGGTACAGACGGGAATCCTTCATCCAAAATAACTTTTTGAGAAAGTGTAGTGCAATCAGTGGTCATTTCTTTAACAAAGCTAACTATAAGCCACTTTGAGAACACATCAATTGCAACAATTGCAAAGCGATGAGAAGATGGTAATTCATCCATCGGACCAAGAAAATCTAGACAAACACTGTGCCAAGGTTGATTCAGGGAAGAAATATGACCCATACTAGACCTAGAAGCAACTTTGAGTCTCTTTTCCCCTTCCTTACAACAAGAACAATTTTCAACCCAAGATGCTATCTGTGTATCAATGCCTGGCCACCAACAATCTGCTTTAGTTCTGCGCTGAGTAAGTGTCTGCCCTAGGTGTCCTTCATGTGCAAGTTTTATCAACTTTGGTCTCAATTCAAAAGGTGGAATACATCTATCACCCCTCAAAAGAATATTGTGACCATAAATCGAAAGTTCTTCTAAAATCTTAATAAAAGGCCGTTCTGGGGTAGAACACAGCTCTCACGCCTAGTTCCTAATTTAACAAGATCTATCACTTTTGCTAGAACAATGTCTTTTTCCACAGCCGAACTCCACTCCTCCTTGGTAAAAGTGCCTTCCCCTAACATTACAGTGTCATGGATAAAAGCCACTGCACTTTCTTCTTGAGCTTCAAATAAATCACAGCTAGAATCCACACTCTCCACAGGGAGTCTAGAAAGACAGTTGGCTTGTACATTGTGCCAACCTTGAGTGTAGGTGATGTCATATTGGTATTCTTGTAATCTAGAGGCAAGTCTTGCTAATCTAGGCGAACCTTTACCGGCCCCACCTGGAGACAAAACACTAACTAAAGGCTCGTGGTCTGTTTTGATCTGAAACTTTGTCCCCCACAGATATGTCCTAAAATAGTGTACTCCCCACGCAGCAGCTAGAGCCTCTTTCTGTATATCTGAGTAGTTTCTTTCTGAAATCTTAAGAGGACGAGAGGCAAAGGCAATAGTTTTCTCTCCTTCCAAATGTTTTTGTTGTAGGACGGCACCCAAACCAATACAACTCGCATCAACCATCAAAATGGAATTGGACTTACTGTCATAAGGGGCTAAAACGTTTGCTTCACATAATTCTTTCTTTATAGCATTCAAACAGCAAGTGTGTGAATCATTCCATGTAAATTTCACTCCTTTTTTTTAAGTAGGAATCTCAAATTTGCTGTCTTGTCTGAGAAGTTCTTAACAAATTTAGCATAGAATTCTATAAGGCCCATAAAAGAACGCAGTTGATCTTTATCAGATGGACAAGGGGCTAACTGTATGGCCTCTAAAAGATTTTTCTTTGGCTTGACTCCTTCAGATGATATTTCATAACCTAAGTATTCCATTTGTTGAACAAGAAATTAAAATTTTTCTTTACGCAAAGTCAAACCAGCATCACCTATTCTGTGAAAACAGATTTCAATATTTGATTGTGTTCTGAAATAGTGTCACAAAAAACCAGTATATTATCTTGAAAAAATACCGCTTTCTTTATGTCCTTAAGTATCTGTTACCATTCGCTGAAATACACTGGCCGCTGAGATAAGCCTAAAGGGCAATCTGGTGAACTGGAAAGTACCCTCACTCATTATAAATTCTGTTAAATGCTTAGACTCATCATGATCGCAAATTTGATGGTACGCGCTCTTCAAGTCTAACTTAGTGAAGAACTTTGCACCTTGCAATGTGGATAATAATTCCCCAATATTGGGAAGGGGAAAGACATCAGCAACAACTTTTTTATTTAGGGTTCTCAAGTCCACACAGAATCTAATTTTTTTATCAGCTTTCTGAGTGATCACAACTGGAGATACCCATGCTGAAGCTTCTACAGGCTCAATAATGCCACCTTGTAACATTTCATCAATCACATTTTTCACCTCTTCCCTCATAACAAGTGGTACCCTTCTCAATTTGTGTTGTACTGGTATGACATCTCTTTTCATCTGAATGTTGTGGACATAACCTTTAAGGTCATCAATACCTCTCTGAAAACACTCTTTCCGTCACGTAAAATGTCTTCCATTGAATAGTCATCCACCACCATGACTTGCACCGGGGCTCTAGGATTAACTATTATGTGTAAGTCATATTGGTGAATCCAACCTAGAATTGGTGGACCGTCAACTGAAACATATACTTTACCATAGGTGGATCTGTTCATAAAAATAATATTAGATTAAAAACATCCTATCAGTTCAATAGTTTTACCTTGATTTCCTGTGGGACATATGTCACTATTATTGAGTGACATGTCACCCCATTCACTCCTGAACATTGATTCAGGGATTATGGTATACCTTGAGCCAGTATCCACCATAAGGCTTACAGTATGACCATCAATTACAAACTCCGCTTTAGGTCTGTTCTCTCTCTTTTCATTTCAAGTGATGATATCTGGATCTGAACTATCGATTACTAAAATCTTGTCTCTATCTCTCTTGATTTCTAAAGAGCTATCTTCAATAACAGCTATTCTTGTCTTAGGTTTATTTTGACACATTCTTGAGAAATGGCCTAACTTACCACATTTAAGGCATTCTTTGTTGTTAGCATAACAAAATGTTGCTTCGGAAGTATGCATACAACTGCCAAATCTTGTACAAAATATAGCTGAAAATTTGTAAGGATAGTTTTTCTTTTGTAAACTCTTCCCTTTAGCTTTTACAACTGCTACACCGTCCTCTCCACTAGGTTCACTCTCATTCATCAACTTCTCAGACACTTCAGATATTTGACCTTGGGAACTACAGTTTTGTAGTTCCTTCATGCACTTCTCTGATTCTTCTACAACCTTAGCTAAGTCTATAGCCAATTTTAAAGAAGGGTTTTAAGCTGCTCATAATCTCTCTTGTATTTTCCTGTTATTACACTGTACGATAAGCTGATCACGTATCAGCTTATCTGCCATCTGTCCAAAATTACATTTGACAGAAAGTTCACGTAGACGTGCAACAAAATCATCAATTGATTCCTCACTGCGTTGCTTGTGTGTATAGATCTTATATCTATTCATAACCAAGTTTTCCTCCTTGGCAAACATCACTTCAAGTCTGGTAACTGCTTATTTGTACTCATCAAGTGTAAACTGTCCCGATTGAAGTGCTTGAGGAAGATATTGAAAAACTCGTTGTCCTTCTTTTCCTAATGCACTCAACAATAAAGCCTTTTTACGTTTTGCTGAAAAGTCCTGTGCATCAAGAGCTTCGATGTAATTATCGAACATCTTTATCCAATCTTCCCACGAGATGGATGGTGTGCCTGGTTCACTGAGGAATTGTGGAGGTAAGGCCACAACCACTTGTTGAGCCATGTTTAGTTAAACACTTACTCAGTTGACAAGTACACTATATACCCACTCAATAAATACACTAATAAATAATAGGTGACTAACAAAGGTGGACTATAAGCAATAACAAATATCAGTAGTTGTGGACAAAGTTTTCTTATCCAAATTATGATGGGATACAATCGTTGACTTGAAAGGGTGAGTAAAGCTCAGTATGAGTTTACCTCAGAACAAATGATTACTTGAAGCGCTAATGTTCAGTTCCATATAAATGGATGTTTAATTATCATGTATTCCCACACGACAATTATCATGAAAACGCTATCAGTAATGAACATCGGTGAGTGTATCACCGAAATTACGCTCGAAAAACTATCTAAAATAACACTTACTTAATGGCCAAAAGTAATCGCTAGTAGAAACGCTTTGGAAAATATTCCCTTTGATGAGCGTATCATCGAATACACTCTCGTAAAAACCTTCAGCTGGACACTTGGTTGGTAAACAATGTTGATAAACAAATATGGCCGCTAACATCTTGACGAGATACGTCGTATGTACAAGCACGTAAATGACGAGAAATGTACTGATCTTGCTTAGGTTTTCATTGTGAACCTCTCACAAAAGGTTCTAAAATGAGGGCAATTGACACAGTTGAGGTGAACTCTGGACCCAATTCTGATCCTGAAGCAACCTTGGGAAGCCCGCTGGAGCCAAGGATCGGTTAAAAGATGTCCCCCCTAAAAATATGATGCCTCCCGTAAATAGATGTATACCAAAAACACAGCAACCAAACAGCTAGTATCCCATCCAGCAAAGTGTCTAGTGCTTCCCAAGTACTCTCGCACCTTGTGAGGATGTCCTGGTGATCTGATGTCTGGGCACCATTGTCTGGTAATGGACACAGTGTAGGAAGCTGGCTCTGTATATACTATACCAAAGTGTGGTATAGTGTGCACAGAGTCCAGTGGAACCCCAAAGGTAGGCAGAGGTAAAGTTAGATAGAACCTTACTCTCTATTTGTGGTAGGGTGGTCGAGCAGTAAGGCAGTATCAGAGGACAGTGTTAAGCATTTGCTGTGCACACTCAGTCAGCAAATGAATTCACACACTCAAAGACTGAAGTGCAGACCAATTGTTTTTGTATGAAAATGTTCTTTTAGTTATTTTATTTTCTAGAACCAAGCAAGCTTGGCACGGGTAAGCAATAAATACTTTACAGTAGTAATGCAGTTTGTAAACAGTTTGGATTGCAATAGTAAATGTATTTTGATTTGATTTACAGTATTGTTCCAGAGAAATGCAATGATTTGTAAATACAGTACATAGACTTGAATGGGATTTTCAGTGAAATACCAGGTAAGTTACTTTTTGTATTACTTTTCTTACTCAGATTAGTATGCCTGGATACTACTTTGTGACATTTCCTGCAAACAGATAAGTAAAATCGTTTTTGTCAGACAGTGTAATTTTAAAGAATTTCTTTAGGTTTTCAAACTCCACACTTAGAAACTTTTCGAAGAAAAACAGTCAATGTTATCCTATGGAAGAAAATAGTGTTTACAGGTAAGTTACTTTTCAGATTACTTTTCTTACACAGTGTAGTATACCTGGATACTAAACTGGGATATCTCCTGCAAACGCACAGTCCACTTTTTTTGCCACTGGAGTCAAACTGCCAGGTAACAACTCAACCAGTAGAACTGGTGTTTTGGCGAGGATCGATTAAATGCTGAGTCGATCAGCATTTACTTGCCTGGTCCTACAGCACCTTTTTCTTTTAGGGTTCTGAATCTTGGAAACAACCAGTTGCAGTCGAGTTTTCCAGTGCATGGGACAGAGATACCTATGCTAATGACATGCACAACTCCTGAACTCTAATGGCTGAGAAGAAAATTCCAGTGATTGCAGAATAACGGCAACCTCCTTTAGCTAGAAGAAGTTAAGGTGCAAATGCCTTTTTCCTTCTGGTCCTCCAAGGAAAATAGAGAAGGGAATACAGGCCCACTATTGACACTGGATAGGCCAAGATTAGCGCCGTTGGACTGTGATGGGGCCGCTCCCCTCACGGATGGTGTTCTTCATTTCTCCCGGGCAGCTGAGCTTGGAACCCTTGGTACCAGTCTGAGGGCCTGATTTAGATCTTGGAGGATGGGGTACTCAGTCACAAAGTTGACGGATATCCCGTCCGCGTATTACAACTGCATTATAACCTACAGCACTTGTAATACGGTGAACGGGATATCCCTCACGGTTGTATGGACTATCCGCCAAGGTCTAAATCGGGCCCTCAGTCTGTCAAGCTGCCTCCATGGAAGTGATCCAGTCAGCCTGGGCGTGTGCAGGTCTCTGCAGAGATCAAGTAAGCTCCTCTAGGCACGCCCAGTTCATCTGCTCTGCAGGCATGGAGCCCCATGGTCAACACAGGTCACAGCAGCAAGACCACTCCACATGCTTCCCAGACTCAGGCCCAGTCTGCAGAGACAACGGCAAACAAACATCCCCCAACCACCAGCCGCACGTGTTTATGGAGGGGAACAGGTTGAGTGCAGGTGCAGGCTGTGATGTCCAGGATGTGCAGCACACACACACAATCCATTCGCCATGTGGACCACACATCCACCACATACAACATACCCCTCTCATGCATGTTCCACACATGATAAAGTCAAGGGGTCCCGTTGCGAGACCTGCATGCACCTTTAGTGGGCACAGCCAGTAGGCAGTCTTGCCACAATAATACATGTAAAAAGGTCTGTGCCCTAGATTAGAATCATGCTACCACCACTGCCAGTCACCGCGTATGTTGAGAGGGCAGTTGCTAATCTCGCTCAAAATGGCGGTACAAAAAAATGACATGCAACGTACAACATGCATCACTCATGCTACTTGCTTTGTTGTCTATTTGTGGGCCTGTTAAGGTGCAAGTCATTGTTAGAGCAAAGGCATGTTAGAGATATTTTGTTTAATTATCTGCATAAGCTCTTTTTTCCATTACCCACAGTAAACCCATTCACACATTAAACTGCACTTGTGACTCACAAAGTGCTGCAAAGTCTGGATGTCATCTTATCCGAATCCATCAGAAATGATGGCCCAGTCAAGGGATGAGAGGTGTTCTGCTAGTAGTCAAACAATGATAAAGAATTTCACAATTGCCACATAGGCATAGCATTGAAGGGGTGCATTGTGATAGGAGGTATAAGATATCCAGTAGTGACGTGCCACAACATTTACTTGATCAAGGATCACATTACGCCCAGAATACTGTTCCTTTCAACACCTGTAACGAGAAGAACTATAAATAGTCATCACTTCTTTTTTTTGAGTATGGAGAATTAACTGTGAATTGCCATTTGTGTTTGTGTTGATTCTAAATGCAAATAAAAATATATATTTTTAAAAATAGTAATCACTTTTCCACTGTATATAATTGTGATGCAAAATAACACAAGGAGTTGTATGAAGAATTTGCATTAAGACAATTTCATTGGTTTATGTTATACCTTTCTGTAATATTAACCACGGAAATTCCCCATCTTTTCTTGATGTTATGTTGAAATAGAAACAGAAGCATCACTATATAAATTTAAGTGGCCCTTGAGAGAAAAACATTCCTTTAACAAAGTAGTAGGAAATAATGGCACTGAACAAGAAAACAAGAAACTCTTTGCGGAAAGTAGAGACCTAAAGGAACTTTCCAGCAGCCATTCAGCGAAACTACATTCCAACAAAGCATTAAAGAGAAAAATATGACTAACAAAGAAATAGGAATTGTTATCACACTGGCCACGGAGGGGTTTAATGTTCAAGGTGGCAGATAAAGGTGGTGATGGACAGAACATTTTATGAAAAAATGTAAACAGTCATGCAAGATTCCAATATTTACACCATATTAGAAAAAGGTCCAACAGCAGAATTGGAAAAGCTACTAAAGATCATTTTAATCAAAATGGAAGATGGAGGTGTCATTAGCAACAAGCTTAAGTAATGCCTAACAATTTATATGTATGTATCAGTAAGTTAAGAATGTCCAAATGAACCATGAGTGGCCAAATCACCAATATATATAGTAAACTTGCAGAGAGAACCAACAAACTATATGTCAAAAGTTCCAGGCACCAGATGTTATGAACACCGAAACTCATGTAAATTAATAGTGAGAAAATCTTCAAACGGATTCTGCTGAAAATGTTTCTCCTTGTTTTACTTACATTGGTTATGAGTCTGAAACCCATATACTAATGTAGTGAAAGTGTTTATGCTATTTTGTATTTGTGCTTAGTACTTTTGACTCATTTACTTGTTGATTTATCGCAATTTTGTGCCTTGTACTCTGCTAACCTTTTTGAAGTAGATCTTTAAAATCCAGTATTTTGTCTTCCGTTTTTAAGGCCTAAAGCAAAACTAATATAAGTTTTTATTATTGTACTTTCGGTACACAGAAGGACGGATCCATCAGGGAGTATTTGGTACATCGGGACGTCCAGGAAGCAAACGATTTGTGTGGGTTTGCACACTGACAGATCTGGTAGCAGAGCGGATGGTTATGATTGGATTTGTCAAGTACTGACTAACCTATATAGGTAAATTGGCCTTAGAGTCTGAATAATGTACTTTACAGTACCTGCGGTTATGCCCCAAGATTCAAATTGACCCACTCCACATTCCCTGACCCCAATTCCTGGCGACTGCGGAGAAGTGAGGCAGCTGATCCAGTAGTCCGAAGATGATGAAGTGGTTATCAATAGGGAATAGCTGAAAGATGTTTTTGAATTAAGTTCATAGAAGATTGACTGTGCACTATGTCAGACATGTCATATGGTGCCACGCAGGGATAGGTCGTGCTTTGACTTTGTCATGCTGGTATTGGTGGCCGAACTGTGAGCTCTGTGATTGACCAAGACTTGACCGAAAGGTGGGACGATTGTTGACATATAAAACTAAAAATGGGAAATCTCTCCTTGAAAAAAGCCTTCAAATCAGGAGGAGAAATTTCAACCAGAGAGAATGTGAGAAGCTGGCCTGATATGTGATGTCCACTATTCTAGTGGGCACCCTCTATCAGTCCAAACAACCCTTATGGTGATGGTTGTAAAGTCAACCTTATAGACCAGCTATCCTAGTGGTAGCATGGACAAAGCAGTCTTTAGCTAACACTTCAGAGAGCATGTGAAGCCAATTGTTTTACCAATAATAACCCCTTGAATATCAAATGAAAGGACACCACACAAGGTATATATCAAATATATATGTATTTATTACTAACACAACCTCTCTGCACTCTTTACGAGTTCAGAGTTCGAGATACAGCACAAGTTACTCAATAGCATACTATAAGTTGCACAAATACAATTCTGCCCTAGGGGCCTCACGAACCATATACTAAGTAAGTGGTATAAGAACCACTTCAGGAAAGGTGAATCAGCCTAGGGCCTAGAGAATCGCTGGGGCTACACTGGACAACCAAATGTTTGGAAGTAGGAGTCCCACAGGATACGTGTGCAGTGTCTAAACACAACCATGAGTTACCATCGTCTTTCAATGGGAACGTAAAAGTTACAAAGTAGTTAATTTCGGACACTTCCGGATGGACTACCGGAAAACTCAGTTAAACTAGGACACTTGGATAGTTGTTACCCACGGGAGCACCGGAGTACTCGAGTTACCTCACCCAGGGAAGCCGGGTGCAAAGGTGTTCTTTCGTGTCGGGTTTCGTTGTCGAATCCTATGGAGAGCTGCACAAAGATGCTGCAGGCGACCAGGAGGAAGATGTCCGGATGGGTACAAGGATGGATCAGAGCAGTGAAGAACCTGAAAGCAGAGGGGACAGAGTCTGGGTCACTAGCCAGTGACCAGGAAGGAACCAGGAAGGAACCAGGCAATGTCGAGATGCAATCAGGTGAAGATGTGAAGCTTGTCTCTGCAGCCACGTGGACCAGGAGGCGTCGAGGATGACCAGGAGCTGGATACGGACTGTCCCACTAAGGATCTCGCTGTTGGCGGTGTCGGCTTCCAGATTGGAGTCATCAAGCCTTGGCAATGGCAATCCACGCAGGAAGGAAGATCGGCTTCTTGTTCAGACCAGCAAGGTCTGAGCAGCTTCCTCTTTACAGGAACGCAGGAGCAAGCGCAGAGCAACCAGGCAAGCAGTGTTGATTCAAAAGGATGTATTCAGGAGGGCCACTAGCCAATGGGCTAGCAACCGCAAAGACACGTCAAGGAGAAATGCAGGCACAGGCCCCACGCGGCACTCGTGGAGTGTGGAGGGCTGAGCTTCGGTGCACTTACGGCTCGGGGTTGGGGTTTCTCAAGTCCAAATGCACAATTTCGAGGACGCCTCAGAAGCTGCACAGTTAGCAAAAAGCAGGTACTGCAGGTAGTCCAGTCCCACGTCTCTCGTGTCCGCCACAGGTCTCAACTTTGCTGTGGATGTGGGTCGGAGTCAGAGAAGCCTGGAAGTCCAGAGGCTGCCTCGCTAAGTCTTCAGGTTCCGGCGGGAGCATCGACAAAGCAAACTGGCAAGTCACGGATTGTGCCTGTTTGCACAGGGTGGTCACTCCTTAACCACAAGGGAGATTCTTCAGTCTTCTAGTTGCAGTAGAATGTCGAAGGTCCAGTGTTTTGTTTCAGAGTTCCAGTTCAGGATAATCTAATGTCTCTAGACACAGCTCCTAGCTTTATACTAATCTAAGGGGCTGGATTACCTGCTAGGTCCCTCCTATGGGTGTCCCCTGGGAAGGGGGTGGTTACACCCTTTTCCCAAGGCAGGAAACCTATTGTCTAGGCCTCCCCTGCTGGAGTTTCATCCAGCAGCAGGAGGTCAGACTCGTGTCTGTGGCAGCAGCATCCATTTTGTGATGCTGAGGCTCTGTTTAACTTTAACCGGGTAAAGCTACAACTACATGCCTTCTCCCTCTAGAAGGGTCGAATGCTACCCCCGCCGCCAGGACTGGCGGGGGGGGGGGTAGTATTCCAAAGCGTATGACACCTTACACGACATGTTTTGATAAAGCCAAACCAAAGTTAGCATTAAGCGCGAGGATTATAATGCACTTAAGAGTATATGGTATGGCTATATCATAGAACAGCTATAAGGACATGGTTCCGAAAGCTGCAGACAGGCTCAGCTCAAGGCCTGCCATAGGAGTGACTTATAGGTATATATGTGTCTATATGTAATGGTAGATATAGGGATACTATACCTAAGCAAGGGGTGATTACACAACCTTGCCCCAGCTGAGTGATCAGCCAGTTGTGTCAATTTGGATGGCCAGCCATGCTGCTGCCCCTGGTAGGCCTTGAATGCACCTAGCCCTGGGTACCTATGTAGCCAGTATAGTATACCTATGGTACACTATACAGGGGCTCACAAAGGTGACCCAATACCCAATTAGGTATGTACCTAAAGTACATGGTATGAATTTAGAGAGAGAACAGCTGGGGTGTGGGTCTGATTAGCAGACCCACAGCCACACTAAAGTCGAGAAACCAGCGTATCAGAGTGAAAAGTGGGGGTGACCATAGGAAGCAGACCCTACTCTCCTACATGGAACACCTGCTAGAGAGATGGCGGCAAAGAGGGGGTCTTATACATGTATATGGCTCAAACAATGGCATCAATATATGGAGAAGGATGGTGAGTTACATTTCAAGTTATGCTGAACGTATCACATAGCGAAACTTCAGAACTTGAGAAGGAGAATGTAAGATTTAAAACCTCAACCTAGACCCACCAAATGCAAGGCTTTAAATCTTTGGGCATAGGAAGCGATTGAAAAGAATAAGAAAAGAATGGCATTAAGAATCATAATAAGGTTTATCAATGGTTGCACATACAGGATGATGAGAGGCAGAAAAGGTTTCAGGAGGATATAATCAAGAGAGTAGGCACTTATCCAGCCATATGGAGAGAGGCACTAAAGAAAGAGAAAACCACCAAAAAGGACCCAGAACGAGAGACAGGGCCTGAGAGGGATAAGGAGTATCGCTTCTTAAAGGAGATGGCCACCCCCTTACATTGTAGCCTAGAGAATGGATACTACACCCCCGAATTCCCCTGAGAATGAGATTACAACACCGACCTCTTGAGGCCAGTGCACCCCGGAGTTATACCAAGACCACAAGCCCAGAGTACCCTTAGTATACCAGTTACCCTGACTACATTCCAAAACCCGACCAGCACAAGCCTTCCTTCTATCCCTATAGTTACAAGTACTCCTAAGACTCAACCTACAGCAAGCATTTCCCCAGGGGCTGCAGGTTCCCCAAGTGCTTTGACCCCTAGAAGTCAGGATAGAGAACTTACAGACACCCCTGTTACAAGAGGAACCGCCCCATCTGTAGCTCCTGAAAAAATCCTGCATAGCAACGGAAGGCTCGCACACAGGAAAAACATTGCACAATAAAAACAGAATTGGAAAAGATTGTGAATCGCAATATAGGCATATACTTTTTGTGTCATTATAGTTAGTATAAATTAGTTTACTTGAGTGAGGAAGATGAGAGTGGTGTGTTAGGCATATGTGAAAATGGAGACGTTGGCAGATGAATGCAGACTCAAAAAAAGAAACTGCAAAAAGAATTTCAGGATGACAATGAATGAGAAAGAATTGAAAGCGTTATCGTTGAGAGGGTTAATGATTCATGTGAAGGAGCTGGTTGAATGCATCAGAAAATTGAGTCATCTTGAGAAGTTCTGGGAACAGTGTTAGAAGAAAGAGAGGTTAAAGCTGAAATCAAAACTGGAACCAATAGGTAATGAGAAGGTGGGAAGTACAGAACCCATAGTGCAGGAGTACTCTATGAGAGAGGAAGGAGTCTATGTTATGATATGTTAAAAATACTTATAAAGTGCGAACAGCTACCCACACAGGACTTTTAGAAAAAGACAGAGTATACCCTCGCTCAGATAGATTCAGAAAAGCCAAGTCTTTTTTTTTCTTTTCTAAAGATTAAAGGCCCTCAGGGGAGACCCCTGAGCCAGCTCCTCCGCCAACTTTATCACATCCTCTTCCGACGTACAAGATCAGCCTGTCTCTCTTTCTTTTTCCAGGCTCTTAGGGAGAGATTTTCCCCCCGGATAACCGTCTTGTACGCTTCCCAGACTGTTTGAGTGGAGTCCACTGACCCCTTGTTCTCCTGAAAGTAGTGCTCTGTGGCCCTAATTATACTCCTCCGAGTACGTGGATCAATCAAACACCATGGATTAAGGGGGGCCACTCTACCGGCGCACATTACTTTCCACTACATTTTAAGCCACACCAGGGAATGATCTGAAATGCCCCGTCCCAAATGACGTATCTCTCTGATAGTGTGGGCCTGAGATGCTGGTACAAAAAGATAATCTATTCTGGACAAGCTGTGGT
Source organism: Lissotriton vulgaris (assembly GCF_964263255.1). NCBI lineage: Eukaryota > Metazoa > Chordata > Amphibia > Caudata > Salamandridae > Lissotriton > Lissotriton vulgaris. The sequence continues at coordinate 1,831,939,627 of NC_141694.1, forward strand.
GCGCCCCCGATATGTGTGTATATTGTTTTGTGTCCGGTTTTCGGGCCCTTCAAGCATCAGCCTCATTGTATCGACAAAGTCGGGGGGTCCCCTCTGAGCTGGTCTAAGCGCACAAGGGGGCTGACGATCCAGATCCCCAGACATGACAGCATTGAAGTCGCCCCCCAATACCAAGACTCCTAACGATAGTGTAAGGAAAATAGCGCCCAGGTCCTGGAACGTGTCTGTTTGCAGGTCGGGAGGGACATATATTGAGACAAATGTGGCTGTTTTCCTTTCCCATTGGCCCGAAACCCCAACGTACCAGCCTCGATTGTCTTTCCAAGTGGCATGTATTGTGAAAGGAAAGGAAATCTTAATCAGTATACCTACTCACCTTGACCCTGAAGTAAATCCCGTATGCGCTACAAGTTTATACCCTCCCCTGTGAAAGGCCATACATCTGTTCCCTATCAGGTGTGTTTCCTGCAAAAGATTCACTTCAGGAGTATTCCACCATTAACCATTCCCCGCTTTATTTTGTCGCCCAACCCGTTGAAATTCCAGCTCATGACCTTGATCCCCGATCTCTGCCTATCCCTTGACATCACAGGACTGCGAAATGTTGGGTAGCCCTGCCATGACCTTTGATGCTGTTTCAGAAATCAGAATTATCAACAACCATATTACAACATTGAAAAACAACCCCACCCTCTCCTAACTCCCCCCCACCCTGCACCTCTGCTCTTGGCTTTCGTCCAGCCCCAACTGGCAGAGTGCCTGTCGCCCTACACACTAAAACTATAGATCGACTAAAGGTAGTAAAGAGGAGGTTGCCAGCACCCCAGCCCCCCTTCCCCCCCAGAGCCAGTGCCCTCTCAAACATTTTGTCCTTTGGAGCCCCTGTTACTCATAACAAAGTCATTATGACCCAGAAGAGAGTCCGATGTTTCACCCCGGGGCCATTGCCCCTGTACCTGACAATGGTCAGGTAGACCGTATGAGTGAGAGTTGAGTCTTAGTCTTGTTCCTGTGCCGCCTGTTCTTCACCTCCGTCCCTTGATCCGGTCACACCGGGGGGTCGGCTATCGAGCCAGTCAGATGCCACCTCAGGATTATCGAAGAACCACGCTCTTCCCTCCACCTCCACTCGCAGACGCGCCGGTAGCATCATAGCGTACCGCAAACCTTTGTCCCTGAGTTTTTTCTTAACCGCCAGGAAGTTCCTCTGCTGTTTCTGCACCAGCTGCGTGAAGTCGGGAAAGAAAGAAAGAGTGGCATTTTCATAATGTAAGGGGGAGTCCTGACGAGCAGCCTGAAGGATAGCATCTCTGTCCCTAAAGTTCAGGACTCTGGCGATCATCTGCCGTGGGGGCGCATCGGGCTTTGGCCGCCCGCCAGAAACTCTATGTGCCCGTTCGATGGTGAAGTAGTTGCTAAGTCCTTTGGGTTTAAGGTGTTTCAGGACCAGTTCTTCCACAAAGAGATCGGGCGCCGGGCCTTCCGATTTCTCAGGCACTCCTAAAATGCGAATATTATTGCGCCTGGCTCTCCCTTCGTAATCGTCCAGCTTACGCTCTGTTACTTCGTGGGAAGACATAAGCTTGCGCATTTCCTGCTGAAGCTGTGCTACATCGTCGGTCAGACTGGTCGTCTTAATGTCTAGTGACTTGACCTTTTCGTTGAATTTGGTGAGGTCGGTACATATATGATTAACCTCAATGGAAACCGTGTCGATCTTATGCTCCAGTGCCTCCATTTTTTGCCCCCAGGACGACTTGACCCCGTCTATAGCTGCCATAACGTCATGCAGGGTCAGATCCGATGCAGGGCCAGCAGACTCTCCCCCCACCATAGTAGCATGCCTCAACTCCGCCGGCGACCCCCTGGGGAGAGTGAATCGATCCAGCTTGTTTGTTTGGACCTGCCTCGAGCCCTTGGATGTCCTGGGTGGGAGTCTCTCAGAGTCCAGTTTAGCTGTTAGACCTGTCAGCCTTAGGGTGGTCTTCCCTATTTTTTTTCGCTTTTGCCTCATTTTTCTCACCTACTTTTCGTTGGCCTTAGGTCTCTGGGCACCTTCCCATTGCTTACCAATGCTAAGGTGCAGGTGCTCTCTTCCCTTAAGATGGTTGCCACTGACCCCTGCTACTGCAGCATGGTCTTTTTAGGCGCACTCTAGTAGCCAGGAGCTGGCTGGAACCCTTAAACAATGTTGCAATGCCAGCCTGCCAGCCTGCCCATAGCTAGAATGAGGGAAGCTCCTGGAACCTTCCAGAACAGGGGAGGTGACACCAACTGCCACTGCCAACTGCCAACTGTCGCTATATAAGGAAAGGGAGGGAAACTTTCCAGAGAGAGTAGTTGGGGCATCACTGACCTGGGGGAACCTACGCAGGAGACTTAGGCGGTAGGGCCTAGTCAGGAACCTATGCCACTGGGGGTGACAGGGTTTAGGCGCTGCCCACCAAGCTGTGTGAGGAACACTGAACTAGCCCAATGATCTGGCCCTGCGGGAGGGGAACCCAGGGACCACCTGAAGTGATTTACAGAGGAAACTGGACAAGCCTTCAACTCACCCCCCCAACCCCCCTCTCTTCAAGTAACTTCTACCAAGGGCGCAGGATCCAGCTAGCGTCAAGAAGACCTTCTTACTGCCCACAGGACTGGTGGGGAATCAACCAGGTATTAGCGGTGCATTCCCCTTGAGAAGTGCTGGGAACTGCTAACTGCCAAGCGCGGTATTCCCCTTGAGAAGCGCTGTGAACTGCTAACTGCCAAGTGCTGTATTCCCCTTGAGAAGCGATGTGAACTGCTAACTGCCAAGCACTGTATTCCCCTTGAGAAGCGCTGTGAACTGCTGACTGGCAAGCGCTGAATTCCCCTTGAGAGGTGCTGTGAACTGGTGACTGGCAAGTGCTGTGCCCCTTTTGAGAAGCGCTACTGCGTGGAGACCCTATGTGGGCCCTGAAAGTGCTGCCTGAGGCGTGATGGTAAATTGCCCTAAAGCGCCACGCGGACCGAGCGCTTTGACCACTTAATGCTTCTCAGCTGGCCCCCCCCCCCCTGGTCGCACTTCTGTCGAGCGCTCTTGCACTTCGGCTTTAGCCTTTGAGCCTTACTGTCATCGTTGCAGCCTGGCGCCTTCTCCGCGACACCAGTGCTGCCTTCTGCACCCCCTCGGCGGCCCCCCGAGCCAAGAGAAGGCCGCCATAAAATCTGGTCAGGCCGCAGTAGGCCTCGTTAGGCTTGAAGCCGGGATCTAGCATCACGTGACAGGGGCGCAGGTGTAATTCCGCCCCCGCTGTGCCCTGAGTGGGTCCCTGAAATTGTGCTCCGCGAGCCGCTCTGCAATTGGCGGTCGCTGCGCACCCTGGCCTCCTGTTGGTCCCCGGTCCCTGCAGGCTCTGAGGGAGGACCGGGACCGGAGCTGACACCTGCGCGGGGGGCTCGCAGAGACTACCGGAGCCCCTGCGCACCCCCGACTTCACCGGAGGGCTTAAAAGGAGCCCAGGAGTCTACAACACCACCGGAGGGCGCGGTAGGAAAAGCGCGCCTCCGGGAGTCATATTGCCTTGTGCTGACCCTTCGCAAGTGCCCGAACAGGGGCCGAAGAAGTGAGGTAAACCCCCGGGGAGGCTCCAAGTCCGCCCTCCCCGCGGGAAACTATAGTTGGGCCCTGTTGGCCCCAAGAGATACTGAGGACTGGGCAGGAGCCCTAAGAAAAGTTAACCCCTTAGCAGGGGAAACGCTGTTCTACTGTGGTGGCCTGATCGTTAAGGGAATTGTCATACTTAGCTCCTGAGAGTCATGTCCTGCCTATTATGACCAAAAGAAATGCTCATATCTAAGTGTTGAATTGCTTTATTCCAGCCTGATGAAATGCACTGTATTTGCTGATAAATGGCTTATTTTTGCAGCTAGGAAATGTTTACCCTCCATTAGTGACTGCTGCTGAGCAATGATATGTTATTTAAAAGTCTGAGAAGGAAATTCTTTGCAGGTGCTGACTAGGAGTAAGGCTGTTACCAGGCCTACCGTTATTTAATATTTAATATTTATTTATTTACATATTTATTGCTGAGAAATGCAAAACCTGTGTTTTAAAGGAACGGCAATGAGTTCATACCGCTGTGATTTTTGACTGCTCTGATTCTAATTCAAGATAATTCAAGATAAAACTTATTTATTTGAATCAAGCATTCTTGTGTGGACTCAGTTCTTGCGTGCACTTATTGTCTCAGTGGATGAGTGTGTTGTGTAGTCACTTTATACCTAAGCTTCGGGGGCCTGCCGGCTCGGTCCAAGCTACCCCCCGGGGACCTGGCGAACCCAGTTCCTACAGTCGCCATTTAGGGAACCGCGCAGTACTCAAGTAAGCGGCACCGCCGTGGAAATCCTATCTCAGTGGGCAGTGAGCGGCGGGAACAATGTAAGCAACCCTCCTGACCACCAAGCCAGCGTGGAGATAGAGTCAGGAGATTCCGAGGGGGGGCCAGTTCTAGTGCAGGGGAGGTTTATACTCTACGATCTGCCCAGTGTGCCAGTTACTGATCGGGAGAGATCGCTGCTGCCGCCACCTAACTGACCCTCAATAGTCGTCTTTCAGACTGCAAGAAACTACAATCTGGGGGTGCAGCTCCTCCCCAGGATAGTTCCACACCTCTCCACAGGCAACTCTCCCGTCAGTCCTCCATCTCTTCACTTGGCATCAACTTCTCCCAGCCCGCCCAGCGCCGTCACAGCGCGCCACCAATGATGTCTGGGCCCGGGTATCTGTGGCCCCTTTACTAAAGTCCAGCGCAGAAGGTGAGTGAAGTCCGGTACATACCGTTGGGCAGCAATCCTTTCTCTCCCGGCCCCTTCCGCCACACGCGATTCCTGACCAGTCAGGCAATGACCCCGCTGCTGGCGTCCCCCTCCTGCGGCAAAACCAGTTCACAAAACCATTCCTGAGACCATGCTAGCGCCATCCCCACCTCAGAGGCCAGTCACAGCAGCAAATATTCGCTTTTGGCCCCTGGAAGGTAACCTGCTGTCACCCTAACAAAGCATCACAGTCCGACCTCCAGCAGTATATAAAAATGGAGCAGCCTTGTACTCTTCACCAATCTTCTGTCGGGCTCCCGCTTATAGCCAGGGAGTGGGGTCGATCTCCGATGTCAAACACCCCCGACCATGCACACCCCAGTGCGTGACAAAATGAGGCCACAGGTCGTCAGAGAATGGCTCTCTAGGTGCAGCGCGGCCCGATACAGACCGCAAAATTAATTGGGCTGCCCGAGTAATGTGAGCGGAGTGGTGGGGGACCCCGATGAAACGAGGAAGCCGGCAAACACTCACCCCCTCCACAAGAGACCGTCCAGCCGCCGACTCCGCTCGAGCCCCGCAGCACTCTTTGCTGTAGCCGCTTCTCCGAGCCGCTGCCTCCGCACAACGGTGCCAGGGAGAGAAGGGGGGAGGGATCCCCCCCCACTGGCAGCCACAATCCATCTGTCGCACTGCCGAGCCCTGTTACAAAAAACAAGGGAACCCAAAAGTTATAGTATAGGGACCTTGGGCAGTATCATGTTATAGAAAAAAATGGTCCCTATTTTCAGAGGAAGCATTACTTATATACAATAATCATACTCTAAATAGTAAGTATGTCTTTTGTCCAGCCGGACAAGAATTTATTTTGCAAATATATATAAAATTAAATTGTTAGAAACATTCAATGACAAGTGGGCACAGCCGTGACCCACGAAACAGTGAGACAACAAAACGAAGCACAGAATGGCCAAAGGGCAAAGTGAAATACGTCTGTACACTCCTATTTGAAAGTTTTAACAGTCTAAGATCATTTTCTTATACACCATTGCACATTACAATATTGCATAGTCATATTGCATATGGTGTTTTTTGGTGTCGACGACGTTTCGATGCCACCACTAGATACTGGGCATCATCCTCAGGACAACATAATATTTCATTGTTGTCTTTATGAATTTACAATTGAACTATGCCTAAATCACATTACTGCAAATTGGATCAGAAGCGGGCGCGATAACTCGGGGTCACAAGGGGCGGTTAGCCAGCTGATAGGGATCGTGTTAGTTCCGGAGTCCACTTGGATAGTCGAGATAGGGATTCCTTACAAGTGCGCAATCGCACAGTTTCAAGATCAGGAGCTCGATGGCTGGTCCTATCCTGAAGCCGGACCAGCCATCGAGCTCCTGATCTTGAAACTGTGCGATCCCTATAAGCTGGCTAACTGCCCCTTGTGACCCCGAGCTATCGCGCCCGCTTCTGATCCAATTTGCAGTAATGTGATTTAGGCATAGTGCAATTGTAAATAGGAGTGTTCAGACATATTTCACTTTGCCCTTTGGCCATTCTGTGCTTTGTTTTGTTGTCTCACTGTTTCGTGGGTCACGGCTGTGCCCACTTGTCATTGAATGTTTCTAACAATTTAATTTTATATATATTTGCAAAATAAATTCTTGTCCGGCTGGACAAAATACATACTTACTATTTAGAGTATGATTATTGTATATAAGTGTTGCTTCCTCTTCTGATAGGGACCATTGTTTTCTATAACATGGCACTGCCGAGCTCGGCACAGGAGAAAGCACAGCTTCCCTCCGGATCTGCGGCGGGACCGACGACTTCCAGTCCCACCCTGCCGCTGTTGTTCGATTCAGGGCTGGCCACTCAATTACGCCAGTCCCCGGACTTGAAGCCCTGACAGGCCTCAAATCACGGAGCTCGGCGCTCCGGTCCACGTCATCACCGGAGGGCCAGGATGGGATCTGGTAGTTCGTCTGGTCGTTCTGGTCGTTCATCCAAAATTTTGACAAATGGAGATGGAGAAGGATTAGGTTGAAAGACTGAAGCAGTGTCCCCTGACGAAGGGCGCTCTTAGCCCGAATTGCATTGGGTTTTAAATAAATGCAGCTTTGGACGAACTCCTGCTTTTGTCGTGTTTTAGCAAGAGGTACTGATGGGCACAGCTTTAACATATGAAACTTGAAAATGGCATAACACCCCATGTGTGGATTCTGAGTATCAGTCGCAAAATATGGAGATATAATAAGAAATAAATAGATGTTTAAAAATGGATTATAATGGAGAAAAAATGAACAATTTGCAATGAGGCGCAATGCAGCTGTGCGGTCGGTTTGGGGCAAGAGAATGCCCCACCCAATCATAGTCCGAAAGTTGCCATACTACTTCTGCAGGAATTGATCCCGCATTTCGATAATCTGGATAATCTTGAATCAGATCAAGGGACTCATTTTAAAAACATAATAATGCAGCTACTACGTACCGCCTTACGGGCTGACCAGAGCTTCCATTGTGGCTACAAACCAGAAGCATTGGGTATTGTAGGAAACATGAACTGGACGAACAAGGCAAAACTAGCCAAAGCATGCACTTCTATGTCTCTCAACTGGCCAGATGCATCCATTAGTCCTCAAGAGCATTGAATCACTCAATGCAAGAGAACGGGACTCTCACCTATGAAGAGCAAATGGGGAGTGCAATGATAACTTCCTCTGTTCCAGCAGCCGAACTTGTGAATATTACAGATGAACTAATCCTCGAAAACTGTAAGGAGCTGGCTGATGTGGAAGGCTCTATCTCTCACCAGGCTGACATTGCAACACCAGCTGGGAGGAAGGCCCCTGCTTTGACCTGAAACCTGCTACGCAAACAAATGATGGATGGAATGCTGAATAAATCCTACATTCATCCCCAGTCAAGCGATCTGGGTTAACTCCATCGTTCTTTTGCTCACTATGCCACCCCAGTTTAGACCCAGCCATATGCAAATCAGTCTTGAACCTGTGCCTCATGGGAACAGTCCCGACCGAACTGCCAAGCCAGGTCCTCCCTGGACCAGAAACAAGCATCCTGGGATTGGTGTCTGGGTATTACCCTTCATCGGCCAGGCTACCTTGAATTCAGTGGCACAGTGAGCAAGGGATCCACGTCTGGGCATACCCATCCCACTTAGGGTGGAAAGCGCTACGCTAACAAATGATGGACGGAATGCTGAATAAATCATACATTCACCCTCAGTCAAGAGATCTGGGTTAAATCCATTGTTCTTTTGCTCACCATGAAACCCTAGTTTAGACTCAGCCATATGCAAATCACGCTTGACCATGTGCCTCATGGGAACAGTCCAGACTGAACTGCCAAGCCAGGTCCTCCCTGGACCAGAAACAAGCATCCTGGGAAAGGTTTTTGGGTATTACCCTTCATCAGCCAGGCTAGCTTGAATCCAGTGGCACAGTGAGCAGGGGACCCACGTCTGGGCATACCCATCCCACTTAGAGTGAAAAGTGCTAAGCAAACAAATGGTGGACGGAATGCTGAATAAACCATACATTCACCCCCAGTCAAGAGATCTGGGTTAAATCCATTGTTCTTTTGCTCACCATGCCACCCCAGTTTAGACCCAGCCATCTGCAAATCAGTCTTGACCCTATGCCTCATGGGAACAGTCCAGACCGAACTGCCAAGCCAGGTCCTCCCTGGACCAGAAACAAGCATCCTGGGACTGGTTTCTGGGTATTACCCTTCATCAGCCAGGCTAGCTTGAATCCAGTAGCAGAGTGAGCAAGGGACCCGCTGCTGGGCATACCCATCCCACCTAGGGTGAAAAGTGCTACGCAAACAAATGATGGACAGAATGCTGAATAAATCATACATTCACCCCCAGTCAAGAGATCTGGGTTAAATCCATAATTCTTTTGCTCACCATGCCACCCCAGTTTAGCCCAGCCATATGCAAATCTGTCTTGACCCTGTGCCTCTTGGGAACAGTTCAGACCGAACTGCCAAGCCAGTTGCTCCCTGGACCGGAAACAAGCATCCTGGGACCGGTTTCTGGGTATTACCCTTCATCAGCCAGGCTAGCTTGAATCCAGTGGCACAGTGAGCAAGGGATCCATGTCTGGGCATACCCTTTCCACTTAGGGTGAAAAGTGCTACACAAACAAATGATGGACGGAATGCTGAATAAATCATACATTCGCCCCCAGTCAAGAGATCTGGGTTAAATCCATCGTTCTTTTACTCACCATGGAACCCCAGTTTAGACCCAGCCATATGCAAATCAGTCTTGACCCTGTGCCTCATGGGAACAGTCCAGACCGAACTGCCAAGCCAGGTCCTCCCTGGACCGGAAACAAGCATCCTGGGAACGTCATATGACTGGGTCCAAACTGGAATGACCTGGTGAGCAAAAAAACGATGGATTTAGGCCCAGATCTCTGTACTGGGGTGAATGTATGACAATGTTCTGCATTCTGTCCATCAATTGTTCTTTTTGCATTTGTCACCCCGAGTGGGATGGGTATGCCCAGACGTGGGTCCCGTGGTCTCCATGCTACTGGAGACAAGCTATCCTGGCTGATGAGGGCTGAAAGCCCGAAACTGGTCCTAGGATGCTTGTTTTTTTTCAAGGGAGGACCTGGCTTGGCAGTTCGGGATGGACTGTTCCCATTGGGTGCAGGGTCAAGAATGATTTGCATATGGCTGGGTCCAAAACTGGAACGTCTCGGTGAGCAAAAAACATGATGAATTTGGGCCCAGATCTTTGTACTGGGGTGAATGTATGACAATGTTTTGCATTCTGTCCATCAATTGTTCTTTTGCATTTATCACCCCGAGTGGGACGGGTATGCCCAGACGTGGGTCCCGTGCTCTCCATGCCACTTAAGTCAAGCTATTCTGGCTGATGATGGCTGAAAGACCGAAACCGGTCCTAGGATGCTTGTTTCCAGTCCTGGCTTGGCAGTTCGGGCTGGACTGTTCCCATTGGGTGCAGGGTCAAGACTGATTTGCATATCGCTGGGTCCAAACTGGAATGGCATGGTGAGAAAAAAAACGATGGATTTAGACCCAGATCTCTGTACTGGGGTGAATATATGACAATGTTCTGCATTCTGTCCATCAATTGTTCTTTTTGCATTTGACCTGAAACCTTGCGACTGACTTAATATAGGAAAAATGTTTGAAAGTCATGCTTGGAAGAGAATTGGAGAGGGTTGCACGTTATCTTCGTCATCAAAACTGCAGTGAAATGCCCAGGCTTGCCTAACTGGATACACGATTCACATACAAAGAGAGCAAGAGAAGAGGAAGAAGTGAGACAACATCCACTAATTTCTCTAGTCCATGTCGATTTGAAATCTCTGAAGCATCTGAAGAAGAAGAAGAGGGCCAAACTGAGAATCATCATCAGCCCCACATTTCAGAGTCACTGTTGACCCATAGGGCAGTGTGAGGGAGCAGATTCCTCAGCAATAGAAGAAAGTCGAGACCACAGGTTGAAACTCCGAATACTTAAAGAATCCTGAAATACATGGAGAGCCACAACAGAACAGTCAGAAGAAGGTTCTTCAAGAGCAGAAAGTCGAGCAGGAGAGACCACATACTAAGCTCAAACAGCCAATGATGAACTAGTGTCTCATGAGCCAGAAATAACCAGTAGCATAGAAAGAAGTGTGCATTACGAAGAGAAGTGGCCAAAGACTGAAATCAAAAGAAAAAGGGAGCTGTCCGAATCAACCAGACTCTAGACCATTAGAGAACAGCTCGAGGATCAAGAGAACCAAACACTAACGGAAGTTAGTGATGATGACTTACAACAGACAGGGAAGAAACAACCCAAGAGAGATAAGAAAATAAACTGAAAATTGTGGTAAAGGAAAGATGCAGAGTCCACTGTAGAGATAGGTTCCTTTATTGTAAGTTCCTTCCAAGTTATTAAGTACAAGAGTAGACAAGTAAAACCCCACCAGGAGCTAGCTGTTAGAAGCTCAGCCTGAGATGACCAACTGCCACACACAGGTAGAGAGAGACACTGTGACAAAGTACAGTCTATCTAATGAGGAACAGTGGAGAGGACATTTACCACAAAAATACATAAGTCCAGAATAGATTTGCCTTTCACAGAACAATGACAAGACTGACGACTGTTCCACTGACGCCGACGAGCCTCGCTGAACTAAGCAATGGATCAAAGGCGGTATTGAAGGCTGACTAAACATTCTGACAAGAAAAAAAAGGTATAGGAAGAAAAATAAAGTTAGGGAAATGGTCAGAGGACATTAGGGTACTTTGGCATTCCGGTTGATGTAGTTGATTCTCACTGTAGATTTGAGATAGGGTACAGATGGTGGGAAAGGAATAGAAGGCTAATAAATTAAAGGCAATATTGTCTACCTTGGTCTGACCCAAGATTAACTCGAAGCTTAAATGCTCCAAAATTGTCCTAGTAATGTTGGTAGTTGACATAGCAGATTCCGTAGTTAGGGTGAATGTTAGATCTTTATCTCCTGGAGGGAAATGATTCACTAAATCCGGTTATTGCTAATAGAATAATAATTAACATAGAAATATGAAGATCAAATTTCTCATGTTCCACCATTTGGGATTGTTTATGGTCATAATGTATAAATCGAAATACTTGCTGAGTATGCAAAGCTAATAAAAGTTGAACATTGTTTCATCTGTTCATATCTTCCAGCTTCTGCAGCAGAAGGTTCATCCTATTCTCATCTCACAGCCAGATTCATCAAGCAGAATTGCCATCGCAATAGCTGCGAATTTTAGCTATTGCGATCGCAATATAATGAAAAGCAATTCATGAAAGGAAAAAGCTAAAAATTGCGAAATCGCTAAAAAAATAATAGTGAATCCGCAAACTAATTAGCAGAATCCTTGAGGGACACCTATAGCGAATCGGATTTAGCAAGAACCCATGGATTCTGCGAAATATTTTGTGAACTCACTATATAATCGCAAACGCAATTCATGAAAACTCGCAAATTGAGAAAAAAACGAAAATCGCATTTTGCGAGGCGCAATTTAAGGATAACCCAAACCATGAAGAAAGAAAAAAATCTAAAAAAAACAACGAGCCACAGGTGCAGGCCTCTTCAAACAAACTTAATGAGACACAGTAGGAGCATGAGGACTCTCATTATGCTTGGACTATACATGGTGGTCAGACGGCGAAGGCTCCAGGCTGCAGCAAGGAACAGACGCAGGATCCAGGAGCGAATATTCCACCAATGGATCACCCTTCTGGGCCAAACTGCGGAGCAAATCTACTCCAAGTACCGCCTGAATGGGGCAATGATCACTAAGCTGATCCGGGACCTAGACCCCCTGCTGCAGCACCCAACAAGGAGGACCAATGCCGTGCCCACCCATGTCATGGTCTTGTGCAGCCTGCACCTCCTGGCCTCCGGAAGCTTTCAGGGGATAGTCGCTGTTGCAGGGGGGATCTCCCAGAGCACCATGTCCCTCTGCCTAAGGAGTTTCCTGGAGGCTATGCTGACCCGGCTACACCATTACATCACATTCCCGACCACCCAACAGGACTTGAATCAAACCAAGCTTCAGTTTTACAACATTGCGCAATTCCCACATGTAATAGGATGCATTGACTGTACCCACATCCACATCTGCCCACCTGCACAAACCAAATACATGTACCGGAACCGCAAGTCCTACCACTCCCTGAATATTGAGATGGTGTGCAACGCTAAGACAATCATCACGGACATAGTGGCACAATACCGGGGGAGCACACATGACTCCTTGATATTCCGGCACAGCGGCATTCACACACGACTGGCCAGGGGAGGCTTTGGCGAAGGACCCTACTTGGTAAGTACACATGCCACCAAAATGTACACTGTGACCATGTATCTGCGCATCACAGGCACTCACCCTCTGCTCCTTACATTCAGGTGACAGCGCCTACGGTCTCCGTGAGTACCTCCTCACCCCATTCCTCAACCCTGCAACTCCACAGCAACGGCGTTATAATGCTGCACACATACGCACAAGAAATTGCACTGAGAGGACATTTGACCTTTTGAAGAGCCGATTCCGCATACTTCACAAGACTGGTGGGGCCCTCAAATATGAGCCTGAGGTCTGTTGCCGCATCGTGGCTGTGTGTGCAATAGGGTGACCAACCGTCCGTAAATTTCACGGACAGTCCGTAATTTCAGCCGTCTGTCCGTTGTCCGTGAAGGATTCTTTAACGGACGCCATTTGTCCGTAATTTTAACCACCCACCTCGCTTCTTGACTCTGATGCTCTTGGGGTCAGGTTTTTAACAGACTCCGATGCAAGCTGGGATACCTAGCAGCATTGGAGAGGAACAGCGGGATGGCAACACTCACACCTCCAGCCCTTGATGAGCTGTTAAGAGGTGCTTAGAGGTGACTGAGAGGGAGGGGCTGCCGCTTCAGGAGCAGGGGCATCCATTCAGATGCAAACAGCCCTGAATGCGGCATGTCTCTGCAATTTAGAGGGGCCTCACAGGGCCCCAAACATCCTAGAACCGGCCCCATTACACCGAGACAGCACGTGGTTTCAACACACCTCGGTTCTGCAAACATGCAGTCTATAATGTAATAAAATAAAGAAATGGCACAATCGCACCCACACTGATTACCAAAGTATGGAAGACAATCAGTTAAATCAGTTCTCTCGGAGTATCTCCTTTAAGTACTGTACATCACAGTTGGAGATGTCAAAAGTAACATTTTGGAAAGAGAGCCTGTCTTCTCGTTGTCTTGTCCAGGAGGGGGTGAAAAGCCCTACCCCACCCTGGAAGAGACCAAGATGATACTAGAATACTGCACACCCACTTCGGTGCCCACCCTGGTGGATCCTGTTCCCCCTCCTGGGATAGCTCCTGCCCCCCGTCCCCCCCGCCCCCCCAGTGATGGCTCCTGTCCCCCCATGTGGTGGCTCCTGCCCCCCCCCCTCGCACCTGTGATGGCTCTTGTCCCCCCATGTGGTGGATCTGTCTCTGCCCTGGGTGGCTTCTGTTCCTGTCCTGGATTGGCTCCTGCAGCAAGGGTGAAGTTCTTGATGGGCCTCTTCTCAAAAAGGCTCAGCTCAAAATTAATATGAAAAGGTGGGCAAGTGAGTAAGTGAAGGGATGGGTGGATGGCTGGATGAATTAGTGAAAGGGTGAATGGATGAATGAAAGATTGAATAGATGGATAATGAGAGAGGATGGATGGATTGATGAGTGATTGGAAGGATGGAGGAGAGAAAAGTTAAATAGCTGGATGTATGGGTGGAAGGATAGCTGGATGGGTAAAAGGGTGGATGGATGGGTGAAACGATGGATGAGTGAAAAGGTGGATGATGAGTGAGTGGGTGGATGGATGAGTGAAATGATGGATGGATGGGTTGATGAATTGATAAGTGCAAGGGTGAATGGATGAACGGATGAGTGAAAGGGTGGATGTAAGGATGGATGAGTGAGTGAAAGGGAGGGTAGATGGACAAAAGGATGAATAGATGAGTGAAGGAGTGAAAGGATAAATGGATGAGAGGAAGGATGGATGAGTGATAGGGCCAATGGATGGATTCATGAGTGGATGAGTAGATGGATGGATGGGAGGGTGGATGGATAGATGGAAGGAAGGATTGCTAAGTGAAAGGGTCGATGGAGAGAGAAAGGGAGGATGGATGGATGACTGAAAGGATGGATGGATGGATAACTGAAAGGGTGGATGGGTGGAAGGATGAGTGACTGGGTAGATGGATGAATAAGTGAAAGGATGGCTGGATGGGTGAAAGGGTAAATGGCTGAATGGATGAGTGAATGGGTGGATGGGTAGAAGAGTGGATGGATGAGTGTACAGATGTATCGGGTGAAAGGGTGGATGGATGGATAATGGATTGATGAGTGAAAGGATGAATGAAGGGATGGATGAGTGAAATGATAGATGGAAGGTTACATGATGGGTAAGTTTGCAACTGGTTGAATGTATGGATATGGCTGGGCTTACTTATATACTATTGCGCGACCTCTGATGTGTCTGTAAAACTTATCCAATTGTCCTAAAGTTTTGTCCTGAATTTTGACCTCCTGTCCTGAATTTGTGTCCTGAATTTTGACCCTTTGTCCTGAATTTTTACACTCACCGTCCTGAATTTGCACCAATGCCAGTTGGTCACCCTATGTGCAATACTCCAAAACATTGCTACCAAGCGCAGGATACCTGTAGAAATCTCTGACAGTGAGTCGGAAGGGGACAACCGCCCACCTGCACATGTGCGGCATGCACGCGGGGAGAATCCTGCAGAAGGACACAGGCGCCGCAACCAAATCACTATTAACTGTTTCTAGTGCACCCACTCCCCTCACCCAACACTTCACTCAGGCATGACAATTTAAATAACGACATGAGTCGGATTGACTGGTACGGAATATTTGTTATTGTTTTGTTCACAATAAATTTTGAATTTCTCACACTGTAACATGAGAGCTATATTGAGTCATATGTTCCCATGTATTGTAGGAGGGCATGCTTGTCTCAGCAGCATGGCCCTTCATGGTACTTAAGAAATGGTCAATGGCGCCTCCGGGTGGACGCTCCTAGGCGTCTTTCAAGCTCTTCCTCAGGATTTGCCCTTGAGGCAGCAGTGGGCCTGGTGCTGCGGCGGGGTACTATCACCAGTGACACAGATTGGCTGCTGTGGCTTGAGTTTGCCTCACTAGTGTCATCCCCCCTACCCGCCTGGCCATGGCCAGTTGCCTGCAGACCCTGCACTGCAGTGGTAACCTGCTCCAGTGCCCTCGTGACATCCTGGCAGCACTGGACCATTTGCACTTGCATGGCCAACGAGCGACGTGAGAGCTGAGAGGTGGCATTCCCTATTAAGTAGTTTGACCTTGTGTACGCAGACAGGCGGGTTAGCAGCTGGCGGTGGCGGTGGCGGCGCCGGTTGACGTCCCGCTGTATCAACATGGCCTGGGTGTTTACCTCCACTGCAGCGGTCATCCTCTCCATCCTGTCTGACAGCTGTCCCACATTGCTAGCAGTCTTGTGCAGCTGTAGGTGAATTGCTGCAAGATGATAGGCTTGTTTCTGATGTATGCGGAGCATACGGCGCTCAATGGCGAGCACAGGTGCCCGCACATTCACCCCCCTGGCAGCGTGTGCTGTTGTGGTGTTCGCCTCCCTCACCAGTCCGCTGGACTGGGTTCTCACTGCGGCAGTGTGCCCGGTTTGTTTGCGTGCTGCAGCAGGTGTTGTCATTCCCACTGTCATGTGTGTCACACGCTGCGGTTGTGGCACGCCTGTTGGCGCTGAGGTGGCACTGTCCACAGGGGCAGGTGGTGGTACTACTGCTGGTGCTGCAGCTTGGCCTGATGGTCCTGGTTGAGGGGATGGATGGACGTCTCCCTCGGTGTCCTCATGATCATCAGCTATTTGCAGTGCCTCACTGTCAGTGCTGGGTTCTGCAGCGCCACCTGTGATGTAAAGTGGACGGTAATTAATGACATGTATCTTGCACATAGAAGGTTGCTACATGCATGCAGGCTAACATTCCCTGACTGGCTGTAGGATTGACTCTCACTGGACAGGACTGGCTGTATGGGGCTAGATGGAAAATGTGGTCAGACTACATGTCCCACAATGCAATAGGGCTATTCTGGTGTGCATGGTCTGCTTGACTGGGGTTGCTGATGGGTTGCTCTAGGGTCATGGACATTGTCAGGGGACTGGGTCGCAGTCGCATGGCACTTACCTTGTGAATCTTGGGTGGGTCGGGAGGAGTCGAGCTGGGTTACCCCCACGCATGCCTGGGGGTTCAGGGAGCCTTCCACGAGATCCTCAAGTGGGGTGTTGGGTGGGACAGTGGCCTCTCCTCCTCCTGTTGCGACACGCTACCCCACCCTCTCTGCGATCCTCTCCTTGGCACGCCCCCTAAGGTCGTACCACCTCTTCTTTAAATCTTCTATGCAGCGCTGGGTCACTCCCACGGAATTTACTTTTGCGCGGATGGGCATCCACATCATTCTCTTGCCCGCCTCAGGCACCTTCCTTGAATCCTTCCCAAAGAGACGGTCATGGTCTCTGCTCACTCCCTCTATGAGGAATTCAAGTTCTTGTTCGGAAAACTTTATTTTCCTTTTCCTTTCTGAGGTACTGCCCCCTGCTGCTTCCTGGGACATTTTCTGCACTGAGGTGTCTCCTGATTTTGAGCTGGAGGTGGTCTGGAGTGGAGCTCTGAACAGTGCTACTTCCACTTCAGGCTCAGTATGCAGAATGAGGGTGGGAACTGCCTGCTTCCTGGTTGTGATGTCATCACTGTGCTCGAAATGTGACTTCCCGTTTTTGCGATCTCGCAATTAGCAAGATCGCAATTTGCGATTTCGTTAATTGCGAGATCGCAATTTCAACAGGGAAATCGACCGATTCTGCGATTTTTTGCGATATTGGAAAAATCTCAATAGGCAATTGCGGCCGATTGCGATTCGCTTTTTTTAAACGCAAATTTTCATGCATCCCATTCTGCGATTTCTAAATTGCAATTCGTTATTTCTCGCAATTTACAAATCGCAGAATTCGGGTTTGATGAATCTGGGGTTACTCTTTTATACGCGTTTTCCTGCAGTGAGTGTCTGAATCTGTTGATTAACTGTTTTACTTTGATTAAGAATGCCCCCTAGAAACTGTACCTGTAACGACTGGTTCTACCATGTATATTTGAACAACAAACATGTGTATTGATTGTCGCTTACTTAATTAATACAAATCTCATTAACATTGACAAGCATGAATTAACATGTGAGCTTAGTACAGATGAGAGAATCTTTGTAGGTGAACTAAATGAAAGGATTAAGCAGGAAGAGAAGAAGGCAAATAAAAAAAGTGAAGCCAAAAGTAAAGGAAGGGGGAGAAGATAGTCAAGGGAAGAATCTACATCTGAAGTTGAATTTAAATGTGGCCAAGAATAGACTGTTATGTTTAGTACGAAGGCGAGAAGGGAATGAGACAGTTGAGGAAGTGAGGAGGAGTAAATGTGACCACAGTTATTTAGCTAAAGGTAGAGTATTAGCTGAGCTTGAAGTTAGTATCAGAGGCATATATTATATGGTTGGTAAGTCAGCTTATTTTCAGCCACCGTACAATTGGAAAAGGAACTAACAATCTAAATGACAACACTGACTTGGACTGAAAATTAGTGATGTTTATGGTGTGATCATTGCTTCAGTGGGAGTGGCCCTGAATGATGTAAAAATTAAAAAGTTAGCAAACTTGGTAGACAGATAAGCAAGAAATATAGAAGGTTCACTAATGAGGAACTGCTTGCAAAGAAAGCCATGATTATCCAAAATTAGCTTGCGTTAGAGATGCTTGTAGCAAAAGATAGTGGAGTTTGCAAAATAATACGAGCTAGAGATTGCTGTGCTTACATTCCTAAAGTTGATAACCAGATTAACAATTATATTGCTAACAACACAAATATCATGTGTGAACTAACCGAATTGGAACAAATGTGCATGGAAAGGAATAGGGTACGTATTTAGTTCAAAGGGGAAGGGATTTGCCAAAATAGGTGAATGACTAGGAAGTGTAGGTGGAAGAACACTAAAAATGCTTTTGAGCACATACTAATTTGTGCAGCATGTGTGCTTCTTTTACTAAAATGCTGGGAACATTTTTTATCAAATAGAGGGTTGAAATGTGGAAAAATGTGTCAGCATCAAGTGGAAGAAAGACACTGAAATAGAGGAAATGAAGAGTGACATATATGATATAATGAAAGAATTGGAATGATCCAACCAAAAGAGGCTGAAGCGAATGACAACTATCGTGTCATAACCAAGACAAGAATTGTGATGATTTTGGGAATCATCAGAGGGGGTGTTGTGAACGATGTTTATAGAAATGTAACACTGAGAACCTTAGATGTCATTCTTTAAGAGAATGGGGTTTAGCCTCTGTTGACTATCTTTGAAAGGACATTGTACTACATCACATGAATAATTCACCAGTTCCATTCCTCACCATAATAAAGAATGTCCAGGTTCCACGAAGTAAGACGAATACTTTACTGAATGCTGTGAAAGAGATGTGCTTTTCTCAATGCTGTGTTTAGCTTTTCCCAGGCGTGCTATGTAACAGTCGTAACCCATGTACGAGATGTTGTGAACACTGAAACACCTGTAAATTAATAGTGATAAAATCTTAAAATACATTCTGTTGAAAATGTTTCTCCTTGCTTGAATTGTATTTGTTATGAGCCTGAGAGCCATGTACTAATGTAGTGAATGTGTGAACCTTTTTTCTAAAGCCCTATCCTTAGTCCTTACCAAACTGGATTATTGCAATGGGCTCCATCACTGAATGCCCGAGAAGCAGTTACACAAGCTTCAGATGATCTAGAATGCTGCTGCAAGGCTCCTTCTGTGGATCCCCAAATTTCAATCAGTGGGAAAGCATCTTTGGAGACTGCATTGGCTTCCACCTAAGTGTTGCATTAAGTTTAAGGCCTTATGTATTAGATATAAGGTGCTACACAGTACTGGCTAACTTGGTTGCCGATGCACTCAAATCAACAGTATACAGATTGTTATGTAACAATAAAGCATTCGGTACAGAAATGAAAGTGACAAAAGTTTTTCTCAGAAACTCCAGTGGAAGGGTAATTCGTGGAGTCCTTTAATGAATCATACAGCCAGCCGACACGTGTTTCATCGCACTCGCGATTCCTCAGGGCTAGATGGCTGTGTCAAGATCAGAAGGTCGCACAGCTGGTGATAATTCCGACCCAGCCGGGCCCGTGACCGTTGGTGTGCAAGCGTCCTCTCTCCGGGCTGTGTTCCTGTTTGGACCAAACAGGAACACAGCCCGGTGAGAGGACGCGCGACACGCCGCTCCCGCTCTGATACAGGCCTGGGGTATCTCGTGGTCCTATCAAGTCGCAACCGACAGGAACTGGCATTAGAATACCTATAAAGAACAGTACCATGTTCAACATCTCCGATATTTTCGAATCATCAACGTTGTGATCTCCGGGCACCACAGCACCCGATAATCATAAGATTGCACAGTGAACATTACCCTGTTGTCTCATTCGCTTGCACACCAACGGTCACGGGCCCGGCTGGGTCGGAATTATCACCAGCTGTGCGACATTCTGATCTTGACACAGCCATCTAGCCCTGAGGAATCGCGAGTGCGATGAAACACGTGTCGGCTGGCTGTATGATTCATTAAAGGACTCCACGAATTACCCTTCCACTGGAGTTTCTGAGAAAAACTTTTGTCACTTTCATTTCTGTACCGAATGCTTTATTGTTACATAACAATCTGTATACTGTTGATTTGAGTGCATCGGCAACCAAGTTAGTTAGTGAATTGGTAGTTCATCTACTCAATCTGAGTGGTTCTAAGGCCTTTCCACTCGCCGGTTTGCACCTTATAATTCTTGTGTTCTGTAACTTTTGTGCGTTTAAACAGGCAGTGCACCCAGTGCTATAACTGACCAAAAGCCTTACGGGATCCCTACTACACAGTACTGGGCCTCAGTTGGTGATGCGGTCACTGCATTGGTACTCTCCAAACAGATGCCTCCGGTCTGAAGGGGCGCAATTGATGCTCTCAGAGATTCTGAAAGTCTAACTGGGATGGCAGACGCTTCACAGTGGGTGCTACAAAACTCTGGAATACCCTCCCCATTTCCATCAGAAGCCTCCCTTCTTTGATATCCTA
Source organism: Lissotriton vulgaris (assembly GCF_964263255.1). NCBI lineage: Eukaryota > Metazoa > Chordata > Amphibia > Caudata > Salamandridae > Lissotriton > Lissotriton vulgaris. The sequence goes on from NC_141694.1 coordinate 1,831,960,149, forward strand.
CAGGAAAGCCCTTAAGCCCTGGCTATTTAACGAACAGTGCTCTAGCTCGCTTCAGGGCTGTTAGCACCAAGACACTGCGTGGTATTCGTGCGCTGTATACATTTTAATAACATAACATATAACAGATTGTCATTCAAATGTCATGTGGGGAAGTTGTCTTTTCCCCATCATTAGAAGGCAAATCTCTGTTCGTTTTGTATCTGAACTCTAGTAAGTTTATGCTATTCTATATTATCACACAGTTGTGCCTTGTAGTCTGCTAACCTTTTTTAAGTAAATCTTTAAAATCCAGTCCTTTGTCTGTTGTTCTTAAGACCTAAAGCAAAATTGAGACAAGGCTTTATTTGACTTTATTTACACAGAGAGTTGGTCTATCAGGGAGCACCAAAGCCTGTATCAGGACGACTCTGCTCCCACATACATGCCAACAGACCTGATTCAGATGGGGGGAATCCTGAATTTTAAGCCAAAATTGGCTTTTTTTGGGCTATCTTTCACTTGAAAATGCTTCTGCCCCAACAGAAGTCAATGAGAGAAATACATTCTCCAGATTCATGTTTATTTTTCAATCTCCCACTTTCTTCTTCTAAAATGTTAGTATGCTCCTAGTCTGGGAGATAAGCGCGCCCAGGAAGAAAAAGATTTGTGTGGGTCTGTGCGCTGACAGGTATGTTCATTGTGCCGTTCCACCAGCGTATAGGGTGACCAACCGTCCGTAAATTTCACGGACCGTCTGTAATTTGGATCTCAGGTCTGTTGTCTGTGACGATCCCTTTTACGTATGCCTTTTGGACGTAATTTTGGGCATTGGGGAATGTCTTTGTTCCCCTGCCAGAAGCACTCATCCTCTGAGCGCAAGACAAGCCCCATCCGCCCATTGTCATTCTGTATGGGGCTAATTGCCACATACAGAATGACAATGGGACAGTCCGTGCTCTTACTGTATGTGGCCGGCCTCCTCCTGCCACGGTCTAGGGCAGGGCATTCTCTCAGATGCTGCTACAGGAGAATCCAGTTCATGAAAAGGAGGTGAAACAAGTTTTTAAAAAAAGGGTTATGGGTCTTTCACTGTCTCATCATTTTAAAACGGACGCATTTTCAGTGTAATATTCAACAAAGCCATGGTTGCTGCTTTTTTAGGGCTCGGGCCTAAGCCACCACGAAGTGGAGGCGGAGCTTCCGAGCTCTTGTGTGTTAAAAAAAAAATGCAGAAAGGGCTCCGGCTGGCACATTCCTTATTTTTTATGGCATCTGCCTAGTGATTCGTCTTCGCTGTGGTGTGTATTTAGTAGCGTTGACGTGATAGACTGTAAGTAATTTACGCGTGCCCGATGTGGTATATTCTATGCGCGAACGAGCACGGCAGAGTGATTAATCTTAATTTGGAGCTGTCAGAGTGCCCGTGTAATGCAATCCAGATGGTTAAGAGAGGTGTCCTGCTTGAACTTTTCACACATCACGAGCGCTGACTCCTTCTCAGTTCTTATCTCTCGCTGTGTGATTCACTGCCGTGTGAAGTGGAGGGGGCAGCTGGGCAGAGCGTGTGCCTAAGGCTTGGAGATTTCTGGACTCGATGTCTGGCGCAGGGATGCTTATCTATGCCCCTGCGGAATGTGCTCGACCAGCCAACAACGCAGGGCCGGCGCGGCGAAGGCCTGGCCTAGGGCAATGTGTTAGTTCTGCAGATGCTGTACCTGTGATTGCCCGAGTAGGACCGGAGCCTCGTCAGCCGCATGTCATTCGGCCTACTACAGGGAATTTATAAGTGTGGGGAACAGTCGACCGCATATTAGGCGATTTCGAGAGCACAATATGCGTCAGAGCACTTGAAATGGTATTAGGGCTGGGTCAGAGTCAGTCTTAAAGGAGATAATAGTTTCAGAATCAGCACTGTCAAGGGCTAGTCTGCAAAACCCCTCCCTGTTTTTCCGAAAATGTGCCCCGATTCTGAATGGCTTAGTCGGTCTCTGTCCAGAGGTACGTGTTCCTGCTAACCAGGAAAAACGTCCATCCTGTCCCACTCTGCTACCGGCCCATTAGGCGCAGTGTTCAGAAAGAGCCGTTCCCAGCAATCTCAGGGGTCGGCATTACTTGGCTGAGCACGCTTGTTTGGAGGGCAGAGGAGAAGCGGAAGCAATTAGGACATTCTGCAAAGAAAAAACACACACAAATTCATAGCAGGAAACAATCACCATCAACGCATCAGCCTCCCACCTCGATAACACACACAAAATATTCTAGAAATTGTATAGCCAGTAACTAACTTTTTAGGACTGCCATTACCCAAGACCTACTGATTTGAACAAACATTTTATGTGTAATACACTTACTAACAGGAGTTTTTAAAGAGCCCTCTTCAAGCATTACCCCGTTATTGTGTCATTCACGTTTCATCCCGCCCACTACATATGACTTTGCAGAAATTGACCCACTAAAGCCGATGATAATGCATATCTACAGGCTAGCGATGACAGCGCATATCTACAGGCTAGCGATGACGGTGCATATCTACAGGCTAGTGAAGCCAATGCATATCTACAGGCTAGTGAAGCCATAGCAATAACAGTGCATATCTACAGGCTAGCGATGACAGTGCATATCTACAGGCTAGCGATAACGGTGCATATCTACAGGCTAGTGAAGGCAATACATATCTACAGGCTAATGAAGCCAATGCATATCTACAGGCTAGCGATGACAGTGCATATCTACAGGCTAGCGATGACAGTGCATATTTACAGGCTAGCGATGACGGTGCATATCTACAGGCTAGTGAAGCCAATACATATCTACAGGCTAATGAAGCCAATGCATATCTACAGGCTAGCGATGACAGTGCATATCTACAGGCTAGCGATGACAGTGCATATCTACAGGCTAGCGATGATAATGCATATCTACAGGCTAGCGACAACAGCGCATATCTACAGGATAGCAATGAGAGCACATATCTACAGGCTAGCGATGACAGAGCATATCTACAGGCTAGCGATGACAGTGCATATCTACAGGCTTGTGAAGCCAATGCATATCTACAGGCTAGCGATGACAGTGCATATCTACAGGCTAGTGAAGCCAATGCATATCTACAGGCTAGCGATGACAGTGCATATCTACAGGCTTGCGATGACAATGCATATCTACAGGCTAGCGATGACAGTGCATATCTACAGGCTAGTGAAGCCAATGCATATCTACAGGCTAGCGATGACAGTGCATATCTACAGGCTAGCGATGACAGAGCATATCTACAGGCTAGCGATGACAGTGCATATCTACAGGCTAGCGAAGATAATGCATATCTACAGGCTAGCGACGACAGCGCATTTCTACAGGATAGCAATGACAGCGATGACAGTGCATATCTACAGGCTAGTGAAGCCAATGCATATCTACAGGCTAGCGATGACAGTGCATATCTACAGGCTAGCGATGACAAAGCATATCTACAGGCTAGCGATGACAGAGCATATCTACAGGCTAGCGATGATAGTGCATATCTACAGGCTAGTGAAGCCAATGCATATCTACAGGCTAGCGATGACAGTGCATATCTACAGGCTAGCGATGACAAAGCATATCTACAGGCTAGCGATGACAGTGCATATCTACAGGCTAGCGATGACAGAGCATATCTACAGGCTAGCGGTGACAGTGCATATCTACAGGCTTGTGAAGCCAATGCATATCTACAGGCTAGCGATGACAGCGATAACAGTGCATATCTACAGGCTAGTGAAGCCAATGCATATCTACAGGCTAGCGATGACAGTGCATATCTACAGGCTAGCGATGACAGAGCATATCTACAGGCTAGCGATGACAGTGCATATCTACAGGCTAGCGATGACAGTGCATATCTACAGGCTAGCGATGATAATGCATATCTACAGGCTAGCGATGACAGTGCATTTCTACAGGATAGCAATGACAGCGCATATCTACAGGCTAGTGAAGCCAATGCATATCTACAGGCTAGCGATGACAGTGCATATCTACAGGATAGTGAAGCCAATGCATATCTACAGGCTTGCGATGACAGTGCATATCTACAGGCTAGCGATGACAGAGCATATCTACAGGCTAGCGATGACAGTGCATATCTACAGGCTTGTGAAGCCAATGCATATCTACAGGCTAGCGATGACAGAGCATATCTACAGGCTAGCGATGATAATGCATATCTACAGGCTAGCGATGACAGCGCATATCTACAGGCTAGCAATGACAGCGCATATCTACAGGATAGCAATGACAGCGCATATCTACAGGCTAGTGAAGCCAATGCATATCTACAGGCTAGCGATGACAGTGCATATCTACAGGCTAGTGAAGCCAATGCATATCTACAGCTTGCGATGACAGCGCATATCTACAGGCTAGCGATGACAGAGCATATCTACAGGCTAGCGATGACAGTGCATATCTACCGGCTAGCGATGACAGTGCATATCTACAGGCTAGCGATGATAATGCATATCTACAGGCTAGCGATGACAGCGCATATCTACAGGATAGCAATGACAGCGCATATCTACAGGCTAGCGATGACCGAGCATATCTACAGGCTAGCGATGACAGTGCATATCTACAGGCTAGTGAAGCCAATGCATATCTACAGGCTAGCGATGACAGTGCATATCTACAGGCTAGCGATGACAGAGCATATCTACAGGCTAGCGATGACAGTGCATATCTACAGGATAGCAATGACAGCGCATATCTAAAGGCTAGTGAAGCCAATGCATATCTACAGGCTAGCTATGACAGTGCATATCTACAGGCTAGTGAAGCCAATGCATATCTACAGGCTTGCGATGACAGTGCATATCTACAGGCTAGCGATGACAGAGCATATCTACAGGCTAGCGATGACAGTGCATATCTACAGGCTAGCGATGACAGTGCATATCTACAGGCTAGCGATGATAATGCATATCTACAGGCTAGCGATGACAGCGCATATCTACAGGATAGCAATGACAGCACATATCTACAGGCTAGCGATGACAGAGCATATCTACAGGCTAGCGATGACAGTGCATATCTACAGGCTAGTGAAGCCAATGCATATCTACAGGCTAGCGATGACAGTGCATATCTACAGGCTAGCGATGAAAGAGCATATCTACAGGCTAGCGATGACAGTGCATATCTACAGGATAGCAATGACAGCACATATCTACAGGCTAGTGAAGCCAATGCATATCTACAGGCTAGCAATGACAGTGCATATCTACAGGCTAGTGAAGCCAATGCATATCTACAGGCTAGCGATGACAGTGCATATCTACAGGCTAGCGATGACAGAGCATATCTACAGGCTAGCGATGACAGTGCATATCTACAGGCTAGTGAAGCCAATGCATATCTACAGGCTAGTGAAGCCATAGCAATGACAGTGCATATCTACAGGCTAGCGATGACAGTGCATATCTACAGGCTAGCGATGACGGTGCATATCTACAGGCTAGTGAAGCCAATGCATATCTACAGGCTAGCGATGACAGTGCATATCTACAGGCTAGCGATGACAGTGCATATCTACAGGCTAGCGATGATAATGCATATCTACAGGCTAGCGATGACAGCACATATCTACAGGATAGCAATGACAGGGCATATCTACAGGCTAGCGATTACAGTGCATATCTACAGGCTAGCGATGACAGTGCATATCTACAGGCTAGTGAAGCCAATGCATATCTACAGGCTAGCGATGACAGTGCATATCTACAGGCTAGTGATGACAGAGCATACCTACAGGCTAGCGATGACAGTGCATATCTACAGGCTAGCGATGACAGTGCATATCTACAGGCTTGCGATGACAATGCATATCTACAGGCTAGCGATGACAGTGCATATCTACAGGCTAGTGAAGCTAATGCATATCTACAGGCTAGTGATGACAGTGCATATCTACAGGCTAGCGATGACAGAGCATATCTACAGGCTAGCGATGACAGTGCATATCTACAGGCTAGCGATGACAGTGCATATCTACAGGCTAGCGATGATAATGCATATCTACAGGCTAGCGACGACAGCGCATATCTACAGGATAGCAATGACAGCGCATATCTACAGGCTAGCGATGACAGAGAATATCTACAGGCTAGCGATGACAGTGCATATCTACAGGCTAGTGAAGCCAATGCATATCTACAGGCTAGCGATGACAGTGCATATCTACAGGCTAGCGATGATAGAGCATATCTACAGGCTAGCGATGACAGTGCATATCTACAGGATAGCAATGACAGCGCATATCTACCGGCTAGTGAAGCCAATGCATATCTACAGGCTAGCGATGACAGTGCATATCTACAGGCTAGTGAAGCCAATGCATATCTACAGGCTAGCGATGATAGTGCATATCTACAGGCTAGCGATGACAGAGCATATCTACAGGCTAGCGATGACAGTGCATATCTACAGGCTAGCGATGATAGTGCATATCTACAGGCTAGCGACGACAGCGCATATCTAGAGGATAGCAATGCCAGCGCATATCTACAGGCTAGCGATGACAGTGCATATCTACAGGCTAGCGATGAAAGTGCATATCTACAGGCTAGTGAAGCCAATGCATATCTACAGGCTAGTGATGACAGTGCATATCTACAGCCTAGCGATGACAAAGCATATCTACAGGCTAGCGATGACAGTGCATATCTACAGGCTAGCGATGACAGAGCATATCTACAGGCTAGCGGTGACAGTGCATATCTACAGGCTTGTGAAGCCAATGCATATCTACAGGCTAGCGATGACAGTGCATATCTACAGGCTAGCGATGACAGTGCATATCTACAGGCTAGCGATGACGGTGAATATCTACAGGCTAGTGAAGCCAATACATATCTACAGGCTAATGAAGCCAATGCATATCTACAGGCTAGCGATGACAGTGCATATCTACAGGCTAGCGATGACAGTGCATATCTACAGGCTAGCGATGATAATGCATATCTACAGGCTAGCGACAACAGCGCATATCTACAGGATAGCAATGAGAGCACATATCTACAGGCTAGCGATGACAGAGCATATCTACAGGCTAGCGATGACAGTGCATATCTACAGGCTAGCGATGACAGTGCATATCTACAGGCTTGCGATGACAATGCATATCTACAGGCTAGCGATGACAGTGCATATCTACAGGCTAGTGAAGCCAATGCATATCTACAGGCTAGCGATGACAGTGCATATCTACAGGCTAGCGATGACAGAGCATATCTACAGGCTAGCGATGATAATGCATATCTACAGGCTAGCGACGACAGCGCATTTCTACAGGATAGCAATGACAGCGATGACAGTGCATATCTACAGGCTAGTGAAGCCAATGCATATCTACAGGCTAGCGATGACAGTGCATATCTACAGGCTAGCGATGACAAAGCATATCTACAGGCTAGCGATGACAGAGCATATCTACAGGCTAGTGATGACAGTGCATATCTACAGGCTAGTGAAGCCAATGCATATCTACAGGCTAGCGATGGCAGTGCATATCTACAGGCTAGCGATGACAAAGCATATCTACAGGCTAGCGATGACAGAGCATATCTACAGGCTAGCGGTGACAGTGCATATCTACAGGCTTGTGATGCCAATGCATATCTACAGGCTAGCGATGACAGCGATGACTGTGCATATCTACAGGCTAGCGATGACAGTGCATATCTACAGGCTAGCGATGACAGTGCATATCTACAGGCTAGTGAAGCCAATGCATATCTACAGGCTAGTGATGGCAGTGCATATCTACAGCCTAGCGATGACAAAGCATATCTACAGGCTAGCGATGACAGTGCATATCTACAGGCTAGCGATGACAGAGCATATCTACAGGCTAGCGGTGACAGTGCATATCTACAGGCTTGTGAAGCCAATGCATATCTACAGGCTAGCGATGACAGTGCATATCTACAGGCTAGCGATGACAGTGCATATCTACAGGCTAGCGATGACGGTGCATATCTACAGGCTAGTGAAGCCAATACATATCTACAGGCTAATGAAGCCAATGCATATCTACAGGCTAGCGATGACAGTGCATATCTACAGGCTAGCGATTACAGTGCATATCTACAGGCTAGTGATGATAATGCATATCTACAGGCTAGCAACAACAGCGCATATCTACAGGATAGCAATGAGAGCACATATCTACAGGCTAGCGATGACAGAGCATATCTACAGGCTAGTGATGACAGAGCATATCTACAGGCTAGCGATGACAGTGCATATCTACAGGCTAGCGATGACAATGCATATCTACAGGCTAGCGATGACAGTGCATATCTACAGGCTAGTGAAGCCAATGCATATCTACAGGCTAGCGATGACAGTGCATATCAACAGGCTAGCGATGACAGAGCATATCTACAGGCTAGCGATGACAGTGCATATCTACAGGCTAGCGATGATAATGCATATCTACAGGCTAGCGACGACAGCGCATTTCTACAGGATAGCAATGACAGCGATGACAGTGCATATCTACAGGCTAGTGAAGCCAATGCATATCTACAGGCTAGCGATGACAGTGCATATCTACAGGCTAGCGATGACAAAGCATATCTACAGGCTAGCGATGACAGAGCATATCTACAGGCTAGTGATGACAGTGCATATCTACAGGCTAGTGAAGCCAATGCATATCTACAGGCTAGCGATGACAGTGCATATCTACAGGCTAGCGATGACAAAGCATATCTACAGGCTAGCGATGACAGAGCATATCTACAGGCTAGCGGTGACAGTGCATATCTACAGGCTTGTGAAGCCAATGCATATCTACAGGCTAGCGATGACAGCGATGACAGTGCATATCTACAGGCTAGTGAAGCCAATGCATATTTACAGGCTAGCGATGACAGTGCATATCTATCAGCTAGCGATGACAGAGCATATCTACAGGCTAGCGATGACAGTGCATATCTACAGGCTTGTGAAGCCAATGCATATCTACAGGCTAGCGATGACAGAGCATATCTACAGGCTAGCGATGACAGTGCATATCTACAGGATAGCGATGACAGCGCATATCTACAGGCTAGTGAAGCCAATGCATATCTACAGGCTAGCGATGACAGTGCATATCTACAGGCTAGCGATGACAGTGCATATCTACAGGCTAGCGATGACGGTGCATATCTACAGGCTAGTGAAGCCAATACATATCTACAGGCTAATGAAGCAAATGCATATCTACAGGCTAGCGATGACAGTGCATATCTACAGGCTAGCGATGACAGTGCATATCTACAGGCTAGCGATGATAATGCATATCTACAGGCTAGCGACAACAGCGCATATCTACAGGATAGCAATGAGAGCACATATCTACAGGCTAGCGATGACAGAGCATATCTACAGGCTAGCGATGACAGTGCATATCTACAGGCTAGCGATGACAGTGCATATCTACAGGCTAGCGATGACAATGCATATCTACAGGCTAGCGATGACAGTGCATATCTACAGGCTAGTGAAGCCAATGCATATCTACAGGCTAGCGATGACAGTGCATATCTACAGGCTAGCGATGACAGAGCATATCTACAGGCTAGCGATGATAATGCATATCTACAGGCTAGCGATGACAGCGCATTTCTACAGGATAGCAATGACAGCGATGACAGTGCATATCTACAGGCTAGTGAAGCCAATGCATATCTACAGGCTAGCAATGACAGTGCATATCTACAGGCTAGCGATGACAAAGCATATCTACAGGCTAGCGATGACAGAGCATATCTACAGGCTAGTGATGACAGTGCATATCTACAGGCTAGTGAAGCCAATGCATATCTACAGGCTAGCGATGACAGTGCATATCTACAGGCTAGCGATGACAAACCATATCTACAGGCTAGCGATGACAGTGCATATCTACAGGCTAGCGATGACAGAGCATATCTACAGGCTAGCGGTGACAGTGCATATCTACAGCCTTGTGAAGCCAATGCATATCTACAGGCTAGCGATGACAGCGATGACAGTGCTTATCTACAGGCTAGTGAAGCCAATGCATATTTACAGGCTAGCGATGACAGTGCATATCTACAGGCTAGCGATGACAGAGCATATCTAAAGGCTAGCGATGACAGTGCATATCTACAGGCTAGCGATGACAGTGCATATCTACAGGCTAGCGATGATAATGCATATCTACAGGCTAGCGATGACAGTGCATTTCTACAGGATAGCAATGACAGCGCATATCTACAGGCTAGTGAAGCCAATGCATATCTACAGGCTAGCGATGACAGTGCATATCTACAGGCTAGTGAAGCCAATGCATATCTACAGGCTTGCGATGACAGTGCAGATCTACAGGCTAGCGATGACAGAGCATATCTACAGGCTAGCGATGACAGTGCATATCTACAGGCTTGTGAAGCCAATGCATATCTACAGGCTAGCGATGACAGAGCATATCTACAGGCTAGCGATGACAGTGCATATCTACAGGCTAGCGATGACAGTGCATATCTACAGGCTAGCGATGATAATGCATATCTACAGGCTAGCGATGACAGCGCATATCTACAGGCTAGCGATGACAGCGCATATCTACAGGATAGCAATGACAGCGCATATCTACAGGCTAGTGAAGCCAATGCATATCTACAGGCTAGCGATGACAGTGCATATCTACAGGCTAGTGAAGCCAATGCATATCTACAGGCTTGCGATGTCAGCGCATATCTACAGGCTAGCGATGACAGAGCATATCTACAGGCTAGCGATGACAGTGCATATCTACAGGCTAGCGATGACAGTGCATATCTACAGGCTAGCGATGATAATGCATATCTACAGGCTAGCGACGACAGCGCATATCTACAGGATAGCAATGACAGCGCATATCTACAGGCTAGCGATGACAGAGCATATCTACAGGCTAGCGATGACAGTGCATATCTACAGGCTAGTGAAGCCAATGCATATCTACAGGCTAGCGATGACAGTGCATATCTACAGGCTAGCAATGACAGAGCATATCTACAGGCTAGCGATGACAGCGCATATCTACAGGATAGCAATGACAGCGCATATCTACAGGCTAGTGAAGCCAATGCATATCTACAGGCTAGCGATGACAGTGCATATCTACAGGCTAGTGAAGCCAATGCATATCTACAGGCTTGCGATGACAGCGCATATCTACAGGCTAGCCATGACAGAGCATATCTACAGGCTAGCGATGACAGTGCATATCTACAGGCTAGCGATGACAGTGCATATCTACAGGCTAGCGATGATAATGCATATCTACAGGCTAGCGACGACAGCGCATATCTACAGGATAGCAATGACAGCGCATATCTACAGGCTAGCGATGACAGAGAATATCTACAGGCTAGCGATGACAGTGTATATCTACAGGCTAGTGAAGCCAATGCATATCTACAGGCTAGCGATGACAGTGCATATCTACAGGCTAGCGATGACAGAGCATATCTACAGGCTAGCGATGACAGTGCATATCTTCAGGATAGCAATGACAGCACATATCTACCGGCTAGTGAAGCCAATGCATATCTACAGGCTAGCAATGACAGTGCATATCTACAGGCTAGTGAAGCCAATGCATATCTACAGGCTAGCGATGATAGTGCATATCTACAGGCTAGCGATGACAGAGCATATCTACAGGCTAGCGATGACAGTGCATATCTACAGGCTAGCGATGATAGTGCATATCTACAGGCTAGCGTTGACAGCGCATATCTAGAGGATAGCAATGCCAGCGCATATCTACAGGCTAGCGATGACAGTGCATATCTACAGGCTAGCGATGACAGTGCATATCTACAGGCTAGCGATGATAGTGCATATCTGCAGGCTAGCGATGATAGTGCATATCTACAGGCTAGCGACGACAGCGCATATCTAGAGGACAGCAATGCCAGCGCATATCTACAGGCTAGCGATGACAGTGCATATCTACAGGCTAGCGATGACAGAGCATATCTACAGGCTAGCGATGACAGTGCATATCTACAGGCTAGTGAAGCCAATGCATATCTACAGGCTAGTGAAGCCATAGCAATGACAGTGCATATCTACAGGCTAGCGATGACAGTGCATATCTACAGGCTAGCGATGACGGTGCATATCTACAGGCTAGTGAAGCCAATGCATATCTACAGGCTAGCGATGACAGTGCATATCTACAGGCTAGCGATGACAGTGCATATCTACAGGCTAGCGATGATAATGCATATCTACAGGCTAGCGACGACAGCGCATATCTACAGGATAGCAATGACAGCGCATATCTACAGGCTAGCGATTACAGAGCATATCTACAGGCTAGCGATGACAGTGCATATCTACAGGCTAGTGAAGCCAATGCATATCTACAGGCTAGCGATGACAGTGCATATCTACAGGCTAGTGATGACAGAGCATACCTACAGGCTAGCGATGACAGTGCATATCTACAGGCTAGCGATGACAGTGCATATCTACAGGCTTGCGATGACAATGCATATCTACAGGCTAGCGATGACAGTGCATATCTACAGGCTAGTGAAGCTAATGCATATCTACAGGCTAGTGATGACAGTGCATATCTACAGGCTAGCGATGACAGAGCATGTCTACAGGCTAGCGATGACAGTGCATATCTACAGGCTAGCGATGACAGTGCATATCTACAGGCTAGCGATGATAATGCATATCTACAGGCTAGCGACGACAGCGCATATCTACAGGATAGCAATGACAGCGCATATCTACAGGCTAGCGATGACAGAGAATATCTACAGGCTAGCGATGACAGTGCATATCTACAGGCTAGTGAAGCCAATGCATATCTACAGGCTAGCGATGACAGTGCATATCTACAGGCTAGCGATGACAGAGCATATCTACAGGCTAGCGATGACAGTGCATATCTACAGGATAGCAATGATAGCGCATATCTACCGGCTAGTGAAGCCAATGCATATCTACAGGCTAGCGATGACAGTGCATATCTACAGGCTAGTGAAGCCAATGCATATCTACAGGCTAGGGATGATAGTGCATATCTACAGGCTAGCGATGACAGAGCATATCTACAGGCTAGCGATGACAGTGCATATCTACAGGCTAGCGATGATAGTGCATATCTACAGGCTAGCGACGACAGCGCATTTCTAGAGGATAGCAATGCCAGCGCATATCTACAGGCTAGCGATGACAGTGCATATCTACAGGCTAGCGATGACAGTGCATATCTACAGGCTAGTGAAGCCAATGCATATCTACAGGCTAGCGATGACAGTGCATATCTACAGCCTAGCGATGACAAAGCATATCTACAGGCTAGCGATGACAGTGCATATCTACAGGCTAGCGATGACAGAGCATATCTACAGGCTAGCGGTGACAGTGCATATCTACAGGCTTGTGAAGCCAATGCATATCTACAGGCTAGCGATGACAGTGCATATCTACAGGCTAGCGATGACAGTGCATATCTACAGGCTAGCGATGACGGTGCATATCTACAGGCTAGTGAAGCCAATACATATCTACAGGCTAATGAAGCCAATGCATATCTACAGGCTAGCGATGACAGTGCATATCTACAGGCTAGCGATTACAGTGCATATCTACAGGCTAGCGATGATAATGCATATCTACAGGCTAGCAACAACAGCGCATATCTACAGGATAGCAATGAGAGCACATATCTACAGGCTAGCGATGACAGAGCATATCTACAGGCTAGTGATGACAGAGCATATCTACAGGCTAGCGATGACAGTGCATATCTACAGGCTAGCGATGACAATGCATATCTACAGGCTAGCGATGACAGTGCATATCTACAGGCTAGTGAAGCCAATGCATATCTACAGGCTAGCGATGACAGTGCATATCTACAGGCTAGCGATGACAGAGCATATCTACAGGCTAGCGATGACAGTGCATATCTACAGGCTAGCGATGATAATGCATATCTACAGGCTAGCGACGACAGCGCATTTCTACAGGATAGCAATGACAGCGATGACAGTGCATATCTACAGGCTAGTGAAGCCAATGCATATCTACAGGCTAGCGATGACAGTGCATATCTACAGGCTAGCGATGACAAAGCATATCTACAGGCTAGCGATGACAGAGCATATCTACAGGCTAGTGATGACAGTGCATATCTACAGGCTAGTGAAGCCAATGCATATCTACAGGCTAGCGATGACAGTGCATATCTACAGGCTAGCGATGACAAAGCATATCTACAGGCTAGCGATGACAGAGCATATCTACAGGCTAGCGGTGACAGTGCATATCTACAGGCTTGTGAAGCCAATGCATATCTACAGGCTAGCGATGACAGCGATGACAGTGCATATCTACAGGCTAGTGAAGCCAATGCATATTTACAGGCTAGCGATGACAGTGCATATCTATCGGCTAGCGATGACAGAGCATATCTACAGGCTAGCGATGACAGTGCATATCTACAGGCTTGTGAAGCCAATGCATATCTACAGGCTAGCGATGACAGAGCATATCCACAGGCTAGCGATGACAGTGCATATGTACAGGCTAGCGATGACAGTGCATATCTACAGGCTAGCGATGATAATGCATATCTACAGGATAGCGATGACAGCGCATATCTACAGGCTAGCGATGACAGCGCATATCTACAGGATAGCAATGACAGCGCATATCTACAGGCTAGTGAAGCCAATGCATATCTACAGGTTAGCGATGACAGTGCATATCTACAGGCTAGTGAAGCCAATGCATATCTACAGGCTTGCGATGACAGCGCATATCTACAGGCTAGCGATGACAGAGCATATCTACAGGCTAGCGATGACAGTGCATATCTACAGGCTAGCGATGACAGTGCATATCTACAGGCTAGCGATGATAATGCATATCTACAGGCTAGCGACGACAGCGCATATCTACAGGATAGCGATGACAGCGCATATCTACAGGCTAGCGATGACAGAGCATATCTACAGGCTAGCGATGACAGTGCATATCTACAGGCTAGTGAAGCCAATGCATATCTACAGGCTAGCAATGACAGTGCATATCTACAGGCTAGCGATGACAGAGCATATCTACAGGCTAGCGATGACAGCGCATATCTACAGGATAGCAATGACAGCGCATATCTACAGGCTAGTGAAGCCAATGCATATCTACAGGCTAGCGATGACAGTGCATATCTACAGGCTAGCGATGACAGTGCATATCTACAGGCTAGCGATGACGGTGCATATCTACAGGCTAGTGAAGCCAATACATATCTACAGGCTAATGAAGCAAATGCATATCTACAGGCTAGCGATGACAGTGCATATCTACAGGCTAGCGATGACAGTGCATATCTACAGGCTAGCGATGATAATGCATATCTACAGGCTAGCGACAACAGCGCATATCTACAGGATAGCAATGAGAGCACATATCTACAGGCTAGCGATGACAGAGCATATCTACAGGCTAGTGATGACAGAGCATATCTACAGGCTAGCGATGACAGTGCATATCTACAGGCTAGCGATGACAGTGCATATCTACAGGCTTGCGATGACAATGCATATCTACAGGCTAGCGATGACAGTGCATATCTACAGGCTAGTGAAGCTAATGCATATCTACAGGCTAGTGATGACAGTGCATATCTACAGGCTAGCGATGACAGAGCATGTCTACAGGCTAGCGATGACAGTGCATATCTACAGGCTAGCGATGACAGTGCATATCTACAGGCTAGCGATGATAATGCATATCTACAGGCTAGCGACGACAGCGCATATCTACAGGATAGCAATGACAGCGCATATCTACAGGCTAGCGATGACAGAGAATATCTACAGGCTAGCGATGACAGTGCATATCTACAGGCTAGTGAAGCCAATGCATATCTACAGGCTAGCGATGACAGTGCATATCTACAGGCTAGCGATGACAGAGCATATCTACAGGCTAGCGATGACAGTGCATATCTACAGGATAGCAATGATAGCGCATATCTACCGGCTAGTGAAGCCAATGCATATCTACAGGCTAGCGATGACAGTGCATATCTACAGGCTAGTGAAGCCAATGCATATCTACAGGCTAGGGATGATAGTGCATATCTACAGGCTAGCGATGACAGAGCATATCTACAGGCTAGCGATGACAGTGCATATCTACAGGCTAGCGATGATAGTGCATATCTACAGGCTAGCGACGACAGCGCATTTCTAGAGGATAGCAATGCCAGCGCATATCTACAGGCTAGCGATGACAGTGCATATCTACAGGCTAGCGATGACAGTGCATATCTACAGGCTAGTGAAGCCAATGCATATCTACAGGCTAGCGATGACAGTGCATATCTACAGCCTAGCGATGACAAAGCATATCTACAGGCTAGCGATGACAGTGCATATCTACAGGCTAGCGATGACAGAGCATATCTACAGGCTAGCGGTGACAGTGCATATCTACAGGCTTGTGAAGCCAATGCATATCTACAGGCTAGCGATGACAGTGCATATCTACAGGCTAGCGATGACAGTGCATATCTACAGGCTAGCGATGACGGTGCATATCTACAGGCTAGTGAAGCCAATACATATCTACAGGCTAATGAAGCCAATGCATATCTACAGGCTAGCGATGACAGTGCATATCTACAGGCTAGCGATTACAGTGCATATCTACAGGCTAGCGATGATAATGCATATCTACAGGCTAGCAACAACAGCGCATATCTACAGGATAGCAATGAGAGCACATATCTACAGGCTAGCGATGACAGAGCATATCTACAGGCTAGTGATGACAGAGCATATCTACAGGCTAGCGATGACAGTGCATATCTACAGGCTAGCGATGACAATGCATATCTACAGGCTAGCGATGACAGTGCATATCTACAGGCTAGTGAAGCCAATGCATATCTACAGGCTAGCGATGACAGTGCATATCTACAGGCTAGCGATGACAGAGCATATCTACAGGCTAGCGATGACAGTGCATATCTACAGGCTAGCGATGATAATGCATATCTACAGGCTAGCGACGACAGCGCATTTCTACAGGATAGCAATGACAGCGATGACAGTGCATATCTACAGGCTAGTGAAGCCAATGCATATCTACAGGCTAGCGATGACAGTGCATATCTACAGGCTAGCGATGACAAAGCATATCTACAGGCTAGCGATGACAGAGCATATCTACAGGCTAGTGATGACAGTGCATATCTACAGGCTAGTGAAGCCAATGCATATCTACAGGCTAGCGATGACAGTGCATATCTACAGGCTAGCGATGACAAAGCATATCTACAGGCTAGCGATGACAGAGCATATCTACAGGCTAGCGGTGACAGTGCATATCTACAGGCTTGTGAAGCCAATGCATATCTACAGGCTAGCGATGACAGCGATGACAGTGCATATCTACAGGCTAGTGAAGCCAATGCATATTTACAGGCTAGCGATGACAGTGCATATCTATCGGCTAGCGATGACAGAGCATATCTACAGGCTAGCGATGACAGTGCATATCTACAGGCTTGTGAAGCCAATGCATATCTACAGGCTAGCGATGACAGAGCATATCCACAGGCTAGCGATGACAGTGCATATGTACAGGCTAGCGATGACAGTGCATATCTACAGGCTAGCGATGATAATGCATATCTACAGGATAGCGATGACAGCGCATATCTACAGGCTAGCGATGACAGCGCATATCTACAGGATAGCAATGACAGCGCATATCTACAGGCTAGTGAAGCCAATGCATATCTACAGGTTAGCGATGACAGTGCATATCTACAGGCTAGTGAAGCCAATGCATATCTACAGGCTTGCGATGACAGCGCATATCTACAGGCTAGCGATGACAGAGCATATCTACAGGCTAGCGATGACAGTGCATATCTACAGGCTAGCGATGACAGTGCATATCTACAGGCTAGCGATGATAATGCATATCTACAGGCTAGCGACGACAGCGCATATCTACAGGATAGCGATGACAGCGCATATCTACAGGCTAGCGATGACAGAGCATATCTACAGGCTAGCGATGACAGTGCATATCTACAGGCTAGTGAAGCCAATGCATATCTACAGGCTAGCAATGACAGTGCATATCTACAGGCTAGCGATGACAGAGCATATCTACAGGCTAGCGATGACAGCGCATATCTACAGGATAGCAATGACAGCGCATATCTACAGGCTAGTGAAGCCAATGCATATCTACAGGCTAGCGATGACAGTGCATATCTACAGGCTAGCGATGACAGTGCATATCTACAGGCTAGCGATGACGGTGCATATCTACAGGCTAGTGAAGCCAATACATATCTACAGGCTAATGAAGCAAATGCATATCTACAGGCTAGCGATGACAGTGCATATCTACAGGCTAGCGATGACAGTGCATATCTACAGGCTAGCGATGATAATGCATATCTACAGGCTAGCGACAACAGCGCATATCTACAGGATAGCAATGAGAGCACATATCTACAGGCTAGCGATGACAGAGCATATCTACAGGCTAGTGATGACAGAGCATATCTACAGGCTAGCGATGACAGTGCATATCTACAGGCTAGCGATGACAGTGCATATCTACAGGCTAGCGATGACAATGCATATCTACAGGCTAGCGATGACAGTGCATATCTACAGGCTAGTGAAGCCAATGCATATCTACAGGCTAGCGATGACAGTGCATATCTACAGGCTAGCGATGACAGAGCATATCTACAGGCTAGCGATGATAATGCATATCTACAGGCTAGCGATGACAGCGCATTTCTACAGGATAGCAATGACAGCGATGACAGTGCATATCTACAGGCTAGTGAAGCCAATGCATATCTACAGGCTAGCGATGACAGTGCATATCTACAGGCTAGCGATGACAAAGCATATCTACAGGCTAGCGATGACAGAGCATATCTACAGGCTAGTGATGACAGTGCATATCTACAGGCTAGTGAAGCCAATGCATATCTACAGGCTAGCGATGACAGTGCATATCTACAGGCTAGCGATGACAAACCATATCTACAGGCTAGCGATGACAGTGCATATCTACAGGCTAGCGATGACAGAGCATATCTACAGGCTAGCGGTGACAGTGCATATCTACAGCCTTGTGAAGCCAATGCATATCTACAGGCTAGCGATGACAGCGATGACAGTGCATATCTACAGGCTAGTGAAGCCAATGCATATTTACAGGCTAGCGATGACAGTGCATATCTACAGGCTAGCGATGACAGAGCATATCTAAAGGCTAGCGATGACAGTGCATATCTACAGGCTAGCGATGACAGTGCATATCTACAGGCTAGCGATGATAATGCATATCTACAGGCTAGCGATGACAGTGCATTTCTAGAGGATAGCAATGACAGCGCATATCTACAGGCTAGTGAAGCCAATGCATATCTACAGGCTAGCGATGACAGTGCATATCTACAGGCTAGTGAAGCCAATGCATATCTACAGGCTTGCGATGACAGTGCAGATCTACAGGCTAGCGATGACAGAGCATATCTACAGGCTAGCGATGACAGTGCATATCTACAGGCTTGTGAAGCCAATGCATATCTACAGGCTAGCGATGACAGAGCATATCTACAGGCTAGCGATAACAGTGCATATCTACAGGCTAGCGATGACAGTGCATATCTACAGGCTAGCGATGATAATGCATATCTACAGGCTAGCGATGACAGCGCATATCTACAGGCTAGCGATGACAGCGCATATCTACAGGATAGCAATGACAGCGCATATCTACAGGCTAGTGAAGCCAATGCATATCTACAGGCTAGCGATGACAGTGCATATCTACAGGCTAGTGAAGCCAATGCATATCTACAGGCTTGCGATGTCAGCGCATATCTACAGGCTAGCGATGACAGAGCATATCTACAGGCTAGCGATGACAGTGCATATCTACAGGCTAGCAATGACAGTGCATATCTACAGGCTAGCGATGATAATGCATATCTACAGGCTAGCGACGACAGCGCATATCTACAGGATAGCAATGACAGCGCATATCTACAGGCTAGCGATGACAGAGCATATCTACAGGCTAGCGATGACAGTGCATATCTACAGGCTAGTGAAGCCAATGCATATCTACAGGCTAGCGATGACAGTGCATATCTACAGGCTAGCAATGACAGAGCATATCTACAGGCTAGCGATGACAGCGCATATCTACAGGATAGCAATGACAGCGCATATCTACAGGCTAGTGAAGCCAATGCATATCTACAGGCTAGCGATGACAGTGCATATCTACAGGCTAGTGAAGCCAATGCATATCTACAGGCTTGCGATGACAGCGCATATCTACAGGCTAGCCATGACAGAGCATATCTACAGGCTAGCGATGACAGTGCATATCTACAGGCTAGCGATGACAGTGCATATCTACAGGCTAGCGATGATAATGCATATCTACAGGCTAGCGACGACAGCGCATATCTACAGGATAGCAATGACAGCGCATATCTACAGGCTAGCGATGACAGAGCATATCTACAGGCTAGCGATGACAGTGCATATCTACAGGCTAGTGAAGCCAATGCATATCTACAGGCTAGCGATGACAGTGCATATCTACAGGCTAGCAATGACAGAGCATATCTACAGGCTAGCGATGACAGCGCATATCTACAGGATAGCAATGACAGCGCATATCTACAGGCTAGTG
Source organism: Lissotriton vulgaris (assembly GCF_964263255.1). Classification (NCBI taxonomy): domain Eukaryota; kingdom Metazoa; phylum Chordata; class Amphibia; order Caudata; family Salamandridae; genus Lissotriton; species Lissotriton vulgaris. The sequence continues at coordinate 1,831,980,891 of NC_141694.1, forward strand.
AAGCCAATGCATATCTACAGGCTAGCGATGACAGTGCATATCTACAGGCTAGTGAAGCCAATGCATATCTACAGGCTTGCGATGACAGCGCATATCTACAGGCTAGCCATGACAGAGCATATCTACAGGCTAGCGATGACAGTGCATATCTACAGGCTAGCGATGACAGTGCATATCTACAGGCTAGCGATGATAATGCATATCTACAGGCTAGCGACGACAGCGCATATCTACAGGATAGCAATGACAGCGCATATCTACAGGCTAGCGATGACAGAGAATATCTACAGGCTAGCGATGACAGTGTATATCTACAGGCTAGTGAAGCCAATGCATATCTACAGGCTAGCGATGACAGTGCATATCTACAGGCTAGCGATGACAGTGCATATCTACAGGATAGCAATGACAGCACATATCTACCGGCTAGTGAAGCCAATGCATATCTACAGGCTAGCAATGACAGTGCATATCTACAGGCTAGTGAAGCCAATGCATATCTACAGGCTAGCGATGATAGTGTGTCATGCCTGCAGTACTATAGACAAAACTAACTAGAGTACATTTCGTTGTTTAGACAGGTTATTATCGGCAAAGAGCGTCAGAGACACAAGTACGCATGCGTTAACACCACGCATGCGCTATTGAATAGTGTTCGAGTGATAAGCCCGCCCCGACCTACAGGAAGTGCTTCGCGTTCAGTTAGTGTGTGTTATTCCGTTCCGGGTTCACATCGGCGTCCGAGGAGCTAGGAGAAGGTTGGCGAGCAAAGTATCGTAGGTGTTTCCGTTCTTCCGCTTAGCGGCTTGCTTTGGGAAGAGTTACCTTGTTGTGCGTTATTCCGTTTGTTTATCGTTTACCGCGGTTGCGGTGGTATCTTTAAGTTGTGTCCGAGAATTCGCCTCTAGGCTTGGAGGTTCTCATTTATGTTTCAGGCACATTGCCTAAAGTGCTGGTTAACCCTATTGTGGGTACATTGTGGATATTGAGGCGCACCTAGAAGGTGTGCAGGGTGAGTGTTTGGCGCTGTGTCCACAAGGTGTTTTGTATTGGTTCATGTGGAGAAATCAGATACTAATACGGTTTGTTGCATTTCAGTACACAGTCCGTTCCAGTTTTCATTAGTATTTCGGTTGTTCCCCTGTGTTCCTCTTAGTTATTTTCTGGGTGTTAGCGGTACTTCCTGGCACCCGGAGAGTGACAGGGGGAAAGCAGGGTGAATAGCAGCGTGGATCCAGGGCACTTCCGAGACATAACAGGTGCGTGCATGACAGAACGCGAAGCCTTTATGTACAGTGTCTCCTAGGTGTCATGGAACTTACGCTGCAGGATGTTGCTAGTATGGTGGGTAATCTTCAGAAGGAAACCCAAAACATCTCAGACAGATTGGCTGCGTTGAGTACTCAAGAAAGGGATAGAGTCGAGGCCAGCAATACAACCCCAGTAGTACAGGTTGTCACCCCCCAGTCTATTCCTTTAGCCCCGCCTGAAAGGTTCTATGGGGAACCTTCAAAATGCGCTGCTTTTCTGACACAATGTCAGTTACACTTTTTATGCAAGGCTGCCTGTTTTCCCACTGACCAAGCTAAGGTGGCGTTTGTACTGTCATATCTTGGGGGGTCAGCCGCAAATTGGACTATCCCGTTAATTGAAAAGGATGACCCTATGTTATTGAATTATGAAGCGTTCCGACAAGCATTGAGAAAAATGTTCGACAAACACACCTTTACTCATGCTGCAGATACGGAGCTTTTACATCTAAAACAAGGGTCTAAAGATTTGGTCACTTACATTACCACATTTAATCGATTAGTGGTAGAGGCGGATTGGCCTGAAAATAAGAGAAGTGCTCTTTTCTATAAAGGGTTACGCGAGGATCTCAAGGACGAATTGGCTCATGTAGTTGATCCTCCCTCAACTTGTCCAGAGTTAATAGATCTAGTGGTTAAATTAGATCACAGATTGGGCGAAAGAAGGAGAGATAGAGGAAGATATGATTACACTAGATATAGTCCTAAGGAAAAGAAAAGTGAACCCGATACCAAGGTGGAAGAACCCGAACCCATGCAGATAGGGAGTTTAAAGGGTCCATTAAGTGAGACAGAAAGACAAAGGCGGAGAGTCAATCGACTATGTCTATATTGCGGTAAAGCAGGACATTTTGTACGTGAATGTCCTGTTAAACCTAAATCACAACGCAAGTCGGAAAACTAGAAGACCCTAAGGTAATAGAGACTGTACCGCAGGGTCCTTTGGTTCAAATGGTCTCCTCATTAGTGAACAACAAAGGACATTTCTTTGTCACAGCCATACTAACCTGGATGACACAGTCCATAACACAGTCGATAATGATTGATTCTGGCGCCTCAGGCAATTTTATGGATCATAGGTGGGCTATAGCTAATAACATTCCTACGGAACCTAAAGAGACCCCCGAGGAGGTGTACACCATTGATGGGAGTCCGTTAAGATCTGGACCCATCACACATGCCAGTATCCCTGTAGAAATGCGTATCGGTTCTACACATAAAGAACGATTACAATTTGATTTGATTGAATCTCCTCAGTTCTCTGTGGTCCTAGGCCTTCCCTGGTTGCGTCTCCACAACCCGTACATTAATTGGCAGACTGCTAGCATTACATTCCCGATGCCAGACGAACAATTACCTCCTATAGAGAACGTTCGTACACATACCTTGACTGACAAACTCTGTGCCATGCCCGTACATACAACCGTACCCGTAGTGGCGGAGTCCCTGGTGATCACATCCCAAGAAGAACAACAACCTGATGTAACCCTACCTCTGGAGTATCAACGGTTTCATACGGTTTTCGATCAGAAACAGGCAACCTGTTTACCGCCTCACAGGGTGTATGATTGCCGAATTGATCTCCAACCTGGCGCACGTATACCTACCAGCAGGGTGTACTCCCTTACGGAGAAAGAGAATTTATACCTAAGAGAGTATCTGGACAACATGCTAGAACTTGGTTTGATACGACCCTCCAGATCCCCTGCCTCTTCTGCTTTATTTTTTATTCCTAAACGAGAAGGGGGTTTAAGGTGTTGTATAGATTACCGTTCCTTGAATGACATCACCATAAAGAACAAGTATCCTTTACCGCTCATCTCCTCTCTGCTCGACCAGGTGAGAGATGCGGTATGGTTTACAAAACTGGACCTGCGGGGAGCATATCACCTGGTCCGGGTAAGGGAGGGTGATGAGTGGAAGACCGCTTTCTGTACTAAATACGGGTTGTATGAATATCTAGTGATGCCCTTTGGGTGGTGTAATGCTCCTTCGGCATTTCAATATTTCATCAATGAGGTGCTGAAGGAGCATCTGGACAGACACGTCATAGCCTATATTGACGATTTACTGATCTATTCAAAGTCGCTAGAGGAACACGTGGAGCATGTGACGTCGGTACTTCAACTATTACAGGAGAACGATCTGTTTTGTAAATTGGACAAGTGTTTCTTCCATCGCCATCAAGGGGCCTTCTTGGGATTCATAGTGTCCTCTACGGGTCTGAGTATGGATCCGAATAAAGTCAGAGCCGTTCTTGATTGGCCCCCTCCCAAAACAGTGAAGGAAATCCAGCAGTTCATTGGGTTTGCTAATTTTTACCGACGTTTTATTCATCAGTTTTCAGAATTAGTGGCTCCTATCACGAGATTGTTGAGGAAAGGTGTACCGTTTCATTGGTCGGAGACGGCAGATAGGGCTTTTCACCTACTCAAAACCTCTTTCACTCAGGCTCCTATTCTTAAGCATCCTGATCCTTCCAGCCCCTATATTGTTGAGGTCGATGCATCCCAGGTGGCTGTGGGAGGGATACTTTCTCAAGTCGATGCTTCATCTGGTGAATTACATCCGGTGGCTTATTATTCCCATAAATTGACACCTGCGGAGGTGAACTATGCTGTTGGTGAGAGGGAGCTTTTGGCTATAAAAAAGGTGTTGGAAGAATGGAGACAATATCTCCTAGGTACGAATCACACAGTTACTGTCTTGTCTGACCATCGTAATCTCCAGTACCTTAAAACCGCCAGAGCTCTATCCATGCGTCAGTTGAGATGGACGCAGTTCTTTAATGAGTATGATTTTAAGATCCATTTCAGGGCAGGGAGGCAGAATGGGAAGGCAGACGCCTTATCCCGTCTGGGGTTCGATCCAGTCTCGCCAGCAGAGAAGCCTCCTTGTATCATTTCCCCCAACAGATTAATTGGAGTAGTACAGACTGAACAAGACTTCTTAACGCAGGTTAAGCAGGCACAGAATGAACCCACTGCTAGAGCCCTAGCACAACAACATCAGGCCACTGTCACAAACGATCTTCTGTACATACAGGGAGGGGTGTTCATTCCCACAGAGCCCTTACAACAACAGGTCATGGATTGGTGCCATAACCATGGAGTAGCGGGTCATCCCGGGTACAAGCGAACGTTAGAATTAATCAAGAGACATTGTTGGTGGGCCCATATGGCCAAGGACGTACAACAGTTTGTGCAAACCTGTCATGTTTGTGCACAGAGCAAGTCCTCCCATGAAGGTGCGGTGGGTTTGTTATTACCCCTTCCTACACCCACAGCTCCTTGGCAATCTGTATCCATGGATTTTATTGTGGAATTACCTAAAACTCACAGGGGCAATACTGCTTTGTTGGTAGTAGTTGACATGTTTACCAAGGCAGCTCACTTCATCCCGCTTCCAGGGTTACCTACCTCTGCAGGGTTGGCGGGGGTGTTTCTGCAACAAATCGCTCGTCTCCATGGTCTCCCATCAGTCTTGGTTACTGACAGAGGGTCCCAGTTCATCTCTAACTTCTGGAAACAGCTATGCAAGACATTGCAAATCGAAGTGCGTCTATCGTCTAGTCACCATCCACAGACCGATGGACAGACAGAACGTGTCAATCAATGTCTTGAGCAATTCTTGCGATGTCAACTATTACAAGAACAAAAGGAGTGGGATGAACTGATCTGGTTGGCAGAACTGTCCTATAACAACAGCCATCACTTTTCCACCTTATATACACCCTTCTATGCTTCATATGGGTTTCATCCTAAAGTGTTGCCTTTCCCCCCATTGAGACCTTGTGCCATTCCGGCCGTTCAAGAGATGGTAGCACATTTACAGGTGGTTCACGCTAATGTACATACCAACCTTGACAGAGCCAAGACAGAGTATAAGAAGAATGCGGATGCACATAGACATACAGGGCCCTTGTACCAGCCAGACGACAAGGTATGGTTGTCCACCAAATACTTAGCCTTGAAAGGAATATGCAAATTGAAGCCCAAGTATATTGGCCCCTTTTCTGTCCTTAAGATTGTGAATCCAGTAGCCATCAAATTGATCCTGTCACCGTCCATGAAGATACATCCTGTCTTCCACGTCTCCTTATTGAAACCAGTTATGCCTGGTACTCGCCTTCCTCTTACACCTCTTGCAGTACCGGTTGATTCTGATGTGGAGTATGAAGTGGGTGCTGTTCTGGACTCCAGGAGAGTGAGGAGCCGTCTCCAATATTTGATACACTGGAAAGGGTTTGGTGTGGAAGAAAGGTCCTGGGAACCTGCATCTCATGTTCATGCACCCCGATTGCTACGGGCTTTTCATAGGCGGTACCCTCACAAGCCCAAACCAGTGGGGGGCGTTGTGGGGGGGGTGTTCTGTCATGCCTGCAGTACTATAGACAAAACTAACTAGAGTACATTTCGTTGTTTAGACAGGTTATTATCGGCAAAGAGCGTCAGAGACACAAGTACGCATGCGTTAACACCACGCATGCGCTATTGAATAGTGTTCGAGTGATAAGCCCGCCCCGACCTACAGGAAGTGCTTCGCGTTCAGTTAGTGTGTGTTATTCCGTTCCGGGTTCACATCGGCGTCCGAGGAGCTAGGAGAAGGTTGGCGAGCAAAGTATCGTAGGTGTTTCCGTTCTTCCGCTTAGCGGCTTGCTTTGGGAAGAGTTACCTTGTTGTGCGTTATTCCGTTTGTTTATCGTTTACCGCGGTTGCGGTGGTATCTTTAAGTTGTGTCCGAGAATTCGCCTCTAGGCTTGGAGGTTCTCATTTATGTTTCAGGCACATTGCCTAAAGTGCTGGTTAACCCTATTGTGGGTACATTGTGGATATTGAGGCGCACCTAGAAGGTGTGCAGGGTGAGTGTTTGGCGCTGTGTCCACAAGGTGTTTTGTATTGGTTCATGTGGAGAAATCAGATACTAATACGGTTTGTTGCATTTCAGTACACAGTCCGTTCCAGTTTTCATTAGTATTTCGGTTGTTTTCCTTGTGTTCCTTTGGATTCGTTGGGGCCTTACACTGTCCATAAGGTACATAACGACACTTAACACATATATTACAGGGACTACACGGGGTGGGGTTTCCTCTCATGATTGTTTCTTATATTTCTGCAGTGTTCTACTGAAGACCCTTATACCCCCGTGTGGACGAAGACTGTGGAGTGTCTGTCTATTTTTTCTCCCCTTCCTACCCTTGTTTTGTTCCCCTGTGTTCCTCTTAGTTATTTTCTGGGTGTTAGCGGTACTTCCTGGCACCCGGAGAGTGACAGGGGGAAAGCAGGGTGAATAGCAGCGTGGATCCAGGGCACTTCCGAGACATAACAGGTGCGTGCATGACATAGTGCATATCTACAGGCTAGCGATGACAGAGCATATCTACAGGCTAGCGATGACAGTGCATATCTACAGGCTAGCAATGATAGTGCATATCTACAGGCTAGCGTTGACAGCGCATATCTAGAGGATAGCAATGCCAGCGCATATCTACAGGCTAGCGATGACAGTGCATATCTACAGGCTAGCGATGACAGTGCATATCTACAGGCTAGCGATGATAGTGCATATCTACAGGCTAGCGATGATAGTGCATATCTACAGGCTAGCGACGACAGCGCATATCTAGAGGACAGCAATGCCAGCGCATATCTACAGGCTAGCGATGACAGTGCATATCTACAGGCTAGCGATGACAGAGCATATCTACAGGCTAGCGATGACAGTGCATATCTACAGGCTAGTGAAGCCAATGCATATCTACAGGCTAGTGAAGCCATAGCAATGACAGTGCATATCTACAGGCTAGCGATGACAGTGCATATCTACAGGCTAGCGATGACGGTGCATATCTACAGGCTAGTGAAGCCAATGCATATCTACAGGCTAGCGATGACAGTGCATATCTACAGGCTAGCGATGACAGTGCATATCTACAGGCTAGCGATGATAATGCATATCTACAGGCTAGCGACGACAGCGCATATCTACAGGATAGCAATGACAGCGCATATCTACAGGCTAGCGATTACAGAGCATATCTACAGGCTAGCGATGACAGTGCATATCTACAGGCTAGTGAAGCCAATGCATATCTACAGGCTAGCGATGACAGTGCATATCTACAGGCTAGTGATGACAGAGCATACCTACAGGCTAGCGATGACAGTGCATATCTACAGGCTAGCGATGACAGTGCATATCTACAGGCTTGCGATGACAATGCATATCTACAGGCTAGCGATGACAGTGCATATCTACAGGCTAGTGAAGCTAATGCATATCTACAGGCTAGTGATGACAGTGCATATCTACAGGCTAGCGATGACAGAGCATGTCTACAGGCTAGCGATGACAGTGCATATCTACAGGCTAGCGATGACAGTGCATATCTACAGGCTAGCGATGATAATGCATATCTACAGGCTAGCGACGACAGCGCATATCTACAGGATAGCAATGACAGCGCATATCTACAGGCTAGCGATGACAGAGAATATCTACAGGCTAGCGATGACAGTGCATATCTACAGGCTAGTGAAGCCAATGCATATCTACAGGCTAGCGATGACAGTGCATATCTACAGGCTAGCGATGACAGAGCATATCTACAGGCTAGCGATGACAGTGCATATCTACAGGATAGCAATGATAGCGCATATCTACCGGCTAGTGAAGCCAATGCATATCTACAGGCTAGCGATGACAGTGCATATCTACAGGCTAGTGAAGCCAATGCATATCTACAGGCTAGGGATGATAGTGCATATCTACAGGCTAGCGATGACAGAGCATATCTACAGGCTAGCGATGACAGTGCATATCTACAGGCTAGCGATGATAGTGCATATCTACAGGCTAGCGACGACAGCGCATATCTAGAGGATAGCAATGCCAGCGCATATCTACAGGCTAGCGATGACAGTGCATATCTACAGGCTAGCGATGACAGTGCATATCTACAGGCTAGTGAAGCCAATGCATATCTACAGGCTAGCGATGACAGTGCATATCTACAGGCTAGCGATGACAAAGCATATCTACAGGCTAGCGATGACAAAGCATATCTACAGGCTAGCGATGACAGAGCATATCTACAGGCTAGCGGTGATAGTGCATATCTACAGGCTTGTGAAGCCAATGCATATCTACAGGCTAGCGATGACAGCGATGACAGTGCATATCTACAGGCTAGTGAAGCCAATGCATATCTACAGGCTAGCAATGGCAGTGCATATCTACATAGCGATGACAGATCATATCTACAGGCTAGCGATGACAGTGCATATCTACAGGCTAGCGATGACAGTGCATATCTACAGGCTAGCGATGATAATGCATATCTACAGGCTAGCGATGACAGTGCATATCTACAGGATAGCAATGACAGCGCATATCTACAGGCTAGTGAAGCCAATGCATATCTACAGGCTAGCGATGACAGTGCATATCTACAGGATAGCAATGACAGCGCATATCTACAGGCTAGCGATGACAGAGCATATCTACAGGCTAGCGATGACAGTGCATATCTACAGGCTAGTGAAGCCAATGCATATCTACAGGCTAGCGATGACAGTGCATATCTACAGGCTAGCGATGACAGAGCATATCTACAGGCTAGCAATGACAGTGCATATCTACAGGCTAGCGATGACAGAGCATATCTACAGGCTAGCGATGACAGTGCATATCTACAGGCTAGTGAAGCCAATGCATATCTACAGGCTAGCGATGACAGTGCATATCTACAGGCTAGCGATGACAGAGCATATCTACAAGCTAGCGATGACAGTGCATATCTACAGGATAGCAATGACAGCGCATATCTACCGGCTATTGAAACCAATGCATATCTACAGGCTAGCGATGACAGTGCATATCTACAGGCTAGTGAAGCCAATGCATATCTACAGGCTAGCGATGACAGTGCATATCTACAGGCTAGCGATGACAGAGCATATCTACAGGCTAGCGATGACAGTGCATATCTACAGGCTAGCGATGACAGCACATATCTACAGGATAGCAATGACAGCGCATATCTACAGGCTAGCGATGACAGTGCATATCTACAGGCTAGCGATGACAGTGCATATCTACAGGCTAGTGAAGCCAATGCATATCTACAGGCTAGCGATGACAGTGCATATCTACAGGCTAGCGATGACAGTGCATACACTCACAAGGAGACCACAGCCAGCTGAGGTGCAATCTTCTCCCACTCACAAGAACGACATCACAGGCAGCAGCAGTGCAAGCTTCTTACACTCACAAGGAGACCACAGGCAGCAGAGGTGCAAGCTTCTCACACTCACAAGAAGGACATCACAGGCAAGTGGTGCAATATTCGCACACTCACAAGGAGATCTCTGGCAGTACACACCACATGAACACACTCCATAACACATAGCAACAATACATTGGCATTTACAATGCCATTAGCTCAAACTCAAATAAATCCGAGCCCGATTGCATTTCTAATGCTTGTTATTTTATGCAACTGACAACCATTGACAAAGCCAATAGTTCTGGCTTGTAGGTGTAACGCTACTTGTTGAGTTATATATCTGGATGCAATGAAAGAAGCAGCAAATTACCAATCGGGAGGCACGCTATGCTATGTACAGATTTTTAGCTTAGGTGTTTTAAGCCATGCTCTTAATTACATTGACACCCCCTTTGGAGAGACCCCCCCAGTTTTTTCATCCCACTTAAAGCCCTGGAAACAACACCATGTCACAGTGGCACCGTGCATCATGCAGAACTTCCTCTTTTTCAGATTTCCCATGTACAGGAGCATAAGGAGCCCTCCCCCGCCCAACCCCTTGCTTTAGGAACTATAGCAGGGGTGAAGTCCTTGATGGGCCTCTTCTGTCTGCAACTCTGCAGACAGTATTTTGTTTGCTCTTGCTACATGCACAATTGTCACTATTGTCTGATGTAACGTAACGTTTGCTTTTGTAACATGCTGACTTGTAATTTTTCCTCATGTTTCACTACTGTTCCTATTGTAAAGCGCTCTGACACCTCCGGGTAAAGTCCACGCTATATAAAAATGCATAAAATAATTAGTGTGAAAAAATGAATAAGTGAAGGGATGGATGGATGGATTAGTGAAAGGGTGAATGGATGAATGAAATAGTGAATGGATGGATAATGAGAGAAAGAATGGACGGATGAGTGAGTGGACAGATGGATGAGAGAAGGTAAATACATGGATGTATGGGTGGAAGGGTAGATGGACGGGTAAATAGATGGGTGAGTCGATGGATGGATGAGTGAAAGGGTGGATGATAGGTGAGTGAATGGGTGGATGAGTGAACTGATGGGAGGATTTATGAATTGATATGTGAAAGGAAATGAATGGATGGATGGATGAGCAAAAGGGTGGCTGTAAGGCTGGATGAGTCAATGTAAGGGAGGGTAGATGGACAAAAGGGTGAATAGATGAGTGAAGGAGTAAATGGGTGGATGGATGAGAGAAAGGATGGATGGATGGATGGATGAGTGAAAGGGTGGAGGGATGAGAGAAGGGATGGATGGATGAGTGAAAGGATGGATGAGTGATAGGGTCAATGGATGGATTCATGAGTGAATGAGTAGATGGAAGGGTGCATAGAAGGATGGATGGCTAAGTGAAGGGGATGGGGAGAGAAAGGGGGATGGATGGATGGATGACTGAAAGGGTGAATGGGTGGAAGGATGAGTGACTGGGTGGATGAATGAGTAAGTGAAAGGATGGCTGAAAGGTTACATGGCTGGATGGATGAGTGGCTGAATGGATGAGTGGAAGAGTGAATGGATGAGTGTACGGATGGATAGGGTGAAAGGATGAATGGAGGGATAGATGAGTGAAAGGGTGGATGGAGGGATAGATGAGTGGAATGATGGATGGAAGGATAAATTATGGATAGGTTTGCAAATGGTTGAATAGTGATATGGATGGGCACACAGATGGAAGTACAGAATGAATGGTGAAAGATGTAATGATGGGTGAAAGAATGATTACATTTCCTATACATTGACTTTCACATTTTTATGAGTTATTGTCTCCATATAATGTGTGTGATGTAATGCACTCCAAAACCCTGTCCTACTTACTTGGGATGAGTAGCCCTAAAAAGAAATAAAATACACATGTGAGAGGATCTTTGTGAAGATGAGGTCACCATTGGAGGGTGGCTGAAGGCCGGACTTTCCAGACCGGGCATCAGGTGTTTCCCTGGGAGGCTGGAAAGGTGGGGTGGGGGCAGTTTTGTTACCACAAAAAGACCTTCACATTTGCTCAAAGCTGCACGCATACTGAAAACCCATGAAGTACACGTGTCTTAACCTAATATAAACTTATTTTCACTTGTACTTAAGTGGTTTTCTATTTACTTATATAATGTCCTGAATTTGTACACTCACTGTGCTGAATTTGCACCTATGCCAGTGGGTCACTCTACCAGCATACCAGGATTGGCCCAAGGGCCACACAACTACTATCCTTCAGCAAACCCTTCAAACCAGTGTTATTTTTGTATTCTTATCTAGATGTTATGTTCTGATTGCTGCTGCTTAGCAACTGAAGCTTCTACTCCTGGAATCCAGTATGTGGAGACCAGTAGGAGGCGGCTGAAGTTGTAGGAGCAGCTGTTGGGGGTTGTTCCTTTGATCTTCAATAAAGCTTATTATTTCATCTTCCTGGAGTTGCATCCTTATAAAAATGACGACGAGGATGGGATCTCAATTTCGTCATAGAAGGTGATGCGGAGAAGTTTTTTTTTCTTTTTACCAGATTTTTTTTTATCTCCCCTCGAGCTTTGGGAACAATTGTTTTTTTTTAATTGAAGACCCCCAGCAGCAACCTGCTTTACAAGGAGACATCGCTCTACGATCTGCAAGCAATTCTACTTACATTTTGGTGCTGTGTCCGGAGCTGCGTGTCATTTGTAGTTGCTGCGCTCTTTGAGGACTGCTGTAGTGTATGGAACAGAGATTCGGCTGTGCGCTGGCCAGATGTGTCGGTTTTCGTTTTTTTGGGGGGATGTTGTATGAATTCCTGACACCTTATCTGCCCCGTAAGATGCGCGAAGACAGCAGTGCATCTTTTGAAAGTTGAAGGCTACTCAGCGCGGTTCGGAATGCTGAGCGCGAGTGCCTGAGCTTCAGCCATTTCCCTTGCAACTTCCTTTTCAGTGCGCTGCATTGCTTTGCATCACGTGACAACGTGATCACGTCGGGTCACGCATACGTGCCGCCATTTTGGTTTTCTTAAGCTTGTCGGTGTGTTGCCAACCACCTTTCATTTGTGCCAACCACAAGTCTTCTTTGCAGTTAAAACTTTCAAATTTCGTCGTTTGGACATTGTTTTTGACTTTGTAATTACGCTTTCACACTAGTTTATAATTGTTTAGCGTTTATTCATCACCTACAACGTACAAATTACCTGCAAAGCATTTTTGGTCATTTTTCTTGATTTTTTGTTACATTCACCAAATTTTATTTTCTCACTCTACATTGTTCTCGAAAGGATTGCAATTTGTATAATGACTTCTCAAGGCATCGCACCACCTCCCACCTTTCTACAAGATCCAGGTACACCTCCTATGAACTAGGAAGACTGGAATGAATCCTTTATAACCTATTTGGAAGCGATTGGGGGCGATGATTACATTCCTAATAGGAAATTAGCAATTCTTAAACATCATCTGGGAGTGGAAGGAAGGAATGTATTAAAGACTCTTCCTAAACCTATTATTAATTCAAGAATTGAAGACAATGGGTCTGGTGAAGAAGGTTCTGGTGAAGGTTCTGATAATTTTGAAGAAGATTCGTATGAGATTGCTTTGACTTTGCTTGAAGAGAATTATGGTAAAAAGTTAAGCATTGTTGTTGAAAGGCACACATTTGTTTCACGGAAACAGATTAATGGGGAAAAAATTGAGCAATATGTGGCTGCTTTAAGGAAATTAGCTATTACTTGCAGATTCAAGGATCTCAGAGATGAGATAATAAGAGATCAAATGATCAATGACACGAACAACAAAAAGATCCAAAAAAAGTTACTTGATTTAGGTGATCCCACATTAGAAAAAGCCATTAGCATAGCAAAGCGTATAGAAAACACTACGTTATATGTGAAGGAATTATCTATCTCTGATTCTAAAATAGAAAACAAAGTCACAAATGTATGCAGGATTGTTGCCAAGACTAAGAAGGGTCATGTTAGTGAAGAAGTCAAACCTGTGGTGAAACAGAAAAATGTCTCATCCTCTTTTAATAATTTATGCTATAGGTGTGGACGTAACAGACACTCCCGATGCTATACATTGTCCTGCATCCAGAAGCAGGTGTTATAAATGTAAAAGGATAGGACATTATTCGAGAGTATGTAAGTCTTCCAATAACTTTCGAGCTAAACCTGTTATTAATGCTATCGAGGAAAATGTGGATGAGGGTGGAGTAGATAGCGATGTCGAAGTATATATGATTGAGGAGATTGATGATATTGCTAACAACTGTGAGGATTATAATCCTCCTAAGTGTGAAATTGTTGTTGATGGGAAAACAATTAGCAATGTGGGCTGATTCCTGATCCCCTTTCACTATTTTCAACAAACATGTGTGGATTGAGTTAGTCACTTCGGAGTTCAGATGTCAACCTGTGGGTTACTGAGGGCAAAAATTACCGGTGATTGGTTACTTTGAATCCACAATCAAGTTTCTGGACCGGGAAGCAGAAGCTAAATTGTATGTAGTAGAAAAGGGGAAGTCCTTGTTGGGGTGGAAGGATCAGAGAGCCTGAAACATCATTCTGAATCCTAATCATCCCATGCAAGTATTGTTAACTGAGGGAGATAATAGTAGTAAGTGGGTGTCAAAATGTCCTAGTCTTTTTAAAGAAGAGTTGGGATGTTTGAGGAAGTTTAGACATCGAATCGTTTTAAAAGACAATGCTTTACCTAAGGTACACAAAGTCCGGAATGTGCCTCTGGCATTGAGGATTCCATTAAAAAAAGAATTGGACAGGTTATGCACTGAAGGCATAATAGAACCAATAGAAGCTTCGGAATGGCTCAGTCCAACCGTTATCGCACACAAACCCAATGGCAGCATTCGTATGTGTGTTGATTTAAGACATCTTAATGAAAATATTTGGGTTGATTGTCATCCCCTTCCCAATATAAATGAAATGTTGGCCACTGTGGATAATGCTAAATGTTTCTCCACTTTAGATCTCTCAAGTGCATACCATCAGGTGTTATTACAACCAGAATCCAAGCATCTAACATCATTTATCACACCTGAAGGGGCATTTCAATTTATTTGTATGCTGTTTGGGTTGGCATCTGCCTCTGCAGTTTTTCAACGCATTATGCAAGGTGTTCTTAAGGACATGGCCAACATTTTAGTTTTTCAGGATGATATCCTAGTCTGGGGAAAGGACAGGAAAGAACATGATGAGATTTTATCGTTAGCTTTGAGCAAGTTGGAACTAGCGGGTTTGACTATCAGTCTCAAAAAATGTAAATTTGCCCAAGCTGAAGTAGATTATCTCGGTCACACTTTAAGTCAAGATGGTATCAAACCCAAGTTTAAACTTGTGGAAAATCTTGAGAAAGCTCCTATTCCTCAAAACAAAGACCAATTAAGATCATTTTTGGGATTAGCCGAATATTATTCAGATTTATTTGTAACTTTTCTAATTGTTTATTTCCTTTAGGTGAACTGATGAAAAAAAAATGTAAATGTTATTGTAGGAAGGTGGATATCTGACTATGGTTGCCCCCAACTTTTTGCCTGGTGTTTTGCTGGTTTTTCGACTTAGTTGACCTGGGGCCCTGCTATTCAGGACCCCAGGCCCACTGCTCTCTCTGTAAAATGGATTCCATGTACTCTAGGTACATATCTAATTGGATACTGAGTCACCTTATCAGTCCCTGTACAGTGTTCCTTAGGTACGCAGGGCATAGGTGCACCCAGGGCCTACCAGGGGCTGCAGCATGTATTATGCCACCCCTGGCTGGCCATCCAAATCTGACACAACTGGCTGATCAATCAGCTGGGGCAAGGTGGTGTAATCACCCTTTGCTTTAGATATAGTATCCCTATATCTAACCCTAAAATGGACACATATCCTCCTATCAGTCACTCCTATGGCAGGCCTTATCAATCCTGAAGGCAGAGTGGTTGGAATTATGTGAGATGGTGCTCTAGCATGAGCTGAGCCTGTCTGCAGCTTTCGGAACCATGTCCTTTAGCTGTTTCCATGATAACGCTATACCATATACTCTTAAGTGCATTATAATCCTCGCGGTTATTGCTCACTTTGGTTTAGCATTATCAAAACATGTCGAGTAAGGTGTCATACGAATTGGAATACTACCCCCTCGCCAATTTTGGCGACGGGGGTAGCATTCCACCCTTCTAGAGGGACACGACATGTATGTAACTGTGAACCCCGGTTAAAGTTAACTCGAGCCTCAGCATCACAAAATGGATGCTGCCACCGCAGACACAAGTCTGACCTCCTGCTGCTGGGAGTCCTTCCAGCGAGGGAGGCTTGGAAAAAGGGTTTCCTGCCTTGGGAGGTGCTAGCACCACCCCACACAGGATTTTGTGTATTAGGTAGGACAGGGCTGAAAGGAATGAGACATGCCTGGGGCACACAAGGTACACTGGTCTAAACCAGTTCCTGGGGCACTCCAGCCCCAGAGCTGGAGCAAGACCGGACAAAGGAAAGGGGGTGTAACCCCCCCCCTTCCTGGTCCCACCCAGAGGAGGAACCTAGTCGTAGTGCAGCTCCCCTTTAGCCGGATAAAGGTAGGAGCTGGTCCCATTCCAAATTAGATTATCCTGATCAACTTTACAAGAAGAAACTCTGGACTTCGACGTTCTGCTCCACAGAAGACTGAAGAAATCTCCCTTGTGGGCAAGGAGTGTCCACCCTGCACAAGCAGGCACCATCAGCGTACAGCGGCTTCCCATTGTCGTCTTCCTGCAAGGATCCAGACTTCAGAGCCCGACGAGACCCGGATTCCCAGACCTCTCCGACCTCTACCCACATCTGCAGCACAGCTGAGACCCGTGGGTGCGACGAGACACGTGGGACCGGCCATCTTGAAAGAAGCAGCACTTCGCTCCAGCACGACTTCAGAGGCATCCTCGTCCAAGTGCTTTGGGGACTGAGAAGCCCCAACCCCGAGCAGCTCCTGCACCGAAGACCAGCCCTCCAGCATCCACGAGATCTGCGTGGGGCCCTTCTGCCTGTTTGCTGCTCGACGCGTTGTCTGGTCACTTGCCCGCTGGCTAGTGGCCTCCTAGACAACGAACTCCGACAACTTCACTGCTGGCCTGGTTGCTCCAGACTGGCCCTTGTTCCCTTCCAAAAGAGGAGCACCCCGGACTCTCCTGGTCCACTCCAGACGCCGTTTTCACTCACCGCGTGGGTTGCGTTTGCCAAGGCCTCTTGAACCCGAATCCGGAGACGACACCGCCGACAGTGAGAGCCTGTGTGGGACAGCTCGTGCCTCCATCCTGATCGTCAAAGACACCACCTGGTCCACGTGGCTGCAGAGACAAGCGTCCACCTTCATCTGATCGCGACGACAACATCTGGTTCCACTCCTGGTTCCACTCCAGTCACTGGCTAGTGACTTTGAACATTGTCCCCTCTGCTTTCAGGTTCTTCTCTTCACTGATCCACCCTTGGATCGCACCGGACATCTTCCTCCTGACCGCCTGCAGCATCTTTTCCTCCAGGCTCCATAGACTCCAACGACGGAACCCGACACGACTTGGCACCTATGCACCAGCAGCCCGTGGGTGAGGTAACATGAGCATCTCGGTGCTAAAGGGTAGCTTGACTCTCCTAGTGTCCAGTTCCACAGTCGTTTTTGTCCTATCTAGTCAGGGACGCCCGTACTCACCTTTTCTTAAAACTGTACTGTCCATAGACGTTTGTACGCATCTCGCGTGTGAGTTCACACTCTGCACACGCGTTCCGTGGGCCTCCTAGTACTTACCTCAAGTTAGTATAGCGTGGTCCCAGCGGTCCTACAGCCTCTGGACAGCTCCATTCCTTTGATTGACTTTCACATTCCACTTACTTAGTATATGGTTTGTCGTGCCCCTAGGGCACCATTGTAAATCGTGCAACTTAAACGTATTTTTCCTAAGAGTTTGTCATGTGCTCAGCCCTCTGGCCTCATAAAGAGTTCAGAGGTGTATGTTAGTTAATAAATACTTGTTTATTTTCATAACAACCTGTGTGGTGTCCTTTCACTTGGTATTCAAGGGGTTATATGTGGTAAAACAACTGGCTTCACATGCCAAAAGAGTTTAGCCTAAAGACTGCTTTGTCCATGCTACCGTTAGGATAGCTGGTCTATAAGGTTGACTTACAACGAATCACCATAAGGGTTGTTTGGACTGATACAAGGTGATCACTAGAACTAGTGAGCATCATATATCAGGCCAACTTCTCACAGTTATGTGGTCAAACAAATGTCAATATGCTTTTGAAGAAATTAAGAAAGCTGTTGCAAATGCTGTTGCTTTAAAGCCTTTTAACATTAATGACAAATGTATTATAGTGACTGATGCTAGTGGTTATGGTTTGGGCGCAGTACTAATGCAAATCCATGATGGTAAAGAAAGGATAATTGCATTTGCCTCCAGAACTCTTAAAGGGGCGGAGAGTACTTATTCAACCATCGAGGAAGAAGCTTTAGCATGTTGGTGGGGTGTGCAGCACTTTCGTAATTTTATCTGGGGAATGTCTTTTGAACTTCACACAGATCACAAACCACTAATTGACATTTTTTACACATCTGGAGCAGCCAAGGCTACACCACGCATAGCCAAGTGGATTTGCCGGTTACAAGAGTATAACTTTTGCATCAAATATGTACCTGGGGTTAGGAATATCAATGCGGATTGTTTGTCACGTCTTCCCGTGGATAAAGTTGGTGAGGAGAGTTTTGATAATGATGAAGAAGATTGGGTTGTGGCCAAATTAGAGGAAGTGTGTCAAGCCATAGATGAGTCAGATTGGAAAGTGGCAATTTCGGATGATGAGGTAATTAAAAAAGTAATTGAGTGTCTTCCGTCAAAAGATGGGTGGAAGTCCCATGTAGACTTTTTTTTTTGAAAAACCTTTATTGTAGCATTCAATAAAAATATAAGCATGGGCCTACAACTGCAGGGGCCGGCCGCTAAACAAAATTAAGACCCCCTATATCACAGTACGACACAGCTCATCAGCCGACAACCCTGAGGTCCGGCAGCGATTCAGGATAGAACTTGTATTAGAATGCACAACTGAGTCCCAGGATGAGACAGAGGTTCCATTTTATATTATTTAAGAAAGGATCAGGTGCCATACAATCAAACAGAAGAATACGGGGGACAGGGTAAGAGACAGGATATGCACGTAATAACCGCTATAATGGAACATTGGTGCCAAAGCATATGGATCGGTGCAAACGACAATACAATATACATTCAATGTTGAGCGCGAGTTCTCAGGGCCAGCCCACCCGGAATCAGGATATCATGAAAAGCATAAGCACTAAATACAAGTACACAATAAGAATCCGAATGATTCGCAAGCTATACTGATCCTTTAAGGAAGGGAAAGGGAAGGAATAAAAGGCCATAGAAATAAAAAAGGGCAAAATTAAAAACCCTTTCCAACCCCCACCCTGCACCCCTACAATTGGCTACAGCCTGACCCCACTAGCAGCGTGCCTGTTGCCCCTAATAACTAAACCCCTAAAAGTAGGAAAAAGAATGGAGGAGGGCTTATCCGTTTGGGCTCCCAGCCCCTTTAGTCCCCCTGCCAGAAACAGACACCCCCTATCACTAAAAGACCAACATATGACAACACTTATAGAAGAAATTAGGGGGCAACGTAATACACCGCCCAGCCTTTTAGATCAAACAGTTGCAGGTCGAACATCCGTAAAAGCCACTCCAACCCGTCCCGACCTAGTTGATCTTAGCCTTGGCCCTTCCGAACCAGCACACAAACCCCCCCAGCGAGACCCAAAGGCACACAAAGGAGTAATAGACGAGAAGGGAGTCATCAAGAATCAATCTATGGCGACTCGTAGGCAGTGAGCCCACAAGAATTTCAGACGCAGAAGAACTCTCCCTCCTAGATGGACAGTCCCAATGTATCTTGCCCAGGAGTCGTAAAGTCACCAAGAAAGGAGAAGACGACCACAAAATGAATGGAAAGTCAAGAACAAAAGTCTCCGGGAGGGGAACGCCTTTCGATACCTCCAAAGTCGATAGTGGTGGAAGGTTCGGCAATACACTGACGACCTAGGGAACACCTTCCTCCAGGGCACCATCCAATGGTTTCAATACTTGCTTCCTCACGGGGTTCTCGAACGGAGTCAAAATGGCCACGGTTTGAATGGCTGCAGATTGCTGTTCCAACAGTAAGGCTGGGTCCGGTTCCACCAGGAGCATCTCAGATAGGCGCGTGTCCAATTTGCACAATGAGACATCCACATGTGAATGAAACACCCAAATTTCTGCCAATATTGACCTCAGCGATGGCTTAAGCACCGTTCGATCCATAATCCCATGCCTGACACCAATCACAATCACCTCCCCGGGTGAATCTGGCATCCTCGGGGGGGGGACAAACAGGATCACGAACGTGCAGATGCGGAGGGTGACCAGTCTTTATTCGCATCCACGGTCAACCCGGTTAAGGCCACAGGCCAGAGACCCTGACCCACCGAACCCCGGCGGGCCCAATACCGGGTCCGCGGGACGGGGACCCCCACCCGCAGCCAACAGCAAGCAGAGTCACTCCTCCATCGATGCTGAGCAATAGAAACGATCGCAGCCAAATTCGGGCTTAAACAAAGCCTCCACTCCGATTGACCGGACCCAGCCTGAGTCTCCCAGCCGATGTTGTTGCACTGCAGCCCGGCTGTGAAAGTACTCGAGGCCCCGGCTTCACCGCTGGAGTAGGCCACAATCTTCAACTCGATGGAACTTCGTCAAACCAGCCAATAAAAGTTCCCGGATTTCACCATCGGAGTGCGGAACAGTTCATGCACACAGAGGCTAGGCGTAAAATCAGGATAATGTACAGGATATTGTGGCGGGATACGGAGGTCGGTGGAGCCGGGAGCCTAAGCAGCCATCTTGTTTGCTGACGTAGCTCCTCCCCCTTGTAGACTTAATTACGTATAAAGAAGTTTGGAATGAGTTGTCGTTTGCGAATGGCATTTTAAGAAGAAATGACAAGTTGGTGGTTCCTTCTTCTATGAGATCTAGACTATTACATCTGTTACACGAAGGTCATGGTAGGCATGTCAGCCATGAAAAGGAAGGCTAGGGGGGATTTTTGATGGCCGGGAATGGACAGGCATATGGAAAGGTTTGTGAGGGGTTGCGTCGAATGTTCTCGGAGTGATAAGACCCACATAGTGAAGGAGGCCACCATTCATCATATGGATTGACCGAAACTTCCTTGGGAGAGATTGGCAATAGATATTTGTGGTCTGTTTGACATTCTTGGAGTTGCCAGCAGATTTGCCATTGTATTAATGGATTACTTCTCTAAATGGCCTGAAGTCGCATTCGTGAGGGAGATCAAAACGGACATTATAATTGACTTTCGTGAGGAAATTTTTAGGCAGGAAGGTTGTCCTGCTGAGATTTTATCAGATAATAGACCTCAATTTACTTCTGATGAGTTCAGTTGTTTTCTCAAGACTTGGGGCATTAAACATTTGAAGACCCTGGTTTATCATCCTTGGGGTAATGGTCTTATTGAACGCTTTAAGAGTGTTTTGGGCGAATGTATACAAATGGCTATTTACAATCACAGGGATTGGACGTGTTTAGTAAAAAAGATGTTGTGGAATTACAGAACCACGCCACACTCTGTTACTGGTGAAACACCTTTTTGTTTACTCAAAGGTAGGATTCCCTGTTCCATTACGGTTCCCGCGTGTATGGGCAGATGTGGCAGGAAAATTATTGATGACAAGGCTATAAAATCTAAAGTTGAGTTTTATCAAAGTTCCTATGAAGGCAGACATAATCTCAAGTTACACAAAGATTCTCAACAGTTTATTGTTGACGTTTATGTGAGAGTGAAGTTGGGAACGTCACATCACAAGGGTAGTTCTAAGTTATGTGATCCCAAGAAGGTGGTATGCATAAAAGGTAATCTTTTGAAACTTTCAGATGGCAAGCTGTGGAATGCCAATCATCTGTCAAAATGCAATGACACTGAAGTTTGTGTGTGGCTATCCAAGGATTTGAATAGTCCTGTTGTGAGGGAGGGTGACCATAGTTCTGTGGGAAGTAATGGTGCCAAGGGTGTGTCTAAGACTCCTAAGGTTTCTTCTATAATCAAATCTACAATCAGACCACTGAGTACTCGTGCCAAGAGTGTCCCTAAAAGATTTCAAGATTATGCTTGTGGATAATCCTATTTTTTTTTATTTTTTTTTTAAAGAAGAAGGATATGTTGTATTCTTATCTAGATGTTATGTTCTGATTGCTGCTGCTTAGCAACTGAAGCTTCTACTCCTGGAATCCGGTATGTGGAGGAGGCGGTCGAAGTTGTAGGAGCAGCTGTTGGGGGTTGTTCCTTTGATCTTCAATAAAGCTTGTTATTCACCTTCCTGAAGTTGCATCGTTATAAAAGTTATCATTTGTTTTCTCTATCTTACTATTCTTTTCTTTTCTTTCCTCTTGCAGGTGTTTTTATTTATCTTTTGTGGGATCAATTATTTTTACCAAAATGTAATACAAATGAATTGACATGAGCAGGTTATTGAGAAAGCCGTCAACAGTCAGCTCGCCGCCTTCCTCAAAGCCAACAAATCCCTCGACCCCTCACAGTCCGGCTTCCGAGCCAAACACAGCACCGAAACCGCACTCATCGCAGCAACAGACGACATCCGAACTCTACTGGACAACGGAGAAACAGCTGCCCTCATCCTACTTGACCTCTCCGCAGCCTTCGACACAGTCTGTCATAGCACTCTAATACAACGCCTCAGCAACATCGGAATGCAAGGAAAAGCATTGGACTGGATCATCTCGTTCCTCGCCGGAAGAACCCAGAGAGTCCGACTCCCCCCTTTTAGATCAGAGGGCACCGAAGTCATCTGCAGCGTACCACAAGGATCATCACTCAGTCCCACCCTCTTCAACGTATACATGAGTCCCCTCGCATCCATCGCACGCCAACACAACCTCAACATCATCTCCTACGCAGACGACACCCCGCTGATCCTCTCCCTCACCAAAGACCCAAACACCGCCAAAACCAACTTACACGAAGGAATGAAAGAAGTAGCCGAGTGGATGAAGAACAGCCGTCTAAAACTGAACTCGGACAAAACGGAAGTCCTCAGCTTAGGATCATCCCCCTCCACCTGGGACGACTCATGGTGGCCACGAGCCCTGGGAACCGCACCCATACCTACGGACCACGCACGTAACCTGGGCTTCGTCCTGGACTCCTCCCTCTCGATGACCAAACAAGTCAATGCCGTCTCATCCGCATGCTTCAACATCCTACGCATGCTCAAAAAAATCTTCAGCTGGATCCCCACCGAAACAAGAAAGACAGTCACCCACGCACTGGTCACAAGCCGACTGGATTACGGAAACACCCTTTATGCCGGAACCACAGCCAAACTACAGAAAAAACTCCAACGCATCCAAAACGCCTCAGCTAGACTCATACTGGACATCCCCCGTCAAGCTCACATTTCCGGTCACCTGAAAGACCTCCACTGGCTCCCCGTCAACAAGAGAATAACGTTCCGTCTCCTCACCCACGCACACAAAGCCCTCTACGACCTAGGACCCGAATGCCTCAACACGCGACTGTCCTTCTACACCCCCACCCGCCAACTACGATCATCCAATCAAGCCTTTGCCGCAATTCTGCGCAGCCGTAGATCCACCATGGGGGGAAGAACCTTCTCCTACTTAGCGGCCAAAACCTGGAATTCTCTCCCCACCCACCTCCGCCTTGTACAGAACCACCTCTCCTTCAGAAAGCAACTTAAAACTTGGATATTCGATAAGTAAAGTACCCCCCCTCCCCCAAGCGCCTTGAGACCCTCTGGGTGAGCAGTGCGCTATACAAATTTCCGAACTTGAACTTATTAAGGTTTATGTATTATTTATAATATTGGTCATATTTATTCTTTTTTATTAATTATTTATTGTTCAAAATGTTTTTTATGTATTGCAGCTGTAGTACCTTATTTAAACTCTCTTGTTTGAACAAAAAAACAGTGTTATCCATGTATTAATTAACACAATTAAGTCCTGCTAAGTATTGTTTATTCCATTCCAGAAAATGACAAAGTCCCAGAATTCAAAGGAAAAACCCCGGACTGGAGTGCTATGTTGGCAATTAATAGATTGTGAAAATTACGGTACTTTATCAACATAGTGTTAGGCAGCCGTGTTTTTCTGATAAAATTCGCTGAACAAAATTAGTTCCGGACGACTCTATGTTGTGAACCCGTCTCGCCAAAACGCACTACTTTAGACGCGCACTGACACGAGACGGCGTGACCTGTCGCGTGACACGTCCTGCCCTGGGCTGGCTTGCATGAGTTCACTTCACTGAACCTGCTGCCCGTATCGCTCCGCCCTCGCCGCTCCTCTATGGCTACTCTTTGACAGACAGCTGGTACAGTACGTGATGTCACGCGGGTCACGTCGCCTGACCCCTGCGAGCCGCAACGGCCACGGCTTGACGCTAGAGGGCGGCCTCCTGACGCCTGGGGTGACGGCGCACGCCGCCGCCACGCGCCAGCAGGGGAGGTAGACGGTACTTTCATGATGGCGACGGCGCGCGGAGGCAGCGGCCGTTAAGAGGGCAGGACCCAGCCGCCGCTGTCATGATGTGAGGAGGGGCGATGATAGGCAGGGAGAGTGAACACCGTAATAGGGAGGGGGCGCACCGCGCCCTAGGAACACGTTCCCGGACTCGTGCTGCCCCCCCTCTGCCCCTCGTAAGATGGCGGCCGGGCGGCGCCAGTGCACGGTGCGGGCGCAGCCTGTGTACAGTAGGGGCCGTGGGGGAGGGAAAGGGGCGGGGACAGCGGGGTATCCGGCAGAAGCAGCGGGGGAGCTGTGCTGACAGCCCGAGCCCGCCGGAGACATGAGGGACAAGGGCAGCCGCAGGAAAAAGGGCAGGACCTGGGCACAGGCGGCCAAGACGGTAAGAGGCTGCAGCGGGGTGCACCTGTGAGTGCTGCCGGCTGGGAGAAGGATATCTAGATTGCTGTCAGAGAGCAGAGAGAGCTCTCGGCTCTGCAGCCAGCTGGAGAGGAAGCGCTCCTGGGTGCTGTCAACAGGTGGGCGGGGCCAGACACGGGCCTGTCAACAAGTTGTAGGAGCAGCTGGGGGTTCTGAAAGTAGGAGTTAGAGGTGGTCAGGGGTGCTGCTAGAAAGGCAGATAGCACCCCAAGGATGCCTATATCGGATTTGAACATTTCCTGACAAGTGCTGCCAGCAGGTAGAAGCAGACGCCCATAGTCCTTCCACTGTTCGTACGGGCAGACCACGGGATCTGACAACAAGTGCGGCAGTTAACTCGGCGGTGTTTTACCAGCAAGGGCCGCCAGGGTTGCCACGACAGGTGTTAGGGGGGTTCCCAAGGGTCCTGTCAGCAAATGGAAAGAGGCAATCCGTGGTTGTGTAGTGGTCACTGCAGGATGGGGGGAGCATAGAGACGTGCTGACACCAGGATTTTTTTGTGGGGAGGGGGAGAGCTGCTATGAGGTGGCAGGCTGGTGTGGTGTAAGTCATAGTGGAGTAAGCAACCAACAGTGATGCCAGCAGGAGAAAGTATTCCCTAGAGTGCAGTGAACAGGTGCGAGGGAGCTTTTTGTGCTGCTTATAGCAGGTGTGTGTGGATCTTTCATTGGTGCTGACACTATGCACCTACGGTTGCTGCCAGCAGGAACATTGGACATGCAGAGGTGCCACCAGCAAGGAAATAAGAGTTGCTTCAAGCAGAAGAATGGGAAGCTCCAAGAGCCACAGCTAGTGGTCAGTGAGGATTGCTGTTTTTAAACAATCAATCAGAGATTTGTAGACCATACTAACCCTGAAGGGTATCCAGGCGCTTGCGTGTGGTTGAGCTACTGGACAGACAGGTTATGTTATGTTATGTTAATTTCGATTTATATAGCGCCAAATCACCGACAGGTCTCTTAGCACTTTCTTTGGGAACCCGTCCTGGCTTTCCCTGCGAGATAACCCCTACTGGGCATCCCCAAGGTGAAGACCAGGCATCCCATCGCGGGGGGCCGTTGTGGAGATTAAGCAAGCTATTGCCCAGAGTTGCAGAGTGTGAACCCATGATTCGAGTAGGCACCGAGGCGAGAATTATCGAGTCCGTGGACATTTTGAGCTCAAGACCCTGCCGCGTCGGGAATTGAACCCTGGTCCCGGGTCTGACCTCTGCATCAGGGTCTGCCTCCTCTAACCAGTGCGCCACACTTCTCCACGTTTCTCCAGGTTTTGAGTCTACTTCTGAAATCGGCTAGGGGGGGGGGGGTGGTAGATGTTCTGAGGTGGGGAGGTCGATGTTCTGAGGTGGGGAGGTCGTTCCAGGCTTTGGGTGTGAGATAGGAGAAAGAGCATCTGAAGGATGCGGTGGCAAGGGCCAGTGCGGCTGACTGCAAGTGTCTGGTGGGGTGGTGGAAGGTTGGGCGGTTGTTCAGGTAGTCTGGGCCTGTGTTGTGGAGGGTTTTGTAGATGTGCGTGAGCAGCTTAAAGTGGCATCTCTTAATACACTCAGGTTTGTTGCCAACATGACAGCTAGGCACCATATATGAGTGTGTCTCTTGAAGGTACTGCTGTCAAGGAGGTGGTGACCTTGTAGCCCTGATGGCATTACAGATGTGGTGCACAGCTCCTGTGAGCACGAGATGTTTGTATCCACAAGTAGTGTTCAGAGGGAAGGGGGCATCTGATAAGGGTAACATGGATGGGTGATGTTTCCACTAACATGGAGGATAGAGTGACAGGATACCTGAGAGATACTGTTATGTTATGTTATGTTAGTATGAATTTGTTGAGCGCACGTTCACCCTGGGGTTTCCTGGTGCTGTGTACCGCTGGGGAACCCGTCCTGGCTTTCCCTGTGAGATGGTCCCTATTGGGTATCCCCAAGGTGAAGCCAGGCATCCCCGTCAGCGAGGGGGCCGTTGTGGAGATTAAGCAAGCTATTGCCCAGAGTTGCAGCGTGGGACCCATGGTTAGAGTGGCACCGAGGCGAGATTTATCGAGCCCGCTGACATTGGTTCCGTAACCTGCCGCGTCGGGAATTGAACCCTGGTCCCAGGCCGACCTCTGCTTCTGGGTCTGCCGCCTCTAACCGGTGAGCCACACTTCTCCACAAACAGGGCACAAGATATGTTGTTGCCCTAAGTTTTATGTAAATTCAGGAATGTTGGGAGGGAGGAAGTGAGTGATGAAACTCCCTGACGGAGTTCCCTGTAATTTTCTTCTCTTGAAGGCGCGGATGTTGTTGAGGGTTAACATTTCTGGTAAGGTTTAAGGGATGCTCTGGAGTCCGGAAAGGGGCAATGTTCGGTGAAGGCAACATGGCTGGTCTGCCACCGACAGATGAGTCTGGATGCACTGAGGTGATTGGGTGCTAAACATTTAGAATTTTTGCTAGAGGCGTTGCTAAACTAGAGAGAGTAATGGACTGTTACAGTGCTCCTATGAAGGATTCTAAACTCTGTCCGGAATTATGCTATAATGCAGGATGTACGTCCACTGAGAGTACTGGAATCCTTGAGGTGGGTGGAGGAATGGGCTTGCTGGGAGAATAGGTGGAATTTGTGTTGCTTGAGATACTATTTGGAACTTGAGATTGCTGGATATTATTCTGGTTTTGTCATGAAGAATGTTGGGCACTTAGAGCTGTGGTAAGAGGGGGCTTAGTAGACTTCAGCCACCAGAAAGTGTGAAAGCATGGTAAGAATTGTGATGCTTGTTGGATTCCTAGAGGTGCTTCCAGCCAGTGATGTTAGATGATGTAGTCTGGGATGTTCTGCAGGATTTTCTGCTACGTGACCAATCTGTAAATACTGCTTAAGTGGAATTGGTGGCTTTCCCGAAAGACTTGGGGATTTGTACTAGGCTCATAAAGATGTTCATTTGAGAGGTTTTATTGTTGGTTTCCTAAGGTTTTACCAGAGAATGGCGAGTGATAGAGAACGGAGTAGAAGGCAGGCCTCTTAACTGAAAAATCTGTATTCTGGAAGATGCCTCCATGGCTAGAACAACACCATATTGGACAACTACCTAGGATTCCATCAGCAAATGAGTCCCCATACAAGAATGTGCCAAATGTTGCCCCCTCTAATGCATCAAAATCTTTGAACATGGCCTGTGCTAGATTTCTGGAGTGGCGGGGGAAGCTGATATCAGGTTTTGTCCTAGCGTCTTGGCCCATGCGATGTTGAGAATTGCTGAATCGCTCCATAAGACCTATCTGAAAAACTTTCCGTGTCATACCCCATTGGATCTTCGAACGTTTGAATTATTTTGCACTTTGCATTAACACATTGAACTCAGATTCTTGAAATCCATCCTGCAATCTTGCTCTCTTTGGTGGGTTTTGATCCTTGTGTTGTGAGCCTATCTGGTGTACAATGTGTTTATAATCTATTCAGTCTACCCTCTACTGTCACCTAGAGGGAGTGAAAAACCATTGCCACTGACCCTAGAGACAGGGTCCAATAGAGTCCCAAAAAATACAAGCCTGAAGTCCACAATATGTCCATCTCTTCTTGCATGGTTCCCTCTTCTCAGAGTTTGTCCCTTGTGCAGGGCTTTAAAAGTCAAAAGTCCTAGAAGAGTAGCATCTATGTTCAATCCAGAGATGTCACTTCAAAACACCACCCCTGACAGACATCTGTCTTCCTGGTGCAGCCCACATGATTTTCCACCACCTGAACAGTATCATAAGATTTTTGCTAGATGTCAAAATCAAGTTTTGGTTTGCAAGACCTCTCACTTGGGTCTTAGCTCTGCTCTTAATTGATATTTTAAAGCAGTTGTTTTCTCTTCCAGATTTCAAAGGGAGCCCTTTAGGTAGCTGTTAGCAGAGGTCTTCTGTCTTCCTAATGTCAAATTTGAGAAGTGCATCTCAGGCTGGTCAATGAGATTGTGGTTAACAAGACCAAGCAGACTTCGCCCCCCCCCTTTCCTCTGTCAGGAGAAGGATAATCTGCCCCCCAAACAAAATGTGCTTATTATCTGGGCAAAGCTTTGATCTACGTGCTGGCCTGCAGAGTAATTAACTTGACCCAGCAAGGTAGTTCAAAGCCCAAATCCCAGTAAAGCTGGATCAAGAAACTATTACAATAACAAAAGTACTTGAAGAAGCTTAAATGTGGCTAAATCAATATTGTATTTGTGCATGTTTTCAAACATAGGGAATATTATCTCTGTATGTTGAGCCAATGTGGAGTCAATATTTTGAAGCTTCTTTCGTATAGTGTGAGTATAATAAAGCATCACATCTTACAGTAATGTACTGTTGACCCAGTCTAGTGAACATGACATTGGGATATTTCTTCTTGGATGCCAAATTAAATTAGAAGACCTGTGAGACCATCATTAATTTAGTCAACGTCTGCAATGGGCTACAGATGCATAGATACCAGCCTGAGATACAGTGTAGTCCTAGTTGTTAAGCGTGCCCATATGTGTGCATACCAGTTCTTGTGCATCCAGGACATTTATCCTAGATTCACAACAGCAGGCCTTATTTTTACAATAGTTACTTTTTACAAATAGTTTACAATGGATGAAACTCGGTTAATGAAACTCATGATGGAGGTCCAAATACCTGAGGTCCAGAATCAAAAAATATAACCCCTTTCACATATCTTTACTTGCACATTTTGTTGAAAACCCCTCCCTAAAGATCCTTTAACTCACTTCTGGACCAGAGTTATTTTCAAAACTTTGCAAGTAGGTGTTCACCTCTTTTATGGACAGCTACTTACCGTATTTGTTTTACAGCACGCTCAGTGTCGTTTGTTGAAACATGCTTCTCTTCAGTGTCTGCTTGAACCCTAAAGATTTAAATATTAAAATGTGAAAAATTATATTTAACAAAATAGTTCTCACGTGTGGAAATACCAAATATATGTATGTTTTCGTAGATCGTGAGCTCCACAGGAATTTATGTTAAGTTTGTGTCAGCACATTGTGGGAAACTCGTTGATTCTGTTGTGCTGCCAGTTTGATGACAATAGTCCAGTCCAGGACTGTAGAGATGCTTTACATTTCCTAATTCTGTCCACCCTGTCTCATCTTATGATTGGAGACACTTCCCTTCTCTTGATTGGTTCACCAGGACATTTCTTGGAAAACTTAATGTTTGTTTTCATGATTGGAAAACAGGCATAATTTATTTTCCATTTCCCTCACACAGAAAAATCTATTTGGAGACAAGGCCCCATGGGTGGCAGACCTGTCATGCTTCAATTGGGAAATTGAATAGGCAATGCTAGTTTGCTGAATTTTTTGCAGCGTTTACAGAAAGGTGAAATTTCCTGTTACTGTCACTCATGCCCATGGCAAAATTCATCCCGATTGTGGCTACATAAGGCAGGTATTTGTTTCTAATGGCATGAGAGTGCCTACAGCCCAAAAGTGGCCATAATGCAGGCAGGTGTCATAAAAAGGAATCCAAGCCAAAATGGTGATTTAGGGATGTGGCCTTTAGTGGCAAATCAGACTCCATGGTAAGTCAAAGCAATATATTTTCATAATCTGCACACCCTGAGCAATCATTTGATGTCTGACGCTTTGTACACCCAGTGGCTGTCCAGAAGAAGCTTAGTAAATGTCCCAAAATATATTTAGGTTCTTCCTACTGGTCAGTCAGAAGCGCCTGCCACCCACCAGTAGTTTCCTAAAGTTGTTCACATCAGCATGTTCATGCTGTACTGTGCTTTCCCCTAAGCACACTATGCTTAAAAAATGTTTTTTATTAACGCAAGGGAGATCAACATTGTTCATAAATAATTAACAAACAACATCGCAATGCGGGTTCACATATAGGAGTTCAGATCATAGATGTTAAAAAACAGAAAAACATGTTGATATATCTAGAACAGTAATTAAGGACTATATAAGTATACACATGTATAGAAAGTCACATTATATGACATCAGTTTTTGATCATTGTATGCCAAACAGCATTAAACTTCAACAGTGATCGTATCCCTCTGGTTTTAGCCAAAGCCTTTTCTCTCTCAAAAATCTCTGCCACAGTAGCCCACCATTCTGCTAAACGACTACGTTTCGAGGAGATCCAGGCCCTTGAAATGGCTAGCCTCGCAGTAACTAAAATAATAGCAATCAGTGCTTGTTGCGCTTGTTTGGGGTCAGTCTTATTCTCCAACATAATCTCTTGTGTAGTAAGTGCCAGATCCAAGCCAAGGCGAACTTTACAGACTTGTCTAATTCCCTGCCAGAATGTCAACAGTAATGGACATGTAGTGAACATATGCACAATATTTGCAGCATACACTCCGCATTTTGGACAATTCATCCTATTGCTAAAATATCGTCAACCTAGTGCTCCCCAGCTAGCTATTTTCTCTGGGGTGTAGTATAGCATGCATATAGTACGGAACTGCTGGAGTTTTAAGTTAATTGAACGTACAGCCTCTTTTAGCGTTTTAAGTGCATCGGTTACCACTGTAGTGGAAACCTCTGTTTCTAACACCCTGCTCCATTTTGAGGCTAACTGTAAACATAGATAATTTCTATCCTGACATAGGTATTGGTATGAGATGTGGATTGCATGCTTCAAAGGTGTCTCTTGTAAACATGTCAATATGTCCTATGTCGCTACAGATTTAACGCCCTGTAGTAAAGAAGTCTCTAAGTTGTAAATACTTATAGTAGTATTGGTGTGCATGCAAACATATTTTGTAAGATTAAAAAAGTTTTAAAGCCATTACAGTCATAAAGCTGTCTGTGTGTTTCGGTCCCAATCGTAGCCCACCCCTTTGAGACACTGTCATCAAAAATCGCAGGTAATAATGGATTATCCCACAGGAGGAACCTGTCATGATATATTGGAAGGGGTTATCTAGCACGAATTTCCCACCAAATATTAACCAAATCTCAGAGTGTCTTGAAGCGAACTCACTTAAAGTAGTTTGGGTAGTGAGTCCGATAGAGAAACCTACGGCAATCATTGCCTAGTAGTAGCTGATGGCTAAAGTCTTGACCCTCACTAGAAAGAAGGCTGTGCAAGCGGCCTATAAAAGCCGCCCAGTAATATAGTTTAAAATCGGGAAGCTGGAGGCCCCATTGGCTGTACAGGTAATTTATAAATTTAAGAGCGCAAAATGCTCGCATATACCCCCAAATGAAACTACTTATTGCACCTAACTTAAAAAAAAACAATTAGTAACTCTAAAGGGATTTGAACAATATAAAAATGTAGGGAGTATCGCCATCTTTATAATATTACATCTACCAATTATGATTGTAGGTAATTTATGCTAGTTTCTTAACTTCTTACATCTTGAAGCAAAGTATCATAATTCAACCTTAGTATGTGTTTAATCTGTGATGTGACACAAATTCTGAAGTAAGTCGCTTCAGAACATACCCCAGCTTTAGACCTATCTGGTTTAACCCCTTCGCTGCTCATGACGAGCTCAGCTCGTCATGCAGTACACTGGTCGTGTGCTCATGACGAACTGAGCTCGTCATGATCCATGGACTATTTCAATTTCCAGCACAGGAGGCAGGAGGAAAATTGCCTTAGCAGTCATGTGGTTAAAATTCAAAAGCACCTGTGTTTTACAAGTATTTAATTTATACCCGGAAAAAGAACCAAAAAGTTCTGCTTCACTCTGAATCCTTTCTAAAGTAGCAGCCGTTGTGAAGATGGCAATATCATCCGAATAAGCAGTAACTTTCAGATCATTAATTTCCGACCGTAAGGATGGAATATCTTCGTTGGCAAGTAATATCCGTAAAAAAGGCTCAATATAAAGTGCAAATAAAAGTGGGGAGAGAGAGCAACCCTGACTGGTGCCTCGTGGGTATATAAAATGTTGTAGATTAAGTACCTGCAGAGCTCAGCTTAGCCTGTGGCAATAGCTATAAAGCTTGTATCATGTGTGTAATCGGCCCGTCACTCCAAAGAGTAGGCCATAGACTGGTCCAAAGCCTTTTCCATGTCTAAAAGTATCATGGCTAAATTACTACCTGATTGTTTAGCATAATTAAAAGCCATTATAGCTGTATTAGTGTGTGCTGTAGTACCTCAACCTATTATAAAACCATGTTGCTGGCTTGAAACTAAGCCTGGCATCAAAGGGGCCAGACGATTAATCAAACCCTTAGCGTATATTTTCACATCAGCATTAATAAGAGATATCTAGTGATAAGAACTGCATTCTTCAGCCGATCTACCTTTAAAAAAACAACAATATTAGTTGTATCCCAGGTTAATGGTGCTATCTCAGTATCTCTGATCTCTTGCATAACCTTGGCTAATAATGGTACTGATATTTCTAAATACTTTATAAAACTCACTAGGGATTGAATCATCCCCGATGCCTTGCCTGAGGGTAATGAAGACCGGGCCACAAAAATTTCCTCCAGTAAAACATCCACAGACAACTGGCTAGTAGCTTCTTGTAAGCAAGGAGCGTGGCCTTCTCTAGATGCTTATAAAGCTCCTCTATATGTATTGGATCGGATTGAGCATAAAGAGATTCATAGAATACTATAAATTGTTTGAGTATCATATGAGGTTCAGTATAAAGCATGCTATTCGCACCCTCAACTACCTTTGTTCATTCTTGGCTTTTCGTTTGGCCAAATGGTATGCAAGTGCTTTTCCCACCTGTTTACCATATTCATATTGAGCAGAGCGATTTTTCTTATAACAAGCTGCTACCCTCTCCTTTAGTATCCCACCAAAGTGCTTCCCGTGCATCGACAAGCTCTATGTATAATTGTATTTGTCTGGGATCATTTTGTCTAATAGCTGCAGCATGGCGTGTTTCTAAATTACTGAGCTTTACACAAGTGGTTTAAAACGTGGTATTTCTAGTTTTATTCTCTTATAGTATGGATTGGTGTGTGATACCCCTGATACATGCCTTTATCGAATCCCAAACAATAATAGAAGTGATTGAATTAAGATTAAATTGAATAAACTCTGCCAATAATTTCTCCATAGGTAAAATATACTCTGTGTTTGTCAGTAAGTACCGTGGAAAGGAGAAGGAGCGCCTAGATTTACTTGCCAACTGTATTCGGAAAGAGAACACAATAGGGTTATGGTCTGACTTTATTTTTGGGGATACCTCAATCGTACCTGACTGAAGTGTATTATTGCTAGTCCAAGCCATATCTATCCTAGAATTCAGCTTGTGGGGACATGAATAATATGTATATCCTGGGAGATTAGGGTAGAGAGTTCTTCATACATCTTTTAATTTATGCAAGCGGGCTAGTTCTAGGATAGATGCCTGTACTTTCTGCATACTTATAACCGTTCGCTAGCTGGTAGAATCAATTGAGTAATTCATAACGTAATTGAAGTCACACATGATTATTATTAGGACCCCTTGCCACTCCAACATTCGCATTAATGAGTTAAAATCCTCAGCAGTATGCCTGTAAATACTTACTAAGATGTATTTTATACCATGTATTTCTAGCTGGGCGAATGCCTGGGCGAATGCCCATCTCCCCCTATGGTTTGCTAATACCCTATAGGGCATATGTGTCAAGAAAGCGTTTTGGAATTCCTTAATAGCCAATTTTAGCGATTCGCTATTAAGGACTCGCAAACAGCAATGTATGTAGGATTTGCAATTTTAATTGCGATTCCTACGTATTCCTTAGTTGCGAATCGCAAATTGCAATTTGCAATTAAGGAATACCTTCCCATTCATTCCTAAGGGCCTAAAGGCCCTTAGGAATGAATGGGAAGACATTCGCAATTTACGAGTACCCATTAGGTACTCGCAAATGCAATTTCAAGGATGTCAAAAGGACACCCTGTTGCACCCCTGAAATAAGCATGTAGCGCACATACATGCCCTAAGGGCAATGTATGTGCGCCACATGGCACTTTGAAAAATGCAAAAAAGTGCTTTTTTCAAAGAAATCGCAAATTACCACCAACTTGAAGTTGGTGGCAATTTGCGATTTCTAAAGGCAAAATTGCACAACTTGGGTGCTTCCAGAATTGCATTTAAGGAATCCAAATTTGTGATACATCCCAAAAGACTTTTTACTGTTTATTCAAACGGGCCGATTCTGAGAATCTGACCGTTTTCGAACCGGAAAATGGCTTTATACATATGCCCCTATGTTTTTTTTGTATGTAAGCCTTTTGCTGACTAAGATAGCAGTTCCTCTAATTGAGATGTTTTGAAACGTACATACATACTATTGTTTGATATCTTAGCTGATTAAGCAATCCCCTATCCTTGTAAGCGAAATCACTTTCTGTTAGAAATACAAAATTAGTCGTCAATTTATAGATCTGTTTATAGCTATTTCTTTGCAGATTATTACTTCAAACTGGAAAGATACCTCAAAAATCTCTTATGCTGCATGGTGGAACTTATTGTGTTATCATTACAGACTTGATCGTGCCCATGCTACGACTACCCCTCTTCTAATCAAAAGAGATTTGTTATGGATGCCTCCGACTGACTTTCTTTCTAAACATGCACCTTAGCATGCCCCTTTCTCTCTCTCTTTTTCTTCTCTCTTTTTCTCTCCTTCATACTTCCTCCTTTATCTATTTTCGCTTCTTTTACTTTTGCTTCATCTCTTTTCTTCTTTTCCCTCCTTTCTTTTCTTTTCTCTTTCTTTCCTATTCCTCACTAAAAAATTTCAAAACTGGCATTTTCCCTGAGTATATTTATTAGGTTTCCCCTTTTGGGTTTTGTCATGCATTTCACATTCAGATTGTAGTGATTCCATTTCTTTAATTTTCTTGTCTCTGCTTGTGTTATGTACTAATGTTTTTACTTTGTACACTTAATTTCAATAAAGCCTTCTAAACTTAAAAAAAATAAAAGAAACACAAAATGAAGCTTATACATTTATTTCCTCTCGGACAAGTTGCCGCTTTCGTCCAGCATTTAAACCAGAGACGTTCCAGCATAAACACTTAAGTAAAGCCATATATTTCAGAATTTGACCATGCATCATTGACTTTCCTAAAAAACAAGTAGTGTCCTTTAACTAATCCTTATAAATGCTATGTTAAGAACTCCTATAAACTGGTTCTTGTTAAGAGCTTTTTGACCTTCCGCATTAATATCCCCCTTGCTTTTTCTAAGCATAAAACCACCCCAGTACTCCCACCCCCCACCCTGTGTCTGTGGAAAAGAATCACCCCCCCCCCATTGCTGTCGCTGGCCAGACAGCCTTTTGAGAGCCTACCTATCCAGAGAGCTATCCCACAACACGTGCATAACATAGACGAAAAGAAATAAAGAATTTGAGAAAACAGGAGAGACATGGAAAGATATGTATAAGAATTGCTATAAGAAGAAGAAAGTACAATTAGACATTGCTAATCTTGTGAATCGATACTTGATAGCGACCCCTTTTCATATGTACCAGTTGTCTCCCCCAATCAAAAGCTTACCCCTTCGACGCTGATGACGAGCTCAGCTCGTCATGAAGTACACCGCTCGTACGCTCATGACGAGCTGAGCTCGTCATGAACCGCGGGATTTTCGAATCTTCAGCGCACAGCGGGAAAATGCACTGCACCGATGGTGTTAATAGCTTATCTTATTTAAGCGGTTATTTACCTCCTTGTCGCCACATGGCCAAAACCTACTGCGCATCATGCTCTGTATATACCAGCTGTGTTTGCCCATCCTTAATAGCTTTTAAACGAGCTGGCTCCTGCAAAAAAACTGCTCCTTCGGATTTTAATGGATCGATAAATTGGAGCAGTTTCCATCGCCGGTACATGGTGTTTTTACAGAAATCGGATCTGACAAAAGTAGAAAAAGAATCCAGGCGAATAGGCATAGTAGGCCAAGCTTTGATAGACTGCCTGCCTCAAAAGAAAGTTCCCAAAATATATAAGGATTAGCTGGGGATAGCGACCTACAGGCTTGTTAAAAACTGTAGGTAATCTATGTGCACGCTCTACTTGGCAGTCCCAATCCCAGTCAGAAAAATTCATGGAAGGCTTACTGAAATAGTTGCACTATAAATGCTCGAGGATCAATTCCCTCTTCGCCTTCCGGCACCGCAAAGAGCCTTAGATTATTGCGGAGCTACCAGTTCTCTAAATCCTTGATCTTCCCTAGCAGAAAGGCAAGCTGGTTCTCAAGTACTTCAGAGACTCTAATGGACCTGTTAACATGTTCTTCTGTATTCGCAACTCGCTGCTGCAGCACTATAATGTCCGCTGGAAGTGTCACTACTTTGTTGTTTACATCTACAAGAGATTGCTTAATCACCAAGTTGTCAACACTAGCCTGTGCATAGTATTGTGTGTGTGTTGGCATTTATACTGGTGCAGTGAGATGTGTATTTTGAATCATTTCCTGTACCTGGGCCTGAACCAGAGAATCTTGATATCACATTTTTCACTTCGCCTTTTGCCGTAACCCATTCACTAAGAGGGCTGCTAGTTGTACCTAGCTTACCAGCAATAATCTTGGCATCTCGTGATTATCGCAGATCACCTTGTCTGTCAACTCCCTTTTTTTGTTATATCTTTTGGTCTTAGCCTTAACATTGCCTTTCTATCACCCAGGCGGTGAGGGGTCAATTCAGAGTGTAAAGCCCCATTATCTTGGGTATAGTAGCGTATGTTAGCATTGGTGATATTTGGAGAATCATTGGTATTACGGCTGGAAAGGTCAGCGATTGTGATTGGGGGGGCTATAACACGCTTCTGCAGGGGTGCGAGAATATCTGCACCCCCAAATCCATCCATACCGGTACCAATGCCACACCCCACCTGACTACTTCCAATGTCTGGCTGTTGACTGAGTCGGTCCCCATGGCTGAGTTAAATTGCTGTTTCAAGCCCCCTTGGCAGTTGTCCGGTGAGGCTTGATATGGCTGAGAATTTACTGTCTGCAATATCCACCGCTACCTCAGATTTTTTCTTCAACCCCCCCATCCCACCACACCCACACATTTGGTCTACTAGCCCCATCAACCACACTCGTCAGTGGCGAATTTACTGCATCATCGGACAGACCTTTCCATGAGGGGTCAGAGTTCTCTCCCCCTTCCCCAGTGCTCGGGTTTGTAAGTCTCCCAAGTTCAAAGCCTTTTCAAGACTTTAAGCCAATGTCAAAGCTGGCAACTACACTGGTATCTCCGCCGTGGGATTAATGCCTCCACAAGTGCATCCACTATCTCTCACCCTCCGCTGGCAAATTAACAAAACCGCCAGGATTAATCACTTCACCGGCTTTACCTTATTGCAATACCTTCATTCTGAAAGTAATTGGTCAAACTGCGTTATTCTTTGTAGTAGAAAAGTGCGTTTCAGCACCTGTAACAGCCAGAGCTGCCGGGTCGGTTGTCACTGTAGTAGAGCCAGCTCGACCTCCCTTCTGAGCTGTTACTTTTGGTGGCGCCATTCCACCAAATGAAGCGTGGACTTGTGTATGTGTCAGTGAGAACCAGCTGAGAGAAGAGCTCAGCGAGTTGATCAAACCCCGCAGGATAAGATACCAAACCCGCTGTAGCGTCCCTGCAATCAGACCCAGCATCAGGTAAGTCGGGGTCAGCGTGTTTCACTTTCTTTAAAGGGGTTTTAATTGTTGGATATTTGTCAGATAGTCCAATAATCTCTGTCAATGCGCAATGCTCATATCTGTAGACAAAAAGGACTCTTCACTGCCTTTCTTTATCATTTTCCTTCATTCACTGGTCTCTTGTTTTCTCTAAGCCATTGTGGTGCGGCAGTAGCTATGGGCCAGGGCTCTCAGTGGTGGAGTCAATCCACCATCTTCCTTTCGTACATAGTCCTAAGCACACAATGCTATGTAGTATTTTTACACCCATAAATTGGAGTACACTTTTCTGGGCCCACCTTCCTTATGAGCATCTTACATGAGATAGAGGTGGAAGTGAAATATTGCTTTACTGTACTTTCTACAAAAAAATGTATATCGTTTACGTACGTCCTTGTCCCAAGGACAAGTCAGCCGGGAAGCTTGGTTGGATATATGTATAACCTGCTTAGGGCTCAACCTGCAGATGAATCAGGACTCTAATGGTCATCATCCTTTCTGCGCCTGATTGGTTTACTTTCCCATGTCAGATCCTGCCATTCTCTGAGCACTCAATAGTCCTTTCCACCAGAAACCACACATCACTGCTATTTCTTAGC
This sequence comes from Lissotriton vulgaris, assembly GCF_964263255.1. NCBI lineage: Eukaryota > Metazoa > Chordata > Amphibia > Caudata > Salamandridae > Lissotriton > Lissotriton vulgaris. Next base: position 1,832,019,615 of record NC_141694.1, read on the forward strand.
ATCCATGGCTGCAAGTTCCCAAAAACCACACATTTGTAGTTTCGAATTAGCACGCTCATAATTGTGGGTTTCTAGTCCGTACCCATCACTGCTAATGAATTTGGAATAATAGTAAATAAACAAGTGGGAATTCTCATAATTTAAAATGTATCTCTACTTTGAACAAATAGAACCAGTCTTAAGAGTCTGGACTTTCTCAGCTTGTATATTAGCCCAAATTATTAGATGTCTGGGAAAATAATCTCACAACAGGTTCACATAGTGTGCTTAAAAATCCCAAATAAATATGTGAAAATATCGAGCTACTGGTTCCTATCCGTGGTTCCTTGTGCCCACTCTTAGGCTAAAGAAAGACCATGCCTCGAGAAGGTGATGGGAAGTATGGCCATCTTCATAGACTGATGGCTGTTCCAGGGCTTCTGTGTAGCGTGCAGGCAATGCTTTTGTGCTGTGGGTAGGGAGCACTTCCTGATTGCCGTGTCCCGTCCTATTCTAGGTTTGGGAGCAGGAGAGCCACCAAGCCGATGTGTGTTGTCACCTCTGTTGCACAGTCGTATCACTCACTGGCTGATCTCAGCACTGTTTTACCCCGGGCTGGTGGCTACTCACCCCCTGGTCCAATAAGCCGTCTTTGCTGTTTCCCAGTCCACCCTGCAGCTTCTTACGTTTATTTAACACATACCTCGGGCTTGAACCATGTGGAAGGTATTCTAGAAATGTGCAGAGGAACTCCCTGGTCTAATCTGATGGGGTGGTTTACACCTCTGCAGGCAGGAGGGCACGCGGCGCTGCAGCGCTCTTCTGGGACTTATAGAAGTGGTTTGTGCTGTCGAATTCAGCCTCCTGTGGGGAGACTTCTGACACCTCCCGCACAGGCTTCTCCGAGTGCCTCGGGTGTGCGTGGGTGACAGCACCAAACGTGCTGCCTGGCAACACACTTTCAGACCGAAGCAGTTTGGTTGCCAAGTCTGTTCTTCGAAGTTTCCTGTATTTTAGGAATTGATGTAACGCACATTTTTTATCTTCCAAAAATTATCTCTCTGCAGAGGAACATCACTGTAGTGGGTTTAAGACGGACATATGTGGGTTATAAAAATACCACTACTCTCTGCCTTCGTGTGCAGAACCAGGGTCGAGTCTCGGCTGGGACGCTCAACATCCTGCGGTTCTGGGCAAATCACTTATCACCCAGGTCTACCAAAGATGGATGTGTCCTTGTTTAATGCAACTGGTGCTCCTGTAAAGAGCTGCTATTCCTTCGGGTCGAGTTCGCACTATATAAAACAGAAAAAAGGCTCTGTACCTGTGCCAGGAGCTGTTGTTGAGGGCTAGAATCAGAGCTGCAGGTCTCTTGGGCATTCTCAGGGAAGGATCTGTGTGAAATGGGGAGTATTACCGTAGAATTGACCTGGGAGCAAGGAATGTTGCAGGGCCCGTGGGTACTCTGAGCAAGAAAACTCCTCTGCCTGCTGTGATGGCTGAGACTGGGAGTGCAGAGCATTAATTAAAGACTGTGCTTAATTACTGCCACTGCCTCCTGCATAATAAGCCTTCTCGTTCTGAGTCCACGTGATGTTTCCTCTACTTGTGTGTGCCGGCGCATGCGTTTCTCTTGTATCGTTTGCTTCTTGGCTCTGTATCCATCATTATTTATGTATTTTTATCAGTGGAATGTCCTTTTAGATCCTATAGCTTTTTTTGATGTACGGCTTGCTGTCGCATTCTGTCATTTCACCATGCTGTAAGTAACTAACACTATTATAGCTCATTGTAATAGTACTCATCATATAGACCCTGAAAGGGTGCATGAGTACTTTTTGTTAAGTGTGCCTGGTACCCAAGAAGGGGGAGAAGCACTAAGTTATTTATGCAGGTCAGCAGGAAATGCTTCCCTCATTGAGACTCCCTTTTTCAGGCTTCTCCCTAACTATTATAGTCTTGCTGTTTATGCACCATTATGATGGCCCACATCAGGCACAATCCTGCAACTGCGGCAACCCGTGTTCTGGGCGATTTTGTTTCTTCCAGTGAGTTGTTTGGTGACGCTGGCGTAGAGGGTGTTCCGGTAGTCCTTGCTGGTGTCCAGGGCCTGAGAAGTGTTGCTTGGGAGCCATTTGAAGATCCTCCAAAGCATCTTCAAAGTCTATAAGCAGGATGCAGTGACGGTGTTTACTGGTGCAGTCAGTTCAGTTCGGTGTTGATGATTATTCCAAGGTTCCTGCATGCGTGCTGGGATTGGGTCGGAGTTCGGCTGGCCACCAGTTTGAATCCCATGGTGAAGTGTTCTTGCTGAAGATAGCTACTTCCATCTTGTTGGTGTTGAGTTCGAGAACGTTGGCTTTCATCCAGTTAGCGACTTCAGTCATGCAGACAACAAACTTGTTTCTTGTTTTGGGGTCCTGTCCGAGAAAGAGAGTATGAGTTGCATGTCGTCTGTGCAGGAGAGGACGTTGATGTGTGAGCGAATTATTTTGGCCAGAGGGATCATGTATGCATTGAAGAGGGTGGGGGCTGATTTGAACCGTGAGTCACTCCACAGATGACTAAGGTGCAGGCATACAGCTTGTGTTCTATGTGTTAAGAAGGAGAAGACCCAGTGGAGAGCGGGTCCCTTGAAGCCAATCTCATGCAGGTGCCTGATGAGGATGGGGTGTGCAGAGAGGTCCATTAGAATGAGTACCTCTGGCAAGTATCATGCGGATGGCGTCTGTGGCAGCTGAGGCAGCTGTTTCGGTACTGTGGTTTGGCACAAATCTGGACTGTGTGACGTTAAGGAGCTAGTGGTTGCTGAGTGCTGAGGTGGCCAGTGAGGCGTTGGTTTATTAGTTTCTCTAAGACCTTTGCCAAGTATGGTAGGAACGGGTAGGTCTGTAGTTGGAAAGCATGGCTGAGTCAGCAAATTATTTCTTGAGCAGGTGCATGATGGTGGCATGTTTCCAGGTGTCTTGGATTATGGCTGAGTCGATGGTTGAAGATGTGTGTTAATGATCCGCTGATTGGTAGGAGTCCTTTGGTGTAGGCATGGTGGGGACAAAGGTCTGATGTGTCTTCCGAGTAAATGATCTTCATGGTTGTTGCGATTCTCCACAGTGTTAATGAGGGGGCCACGAAGATAGAGTTCGTTTTGAGACCGTGATAGGAAATTGAGTTGCAACGGTGACTGGGTCCGGTTTAAGGTCAAAGTTGCTGTAAATTGAGGTGATTTGTTACAGAAGAATACTGAGTGCTGGTTGCAAAGGTCTTGTGGGGGGGGTGATGTTGGGGGTGGCAGAAGGCACAGTGAAATGTTTGACGATTTCCTTGCTGCTGTTAGTATCAGGGTCGATGCAATCTGCAAGAGCTTTGCTCTGGATGATCTGTATCTGGTGGTGGTAGTGTCTTAAGTAGCGGCTGAAGTGCATAAAAAAAGTAAGGGAACTGTGATGCAGAGTCATGCCTTAAAATCTACTTGCCCACTCTCTATGGCGAATCAGATTTTATCAGGGCTAGCTATTTTTATGGGCTAACTGGCCCAATCTGCTGTGAAATCTCCAGCTGGTATAGAGCAGGTGTTCAGTTCATTTAGAAAGTGAATGAGCAATAAACATGCCTTGATAATAACGAAAAAGGCAACTCTGTAAAACATTTGCCTAGGATCACACAATTTGAGATGGGTTTATGGGTCAAGCATATTCCAGTTTAGGTCGAGTAGAATATATGCAAGTCACTAGACCTGGCGGTATGGTGATATTTTTTTTTTTAGGCCTGAGAGTGCATTGGGGAGGTGTCAGCGAGCATGGCGGTGGAGTCAAAGGCATGGCTACAAAAAGTAAATATTCCAATTTTTGGTCTTTCACCTTTAGGCAACTACTTATTAAATAATACACACCTTAATTAAAATAAATGAAAGTTAATGTAATCAGTAGGAAACGCACTATTGTACATTATGTCTCTGGGTAATTTCTGAGAGCCACAGAGTTGAATCCGGTTTGGTGCATTGGGGAATAGTGACTTTTTAGTGGTACAAGGTCCCAGCTTGTGACAGAAAGTGATGCGAATATGTAAGTCACTATTTCAAACTTGCATTTGCACACCGTATAAGACAGGCTGCCACAAAATGCCCAAAATGTTTAGGTGTAGATGAAAGAAAATGTCAAAATATAGATTTTAGTCATACTCTGACTATATGTAGTAGAAACATTTTTAATTCAAAGCATGCACTCCACAGGTCTATTGGTATCACACTTCCGTTACCTCTCAATAGCAGTACATGCTTGTCAGGAAAGTTCAAGTGTACTCTGTAAAAGGCAACACCAACCTAAAAAGCCATCTTTACATTTACAGATTAACCAACTGCACACTTATACATTTATTTAAGCAGCAGGCACACTGACAAGAAGGCTTGTTTTTTTGTTGAGCTGTCTGTCCCTCCCCTGGTGGCTGTGCACAAGAGACTCCCTCCACTTCAGCTGCGGCTTCTCATCCAACATCCCTGGAATTTTTGTCTTTTAAGTCTAAATAGGTGAATGTTTTTTTCTGGCTTAATATTATCATTTTTTTTCTATCCATTCTTCCATTTCCTTATTCACTTTATTGCTCATCTACTCTCTCAAATATTCATTCACTTATTTATTTATCCGTTTATTTACCCATTATTCATTTATCTACTTAATTTAATTATTTAGCTTTTTTATACCTTTCATGAACTTCCATCACTCATATGTGTAAATATATTATTCTTCATATTATATAGACAACATATTTTACTATTTCTAAATTATATTTACTCATCCCATTATTTACTTTGTCTAACTTTCTCCCATGTTTCTATCTAGCCATAGATAGATTTCCTAACAAACAATGTCCACTATTCTCCTTTTCTCTTCTTTACACTTTGTCTTTTATTTCATTTCTCCTATTTCCTATTTCCTCCCCTTTCCTTTATTATATGCAAGTTTTTTCTTCTTCATATTATACTAAATATGTTAAATACCTAGACTTTTATGGGTCTACTATAATGTATTATACTTTTATGAATGTATACACCTTTTAATCTCTCAATAAAGAATTGCAACACAAAAATAAAATTGGAGAATGATTTTTCTTGAACTTCAACCATATGGGCATGTCATGCCTCGCAGATCCAGCCCTCTTAGACCTCAGGTTTTAGGGCTTATTGGGAGATGTCATTAACTCTGGTGTCTTGACTTGTTCTCCATTTGCGCTCTTTTTGCTTGCAGTGATGTTGCGTCAGTCTAAGGGCTCCAGTGGAGAAGTGTGGCTCACTGGTTAGAGGAGGCAGACCTGGTAGCAGAGGTCAGCCCGGGACCAGGGTTCAATTCCCGGCTCGGCGGGGTCTTGAGTCCTAAAATATCCATGGACTTGACAATTCTCCCTCCGGTGCCTACTCGATTCACGGGTTCACACTCTGCGACTCAGGGCAATAGCTTGCTTAATCTCCACAACGGCCCCTCGCGGCGGGATGCCTGGCTTTCACCTTGCAGAAACCCTGCCGGGGTTATCTCACCGGGGAATACCAGGACGGGTTCCCTAAGCAAGCACTTAGAAACCGCTCAGTGATTTGCTCTATATAAATTCCTGTACACATTCCTGTACATTATGATGTCGGGCAGATCGCCACCGCCATGGTGGCGGTGGCGATCCGTCCGACAGAAATGCCCGCCCGCCACCCTTTTCCCCCCCACCACATTACAATGGCGGGGGAGACCGCAGCGGAGGCAAACACCGCACGCCACTTTGCGGCCGGGGCGTAAAAGGGTTCATATGATGGCGGTGTCTATCAGACACCGCCAGCCATATTTGCATGCGTGTGTATAGGTGCCTTTCCGCGGCGGCGATCCCGCCACGGAAAGGCAGGCGGTCGTTGCTATTGGGGGCCTCTGCAGGCCCCCATGGTGAAGGCCGAGGTGGGGGTGCCTGCCGCTTTGTATATGCAAATGCAAAAATGCATTTTTAGTATTGTGCCGGGCGGTGCAGAGGTCACCGCCCGCCACAATGCTAAAAATGAAGGATGTGCCCGCCACTGTGGGGGGCACATCCTAATTCCCCCAACGGGACCCCCGCCCTTATGGTGGGCGGTCCAGAATACCAATAGTCTTGGAAACACGCTTTTGGCAAACCTCCAAGCCAGGAGACAGCACAGAACGCATAGCGCTCACTAGGAGCTTTTATAGCCAGATTTTAATAATCCCGTTTTTCCTTTATGTTAATGAATGATTTGATGTGTTCACCCTGTTTTTAAATCGCCACTTACTTGCACACTAAAAAACTAAGAAACACTGCATTGGGGCGGCTCCTCCTGCCACTTGACAAGCTTGCAGCCTCATTTCACTTGTTTGACACGATCGACTGCCACAGCGGCGGACATCTTGGGTGGGGGCTGAGGATCTGCACGGTCTAGTAGTCACAAGGACGCTAGACTGGTACTTAAGCCGACCATGCTCACGCGCAGCGGTCACGCGCTGCGGGATCGCCAGAGCATCGCCGGAGTCACGCCAGAGTCCAGCCCGTCTGCGCCCGTCCGCGCACGGGCGGACTCGGGGGCTCGGACTCCTGACCATCATTATATTTACACGGCGGAAGAGCTTCATTGTTTAGATAATGGTCAGCTGTCACTCGATCTAGATGCTATTGCTAGGCTGGAAAAGTATGCCATACTGCGGCCTTACAACAGAAGTTCTAGAACCCAATACCCAGTACTAAAGATAGCCAGCCTGAACACTAGGTCCCTTCAGTCATCATGTGGAGATTTACACCCTACTTCAGGACAGAGACCTTGATGTCCTGACACTCTCAGAAACCTGGATGGGTGAAAACTCCATGCCGGACATCATTGCTGCCCTTCCTAATGGCTACGACGCAATATGCAGAACCGCGCTGGGTCGGCACGGGGGGTGGAGTGGAGATTCTATTCAAAAAATCCCTATCCGTGGAGAAACTTTTATCTGAAACAGTGGATCTAGCTGACCTAGTTGGAGAAAAGATTTCCCTAAACAACTCCTGCTGGGTGATTTTGTCGATTTACCGCCCGCCTAATTCATCCCCACTTTTTAATGATTTATTTGCTCCCATCATATCAGACCTATGTACAAGATACAAGAAAATCGTGATATTAGGAGATTTTAATTTGCACTGGGATAGCCCTCAAAGGGATTTGCCAACACGCCAACTGGACACTACCATGTCCGCTCTGAGTTTTAGTCAACTCGTGGAAGTACCCACACACATCAAGGGTCATACGCTTGACTTAGTATGGACCACTGACCCAAATGTTGTTCTTAGGGATTTGGTTCCCTGTGTCTGGACTGACCATTACTTGGTGACTTGTGAGGTAAATGCTAAAGACTACTTAAAGCACGTACCCCGAGGTACCAGAAGGACCCGTAAATGGATCGAGGTTGACTTAAAAACCTTGACCTCTGTGCTCCCGGAAATGGCTTGTCTGACGAATACAGATGAAAGCCTGGATGTTGAATACGCGGACCTAACCCAGAGCTTGAATAAAGCTATTGATCAGATAGCGCCGGAAAAAACTCAGTTAACAAAAGGACCTGGTAAAGGGGCCCCATGGTTCACCCCGTTGTTAAGGGAACAAAAAAGAAAACTCCGAGCTCGGGAGAGAATCTGGAGGAAAACTAAGCAGGAAACAGCAAAGAACCAATACAAAGACTCACTCCATCTGTATAAAAAAACTCATCTCACAAGCCAAGGCGAAGCACTACGAGTCTCGCCTACAGAAGGCTAGGAATACCCAGAGGGAGACTTTTCAAATCCTATCGGAGTTAAGCAAAAAACAGGAGAATTCTGAGTCTCCCATAAACTGTGACACTTTCCAGGGGTATTTCTTGGATAAAGTATCCTGGAAATTAAGAATAGTATGGTGAATAGTGATACTATACATTCTGTGGCCCATAATCCCGCTCACTGCTCTATAGAACAGTTCCCTGAGATGGATGAGCTGAGCCTAGAGCAGCTAATGGGTAAAACCAAATCTGGCTCCCCAGCGGACCCATGCCCCCCGAGTGTCTTCCGTGTGGCACGGCCGCTATTGGAAGCTCGGATTATTTCTCTCCTCAATAGGTCCCTAGAAACAGGACACTTACCAAGTGATCTTAAGGAGGCGCGTGTTAGACCCCTGTTGAAGAAACCAGGCGCAGACCCGGCTGTCCTGAAGAACTACAGGCCGATCTCCCAGCTACCTTTCCTTTAAAGGTCCTAGAGCAACACGTGCTGAAGTCCCTGTACCTCGAATCCCATGGCTTACTGCATGAGCGACAGGCAGGGTTTCGAGCACACCATAGCACCAAGCTAGTGATGCTCTCGGTGTTAGACGAACTGAGGGGCATGGCTGACAGCAAAAAACCGAGCGCCCTGATTTTATTAGACCTGTCAGCGGCGTTCGATACCGTCAGCCATGACCTACTCCTGGGAAGACTGGAGGCCTTTGGGATCAAAGGCTTGGCCTTCAAGTGGCTGCAATCCTTCCTTTCGGGAAGGACACAGAGGATACAACTGGGGGATTCGATATCTGAAGTGGGGTTCTTAGAGTGCGGGGTACCACAGGGCTCCACACTGTCCCCACTTCTGTTCAATCTTTATCTGCAGCCTCTGATTGCATCCTTGGCCGAGATGGGCTGTAGAGTCTTCAACTATGCTGACGATACTCCGCTTGTGCTGAGTATCGATAACACTGGGACAGCACAAATCCAAGCTCAAAACATCTTGAGGTATACCGTAGGGTGGATGACGGAAAACCTACTAAAGATCAACCCGGATAAGACCGAGGTATTGGTAATTCCATCTACCACCTCACCGTGGAGTGATCTGTATTGGCCTGCAGAGCTTGGACTAGCCCCAAAGCCTAGTGCCAACGTAAAGAGCTTGGGGATTAAACTAGACTGTGATCTGTCAATGTGCAGCCAAATTTCCACCGTTGTTGGAACCTGCACGAACATCGTTAGACAATTGAGAAAGCTAGCCCCCCACCTCTCTCATTCTATGATGCACTCAATTGTAGCAGCAACCGTTATTTCACGGATCGACTATGGGAATGCCCTGTATCTTGGCCTCCCAAAAACACTGACGAACAGACTCCAGGTCGTAATGAATGACGCCGCACGACTGATCTTCGGACTACCCAGACGAACAAAGGCCTCCCCTCTACTCCAAAACCTTCACTGGCTCCCTGTTAAAGAGAGGGTTGAGTTTAAGAGCCTCTGTATAGCGCATAAGGCGATCTATGGCCATGCGCCGGCCTATATCAAAGCTCGTCTGGAAGTATACAACCCAAAGAGAATACTTAGATCATCGGATTCCCAGCTACTGGTCTGCCCCCGTTACAAATTGGTGACTAAGGGAGGGAGAGCCTTCTCTGTTTTGGCCCCCCAGTTATGGAACAAGCTGCCGGAGGGGCTACGCAGGGAGGTGAATCTCCTACGGTTCAGGAAATCACTGAAAACACTGCTGTTCAGAAGAGCCCTGATCGCAATGTAGTCCTGTAGCTGTGTCTCTCGGAGGAGTTGAGCCAAGTTATTGTAATAATACCGATTTCCAAGCGCTTAGAGACCTGTAGGTGATTGGGAGCGCTATAAATCTAAACTAACTAACAATAACAACAATAGGGTGGCAGGCGGACAAAGACCGCCGGTCATCCTAATGGAGCCCTAAGTTTCTATGTGTACCAGATGGTCTGTGGTCTGGCTCTTGCCGTTGGTTTGTGCTTGAGTGGAGCCAGGGCGTCTGCACCTGTGGTGATCCAGCTGTTGAGGGTCTTTAAGTCTTTCGGCAAGTTGCTGGTGTACTCAGACTGGTCCACAGAGAGGATGGATGTTCACTCCTCTTCTGTGATGCTTTTCCAACTGGGGTGGTCTGTTCCGATGGTGGTATTTCTGTGGTGGTGTGAAATTGACGAAGGCATGGTCTGTCCAGAATATCGTCGCTGGGTTGTCAACTGTGATGTGGCTGATTTAGGAGAACATTTAGTCCATTAGGTGTCAGTGATGGGTGGATTTGGTAATGTTCAGGGTGATGCCAAGGTTTGAGGTTTTCTGAAGCCCGGTGAGTCCAATGGGTGTTGCGCGCCTGGAGTGAGTCGTGATATTTAAAGAGTATGAACTTCGATCATCATTTTTTTTTTTTGTCAAATCTGTTTATTGGCATTTGAAATTTTCACACAATACAGTATGAGTTTCGATCAGGGTGGCACAGCAATGAACTTTGATCATCATGATAACGTGCGTGTGAGTTCTACTTGATCGCAGAGCTGCTGCCTACAATCGAAAGTAGCCAGTAGGATGCTGAGCCGGTTGAGACTCTGGATCTAATTCTAGAGCTAGGAGATGGGTGTTGCTGCTGATGTAGGTTGCTTTATTGACTGAAGACAGATCAGCTGTGGCTGCGCAAAAAGTGGTTTTGTTGTGTCAGGAAAGCATGTCTTCCCTGACCAATTTGTTTTCTTCGATAATTTGAGATTACCAAACCGCCTGTGATGATGAACCCTGAACATGGCTCAACACTAATGCAGCAGAGTTTTCAATGTTTTTATTCGGTTGGCCATCTTATCCAGTTAGAGGACATTGTGCCGAGCTGAAGGATCATGTCTCATTGATTTTTAAGTTTGTCCTCTAACTAAATTCAAATGTAATTTTGTAGTCGTTGATTTGCGGCTATGTTTGTCAGGGGCGTAGCTTTGATTGGCAACAAGGGCAGTGGCCCAGAGGCCTGAGGTAGGGTGACCAACCGTCCGTAAATTTCACGGACAGTCCGTAATTTCGTCCGCCTGTCCGTTGTCCGTGAAGGATTCTTTAACGGACGCCATTTGTCTGTAATTTTAACCGGCACCGGTCGCACCTCTAAAGCCGGCACAGCTTCCACTCACCTCCCTTCTTGACGTGACATGACGCATTCAGGTCTGTTTGCATCTGAATAGATGCCCCTGCTCTTGAAGCTGCTGCCCCCACCCCTCACACCTCCAGCCCTTGATGAGCTGTTATGAGGTGCTCGAAGGTGACTGAGAGGGGGGGGCTGCAGCTTCAGGAGCAGGGGGCATCTTTTCAGATGCAAACAGCCCTGAATGCGTCATGTGTCTGCAATTTGTGTGAGACATTCCCTTTCTGCCCAGGGTCCCAAACATCCTACAACCGGTCTGGATTACACCGAGGCAGCACGTGGTTCTCTTCACAGCACAGAGCTTAATTACGGTCACTAAATTATAAACAAACATCGATTCTTCAAACATGAAGTATTTAATATAATAAAATTAAGAAATGGCACAATCGCACCCACACTAACAAAGTATGGAGGACAATCGGTTAAATTAGTTCTCTTGGAGTATCTCCTTTAAGTACTGTACATCACAGTGGGGGATGACAAAAGTAACACTTTGGAAAGAGAGACTGGCTTCTCATTGTCTTGTCCAGGAGGGGGTGAGGAGCCCTACCCCACCCTGGAAGAGACCAAGATTATACTAGAATACCGCATGCCCACCCCTGTGCCCACCCTGGTGGATCCTTGTCCCCCTCCTGCCTACCCTTCACCAGTGATGGCTCCTGTCCCTCGCCCCCCCACCCCCCATCTGTGGTGGATCCTGTCTCTGCCCTGGGTGGCTTCTGTCCCAGTCCAGGAATGGCTCCTGCAGCTCAAAAAGGCTCAGCTCAAAATTAAAATGAAAAGGTGGGCGAGTAAGTGAAGGGATGGTGGATGGCTGGATGAATTAGTAAAAGGGTGAATGGATGAATGAAAGATTGAATAGATGGATAATAAAAGAGGATGGATGGATTGATGAGTGGTGGAAGGATGGAAGGGAGAAAGGGTAAATAGCTGGATGTATGGGTGGAAGGGTAGCTGGATGGGTAAAAGGGTGGATGGATGAGTGAAAGGATGGATGAGTAAAAAGGTGGATGAGTGGGTGGGTGAATGGATGAGTGAAAAGATGGATGGATTGATGAATTGTTAAGTGCAAGGGTGAATGGATGGATGAGTGAAAGGGTGGATGTAAGGATGGATGAGTAAGTGAAAGGGATGGTAGATGGACTAAAGGATTAATAGATGAGTGAAGGAGTGAAAGGATAAATGGATGAGAGAAAGGATGGATGAGTGATGGGGTCAATGGATGGATTCATGAGTGGATGAGTAGATGGATGGGTGGATGGAAGGAAGGATGGCTAAGTGAAAGGGTCGATGGAGAGAGAAAGGGAGGATGGATGGATGACTGAAAGGGTGGATGGGAGCGAGGATGAGTGACTGAGTGAATGGATGAGTAAGTGAAAGGATGGCTGGATGGGTGAAAGGGTAAATGGCTGGATGGATGAGTGAATGGATGATGGGTAGAAGAGTGGATGAAGGAGTGTACAGATGGATAGGGTGAAAGGGTGGATGGATGGATAATGGATGGATGAGTGAAAGGGTGGATGGAGGGATGGATGAGTGAATGGATGGGTAGAAGAGTGGATGTATGAGTGTACAGATGGCTAGGGTGAAAGGGTGGATGGACGGATAAAGGTTGGATGAAGGGATGGATGAGTGAAAGGATAGATGGAAGGATACATGATGGATAGGTTTGCAAATGGTGGAATATGTTTGGATATGGCTGGGCTTACTTATATGCTATTGCACAACCTCTGATGTGTCTGTAAAACTTATCCAATTGTCCTGAAGTTTTGTCCTGAATTTTGACCTCCTGTCCTGAATTTGTGTCCTGAATTTTGACCCTTTGTCCTGAATTTTTACACTCACCGTCCTGAATTTGCACCAATGCCAGTTGGTCACCCTAGCCTGAGGGGCCCATTTAAGCCTGTCCACAGTTCAAACCGCTGCCAGGGTCAGCACTAGGACCCATGACACACCGTGTACGCCAATGATTTGTTTTTTAGTCTTGTGCTTTGTGACTTTCCAGTGAACTATAGAAATATAGGAAAGACTAAAAGAGTGACGCTGTCGCTGAGCTGTGTGTGCGCTCAGAAGCAGTGTGGTAGGCGCTGCTCTCAGCTGCCAACACTTGAGAAGGTTCCCTTTGTCCTGCCTGGCCCTCTGCTCCTAATCTACAGGCAGACCCGTGGCTTCCCCTGGGGCCAGGTTGCTTGCAGCGGGGGCCGGTTGCATGCTCGGGCTGTCAGGCAGCAGGTGTTCTATGCACAAAGGTGCCCGCCGCCTCCTCCTCTGACCCCCAGAGATCGCGCCTTTGTGTACCTGGAAGTGAACATTGCGTGCGTCTAGACGTAACCAACAGCGGCATTTTCATTGCTTTCGTTTAATATCGTATTAATTACAGAGATCTGGGTTCTGTTTTGAGTGGCAATATGTTACTCCCGTCTTATAAAAGTTGAGTGCAAACTGATTTGTTAGGGAGAGAAAAAATGGTAAGCAGGTAAGTATTTAAATATTTTTAATTTCAACCGCGGGTAATGCTGAATTCTATAAATATGTAAGTTCGCATGCATGAAAATGTATTTTTTACCTCAAAGCTCCTCTTTAGACCAGAAAGCAACCGTATAGCACCTCTGGGCATGTCACTTTGACCGTACTAGGGTGGACATATCACTAGGGCCGTGGTATGATTTCACTCTGACGTCACTGAGGTGGACATATCACTAGGACTGTGACCGGACATGTCATACTGATGTGGACATATTTCTGGGACCGTGGCAGGGCTTGTCACTTTGACAGCACAGATGTGGACATATTTCTGGGACCGTGGCAGGGCTTGTCACTTTGACAGCACATATGTGGACATATTTCTAGGACGGTGGCAGGGCTTGTCACTTTGACAGCACATATGTGGACATATTTCTGTGGTCCCGATGCCAAAAGTGCGATTCTTGTTCCCTTTGGTGTGCCTTCGGGCCCAACAAAGTCAACCCAATCCACATGATTCTGGTTAAACAAGCATTTGCAATGCAATAGGTCTCGCATTTTCGAGAGTTTAAGCTATTGGTAGTGTAAAGGACATTGTCTTTTATTGAATTATTTTGATAATTAACATATAAATAAAAGGCTTTGTCATTTACAATGCCAACAGCTCGATCTTTCGCAAATGTGAGACCTATTGCATTGCAAATGCATGGTCTGTGAAGGAGGCAGAAAGAGTGACTGAAATATACACAGGCAACAGTAAATGAAAATACAGTGTACAGCAGGGAGGAGGAGGACTGTGTGGGGCCTCTCAGGGAGTTAGTTATTTGAACGCGTTTTTATATATTACGAACTTTACAGCGGACGCCTACTACCCTGTACCTCTGTCCTGATTTTATTGCCTTGCCTCTCACACTGTTTGCTGCTTTGTTCCTGGTTCATTTGGGTTCTAACCGCACTATTTTTAACGTTTTTATTTGTTTTTATCGGACAGCCTATTTTATTGCCTTGTCCTTTTAGAAGCATTTTTGTTACCTCTTTCGTTGCGGGGCTCCCCGTTTGAGTGGAAAGAGCCCTGAAAAGCATCTTTCTGTTGCTCTCTGTTCCTCAACATAACACAGCTAGACACCATCTTTCTGGGTTGGCAGTCTAGTTCTTTCACCGCTCCTACCCCCTTCCGGTTCCAGGTGACGGGGGCATATTAATTGGATGTTCCCCCGAGCGTGCTGCGGACACGCCTAGCGGACACACCGCTGGAAGACTCGCCAAAGGCAAGCCCGTCCGCGCCTGGCCGGTGCCAGGGGCTAGGCATTCTGTAGCTTCCTCAAAAAATAGTAACTGTCAGAAAATGATGTGTTCTGGGGCACAATTACTTGCACTACGACCTAAATCCCCACACAGGAAGAGTGAACCTAGTATAAACCTAACTAATGGGGAGGCTGATCACTGCCAACTGTGCAATTTTCACCCCATTAATGGTCTGGCCTCCTCGCTGGCTCCTTTAGACTGGCCGCAGGGGTTGGGAGATGCAGAGATGTATATTTACAGCCCTCTGACAACCAGTAGACCTTCTGTTCTTAAGGGGGCACTTATTAATGCCCGTTCCATGATCAAGCATAAGACAGAAATTGCTCTGACCATTACTACGCTTAATCTGGACTGCCTCTTTATTACTGAAACCTGAGCTAAGGAGCACTCGGGCCCGACCTGACCGATGCTGTTTCCCCCGGCTACACCATCCTTAGACATGACCGACCCTGCAGATTGGGTGGCGGCTTAGCCCTTGTGGCTAAAGACTTTCTTAACTGTACCCTCACCCCGCTGGTGGGAGTCCCGGGATCGCTTCTAGAAGCGGCCACTTTTGGCATTAAATCTGGAGAAGACAGTAGTTTCTCAGGCCTTGTGGTCTATCGCCCTCAAGGGGCTAGGGCAAATTTACTTGAAACATGGGGTCAGGTTTTAGAACCATATGCTATCATGACGCACTATACAATTCTTGGGGACTTCAACTTCCATCTTGATTGTAACCTGAACACTGATTCAGTACACCTTCTTGATCTCATGAAGTCCATGGACTTTGAGCAACTTATTCACTCCCCCACACACAGGGCCGGCCATACTCTGGCCGGCATCTTTGTCAACCACAGCTATCTCAAGATCAAAACCGTTTTGCCTCTTTGCTGGGCTGACCATGGGCTGGTTGAGTTTGATATCACCTTTCCCTCTGGTTACGTCTAATCTGCCTCCCAAAAATAATTTCAGTAGAAGGATGCATAAGGGTACGGCCACGGACTGGAAGAAGGCTCTGACCTTAACCTCGGCCAAAAGCCACACTGCTTATCCTACAACGGCAGAGGGTTTCCCTGATTGGATTACCAACGCATTGGACACTGTCGCTCCTGTCAAATGCTGTACCACTAAGAGAGCCAAACCCTCAGCC
Source organism: Lissotriton vulgaris (assembly GCF_964263255.1). Lineage (NCBI taxonomy): Eukaryota > Metazoa > Chordata > Amphibia > Caudata > Salamandridae > Lissotriton > Lissotriton vulgaris. The sequence continues at coordinate 1,832,035,402 of NC_141694.1, forward strand.
CCGTGGTTTTCTAATGAACTTGGAACTCTTCGGCAGGTCTGTCGGAAGCAAGAATGGAAGTGGCGGACAGCCCCCTGCCTACAGTTAAAAGTGATACAGAGATCCTTGCTGAAGGATTATAAGCGTGACATTTTCCAGGCGAAATCCCAATATTTTACTGACAAAATTAGGTCTGCTGATAACTCCTCTAGCATGCTTTTTAAAGTCATTAGAGAAATTACCGAACCCCCAGGAGCTCCCCTCCTAAATCATACCCAAGACTTTTGTGATGACATAGCTCTTTATTTTCAGCAGAAAGTCCTGAACATTTTTCACGAATTCTCCTCTACCAGTTAAAAGCAAGCCTGCTACGGATTGCACTCTGACAGTCCTACACGCTACGCCTAACCTGGCACTGTTCCCAGCTATTACAGTCTCTCGTACTATGAAACTCCTACTTGGCCTCAAATCCGGGTCCCCTATTGATCCTTGTAGAGTTTCCACACTTAAGTTGGTGCCCGATCTTATAGCCAAGTCTTTGTGTAAAATTTTAAATAATTTTCTTATATCTGGACACTACCCAACCATCTGGAAGGAAGCCACGGTCTCACCTCTCCTTAAGAAATGTAATACCGACTCCTCAGAACTGAAAAATTATAGGCCTATTTCTCTTCTCCCCGTCCCTGCCAAAATGTTGGAAAAATGTTTTAATACTGAACTCATGATATTCATTGAAACACACGACATTCTGGATTGCTCCCAGAATGGGTTTCGGGCAGGACACAGCACTTACTCCTCCTTGGTTGCGGCCTCTGACTGTATCCGTATGCAGGTCGAACAGGGTGGTTCAGCGGTGCTGATCCTGATTGACCTCTTGGTGGCGTTTTGACACCTATTCCCCAGTTCACATGTTTCAGCGACTGCGGGATGTTGGTGTCACAGGGAAGGCCTTACAGCTCCTCCAATCTTTTATGCACGACAGGACTAATGTAGTCAGCTACGGCGGGTTTAAAGCCAAATCCTTCAGTCTTCCTTGTGGGGTTCCCCTGGGCTCCTCGCTTAGCCCCACTCTTTTCAATCGTTATGTGACCCCGTTGGCTTTATTGGCGAGATCTTTAGTCTTCCAAGTTCTCTCCTATGCGGACGACATGCAAATCCTATCAATCTCTGATTCGTAGCTGGTCGCTCAAAGGTTCAATACCTGCATGACCAGCATAATATGCTGGATGCAGAACAATTCTCAGAAAATTAATACGGAGAAAACCGAAGTTTTGGTTTTCGGCACTCCGCCCCTAATCTGGTCTGCCGCCTGGTAGCCCGAAATCTATGGCCCTCTTCCTGTTCCTGCCAAAAACGTAGGAGTCATCTTTGACAAGGGACTGTCTTTCGATGCCCCAGTGAACCGTACGGTTAGCACCTGTTTTCATATTCTTAAAATGCTTAAGAAAGTGCTGCCTTACATTCTCTTAGATCTTCATGGGCCTACTATCATTGCCCTAGTCGCCTCACGGCTTGAGTATTGCAATGCTTTATACCTCAACGTCAGTAAAGGCTTACTGAACAAGTTCCAGGCTGTCCGAAACGCTGCGGCAAGACTCATGCTGAACATTTCGAAGCATCACTCCATTAGTGAAGGAATCCTTAACTTACATTGGCTTACGATTAGGAAGCGCATCACCTTTAAGACTCTGAATTTGGGGTACAAGGCCATGCATGGTACTGAATCATCTCACCGGGCAACCTCATTCCACTGGCACACGCCAGGCAGAACCTTAAGGTCCTCCATCCAGAAAGCTTGTCTCGCCCAGATTTAGTCGCTCCAGGTGGTGGGAGGGGGGGGAGGGAGAGAGGGGCGGGTGGTCGTTCTTTTTCCGTGGCGGACGCCAAACTTTGGACCACTTTGCCTCTTTTTATCACCACGGCAAACTCATGCGTTTCGTTTAAGAATATATTAAAGACCTGGCTTTTCGCATCGTAGTTTGTGATTGTCTGCTTCCCCATCGTCCTGCCTAGCACCGTGACACCTTTTTTGGTTTATTGTGCCCTACACATTTTTATCCTATCCTACCCGAGGGTGTTGGTGCACTTTACAATAGAACCAGTTACATTACATATGGACGTAAGAGTACATAATAACACATAAAAGATACAAACAGATACATTCTAAACTCACATAAGAATGGTAGTAAGTACAAAAATTTACTACAGATACTGCTTGAGTGGCATGTGTCCTGGTGCGCCCAGAGAGATGGGCAGGGAGACATACTAAACTGGCATGAATGGTGTGCGTCCTAGTGCCTCCAGAGAGCCGTGAAGAGAAACACACTCCACTGGCTTGAGATGGTGGGAGACTGATGCTCCCAGAGTGCTGGGCAGGGAGACACTGCAGTGCACTGGCGTCGGTGGTGTGCGTCCTGGTGCACCTAGAGTGTTGAGCAGGGAGACACACTCCACTGGTTTGAGATGGTGGGAGACTGATGCACCCAGAGTGCTGGGCAGGGAGACACTGCAGTGCACTGGCGTCGGTGGTGTGCGTCCTGGTGCACCTAGAGTGTTGACCAGGGAGACCCACTCCACTGGCTTGGGTGGTGGGAGTCCTGATGCACCCAGGGTGCTGGGCAGGGAGACCCTGCAGTGCACTGGCGTCGGTGGTGTGCGTCCTGGTGCACCTAGAGTGTTGACCAGGGAGACCCACTCCACTGGCTTGGGTGGTGGGAGTCCTGATGCACCCAGTGTGCTGGGCAGGGAGACCCTGCAGTGCACTGGCGTCGGTGGTGTGCGTCCTGGTGCACCTAGAGTGTTGACCAGGGAGACCCACTCCACTGGCTTGGGTGGTGGGAGTCCTGATGCACCCAGGGTGCTGGGCAGGGAGACCCTGCAGTGCACTGGCGTCGGTGGTGTGCGTCCTGGTGCACCTAGAGTGTTGACCAGGGAGACCCACTCCACTGGCTTGGGTGGTGGGAGTCCTGATGCACCCAGTGTGCTGGGCAGGGAGACCCTGCAGTGCACTGGCGTCGGTGGTGTGCGTCCTGGTGCACCTAGAGTGTTGACCAGGGAGACCCACTCCACTGGCTTGGGTGGTGGGAGTCCTGATGCACCCAGTGTGCTGGGCAGGGAGACCCTGCAGTGCATTGGCATAGGTGGTGTGCGTCCTGGTGCACCCAGAGCGCTGGGCAGGGAGGCCCACTCCACTGGCTTGGGTGGTGGGAGTCCTGATGCACCCAGTGTGCTGGGCAGGGAGACCCTGCAGTGCACTGGCGTCGGTGGTGTGCGTCCTGGTGCACCTAGAGTGTTGACCAGGGAGACCCACTCCACTGGCTTGGGTGGTGGGAGTCCTGATGCACCCAGTGTGCTGGGCAGGGAGACCCTGCAGTGCATTGGCATAGGTGGTGTGCGTCCTGGTGCACCCAGAGCGCTGGGCAGGGAGGCACACTTCACTGGCGTGGGTGGTGTGCGTTCTGGTGCACCCACAGCACTGGACAGGGAGAGACACTGCAGTGGCGTGAGTGGTGTGCGTCCTGGGGCACCCAGAGCACTGGTCAAGAAGACACTCTGCACTGCAGATGGTGTGCGTCCTGGTGCACCCAGAGAGCCGGACAGAGAGACTCTGCATGGGCTTAAGTGATGGGAGTCCTGGTGCACCCAGAGCACCAGACAGCGAGAATAGTGCACCGGCGTGGGTGGTGTGCGTCCTGGTGCACCCAGAGCACTGGACAGGGGGTGGGTGACTTCTGGTGCCCCCAGATCGTGCACAGGCGTGGGTGTCCTGGTGTCCCCAGAGCACCTGGTAGGGAGACACACTGCAATGGCTTGGGTGGTGTGCATTCTGGTGCTAAATAAAGTAGCACGGAATAATTATATGCCCATACTGTAAATCTGATAGCATGTGTGTGTGCGCTTATGTGTTCTAGTACCGTTCTGTGTGTTTGTGTGTGCCTGCGTTCTCATTTGTGTGCTTGTGAGTCCGTATACGTGCTTGTTTTTGTGTGTTCTGTGTTGCATTACTGTGTTTATTGTATATATAAATATATTGTGTATAATTGTCTGTATCTTCTGTTCTTGGGCTTGTATGATTTTTTGTGTCTCTTCTATACTTGTTTCTATGCATTTTTTAATATGTCTGTTATTAAGTATGTATTTAACTGTGCGCCTGGGTATGTTCACGTTTCTCAAATATGTTAACTCTTGCTGTATTGGACATAGAAATCTCCTGCGTTAGGCAAAATGTTGATACTTATTTTTGTTGAACGTTCTCAAGCTAAAACATCCTCCTCCGGAGACCAGTTAATAATATTATTTCTGCAACAAAATATTTCTGAAATGTGCCAATAACTAGGTAACTCTATTAGCTAACACCAATGGTTTGCGTTTTTGGTGCGCACCATGTGGGCACTGTCTTTAGCCATCACCTTGACTTGGCTTTAGGGACACTTTAAGAGGGAGATCCGTTCACATATCAAATATCATTTATGAAAAAAAAAGGCGAGTCTTCCGCATAAACTGGGCGAGTAGTCAGTCTGGTGTGTGTTTTAGGGCTGGCTCCACATTTTGGCCTGTGGACCCCTGTGAGTAGGAGGCAGGACAAGGGGCAGTGCCCACTGCCTTGGCAAACATGTCTGACATGGGATTTTTAGGTCTTGCCTAGCGGCGCAGTGCATGTGCTGCTCGCTTGGCGAGATCTATTGTTGTCGATTTTTCTTCTGAAGGGGGACAGGAGATGTACACGCGTACTGACAGGAGATTTGCACGCTTAGGGGTGTTTCAGCATGGCGCGCCTACACTTTCCCTCCCTCCCCCCCTGTCGGCTCCAGTGCGGCCACTCACCTAAGCGGAAATGCCCAGTGTTTGTATAGCTCTTAAAATGGTTTCTAGCCACTTCCGCTGCTAACAGGTAAGGGAACTGGGAAAGCTACATGAACTCATTAGCCCAGAATCACACAGTTAGTTGCTCAAGTGCAGAAGCTGGGATTAGAGCTCATATTGCCAGACCCTATACTGGACGCCCCCTTTCCTTAAACCTGCCTCCGTTTACGCCAAACTGTTTCTTATTTATCCTGCAAAACGTCTGCCCCACCCTCGCTTCTGTGGCCTCTCCCCAGCCCTCCCCTTCCATATTGCCAAAATGTACTCTCGATATGGTCCGACTTTTCATGTAAACGTCTCTGTAATGAAAACTTGCCAACTTGTGACCTATAAACACAGACGGGTCTGTACAGCCATTCTGTGTCTGTGTATCATGTATATGGTATGCTATGCTGCTTCGGCAAAAGCCTTTTGTGATTTAACCCCCTGCTGCCCCATGGCCAAGAGCCCCCACCCTCCCTTTAGACTGCTGTTTCATACTGCCTTCATACTGTATCCCTGCCTCCCATACTGCACGGCGGTGACACAGCGCTGGGGGTACGTTGCATGCCGATGACACATTCTGGGTTGCCAGTGCACTGACACTGGTCGGTGATGACAGACGCTGGGTAGCATTGCATGGGGGCATACTGCTTGGCTGCTCCACTGCACAGGTGTGACACTGTGCTCCTGCCCCACACTTCGTGCGGACCGTTTCCTGGCACTGTACAATGGTGACACTGTACACCAATTACTGTGGACAGTGATGAGAGCACATTTGATGACATTGCAGGGGTGTAACTGCACGACGACGACACTGCACTGGGATGACGCAGTGTGGATGATAGACTGCACAGGTGTGACAGACCCTAGTGGTACATTGCACAGCGTTGACAGCAAGGGGTTGTCTCACTGCACGGCACTGACAGACGACTGGTCACACTGCACAAGTGTGACTCTGTGCCCTGTCCTGCCCCCACCCTCCCTCTAATCCGCTGCCTGACTGCATGGTATTGACACTGCGGGGGTGAGACTGCACACTGGTTACACTACACGGTGGTGACAGCATAGTGAACGACAATGCCTGGGGATAAGTAACACAGCACAGCGTTGGCACTGTACTGGGGTAACTGTTCCCTGATGACGGGACGAAGGGAAAACTGTACGGCGGTGAAAGCACGGGGCGCCGTACTGCGGTGACAGAGCACGGTGCTAACGGAACGTACCCTGACATTTTACGGAGTCACACGCTGCATGCTTTTCTTGGCGGGTGGGACACGTTTGACTTTGGCACTTCACAGGGGTTACACAGCACGCGCTGTGGGCCATAGTATCTCACTGCCGCCCTAGGATTTCCAAGTTGCGTTTGTTGAGTTTTCCTAGCAAAAACCCCTAAGACTGAAAGTCACTGCACAGAGTTGCAGCGCGTTTTGGCCACGTGCATTAATATGGAGCACTCCATGTTCGTTCCATTTCCCACTGTTAAAGAGCTGCCAAATGATTCTCTTGTACAAACTAACCCCAGAGCAGGCTGGGCCGAGAACGTATCCTTATCAACGTAGTGCTTTTATATCAATTATCTTACAGCCACGTGGACGTGGCAGCCGGCGAGCTTCTTATCGGGGAATGTTCTGATAATGGTTCAGCTCCAGCTGGGGCCTGTGGGGAGATGTTCTCTGAGCAGGGGTTGTTCACATTCAGATGTTCACGCGGGGATGAGATTGTGTTCTTGTGAGGGAATGGTCTTCCTCGATGGGCACTTCACATAGCATGGAAAGTTTGCCTATGCAGACACGGGCGCTGGGTCTGTGGGATATGTTCTTCTATGGAAGGTCTTCATGCAGTGATTATTCCCAATCCTATGCAGACATGCACACTAGGTGTGTGGGATATGTTCTAAAGAAAGTGCTCACAGGAGGGGAGGGGTATTCCTATACAACACAAAAAGATGATGGACGGAATGCTGAACATTGTCAAACAATTACCACCAGTACGGAGAGCTGGGCCTATTCATCCTTTTTTTGCTCCCTATGCCATCACAGTTCAAACCCAGTTATACGCAAATCAGTCTTGAACCTTCGCATCATTGGAACATTCCAGCCTGAACTGCCAAGCCAGGTCTTCCCTGAACTGGAAACAAGCATCCTGGGACCGGTTTCAGGGTAATAGCAGATTAGCCAATGCCCACCGCCACCCATCCACGGGAAAACATAACTGTGTTCACCAGCAGAGAAACGCAGGCAAAGGTCTGCTGCTGACCACCAACAGTGAGCAACGGGATAGTATATTGTGCTCATTGCTACAATACCCACGGAAATCATGTCTGAACTCCCCACCAACACACATACAGGCAAGATGGCCTATGCCCACCAGTAAATCACACAAACAGGGCTAAAAACTTGTTCTCACAACAACATACACAGGGGGCAGACAATCTGTGATCACCTCAAAGATACACTCCAAACGAGTATATCGTAACAAGTAACACACAGCCACGGGATAACACTTCCTCCTGGCAAAATGAATAGCTGTTTCTCTGATAGGGTGATTTTATCTCCTGCATAAAACTGTAATGGACTCCCACTTAAGCCAGTGGGCGCTGCCTTCCAGACGGCTGTTGTGAATAGGACTCTTGTCATATATACTTTCTGCCGCCTGTATTTTCAGATTCGTGCATTCAAAGTAGGAAGGAGATCTGCGGATTCCAAAGCCCACTTTGCTCAACAACGCAAATTCGTCTGGAGTAAATTAAACTCAACTACATATATGGAAGGTCCATTTTTGATTATTCCTAATGTTGTTGAATGTATACGCAGATGTAAATAAGAAAGTGTGTGAACAGCGGTGTTATGAAGACAAAATGAGTAAGAAACTCAAAGAATTTGTACACACAAAATGACATTCAGTTTGGCTAACTCTGTGCATGCAGCTTAATCTCTATATCCGGGTGTGAGTAGGAAAAAAACGACGCAGACAGATAGATCGCTAAAAGGTTTTTTATGATTTCTAATTTGTATTAATTGTAATGTCCACCTAGTGTAATTTCTATTATTTTTTGGTGCTTTGTTGGTTCCCGTTGAAGTCTAAAGTAACAAAGAGTGGAGTTGTGTAAGTTTTACGAAATTTGGTGATTTTTATGCATTACCAAGTTTTATAAATATTAGAAACACCAGTGGTTAAAAGTAGGTGGCCAGTAAATGTCACAAGTACTCCAAGATGGCACTAGTGAACAATCAGATACACGTAACGTGTTGCATTTTTATCCCATGGCTTAGTTTAGAAATGCTTGAATTTTTTATTTTTTCTGCCAAGAATGAATATGTTCACTGAAAGCAGGTATCTGTATACTGTAGCATTTTTGATTCTCTGTATTCTGTGATAAAATAAGAAAATGTGTTAATTTGTTTAACCATGGGTGCAGTTGTAGTGAAGATCTTTTTGAATTTAAATTTCTATTCGGTGTACACTCTCTGGAGGAGAGCAGGGGTGTGGCATATTCTGTTTGCTGATATTGTGAACAGTCTTTTGCGCTGTATTTACCCCTTGTGTGAATTGCTGAATGACTTAATTGGTCCCATAAAATAAAACCGTATTTTGCTCATTAAAGGGGCATACAGTGCAGAGAAAACAAGCACGTGCAATGCAATAGGTCTCACATTTACACCAGTTTGAGCAATCGGCATTATAAAATGACAATGCCTTTCATTTAGGTTTTTAAAAACGAAAACAGACAAAAAAGGCATTGTCATTTTATAATGCCGATTGCTCAAACTGGTGTAAATGCGAGACCTATTGCATTGCAAATGCTTGTTGTTTAATAGCAGGGATTGGGGAAGTCCTACAAATGTGAAATTACAGGTCTTCGCCCACGTTATGTGGGGGTGTTTTGGAAGCACCATGGAGTGTTTTTACAGCGCATGTGCCAATCACACAAACCCCACCGAGGAGGAGCACTCAGTCCCTGGATGTGTACGAAAGAAGCAGCGAGCCATGTGTTCTTTGGCAAGCTTGGTTTTTAATAAAGTTAAAACCGGTCGGGCAGGGACATCTGACAGAGGAGACAGGGTCTGGGACTCTGTGCTCACCTACCGACCCCTTCAGAGAGGCAAAAGCTGAGCTATTTATGTCTTTACTACAGTTGTGTGTGTTGCTGATGGAGGGTGTTTGCGTGTCGAGTACCTCAAAGTTTTGTGCAGTGGATGTGCGTAGTTGCGCAGTGAAATAAATCTTGACCTGTTCTGGAGTAAAGTATAAAATCACCATTTACTATTTGAATGAGTGGGTGCTGGAGCTCTAGGAAAAATAACCCAGTTCCCCTCTTTCCAGTCTAAAATATAAAAAAAAAAAACACAATGCAGGTAACGACATTCAGCACTGTGAGACATTCTTGCTGGAGTTGAAATGGAGTGTAACTTCTACGATTCATGGAAAAAGAAGACATTTACTACTTCTACTGTGGTGCGTGTAATGCATGGGCTAAGCTGAAATCCATGTTTGCCTCCAGCACAGAACAAAACGGAAAGGCTAATAAAATCAATAACTATATCTTAAAAATAAAAAATGAATTGAACGAGCTGTGCGTCCCGTCCCGCAAGTGGTGTCTCCCCAAGTGAAAGCGCGCGACAAATAACAAAAAAAAGCATCCGCCTTTGCGAGAGCTGGCGTCCTACCAGTGCTCTCTATATTGATTAAGCAAAGAATTCTCCAAAAGGGTTAATGCAGGCTATACAGTAAGGGCACAGTTAAAGGTCCACTCCTGATGGAGGTTACAAAAGAAGACGGGGGCACTAAAGAGGGACTAATAAGCCTATTAACAAATCAAAAGCCCCCATTTTACAAAGGACATTTACAGCAACCAATTGAAAAGATGGGCGGAGCTTCAAGTCCGTACCTGAATACAGCATGCCTCGCAGAGCAGCTCGTGCGCTGCCCAAGTCAGACCTAAAAAGATGAGTTATTAAAAGTTTGGGAGGGGGGAGTATCAATAAGGCTGAACGGAGGTCACTATAAATATTTTTCTATTCTCTGGTAACTGCCACAGAGACTGTTCTGCTCTCCAATAGTTTGAGTCATGGTTTTTGGGATGTTAAGTACAAAGTGACACCTTGAGCTTAATGATCTAGCCGATTCGTGCGTTGTCAATGTAGCAGTTTTGAACTGAGGAGCTGTGTGTTGATTATTTGATGAAGTATTGTCATGGTTTTGAAGAGGAAGAGGATCTTCTTCTTAATGGGCAGCCAGTGTAATTGAAATAAAAGGGGGAGATACAGTGATGACAGAGGGTACCTGTGATGATGCATGCCTCTGCATTTTGGATTAGTTGTAGACAATTCAGTCATTTTTTCCAGTCCAGAAGTTCCTGGAGGTAGGAACTACCATAAACCAAACAGGATAGCACTTATAGTTTGTATAATAGTATCCTTGTAATTGATGTCACTATAAGGTAAGATCATTTCTCGCCAGTTTTAATTGCCAAAATCATGTGCCGGGGCCTCTAGTCACTTGATACTCAGAGGAAAAATCATCATCATCAACAGTTTTTAGAAATGAAGTGACATCCAATGACAAAATGTCATAAGGGTGTTTGCCGGTTTGGAGTGAACTATGACAGAAGCAGAATTTGGGCTTTTGAGTGGCGTTGTATAAATGGCAGCTGGGTGTCGTCAGTTTATATGCGTGTAAATCATATGGTATATGCAGAATTATACATTCATCTCTTGCAAAAATGACAGTTGTGGGCATGAAGGTATTCAGAATAATGTTGATAGTGTTGACCCCTGTGGGACTCCCCTTCACACCAACTCCGAATCAGATTTAAAAGCAGAAACACGTGGTTTGCAGTCGTGAGGTTAGAAATGTCTCCAACCACAGCCCAGAAACAATGTTAACAAAGGCCTGTAACTGGTTCTTTTCTGTATAATACTCCTAAAAATCCACACCACAGACTAGAAAAGTGGTCACAATAGAGAGAAGAGCACTAGAAAAGAAAGAGTTGGCCTTGGAAACCTCAAAGAGCAAAAGATAAGCCTCAGGAATCTGACCTTTGGCAAGAGCAGAAGTCAGACAAAGACCACTGTCCTGTGAAAGCTAATCCCCTGCCCTGAGGCTGTCTGGTATTTGGCTGTGTTCTGGGTGTTTTCTCAGTACTTAGTAAAGTGGAGCTGCGCACACGGTTTCTGGGAGGGTTGTCTCGGGATTTGTAGTGTAAATCTAAAATTACGAATTGTTGAGTTTGGTCTCCACTGAGCCCATTCATACATTAAACACTGCATTGGACAACCCCACAAATTATGGCAGAAACCCCTTCATTACCTTGCTTTAGAATTCGGAAAGATCTTTGTGTTCAAGCTTTGTGAAGACTAAAACGTTGAACATTTCCTGCCTAAGGCAGCAGATCACAATATCTGTATTTTTTTATTCCCGTTTATTCTAAATTCGGGGACATTTATTTTTGCTGTCTGCCCACGATAATATTACTTGATTTATTTGAACGTTTGTGCCTAATAAGTAGATTCGACTTTATTCCTGAAACGTATGGTGTGTGCATTGCGTAATTGCAATCCCTGAAAAGTATCGATGCACTGTCTGCTGGAAGGGTTCGAGTCTTTTTGCACTGCCAGAAGAATGTTTTCCCAGCTTTCCTGGTAGTCTGTTGTTCAATGCCTTATGAATTTTTCTGATCATTGTGTTCAACGATTTATAACTCCTCTTGTATAAAATGGCGAAAAACCAACTACTGTTCACTGATAAGCTACTTGTATAAGCTACTTGTATAATTTAACAGAGGAAAAATCATGAATCAGACTCACCCTGAAACATTCATTCAAAATCTTGTCCTTTATGACCCACATTCCTAGGGTTAAGGATACTTCCATGGTGTGTTTATTTCGAACAGCAGTCAATGCTGGGTTCAGCTAAGGCCACACTCTTCCTTGGACAAAAAGCAGCCACGTCTGTGATGACTTCACAGTCCTGAACACCAAACCGCAAAAACCACGGTGGCCAAGACTGCATTGCCAACAATCCTGGTGTCTTCTCATTCCATAGTAGACTTTTGCCTCTTGGTGCTATTTATTCTGAAACAGGCCATTAAAGTTAGGAAATAGTAGCATGTTCCAGTTTATCTCTTCTGAAATGTACCTGTGTGATTACTTTCGGTCTGTGTTCAGCTATCTAGAAGCGAAGAAAAACGACTCTCATTGGGCTGTAGTCCTGAATATGGGAGAAGTGTGCAGCTTTGCTCAACACGCTATGCAGCCGTTTTTCCTACAGATTATGCCAATGGTGCTATGCCAGTTTCTCCAGGCCATCACCTGCCTTGTATGCACACACTCTACAAATGTGTACCCATGATGAATTTCTGCTATATGGGAATTGCCTGCTCAATGTGTAGTCATCTGATTGAAGTTATGTCCTTTAGTTTGTCTGTTAGCTGACCATGGGTTATAGCCCTTGGATGTGAATCCTTGTTTACTGGTCTTCTGTGACATGTCCTCATCACAACACAACATTTAAAATTCTGGTTCTTCAGTGGTAGAGTTTTATTTAGGAAGAGCTCCTAAAGGCAACTGATTCTGTGTCCGGTGCCATGTAAGTTCCTGATCCGCTTTATCTTGAATCATTTAGTGCCAAAGCATTGTTCATCTGGTCCATCTGAGAGGCCCTCGTGCTGAGAGTGGCTGTTGTGACCGTGTCTGATTGATCCTCTCTTGACTCAAGGTGTGAAGTCGTGTTGGTGATCTTCCCGCTTCCCTCACTGGAGTCTCAAGACAGTGATCCTTGCATATGTTCGCTCCTGGAGAATACAGACAGAATACCAGGGTCACCAGCCATGCACGCTATTTTGTTTCTGCAATTTGAAGGCAAAGAACAAAATACCACATCAGTGTAGTTAAAGATCTAGTAAGACATGTTAACCCCTTCAGCGCGGCGCGAATTTTCGCGCTGTGCTGAAGGTTCTAATGAGCCTATTGGTTCATGACGGAACGGTTCCGTCATGAGCACAGCTCAAACGACGCTCATGACGGAACCGTTCCGTCATGAGCATGGAAGGGGTTAAGCAATGTTCGTAGACCTAAAATGTCAACCAATGCGAACTTTAAACTGAATCATCTCAGTCCTGCCCACACCGAGGTACTTTTATCAGGAGCCCCCTATCGTTTACTGATTAGTGATGACGGAGGCATACTGAGGTCTGACCTAGAGGAATGGGTTGCAGAGGCATAAATAGGTGAGTGGTCCTTACCCCGTCACCTGTGTTAAAAAATATTCTGTACTTCTTCTCCGAGAACCTTTCAAGCCCAGAGAGTACAGGGTTGTTTGTGCTTATGTAAGAGTACAAAAAGGCTTTATGAATTGTGCTTGTTCTTCGTGCTTTGAATAAACGTTCAGAGGTGTCCAGGTCTTTCACTATCCTCCTTGTAGTTCTCAGACTCCTGGTGTCTAGCATAGCGTATAATAAATGACATTTTAGTTGTAGATGCTCATCTGTTGGCACATTTTTATTATTTCACCCCATATAACTTTATGAATAACTCTCCTTGTTCAGAATTTTTGCATTCTTATTTTTTATTTCTAAGACTTTTATTTTTGGATGCATAAAAACGTATGGACAAAGAAGTTTTAAGACATTGATGACTTAAGGGATTGGAGGGTCATCTTATTTTATATATAGGCATTAACGACATTACGATACTTTCTAGGTCGGAGTAATACTTCTTTATTGAAACATTTTTTAGTACTTGCCACGAAATTATTAAACAAAGTATGTACATGTAATTGGAAGGATCAAAATCTGAAAACAGTTTTATCAATTTTGGAATCTTTATTAGGCAATATATGCTCCAGAATCCCAACTAGCTAGGAACAAAAGTATAATTTTCTGAGCCATGTTTGCTTGATGTAAGTGGCCCCATAATTCTGCAAAATGAGAAAAATAACCTACAATGTTCCTGTCGTGATAGCATTGCTGGAGGACATTTTGAACCAAAGGACATGTTTGAGACCGTGAAACATTTGAAAATAATAGATCATATGCATTATTCATTATGAATTTCGTAATGAAATGATGCTACATTTTTGTATTACCAATAAACGGATGTTATTTTTGGTACATGTGGCGTTGCATGGCAGGATCATTGTTGAAGGATTTTTCTATGTAGAAGAAATCCAGGTTGAGGTTTTAGGATATATTGATCATGATCAGGTCATTCGAATACACCTGAAAAGGATGAATGCAACTTGCCTATGGTTGCTTGAGGAATGATGTAAGATGTGAAATCTAGGGTCCCATCACTGCTAGAACAGGTATTGATCCATACTTTCCTAACCGTCTAAAACTTGGACCTTTTGCTAGGTCAGCACATTCTGGTAAATTGACATACAGTAATTGGTGGATTATGTTCAAGGTAGTGTTATAAAGTTCAACTAACTGTAGTGTAACTTTTCATTAACAAACAGGAGCCCCTGTTCAATTGCAGGTGGCGGCTGTGCTCAACAAATGGAGCATGTTTATCCCTTAGTGAATAGCCAGCCTTCGTTTCGTTCCCCTCCCCTCATCCTCTTGCTCGAGCCAAACATCGCTGGCTGCTCTGCAGGGATCTCCATGATGAACATGTATCCGCTACACCAGCCATGATCTTTGGTCACTGCTGAATGAAGAACGCTGCCATGTTGAAGTGGACTGCTCAGCATTGATTTTTACATTTCATAATTAGAACCCTAGCAAGCATTGGCAATGCCTATGGGTCTGGCTTAAAACAAATGTTGTATGGTAAGGTGAAGAATTACAAGTAGACCGCATGGGGATGGATATGTATTGGCGAGGCAGCAAAGAACTGTAGAATCATACAAATGGGGGTGGGGTCGCACACTACTCACACACCGGCGGTGTCGCCCCTAAGGACTCTGGTTAATGTAGTAACGTGTTCGCGATGCATCATCTTTTGATCTTCTGCTATCTTCGTTGTCTTCGCCATCCCTGGACACGTGTTTCGGGGTATCACCCCTCGTCAGCAGGGATAGGCGGTGTTCTGGGGTTGCCGATGGCTGCCAAATATCTGCCAGGTTTAGTACCACTCAGGCGCGTAGGTGCGGGATCCCAGGCTCGTCAGCCAACTGCTCAAGGGAGCTTTAATGTTACAAATGGGGGTGGGGTCGCACACTACTCACACACCGGCGGTGTCGCCCCTAAGGACTCTGGTTAATGTAGTAACGTGTTCGCGATGCATAATCTTTCGATCTTCTGCTGTCTTCGCCATCCCTGGACACGTGTTTCGGGGTATCACCCCTCGTCAGCAGGGATAGGATGTGTTCTGGGGTTGCCGATGGCTGCCAAATATCTGCCAGGTTCAGTACCACGCAGGCACGTAGGTGCGGGATCCCAGGCTCGTCAGCCAACTGCTCAAGGAAGCTTTAATGTTACAAATGGGGGTGGGGTCGCACACTACTCACACACCGGGGGTGTCGCCCCTAAGGACTCTGGTTAATGTAGTAACGTGTTCGCGATGCATCATCTTTCGATCTTCTGATATCTTCCCTGGACACGTGTTTCGGGGCAATACCCCTCGTCAGCAGGGATAGGCCGTGTTCTGGGGTTGCCGATGGCTGCCAAATATCTGCCAGGTTTAGTACCACTCAGGGATGGCGAAGACAGCGAAGATAGCAGAAGATCGAAAGATGATGCATTGCGAATACATTACTACATTAACCAGAGTCCTTAGGGGCGACACTGCCGGTGTGTGAGTAGTGTGCGACCCCACCCCCATTTGTAACTGTAGAATCATATTGGTGTAGGTTAAAAGGTCATGTGATAGTTACATTGTCAAGCAGACCTAAACATCCATGCTGGGAAATGACTGTCCTCTTCCCATCTGGCTGCCATCCGAGAAAAACACCATACATGATCTAGTTAGCTAAGATGTATTAATAGCATTACAATGTCATGTAAATGTAAATGTAAATGTAAAGTCCATTTATAACGCGCTAGCAATCGCTCCAAGGAGCATCTCGGCGCGAATATAGGACAACCAGATGAAAGGGTTGCCTTACTGCTTAAGGAGACCATAACCGGAGTCACACTAGCTCTCTGGCCATTGGGTCTGGAAGATTGTAAATCCAGGTTTTCAATTGCTTGCGGAACTCAGACTCCTTGTTCAGTGCTCTTAATGGAGGGGGTAGGGCATTCCATGCTTTGGCACCCAATACCGCTAGGGATTTACCCCCGCGGGTTTTGAGTCTAAAACGAGGAATGGTCAAAAGATTGGCATTGGAGGATCTTAGTGCGCGATTTGGACACTATTTTACAAATTTTTTTCTTAGGTAAGTGGGGCCTGAATTATGCACAGCGCGAAAGGTGATTGTTAAAACTTTGTGGAGGACCCATTTAGTTATAGGGAGCCAGTGTAATGCATTGAGGGCTTTGGTTGCTGAGGATCGTCTTGGCCATTTCAGAACCAGCCTTGCAGCTGCATGCTGCACCATCTGGAGTTTATGGGTAACCGTCTTATTGGTACCAGCATACAGGCTATTGCAGTAGTCAATGCGGGAAGTAACTAATGCAATCGTAACAGTTTTCCTCGCTTCGAGGGGTAGCAAGTCGAAGAACTTTCTGAGCATTTTTATTACCCCGAAGCAAGTGCCTGCCACTTTTGACGCCTGATGTTTAAAGGATAGATCGGCGTCAAACTGTACCCCAAGGTTGCGAGCCGAGAAGGTAGTGTGGGGTGGTATTTCCGCCTTCTCGGGCCACCACAGTTTGGGGATGAAATCATTATTTGGGCCTATGGGCATGATCTCGGTCCTTCCTGTGTTACATTTTAAATGGTTTTTCCGCATCCACTCAAAGGTGGCCGTTAAGCAGCACTTAAGCTTTTCCTCCCAGGCCTGGTTGTCTTTGTCCATGACCAGGATCAGTTGGGTATCGTCGGCATATGCTATTACATCTATGCCATAGGACGATATCAGCTGTATCAGGGGTGCGGTGTAAACATTGAACAATGTCGAACTCAGACTGGAGCCCTGAGGTACTCCCGTTGACAGTGGCTTCTCACTGGAACGGAATTCCCCCAGAGTCACCACTTGTCTCCTGTCACTAAGAAAGATTTTTATCCACTCTAAGGCAATACCTTTAATGCCAGATGTTATTAGCCGGTCTATTAAGATGGCATGTGAGACCGTGTCGAAGGCCGCCAACAGGTCTAATAGTATCAGGACGGCCTTCTTGCCTTGATCTAGAGCTGAGGGGATGGTTTCAGTAGTGAACAGGAGAGCCGATTCGGTGGAATGCTGAGTCCTAAAGCCAGCCTGATTGGGGTGCCATACTTCATTATCTTCCAAGAAGAGTGTCAGCTGTTTATTCACTGTGGACTCAGTGACTTTACACAGAGCTGGAAGTAGTGAAATCGGACGTAGATTGGAGAGCGTGGAGGGGTCGGGAAGTTGTTTTTTTTGTAAGGGTTTTACAGCTGCCAGTTTCCACTCAGGGGGGACGTAGGCGGTGGACAGAGAGTTGTTAACAATAACATTTATGTCCGGGTTGACAATATCCGCAATGAGATGTAAGAGTCCTATAGGACATGGATCAAATGGTGATCCTGATTTGGTTGCCAGGATGGCCCTTTTTGTCTCCTCCAGGCTGATTGTACGGAAAGCTGTAAGCTGGGTGACTTCCTGCCTAATAGTTTCGTCCTCATATGTTTGATCGAAGCTGGGAGCCTCAAAGTCTTTCGTCAGTCCCCTAACCTTTTCCTCAAAAAAATCTGCGATGGAGTTGCAAAGCATTTGAGAGGGAGGGATGTCCTGCATTAGACATTTGGGTTTACTAAAGTCTTTTACAATATTAAAAATCGCCTTCTGTTTACAATTGGCTGTTGCTATGGCTCGTGTGTGTGTGTGTGTGTGTCTCTGAAAGTTCAAGCTCAAGCCGCTGGATAAATAAACAGAAAGATCAGTTGTGTGGAGGGCAAACCACGTTTTTGTGGAAGCATACAACTTCTGCCCAATCAAAACATGTACTTCTAGCTTCCAACATGTGGGCGGAGCCAAAGCCTCTCTCTAGTGATGCTCTCATAATTGTCTGCGCACAAACCAGACCCTAAAAATGGGGGGGTTGTTTCTTAAAAGCAAAAGAGTAGTTTACATAACATGTAGCTGCTTTTCTCCTTTTGAGTCAAGAACATTTCAACCTTTTCCTGCCATGGCTTGCAGGGCGATGTCATGCAGGTAAATCAAATCTAAGTTTTGCTGACACTCTCCTCCCACACCAGGTTGACACTTGCAGCTCTGTGACGCACAGACGTCGCCTTGTTACAGGGTTTCCCCAAGGTAAAAGAAGCTAAAGGCTCCATACCCTTTCTGCTGTACATGGAGGCGGAGGGACTTTTCCCAAAGGCCTTAGTTGCTCATATATGGAATTAGTTTGTTATACCATGATATACAATTCAGTTTTGGACGTGAGGTATCTGGGCCATGAGTTCCATTCAGAAAGCCCTTACACAGACAGTCTTGAGACTTGTACTTCTAGTAGACTTCTGGTTACCCATCATTCAGGCGACCTTTAACTCGGTCACCAAATACCCCTGCCATGGCATCATCACCTCACTGTAGACCAGGTTGAACACAGTGTTGTACAACCTCTTCAGTTACGTTTCAGACCCAGATGACGTCAACAGAGAATCGGGGCGGTGTGTTTGCCTTCCAAACTGCCAACAACTATAGATTTGTCCGTTTTTAGCCATCTCCTTTTTAGCATTAAGAGATTTTTTTTATTAACTTTGTGTTCACTACACATGTATCTGCTTATATCTGTGCATTGCTGACTTTGGTAGATCTCAACAATCCGAAGTATCGGGTAAAAGAACCTAGCCAAAAGAGAGATCTCTGAACTCAATCTGAGTTTGAAAATCACCAAGAAAGGAAAAATGTTCTTTCTTCAGTCCCCTCACTCACCAGGGTTTCCCCACGGTGACATGCTTCATCATAGGGGCCATCTCACTTCTCTACGGACTGAGGCGTGCTACGACTTGTGGAGTTACGTAGGAGGACCTATTTTTCTTTCTTGGTGATTTTCAAACTCCGATTGAGTTCAGTAATCTCTCTTTTGGCTAGGTTCTTTTACCCGATACTTCGGGTTGTTCAGGTCTACTTCTGTTTTTGGAGGGTGGACCTAGCCTATTCCTCTACCTCCCCCCCCCTATTTGTTTGATACCATTGCTGACTTTGCACGTCAACCTTCTCCTGTGCCAATCTTTGTGTGCCCCTCCAGCCTGGACCACACATTGGCATTGGTTTACACTTTACAGTGTGCCCGCCTTCAACTCTTGACGAGAACCACTACAACTTGCCCTGACTCCTATCTGAATGCTTGTTTCAGTGCCGCTGGCACTCTTCTGTCTTCGCGCTTCTGCATTCTCGCTCCCCTTCTCTGACTCTGATCCCATCCATCCCACACCTCACCGGCCCCCTGCCTGCCCTCCCGCTCTAGGTCTCTATGTGTAGGAGATGTTCTGTTTAATTGACAAAACTTTTTAAGAGTGAAAGAAAGTATGCACACTATCTTTGCTGTCCTGTTCCGGCGTTTTTTCTGGCAAGCACGGGCAAAATCCCCATTATTTTTGGAGTTGTTTTTCTGATCTTCCTCTGCCCTTCTTTCCATTCCTCTGCCCTTCTTTCCATTCCTCTGCTCTTCTGTCTCATTCCCTCAGCACATTCAATGCACAGTGATAGGGTCTTGAAGCTCTTTAGTACTTCTAGGCTCTTGCTGTGTTGAGCTTTACACATCTGGTGAACATCGGTCTACCTTGAAGAGGTTTTGCTTTGACTCTATTTCTATCTAGTGTCACTCTGCACTGAATGTGTAGGAAGGTACATCCTGACTATGGTTGCCCCCAACTTTTTGCCCTGTGTTTTAGCTGGTTTTTGACATAGTCGACCTGGGACCCTGCCAATCAGGACCCCAGGCCTACTGCTCTCTCTGTAAAATGGATTCCATGTACCTTAGGTACATTTCCAATTGGTACTGGGCCACCTTATCAGACCCTGTAACTCAGGGCATAGGTGTACCCAGGGCCTACCAGGGGCTGAGCATGTATTATGCCACCCCTGGCTGGCCTCCTAAATCTGACACAACTGGCTGCACAACAGCTGGGGCAACGTAGCGTACACGCTCGTTGCTTTAGGTATAGTATCCCTATATCTAACCTCACAATGGACACCCGGGTTCCTATCAGTCACTCCTATGGCAGGCCTTGACAATCCTGAAGGCAGAGTGCATGGACCCGTGTGAATTGGGCTCTGGCACGAGCCGAGCCCGGTTGCAGCTTGCGGAACCAAGACCCAATGGCTGTTCCATGATAACGCGTATCATATCGGTAACTTCGGTATAGCGTTATCAAGACATGTCGAGTAAGGTGTCATACGAATCGGGATGCTACCCCCTCACCAATTCTGGCAACGAGGTTAGCCTTCCGCCCTTCTAGAGGGACACGACATGTACGTAACTGTGAACCCCGGTTAAAGTTAACTAAAGCCTCAGCTCCACAAAATGGATGCTGCCACCACAGACACGAGTCTGACCTCCTGCTGCTGGGAGTCCTTCCAGCGAGGAGAGCTTGGACAAAGGGTTTCCTGTCGAGGGCGGTGTTCGCACCGTACCAGACAGGGTTTGTGTATTCTGGGTAGGTAGGGCTTTGCGAGAAGGTGACTGTGGAGTGGCACCCCGGTGCTCACTACGCATCTGCCGGTCAGAACCAGTTCCAGGGGCGCCCAGCCCCTGACCTGGGGAAAGTACGGCAGGGGAGAGGGGTGTAACTACCCCCCTTCCTGGTCCCACCCTTAGGGCAGGACCTAGTCATGTACCCACCCCTTTCTTTAGGATAAAGGCCGGAGCGGGGACCCTTCCAAATGAGATCATCTTTGAATCAAGAATACTTTCTACGAAAGGACTTCGAGACTCTTCTCAAGATTTCTCCCTTGTGACTAAGGAGTAGTCACCTTGCATCAGCGGGCACCATCTAAGAACTCTGCGGTTTGCTGCAAGTCCTTCCTCAGGAATCCGACGGCCAAGCTCGACGAGAACCGGCTTCCCTGGCACCTCTGACCTCTACCCACGTCATCAGCTCAGCTGCGATCTGTGGGTGCGACGAGACCTCGAGGGACCGGCCATCATCAAAACCTGCACGCTTTCTTAACCAGCACGACCATCGAAGCAATTCTCTGGTGAGTGCTCTGGGGTCCGAGAAGCCCCGACCCTGAGCAGCTCCAGCACCGAAGTGCAGCCCTCCAGCATCTCCACGATCTGCGTGGGGCCCTTCTGCTCACTGCTCAGCACGTTGTCTGGTCACTAGCCGCTGGCTTGTCAAGTCAAGTCAAGTCATAACATTTATATAGCGCACTACATACCCAGAGGGTTTCAAGGCGCTTGGGAAGGGGAGGTGGATTATTTGTCAAATATCCACGTTTTAAGCTGCTTTCTGAACGCTAGGTGATTCTGGGTGAGGCGAAGGTAAGCGGGGAGTGAGTTCCATGTTTTGGCAGCCAGGTATGAGAAGGATCTGCCTCCCATGGTGGTCTTGTTGATGCGGGGTACAGTGGCGAAGGCTTGGCTGGAAGAGCGAAGTTGGCGGGAGGGGGTGTAGAAGGACAGTCGAGAGTTGAGACAATCTGGTCCGATGTCGTAGAGTGATTTGTGTGCGTGGGTAAGCAGTCGGAAAGTAATCCTCTTATTGACGGGTAGCCAGTGGAGGTCTTTAAGGTGACCAGAGATGTGTTCGTTGCGTGGGATGTCTAATATGAGCCTGGCTGAGGCGTTTTGGATTCGTTGTAGTTTCTTCTGGAGTTTAGCGGTGGTACCTGCGTAGAGGGTGTTTCCGTAGTCCAGTCGGCTCGTGACTAGAGCGTGGGTGACTGTTTTCCTTGTTTCGGAGGGGATCCAGCGAAATGTTTTTCTGAGCATGCGAAGAATGTTAAAGCAGGAAGAGGATACGGCGCTGACTTGTCTGTTCATTGAGAGTGAAGAATCCAGGATGACGCCAAGGTTCCGTGCGTGGTCTGTCGGGATGGGTGCATTTCCGAGGGCTTCCGGCCACCAGGAGTCGTCCCATGCAGAGGGGGATTTACCTAAGATGAGGACTTCTGTTTTGTCTGAGTTCAGTTTCAGACGGCTTTGTTTCATCCATTCGGAGACTTCTTTCATTCCTTCGTGTAGGTTAGTTTTGGCGGTGCTGGGGTCCTTGGTGAGAGATAGGATCAGTTGAGTGTCATCCGCGTAAGAGATGATGTTGAGGTTGTGTTGGCGGGCGATGGCTGCGAGGGGGCTCATGTATACGTTGAAGAGGGTGGGACTGAGTGAGGATCCTTGTGGTACGCCGCAGATGATTTCAGAGGCCTCGGACTTGAATGGTGGGAGGCGGACTCTCTGGGTTCTTCCGGTGAGGAACGAGGTGATCCATTCCAGTGCCTTTCCTTGGATTCCGATGTTTCTGAGGCGTTGTAAAAGGGTGCTGTGGCAGACTGTGTCGAAGGCTGCAGAGAGGTCGAGGAGGATGAGGGCGACTGTGTCTCCATTGTCCAGTAGAGTTCGAATGTCGTCTGTTGCTGCGATGAGTGCGGTCTCAGTGCTGTGTTTGGCTCGGAAGCCAGATTGTGAGGGGTCGAGTGATTTGTTGGCTTCGAGGAAGGCGGCGAGCTGGTTGTTGACAGCTTTCTCGATGACTTTGGCCGGGAATGGAAGAAGTGAGATGGGGCGGTAGTTTTTGAGTTCGGTGGGGTCTGCTGTTGGTTTTTTCAGAAGGGCGGTGAGTTCAGCGTGTTTCCAGTCTTCTGGGAAGGTAGCGGAGTTGAGGGAGCAGTTGATGACGTCTCGGAGGTGTGGAGCTATGACGGAGTCTGCTTTGTTGAAGATGTGGTGAGGGCATGGGTCTGTGGGGGATCCAGAGTGGATGGAATTCATCAGGCGGATGGTGTCCTCAGTGGAGATTGGGTTCCAGGCGTTAAGGGTGTTAACGGGGGGAAGATGGTCAGCTGATGGTAGGGTGGGTTGCCTTCCGGGTTGGTTGTCAAAGCTGTTGTGGATGTCAGCAATCTTGTTGTGGAAAAAAGAGGCTAGGGAATCGCAGAGGGTTTGAGAGGGGGTGATGTCGTTGGAGTTGGCCGAGGGGTTGGAAAATTCCTTGACGATGTTGAAAAGTTCCTTGCTGTTGTGGGCGTTGTTGTCAAGTCGATCTTTGAATGCTGTTTTCTTGGCTTTTCGGATCAGTTGGTGGTGAGTACGGATGGCGCTTTTGAAGGCGTCCTTGTTGCTGGTGGATGGGTCTTTTTTCCAGGCCTTTTCAAGGGAGCGGCACAGTTTCTTGGATTTCTTGAGGTCGTCGTTGAACCATGAGGCCTTCTTGAAGCCAAGTTTGTGTTGACGTTTTTTCAGTGGTGCTAAGGTGTCGGCGGTGTTGGATAACCAAAGGGTGAGGTTGGAGGCGGCTTCGTTGGCGTTAGAAGAGAGGGCTGGGGAGGATTGAAGGAGTGATGTGGAGAATTGCTCTGTGGTGATTTTGTTCCAGTTTCTTTGCAGAGTTGGTTGGGGGTGGTTGATGGGTTTCGGCTTGTTGTAGGTGAAGTGAACGCAGCTGTGGTCAGTCCAGAGGAGATCCGTAGTGTGGCTGAAGGAGACATGGTTGCTGGAGGTGAAGATGGGGTCGAGAGTGTGACCTGCGATGTGGGTGGGGGAAGTGACCAGTTGTTTAAGTCCGAGGTTGGCGAGGTTGTCCAAGAGGGTGGCGGTGTTGCGGTCGTTGATCTTTTCAAGGTGGAAGTTGAGGTCTCCCAGAAGGATGTAGTCTTTGGAGGGGAGCGCGTGTGGGGTGATGAAGTCCGTGATGTCTTCACTGAATTTTGCGCGTGGTCCAGGTGGTCTGTAGAGGAGGGTGCCTCTGAGTGTGGTCTTGGGGTCGATGTGGATCTGGAAGTGAAGGTGTTCGGAGTTGGCGAGGTTGGCATCAGAGCTGGTTGAGATGCGGATTGTTTTCTTATGGACGATAGCGATTCCACCTCCTGTATGGTCGGTGCGGTCCTTGCGTGTGATCTTATAGTCATCAGGGATAGCGATGGCGATGTCAGGGGCGGAGGAAGCGTTCATCCATGTTTCCGTTAGGAAGGCGACGTCAGGAGAGATGGTGTCTAGTAGGTTCCAAAGGTCAATGGCGTGCCTGTGGACCGAGCGGGTGTTGAGAAGGATGCATTCTAGGTGGTTGGGGTCGGGAATCTGTGGTGTGGTCGTAGCGGAGATGTTGTCGGTGCCGCTAAATTTGCAGGAGAAGCAGGAGAACGGTCCATGGGTGCGTCCAGGAGCGGCTTGGACGCAGTTGGGGGCGCGACCGGGGTCAAGGGCTAGGAGGGTGGCGGCATCGTAGGTAACGCGGGGGGGCTGGGCAGCGCGAGGGGCAGGGGGTCTGGCGCTGGGCGCGGTCCAGGCGCGGACGGGCGTAGACGGGCTTACCTTTGGCGCACCTTCGGCGTGTCCGAAGCGCGAGGACGCTGCGCGTGGAGACATTGGCCATAAATGGAGGGTGGAGGGGGCGGAGCGTGGGAGGGTCAGCAGCTGGGAGGTGGTAGCGGGGAGGAGGGGCAGGGAAAACAACAACAGCAAACAAGATGGAGGTCAGAGGGGAGGCGAGGCAGGGGCAGTAGGTCGCCAGCGAAAATAAATCCAATAATGCACGTTGCTGCCAGGTGGGCCAATACAGTTAAATGCAGTGCAGGGCGGGCGGCGCTATAGTCACAAGCGCTAAGAGCTATGAGATTAAACAAAACACTGCGCAAATTTGTGAAATGCAGGCGAGCCGATTTTAAACACGGCGCTATTTAGTCTAATGCAGGCGATACCACTGAAATAAAGAATGCAGGCGATACCGTGAAGTTGATTCAGCAGTGCGATCCCCAGGAAGATAGCAGCAGTACAGGGAGAGGAGCAAGGAGGGAGCAACCGGTCAGGAGCGAGTCCGGGAGCGAGTCTTTGACGACATCCGACAACCAACGCTGCTGGTCTGGTTGCTCCAGACTGGCCTTTGCTTCCATCTTTGAGAGAAGCACCCCGGACCCTCCTGGTCCACTCAAGACGCCATTTTAGGCCCACCACGTGGCCCTGAAATCTGCCAAGGCTTGTTGCCCCAATCCTGGGCCCAGCGACGCCGACAGCATCAACCTTCGTGGGACAGCTCGCACCTCCATCCTGGTCGCCGACAACGCCACCGGGTCCGTGAGACTGCAGAGCCTAGCGTCGCCCACTCACCTAGTCGAGGTGACGGCCATCCAGTGCCTTCCTGGTACCCTCTGACTACTGGCTAGTAGTACGAACTTGCTCCCCTCTGCTTTCAGGTATCAACGATCTCTGATCCAGGCTTGGATCTCTACGAACTATTCATCACTGGTCGCCAGCCAGCAACTCCTTTTCTTCCGGCTCCTGGCTCGTCAGCGAAGACCCCCGACGCCTGTAAGACTTGTGCAGCCGCAGCCCTCGTGGCTAGGTAACTTCGGCATTTCGGTGCCTGCATAGCCTCCTTACTCTAGGGTCCCGAGTCCCTCGCTTCCGACTTGCCTTATCGGGTCCGCCCGAGACCATTAGAACTTTCTGTGCCCTCGGGTACTTGTTTTAATTGTGCACTTGAAGTATTTTCCTAAGAGTTTTGTTCTGTGCTTAGTACCCTGTCCTCATAAAGAGTCCAGGGCTGTTGTGATTCTTAATAAATATACTGTTTATTTTCATAACACTTGTGTGGTGTCCTTTCACTTGGGGTTCAAGGGGTATGTGATGGTATAACAGCTGGCTTAACACGCCCTCTAGAGTTTAGCCCGAAGACTGCTCGTATCCACGCTACTAGGATAGCTGGTCTAAGGTTTACTTACAACCAATCACCATAAGGGTCGTTTGGAACGATACATAGTGGTCACTAGAATAGTGAACACTGCATATCGGGCCAACTTCTCACAGAATGTGTGACTTGGTGAATAAAAAGATACCAGTATTTTTGGGTGCACCGTATAATGTATCAATGTTTTTGTCGGATGATATATGTGCTTCAGAATTTTTGCACATCCTGTTTGTACTCAATTTCCAGAGAATTAGTGCTACTGTTTGGCGGACACACCTAGAGAACTGGATTGGCTAAGCCGTTTTTTCAGTGCACAAAAACCGGTTTGCTAACAAACGAAGCTTGAGAATGTCTGTAATTTGGCATTCCTTTGTTAGACTGCTAGCCCTACATGGACTGTGCAGAGTCAGAGTTGTGTTTGCAAACAATACTGGTTACTCTTTTTTGTATTCCTGCATGAAGAGAGTGCTGATGGGCAAAGAAGCATGGTGCAAGACCCCAATGTAAAGAGATACAAAAGACATGATTGATAACCCCTGGGGATCCCCCTGTTAATTAGTGAGACGCACGCAGTGAAGTCACTTGCCAAAATTCTGTGCCCAGAAAGAGGTCCGATTTCTCAGGTTTCTAGTCTTCCAATTAGCATAACGATGATGTCACTGGATCAGAGTGTAGTTTTTGACTTAGTTGACATCATGAAAAATGCTGGTAGTAGGGGTGGGTAACCCAATATAACCTTGCGGGCTTGGGCAGTCAAAGTGTTTTAAGGAGAAAGTTGCCAGCAAGGGATTTGTTTGGTGATCTGAGTTTGACAGTGTAGTACAGTCTGTATTAATAGGACTTAGCAGCTGAATGGAACAGCAACTGTTCAACGTATTATGAATCTGTTAACCGGATTCTACAGAAACTACCACACTAGTCCCATAGAAATACAATAACTTAGACAGATTCAGCAAAAATCTTTTGGTTTCAAACAGTAAATGAAATATTGAACACAAGAATAAAGGTGAAGCAACACGAAAAGGTTTGTTCTTACAAAAAATTATTCTTTTTTATATTCAAACGAGAATAAATCATCAAAGAAAATCAAGGGTGTACAGTTATTGACAATTGCATGTGTTTCTTATGTAAATGGAGATGACAAAACAATCCATAAATACAGAAGAAAACAATCCAGTCTATGTCAAAATAAGTAAAATTGACTTCTTTAAAAGATGATAAATAGAAAGCCAAATGCAAGAAAAGAGACTTGGATTGGAGTGTTGACGTTTCGGTCTCAGTGGTGTAATCCAGAGACCATCATCAGGACAAGGAGATAATGCAATGAGGATGACCCTTATACAATGAATAAGACCAAACTATTGGTGAACTCACGCAGAATTTAAAAGTTCATTGCCTTAGGGAAGCTTCAAGTCTGCCCTGTGGTTATATCCAAATATCCAGGCCAGAAAAAGTATTGAATCTTTATGGTGGGGGAACCTGTGGTATCAATCTCAGGATCCAAGATAGTTCAAAAACGAGTGAATGGCACGAAGCGTCTCCTCTGTATCAAATCAAAGGTCGCCTTTGATTTGATACAGAGGAGACGCTTCGTGCCATTCACTCGTTTTTGAACTATCTTGGATCCTGAGATTGATACCACAGGTTCCCCCACCATAAAGATTCAATACTTTTTCTGGCCTGGATATTTGGATATAACCACAGGGCAGACTTGAAGCTTCCCTAAGGCAATGAACTTTTAAATTCTGCGTGAGTTCACCAATAGTTTGGCCTTATTCATTGTATAAGGGTCATCCTCATTGCATTATCTCCTTGTCCTGATGATGGTCTCTGGATTACACCACTGAGACCGAAACGTCAACACTCCAATCCAAGTCTCTTTTCTTGCATTTGGCTTTCTATTTATCATCTTTTAAAGAAGTCAATTTTACTTATTTTGACATAGACTGGATTGTTTTCTTCTGTATTTATGGATTGTTTTGTCAGCTCCATTTACATAAGAAACACATGCAATTGTCAATAACTGTACACCCTTGATTTACTTTGATGATTTATTCTCGTTTGAATATAAAAAAGAATAATTTTTTCTAAGGACAAACCTTTTCGTGTTGCTTCACCTTTATTCTTGTGTTCAATATTTCATTTACTGTTTGAAACCAAAAGATTTTTGCTGAATCTGTCTAAGTTATTGTATTTCTATGGGACTAGTGTGGTAGTTTCTGTAGAATCCGGTTAACAGATTCATAATACGTTGAACAGTTGCTGTTCCATTCAGCTGCTAAGTCCTATTAATACAGACTGTACTACACTGTCAAACTCAGATCACCAAACAAATCCCTTGCTGGCAACTTTCTCCTTAAAACATCATGAAAAATGCAGCCTGACCTCACTAACAAATGTCTTCACCAGCAAAATACCCATGCAGTGCCGTGTGGGCAGTGAGTAGTTGCCGCGAGACGAGTAATTTAAGTTACAAGGCAGCCTTTTCTCTTCCTTCATAGGATGGCTTTGCAGTCTTGAGAGGTTGAGTCTGCAGCTTTCTGA
This sequence comes from Lissotriton vulgaris, assembly GCF_964263255.1. NCBI lineage: Eukaryota > Metazoa > Chordata > Amphibia > Caudata > Salamandridae > Lissotriton > Lissotriton vulgaris. The sequence goes on from NC_141694.1 coordinate 1,832,063,625, forward strand.
AAGCAGTTGGAGGCGGCAACTATATCAGTATGCTCCCTCCTAAAGCAGTAGAGTTGGCAAGTATGTGGAGGTATATTGAGGCACCTTTACCCATTTTAGAGAAGGATGGTCAGAGACCTGCAAACCCTCCTAGGGATGTGAATTGGTTCTAACGAGTAAAGCCCCAGATGACCTCTGCGTCAAGAATCCAGCCCTGGACATCGTGGTAGTGAAGCAGCAACACAAGCCACGTACAGACGTGTCTACAGTGGGAGGGATTCTTAATTTTAAGGTATTTCCTCTCTTATATTGTAGGTAGTCTCCTGGTTGCAGTTAATGTGTCTTTTTAAATAATGGCTTTGCTTAGCTCTTCAAATTATTATTTATTGATGCACATTGCAAGTGTTTAAAGTAGTCCGGCTTTGCCACTCAGTGTAGCAGAATAAGGGGCACAGAGTATGAGCTAGGCGCATAAAAGAAATACGCCATGGAACCTGACGGCACTGCCTCATTTCTAGCCTGCTCATGCACTCACAATCCAGACTCTTCGCCGGGCATAGCTTTAGAGACCTAGATCAGTGCTTCACTACCTTTTGACTTCTGTTGACCTCCCCACCCCCCACCCCACACGCAATCATGTCTGAAAGCCAGGAACCCCAAGCCATTCACACAAACTAGGCATTATTTTAGTAATTGCCAACCAAATAAATAGAAAAATAGGGATTGTAATTTAAATGGGAAGCTTCTTGGAGCAAATAGCTTTTCGATATTTGCATTTATTCCGAAAGTTGAATTCTGAGATTTTGTAAGCAGCCTCTCTAGTAATACTTTTGGCATAGATGAGCTGAGAAATCTGTCTTTGGATTGGGAGGAACGGGATAAAGCCTTTGGTAGTTTGTACAATAATTCAGGGTAACCCAGATATGCAACTAAAAGTCCACCCGATTTAATTTTCCCTGGATTTAAGTTTTAGTGCACTATTTGTTAAATTTCAATTAAGAAATTTTCTTTTCTGCTATTGTCTGTCCTGTTAGTTTGTCAATTTGTACATTAAAAAGGACATTTAAATTCAATGTTTACTCTCAGCTGAAGTGGAAAGTCCTTGTTAAAATTAGTGCATTGCATATCTTATAGATGCTGGATAAAAAAGGTAAAGACTTCCGTTGATAATTCATTATGAGCAGATTCTAGTAAGATCTTTGGGTTTTGAAGTTTCTTATTAATACATTATGAGCCTATATGTGTAATTTATTTTATCATGTCTTGTCTTCAACTTTAAAAATTGTGATGCCTCCTCCACAGCTACCCAGGTATAGGTATGCAAACCTCAGTAGGTGCAACTGGACATTTCAGGTCAATGAACAATACTCTGGTTTCATCTTTTATTTTTTTAAAGCAGATGCAACACTTTGACAGCCATCAGACAGCTGGTTGCAGCAAATGCTGCTGATGCTCACTATCCATAGACTGACAAAGCTGCTCAAAAAGCCTTCTATTTAGTGATCTTAAATAATGATTTGATTGAATTATTCAAGACTTTTCCTATTCTTCTGGCAACATCCCTTAATCTCTAAAGATTCCCAAAGAATGCAACGATGATGCCATGTACATTAAAGTTTACTTACCATGTGCATGCCAATTGGTGTCCCAGATATAAAACACACCCCACCTCTGCTGATTCTTATGGATTTCGACCTGTGAATAGCATTTGATGTCAGCAATTCATTCAAACTGTTGTAATCTTCTTCAGCAATGCTATGTCTCAAATAGAGCCAAACATAAAAAATGCATATTTCCTCCCATACTCCACGTTCATGCAGGTTTTACAAAGTCTTTCAATCAACTGTTCCTTGATAATGCCTGGCATTTTGCCAACTAGCTTTGGTTACTGTGTCAGTAGACAATGCTACTAAATGTGATTTTTTTTCCCATCATTGTACTAACAATGAGTCTGGCAGCCGGTACTATCAGCTCCACAGCAATTGTAAGAGGTCTTTACCTTTTTACTATGAGCATGAACAATCAAACCATGAGGGAGGCAGCTGCATTGCATAAACCTGCACCCTATCTTGGACTGTTTTTCTCATAAGGCCTCATTTAGAACTTGGCAGAGGGGTTAATCTGTCACAACACTGACGGATATTCCGTCAGCCAAAATATAAATCCCTTTGGATATAATAGGATTTCTGTTTCGGTGGACGGGATATCCTTTACCACTGTGACGGAGTAATCCGTCCTCTGAGATCTAAATCGGTCCCATACTTCTTTGTGAACCAGTGGTTTATTATAGGAAACTCTCCCATACCCACTTATAGTTTGGGTTTTTAAACTATAAATATAAGTTGTGAGGATGTGGAACACTCCATAAAATACATTTTGACTAAGGCTAAAGAAAGAAGAGTATTTAATTAATGTTAATGTTACTGTGATTTATAAAGCGCACATATACCCAGAGGTGTCTTGGCGCTGAGGACAGAAAGTGGACCTGCTCTGGCGTCTAGTTCTGGAACAGCCAGGCTTTCAATCCTTTTCTGAAGGCGGCGAGGGAGCTTGCACTTCTGAGCTCACTCGGAATAGAGTTCCAAAGTTTAGAGGTGCCAATGCAAAAGCTGCGGCCACCCCAGAGTGAAGTTCGAATTTTTGGCACCCGCAGGAGTTTGGCTCCTAAAGAGCGAAGATGTCTGGTCTGTTCATACCAGACGATGTATCTACAGTTTTCCCGGTATCTGCGGGAATGTAAGGAAGAATCTTCCACACTTTTTTAATGAGGAAGTGGGCGGAGGAGACGATTGCGTTTGTGTGCTTAGTGAGTGAAAGTTTATTGTCAAGCCACACTCCCAGGTTCTTGACCTCATCCGCAGGTTGTGGTGAATATCCCATCTCTGCTGGCCACCACAGATTACCCCAGTTTGGTTGCATATTGCCAAAGATCAGAATCTGTTTTATCCGAGGTAAGTTTAAGACAGTGTGTGCTCATCCATCGATTAATGGCACACATACAGTTCTGAAATTGCTGAGTGGGGGGGTCTGATTTTTATACGCCGCCACCACAATCTGGGTGTCGTCAGCGTAAGACGTGTGATTGAAAACGAAGTTCCGGATCGAAGGGGCCAGTTTGGATACCTATACATTAAATAACGACGGGCTCAGAGAAGAGCCCTGCGGCACTCCGCATAGAAGGGTATACGGCTCAGAGTGATACTAGTCGACCAAAACTCTTAACCTCCTATCCTTAAGAAAGGAGGACAGTAGGGCCAATGCAGTGCCCCTGACACCTAGGCTCTCGAGCCGCTGATGCAAGAGAGAATGATGAACAGTATCAAATGCGGCTGACAGATCGAGGAGTATAAGAGCAGCCTTACCTCCTTGAACCATCTACGCCCTGATCTCCTCGGTAGCCTTAATGAGTGCTGTTTTAGTACTATGTTCTTGGCGGGAGTCAAACTGTGAGTGATCCAGCAAGTTGTTTTCGCAAATGAATTAAGTGAGTTGGATATTCATAAGTTTGTCTTTTTTTTATTTATTAGCAGGCAACAGTAATCGGGCTATGGGACGGTAGTTATTTGGGTCGGAAGCATCTAGAGTTTTTTTTTTTTACAGCGGAAGGATGGCTGTATCCTTCCACATGGATGGAAAGTTTTAATTCTGAGAGAATTGTGTGCATTGGAAACTAAAAGCATGTATTAACTTAACACAGGCACTGTGTTTGTTCATGCTTACAGTATTAGTGACTGCAAATGGAGAAAAGCTGATTCCGAACCAACTCATCGGATTGATTGAGTAGATTGTAGGCCATGGTTCGTGCAAATAGACCCATGTGTTTCTGCAACATTCAATGAACTGAAACACTTAAATGTTAAACTTTAGTATCTTAAATTTAAGAGTGTTTTGATCTTGCTACCTCTATTTTAACAATAGGAGGTTAGTTATAAGTAAGGCTCCCGGTTTTCCTTTTTTACTGATTTTTTCCATTATATTTCAGACAGAAAACAAAGTGTTTCCTGTCTGTATTTATTTTTAGAAGTGGAAAAATACAGAAAATTGTGCTTCTGGTGGATGAGTCTCCATGCTGTTTTTCATGATGTCTAGTACAACAGCTGAGCAGATAGGCAGCATGGGGAGTTAAAAATAGGTTGAGATTTCCGTAAATGCAGGTGTATGGTAACATATATTTGTATTATCATGTTCATATTTACTTGTAGGTGTAGTGTTTTGCTATATTTGTCTGCTTAATTTGCTGAAACGCGACAGGCATCAAAGTATGAGTGCATGCTTATCAGTTAAATGCAGAAATATACCATTTTGTGACTCCATATATTCTCAAAACACAAAATAAATATGGTTAAATACTAATAAGATGGGGAAAAAATAAATATGGATAAATACGGACGGAAATGGTAAAAAAATAAATACCATAAAACCGGAAGCCCTAGTTATAACATATAATTAAGTCATCTGGTACCTCTAGACAGCCCTGTCGCATTCTTCTCCCGAACCATTCCGGACCCCAAACATAGGCAAGAGTCCTGGAAGACCCTCTGTTGTCCATTACCAATGATAGTTAGGAATGGCAAAATCTGTGTTGCTGCTGTGCTTCAGACGATACGAGTAGCGGCTTCGAGTAGTAATTGGCAACTGTTGTCTTTGTTATGCAGATTTGTAGAGCGCACTGTCACCCAGGTGGGTTTCTTTGCACTCAACAGGTGTGAGTTTTGGCACACTAAAGGCCTAGTGGGACAACTCGAAAAGCCGTGTCTTCATCTTCTTGTGGAATTCTTTGAGGAACCCAGGCAAATGGTGGAGTGTGCTATACATGTGTAGTTATTACTAGGAATGTGATTGCTGCTCTCCAGTGCCACCTGCCAAGTGGTTTCACTCAGAATACCCTTATAGGTAGGAAATCAACTCTCAGGAAAAATCTAAAATATAAAATTGAATTTGATCCGGGGTTATAGTTTGCTACCTCTCTATCAGTGCAGGTTTTCAGAAGACTCTCCCGGCGTCCAACGGTTTTCCTGATTTTAAGTACATGTCCCAGTTACGGGAACAAAGGTCCGGTCATTCTGCAAAGCAGAATTAAACGGAATGCTTTTCTTTCATAGGCACATCAAAGTCTTAAATAATTTAAGGAAATTATTTATTTCTGTCTAGCACCACAGAAGCCGGTCTTCTGCCTGTTCTCAGTTGAAAGTGAGAGGGGGGTGCATGATGGAGGTGCTGCCATGCTAATATTATGTAAACATAGTCTTTATAAATGTGTGTGTGTGTGTGTGCACGTGTGTGTATGTATGTATGTATGTGTGTGTGTGTGTGTGTGTGTGTTGGGCTTTGTGTATGTATGTATGTATATATATCCAAACAAGAATCCCAAAAGAAATTGGCCACAGCAACGCAACACAAGGGCACAGACACCAATAGCGATGAATTTGAAGTGCTCTTTATAACAACATCAAAGGCCAAATGACTCATTTCGGCCGCCGGACTGCGGCCTTGATCACATTGCGCTCTGTGAGTAAATGGGTGACTTAACTCTTTCCGTGCTGATGACGGAACCGCTCCGCCATCAGCCGCGGTGGCGCTGTGCTGATGATTAGCGGGTCCGTCACGGCCCGCTCGCCGCGCCTCCGCGGCGTGGATTCCGCGCCTGTGCTTTCCATTGAGCGGGCGGGGCCATGACGGAACCGCTCCGTCATGAGCACAGCTCAACCGCGGCTGGTGACGGAGCGGTTCCGTCACCAGCTTGTCACGCCTCGCGCCCCCCCCCGCCCCCTTAGCGCTGCGGCAGAATAGCTGCCGCAGCGAAGGTGCTAAATAAGCAGAATAGTGTTTCTACTATGTTCATACATGGTGAACTGTGAGTAAGTGTTTTACACCATTTCGCAACACTTTTCCGACAGGAGTATTTTACGATACAATCCTGCTAGTAGTAAGTCCTATGCAAATGACTGCTGATGACACACTTATTGTTAACCAAACAAAATGAATGACCGAATCCAAATCGCTTAACTCAACAGTAATTAAGTATATACATGTGAAGCTAGGACATCAGTTCCTCCTGAAGAATATGCGATGTGTTCATATAGAAGTAAATAAATACATAAATAAATGACTGGTTCCATCTAAGTAGACCAATTAAATACATCTGTGATAAATAAAGAAAAAACAATCTCAAAAATATATATAATGAACACAGCTGTTCGCAAGAGTGGATATATACAAAGGCACACATTTACGAAACGACTTTTACACAATGTAAAGGCATATGTCCTATATATATATATATATATATACATATATATATATATATATATATATATATATATATATATATATATATACACACACACATTTCACCAATTTTCTCTTCACAAGGAAGACACCGCACGCCTGAGATTTGCGTCTAATATAGTTTTATTGCAAACGTGCAATTGTCATCACCGAACCACCACCAATGCGTTTCAGCCCCCACGTGCCTTGCTCACGGTATGCGAGTCCTATGTTTGTTTCCTAGTTCTAGTTCTCCCACTTGTGCTTTGGAGGGACTCGCCCTTTTAGAGAGTCAGTCAAGTGTGAATTATGTTTAAAGCCCAACTGATTTGCTAAGTGATAGCATCAGGGTGACTCAAGTGAGGAAATGTTATAAAGTAATTGGAGTCAAAAGTTCACAGTACAAAAAATGAACACAAAATGATTGCACAAAATTGTTTTTGCAGTTTGAGAAGGGGGTCTCCCCTGTCCTTGTTTCTAAATTTCTGTAATTAACCAGGTGTGTAAACCTTGTTTAGAGACACACGATATTGATGTTCTTTCATCATTGTCTACAAACACCCTCTTGCTCCACCCTTCCATTTCCTTAGACGTTGCATTCTCAATCTTTGGTGATCTGCTTGCCAAGGAACAGACGAGAGAGTCTCTCTCAGCCCTTCTGTACTCCCGGAGCTGGTTCCACCTCCTTGAACAATGCACACCACAGTCACTGACTAGACTGTCTGGCATACATTCAGATCTGACCATGATCACACAGCCTGAACAAGAGTTTGGCATTGGACCAACAGAACCATTTCACAGCAGAACAATCTGCTCAACCTTGCCGAAAGAGTGTACAGGGTTTCAAACATCTATCTCGCTGACCGCAAGCTCCTTTACCGAATCATTGCAGCAGCCAGTACTTGCAACCTCTCAAAATGACTTCTAAAGAAGTACCATATCATTGTCATCACTGCATGCCCATCAAAAGGCTGCAAAGAACCCCTGGGACCTCAGAAGCCAAAGCTCAAATAGTTCCTGGATTGTAAGTGATTGGGGATAAATAAACGGCCCAGTGCACCTCGGAGTGTGTTACCCATGGTATCCCTTGTGGATCCTTCTTTTTCCTGGTACTCAGGGACTGCACACTTTGTCTTAGAAGTAATTAGTAGGCTGGTGGATTGTAGGTTTCGAGTAGGCATGTATCAAGAAATGGTGTCCTAGAGGTAGTTTTGTGCCACACGATGTACTGCTTGTGAAAAAGGATGTTCATGGTGTCAGTATATTTGAGGTGGGATAGTGGAGAGGGGGTTCTTGGGTAAATTGTACAAATGTTCAGAGTGCAAAGTTTCTGACTTTGTTTAGTGAAGTGAATGAGTCTTAGGGGGCCAGCTAGAAGACTGTTGATGACGTCCGGTCTGCTAAATGATAATGCGTTGATTAATGTACAGAACTGTGTTGAGTAGTATGTGTATCGGTATCTTTCTGTTATTTAGTAATTGAGAGTGTACTGTGGTAACTGTGTTTGTAGGAAGGCAGTCATTTTCATCGCTAGGCAGAAAAGAACCTCCTGCTCCTGTCCAAGGAGGGACATTTGAAACAGTCGGTGGGGCGGGGGTTTGATGGCGGGTTGATCTCTGTCTCAGAGATGGGTGCGTTTGCAGAGGGAAAGGTTGGACCTCCGTTTCACCGGTGTTAAGCAGTAGCGACCATAGTGCATATCCAGTGTCTGATCTATGGATGAATGTGATGCGTGGCTGGAGGTGAGGTGTAAAAGGAGGAGATGATATGGGCCTCATCAGCATAAAAGAGATGAGTGAAACTGAACGAGGAAATACCACCTGGGGAAAAGATGTAGAGTGATTAAAAAAAAAAAAAAGACTGGGTCAATGACTGAACCTCTTGGGCCACTAACTGGTTAGGAGTCAGTGGGCATTGATGGCTTTGAGTCCTAGGACACTTCAAATGACCAGTTAGCGAAGTAAGCCAGCAACGCGTCGAGAGTCAGGAGGGAGCAGCAGAGTAGAATAGGTTGGTCAACTGAGTTGATGGCTGCAGATAGGCCTGACAGTATGAGGATAGAAGAAAGTAGGTTGGACTAGGCAATAGTGATAAAGTTAGATAAGCGGGAAAATGCAATTTCCGGGCAGTGTAGGGTACTGAAGCCAGACTGGAGGGTGCTCAGAGGTGAGGAAAGATATAATGTTGTTCCAGTACCTGCGAGCAAAGAGGGGAGTCGAGCTACTGAACGTAAGTTTGATATAGATGAGTGATGTGCAGTAGTTTCTTACCAGAGGTAGATCCACTGCAAATTGGGTATTTGATAGACGTGAGGTAATAGCTGAAGAGAGATGTCAGGCAGAGAAGGACACTGGATGTACAGGCAACCGGTTTGAAACGGAGGACCGTATGGTGCTCAGGATGAGCTGGTTGCTTTGACAGGAATGAATTTAGTTGGTCATGTTGTGGTTCAGTGTCAAAATATAAGATTAACCAATGCTAACTGTGATAGTGTGCACAAAGCTTTTGTGCATGCCTCAAGTATGCAAGCAATCTTGTTTCTTTGCCAATAACACAATAAAGACCTCCTTTTGTATTTTAGCATGCAACTAGGAGGCAATAGCCATGAGTTTGGTCCTGATGATGGATTACCGCAGATGATGGTTGATGTGTATTGAAGGCTTGTTTGATGATTCTTCTAAAGTGATCAAATGATGTGTCGTGGTGGAGCAGAGTGGGATCAGGGTGAGTCCGATGCAAGAGTGCTGTAGGGAGTTTGAGGGATGTTCCTTTTTTCATGGGGCATTGATAGGGAGAGGAGGTGGTGGACAAATGTTGACTGTTGTGTATTATAACATTGTCAAAGGCAGATAGGATAATTGTAGGTTTGGAGCATGATATTGAGTTTGATAGAATGTAAAATCTGAAAAGAGGTGTGTTTCAGCTTAGTAGTGAATGTCAGACTGAAGTCACCGCAATGGATGACTGTGGTGGAAGGTGAGAATAAGTCCAGGACTGTCAAGGTCATTGAAGTCGCCGTTGATGGGGTAAAGCGTTTTGAATGGGGAGATCACTGATAACAGAGGTTTCAAGTGTGAGTTTATGAGTGTTAAAGAAGTTATCTACTCCTTCACCTTTCTAGTGGTTCCCGGTTGCGTGTAAAAAAAAAAAAATGACAAGGTCATTGTAGAAGGCGACAGGTGGAGAGGAGTCCTTGGGATCAAAGCAAGTCTTCGTCATGGCAAAGAAGTGTAGTGGTGTGTTGTGAGAATTGAAGTAGAGTGAGTGGGGAAGGATGTTTTGTTGCATACAGGTTTTGAATTCAATAACTAAAAGTAAAATAAATGCAAATAATAATATAGTTCCTATAACTTAGCGCCATTTCTTCTGTTTTTTTAGCAGTCGGGCCTCAAACCTCTTAAAATGACGTTAAATGATTTGTGGTCTTCACGTCCTCTTAGTTTCGTCTAGAGCTTGGTCTCTGCAATGTGTCATATTTTTGCAGAAAGAGTTGTATTTTTGCTGAAAGATGGCGGCGTGCACAGAACCGTACTCGTTGAATGGGTCGAACTGCGCAGTTGCCTGGTTTTTTGCGCTTTTTTTTTTTGATGCTCAGAGTTTGTCTATTTGTGCGATTCTTTCCGTGTGCTTTTTGTGAACATGGACGACGTGTGCTGTAGGAGCAGTTTTGTGATTTAAATCTTCTTGCAGTTTTTCATTCTTCTTGTCTATGTTCATACTTTGACAACAAGAATATTTAGTGCTGATATGTCATCCCTGCTTACTCCTTTCTTGAGCACTTCCTGTTCTGCATGTTCTTGTCGCGAGGACATGGTGTTCCATTTCTTTGGCACTCTCGCTAACAGGATCCAACCGTTAAAAAAGAAACATTATCTGTGCCAAGAGGTCTGTCACGGTACTTCTGCGTTTATCCTCTTAGACTGCGGTTCTCAGGATTGGCGAAAGCACATAGCATGAGGTGGGCCCACAGACCTCAACGCTTAACGCCAACGGATAGTGATGTCACTCTTACGAAGAACATTTTAAGTGAAATGCTCAGAATAATGTAATTTTTTTATGCCTGTAGAGCTGTTGTATGCTCTAGTTTCCATTAAAAGCAATAGAAGACCTCAGCAGATGTTGATCGCTCAAGTAGCGTTAAAAGCTCATGCTATTGTACGAATGCTATCACTGAAGGCCAATAGGTACAGGGAGAAACCCGTCTAAAGTCATGCACACGGCAAAGGGACCCAGTCAGCCTGCCCATGCACTGCAATAATGCAGCTTTACATCAGGGCAGACAGCAAGGGGCAAGCACAATGGGCAAGGCTAACTTGAGGAAATAGATCTGTGGAGGAGACTGCCTTCAGAAGCATAATTCGTCAAGATAAATCTTCCTCCACTTGGGCAGATTGGTAATTTTAGTTTGTCCTAAAATTGTAAGATTCAAACATGGATTGTGTGCAGATGTTTGTATGACATAATGGAATGCAAAACTCCTGTAATCTTGTTTATTTTATTTCCACTTTTACATTCCGTTCTACATCTTCTGCAAAGGAATAAGCAACTGAATTGTGAGCAAAGATGTGTTCTTTTTAAGTTAGTAGATCCCCAGAATATTCTCAGGGAATGTTGCGGCTGTACACCAAGAATGGCAATATAGTTTTAAAAGAAATTTTAGTAATGCATTTTTTATAATTAAAATCGGTGACGCACTTGCTACGTACCAATGACAAAATATTCCTCCTATCCTAATCCGGCAAATGATTTTTAAAGGCTCCAAGTTGCATATTAATATAGAGTCCATGTGCAGAGAATGATGATCTCATTAATGGGATATTGGCGATAGCCCAGGGATTCATTAAGGAGTGGAATCACAAATGTGCTTGCAATCGGTGGGAGTGTGTCTGTCCTAACATGCAGGACCGTAGTCCAAGATCAATCCCTTGAATTAACATAGAATCCTACATGAAATGCATGCATACTACTGAAAAGTGCCTTAGTCCTTAGCAAATGTTTACAATGCCAGCCCTCTACTCTACATGAACAGCATTTTCTAGTGTACTTGCATTTAGTTAAAAAAAATGTCCACAATCGTGTTCTAGGAGCAAAGTAATCCGGACGGTCATTGTATCTTGCAGGGACAATTACATAAGGAATATGATTTTAAATGACTTTGTCCCGGTCAAACCTGATCGCTTAAGGCAAGACCTCCCATATGAAAAAGGCTGTAACCGCCCAAAGTGTAATCCTGTCTACATGTCTCGTTCCATACTTGTCGCTATGCTCGCTGAAGTTGGGTTTTAAAGATTTAGCGCTTGACTTATTAAAATCCTTACTTAAATACCATAGTCAGTCGGCCTTCCTGCCCCCTTTTACCTCAACTGATTTGAAACTGCGATGCGTATTTCTGCTAGGATCATTGCTAAGTCCCTCTTTTTGTAGTGCGTTTATGCTCCTCGAGTACTCCTTATCAGATCATGCAACTTGGATATGGTGACCTTTGCGGATGGTACTTAAATTATCTTAAGGATGGATGGGAATGACTTCCTGTCCAAAGATAATATTATTAAATGCATGTCACCTGTGGCCTGATGAAAGAAGAACTGCCGCCTAAATGTCAACTCCGATAAGACAGAATTCCTCACTACAGGAGGTTTGCCCTCCTTTTGGACTATTCGGTGGTGGCGGTCCTCCATCTATCAATGGCCCACACCTAGAAATGCTGTCCGGAAGCTGGGGTTTATATTCGATACTAAACTTGAGTGCTCATTACAAGCCCCAAAATCAACCTCCACTTGCTTTTTTCATCTCCAAAGGTTAAGAAAAATTTTAGGAATCTTTCTTGCCTGTAAAATATAAATTGCATGTGATAAAAGCAGTGGCTGGTTCAAAGACTACCAAAAATCATTATAGGTTTGCTCTAAACAAACTAAGATTCAAAATATGGCAGTAAGAGTAATGCTAAATCTATCAAGGAGATCCTTGGTTGCCCATGTCTTAACACTCTTAACTGACTTCCTGTTTACAAGAGAGTCCACTCTCTCCCCATCTGTCATGAAGCCGCCTATGGACAATGTCCCGATCTTGTAAAAACAAGATCACGGTTTATGTGCTCACTTGCAAACTACATTCCTAAGACGCAGATCTTCATAAACTCCCTAAATAGGAAAGCAAGTTAAAGGGGGTGATCCTTCCAATATGCCGCGTCTAATGGAACACACTTCCCATACAGCTACAGATTACTAATAGTCATTTAATATTCAGGATATTGTTTAAGATTCATTTATGTAAACATACGCTTGCGAAACGAGACATTGCTAAGGCGTGGAAGGCGACACGGGCCCCCTCGGTGGCCGCCTGGAAAAATGGTCTGGACTTTTGCATGGGGCTAGAGCAACCTATCTTTGTGGCCAAGGGTTGCCTGCGCAAACGCTATAAAATTTGGACACGATGGGCGGAGTATCAGGGTCTATGGCTGGAGCCGCCAGCGATGGTGGAGCCTCCGTTGCCGGATTACGTTTCTGGGCCAGTATAGATGAGGGGGAGGGAGAGCAGGGAGGGTGTGTGTGCCTTCATTTGGACTTTTTGATCTTCTGTTAATTCTGTGTACGAGACTGTATAGACTCAGTGCGATCTTTAGAGGGGTGGAGGGAGGGAGTTGGGGAAGGGGTTCCACATCATTTAAAGTTCTCTTGTACTGTGTTGCTGATCCTGCAAAAGTCGATTGCTTTTATGGTTATATTTGGTTTGATTTGGCAGATGACTCTGGTGTGCAGAGCCCTGCGCAATATAAGCAAATTGACAAAAAATATGTTTTAAAAAATAAGATTCATTTATGTAAACAACATAATGATTGATTAAATCAAACTGAAATTAGTTTGGTTCCTAAATTGCGAACAGTTACTCCGGCTAGACAGTCGTAGCTCCAGTACTCCATCAGTTGGCAAAATAAATGAACATAACCTAGAAGAGAATAGAAAATTTAAAGAACCCAGACAGGTTTAAGGGAGCAGGCATGTTAGTCCGTGGGTGGATGCGTTGTAAGTGATGGATCCTGCCGACACAATATGGCACCTGAAACTTGTCAGCAGGCTTGGATCCTTCCTCCCTGCATCAAGTTTGCCACAAAAACCAACTTCAGGATGCTGATGGTGGCTGCAGGACCTCTCGGTGGTTCATGGTTGCAATGTTCTATTATCCTGGACTGCTAGTTTCTTGGTGAACAGATTGGGAAATGGCCCGCTCCCTTGAGGTGACTCTCCTGCAATGTGACCAGGGCCACTTCACTCAGTGCAGTTCATAAAGCATCTACTTTGGAAATTATACCCTGAGGGTTCATGAATGCCAACACAAACTTATCACGTTGACTGCTTTGAAAGGGCTGCAAAAAGACAGATGGTTCTTCTAATGACAGCTGCAAATGGTGTGTAAAGTGGAGGTGATCGGGAGTGCAAAAGGTTATGTTTTTAACAGGAAATGCTTTTTGGCTGAAAAAAGGGCCACAAACTCCTTGTAGACAAAAAAAATGATATCTACCTGTGCCCCCGCGTCAGCGCTACAAAAGCCTTCACTTGTAGAAATAGAGGCTACAGCTCCGTAAGGAAAACGGTCGAGGTCGCGGCGCGGAGCTTCACAGAGATGCCGTCATCTCGCCACGGCTCAAGCCACGCCCCCTCCCCGGCAGGTCATTTCTAGAAGGATGTCTCATCCCACTGGGGCAGTGGAGATTTCTATGGTGTGAACCAGTTGTAGGGCTCTGGACTTCAGGATTGACTACTCTATGAAGATTTGAAAGGTCCCTCAGCTGAGTCCATGCAGCAGTACCTCTCCTGGTGGAATGCAATTGAGACTCCTGCAATATGTTGGAAAGGCATGGTACTATTTATTTATTTCTGGGAGTGGAGTTGGAAGGCACAGGGCCTCTGTCCTAGTGGAATATGGTCATTGAGAGTTGTGTAAGATTGCGTTTGCGCTCTTTACTTTTAACTGTTGAGGTTATTAGCAGATGGACATTTTCAGACAGGTATTTGTCTCACTCCTGAGTGGTGATTGACTAGTTAGGCTCGCCGTTGTCCACCTGTTGATATTCTCTACTGTTCTGCGTTGCCCTCCTTAGTCTTGGTTTACACGTGGATAGCAACTTTGGGTCAAGACGGTGCAGCCCCAAGTGCAGGTGCGTACCTGTGGGGTTCACTGTATGCCAATTCTGATATTTTGTCATTAAAATCTGTTTTCTTCATACTTATAACTGAGTTTTATGTGATTATTCAAACAAGCAGCCATCTTGGAATAATGCTTAATGTGATCACAGTGCTTCAGAGTGGAATCTTAAGACTTGGGCAAGAGTTTTACGATATGGGGCAACTGAAAACTTGTGCACGGGATGCATGTAGTCTTTTTATTAGAGGACCAAAACTAAGGTGAAATAGCTAGGTCTCAACGGGAACATTTAGAGAGCATAGTGGACAAGATAAATGGAGCATATGGGAGGAAGGGGGTAGGAGGGAGAATGCGATGGAGAGACGAAGGAAAGTCTGTCCAAAGTCCGGCTCGGTAGGTGACGGACGAGGGGGAAGTCCACAGCCCATCTCCTCTTCAGCTATCGATTAGCTCCACCGGGCATCGGTCAAAAAGCTAGGTCTCCGCGGTCAGAGGTAAGTTCGTAGATTAAGTGTCCTGATGGGTAGGCCAGATGGGGGATGGATAGGGAGTAGCCATTCGGCAGCGCCTGGTCACTCCTTTTTGTTAATTTTTTTTTTTTAAGGTCCCGCAAACTCTTTGGAAACTGCCTCATTCATGTGTGTTATTGCACACAGGGCCAAGGTGCTCAGATGGACAGGAGCATCTCCTATGCTGGGAACCTAGCTGAACTCTGCTCTTGCATTAGGCAAGACGAAGTGATTGAAGGCAAGAAACAACATAGTAAGACCTGTTTCAGCACAATTTTGAAATTACACCAAAACATACTCCTTTTTATTTTCAACACACTTTATTGATGACAGCAATATGACAAGTGCATTAGTAGGGTGACTCACCAAAACATACACCTTAATCCTTCCTAGGGCCCAACAGCAAATTACTTATTGTGGTGAAAAAGGTATGTAAACGAAGACAAGAGTACCACCTGGGTAAGTGGACTACTTCTAAGGTCAGGGCATTGGCGGATGAGCATGCATGCGCATCGAAGCCCCGCAGAGGATCTAGCCAGGTCCAATAGCATACTCCCCTTGGTCCAGATGAGGAGGAGGGACCTGCAAGAGAGTAAGAGGGTCGACACATTCGTTTGGGACTCCTTGAAGACATGTTTTCTATCCCTATTGTTTTCATACTTCGTAAATATTGCTGTGACTACAAGTAGCGCCTACATTCTGTAACAGAAAAGCTTGTGCGATGTGTGTCCGTGTTCTTGCGATGTGTGTCCGTGTTCTTGCGATGTGTGTCCGTGTTCTTGCGATGTGTGTCGCGTTCTTGCGATGTGTGTCCGCGTTCTTGCGATGTGTGTCCGCGTTCTTGCGATGTGTGTCCTTGTTCTTGCGATGTGTGTCCGTGTTCTTGCGATGTGTGTCCTTGTTCTTGCGATGTGTGTCCGTGTTCTTGCGATGTGTGTCCGTGTTCTTGCGATGTGTGTCCTTGTTCTTGCGATGTGTGTCCGTGTTCTTGCGATGTGTGTCCGTGTTCTTGCGATGTGTGTCCTTGTTCTTGCGATGTGTGTCCGTGTTCTTGCGATGTGTGTCCGTGTTCTTGCGATGTGTGTCCTTGTTCTTGCGATGTGTGTCCGTGTTCTTGCGATGTGTGTCCGTGTTCTTGCGATGTGTGTCCGTGTTCTTGCGATGTGTGTCCGTGTTCTTGCGATGTGTGTCGCGTTCTTGCGATGTGTGTCCGCGTTCTTGCGATGTGTGTCCGCGTTCTTGCGATGTGTTTCCATGTTCTTAGACTCTCCATTAAACAAGTAAGAAAGGTGTTTGTGTCCAAAGGTTCTAGAGGTAAAATGAGTTTGATTTGAGTGGAAACTCACGCCTGGCTGCTGAATGTGCCATCCACTGGGACTACACCTCTGTTCTTTGTTCGTGTCACTTCATGCAGAGGAATCCCTCCTCCCCAACTATTCATTATTTTTGGCAACGCTTCTCCTCCTTCTTCCCTCTGCTCAAGTCTCATTTTTCTCTCGCAGATGGCACATAATTAAGCTGTCAGTCTTTTGTTTTTTGCATTTGTTCAGATTGACAGCCGGTGGAATAATTGCTCCCAAGAGGTAACCTTGTTAAATGGGAGTTTGAAGCAGCAAACTCTTCCTGTCGATGCATTGAGGTTTGAGGATTGCAGTATCAAGACCTGTAGGAATGAGCTCTGAAGACCAGTGTCAGAAAGTCAGGCGTAGGACAATCTAGGATTATTTCATAAAGTAGAACTATTTTCTCCTGCCAAAATAGTGTCCACGTTTTATTCCGGAGGCTGAGTTAGTTCCTGCGTGGGAATGTCTCCTGTTCTAACAATCCCTTTATAATCCTTTTCCTTCTCTTCCCAGAGTTATTGATGCACCTTGTGGGACTCTCTTCAGACTCCTGATGTTAGTGTCTGGGCCTGGTATGTTGTGTGGTAATAAATGTATCATGTTTTCTACCTCTCTGAAAGTGATGGTGCATCATCTGTCTAGTGGAAGCTTTTCCTAAGGGACCGCTTCCACTTTCAAAATTAATGCATTTGGTATCCAGGCAGCAAGATCCCTGCAGCGTCATTTTACTGAATGTCAACCTTAAGGAGCAGTGGATGCTTTAAAGAAATCTGCTTTCGGTGAAAGCAAATGCAGGGATGGGGGTCCCTGTGTGCAGTCACTCACATGGAGATCCAAACAGATCCTGCCTCATGCATAGTAATGAGGCAGGGGCTTATGGGACACTTGGAAAAAACGCTGACCGCTTTGGGACCTCATCTCTGTCCATCAGGGTCCTGGTATGCAGGGATGTCTTGATCTTCGTTCCTTCCTTACTTCTGGGTGCATTAAGTAGCCCACTATTAGCCCACTGTGTTTCTTCTCAGGTCGCCCAGTCCTTGGTCTGAATCTGGTGACCGGTGATGTGATGGTGCAGCCGCTTTCAAGGGGGAGTTGGGACAGAGGTGTCCATGAGTCTGATATTGTGTTTTTGTTGGGATATAAGAGTTTCATCTCTGTGGAAAGGAATTAAGAGGATGAAAGACTGATGCATTGCTTACCTGGAGAGCAATGGTCTCTGGGAGGGAGGGATTGTCATGCAAGTTGTATCAGTTTTAGTTTGAAATTAGTGTATTCATTCAGGTCATTGTTTTTTCATGGTCATCAGTTGGCCTTTATGTGGTCAAGGGTTGACAAGCTGCTCTGTTACCCACAGCTCCATAGTAGTTCGGCCATATTCATTTTCATGTACTTTTTACAAATGGAAACTTTTTTCCCAAGTGATCATTTGTTTACTCAGACCTACTTGACCATTATTGTTTGCTGAATGCAGCACCTCCAAACATAATGCTGTGCTTCACACTGTACAGATTAAATTGTATAGTTTTGTTTTGTCAGCTTCTCCACCCTGTGGTCAGGGCCTTGACACGCTACATCAAGAATCTAAATAAATAAACACTTATATGAAAATATTTTGTTCTGAGAATGGTGCCCTTATTTATTTATTTTAGGAACTTGAGCGCCCCATGGCTTGGTGGGCTGCCAGGTTCTTGGATCAATACTGGCAAAGGCTGTGAAGTCGTGAGCCGGAACTCGGAGGGCTGCGGTGTGCTTATTTATGATGCTGGTTCCTGGTAACAAAACAGAAAACTATGTTATCACTTAGTTGCGAGACAGGATCTGGTGCTTGGTTACAGGTTGCTAGGATGATCTGGATAGCTCTGCACATCAGCTCTGTGTCTGGGTCACAGTGCCCTGGTGAGCACTTGGGTTACATCGCGGGTGTAGGTAAAAATAGTTCCAGTTGCGTGCTGCCACCACTGTTGGCAGGAGGAGAGTATACGTTGTATATTACTGGCCTGATCAGAGGGCCATGTTGCAAAGATAGCTTTTTCAAAGGTAGAGGAAGAGACAGAACCTGGTGGATGGGAAGACTTTCTTGAAATTAAATCCATGGCCGGCTTTAGCGCTGGTGGTGCCCTGTGCAGCAATAATGTTGGAACCCCCCAATGACCACCTCTGCCATGGATTCCCTCACTACCACCCTTTAACAGTGCCCCTTGAGTCTCCATCACCACTGCCTCTCGGATTCAGTTAGTTTTATAGCACCTCTCTTACCAGTGTAAGGTGTCAGAGCACTTTACATCACATTGCACAAAGACAATCATATGTGTGTAAATCAGTGTAAAGGAAGTGTTACATCAGAGAGGACTACAAGGTGTACTGTAGGACTAACATGCCATTGAGCACAAATTCAGAATATAAAATGTAACATCATTGTTAGGGGTTTTCTTTAATAACAAGAATGGTTTTCCACCCAAATGAACCCTTTTGACAAGATTAGGATAATGAAAGACTGCAAAAAAAATATAGCTCAGCTCTAACATAATACTTGCAGTTTACACGCAGCTCTTTGATGACAGTTAATAGCTCTATGTTCTATATTAGGATTTTGACTTACAAACGACAAGTGACAAATGGAGCTCTCTTACAGAAGCAGTAACCCACTGACCTATTTACATTATATGCACTTTGTTATCTGTATGATACACGTTCTTGGCGACAGGCCTTTTAACCCACTGCGCTACCTTTAGATGAGTCAAAACTTCCACTGAACAAACCTCCATCTCTCTTTCCAGGAATAGGATTAATCACAGGAGTTATCTTGACATTTTAATTGATGCCTGAAAAATGCTGGAAGCCAGGAACACGGCAGCAGGTGCTTTTAAAATGTGAATATACTTGCAAAAATTACGCCCCCACCTCAAGTCTGCGCATGGTGCGGTGGCACCGATCGCACCGCCCTAGAGCCGTCCCTGATTGAATCTTTTGAGACACGCTATGTCGCAGCATTTTGAATTTGAACCTGCAGTAGCCAAGCCAGCCGGTGGTCTGAAATGCCAACTCGGAGGGCTTTTGAGGCTCAAGTGGGATTGGCTATGGGGCTCACTATGGTAGTATTTGTGCTTGGGTCAAGGTATGGGTTGTCTCGTATAGAAGAAGGCACTCTTAATTATATAATCTGAGAATCATCAAGGTTAGGCCTGAACTCTGGAAGATGACTCCAAGGTTTTTAGTAGGCGTTGCAAAGGTGCAGGATCTATCGAAGGACAGAGTAGGCTGGACAGTGAGATGGAAGGACAGAGTTGGCTGGACATTGAGATGGAATATGTGAAACGAGCCCTGATGAAGGACCTTGATGTTGGTATTGGACCACCCTAGGTTGTGTTCTTCCATCCATTATTCAATGAACCTCAGGATTTGTTTGTGTGGCTGAACTGGGCCTGTGATGTACACAATTATAATTGTTTCAAAACTGACAAGGATTGCAGTGAGGAGACTGCGAGGACCAATCATTCAGCATATAAAGAGCCCAATTTTTACTCTTTGTAGTCGCTTGCCAAGGTAGACCCAAAGCAGTGAGTCCCATGGCCTGAGGTCACCCTGTCATAATGTAGTGTTTAGGTGTGGACATGGTTTTGGCGGTGTTGAAAGCCTCAAGCGAACCTAAGGAGTGTTAGTTTTGCGACGACGAGGATGTTTCCTAGACTGCCATGAGAATGAAACCAGTTGTTATTGCTGGTAACAAAACGCAGAGGCTAATCCTGGGGTGTTGTCCCACACCTCCTCAATGGCACAAATCTACCATTGGTGTAAGTCATAGTACATGACTGCTTCCTTTTTTATTGTTTTGTATTAGTTTTGGTTTTAAGAAGGTTAGTACAAGACAGTGACATTGCTCATCTTAATAGCAAAAACAAAATGAACGATGACTTTTACATCCTAGTATAAATGTATCACCGTAAACAAGGCTTCGGGCTGTTTTCAACGATTGACTGTCTGCCTAAATGGCTTCCAAGACCTTCAAATAAGTGCAGTTTTTGCCAAAAACAGGAAGAAAGTTTGACTCACATCCTATCTATATGCCCTGTGCTACTAACTGAACGCAAGTCTTTGTTGCGGAATATTTTCAACCAACGATGGTATTAGATCATGCCGCCATGCATTACGTTCCTGCCTGAAGAGCGACAGCCCCAAGTGAAAGCATCTTTCATAAAATTCATGTTAAAAGAAAACTGGTTGCTGACAGCTGAAGGGTCGACGGTCACTCAGTAATTCCGCATAAGACCTAATCTCGCTGCTAGAACCTGTCCATTACAACCCTTAATCTATGCTCCTTGGATTGCAGTATGCACCAGTATCCATGCATTTTAGCCCGGAAAATGGAGTTGGAATGTATGGTTGCAGCAGTATCACCAGCACTAGAGTATTATAACTTTATCTTTGCACTTTACAGTGCAGTTTGCACCAGCACTTACAGCGTGGAAGCCACTATATAAAATACAGAAGGTGCTTGCCTAACAGGATTATTAAGCAGTGTGAACATAAGACAGTTGTAGGACCAGTAGTGTCAGACCTCCATGACCATTTACTTTTGCACCTTACAGAGCGGTTTATTTTTGCACCTCTACATGACAAACTTGGAGCGATATCATGGGGCCCTGGAGGTGCATGAATAACAGGATCATGAGCAGCAGATCATCGCCCATGCTTTTCTTTTGACTCAACACCAGCCTCCATGATGAATTTATGTCTCAAAGTTTCTGGCCATAGCTGCGGCTATTTATTTATTTTAATTGCTTTAGAATTTTAATACTGCCCTGATTTGTAAATATTTATGGTTTTAATTAATTGAAATTAACGTCCTTCATATAACCGTAAACTTGATCAACCTCTGTCTTGTGCATAACAACGTCTTAGTAACAATAGATAGCCTTGCAACTGCAAAATGGCCTCCATTGGATTTAATATAATCCAGTGAACCTCTTTCATTATAGCGACCATGTTTAATTTGTACTATAACTCCCTATCTTTTGTTTCTGTGTGGTGCAGTGATGCCAACGACCAGGTTGATAAAAGCTCACAATCCAGAAGAAATAGAAGTTGTAGAGTAGCTTTAATGTACAACCATCAACAAGCAATAGTAACCGCGAACTGAATTCTCAGTAATTGGAATATAATCATTCCATCAGGTGCTAGGCATACTGTCGCTCTTTGGCAGTGGTGGACTTGTATGGTGTTGGCTGGAACATGTAATGGGGCAGAGAGCACTGAGGAGTTTCTGTTTGGTGCTCGAGCCGAGTAGAAACTGAATTAAGCCTTTGGCTGAAGTGAGAACTGGGCTGGATGGGCATACCTTGATGAGTTGGGTGGTTTTGTTTTTAATTTCCTGGATTTGTTTAACTAAGACGTTGTTGAGGTTGTTGCGGAGGAGGAAGTGCAATGCTAAAAACTCTTCACATTGTAGTATGAAAAACTTGGGTGGTTTATTCTCAGTGGTTCTTGGGATATGTGTAGGCTTGTGTTGGAGTTTGCAATTTGGTATTCTTAAGATTCTGTTGTGTTACGAGATGGTTTTCCATCTCTCTGTTGCAAACGGTTGTTGAGCCTGAGGAGTATTCATTCCCGTGTGATACAATTGATCTTTTACATGCGGTTGTTGAGCTGGATTTACCGAACAGTTGTCCATCCCTCTGTTGCATAGGGTTGTCTCAAGTTCTAACTTCATAACTAACGGCCCCTTAAAGTGTACTGTTCTCTTTCTTCGCTACCACCTAAAGCAAAACTGTGCAATGCTGCTAACCTAAAATTAACTTAGGTGAAATATTCTATCCCTCCCACTCTCAAAGAGCTGTCAAAAACAAGCATAAAGTTGTTTTTCTTACTTCCTTTTTCTTGTGCTTTGTCAGTTTTCAGACTTGTTAAATGCCAGTGCCATGTCTTATCAGGAGACAGCCTTCTGGAGGCTGCCTTAGAACCACCTGCCAACACAGACAGTAAAGATAAACACATGTAGTGATGAAGATTGTACTGCTGCCATAACCACACAGGCCACTGGGGGACGAGCTTCCCAGTGTGGCTGGCTGGATATCTATCCAGGTCAATCCTGAGCTTCTGAAGATGGACATCCAACAAAGATCAGCTGTAGTGGGGACCGCTGTGCCCTGTTTGGTGGATCTACGCTGTTGTTAGATCTGCCAATACTAGTCCAAAAACCTCCCACCTCACCACCTGCCCATCTTCTGTAGTGTAACCTGCTGCAGAAGGAAAAGACCAGTCATAGCCAAGAAGTGTTGATGCCAACTTGAAGGCAAGGTCAGTCTTTGAAGCCACCCACTTTCACCACCTTGGTAATAGCACCACATAGACAGAAAAGGGATACGGCAAGAATAAGATCTAATATGAAGGCTGTTAGATATTGTTTTAGAATCAAAGATAATAATGCAATTATAAGACTAATGAACTTTGTCCCGGTCCAGCATATCCATATATCTCAAATAGTGCTATTTTGCTTCTTGGCGCTATTTTACTTAAAACCTTTGAAGTTCAATATCTCAAGGTCTGCTTATTAGATTTTTAATGTGTTGTTCTGATTTTATTTATTAAATTAAGCTCAGTTTTTCTATCCTGGTGTGGAATCATGGTGTTTTCATGGTTTAACTGTTTGAAGTGTTGCACAAATATTTTGCACATTGCCTCTAAAGTTAAGCCTGACTGCTCTGTGCTAAGCTACCAAAGGGTGAGCACAGGTTAATTTAGGTTTGCCTGCCTCGTATCATGATTAAGATTGTAGGTAATGCTTGAGCACGGCTTGACCCCAGGAAACCAGTGACCACATTTTTAACAGGTCTGTCAACTGGCCCTAAAATGACCAGCCTTCTTTCTGTGTTGATAGAATGTAGGCTGTATCTCTTGCACTTTGTCTTCAGCAGCGGTTTCAAAAGCTCAAGATATGACTCGGGGATCCTCCTCGAGTCCTACCCTCTTCAACATCTATATGTCTGTCTTGGCAGTCGGCTGCTCCTTTGCAGGTCATTGTCGGCATTTCTGAGAATGCCATTGCCACTCAAGCCAATGTTCAGTAATGTATGAGAGCGGTCGCAACCTGGAAGCCCTCCATGTGTCTCCTGGTCAACGCAGACTAAAGTGAGGTCCTCTTATTCGAGAGGCAAACCCCACCTCTGGACCAACAAGTGGTGTCCTGCAGACCTGGCTGACTCCCGTTCCCCGGTGTCCCAGGTTAGGAACCTGAGAGTTATCATTGATTGTGACTTGTGTGGCCACACAAGTTAGTATTCCTTTTATATTTTAAAGATGCTATATAACATTAATTAGGTTCTATCCATCAACCTTTGGTCGTGTCTAGGCTGGACTATGGAATCTTGATGAATGTAGGCATTACGGAGAGCTTACTAGCTCGACTCCGGGTGGCTCAAAATGTGACAACCAGACTGGTTTCCAACCTTTCTAGAGTTGTACGTATCACTCCTTTCTTGAAGTCGTTCCATTGGCTCCCGGACTCTCTCTAAATCTCTGTCTGGTGACTTTACATGGAATAGTCCCAGGGTATCTCTCTAGGATAATTGTTCTATCCATTCCCAGACTCAAACACGCTCCGTTAATGGTTCTCTGGATATCACAAAGATGGGTCAATTGCTTTGCATTTTAATTTTTTGCACCACTACAATGGAATGAATTGCGCGTTTCCATCAGACTGGAGACAAATTCTCTTATTTCAAGAAAAAGCTAAAGATTTTTCTAATTGTTTCCTTCAATTTCCTCTTGTCATGCGTTTTACAAAAAGCATTCCTATAGCGCAAGGAGACCCTGCATATGGGCAACAGCGAGAGCGAAAAATATTTTATTACTAATGGTAATAAAAATAACAATACTTTTAATAATTGAGTAAACTTTAATCACTTTTTATTTTAGCAACTTTTATTAATTGAATACATATCATCTAGATGTTATACTGCCCCTAATTAATTAATCTTATTGGTTTTAGCCTAGTTTGTCCATAATGATCATTATCTTCATCAATTCTCAATTCTCGCGCATACTAACATAGAGGACATTGCTACGATTGCTTGACGTTCATGGGTGCCAAAAACTCCCTCACTTCTTTCTTCAGGACATAAGATAAAGTCCTGCCACAATGGGACCTGTAAACCCCATCATGCCATCACATGTACATTTGAAATAAAGTTGGATAAACACTTTGGGTATGCACGTGGTCAGATGCAGGGCTACTTGCCATTTTTACTAATGGAGTAGGTGCATGAGTTGAGCATTCACCACCAAAATATGCTGTAATCTGTAGGCCGCAAGTTTGAATCCTAGCCAGGCAGACTCAGCCTTTCACCTGCCTGAGGGTTGGTAAACTAAGTACCACTATATTGTGTAATAGTAACACTTGTTATTTACAACGCTTAGAAATGGTGTGGTATGAAGCGATATATCTGTTAAAAGGTTATTATTTTATTTTTGAATTAGTCTGCAAATGTACAGTTTGGTGGTTGGCCTCGGCAACAATCTATGGCTGAAATGGTACATACTGTGTTTGCCTTATATCTAGAGGGATAGACTTGAAATGCTTTGCCCTAAGACTCTGTTACAGAAGTATTCTCAACTGCATAAAAAAAAGTTTCTCGTCATCCCGTGGTGCCTCAAGTCCCACATGTGTGGGGGTTCCTACCCTAAATGTGTGCAACAATGCAGCGATACACTTCCCCCACCTTGGTTTTTTGTCTCAGTATCTTTATGGCCCCAGAAGGGGTTCATTAGTACCCCTTTAGCCCAAGCAGTGCTCTATCCCTGATCCCGTTGAAGGCTAAGTCCCCTGCAGAGGGCCCACACCTCTCACCATCACAAGGAGCCCGCATTTAGCTCTGGGATGCTTATTGCTCCATTTATCAGTGAGTGTACAATAACCCTTATATTTGTTGCCCACCTAGCCTTATCACGAGTACAGCGGTCCTGGGTACACTTACCCGCCCAAGTACGAGTGTGGTGGTGAGACCACCACAAGGCCTCCAGCGGGATCACGGATCCCGCTGTGGCGAGGGTCTGAAAATGGCCTGCCTATGGTAGCAGTGAAGGGGGCCCTAATAAGTCCACTGGCCGATTCTGATCCTGGGGGTGCATGCGGGGGGGGGGGGGGGGTGGCACATGTCGGACTCCCCCGTAATTGCATCCTTCTTCCTGCACGGTGTGGAATGCATGATGTTGTGCATGCAGGGACGTGCTGCAGGCTCTCTCACATTGGCGGTTGGCTTGTTTGGCTCTTCTGGGAGCCTAACATATCGCCGCCCTGAGACCGCCGCAGCACCACCTGCCCGCCCTGGATGAAAGTCGTTATCCGGAGGGCTCGCCACGGCGTCGGGGTCTTCCTGGGACCAGCCGAAGACCGCCAAAGTCATAATACGGCCCATAGTGTGCGTCTGCCTTTGAATTTATGTCATGTGTTGCATTGTATCGGCCAGCCCCCTCCTCTGCTCAGTCTGCAGGTTATTAACACCCCCTCTCTAAGAAACCGTGATATTTGAGATCACGCTGCCCTGTTCCAGCAAGCGGGGTTTAAGCGTAGCACGTGCTAGAATGCTAGGTTAACCACGGACTACCTACATTTGTTTAATTGGATTATATCTATATATGCTGTAAGTATGGCATGAACCCGCCTCCGCACCGGGTCTGTGTTGGCAGCTCTTGTGTATGTTTATGTTCAACCTATGCTGTACTCTCTCTACATCAGGAATCGTGGCTGTACTGGGGCCTGGGCCCCGCCTATAACTCTTTGTCAGTCTCTATGGGGATCTAACCAGGTTTATTACTTGCTTCACTTATATATTGCTCTCCTACTAATGTCTTTAGAAGGTGTCTTGTTATCCTTGTGATATACATGAATAAGGAAGGTGAAGCACCAAACATTCTGGCTTTTTGCAAATTCAGAAACTGACCTGCAAGCTGTCTTGTGCCTACTAGTGCCAAGAAACCATATGTTGGTAGTAGTGCACACAGCTCCATTCCTCCCGAGCAGGGTGTAGGTATTTACTTTG
Source organism: Lissotriton vulgaris (assembly GCF_964263255.1). Classification (NCBI taxonomy): domain Eukaryota; kingdom Metazoa; phylum Chordata; class Amphibia; order Caudata; family Salamandridae; genus Lissotriton; species Lissotriton vulgaris. Next base: position 1,832,089,899 of record NC_141694.1, read on the forward strand.
CTTCCCTGCCAGGCACCAGTCCGCCATATTTAGAGATTTACACCTGCCCTCCAGAGACCTCAAAGGGCCATCTCCAAAGACACTGGAGACTTGAGGTGTTGGCGACGTTTTCAATACGTCTGCACAGCAAAGTTATTTTGTTTTCAAAAACAAACTTCAAAAAATGTGAAAAACAAATGTCTCTTACAGACTGGGAGTTTCCTCCCATTGTGTAGTGGTCATTTCTTTCCGGGACCAACAGGCTTCCAGTGACAGACCCAAAAAAGAAACAAAGTGAATGAAAGCATCAGCCCTAAATAGGGTAGAGAGCCTCAGGTACTTTGACTGACGGCCCAATGTCAGGTAGACTCCTGGTGAAAGGTTTCCACCGGCAGCCAGGGGAGGTGGTCTTGTCCGGCTGTGAAGAGAGCGGACGAACCAGGAGTTTGTGGGTCCAGGTACTCTGCCACATTTGTGCCGGAACCCCTGTCCGCCAAACTTAAAATTAGCCCCTATGTTCATTAGTATCCTTAGGAGAGTGGAATGTATTTTCTCACACATAAAATATGAGCCATATCCATAGATGACGGGTCATTGTGCTCTGCCCTACACACGCAAAGGACATGATAGCAAACTTTGTGCACGTCACACACCATAAACCACTATTATAGTATTAAGATTCAGTTCATGCCATGTTCTTTCTAAATGCCCCTGAGCCAAGAATCAGCACCAAGATATATATACAAAATAATTCCAAGCCCAGTCTGCCCCACAGCACCCTGAATGCTTTGAGGGGGTCTAATAGACACAAACCCATAGCCTCACACATGGGAAGAACACGTTTTCAAAAGTCAAAATATTGGCTAGTAATCAGATTATGACATAAACTGCAGACACCATGCAGCAGAGGGTTTGCATAGCTCCCTCCTCACCAGCTGCAAACAAAGAAAAAGAAGGTGCTTTGCAGGTCGGAGCAGGGATGCGGAAGACTGGCAGTCAAATGTTGCAGAGGGTTAGTCAAATCCTAAAAGGCAAAGCGAGAAGGAAATACAAATAGAAAAAGACGAATCAAAGGAAAGTAAAAACGAAAAAAAAGAATGACTGCTTCAGTCGCCCTAAGGTTCTTACATTGACTCTGTGTTTCTACAGTCTGCTTATCATATGTTACGTATCGCTCTGTTGCAGCATAGTCTGCTCTTATCGTCATGGTAGGATGAAGGGCTGGGTTGACTTTCCTAGAACCCACTCCTGTGGCTCTGAGCGGATCTTGCCAGTACCGTAAACTTTAGACCCACCTGGCTGACTTATGAAGACTTCTAGTGTAGAAGTGTGTGATTAAGCGTAAAAAAGGCCTAAAGTATTAGCTGTAGATAGATGCATTTGCACAGAACTTGTGTACATTGTGCGCTGATTCACATTGGGTGGCCAGATTTTCAAAACCAACAAGCATTGGCAGTGCCAATAGTTCTGGCTTTAGAGGAATGTTGTGTGGTAATGTGTGGAAGTGTACAAGTAAATAGCACAGGAATACATATGTATGTATGTGTGTGGAAGCAAAGAACTGTAGAATAATATTAATATTGGTTAAAAGGTCAGGTGGTAGGTGCACTGTCAAGCCAGACCTAAAATCTATGAAGGTTTAGGACTACCCTCCTATCTGTGCTGCTTCCTAGGAAAAACATCAACGATCTGTTTATATAAGACACTTTAATAACATACCAATGTCATGTGTGTGACCCTGAACGTTCAAGGTCAGGCAGCTGGATAAATAAACAGAATTATCACAGCTGCGTGGTGAAAAGGCACTTTTTTAATGAAAGCACACCACTTCTGGCCAATCAAAACATGTACTCCGGCTCCCAACATGTGCGTAGAGCCAAAGCCCCTCTCTAGTGATGCCCACATGATTGTCTGGCAAAAGCTAGGCTGTGCAGCCAGACCATAAACACTGGGACAGGCTGGAAGTATATAAGTAGGACTACAAAATTAAAGTGTTGGCAAAGGGCAAAAGCAATAACACCCACCAGTGTAGGGCTAAACAAACACGCTGATCCATAGACACTTCTATGTACACCTAACCTTTACAGCTACAAATAACACATCCACTTCTAAAGTACGCAATATTACAGTTTGGTGGTAACCCTGCAGGTGTGATGAAAAGCACATTGGGTGACCTGTAAGAGGGTCACAGGTCGATGTTGAGCCTGTGATGCTAGCCGACATGTCCATTTTATTTTTTTCTAGAAACTTGACACTTGTTTTGCATGCAGCAGAACAACCACATATTATTAAAGATTTCCTAAAAATGCACAGGACAAAACAGCTTGATGGTCCATGAAAGGCCATGCCAAGCTCAGCTGATGCCATTGCTCTCGGAGGAAAGGCAGAAGGATGCCTACTGTCCTACCACTCTGCATGTGAGAAAGGCCCATAGGTTTATTTGGACTGCTCACGGCCACCTCCCTCTTCAACTAAAACCGGGCTGTGTGTTTTATTCTGGGGAAAATGTCAGGGCGATGGGACCGACAATAAAAAAAGTGGAAAAATCTGAAAGTCTGGTCACCAAAGATACACACCTTAGAAGCTTCCTTGCGAGCAGGTAGCAGATTTGAAGCTTCATGTGGCTTCTTGCCACATTTTGAGCTCCTGCGTACCAAAATGCAATAGTCACCCCCTCCCCCCTCCCCGTGGTTCAATGTTGCCTCTGTTGTTCTTGTTCTTATTATTATGAATAACGTCATATGTGGCCCAAGGCTGGCTTCCTGGTTTCAGCTTTCTTAAGCCACATGGGCTCTGCTGTTTAAGTCTCACGGCCCAGACAGCTCAAGAGCTAATGTGAATCTATTGGGCTTACGGACACCCATTGGTTGCCTTTTTTGTCATTCTTAGTTACTTGCTTCTTATTCCATGGCTTGCCTTCCTTGTCTTGTGTGTGTCCCTCTCCTGGAGCACAGCCTCTTTCTGGTATTTTTTTGATTAACTGACTTGTATCCTTCCACTGCTCACATTTAGGGAACTACTTTTTTCTCTTTCATTCAGCACTTCGTGAGAGTGTATATGTTTTCGAGCTCTCTCTCTCATTTCCTGATTCACCCCTCAAGTACCCACCCTCACCCCCGCGTTGTGTTGTTTCCCACTCCTGCCAGCCTGTTTGTAAAAGCACAGAAACTGTATAAGTTTGCTGGGGTATGGCTGAAGAGTAGACTTTAAGTGCTGTTTTTGTTTACCTTCAGCAATGGACATACTGCATGAAAGCACAAACTTTGATTCTCAATGGCTTTTATGGCCATCTGCTGCCTTTAGTGAACTGGTGCCTGAGGCAGAATGTGCACTTAGCATGACACTTCACCTGGAGGCATATACACCTCCTCCCTGGGCTTCTGCACCAGAACAAGTGGCAGAATCCTGTGGAAAGTAAATTATGCCTTGGAAAGCCCTTGCCTTTACCTTCAGACTCTTCATTATTCTTTTTAATTGCAGAGTTTCCGGAGTGAAACACATTTGAAAAATAAAACATGCCATTTATAAAGTTTTGAAAACGTTGAATTCAATGTACAGTTTTTTGCTCCATAGGATGTTTTCTTTTTTCCCCAGTATTTTGAAATATTTATCTTTTACTTTTTTTAACTAGTACTTTACACCAACTCTGCACTCGCATTTTAAAGCCGACCTATTAACTTGGCTACTGCTTGTACTTTAAGAGACCCCTTCAATGCTCTTCCATGAAACTCTGATTCACGCTACCGGTTTGTGCGCCTTGACACCGACCAACGCAGTCGCAGTTCATGAAAACCTGGATTTTCTAGCAGACCTTGCTTGCCTCTGCAAGACATTATTTGTGTTCATCTATAACTTTCCTGTACAATTAAAGCTTTAATAGTGTGTAAGGGTGTATCATTGATGTCTATTACCCACAGCAAAAAGTGACCGCTTGAGAGCTGTTGACATGCAGTCGCCGAGCAGGTCTGCCTAGAGCCTGTGAACACAGGTCTTTTTACTGCTTACAGGATTTGCTTTAATAGCACGTTTTTTACTTGGACATTCACACTTAGATATGCTCAGTTCTCTGTGATTTGATACTGCGCTCATTGCTTTCATATTTTTTTTTTTTTGTATGTTCTTATATAGCGCTCGAATCACCGGGGAGGTATCTCGGCGCATGCCTTGGGAACCTGTCCTCGCTTTTCCCTGTGAGATAGCCCCTACAGGGCATCCCCAAGGTGAAAGCCAGGCATCCCGCCGCGGGGGGGGGCGTTGTGGAGATTAAGCAAGCTTAATGCCCAGAGTTGCAGAGTGTGAACCCATGATTAGGTCAGGCACCGAAGCGAGAATTATCGAGTCCGTGGACATTTGAGCTCAAGACCCTGCCGCGTCGGGAATTGAACCCTGGTCCCGGGTCTGACCTCTGCTTCAGGGTCTGCCTGCTCTAACCAGTGAGCCACACTTCTCCACATATAACAGGTACAGCGCCACCACTCAGCCTTCTATCCGCTTAAGAACTATTTCATACACCTTAAAGATTTAGAACTGGACATACGTTTACTGAGCGTGAAAATGCAGTCACTAAGCGCTGTTTTATACCTGTGGCACTCTTGATGGCGCGCTTAAAGCAAAGAAAACATTATATAACATTAAGAGCACGTGGCTTTTACAGAAAGGAAAGCAGATTTTCTGTGTAGACCTGCTCCGTCACTTATTTGCAGTGCTTGGTCAGACGGTAGTGAACCTGCCACGTGACGCCAGTTGGGTGTTAAAGCTGCTTGGCAGATTAAATACTATAAGATCTGGATTAGAGGGGTTTCTAAGAGCTATTTACGGAGGGCGGCATATGGCTGACCTCTGTTGTGTATTCATGAGGCCCTGTTCGTAGTAATCTTAAAAAGCGTGTATGAACACAGGAGGCAAGGGAGGGGAGGAGTCCCGTTCCAACATGGCGGCCGTGCAGCCACAGAATGGAGTCTTGGCACACCAGGACAGCATTGCCAGACCCAATGAAATGTATGGGGTGGAAGTGTTATGCACTGATATGTTGTATTTAGTCTGCAAGTGAATAAATATGCTTTGTACAGTTATATGTGTCCATTTCAGGTGGAACATAATGAGAAGCAGCCCTGCTCCCCTTCTACAAGTTAATTTGGTCTTGGTTCTTGGTGGTTTGGACTGCGTTCCAAGAAGGGCAGTTAATTATTATTTAATAAAAGAAGATTTGTACGCGCTTTCTCAAGAATTATTCTGGACTGTTTAGTTATATAGTTCTCTAATGAAATGATTAAATCAACATTTTGTATTGTATTGTAATTGTATTTATATAGCGCTTAGTACCCCTGACGAGGCATAAAAGCGCTTTTTCGGCGAGTAGCAGGCTACCCCGGAACCAAAGAAGGATTAGTGGTGAATTAGTATAGGGAAATATGAAAGTAATTTGGGTGGTGGATATTAATCCGTTTTTGGATTGAGAAGGATAGAGGAGGGAAAATGGTTAGATTTATATAGCGCTTTTTACCCCTGTGGGGGTGTTTAAGTGCTGTTTCGGCGAGTAGCACGCTACTCCGGAACCCATTAAAGAATTAGTGTTGAATTAGTATAGTGACATATGAAAGTAATTTGAGTGGTGGATGATATCTTAGTCGGTTATTTGGATTGAGAAGGGTAGCAGAGGGATTGAAGAGGGACAGATGTGTGTGTGTGTGTGTGTATATATATATATATATATATATATCTCCAGAACAGCGCATCCAGCTATTCTTGCATTCGCAAACAGATGCATCGGACTCCGGTGTCTTGCTGTTGCTCAAATTTTAAGTTTTATTGACAATGTTCGTGCTGCCCATGACTCGTTTCGGCCACGACTTGTGGCCTTGATTAAATAGGCTCTGGCTAAAGGTCCCCTCCATCAAAGGGCACACGAAAAACATATGATGCACCCTTACATGAGGTAAAATTAATATAAATAGAATCAAGCACTGATTCGTACTCTGAATACACATTTGGTCTTCTCAGACGCAATACTACAGTAGTTCGCCTCCGGTCTCATCAAATGTCAGTAGTTTGGACAGACTTCCCATCCACCGTGGAATATTCCAGGACTCCATCCTCGCACCCATACATGGAGCCACTGTGAGATTTTCTCAGCAATCATATATATATATAATATGATTCTTTATGCTGCTGAGAAAGGCTCACAGTGGATATATATAACAATGCTGCTCATAAGCCCCCTCTCGCCTCGCGGTGCCGGTGCCAGCGATGGAAGCAGCAACCATCCCATAACACTTTAGCGCAACATTCCGCAGTTCAGAATGAAAAAGCAGCACACCAAATGATCAGCACCAAGATTTAATGTGCAAAACAATGCGTTCCAGCTATGAAGCCTTTGTCAGGTTTACACAATGTACTCCACTCACCAAAGAAATAGGCTGAGGGCCAGAGGACATAGAGAAAAGACTCTCCGCAATGACTGAAAAGCACATAATAGCACTCACCATGATTCATACTATTTCGAAATTTGCATCAAATGAATGAAAATAATAAAAACAGTTCTCATTCAAAAAAATCAGTCAAGAATTCTAATTGCAAAATTTCTCATGTGTGTCCAGTTTAACAGCGTAATATAAGTGCTTGATTCATTTGTGATGTAATGAGTATATACAATTTAAAGAGAAAAACTGGTACCACAATGCTTGTGAAGCTGCGCGCTCGTGCATCTGTTCCACACATCATGATGTGTACAGTAGGCATACTGGCATACTTCCACACGGAGCACTAGAAATCGAGTCTCTAAGTGGAAGTGAGAGGGAAAAGGAAAGTGAGACTGGTTTCAACAACCAGAAATTTGAAACCGGGTATATAATTAGCAGTCAAGTGGCATTAAAATACTAGGCAGAAAGATATTAACCCTAAAGTTCAACCTATAGCTGTATATAGGATTGACTCCCAATGCATCTCGTGATGCCTATACTCCATCAATGATGATAACCCCTTCGATGCTCATGACGGAAAGGTTCCGTCATGAGCGTCAGTTGCCCTGTGCTCATGACGGAACCGTTCCGTCATGAGTCCATAAGCCCAATAGAATGTTCAGAACAGCGCAGTAATTTGTGTGCGAGCTGAAGAGGTTAACGGGCAAGTGCCCAAATATGCTAAGCGAGTGTGCAACTAATTGTTAAAAGGTACCTGTGGTGCAATATAGAAGGGAGTGAAATATGTTCCAGTCCTTATAAAAATAGCACATGAAAGTGAGAGGAAATTCTGAAATCAGCCAATATGTGTTGTTAGCTCCTTGCTGCTGTTTATCCCATATGGTTTTCTTGTATTCAAATCAATTATATATCTAGATTCCAATGTCCGCAAAATGTTCTCACTGCCACCCCCTCTCACATGTTTTACAATACAGTCGACATGTGGTGTTTTGTACGTTAAATCTTGGTGCTAATCACTTGGTGTGCTGCCTTTTCATTCTGAACTGCGGAATGTTGCTCTAAAGTGTGTGTGTGTATGTATATATATATATATATATATATATATATACACACACATATGTATATATGTATATATATATGTTCGCTCAAATCTACCTTAACTTCTCCTCATCTCATTACATTTGATAAATCTAGTTCTGCCTACTTCGATGTCAAGCACTTTTCTGAATCTCAGTCCACAAACACAGAATTTCACCATTTCTCTAACAGTTCCAAACAATCGCAAATCTAAGCATGGCTATCAGACTTGAACTTAGACAGCTTCACTAAGCTGAAAGACCATGCAAAATCACTGGCATATTCGTAGAGCACATCACCCGGAAAACCAAGACTGCATGGTCCAAGTTCTCCCTCTTGGAAAAAAAATGAAACTTTCAGACTGGATACCGATTTCAGAACAACTGTACAAGCCCAGGTCCTCCGACGCCTGTGTGGAGGCAATGCTTTACTCAACCACCTACCTGGCATGGAAACAGCCGTTACATTGCGGCTCAAGCCACCCTGTGCCTTAACGTGTTCCGAACCACGAATGCATTGCTACAACGCATTCCTTTAACATGCAAGTTGTTCCAACGGCTTGTCTTAAGGAAAGCGTTGCACAGACTGGAGTTGGAATAGTAAATGATACTTTAACAAAGTTCAGTGTTTCCCTAAGGAAAGTCATCGTAACAGCTTGTGTGGTAAAGGAATGCGTTGTAAAGACGCTTTTGTGGTTCGGACCGTGTTGTTAAAGCAGGCATGGTAAATGTCAACATGGTTCCGGCATACAACCACCTGGCATCTCGCTAGCACCCCAAAAAGGCATCCTAGATGCAGAGGCAAACCATAATAAAGGCTTGGAGAAACTCTGTCACATTGCTCTGATTTTAAGGAAACTACATTTGCTCAGCCTCCAGGCTTGCATCGTCTTCAAAACACGCTGCATCAACTACAGAAACCGAATTCCCATCTGCCAGACTAATCGGCTCATGTAGACACCACACCAGGGGCCGAGACAAAGCCAGTCTGGAAATGGAAATGTGCAAGAAAGTGAAAACCCAGAAGACCGGCCCTATTAGTTTGTGCTTCCCTTCTGCAAGAATCTCTCCAGCCCTGCAGCAATACAGCAAAAACCTACTAAGCATCTCTTCAAGAAGAACAGAGGTAGAATCAACATAAGGAGAGAATAAGGAGATGTAAGAAGTTGACAGAGTGGAAGGAAACATGTAAAGCTAGATCTGATACAATACTCTTGCGGAAGTGCATTGTACAAGATGTGCGTGACCTGCCTCACTGCTAACGTATCTGATGAAATACTATTACAATAATTACTGCTGGAGACCGACGAGACCTGCCTCAATACTATTTTATCTGCTAAATTACAATTAATCAATCAATCAATCAAAGCATTTATATAGCGCACTACTCACCCGGAGGGTCTCAAGGCACTGGGGGGGGGGGGTCCGCTACTGCTCGAACAGCCAGGTCTTGAGCTGCTTCCTGAAGGCAAGGTGGTCCTGGGTCAGGCGGAGGTGAGTCGGGAGGGAGTTCCAAGTCTTGGCGGCCAGGTAGGAGAAGGACCTTCCTCCTGAGGTGGCTCTTCGGATGCGGGGAACGGTGGCGAGGGCGTGGCCGGTCGATCGAAGCTGGCGTGTGGGAGCGTAGAAGTTGAGGCGGCTGTTGAGGTATCCTGGGCCTTGGTTGTGTAGGGCTTTGTGTGCATGGGCAAGGAGACGGAAGGTGATTCTCTTGTTGACCGGGAGCCAGTGCAGATCTCTCAGGTGTCCGGAGATGTGGCTGCGACGGGGGATGTCCAGGATGAGTCGTGCTGAGGCGTTCTGGATCCGCTGGAGTCTCTTATGGAGTTTGGCAGTGGTTCCGGCATAGAGGGAGTTGCCGTAGTCCAGACGGCTGGTGACGAGGGCCTGGGTGACCCTCTTCCTGGTCTCGATGGGGATCCACCGGAAGATCTTACGTAGCATGCGCAGGATGTTGAAGCATGACGAGGAGACGGCGTTGACTTGTCTGGTCATGGAGAGGGAGGAGTCCAGAATGAAGCCCAGGTTGCGTGCGTGGTCTGTTGGTTTGGGTGCGCTGCCCAGGGTGGGGGGCCACCAGGAGTCGTCCCAGGAGGAGGGTGAAGATCCCAGGGTGAGGACTTCCGTCTTGTCCGACTTCAGTTTCAGGCGGCTGTTCATCATCCACTTGGCTACGTCCGTCATCCCTTCGTGTAGGTTGGCTGTGGCGGGGTCGTTGGTGAGGGAGAGGATCAGCTGGGTGTCGTCGGCGTAGGAGATGATGTTGAGGTTGTGTTGGCGGATTACAATTCTTTCTGCTGGAGACCAGCGAACCCTGCCACGCCACTATTGTATCTGCTGAAATACAATTACAATACTTGGTGTTGGAAAAAGATGAGGCCTGCCTCGCTACTAACGTATCTGCTGAAATACTTTTACAGTACTTACTGTTGGAGACCGACGAGAACTGCCTCACTACTAACGTATCCGCTGAAATACTATTACAATACTTACTGCTTGAGACTGACGAGACCACCAAACCCCAGGGGCCACCAGGCCAAAATATATCCTTAATATAATAATCCTCTGAGGATGGATACATATTTGCGTGGCGGCCCTTGGCAGGGATTTGGCGGCCTCCGGCTCTGTTCCACTTCCAAACACCCTAGACCCCCCCCTCTTTACTGCCCTCAGCGCTCCGCCCTGCCCCGCCCAGACCCCAACCTACGCTCCCTGCCCATGGCCACCATGAACCTAGAGCCGCCCCTGCTGGTAGCATTGAGGTGCCTCCTATAAACTGGTGTTCCATCACTGACTCTGAACCCAGAGGTTCTTCTGGGATTGCACTTCTGGTCAGTGTCTACCAAAGATGACTGCAGAGGGACCCTGCCAGCTGCAGGATCGGTGATCCTCTGGGGAGCAGAGGGGTTATAATTAAGGCTCCCAGTTCTCCCTTTTTACAGATAAATATAGACCGAAAACAATGTGTTTTCCATCTGCGTTTGTTTTTAAAATTAGAAAAATACAGACAGTTGTGATTCTTGTACCTCTTCTTGCTGTCCTTAATGAATTTCAGGCCAATAGCTGATCAGATACAAGCACGAGGAGTTAAAAACTAGCCGAGGTTTCCTTTGATTCAGGTATATTTTAGCATACATTTCAATGTAATACTGATATTTATCTGTGGATTTAGTGTTTTGTTATATTTGGCTGCATAATTTGCTAAAACGCGACAAGTATCAAAGTAAGAGTTCATGCTCGTCAATTAAATAGATGTGGAAATGTAACATTTTCTACTCCTTTTATTCTCAAAAAAGCACAACAAAATATGGATAAACAGAAATAAATGACCAAAAAATAATAATTATGGATAAATACAAATAAGATGGCCAAAAAATAAACATGGAAAAATACAGAGGTAAATGTACAAAAAAATATATATATATATACCATTAAACTGGGAGCCCTAGTTATAATTTGGCTATGGTGCCACGCCCACAAGGGTAGATCCAGTCACGCCCTTCTTCTCAAGCAGCAAGTGGGCCCTCGTCCCACCAAGAGTGTCAAGTCTCCAGGGGACAGGAGGGAAAATAAGTTGAAATAAAAAACGTTTTTTCGGTCAGTGACCTATGTTATAATTGGGACTTGAAGAGGTGAACCTGGGAGAGTCATTCTAACGAGGGGCACCCCCTGAAGAGACCAAGCACCGTGGCGTGGAGTTTGCCCGCTTGGCATTTCCTCCCGACTGCATGTTCCTCATTTCCTCCCGTTATCGTTTTCCAGTAAAATGCCATCAGCAGCCCGTTAGCTCGACCCGCTGTGGTGATTAATCGCATGAATTAGGTGACTAATGCTGTGGAATGGCTGCGGTGGGACCCCCATCAGCCACCGACGGATCAGGTGCCATGTTTCCCAGCAGTGCTGCGTGACGTGACGTCACCAGCAAGCCTCGTCGCCAACTGCGATATATTATCTTACAATTTACACCGACGACCGATCTTTTACAGTAGGGAGCATGACTTTTAAGAAGAGAAGTTTTACATTTATTCACTGATTTTAGGATAGGATATTCTGTGCCTACAGCGAGGGCCCTTCTAATTGATGCACACCAACTGTATTATTGGGAAAAAATGTTTGTCTATAACACACCCTACAAACCAAACGGTGGGACATTTTGAGCTGGAATCATGGGAGCCCTAAACCTAAAGGGCTCCTGGCAGAAAGCTAGCTTCAGCCTCAATGTGTAGCTCCCATCGTTGTTGTGCATTACAAAAAGGGCCACAGGTGCCCCTCCGAAATAGCGCGCTCCCCTGTACCCCGAAGCGTGGGGCATTAGTGTACCCAGGCCAGGTTCAGTTGAGAGGCCTACAACATCACAGCAGAGCCCCATCCTCTGTCCGACTGTGGAATTGGCAAAATACACACCCTGGGCGCCTCACTGCCAGCAATCCAGTAGGATCAGGTTGTTTGGATACACCTGTAGGCCCTGCCTACAAAGGGGGCGGAGTCCGAGACAACCTTTTATGGTGTGGGTCAAGAGGTCAGTGAGGCGGAGACATGTCAGTAAAGGCAGGTGTGTGAACTTGGTTTCACGTCTCTGGCTCCTAGTATTTCTGAAGAGACTGAAGCCGCCAAGCTACAGTGACCAGAATTTGAAAACCGAGAACCAGGAAATGTTGCAAAAATAGAGGAAGGACTGCAATTTGACATCAACTCAAATTTTGTTTACGTCACCGTATGAACTTATGAGTACGAATAACATTGCAGTTTTGCACAAATGAAAGAAACTAAGATAACAGGAAAGTTGTATGTTATTATAAATGCCGAAAAACCTACACATACTGAGACGTTGTTGCTCTTTTTAAATATGCTTTTTTAACAAATGTATTTTTAACGGTTTTTAACTTTTGAAAAATCTGTAAATTGCTCATTTTGAACTTTTATGGTGTTTTTTTGAAAACTACCGAATAAAGTTATTATTGAATTGAATTGACATCAACTGAGTGGCGCTGAATGACCGCACTCATCAACTTAGAAACACTGAAGAGGCGCTAAGAAACTAAATTGCAATTATTAAACACAGTATCAAAGCTGTTAATCAAACTGCTTTCTAATAGCTGTTAATTAGCCCTTTCTTTGGAACCGAGTGGCGGCTCCTCCGCTGTGGCGGAGGAGCATCTCCCCACTGCTTTTGAGCAGTGCGCAGCACAAAACATAAGATGATAATAACTTTGCGTTATTATCATTTTATTCTTTGTGCTGCTTTGCGGGTGGGCGGGGCTGCTCTGCTCTCGGAGCAGGCAGGGCAGGAGTGGTTTGCTCACTCCTAAGCGTGCAATGACTGTTTAGTCGGCCCTCTCTGGCTGCTCGAAGCAGTCATGCGCATTTTCCCTGTTCTCCCTGCAGGCTGCATTACAGCCTGCATGGAGAACATGCCCACCCCGTGTCATGGCGCTCAGACCAATCAAAACTTTGCATTGCAGCATTATGATTGGTCAGGGGAGCCTTGGTGATTTCCAATCACATCGCTGCATTGCAGCGTTGTAATTGGTGAGTGGGGCTTGGCTGTGTTTCCTGCTCGAAGAAGAGGAGAGCAGGAGGGAGCAGAGACGAGGGACCGGTGGCAAGGTATTTTTAAAAATGTTTTTATATTGCGCACTCCAAACCCCCCCGCTGGCTCCCCCTTCCCCACACGACTCCCCCCTCCTTCACAATTCCCCCGCTACACCCCCCACCACACGTGAGCCATACCAGCCGCCACTGTCTCCTGCTGGTGACAAGGGGGTATTCTACACACACTGTCGGTACTGATGCACCGAACTTGTTCTCCAGCACTGCTTCCACTAGTGTTAGCTCCTGGTCAGTACCTTACCGACATGACAAAACTGGTAAAAAAAAGTTAGAAGCGGCAGCGAAAGTTGATATTTTACCCCTGTGAAAAATAAACTTGAAACCGATGATACAAAAGCAACTCACTTTAAAAGTATTTCAGATCTGTCTAAACTGTTTCTAAATGTTTATCAAAGAAAAAAGAGGAGAAAGGCAAGTTTAAAAAAAAAAGTGTGCAGTGCATTTGACACAAAATCTTATCCAAGTACCTACTCCAGGCTCTTTCAGAATCTCAAAACATGAACAAATACCTGGTAGGTTTCTTTGATAGAGGTGGAAAAGTGTAGAAGACTGCTCTTATGCAGTCACTCATGTAGTACACAACTGCATCGGCAACAAACCAGTTTGTGATCCGCTCTCTAAAGTTGTGCAAGAAACTTCTGTGACATTGTATGCTCCTCTCCTCCATTATCCTTCAAATTTCCATCCAGAATACGGGTAGAGTCCTTCAGCCCTTGAGCAAGTGAGGCCTTGTCCTCAGTGCTGACCCGCTTGCAAGGATACTGTTCATGCAATAATACAGAGTTGTTTTTTTTAATTTTCAAATATTTGTTGCAAGCATAAGACTGCCATTTATCTGTGTATGGTATGCATGCTGGAAAACATATGACCATCATGGAGGCCGTCCAAGGCCAGAACTGTGGGCTTTGCCAGTGCTTGTTTGTCATGTCAGTATCTGCTGATTGGCAACAGAACTGACACTACTAAAAATTGCACACATGCTGCTGAATGAATGAATTTAGTTTATTTCAGGAAAATGCCCAAAAAACATAAGAAAAGAAAATAACGCATGTTGCTGAGCAACCCGCTGTACGTGGATGTAGAGAGCCCTCATCAACCTGTGTCCACTTCAGAGCAGTGGCCCTCCTTCTATGCGACCCTCCCTCAGCAGCTCTACTAAGTTCAATCAACATAGGGCAAGGTGGAGAGGAGAGGCAGACTAAGTGAGCTCTAGCCTCTTCTTTACAGATGTCAACATCTGCTTTATGGTCCTTTATTCTAAAGCCTACGTGGAACAAACATCTGATTATATTTGAACAATTTATGCAAAAATTTATGTTTTCCCCTTCAATGACACGAAGCTTGACGGTTTCAAACCCCAACTTTCACTGAACACCAAGTCACTTGGATTCATCCTGGACACCAACCTCACCCTCAAGGCAAACACTGGCAAAAACAACAAAGACAGCCTGGTACCAGCATTCTCCTCTAAAGAAAGTCAAACCATTTATTCCAGAAAAGTGATGTTAAAACTGCTGTTCAAGCCCTCATGCTCTTGCATCTGAGTGGTAGTAATACCCTACTCCCCGGGCTCCCAGACTCCACGCCGGCACCTCCTATGGGCAACCTGCAAACAGCACGTCTCATCCAGGGCCTGAAGAAATACGATCACATCACCCTTTTTCTGATAGAACTCCATTGGCTCCCCTTTTCAGCCTGCATCTTCAAAACCAGGTGCGTCATTTGCAAAGCCATCACAGCCTGCACCGCCTCTTATCTTGCAGACATCCTCACCATCTCTGGTGGTTCTTTACACACCCTCAGCCTCAAGGACACCATCAGACTGCACATTAAGAAGTGTAAAAAATAAAAAAACAAGATAAGTGTTTTTCCATCGGGCTCCCAGGATCTGGAACAGCATCCCTATATCCTTCGGAACCTCTACAGGCTGCTCCAATAGAGGAAAGACTTGACTACTCGTCTCTTTAAAGAACACTGCATCACAATGCATCAACCATCTTCTCACACTCGCTTTGACCATATTCAGCACTCCACTTCCTTTTGGCTAGGTGCGTGCTACAGAAATACCATACGTAGATGGTACATATGTACATACATAGATTTAATTTTAAAACTAACATTCAAATTAACCCTACACTCCAGAAGGAAAGTGGTTATTATAGGTACAGTTTTTAGGCCTATAACTTAAATATGCATTTAATTTGCATCATGGTGTGGAGAAATGTAGGACAGGATTTTAAGCTTGGCTTTAAACCATCCTGCGCAGTGCTTCCGCTTGCATGTCTTGAACCGAATTACAACATTCTGGAGCAAAGTGTTCTCACTGACAAAGACAGGTGAGTTCTTCCACTCACTAATAACACACTCTCCTGGAAGCCCTGAAGTATATGCCCTCCATATATATCTCTGTGGTCCTGGCGAAGGCCATAGACCCGTAGAGTCTATTCCAGGCAGAAACATGTCAACCCCACCACGAGGTATCGTGGGCCAGTGACTCGTACACTAAACAACTCTTTGTTTTTAGACTTATCCCTATCCTACTTCCCCCCCCCCGCCCCCCACCCCCCAATAAAGTTTCACATAAAGGAGAGGAGATTATTATATTTAGGGCTCCCGGTTTTATGGTATTTCTTTTTTGCCATTTCCGTCTGTATTTATCCATATTTCTTTTTTGCTAATTTTATCTGTATTTTTCCATATTTATTATGGGTTTTGTTTAAATATTAAGCTGAAATTAGTATATTTCCACATTTATTTAACCAATAAATATGCAGTCATACTTGAATGTCTGCCAGGTTTCAGTGCTGTGAACATCCGCCGAAGATAAATCAGTACACTTATATGAAAATATGCAAATGTCAGTATCAACCTTGTGCATATCTACTGCTGTTAAAGCCTCTTTACTAAAAATACTTTCTTTTGTCTCCCCCTTATTTATCAATCCACACATTTATTGGCCTGGCAGTCATGGCAGACAGTATTTAGAATTACTCAAAAAGCAACCCAATTTCCATATTTATCCACATTTAAAAATAAATACAGACAAGAAAGTGAATGTTTTCTGTCTTTATCTGTAAAAATCAGTAAAAACGAAAAACAGGGAGCCTTAATTATAATACACTCACCACTGTCAACATCCAAACAGTCTCCTTCCTGGTGGAGGTTTTGCGGTCACTTGTAGAGCGGGATACTCGAGTAATATGACCCGATGATAGCGCTATCCACTGGACCACACTAAGCAGAGATTACATACACCGCAGTCTGTGAACGTGTGTTTGTGGGTCTCCAAGACAAAACGTTCTGAGACTCCGGTATTGAGACCTGTATGGATGCTTGTAATGCCAGGCGTCCTTTGATGCTTGTGTTCATATAGAATACTGATTCCAGAATGCCTTAACTCAAGCTACTTAGATTTCAGCAGCTGTAGGATAACTCACGTCGGATACAGAAACCTGCTAGTGAGCCCACAATCGTCGGACATCTGCCGTGTTCCAGTCTTGATAAGGGTCATGGAGAAATTAAACTCAACCAGTGTGGCATACAGTTCGAGGACCAGCCTGACCTTATCTGCTGGAGTTAATTTCTGGCACTGAAATCTATTTTTTTTAAAACACTTCTCTCCCAGGTTACCTCTTACTGCTGGGGCAGTGTTGTCAGGCAGGGGGTCGAAGATATTTCACTGCAGAATGTCCTGATTGGCAGAAGTCCATTGATGCCATAGTCGAGTGGCCAGAACCGAGAAAGACTGACCTGCTAGTCCGGTGTCTTCAAGCAAGACACCGTCAGGCGTTTTTCAGGTAGTGGTAGAAAGATCTGTTGCTACTGTAGTGTGGAAGTTTGGAGAGGACACACTTTGGGCACTTTAGATAATATTCACCAATTATGACTGAACTGAATGCTTTTGGCCGGGGGTATCTAGAACAAAATAATTAGAATCAGGGACATATGGTCTCTCTTCTGACAACAAAAAGATGACGTGCAAAATTACCTTATTATTTTTTGTGGCTCTTTTATAGCTCTGCAGATACAACGTGCCTTGAAGAGTTGACAGTGTAGAGTAATAGGAAGAGACAAGGCCAGTTGAAGGCCAGTCGTAAGAGCGAAACCCTTAGCCGATGTTCTTCTGTCGTAACCTTTATCGTTGAGAGGTTCTGTCGGTAGGCGAGACTGAATAGTTCCATCTGTAGGTGTTTCCTGAATCGTACATGGCTGGGATCAGCTTTAGGTAGTGCTAAAGGAGTTCTCTGAAGAATTATGTGAAATTATAACATTGGAATGTTAGGAGCTCCATTGAAGATGATGGAGGGCGCCGGGCTTCTAATGGCCGGTAGAAGCCCTGAGCATCAATATCCCAGTGTTTGTTCACAGCTGTTGCTGTGATCAAAGGCCTCACGAAGCCCGAGGGGGTTTCAAACCCCTCGGGATCCATGATACCTTTATTTCACAAATAAGAACATCTTGCCCTCTAGGGGCCCAATGTTCTAATAGCCTTATAGCCCTCCATAGCGACTTCTACCGGCCATTAAAGCACTGTTCCCTTGGTAAAGACCCTCGCCTTCAGCTCCTTCCTTTAACGATGGAGCGGGCCTTTAATGCCCGGTAGAGCCGCTACAGCGGGCTCTAAGGCTATATTAGATATTCTACGTTGCCTATTGTTGCTGTTTATTAGAGATGCAGGATTAGATGAGAGAGCTGCTATTTTTCAGAACACTGGACAACAACTTTAAAGGCATTTTACTGGCTGGGACCTGGGGTCTGGACTTCTATGGGCCTGTCTGTGTGTCTAGACCAAAATAAATTTAAAAAAAATGGTTTCTGTGAGGCTGAATTGTCTTTTTTTGTGAGTGATGAATATCAGTACTGTGGATTACTTTTTATATAACACACATTCCGCAGGCTCATCACACTTTGCACTAACCCTATAAGGTTTCCCATATAGAGGGCAATAGTTTAGGCATTGGTGATGGCGTTGTTATGTTTCATCCTAAGTACTGTATTAGCTTAGGTTTTGGCTGTTGAGTTTCCTCTTTTAACACACAATTTTCCATATATTACTTTATTGTGTTTTTTCTTACAACAAGTAGTCTGAATCTTTGCTCTTTTTTTAGACCCATCTCCCATCGATGCATATGTTCTGAACTGGGGTCGCTTTTCACGCGTTTGTGTAATGTCTAGGAACGCTTTTTGAGTATACCGTATCTACTATTTTAGGTCCCTGTGACATGACTCTGTTTCGGTTTAAATCTTCCTTTGTCCAATGGTTTGCTAACTTTTTTTTCTCAGTCTGGAAGACATTTCGATACAGCGTTTTTCTGTTTCCTGTCTGTCGGTATACTGTACGATTGGAATTTCGCAATTAGGTAACTGATTTACCTTTCTTCTGGCTATGGTACCTTGCACTGCTACAGTTGTTCCTTTGCACCGGAATGCCTATAATGAACTGGGTATTATTGTAAGGTATACAGTTTCTTGTCTCATATTTATTGCTGACTAGCTTACGCGTTGCTGCGATCTCAGAAGAAAGGAAATTTAAGGAAACTTGTTATAACATTTAATTTACATTGTGTCATTTTGTATTGAAACTTATTCATTTTAATCTGGAAAACATTTTAAAGTGTTGTTTTAATTCTGTTTATTTATTCGAGTGCTTGTGGATACACAGTATTTTTTGTTTTTCCGTCTGGTGCGTACACAATTAAATCAGAAGGTTTTCGGATGCATGAGCTGACCACATACAGTTGTCCATGTGAGAAGCACGGATTTTCCAAATCTAGTCCACACACTTGCAGCGATTGTCCTTGTGCTTTGTTAATGGTCATTGCAAAAGCGAGTCACACCGGAAACTGTAAACGTTCAGTATTGGAAAGATTATGAGGGCCCTGGGGGCCGATATTTAACAATTTTTATTTTTTTAATGTTTTTTTTTTTGCCAGAAACCTTCACTGGAGTGTATTCAACAACTTCCCAAAGTTTCATGCCGATTGGATGAATAGTGTAGTAATGCATAAAGGACATACAGACAGACATACTTTCGTTTTTATATATATAGATTATCTTGCAGTGCATATGTAACGTAGTACTTATTGGCATGGCAAGGCTTGAGGTATCCGTTTTATTAGTTTAATGCACTAGCACTTTGTACCTTTTTTAAATATGGCTCTTTTGGCACATCATTTAAAAAATGGCTATATATGTTTTCTATGCTCTTGTTCTTTTAATCAGCCAAATTTATCGTCTTTTCTTAGTTCTGCTTCTATGTGTTCTTATAGCCCTGAAGAAGTCAATTTTGACGAAACATGTTTTGGCTGCATCTTTCATTTCCATAATGTGTGTCGGTACCATGCCATGCTTAAAATATCAATGCAAGATCAAGTTGATTATATATAAAAGTATTTGAAGAATTGTTGTATTTAAGACACTTTGTTGCATTCCAACCCATTGCTTTTCACCCGAGCACTCTAGACAGAGGCTCAGCTAATGCATAGCAGTGGCGACCCAGCATCTCATGGGAACAAACGAGCCGCCAGATAAAGCGCCATCCAGAGAGGAACGCAACAACCCCAGCACGGTTTTGGCCTTGTTGGGACTTGGCCATGATGGACAGCTCCGGTTCTGCGGCACTGTTCCAAGCATGGATAGTTGGAATTTGGTTGCTTTAACCACCTCATTTGTATGGAGACCGAAATGCAAATTTGCGCCATACAAGGCTGACAGATGTTCAATTTTTGTTCCATGGATGGGGCCTCTTGCAGCATCCCTGCTTCCTCTCCCTTCATTGGCACCTTTTGTTCTCGCTCCATTCAGGAGAGGAAGCTTTCTCTCATCTCAAGAGTGTGCTCAGGGCATTTGTTGAGATTTCTTCCGGTCCAGTGCCCCACTCCAGCTGGATTAAGAGGTTATTGTTGTATTTAGATTTGTGAAGGTGAAAGAGGTAGTTCAGAGGACCTTGAAGCCCCATCTGTGTGTGAACTGTGCCCTTGCAGACTTACCTCTTCCACCAACACTGCCATTCACCCGGCAAGAACTCATCTGTTACCAGATTCTCTCTAAAAGACCATGCATTCCTGTCTCAGCCTCACAGTAAGCAATTCGGAGCAGCGGGTCCTTCGTGCAAATATCTGGAGCTGAGTCCTGGCAATCACCTGGTTAAATTAAGCACTGAAAGCCTCCAGATGCCCCTTGATCGTGTGTGACCCTGTAGCGCTCCTGACTCTAAGAGTGCGTTGGAGAATGAAGTTTCTAGTTTCAATATTGTAAGTATAGGTACAGTTGGCAACAACAAAAGAAAAGTAAGGAGTTGCCGACGGTGGGACGTTTAGCATCTGAGACACTTGGCAGCGAACAATTTTTGCCCAAACTGCATGCTATCCATTTAAGGCCAAGAAGTAAGGACAAAAAATTGGCATTTACTTCCAGGTTAAAAAACAAAAGTCGCTTTCTTGTAATGTTGGCGCCATCACTCCCTCTCCCACGGGTTCGTAGTTTGCGGTTTACGCCTGGATGCAGAAGGCGCGTGAGCGCGTCCAGCGCCTACTCTCTCACGAGGAAGGAGTCGGCGAAGCGCTTCATGACGTCATTGAGAGCTCGAGCCTAAAGTGAAGGGTGACCAGCGGAAGAGATAGGATCGCCGTCTGTTAATTGTTGAACCGACCTGGGCAGGAACGCAGCCACACCCCCTTCCAACCCCCCCCCCCCTCCCTCTCCCCCCCACCCTGTCAGAAATCTCCCGCGCTCCAGCTCGGGAGGCGGGAAGCGGCCGGCGGTGGTTTTACCCCCTAAGGAGCTCGGACATTCCTG